>NC_082709.1:98237818-99618485 GCF_030144855.1 Hypanus sabinus
CACTCCCTCTGGCTGATCATTCAATATACTCACTTCCTCTGGCTGATCATTTTAATATACGCACTTCCTCTGTCCGATCATTAAATATACTCACTCCCTCTGGCAGATGATTCAATACACCCACTCCCTCTGGCAGATCATTCAATATACTCCCTCCCTCTGGCAGATCATTCAATATACTCCCTCCCTCTGGCAGATAATTCAATATACTCCCTCCCCCTGGCAGATCATTCAATATACTCACTTCCTCTGGCAGATCATTTTAATATACGCACTTCCTCTGGCAGATCATTCAATATACTCACTCCCTCTGGCAGATAATTCAATATACTCCCTCCCCCTGGCAGATCATTCAATATACTCACTTCCTCTGGCAGATCATTTTAATATACGCACTTCCTCTGGCAGATCATTGAATACACCCATTCCCTCTGGCAGATCATTCAATACACTCACTTCCTCTGGCAGATCATTGAATACACCCATTCCCTCTGGCAGATCATTCTATACACTCACTTCCTCTGGCAGATCATTCAATACACCCATTCCCTCTGGCAGATCATTCAATACACTCACTTCCTCTGGCAGATCATTCGATATACTCACTTCCTCTGGCAGATCATTCAATACACCCACTCCCTCTGACAAATCATTCAATACACTCACTTCCTCTGGCAGATCATTCAATACACGCACTTCCTCTGGCAGATCATTCAATATACTCACTCCCTCTGGCAGATCATTCAATACACCCATTCCCTCTGGCAGATCATTCAATACACTCACTTCCTCTGGCAGATCATTGAATACACCCATTCCCTCTGTCAGATCATTCAATACACTCACTTCCTCTGGCAGATCATTGAATACACCCATTCCCTCTGGCAGATCATTCAATACACTCACTTCCTCTGGCAGATCATTCAATACACCCATTCCCTCTGGCAGATCATTCAATACACTCACTTCCTCTGGCAGATCATTCGATATACTCACTTCCTCTGGCAGATCATTTTAATATACGCACTTCCTCTGTCCGATCATTCAATATACTCCCTCCCTCTGGCAGATCATTTTAATATACTCACTTCCTCTGGCAGATCATTCAATATACTCACTCCCTCCCTCTGGCAGATCATCCAATATACTCACTCCCTCTGGCAGAGCATTCAATACACCCACTCCCTCTGGCAGATCACTCAATACACCCACTCCCTCTGTCAGATCATTCAATATACTCACTCCCTCTGGCAGATCATTCAATATACTCACTTCCTCTGGCAGATCATTTTAATATACGCACTTCCTCTGTCCGATCATTCAATATACTCCCTCCCTCTGGCAGATCATTCAATATACTCCCTCCCTCTGGCAGATCATTCAATATACTCCCTCCCTCTGGCAGATCATTCAATATACTCCCTCCCTCTGGCACATCATTCAATATACGCACTTCCTCTGGCAGATCATTCAATATACTCACCCCCTCTGGCAGATCATTCAATATACTCACCCCCTCTGGCAGATCATTCAATATACTCACTCCCTCTCTCTGATCATTCAATACACCCACTCCCTCTGGCAGATCATTCAATATACTCCCTCCCTCTGGCAGATCATTCAATATACTCCCTCCCTCTGGCACATCATTCAATATATTCACTTCCTCTGGCAGATCATTTTAATATACGCACTTCCTCTGGCAGATCTTTCAATATACTCACCCCCTCTGGCAGATCATTCAATATACTCACCCCCTCTGGCAGATCATTCAATATACTCACTCCCTCTCTCTGATCATTCAATACACCCACTCCCTCTGGCAGATCATTCAATATACTCACTCTCTCTGGCAGATCATCCAATATACTCACTTCCTCTGGCAGATTATTCAATACACCCACTCCCTCTGGCAGATCACTCAATACACCCACTCCCTCTGGCAGATCATTCAATATACTCACTTCCTCTGGCAGATCATTTTAATATACGCACTTCCTCTGGCAGATCATTCAATATACTCACTCCCTCTGGTAGATCATTCAATATACTCACTTCTTCTGGCAGATCATTTTAATATACTCACTTCCTCTGGCAGATCATTCAATATACTCACTTCCTCTGGCAGTTCATTTTAATATACTCACTTCCTCTGTCAGATCATTCAATACACCCACTCCCTCTGGCAAATCACTCAATACACCCACTCCCTCTGGCAGATCATTCAATATACTCACTCCCTCTGGCTGATCATTCAATATACTCACTTCCTCTGGCTGATCATTTTAATATACGCACTTCCTCTGTCCGATCATTAAATATACTCACTCCCTCTGGCAGATGATTCAATACACCCACTCCCTCTGGCAGATCATTCAATATACTCCCTCCCTCTGGCAGATCATTCAATATACTCCCTCCCTCTGGCAGATAATTCAATATACTCCCTCCCCCTGGCAGATCATTCAATATACTCACTTCCTCTGGCAGATCATTTTAATATACGCACTTCCTCTGGCAGATCATTCAATATACTCACTCCCTCTGGCAGATAATTCAATATACTCCCTCCCCCTGGCAGATCATTCAATATACTCACTTCCTCTGGCAGATCATTTTAATATACGCACTTCCTCTGGCAGATCATTCAATATACTCACTCCCTCTGGCAGATCATTCAATACACCCATTCCCTCTGGCAGATCATTCAATACACTCACTTCCTCTGGCAGATCATTGAATACACCCATTCCCTCTGGCAGATCATTCAATACACTCACTTCCTCTGGCAGATCATTGAATACACCCATTCCCTCTGGCAGATCATTCAATACACTCACTTCCTCTGGCAGATCATTCAATACACCCATTCCCTCTGGCAGATCATTCAATACACTCACTTCCTCTGGCAGATCATTCGATATACTCACTTCCTCTGGCAGATCATTCAATACACCCACTCCCTCTGACAAATCATTCAATACACTCACTTCCTCTGGCAGATCATTCAATACACGCACTTCCTCTGGCAGATCATTCAATATACTCACTCCCTCTGGCAGATCATTCAATACACCCATTCCCTCTGGCAGATCATTCAATACACTCACTTCCTCTGGCAGATCATTGAATACACCCATTCCCTCTGTCAGATCATTCAATACACTCACTTCCTCTGGCAGATCATTGAATACACCCATTCCCTCTGGCAGATCATTCAATACACTCACTTCCTCTGGCAGATCATTCAATACACCCATTCCCTCTGGCAGATCATTCAATACACTCACTTCCTCTGGCAGATCATTCGATATACTCACTTCCTCTGGCAGATCATTTTAATATACGCACTTCCTCTGTCCGATCATTCAATATACTCCCTCCCTCTGGCAGATCATTTTAATATACTCACTTCCTCTGGCAGATCATTCAATATACTCACTCCCTCCCTCTGGCAGATCATCCAATATACTCACTCCCTCTGGCAGAGCATTCAATACACCCACTCCCTCTGGCAGATCACTCAATACACCCACTCCCTCTGTCAGATCATTCAATATACTCACTCCCTCTGGCAGATCATTCAATATACTCACTTCCTCTGGCAGATCATTTTAATATACGCACTTCCTCTGTCCGATCATTCAATATACTCCCTCCCTCTGGCAGATCATTCAATATACTCCCTCCCCCTGGCAGATCATTCAATATACTCACTTCCTCTGGCAGATCATTTTAATATACGCACTCCCTCTGGCAGATCATTCAATATACTCCCTCCCTCTGGCAGATCATTCAATATACTCCCTCCCTCTGGCAGATCATTCAATATACTCCCTCCCTCTGGCAGATCATTCAATATACTCCCTCCCTCTGGCACATCATTCAATATACGCACTTCCTCTGGCAGATCATTCAATATACTCACCCCCTCTGGCAGATCATTCAATATACTCACCCCCTCTGGCAGATCATTCAATATACTCACTCCCTCTCTCTGATCATTCAATACACCCACTCCCTCTGGCAGATCACTCAATACACCCACTCCCTCTGGCAGATCACTCAATACACTCACTCCCTCTGGCAGAGCATTCAATACACCCACTCCCTCTGGCAGATCACTCAATACACCCACTCCCTCTGTCAGATCATTCAATATACTCACTCCCTCTGGCAGATCATTCAATATACTCACTTCCTCTGGCAGATCATTTTAATATACGCACTTCCTCTGTCCGATCATTCAATATACTCCCTCCCTCTGGCAGATCATTCAATATACTCCCTCCCCCTGGCAGATCATTCAATATACTCACTTCCTCTGGCAGATCATTTTAATATACGCACTCCCTCTGGCAGATCATTCAATATACTCCCTCCCTCTGGCAGATCATCCAATATACTCACTCCCTCTGGCAGAGCATTCAATACACCCACTCCCTCTGGCAGATCACTCAATACACCCACTCCCTCTGGCAGATCATTCAATGTACTCAGTCCCTCTGGCAGATCAATCAATATACTCACTTCCTCTGGCAGATCATTTTGATATACTCACTCACTTCCTCTGGCAGATCATTCAATACACCCACTCCCTCTGGCAGATCACTCAATACACCCACTCCCTCTGGCAGATCATTCAATATACTCACTTCCTCTGGCAGATCATTTTAATATACACACTTCCTCTAGCAGATCATTCAATATACTCACTTCCTCTGTCAGATTATTCAATACACACACTTCTTCTGGCAGATCATTTTAATATACTCACTTCCTCTGGCAGATCATTCAATATACTCACTTCTTCTGGCAGATCATTTTAATATACGCACTTCCTCTGGCAGATCATTCAATATACGCACTTCCTCTGGCTGATCATTTTAATATACGCACTTCCTCTGTCCGATCATTAAATATACTCACTCCCTCTGGCAGATCATTCAATACACCCATTCCCTCTGGCAGATCATTCAATACACTCACTTCCTCTGGCAGATCATTGAATACACCCATTCCCTCTAGCAGATCATTCAATACACTCACTTCCTCTGGCAGATCATTCGATATACTCACTTCCTCTGGCAGATCATTCAAAACACCCACTCCCTCTGACAGATCATTCAATACACTCACTTCCTCTGGCAGATCATTCAATACACTCACTTCCTCTAGCAGATCATTCAATATACTCACTTCCTCTGGCAGATCATTCAATATACTCACTCCCTCTGGCAGATCATTCAATACACCCATTCCCTCTGGCAGATCATTCAATATACTCACTTCCTCTGGCAGATCATTTTAATATATGCACTTCCTCTGGCAGATCATTCAATATACTCACTTCCTCTGTCAGATTATTCAATACACACACTCCCTCTGGTAGATCATTCAATATACTCACTCCCTCTGGCAGATCATCCAATATACTCACTCCCTCCGGCAGATCATTCAATATACTCACTTCTTCTGGCAGATCATTTTAATATACTCACTTCCTCTGGCAGATCATTCAATATACTCACTTCCTCTGGCAGTTCATTTTAATATACTCACTTCCTCTGTCAGATCATTCAATACACCCACTCCCTCTGGCAGATCACTCAATACACCCACTCCCTCTGGCAGATCATTCAATATACTCACTCCCTCTGGCAGATCATTCAATATACTCACTTCCTCTGGCTGATCATTTTAATATACGCACTTCCTCTGTCCGATCATTAAATATACTCCCTCCCTCTGGCAGATCATTCATTATACTCCCTCCCTCTGGCAGATAATTCAATACACACACTCCCTCCGGTAGATCATTCAATATACTCACTCTCTCTGGCAGATCATCCAATATACTCACTCCCTCCGGCAGATCATTCAATATACTCACTTCTTCTGGCAGATCATTTTAATATACTCACTTCCTCTGGCAGATCATTCAATATACTCACTTCCTCTGGCAGTTCATTTTAATATACTCACTTCCTCTGTCAGATCATTCAATACACCCACTCCCTCTGGTAGATCATTCAATATACTCACTCCCTCTGGCAGATCATCCAATATACTCACTCCCTCCGGCAGATCATTCAATATACTCACTTCTTCTGGCAGATCATTTTAATATACTCACTTCCTCTGGCAGATCATTCAATATACTCACTTCCTCTGGCAGTTCATTTTAATATCCTCACTTCCTCTGTCAGATCATTCAATACACCCACTCCCTCTGGCAGATCACACAATACACCCACTCCCTCTTTGGCAGATCATTCAATATACTCACTCCCTCTGGCAGATCATTCAATACACCCATTCCCTCTGGCAGATCATTCAATACACTCACTTCCTCTGGCAGATCATTGAATACACCCATTCCCTCTGGCAGATCATTCAATACTCACTTCCTCTGGCAGATCATTCAATACACCCTCTCCCTCTGGCAAACCATTCAATATACTCAGTCCCTCTGGCAGACCATTCAATATACTCACTCCCTCTGGCAGATCATTCAATACACCCACTCCCTCTGGCAGACCATTCAATATACTCAGTCCCTCGGGCAGATCATTCAATATACTCACTCCCTCTGGCAGATCATTCAATACACCCATTCCCTCTGGCAGATCATTCAATACACTCACTTCCTCTGGCAGATCATTGAATACACCCATTCCCTCTGGCAGATCATTCAATACGCTCACTTCTTCTGGCAGATCATTGAATACACCCATTCCCTCTGGCAGATCATTCAATACGCTCACTTCCTCTGGCAGATCATTCAATGTACTCAGTCCCTCTGGCAGATCATTCAATATACTCACTCCCTCTGGCAGATCATTCAATATACTCCCTCCCTCTGGCACATCATTCAATATACTCAGTCCCTCTGGCAGATCATCCAATATACTCACTCCCTCCGGCAGATCATTCAATATACTCACTTCTTCTGGCAGATCATTTTAATATACTCACTTCCTCTGGCAGATCATTCAATATACTCACTTCCTCTGGCAGTTCATTTTAATATACTCACTTCCTCTGTCAGATCATTCAATACACCCACTCCCTCTGGCAGATCACTCAATACACCCACTCCCTCTGGCAGATCATTCAATATACTCACTCCCTCTGGCAGATCATTCAATATACTCACTTCCTCTGGCTGATCATTTTAATATACGCACTTCCTCTGTCCGATCATTAAATATACTCCCTCCCTCTGGCAGATCATTCAATATACTCCCTCCCTCTGGCAGATAATTCAATATACTCCCTCCCCCTGGCAGATCATTCAATATAATCACTTCCTCTGGCAGATCATTTTAATATACGCACTTCCTCTGGCAGATCATTCAATATACTCACTCCCTCTGGCAGATCATTCAATATACTCCCTCCCTCTGGCTCATCATTCAATATACTCACTCCCTCTGGCAGATCATCCAATATACTCACTCCCTCCGGCAGATCATTCAATATACTCACTTCTTCTGGCAGATCATTTTAATATACGCACTTCCTCTGGCAGATCATTCAATATACTCACTTCTTCTGGCAGATCATTTTAATATACTCACTTCCTCTGGCAGATCATTCAATATACTCACTTCCTCTGGCAGTTCATTTTAATATACTCACTTCCTCTGGCAGGTCATTCAAAACACCCACTCCCTCTGACAGATCATTCAATACACTCACTTCCTCTGGCAGATCATTCAATATACTCACTTCCTCTGGCAGATCATTCAATATACTCACTTCCTCTGGCAGATCATTTTAATATACGCACTTCCTCTGGCAGATCATTCAATATACTCACTCCCTCTGGCAGATCATTCAATATACTCACTTCCTCTGGCTGATCATTTTAATATACGCACTTCCTCTGTCCGATCATTAAATATACTCCCTCCCACTGGCAGATCATTCAATATACTCCCTCCCTCTGGCAGATCATTCAATATACTCCATCCCTCTGGCAGATCATTCAATATACTCACTTCCTCTGGCAGATCATTTTAATATACGCACTTCCTCTGGCAGATCATTTAATATACTCACTCCCTCTGGCAGATCATTCAATATACTCCCTCCCTCTGGCACATCATTCCATATACTCACTTCCTCTGGCAGATCATTTTAATATACGCACTTCCTCTGGCAGATCATTCAATATACTCACTTCTTCTGGCAGATCATTTTAATATACTCACTTCCTCTGGCAGATCATTCAATATACTCACTTCCTCTGGCAGTTCATTTTAATATACTCACTTCCTCTGTCAGATCATTCAATACACCCACTCCCTCTGGCAGATCACTTAATACACCCACTCCCTCTGGCAGATCATTCAATATACTCTCTCCCTCTGGCAGATCATTCAATATACTCACTTCCTCTGGCTGATCATTTTAATATACGCACTTCCTCTGTCCGATCATTAAATATACTCACTCCCTCTGGCAGATCATTCAATACACCCACTCCCTCTGGCACATCATTCAATATACTCCCTCCCTCTGGCAGATAATTCAATATACTCCCTCCCCCTGGCAGATCATTCAATATACTCACTTCCTCTGGCAGATCATTTGAATATACGCACTTCCTCTGGCAGATCATTCAATATACTCACTCCCTCTGGCAGATCATTCAATTCACTCACTTCCTCTGGCAGATCATTGAATACACCCATTCCCTCTGGCAGATCATTCAATACACTCACTTCCTCTGGCAGATCATTCAATACACCCATTCCCTCTGGCAGATCATTCAATACATTCACTTCCTCTGGCAGATCATTCGATATACTCACTTCCTCTGGCAGATCATTCAATATACCCACTCCCTCTGACAAATCATTCAATACACTCACTTCCTCTGGCAGATCATTCAATACACTCACTTCCTCTGGCAGATCATTCAATATACTCACTTCCTCTGGCAGATCATTCAATATACTCACTCCCTCTGGCAGATCATTCAATACACCCATTCCCTCTGGCAGATCATTCAATACACTCACTTCCTCTGGCAGATCATTGAATACACCCATTCCCTCTGGCTGATCATTCAATACACTCACTTCCTCTGGCAGATCATTCAATACACCCATTCCCTCTGGCAGACCATTCAATATACTCAGTCCCTCTGGCAGACCATTCAATATACTCAGTCCCTCTGGCAGACCATTCAATATACTCAGTCCCTCTGGCAGACCATTCAATATACTCACTCCCTCTGGCAGATCATACAATACACCCACTCCCTCTGGCAGACCATTCAATATACTCAGTCCCTCTGGCAGATCATTCAATATACTCACTTCCTCTGGCAGATCATTTTGATATACTTACTCACTTCCTCTGGCAGATCATTCAATACACCCACTCCCTCTGGCAGATCACTCAATACACCCACTCCCTCTGGCAGATCATTCAATATACTCACTTCCTCTGGCAGATCATTTTAATATATGCACTTCCTCTGGCAGATCATTCAGTATACTCACTTCCTCTGTCAGATTATTCAATACACACACTCGCTCTGGCAGATCATTCAATATACTCACTCCCTCCCTCTGGCAGATCATCCAATATACTCACTCCCTCTGGCAGATCATTCAATATACTCACTTCCTCTGGCAGATCATTTTGATATACTCACTCACTTCCTCTGGCAGATCATTCAATACACCCACTCCCTCTGGCAGATCACTCAATACACCCACTCCCTCTGGCAGATCATTCAATATACTCACTCCCTCCCTCTGGCAGATCATCCAATATACTCACTCCCTCTGGCAGATCATTCAATACACCCACTCCTTCTGGCAGATCACTCAATACACCCACTCCCTCTGGCAGATCATTCAATATACTCCCTGCCTCTGGCAGATTATTCAATATACTCCCTCCCCCTGGCAGATCATTCAATATACTCACTTTCTCTGGCAGATCATTTTAATATACGCACTCCCTCTGGCAGATCATTCAATATACTCCCTCCCTCTGGCACATCATTCAATATACTCACTTCCTCTGGCAGATCATTTTAATATATGCACTTCCTCTGGCAGATCATTCAATATACTCACCCCCTCTGGCAGGTCATTCAATATACTCACTCCCTCTGTCTGATCATTCAATACACCCACTCCCTCTGGCAGATCATTCAATATACTCACTCCCTCTGGCAGATCATCCAATATACTCACTTCCTCTGGCAGATCATTCAAAACACCCACTCCCTCTGACAGATCATTCAATATACTCACTTCCTCTGGCAGATCATTTTATTATACGCACTTCCTCTGGCAGATCATTCAATATACTCACTTCCTCTGTCAGATTATTCAATACACACACTCCCTCTGGCAGATCATCCAATATACTCACTCCCTCCGGCAGATCATTCAATATACTCACTTCTTCTGGCAGATCATTTCAATATACTCACTTCCTCTGGCAGATCATTCAATATACTCACTTCCTCTGGCTGATCATTTTAATATACACACTTCCTCTGTCCGATCATTAAATATACTCCCTCCCTCTGGCAGATCATTCAATATACTCCCTCCCTCTGGCAGATAATTCAATATACTCCCTCCCCCTGGCAGATCATTCAATATAATCACTTCCTCTGGCAGATCATTTTAATATACGCACTTCCTCTGGCAGATCATTCAATATACTCACTCTCTCTGGCAGATCATTCAATATACTCCCTCCCTCTGGCACATCATTCAATATACTCAATTCCTCTGGCAGATCATTTTAATATACGCACTTCCTCTGGCAGATCATTCAATATACTCACTTCTTCTGGCTCATCATTCAATATACTCACTCCCTCTGGCAGATCATCCAATATACTCACTCCCTCCGGCAGATCATTTTAATATACGCACTTCCTGTGGCAGATCATTCAATATACTCACTCCCTCTGGCAGATCATTCAATATACTCACTTCCTCTGGCTGATCATTTTAATATACGCACTTCCTCTGTCCGATCATTAAATATACTCCCTCCCTCTGGCAGATCATTCAATATACTCCCTCCCTCTGGCGGATAATTCAATATACTCCCTCCCTCTGGCAGATCATTCAATATACTCACTTCCTCTGGCAGATCATTTTAATATACGCACTTCCTCTGGCAGATCATTTAATATACTCACTCCCTCTGGCAGATCATTCAATATACTCCCTCCCTCTGGCACATCATTCAATATACTCACTTCCTCTGGCAGATCATTTTAATATACGCACTTCCTCTGGCAGATCATTCAATATACTCACTTCTTCTGGCAGATCATTTTAATATACTCACTTCCTCTGTCAGATCATTCAATACACCCACTCCCTCTGGCAGATCACTTAATACACCCACTCCCTCTGGCAGATCATTCAATATACTCACTCCCTCAGGCAGATCATTCAATATACTCACTTCCTCTGGCTGATCATTTTAATATACGCACTTCCTCTGTCCGATCATTAAATATACTCACTCCCTCTGGCAGATCATTCAATACACCCACTCCCTCTGGCACATCATTCAATATACTCCCTCCCTCTGGCAGATAATTCAATATACTCCCTCCCCCTGGCAGATCATTCAATATACTCACTTCCTCTGGCAGATCATTTGAATATACGCACTTCCTCTGGCAGATCATTCAATATACTCACTCCCTCTGGCAGATCATTCAATACACTCACTTCCTCTGGCAGATCATTGAATACACCCATTCCCTCTGGCAGATCATTCAATACACTCACTTCCTCTGGCAGATCATTCAATACACCCATTCCCTCTGGCAGATCATTCAATACATTCACTTCCTCTGGCAGATCATTCGATATACTCACTTCCTCTGGCAGATCATTCAATATACCCACTCCCTCTGACAAATCATTCAATACACTCACTTCCTCTGGCAGATCATTCAATACACTCACTTCCTCTGGCAGATCATTCAATACACCCATTCCCTCTGGCAGATCATTCAATACACTCACTTCCTCTGGCAGATCATTGAATACACCCATTCCCTCTGGCTGATCATTCAATACACTCACTTCCTCTGGCAGATCATTCAATACACCCATTCCCTCTGGCAGATCATTCAATACACTCACTTCCTCTGGCAGATCATTCAATACACCCTCTCCCTCTGGCAGACCATTCAATATACTCAGTCCCTCTGGCAGACCATTCAATATACTCAGTCCCTCTGGCAGACCATTCAATATACTCACTCCCTCTGGCAGATCATTCAATACACCCACTCCCTCTGGCAGACCATTCAATATACTCAGTCCCTCTGGCAGATCATTCAATATACTCACTTCCTCTGGCAGATCATTTTGATATACTCACTCACTTCCTCTGGCAGATCATTCAATATACTCATTCCCTCTGGCAGATCATTCAATATACTCACTTCCTCTGGCAGATCATTTTAATATACGCACTTCCTCTGTCCGATCATTAAATATACTCACTCCCTCTGGCAGATCATTCAATACACCCACTCCCTCTGGCAGATCATTCAATATACTCCCTCCCTCTGGCAGATCATTCAATATACTCCCTCCCCCTGGCAGATCATTCAATATACTCACTTCCTCTGGCAGATCATTTTAATATACTCACTTCCTCTGGCAGATCATTCAATATACTCACTCCCTCTGGCAGATCATTCAATACACTCACTTCCTCTGACAGATCATTGAATACACCCATTCCCTCTGGCAGATCATTCAATACACTCACTTCCTCTGGCAGATCATTCGATATACTCACTTCCTCTGGCAGATCATTGAATACACCCACTCCCTCTGACAAATCATTCAATACACTCACTTCCTCTGGCAGATCATTCAATACACTCACTTCCTCTGGCAGATCATTCAATATACTCACTTCCTCTGGCAGATCATTCAATATACTCACTTCCTCTGGCAGATCATTTTGATATACTCACTCACTTCCTCTGGCAGATCATTCAATATACTCACTTCCTCTGTCAGATTATTCAATACACACACTCCCTCTGGCAGAGCATTCAATATACTCACTCCCTCCCTCTGGCAGATCATCCAATATACTCACTCCCTCTGGCAGATCATTCAATATACTCACTTCCTCTGGCAGATCATTTTGATATACTCACTCACTTCCTCTGGCAGATCATTCAATACACCCACTCCCTCTGGCAGATCACTCAATACACCCACTCCCTGTGGCAGATCATTTAATATACTCACTTCCTCTGGCAGATCATTTTAATATACTCACTTCCTCTGGCAGATCATTCAATATACTCACTCCCTCCCTCTGGCAGATCACCCAATATACTCACTCCCTCTGGCAGATCATTCAATACACCCACTCCCTCTGGCAGATCACTCAATACACCCACTCCCTCTGGCAGATCATTCAATATACTCATTCCCTCTGGCAGATCATTCAATATACTCACTTCCTCTGGCAGATCATTTTAATATACGCACTTCCTCTGTCCGATCATTAAATATACTCACTCCCTCTGGCAGATCATTCAATACACCCACTCCCTCTGGCAGATCATTCAATATACTCCCTCCCTCTGGCAGATCATTCAATATACTCCCTCCCCCTGGCAGATCATTCAATATACTCACTTCCTCTGGCAGATCATTTTAATATACTCACTTCCTCTGGCAGATCATTCAATACACTCACTTCCTCTGACAGATCATTGAATACACCCATTCCCTCTGGCAGATCATTCAATACACTCACTTCCTCTGGCAGATCATTCGATATACTCACTTCCTCTGGCAGATCATTGAATACACCCACTCCCTCTGACAAATCATTCAATACACTCACTTCCTCTGGCAGATCATTCAATACACTCACTTCCTCTGGCAGATCATTCAATATACTCACTTCCTCTGGCAGATCATTCAATATACTCACTTCCTCTGGCAGATCATTCAATATACTCACTCCCTCTGGCAGATCATTCAATACACCCATTCCCTCTGGCCGATCATTCAATACACTCACTTCCTCTGGCAGATCATTGAATACACCCATTCCCTCTGGCAGATCATTCAATACACTCACTTCCTCTGGCAGATCATTGAATACACCCATTCCCTCTGGCAGATCATTCAATACACTCACTTCCTCTGGCAGATCATTCAATACACCCATTCCCTCTGGCAGACCATTCAATATACTCAGTCCCTCTGGCAGACCATTCAATATACTCAGTCCCTCTGGCAGACCATTCAATATACTCAGTCCCTCTGGCAGACCATTCAATATACTCACTCCCTCTGGCAGATCATACAATACACCCACTACCTCTGGCAGACCATTCAATATACTCAGTCCCTCTGGCAGATCATTCAATATACTCACTTCCTCTGGCAGATCATTTTGATATACTTACTCACTTCCTCTGGCAGATCATTCAATACACCCACTCCCTCTGGCAGATCACTCAATACACCCACTCCCTCTGGCAGATCATTCAATATACTCACTTCCTCTGGCAGATCATTTTAATATACGCACTTCCTCTGGCAGA
Source organism: Hypanus sabinus (assembly GCF_030144855.1). NCBI lineage: Eukaryota > Metazoa > Chordata > Chondrichthyes > Myliobatiformes > Dasyatidae > Hypanus > Hypanus sabinus. The sequence continues at coordinate 98,252,421 of NC_082709.1, forward strand.
TCATTCAATATACTCACTTCCTCTGTCAGATTATTCAATACACACACTCGCTCTGGCAGATCATTCAATATACTCACTCCCTCCCTCTGGCAGATCATCCAATATACTCACTCCCTCTGGCAGATCATTCAATATACTCACTTCCTCTGGCAGATCATTTTGATATACTCACTCACTTCCTCTGGCAGATCATTCAATACACCCACTCCCTCTGGCAGATCACTCAATACACCCACTCCCTCTGGCAGATCATTCAATATACTCACTTCCTCTGGCAGATTATTTTAATATACTCACTTCCTCTGGCAGATCATTCAATATACTCACTCCCTCCCTCTGGCAGATCATCCAATATACTCACTCCCTCTGGCAGATCATTCAATACACCCACTCCTTCTGGCAGATCACTCAATACACCCACTCCCTCTGGCAGATCATTCAATATACTCCCTCCCTCTGGCAGATCATTCAATATACTCCCTCCCCCTGGCAGATCATTCAATATACTCACTTTCTCTGGCAGATCATTTTAATATACGCACTCCCTCTGGCAGATCATTCAATATACTCCCTCCCTCTGGCACATCATACAATATACTCACTTCCTCTGGCAGATCATTTTAATATATGCACTTCCTCTGGCAGATCATTCAATATACTCACCCCCTCTGGCAGATCATTCAATATACTCACCCCCTCTGGCAGATCATTCAATATACTCACTCCCTCTGTCTGATCATTCAATACACCCACTCCCTCTGGCAGATCATTCAATATACTCACTCCCTCTGGCAGATCATCCAATATACTCACTTCCTCTGGCAGATTATTCAATACACCCACTCCCTCTGGCAGATCACTCAATACACCCACTCCCTCTGGCAGATCATTCAATATACTCACTTCCTCTGTCAGATTATTCAATACACACACTCCCTCTGGTAGATCATTCAATATACTCACTCCCTCTGGCAGATCATCCAATATACTCACTCCCTCTGGCAGATCATTCAGTATACTCACTTCTTCTGGCAGATCATTTTAATATACTCACTTCCTCTGGCAGATCATTCAATATACTCACTTCCTCTGGCAGTTCATTTTAATATACTCACTTCCTCTGTCAGATTATTCAATACACACACTCCCTCTGGTAGATCATTCAATATACTCACTCCCTCTGGCAGACCATTCAATATACTCAGTCCCTCTGGCAGACCATTCAATATACTCAGTCCCTCTGGCAGACCATTCAATATACTCAGTCCCTCTGGCAGACCATTCAATATACTCACTCCCTCTGGCAGATCATACAATACACCCACTACCTCTGGCAGACCATTCAATATACTCAGTCCCTCTGGCAGATCATTCAATATACTCACTTCCTCTGGCAGATCATTTTGATATACTTACTCACTTCCTCTGGCAGATCATTCAATACACCCACTCCCTCTGGCAGATCACTCAATACACCCACTCCCTCTGGCAGATCATTCAATATACTCACTTCCTCTGGCAGATCATTTTAATATACGCACTTCCTCTGGCAGATCATTCAATATACTCACTTCCTCTGTCAGATTATTCAATACACACACTCGCTCTGGCAGATCATTCAATATACTCACTCCCTCCCTCTGGCAGATCATCCAATATACTCACTCCCTCTGGCAGATCATTCAATATACTCACTTCCTCTGGCAGATCATTTTGATATACTCACTCACTTCCTCTGGCAGATCATTCAATACACCCACTCCCTCTGGCAGATCACTCAATACACCCACTCCCTCTGGCAGATCATTCAATATACTCACTTCCTCTGGCAGATTATTTTAATATACTCACTTCCTCTGGCAGATCATTCAATATACTCACTCCCTCCCTCTGGCAGATCATCCAATATACTCACTCCCTCTGGCAGATCATTCAATACACCCACTCCTTCTGGCAGATCACTCAATACACCCACTCCCTCTGGCAGATCATTCAATATACTCCCTCCCTCTGGCAGATCATTCAATATACTCCCTCCCCCTGGCAGATCATTCAATATACTCACTTTCTCTGGCAGATCATTTTAATATACGCACTCCCTCTGGCAGATCATTCAATATACTCCCTCCCTCTGGCACATCATACAATATACTCACTTCCTCTGGCAGATCATTTTAATATATGCACTTCCTCTGGCAGATCATTCAATATACTCACCCCCTCTGGCAGATCATTCAATATACTCACCCCCTCTGGCAGATCATTCAATATACTCACTCCCTCTGTCTGATCATTCAATACACCCACTCCCTCTGGCAGATCATTCAATATACTCACTCCCTCTGGCAGATCATCCAATATACTCACTTCCTCTGGCAGATTATTCAATACACCCACTCCCTCTGGCAGATCACTCAATACACCCACTCCCTCTGGCAGATCATTCAATATACTCACTTCCTCTGTCAGATTATTCAATACACACACTCCCTCTGGTAGATCATTCAATATACTCACTCCCTCTGGCAGATCATCCAATATACTCACTCCCTCTGGCAGATCATTCAGTATACTCACTTCTTCTGGCAGATCATTTTAATATACTCACTTCCTCTGGCAGATCATTCAATATACTCACTTCCTCTGGCAGTTCATTTTAATATACTCACTTCCTCTGTCAGATCATTCAATACACCCACTCCCTCTGGCAAATCACTCAATACACCCACTCCCTCTGGCAGATCATTCAATATACTCACTCCCTCTGGCTGATCATTCAATATACTCACTTCCTCTGGCTGATCATTTTAATATACGCACTTCCTCTGTCCGATCATTAAATATACTCACTCCCTCTGGCAGATGATTCAATACACCCACTCCCTCTGGCAGATCATTCAATATACTCCCTCCCTCTGGCAGATCATTCAATATACTCCCTCCCTCTGGCAGATAATTCAATATACTCCCTCCCCCTGGCAGATCATTCAATATACTCACTTCCTCTGGCAGATCATTTTAATATACGCACTTCCTCTGGCAGATCATTCAATATACTCACTCCCTCTGGCAGATAATTCAATATACTCCCTCCCCCTGGCAGATCATTCAATATACTCACTTCCTCTGGCAGATCATTTTAATATACGCACTTCCTCTGGCAGATCATTGAATACACCCATTCCCTCTGGCAGATCATTCAATACACTCACTTCCTCTGGCAGATCATTGAATACACCCATTCCCTCTGGCAGATCATTCTATACACTCACTTCCTCTGGCAGATCATTCAATACACCCATTCCCTCTGGCAGATCATTCAATACACTCACTTCCTCTGGCAGATCATTCGATATACTCACTTCCTCTGGCAGATCATTCAATACACCCACTCCCTCTGACAAATCATTCAATACACTCACTTCCTCTGGCAGATCATTCAATACACGCACTTCCTCTGGCAGATCATTCAATATACTCACTCCCTCTGGCAGATCATTCAATACACCCATTCCCTCTGGCAGATCATTCAATACACTCACTTCCTCTGGCAGATCATTGAATACACCCATTCCCTCTGTCAGATCATTCAATACACTCACTTCCTCTGGCAGATCATTGAATACACCCATTCCCTCTGGCAGATCATTCAATACACTCACTTCCTCTGGCAGATCATTCGATATACTCACTTCCTCTGGCAGATCATTTTAATATACGCACTTCCTCTGTCCGATCATTCAATATACTCCCTCCCTCTGGCAGATCATTTTAATATACTCACTTCCTCTGGCAGATTATTTTAATATACTCACTTCCTCTGGCAGATCATTCAATATACTCACTCCCTCCCTCTGGCAGATCATCCAATATACTCACTCCCTCCCTCTGGCAGATCATCCAATATACTCACTCCCTCTGGCAGATCATTCAATATACTCACTTCCTCTGGCAGATCATTTTGATATACTCACTCACTTCCTCTGGCAGATCATTCAATACACCCACTCCCTCTGGCAGATCACTCAATACACCCACTCCCTCTGGCAGATCATTCAATATACTCACTTCCTCTGGCAGATTATTTTAATATACTCACTTCCTCTGGCAGATCATTCAATATACTCACTCCCTCCCTCTGGCAGATCATCCAATATACTCACTCCCTCTGGCAGATCATTCAATACACCCACTCCTTCTGGCAGATCACTCAATACACCCACTCCCTCTGGCAGATCATTCAATATACTCCCTCCCTCTGGCAGATCATTCAATATACTCCCTCCCCCTGGCAGATCATTCAATATACTCACTTTCTCTGGCAGATCATTTTAATATACGCACTCCCTCTGGCAGATCATTCAATATACTCCCTCCCTCTGGCACATCATACAATATACTCACTTCCTCTGGCAGATCATTTTAATATATGCACTTCCTCTGGCAGATCATTCAATATACTCACCCCCTCTGGCAGATCATTCAATATACTCACCCCCTCTGGCAGATCATTCAATATACTCACTCCCTCTGTCTGATCATTCAATACACCCACTCCCTCTGGCAGATCATTCAATATACTCACTCCCTCTGGCAGATCATCCAATATACTCACTTCCTCTGGCAGATTATTCAATACACCCACTCCCTCTGGCAGATCACTCAATACACCCACTCCCTCTGGCAGATCATTCAATATACTCACTTCCTCTGTCAGATTATTCAATACACACACTCCCTCTGGTAGATCATTCAATATACTCACTCCCTCTGGCAGATCATCCAATATACTCACTCCCTCTGGCAGATCATTCAGTATACTCACTTCTTCTGGCAGATCATTTTAATATACTCACTTCCTCTGGCAGATCATTCAATATACTCACTTCCTCTGGCAGTTCATTTTAATATACTCACTTCCTCTGTCAGATCATTCAATACACCCACTCCCTCTGGCAAATCACTCAATACACCCACTCCCTCTGGCAGATCATTCAATATACTCACTCCCTCTGGCTGATCATTCAATATACTCACTTCCTCTGGCTGATCATTTTAATATACGCACTTCCTCTGTCCGATCATTAAATATACTCACTCCCTCTGGCAGATGATTCAATACACCCACTCCCTCTGGCAGATCATTCAATATACTCCCTCCCTCTGGCAGATCATTCAATATACTCCCTCCCTCTGGCAGATAATTCAATATACTCCCTCCCCCTGGCAGATCATTCAATATACTCACTTCCTCTGGCAGATCATTTTAATATACGCACTTCCTCTGGCAGATCATTCAATATACTCACTCCCTCTGGCAGATAATTCAATATACTCCCTCCCCCTGGCAGATCATTCAATATACTCACTTCCTCTGGCAGATCATTTTAATATACGCACTTCCTCTGGCAGATCATTGAATACACCCATTCCCTCTGGCAGATCATTCAATACACTCACTTCCTCTGGCAGATCATTGAATACACCCATTCCCTCTGGCAGATCATTCTATACACTCACTTCCTCTGGCAGATCATTCAATACACCCATTCCCTCTGGCAGATCATTCAATACACTCACTTCCTCTGGCAGATCATTCGATATACTCACTTCCTCTGGCAGATCATTCAATACACCCACTCCCTCTGACAAATCATTCAATACACTCACTTCCTCTGGCAGATCATTCAATACACGCACTTCCTCTGGCAGATCATTCAATATACTCACTCCCTCTGGCAGATCATTCAATACACCCATTCCCTCTGGCAGATCATTCAATACACTCACTTCCTCTGGCAGATCATTGAATACACCCATTCCCTCTGTCAGATCATTCAATACACTCACTTCCTCTGGCAGATCATTGAATACACCCATTCCCTCTGGCAGATCATTCAATACACTCACTTCCTCTGGCAGATCATTCAATACACCCATTCCCTCTGGCAGATCATTCAATACACTCACTTCCTCTGGCAGATCATTCGATATACTCACTTCCTCTGGCAGATCATTTTAATATACGCACTTCCTCTGTCCGATCATTCAATATACTCCCTCCCTCTGGCAGATCATTTTAATATACTCACTTCCTCTGGCAGATCATTCAATATACTCACTCCCTCCCTCTGGCAGATCATCCAATATACTCACTCCCTCTGGCAGAGCATTCAATACACCCACTCCCTCTGGCAGATCACTCAATACACCCACTCCCTCTGTCAGATCATTCAATATACTCACTCCCTCTGGCAGATCATTCAATATACTCACTTCCTCTGGCAGATCATTTTAATATACGCACTTCCTCTGTCCGATCATTCAATATACTCCCTCCCTCTGGCAGATCATTCAATATACTCCCTCCCTCTGGCAGATCATTCAATATACTCCCTCCCTCTGGCAGATCATTCAATATACTCCCTCCCTCTGGCACATCATTCAATATACGCACTTCCTCTGGCAGATCATTCAATATACTCACCCCCTCTGGCAGATCATTCAATATACTCACCCCCTCTGGCAGATCATTCAATATACTCACTCCCTCTCTCTGATCATTCAATACACCCACTCCCTCTGGCAGATCATTCAATATACTCCCTCCCTCTGGCAGATCATTCAATATACTCCCTCCCTCTGGCACATCATTCAATATATTCACTTCCTCTGGCAGATCATTTTAATATACGCACTTCCTCTGGCAGATCTTTCAATATACTCATCCCCTCTGGCAGATCATTCAATATACTCACCCCCTCTGGCAGATCATTCAATATACTCACTCCCTCTCTCTGATCATTCAATACACCCACTCCCTCTGGCAGATCATTCAATATACTCACTCTCTCTGGCAGATCATCCAATATACTCACTTCCTCTGGCAGATTATTCAATACACCCACTCCCTCTGGCAGATCACTCAATACACCCACTCCCTCTGGCAGATCATTCAATATACTCACTTCCTCTGGCAGATCATTTTAATATACGCACTTCCTCTGGCAGATCATTCAATATACTCACTCCCTCTGGTAGATCATTCAATATACTCACTTCTTCTGGCAGATCATTTTAATATACTCACTTCCTCTGGCAGATCATTCAATATACTCACTTCCTCTGGCAGTTCATTTTAATATACTCACTTCCTCTGTCAGATCATTCAATACACCCACTCCCTCTGGCAAATCACTCAATACACCCACTCCCTCTGGCAGATCATTCAATATACTCACTCCCTCTGGCTGATCATTCAATATACTCACTTCCTCTGGCTGATCATTTTAATATACGCACTTCCTCTGTCCGATCATTAAATATACTCACTCCCTCTGGCAGATGATTCAATACACCCACTCCCTCTGGCAGATCATTCAATATACTCCCTCCCTCTGGCAGATCATTCAATATACTCCCTCCCTCTGGCAGATAATTCAATATACTCCCTCCCCCTGGCAGATCATTCAATATACTCACTTCCTCTGGCAGATCATTTTAATATACGCACTTCCTCTGGCAGATCATTCAATATACTCACTCCCTCTGGCAGATAATTCAATATACTCCCTCCCCCTGGCAGATCATTCAATATACTCACTTCCTCTGGCAGATCATTTTAATATACGCACTTCCTCTGGCAGATCATTCAATATACTCACTCCCTCTGGCAGATCATTCAATACACCCATTCCCTCTGGCAGATCATTCAATACACTCACTTCCTCTGGCAGATCATTGAATACACCCATTCCCTCTGGCAGATCATTCAATACACTCACTTCCTCTGGCAGATCATTGAATACACCCATTCCCTCTGGCAGATCATTCAATACACTCACTTCCTCTGGCAGATCATTCAATACACCCATTCCCTCTGGCAGATCATTCAATACACTCACTTCCTCTGGCAGATCATTCGATATACTCACTTCCTCTGGCAGATCATTCAATACACCCACTCCCTCTGACAAATCATTCAATACACTCACTTCCTCTGGCAGATCATTCAATACACGCACTTCCTCTGGCAGATCATTCAATATACTCACTCCCTCTGGCAGATCATTCAATACACCCATTCCCTCTGGCAGATCATTCAATACACTCACTTCCTCTGGCAGATCATTGAATACACCCATTCCCTCTGTCAGATCATTCAATACACTCACTTCCTCTGGCAGATCATTCAATACACCCATTCCCTCTGGCAGATCATTCAATACACTCACTTCCTCTGGCAGATCATTCAATACACCCATTCCCTCTGGCAGATCATTCAATACACTCACTTCCTCTGGCAGATCATTCGATATACTCACTTCCTCTGGCAGATCATTTTAATATACGCACTTCCTCTGTCCGATCATTCAATATACTCCCTCCCTCTGGCAGATCATTTTAATATACTCACTTCCTCTGGCAGATCATTCAATATACTCACTCCCTCCCTCTGGCAGATCATCCAATATACTCACTCCCTCTGGCAGAGCATTCAATACACCCACTCCCTCTGGCAGATCACTCAATACACCCACTCCCTCTGTCAGATCATTCAATATACTCACTCCCTCTGGCAGATCATTCAATATACTCACTTCCTCTGGCAGATCATTTTAATATACGCACTTCCTCTGTCCGATCATTCAATATACTCCCTCCCTCTGGCAGATCATTCAATATACTCCCTCCCCCTGGCAGATCATTCAATATACTCACTTCCTCTGGCAGATCATTTTAATATACGCACTCCCTCTGGCAGATCATTCAATATACTCCCTCCCTCTGGCAGATCATTCAATATACTCCCTCCCTCTGGCAGATCATTCAATATACTCCCTCCCTCTGGCAGATCATTCAATATACTCCCTCCCTCTGGCACATCATTCAATATACGCACTTCCTCTGGCAGATCATTCAATATACTCACCCCCTCTGGCAGATCATTCAATATACTCACCCCCTCTGGCAGATCATTCAATATACTCACTCCCTCTCTCTGATCATTCAATACACCCACTCCCTCTGGCAGATCACTCAATACACCCACTCCCTGTGGCAGATCATTTAATATACTCACTTCCTCTGGCAGATCATTTTAATATACTCACTTCCTCTGGCAGATCATTCAATATACTCACTCCCTCCCTCTGGCAGATCACCCAATATACTCACTCCCTCTGGCAGATCATTCAATACACCCACTCCCTCTGGCAGATCACTCAATACACCCACTCCCTCTGGCAGATCATTCAATATACTCATTCCCTCTGGCAGATCATTCAATATACTCACTTCCTCTGGCAGATCATTTTAATATACGCACTTCCTCTGTCCGATCATTAAATATACTCACTCCCTCTGGCAGATCATTCAATACACCCACTCCCTCTGGCAGATCATTCAATATACTCCCTCCCTCTGGCAGATCATTCAATATACTCCCTCCCCCTGGCAGATCATTCAATATACTCACTTCCTCTGGCAGATCATTTTAATATACTCACTTCCTCTGGCAGATCATTCAATATACTCACTCCCTCTGGCAGATCATTCAATACACTCACTTCCTCTGACAGATCATTGAATACACCCATTCCCTCTGGCAGATCATTCAATACACTCACTTCCTCTGGCAGATCATTCGATATACTCACTTCCTCTGGCAGATCATTGAATACACCCACTCCCTCTGACAAATCATTCAATACACTCACTTCCTCTGGCAGATCATTCAATACACTCACTTCCTCTGGCAGATCATTCAATATACTCACTTCCTCTGGCAGATCATTCAATATACTCACTTCCTCTGGCAGATCATTCAATATACTCACTCCCTCTGGCAGATCATTCAATACACCCATTCCCTCTGGCCGATCATTCAATACACTCACTTCCTCTGGCAGATCATTGAATACACCCATTCCCTCTGGCAGATCATTCAATACACTCACTTCCTCTGGCAGATCATTGAATACACCCATTCCCTCTGGCAGATCATTCAATACACTCACTTCCTCTGGCAGGTCATTCAATACACCCATTCCCTCTGGCAGACCATTCAATATACTCAGTCCCTCTGGCAGACCATTCAATATACTCAGTCCCTCTGGCAGACCATTCAATATACTCAGTCCCTCTGGCAGACTATTCAATATACTCACTCCCTCTGGCAGATCATACAATACACCCACTCCCTCTGGCAGACCATTCAATATACTCAGTCCCTCTGGCAGATCATTCAATATACTCACTTCCTCTGGCAGATCATTTTGATATACTTACTCACTTCCTCTGGCAGATCATTCAATACACCCACTCCCTCTGGCAGATCACTCAATACACCCACTCCCTCTGGCAGATCATTCAATATACTCACTTCCTCTGGCAGATCATTTTAATATACGCACTTCCTCTGGCAGATCATTCAATATACTCACTTCCTCTGTCAGATTATTCAATACACACACTCGCTCTGGCAGATCATTCAATATACTCACTCCCTCCCTCTGGCAGATCATCCAATATACTCACTCCCTCTGGCAGATCATTCAATATACTCACTTCCTCTGGCAGATCATTTTGATATACTCACTCACTTCCTCTGGCAGATCATTCAATACACCCACTCCCTCTGGCAGATCACTCAATACACCCACTCCCTCTGGCAGATCATTCAATATACTCACTTCCTCTGGCAGATTATTTTAATATACTCACTTCCTCTGGCAGATCATTCAATATACTCACTCCCTCCCTCTGGCAGATCATCCAATATACTCACTCCCTCTGGCAGATCATTCAATACACCCACTCCTTCTGGCAGATCACTCAATACACCCACTCCCTCTGGCAGATCATTCAATATACTCCCTCCCTCTGGCAGATCATTCAATATACTCCCTCCCCCTGGCAGATCATTCAATATACTCACTTTCTCTGGCAGATCATTTTAATATACGCACTCCCTCTGGCAGATCATTCAATATACTCCCTCCCTCTGGCACATCATACAATATACTCACTTCCTCTGGCAGATCATTTTAATATATGCACTTCCTCTGGCAGATCATTCAATATACTCACCCCCTCTGGCAGATCATTCAATATACTCACCCCCTCTGGCAGATCATTCAATATACTCACTCCCTCTGTCTGATCATTCAATACACCCACTCCCTCTGGCAGATCATTCAATATACTCACTCCCTCTGGCAGATCATCCAATATACTCACTTCCTCTGACAGATTATTCAATACACCCACTCCCTCTGGCAGATCACTCAATACACCCACTCCCTCTGGCAGATCATTCAATATACTCACTTCCTCTGTCAGATTATTCAATACACACACTCCCTCTGGTAGATCATTCAATATACTCACTCCCTCTGGCAGATCATCCAATATACTCACTCCCTCTGGCAGATCATTCAGTATACTCACTTCTTCTGGCAGATCATTTTAATATACTCACTTCCTCTGGCAGATCATTCAATATACTCACTTCCTCTGGCAGTTCATTTTAATATACTCACTTCCTCTGTCAGATCATTCAATACACCCACTCCCTCTGGCAAATCACTCAATACACCCACTCCCTCTGGCAGATCATTCAATATACTCACTCCCTCTGGCTGATCATTCAATATACTCACTTCCTCTGGCTGATCATTTTAATATACGCACTTCCTCTGTCCGATCATTAAATATACTCACTCCCTCTGGCAGATGATTCAATACACCCACTCCCTCTGGCAGATCATTCAATATACTCCCTCCCTCTGGCAGATCATTCAATATACTCCCTCCCTCTGGCAGATAATTCAATATACTCCCTCCCCCTGGCAGATCATTCAATATACTCACTTCCTCTGGCAGATCATTTTAATATACGCACTTCCTCTGGCAGATCATTCAATATACTCACTCCCTCTGGCAGATAATTCAATATACTCCCTCCCCCTGGCAGATCATTCAATATACTCACTTCCTCTGGCAGATCATTTTAATATACGCACTTCCTCTGGCAGATCATTCAATATACTCACTCCCTCTGGCAGATCATTCAATACACCCATTCCCTCTGGCAGATCATTCAATACACTCACTTCCTCTGGCAGATCATTGAATACACCCATTCCCTCTGGCAGATCATTCAATACACTCACTTCCTCTGGCAGATCATTGAATACACCCATTCCCTCTGGCAGATCATTCTATACACTCACTTCCTCTGGCAGATCATTCAATACACCCATTCCCTCTGGCAGATCATTCAATACACTCACTTCCTCTGGCAGATCATTCGATATACTCACTTCCTCTGGCAGATCATTCAATACACCCACTCCCTCTGACAAATCATTCAATACACTCACTTCCTCTGGCAGATCATTCAATACACGCACTTCCTCTGGCAGATCATTCAATATACTCACTCCCTCTGGCAGATCATTCAATACACCCATTCCCTCTGGCAGATCATTCAATACACTCACTTCCTCTGGCAGATCATTGAATACACCCATTCCCTCTGTCAGATCATTCAATACACTCACTTCCTCTGGCAGATCATTGAATACACCCATTCCCTCTGGCAGATCATTCAATACACTCACTTCCTCTGGCAGATCATTCAATACACCCATTCCCTCTGGCAGATCATTCAATACACTCACTTCCTCTGGCAGATCATTCGATATACTCACTTCCTCTGGCAGATCATTTTAATATACGCACTTCCTCTGTCCGATCATTCAATATACTCCCTCCCTCTGGCAGATCATTTTAATATACTCACTTCCTCTGGCAGATCATTCAATATACTCACTCCCTCCCTCTGGCAGATCATCCAATATACTCACTCCCTCTGGCAGAGCATTCAATACACCCACTCCCTCTGGCAGATCACTCAATACACCCACTCCCTCTGTCAGATCATTCAATATACTCACTCCCTCTGGCAGATCATTCAATATACTCACTTCCTCTGGCAGATCATTTTAATATACGCACTTCCTCTGTCCGATCATTCAATATACTCCCTCCCTCTGGCAGATCATTCAATATACTCCCTCCCCCTGGCAGATCATTCAATATACTCACTTCCTCTGGCAGATCATTTTAATATACGCACTCCCTCTGGCAGATCATTCAATATACTCCCTCCCTCTGGCAGATCATTCAATATACTCCCTCCCTCTGGCAGATCATTCAATATACTCCCTCCCTCTGGCAGATCATTCAATATACTCCCTCCCTCTGGCACATCATTCAATATACGCACTTCCTCTGGCAGATCATTCAATATACTCACCCCCTCTGGCAGATCATTCAATATACTCACCCCCTCTGGCAGATCATTCAATATACTCACTCCCTCTCTCTGATCATTCAATACACCCACTCCCTCTGGCAGATCATTCAATATACTCCCTCTGGCAGATCATTCAATATACTCCCTCCCTCTGGCACATCATTCAATATACTCACTTCCTCTGGCAGATCATTTTAATATACGCACTTCCTCTGGCAGATCTTTCAATATACTCACCCCCTCTGGCAGATCATTCAATATACTCACCCCCTCTGGCAGATCATTCAATATACTCACTCCCTCTCTCTGATCATTCAATACACCCACTCCCTCTGGCAGATCATTCAATATACTCACTCTCTCTGGCAGATCATCCAATATACTCACTTCCTCTGGCAGATTATTCAATACACCCACTCCCTCTGGCAGATCACTCAATACACCCACTCCCTCTGGCAGATCATTCAATATACTCACTTCCTCTGGCAGATCATTTTAATATACTCACTCCCTCTGGTAGATCATTCAATATACTCACTTCTTCTGGCAGATCATTTTAATATACTCACTTCCTCTGGCAGATCATTCAATATACTCACTTCCTCTGGCAGTTCATTTTAATATACTCACTTCCTCTGTCAGATCATTCAATACACCCACTCCCTCTGGCAAATCACTCAATACACCCACTCCCTCTGGCAGATCATTCAATATACTCACTCCCTCTGGCTGATCATTCAATATACTCACTTCCTCTGGCTGATCATTTTAATATACGCACTTCCTCTGTCCGATCATTAAATATACTCACTCCCTCTGGCAGATGATTCAATACACCCACTCCCTCTGGCAGATCATTCAATATACTCCCTCCCTCTGGCAGATCATTCAATATACTCCCTCCCTCTGGCAGATAATTCAATATACTCCCTCCCCCTGGCAGATCATTCAATATACTCACTTCCTCTGGCAGATCATTTTAATATACGCACTTCCTCTGGCAGATCATTCAATATACTCACTCCCTCTGGCAGATAATTCAATATACTCCCTCCCCCTGGCAGATCATTCAATATACTCACTTCCTCTGGCAGATCATTTTAATATACGCACTTCCTCTGGCAGATCATTCAATATACTCACTCCCTCTGGCAGATCATTCAATACACCCATTCCCTCTGGCAGATCATTCAATACACTCACTTCCTCTGGCAGATCATTGAATACACCCATTCCCTCTGGCAGATCATTCAATACACTCACTTCCTCTGGCAGATCATTGAATACACCCATTCCCTCTGGCAGATCATTCAATACACTCACTTCCTCTGGCAGATCATTCAATACACCCATTCCCTCTGGCAGATCATTCAATACACTCACTTCCTCTGGCAGATCATTCGATATACTCACTTCCTCTGGCAGATCATTCAATACACCCACTCCCTCTGACAAATCATTCAATACACTCACTTCCTCTGGCAGATCATTCAATACACGCACTTCCTCTGGCAGATCATTCAATATACTCACTCCCTCTGGCAGATCATTCAATACACCCATTCCCTCTGGCAGATCATTCAATACACTCACTTCCTCTGGCAGATCATTGAATACACCCATTCCCTCTGTCAGATCATTCAATACACTCACTTCCTCTGGCAGATCATTGAATACACCCATTCCCTCTGGCAGATCATTCAATACACTCACTTCCTCTGGCAGATCATTCAATACACCCATTCCCTCTGGCAGATCATTCAATACACTCACTTCCTCTGGCAGATCATTCGATATACTCACTTCCTCTGGCAGATCATTTTAATATACGCACTTCCTCTGTCCGATCATTCAATATACTCCCTCCCTCTGGCAGATCATTTTAATATACTCACTTCCTCTGGCAGATCATTCAATATACTCACTCCCTCCCTCTGGCAGATCATCCAATATACTCACTCCCTCTGGCAGAGCATTCAATACACCCACTCCCTCTGGCAGATCACACAATACACCCACTCCCTCTGTCAGATCATTCAATATACTCACTCCCTCTGGCAGATCATTCAATATACTCACTTCCTCTGGCAGATCATTTTAATATACGCACTTCCTCTGGCAGATCATTCAATATACTCACTCCCTCTGGCAGATCATTCAATATACTCACCCCCTCTGGCAGATCATTCAATATACTCACTCCCTCTCTCTGATCATTCAATACACCCACTCCCTCTGGCAGATCATTCAATATACTCCCTCTGGCAGATCATTCAATATACTCCCTCCCTCTGGCACATCATTCAATATACTCACTTCCTCTGGCAGATCATTTTAATATACGCACTTCCTCTGGCAGATCTTTCAATATACTCACCCCCTCTGGCAGATCATTCAATATACTCACCCCCTCTGGCAGATCATTCAATATACTCACTCCCTCTCTCTGATCATTCAATACACCCACTCCCTCTGGCAGATCATTCAATATACTCACTCTCTCTGGCAGATCATCCAATATACTCACTTCCTCTGGCAGATTATTCAATACACCCACTCCCTCTGGCAGATCACTCAATACACCCACTCCCTCTGGCAGATCATTCAATATACTCACTTCCTCTGGCAGATCATTTTAATATACGCACTTCCTCTGGCAGATCATTCAATATACTCACTCCCTCTGGTAGATCATTCAATATACTCACTTCTTCTGGCAGATCATTTTAATATACTCACTTCCTCTGGCAGATCATTCAATATACTCACTTCCTCTGGCAGTTCATTTTAATATACTCACTTCCTCTGTCAGATCATTCAATACACCCACTCCCTCTGGCAAATCACTCAATACACCCACTCCCTCTGGCAGATCATTCAATATACTCACTCCCTCTGGCTGATCATTCAATATACTCACTTCCTCTGGCTGATCATTTTAATATACGCACTTCCTCTGTCCGATCATTAAATATACTCACTCCCTCTGGCAGATGATTCAATACACCCACTCCCTCTGGCAGATCATTCAATATACTCCCTCCCTCTGGCAGATCATTCAATATACTCCCTCCCTCTGGCAGATAATTCAATATACTCCCTCCCCCTGGCAGATCATTCAATATACTCACTTCCTCTGGCAGATCATTTTAATATACGCACTTCCTCTGGCAGATCATTCAATATACTCACTCCCTCTGGCAGATAATTCAATATACTCCCTCCCCCTGGCAGATCATTCAATATACTCACTTCCTCTGGCAGATCATTTTAATATACGCACTTCCTCTGGCAGATCATTCAATATACTCACTCCCTCTGGCAGATCATTCAATACACCCATTCCCTCTGGCAGATCATTCAATACACTCACTTCCTCTGGCAGATCATTGAATACACCCATTCCCTCTGGCAGATCATTCAATACACTCACTTCCTCTGGCAGATCATTGAATACACCCATTCCCTCTGGCAGATCATTCAATACACTCACTTCCTCTGGCAGATCATTCAATACACCCATTCCCTCTGGCAGATCATTCAATACACTCACTTCCTCTGGCAGATCATTCGATATACTCACTTCCTCTGGCAGATCATTCAATACACCCACTCCCTCTGACAAATCATTCAATACACTCACTTCCTCTGGCAGATCATTCAATACACGCACTTCCTCTGGCAGATCATTCAATATACTCACTCCCTCTGGCAGATCATTCAATACACCCATTCCCTCTGGCAGATCATTCAATACACTCACTTCCTCTGGCAGATCATTGAATACACCCATTCCCTCTGTCAGATCATTCAATACACTCACTTCCTCTGGCAGATCATTGAATACACCCATTCCCTCTGGCAGATCATTCAATACACTCACTTCCTCTGGCAGATCATTCAATACACCCATTCCCTCTGGCAGATCATTCAATACACTCACTTCCTCTGGCAGATCATTCGATATACTCACTTCCTCTGGCAGATCATTTTAATATACGCACTTCCTCTGTCCGATCATTCAATATACTCCCTCCCTCTGGCAGATCATTTTAATATACTCACTTCCTCTGGCAGATCATTCAATATACTCACTCCCTCCCTCTGGCAGATCATCCAATATACTCACTCCCTCTGGCAGAGCATTCAATACACCCACTCCCTCTGGCAGATCACTCAATACACCCACTCCCTCTGGCAGATCATTCAATATACTCACTTCCTCTGGCAGATCATTTTAATATACGCACTTCCTCTGTCCGATCATTCAATATACTCCCTCCCTCTGGCAGATCATTCAATATACTCCCTCCCCCTGGCAGATCATTCAATATACTCACTTCCTCTGGCAGATCATTTTAATATACGCACTCCCTCTGGCAGATCATTCAATATACTCCCTCCCTCTGGCAGATCATTCAATATACTCCCTCCCTCTGGCAGATCATTCAATATACTCCCTCCCTCTGGCAGATCATTCAATATACTCCCTCCCTCTGGCACATCATTCAATATACGCACTTCCTCTGGCAGATCATTCAATATACTCACCCCCTCTGGCAGATCATTCAATATACTCACCCCCTCTGGCAGATCATTCAATATACTCACTCCCTCTCTCTGATCATTCAATACACCCACTCCCTCTGGCAGATCATTCAATATACTCCCTCCCTCTGGCAGATCATTCAATATACTCCCTCCCTCTGGCACATCATTCAATATACTCACTTCCTCTGGCAGATCATTTTAATATACGCACTTCCTCTGGCAGATCTTTCAATATATTCACCCCCTCTGGCAGATCATTCAATATACTCACCCCCTCTGGCAGATCATTCAATATACTCACTCCCTCTCTCTGATCATTCAACACACCCACTCCCTCTGGCAGATCATTCAATATACTCACTCTCTCTGGCAGATCATCCAATATACTCACTTCCTCTGGCAGATTATTCAATACACCCACTCCCTCTGGCAGATCACTCAATACACCCACTCCCTCTGGCAGATCATTCAATATACTCACTTCCTCTGGCAGATCATTTTAATATACGCACTTCCTCTGGCAGATCATTCAATATACTCACTCCCTCTGGTAGATCATTCAATATACTCACTTCTTCTGGCAGATCATTTTAATATACTCACTTCCTCTGGCAGATCATTCAATATACTCACTTCCTCTGGCAGTTCATTTTAATATACTCACTTCCTCTGTCAGATCATTCAATACACCCACTCCCTCTGGCAGATCACTCAATACACCCACTTCCTCTGTCCGATCATTAAATATACTCACTCCCTCTGGCAGATCATTCAATACACCCACTCCCTCTGGCAGATCATTCAATATACTCCCTCCCTCTGGCAGATCATTCAATATACTCCCTCCCTCTGGCAGATAATTCAATATACTCCCTCCCCCTGGCAGATCATTCAATATACTCACTTCCTCTGGCAGATCATTTTAATATACGCACTTCCTCTGGCAGATCATTCAATATACTCACTCCCTCTGGCAGATCATTCAATATACTCCCTCCCTCTGGCACGTCATTCAATATACTCACTTCCTCTGGCAGATCATTTTAATATACGCACTTCCTGTGGCAGATCATTCAATATACTCACTTCTTCTGGCAGATCATTTTAATATACTCACTTCCTCTGGCAGATCATTCAATATACTCACTTCCTCTGGCAGTTCATTTTAATATATTCACTTCCTCTGTCAGATCATTCAATACACCCACTCCCTCTGGCAGATCACTCAATACACCCACTCCCTCTGGCAGATCATTCAATATACTCACTCCCTCTGGCAGATCATTCAATATACTCACTTCCTCTGGCTGATCATTTTAATATACGCACTTCCTCTGTCCGATCATTAAATATACTCACTCCCTCTGGCAGATCATTCAATACACCCACTCCCTCTGGCAGATCATTCAATATACTCCCTCCCTCTGGCAGATAATTCAATATACTCCCTCCCCCTGGCAGATCATTCAATATACTCACTTCCTCTGGCAGATCATTTTAATATACGCACTTCCTCTGGCAGATCATTCAATATACTCACTCCCTCTGGCAGATCATTCAATATACTCCCTCCCTCTGGCACATCATTCAATATACTCACTTCCTCTTGCAGATCATTTTAATATACGCACTTCCTCTGGCAGATCATTCAATATAGTCACCCCCTCTGGCAGATCATTCAATATACTCACTCCCTCTGGCAGATCATTCAATATACTCCCTCCCTCTGGCAGATCATTCAATATACTCACTTCCTCCACAGATCATTCGATATACTCACTCTCCAGTGCATGAAAAAGTAGCCCTTAAGGTCCCTTCTAAATCTTAACCTTCAATTTGTGCTCACTAGTTTTGTACATGTGTATTTTGTTAATCCTTGAAAATTCGTACTGTTTTCATTGTCTTTGAACATCATAACTTTGCATGTTAATTTACAGCAATGATGAAGTCTCTGTAATTGAAGATTGTCTCTATTCTCAGGACCCAAACAGGCTGCACTATGATTCTGCTGAATTGCAGTTGTTTGAAAACATTGAATGTGAATGGCCCGTGTTCTGGACTTACCTCCTCATTGACGGAGTATTTAAAGAAGATAAGGTGCAGGTAGGAAGGGGCATGGGGACTCACTGGTGATGTGATAGGCACATTTTAATGATAAATATAATCGGTGCACGATTATTATAATTCTGTATTGTTCTATTATAATTACACTAATCTGCTCTAGGTACTTGGTTTTAATAGTAGTTTCTAGAATCAAAAGCTGTGGGAAATTCTTTCTGGCAAATTCCAGTGTGATGTATTATTTGCTTGAGTCTGCAGTGTGCTGCTTGCCTTTCAAATGACTTGATAACATTTTCTTACTCCAGTCTGGAATGCCAAGTAAACCCACCAGATTAACTGGGTGCAAACCCTCCCTTCACTCTCCATTTCATGCCCAATGCAGGAATGCAGTGGATGAAGAAACTAAGGAAAGGGAATGGCATTTTTACTGGACAGGTTGGGAAAAGGTATAGTCATAATAGCTGTGGGAATTGGTAGGTTTATAAAAGGTGTCTGGTGACAGTTTGTCTCCAGAGATGGAGAAAGGGGAGAGGGGATAGGCAAAGTGAATTTAAGGGCAGGGTGGAAGTTGGAGGTAAAGTTGATGAAATTGACGAGCTCAGCATGGGTGCATGAAGCAGCTCCAATGCAGTCGTCAGTGTAGCGGAGGAAGAGTTAGGGAACATTACCAGGGAAGACTTGGAACATGGATTATTCTATGTAACCAACGAAGAGGCAGGCTGGGGCCCATGCAGGTGCCCATGGCTGCCCTTTGAGTCTAGAGACAGTGGGAGGAGACAAAGAGATTGTTGAAGGTGAGGACCACTTCTGCCAGACAGAGGAGACTGGCGGTGGTTGGTTCTTTCACTGATACAGGAGCAAGAGTTTCAAGGCCTTAATGGGGTATGAAGTGTATAGGGTTTGGACACTCATGGTGAAATGAGGCGTCAAGGCCAGGGAATGGAAAATTACTGAGGGGATTAAGAACATGAGAACTGTTGCGGATGTAGGTGGGAAGAGATTGAACCAAAGGGGGAACTGAACAGAGTTGAGGAGTGAGGACACAACTTCAGTGGGGCAGGAGTGGGCAGAGGCAATAGGCCTACTGGGACAGTCAGGTTTGTGGTAGGGGGTAGGGGGCAGAATGGGACAGTGCAGGGTAAGGGGACTACAAGTCTGGTACCAGTGGATGGGAGTTCTCCAGAGTTGATGAGGTCTGATATGATGGCCGGAGAGGGAACCCCTTCGAGGGGTAGGTATGAGGAGGTGTCGGAGAGTTGCCACCAGGCCTCAGCAAGGTAGCAGTCAGTCAGTATACTGCCTGTTGATTTTTATCAACACCATTCTCTTCACTTACAGTCTTTTCAGTGTGACAGCGGTAATGGCTGAGCTTCCATTTGTGTTCATTCGGTATTTGGCTGATGCCGTGGAGCTTTTGGAATGCAGTAACTGTTTAGCTAGTGGGTTGTGCAACAACAGAGGAGGTGGGTGGCAGTAAAAACAGAGCAGGAAGTGCACGAGTCCCCTGTTGTCATTCAGGCACAGTGTTTTCGATACTGCGGCGAATGGCTTCTCAGAGGAAAGCAGCACAAGCTGGTGAATTATGCAGGACTGACAACTTAATGTTCCAGGGGAAAAGTGCTTCAGACGCGACAGAGGGTGATAGCAGGTCAGACCAGATCAGACACTACAGGAGGATACCAGATCAGATCAGATCAGACCCGACAGAGGAATAGCAGATCATATCAGACATGACGGGGATAGCAGATCAGATTGGACATGACAAGAGGGGGATACCAGATCAGATCAGACATGACGGGGATAGCAGATCAGATTGGACATGACAAGAGGGGGATACCAGATCAGATCAGACATGACAGGGTGATAGCAGATCAAATTGAACATGACAGAGGGGGATACCAGATCAGATCAGACATGACAGAAGAATAGCAGTTTAGATCAGATCAGACATGACAGGGGATACCAGATCAGATCAGATCAGACCCGATAGAGGGATAGCAGATCAGACATGACGGGGATACCAGATCAGATCAGATCAGACATGACAGAGGGATAGCAGATCCTATCAGACATGACAGGGGAATGGCAGATCAGATCAGACATGACAGGGATACCAGATCTGATCAGATCAGACACATCGGGAATAGCAGATCAGATCAGACATGACCAAGATACCAGATCAGATCAGATCAGATCAGACACGTCAGGGGAATAGCAGATCCGATCAGATCAGACACATCAGGGGAATAGCAGATCAAATCAGACATGACAGAGATACCAGATCAGATCAGATCAGACATGACAGGGATACCAGATCAGATCAGATCAGACATGACGGGGGATAGCAGATCAGATCAGACAAGTTTATTGTCATTGACACATGTTACGACATTTGTTGTTTTGCAGCAGCAGCATAGGACAATACATCAAAACGCTGTAAATTACAGTGCGTTAGAAAATACATATTGCACAAAAGAGAACAAAATAGTGAGTCAGTTTTCATGGGTTCATGGACTGTTCAGAAATCTGATGGCAAAGGGGAAGTGGTTGTTCCTAAGATGTTGAGTGTTTGTTTTCAAACACATACTCCCTGATGGTAGTAATGAGAAGAGGGCTTGTCCTGGATAATCTGGGTCCATAAGACATAGGAGCAGAATTAGGCCATTCAGCCCATTGAGTCTACTCTGCCATTCAATCATGGCTGATGCCGGAAACCACTCATCCTCATGCACCTGCCTTCTCACCATATCCTTTGATGCCCTGACCGATCAGGAAATGATCAGCTTCCGCCTTAAGTATAGCCACTGACTTGGCCTCCACCCACTGTGGCAGAGCATTCAACAGATTCACCCTTCTCTGGCTAAAAAAATTCCTCCTTCTCTTCTTTCTAAAAGGTTGCCCCTCAATTTTGAGGCTGTGCCCTCTAGTTCTGGATACCCTTACCACAGGAAACATCCTCTCCACATCCACCCGATCTAGTCCATAATGATGAATATTGGTTTCTTGAGGTACTGCTGTTTGAAGATGTCCTTGGTGGTGTGGAGGCGAGTGCCCGTGATGGAAATGGCTGAGTGTACAACCCTCTGCAGCTTGTTCTGATCCTTTGCATTGGCACATCCATGGGACAACCTGTTAATATATTGGTTCTAAAATTTGCAGTGGAGCGAGCTTTGGACTTCCGTGCTTCTTCACTGTTCTATAACACTACATCGACACTTGATAGAATTGCCGAAGGATACTTTTCATTTGTGGCAAACCTGTTTCCCACCTCATATATATGTACATTTATTCTCTGCATAGAAGTCCTATATTCCAGTGCCACAAATTAAAGAATTTCCATTTTAATACTGTAGGAAAGAGTGCAGTAGAGGAACTTGATAAGCTGTGGAGCAGTTCAGGAAGGGTGATATGGCACTATAAATACTCTCTTTTCCATGGTTACAGGTTGAAGAGTACAAAGAAGCCCTGGAAGAAGTTCTTTTAAGGGAACAGAATGGCATACGGCTAATACCAGAACTGTACGCTGTTCCTGCTGAAAAGGTCTGCAATGCCTTCATTACCAATCTAAAGCTCAGAGCAGATGATCTTATTGAACAAGTTTACAGTATTATCGCCAAGAAAGTTTGCAGTCTGAATTGACAGTGATATGTGTTACGAACCCCGTAACTGGGTCACTTACCAGCAAAGATAGAGAGGTCCGTTGAAGTCTGATGGTACTATTTTTAACAGTATTTATTAGCAAAAATACACAAAAATAATATCAATGCAAACATACAGATAATATACGTCGTCAATACTAAATCTAAAAGTGCGGGTATAATAATAATAAGAAATAGCTCTATCACTGTCTAGGGGATAATGTATTGTCCGATGGAAATATAAAAGTCACTCAGTTCATGCAGGCTGCCGCCTTTTGTTGGAGAGAGAGAGATTTGGAAAAACTTGCCAGCTTTCCTTTTTTATGATTTTGATCCGTCGGAGTCTCGTTGGTGTGGCTGTTCATTTGTGGCCTCTCCTTCAGCTAAAGCCATTCTTCCGTGATGAGCCCGCTACCCAGGCAAGGGAGGACGCACACGGGCCCTCACCGGCGTTCGCTATAAAATGCTGTCACTGGCTTTCCAGCGTTTCTCCTGGTGCGTCTAAAGGGGTTGTTCCCCAGACCCTCTTTTATCCTTACTCACGGGGTCTCAGATCCCAATCAGGTTGGGATGATGCAATCCCTCAACCAGCCCACTCTGGTCATCCCCGAGGGCTTCAATGAATAGTACAGTACTCAATACACAATTCCGTCTCCAAGTGACAATAGCCGTTATCAGGGGTTTTTGGTTCGCTGAGGCCAGGACAAATTCCAAACTTTGAGGATTCTGCGTGTCTCTCTCATTTCCTGGGTCCCAGACCCGAATTAATAGCGATCTTGCGATTCTCAAAAAAGGAGGGGGCGACTTTGTGCCCTTCGGCCCCTCAGAGTTGTGGCACATTCGTAACGTGTAATTTAGTCAATTGATCTGATGTGATGTCAGCTAAAGTGATTGTGTTATGCAGAACTCCTTCACTGTTTTGGTTATAATAATTATTACATTATTATTAATGTTCCTTCCCGTTGAATGGGTGGGTTTTCTCCAGGTCCTCTAGTTTCCTTCCGCAGTCCAAAGACGATAGGTTAATTGGTCATTGTAAATTGTCCCCTGATTAGATTAAGCTTAATTGGGTTTGTTGGGTGTTGCTAAGTTGGCATGGCTCAAAGGGTTGGAGGAGCAGACTGCGCACTGTAACATTTAATCAATAAATACTTTGATTTATTGGTAATAAATCAACTATTTAACCATTTCAGCCTTTGTAATTGACATCCACCTTTCTATGGACTTAGGGGTTTAGCATTTAACATGGAAAACCAGAGGAAGCTCTGAATGATTTCCAGCTGGATGTCTCCACAATGTTACTAGGCACCTGTTAAAGCTGCTGCTGTTTCACGGTGTGGAACCCTGCCATGTGTTGTGAGCAAACGTTCTCCATCAGAGAGCGTGTCTGTCCCATGCATCACTTTCTAGTCATCCCTTCCTGTTGTCTACTCTTGTGACGTCTGCACATTTTATTGTTCATACTCTAGTGAAACACTCATTTGGTGTCATCATCAGACATTATTGATAGTTACACATAATATGGTTTGGTAGTTCTGAACTTTCAGTTTGGGCACGAGTTACAGTATAATTACCTACCATCTTTGTTGCCAGGTGGATGAGGAATACAAGAACCCACATTCTGTGGACAGAATTGCAAAAGGAAAATTGCCTCATATGTGGGGACAATCTTTGTATATCCTTGGGAATCTCCTCTCTGAGGTATGCAGTTCATCTGTTATATTGGTGAGGTACTTTCACTCTTTTTTTCTAAAGGACAAACCTATAGTGCACCTTGTGTTTCATAAATGGATTAATTGAAGTAGCCTTTAGCTGTTCAGCTCAGAATCAAACATGATTTTATTCTTTATAATTGCTTCTGTTAGTTAGCATATCTATTGTGTTACAGTGAAAAGTTAGTTTTGCACGCCATCCAGACAGGTCGTTTCATCACATAAGTAGATCGAAGTAGGACAAGGGAAAATAAAACACTGAATGCCGAATGTTACAGTTACAAAGAAAATGAAGAGCAGGCAGACAATAAGATGCAAGAGTCATGATGAGGTAGATTCCATTTAATATTATCGGAGACTGTTCAATAATTTTATAACAGCAGGACAGGTCATAAATATCAGCTTGTAGCTCTGCTCTTGCTACTGCTCCTTCACTGCACTGTAGTATTTGATATGTTTTGAAATAGCACAGCTGTAATCACTGTGCACTGAATACAATAAATACATCTTCCCGTGCTTCTGTTTCGTGAGTATAGTTGTATACCTTTAAAATTGAAGCATTGAAAAGTTCAAATCTACTTCTATCAACACTCAATACTTCCTCCAGCTCTCTTCAGTAAAGTTCTTGTGCATGAGACAATTTTTCAAATAGAACATAATTTGAAAAACTGGACCCCATTTTCCCCAGAAGTCCATATCCTTAGTGCTATCTCTCCATCTCCTTCTCCACAACCTCGAGAATCATTCTCCAACATCTGCACCTCAATCATTAGTGTTGTGAAAAGTGGGAGGGACCTGAAGCCTTCAGACAGTCTTGCATCCTCTAAAATCCTTTGCCGGGGAACATTTAGCCAATCTTCAATCCACCACAAGCTGGCAGTTCTTGTAGATTTCTGAAGGTGCAGGCAGACAAGAATTGTGGCCAAGTATAAACTGACAGCTGCCTTTAAAAATGGTGTGAATCCTGTAAGACAGGACTTTTTACTATCAAGTGCTGCTGTTTATGCCCAAGTTTCAAATTGGTCAAGCTGATAACTGGTGTATTATTGTCTCATGTATCAAGATGCAGAAAAATGTTATTGTCCATGCCATTCTATACATCATACATGAAGGCAGTTAGTGTTGGTGCGTGGTCAAGTGGTTAAGGCATTCATCTAGTGATCTGAAGGTCACTAGTTTGAGCCTTGACTGAGGCTGCGTGTGTGCCCTTGAGCAAGGCACTTAACCACACATTGCTCTGCGATGACACCAGCGCCAAGCTGTATGGGTCCTAATGCCTTTCTCTTGGACAACATCGGTGGTGTGGAGAGCGGAGACTTGCAGCTTGGGCAACTGCCGGTCTTCCATTAAAAAAAATCTTGCCCAGGCTTGCGCCCTGGAAACTTTCCAAGGGGCAAATCCATGGTCTATTGAGACTAATGGAGGCCTATAATAACATGAAGACAGTACAAAGGGAAAGGTAGTACTAGAATGCAGAATGTAGTGTTGTAGTTACAGAGAAGGTGCAATGCAGGTGACCGATGCAGAGATAGTTTCAATAAACCTGCAAAACTTCCCCACGGACTTTATCATTTCTTCCTATTGCCTACAGAAGGCTAATCTCATTGTCATCAACCTGAAAGCATAACATCACATTAGGAAAGTCAAAGTGGAGTCTGTTGTCATATGCATGAGTGCATGTAGGGACAGGTACAATGTGAAACTTAACTTGCAGCTGCGTTGCTGATGGATAGTCCACTCGCTGCATAGCATGGAAGATACAACTTGCTTGCCATGAGGCAATGTTGATTGACTTTTACCATTCATTTGGCCACCATTTGTTTTGCAGGGATTTCTAGCTCCTGGAGAAATTGATCCATTAAATCGAAGACTTTCTACCATTAGCAGGCCTGATGTTGTTGTCCAAGGTCTGTGAGATATGCTCACCATCAGAATTCTATTCTTCAGTACATAATGTTGATGTTGCTGTAGTTTTGCTAAAAAGAAAAAAATATATATTTATATTTTATATATATATAAAATCTACTTATTTATATATATATATATACACACACACACACACTCTTTCCCTTTTTAAGCTCCCCTTTTCTGCAGAAATTGTTAAAAATATACTGTTTGTCAATTTCCGATGAAAATTTCTAAGCATGGCCCAGGTACCATACCTGAATATTATGGTGCTCCAGTGACAACAGCAATCACGTGCTCTCTATATATCTCTAAAGAAAACTTTTCACAGTGAGGCAAACGCTAAAGGTACTGAGCAGGAAGACGACCAAGGGATTACCAAAAAAAAATGACGTAGGTTGCTGGAGGAACTCAGCAGGGAGCTGTTGTGGTTTGAGGTGAAGATCTTGCATCAGGAGTTGTTATGGTTTTAGGTGAAGATCTTGCATCGGGGGCTGAGTGGAGAGGGAGGTGGCTATTTAAGGGGGAGAGGCAAAGGAGTGACAGGGATCAGTAGGTGATAGGTAGACAGAGAACGGGTGAGGGAAAGGAAGGTGGAGCCAGAGGTGGGGTGGGGTGGGTGAAGGAAGAGACATAGAGGTAAACAGAAACACAAGAAAGTGTGGAACTTTGGGGGATCAGTTGTAAAGGGGCAGTACACTGTTAATGGTAAGACCCTTCTAAGTGTTGATACACAGACAGATCTTGGGGTCTAAGTCCATAGCTCCCTGAATGTGGCTGCACAGAAAGGCTGGTAGAGAACGCAAATGGCTTGCTTGCCTTTATTAATCAAGGCATTGAGTCAAGGTGTTATGTTGCTTATTGGAGAGGGTATAGCAGAGGCTTCTCAGGGTGCTGCCTAGGTTTGAAGGTATGTGCTATGAGGAGAGGTTGAATCAGCAGAGGCTGAGAGGAGACTTGATGCAAGTTTAGAAGATTATGACAGGTGCAAATAGAGTAACATAGAAACATAGAAAACCTACAGCGCAATACAGGCCCTTTGGCCCACAAGGTTGTGCCGGACATCTCTCTACTGTAGAAATCACAAGGCTTACCTATAGCCATTTATTTTTCAAAGCTCCATGTACCTATCCAAAAGTCTCTTAAAAGACCCTATCGTATCCGCCTCCACCACCGTTGCCGGCAGCCCATTCCACACACTCACCAATTTCTGCGTAAAAACACTTATCCCCAACATCTCTTCTGTACCTACTGCCCAGCACCTTAAACCTGTGTCCTCTTGTGGCAAACATTTCAGCCCTGGGAAAAAGCCTCTAATTATCCACATGATCAATGCCTCTTATTATCTTATTCATCTCTATCAGGTCACCTCTCATCCTCCATCGCTCCAAGGAGAAAAAGCCGAGTTCACTCAACCTATTCTCATAAGGCATGCTCCCCAATCCAGGCAACATCCTTGTAAATCTCCTCTGCACCCTTCCTATGGCTTCCACATCCTTCCTGTAGTGAGGCGACCAGAACTGAGCAAAGTACTCCAAGTGGGGTCTGACCAGGGTCCTACATAGCTGCAACATTACCTCTCGGCTCCTAAATTCAATTCCACAATCGATGAAAGCCAATACACAGTATGCCTACTTAACCACAGTGTCAACCTGCGCAGCTGCTTTGAGCATCCTATGGACTCAGACCCCAAGATCTCTCTGATCCTCCACACTGCCAAGCGTTTTACCATTAATACTATATTCTGCCATCATATTTGACCTACCAAATGAACCACCTCACATTTATCTGGGTTGAACTCCATCTGCCATTTCTCAGCCCAGTTTTGCATCCTATCAATGTCCCGCTGTAACCTCTGACAGCCCTCCACACTATCCATAACACCTCCAACCTTGGTGTCATCAGCAAACTTACTAACCCATCCCTCATTTATAAAAATCATGAAGAGTAAGGGTCCCAGAACAGATCCCTGAGGCACACCACTGGTCTCTGACCTCCATGCAGAATATGACCCATCTACAACCACTCTTTGCCTTCTGTGGGCAAGCCAGTTCTGAATCCACAAAGCAATGTCCCCTTGGACCATGCCTCCTTACTTTCTCAATAAGCCTTGCATGGGGTACCTTATCAAATTCCTTGCTGAATTCCATATACACTATATCTACTGCACTTCCTTCATCAATGTGTTTAGTCACATCTTCAAAAAGTTTCATTCAATGAAAGAATATTTGATCAGTGCACAAAAAAAACTTTGAGAAAAGAAGAACTCGAGTCCAATATGGTCTGCTGCTCTGCAGCCCAACACAACAGCAATTGTTTAGTAGTTTTAAAACAGCTGAACATCTGCTTTTAGCAATATTAAGTATGTAAAGGAGCTAATTATTCAGCCTTTAATATATTTGTTTGTTTAAAGTGTTAGTTGATATGGGAATGGTCAAAAAGAGCCAAATTGACATTAATAATTTCCTTCTCTGCAAGCCTTTTAGCAAGTTCTACCCTTACTTACCTTTCCCAAATCATGTATGGTCTATTAGTGTGGAAAATGGATGTTCAGCGTTGAAGCTAATTCACATCACTGGGTCTAACAGTTTCTTTCTTGCTTTTCAGTGTCAATATTGGCTGAATCTGAAAAGATTAAGAACATTCTGGCAAAGCATGGTTTACAAATTGAGACCGTTTCTGATGTTTTTCCAATCAAAGTGCAGCCAGGAAGAATCTTGAGCCACATATATGCAAAGTTGGGTAAGTGCTGCTTAAAATTGATAACTTCACACAGAGCACTGGATACCTACATGACAAGAGAGGAAATCACAGATTTCCAACAAACATTTTAACGGATAATTAGGTAAATGAGAAAAATGTAAACTCTCGATAAAACAGAAAATATTGGAATTAACAAGTATGGTTATTGACCTTAGATGGTTCATTTAGAGGAACTCTGTTCTTTCAGTCACTTATTTCTCTTGTTTTCTACTTTCTTTCTGTCTGTCCCTTACCTGCCTATCACCTCTTCCAGTGCCCCTCCTCCTTCCCTCTCTCCTTTGATCCACTCTCTTCCTATCAGCTTCCTCCTTCTTTAGCCCTTACCTTTTCCACCTATCACCTCCTGGATTTTTACTTCATTACACTGCCTCCCCCACTTTTCCACCCACCTGACTGCACCTATCACCTTCTAACTTGTTCCCCTTCTTCTCTTCCTACTTTCTTATTCTGGTATCTTCACCCCCTCCTTCCTTTCCAGCCCTCATGAAGGATCTCAGCCTGAAGCAACGACTGTTTATTCCTCTCCATGGACGCTGCCTGACCTGTTGAGTTCCTCCAGCATTTTGTGTGCGTTGTTCTGGATTGCCAGTATCAGCGTGATCTAATGTGTTTATGATTTTATCTCCTAATAGGATGCAACAAGAAATTGAATCTTAGTGGCCGCCCATATAGACATATTGGCGTTCTTGGTACCTCGAAGTTGTACGTGATCAGAAACCAGACCTTCTCGTTTACTCCACAGGTAAACTGGAAGCCAGCACTGCAATTTTTGCACTATCCCTGAATGTGTTTGTTTAGGATACAAATCTCAAATTCAGAGTTAGCTTGTATATTTTTTGTGTTTTAAATGTCACTGAACATTGTCACTGAACCTTGTTTGTTGAATGGACAGGATAGCTGTAATTTCCTAAGCAGTTCACAGGAGCTGTGTTTGCTCAGACTAAAACTCTTGAGCCTGCTCCATTATTAATAATTTAGGATCTTGGCAACTGTTGCACTTCCCTCCCTTACCCAAGACACCTAAGATCAACCTGCCTCAACTTCAGTGATCACTGGCACTACAGAATTCTTCATCTTTATCTTATTCTGAAACTGTGTCCCTGGTTCGAGGCTCATCCCAGAAGGGAATCATCCACCTTGTAAGTTCCCCCCAAAAGTTTCCCTTCCAAAATTCCACTAAGTATTGGCCCACATCCTTTCTTTGTTAGGTGACTTCTCATCCAGGGACTGGGACCTCTAAATTACTTTGAAAGTATTACTTCTTGTGAAAGTATATACCCTGAAAAAAGAAAACTCTGTGTTTCAATGCCCTGTACAGCTGTAACCTGATTTCTTTAATACAAATAGAAAATGAAAGGGAAATGCTGGCAATATGAAGCAGATCAGGCAGCATCTGTCAAAAGAGGAACAGTTAACACAAAGAAGTAAACAGGACCTTGTTCCCTTTCTTACCAATCTCATTGGTACCAGTATATGTACCATAACTTCCAGCTCTCACCTTCCACTTAAGGATGCTGTTGACCTGACCTGAAGCCATCCGGGAGTCTTTCACGTTCACAGAATCTCCTCTCTGTGCCCCTAATAATTGAATATTGTAATTTATTTATTTATTGAGATACAGCGCAGAATAGGTCCTTCTGGCCCTTCGAGCCATGCTGCCCAGCAATCCCCCAATTTAATCTGAGCCTAATCATGACCAACTAACCTACCAAACAGTCCATCTTTGAACGTGGGAGGAAATTGGAGCACTCGGAGGAAACCCATGTGGTTACGGGGAGATGTACAAACTCCTTACAGGCAGTGTTGGGAACTGAACCCATGTACTGCAAAGCATTGTGCACACCACCACCCTACTGAGATGCCCCAAGTATGTTTTATATAACAAAGCAATATCACCAATACTCTCCTCGTTCCCCTCCTTTTGCTTCTGCCAACGAGCCAGACTCAGTGCAAGAGCTCTGGTTGCTGCAGCTTTCCCCTTAACAGGTCACCCTCAACAGTATCCAAAGTCATATACTTGTTTTTGTGGGGAATGGACACGGGAGCACTCTGCTCTGTCTGCCTGTTCTCCTTCCCTCTCCTGACTGTCACCCAGATACCTAACTCCTGCAACTTACGGATGACTACCTCCCTGTAGCTCCTGTCTGTCACCTCCTCATTCTGCTGAATGAGCTGAAGGTCGTGCAGCTGCAGCTCCAGTTCCCTAACACTATCTTGAAGCACATCTCACAGATGTAGCCATTATGGAGACTAGAGGTCTCTTAGATCTCCAACACCTAGCATGAGGAGCACACCTCTAACTGGGCATCCATTCTCACTACTCAAGCTAGGTACTAATAGACAAAGAAAACTCAAGCTACCCTCTGCCCTTCCTTACCGAACCCACTTTCCCCTGGTAGATGCTCTGAGCATTAGATTATGTTCATTGAACTTCCTGTGAATCTATGCAGAGGATCTCTGCTCTTGAATTACTTACAGTGATGCTCTCTCTATTTTTTTACTGGACAGTTTATTGATCTGCATCAATTTTACTTGGCCTTGGACAACCGTATGATTGTGGAAATGCTCCGGACCGACCTCGCCTACCTCTTCTCCACCTGGAAGATGACAGGCCGTCCAATGGTCACCTTCCCCATCACTAAAACCATGCTGAGTAAGAGTTCATTTGTCTTGTCACAGGTTGGAAATAATAGTGTGAAATTTAATCATAGCAACTGGTATCATAATTAGCTCCTCACATCAAAGGAATGCTTAGAAGGTGTGTATGATATGTCAGTAGTGCTAGTTATTCTTCTATAATTACTTCAGAAAAGTATATTTCATCTGAAGATTGTTTTCTTGCCCACCAGCTTTCCCTTTGCAAAGAAACAAAAGCAGAGTTAGGGTAACGGAAGTATTCTGGAAATATAGTTACAGTTGCAGGAGAACAGTGTGCCAGTGATCAGATAATGATTCAATGTTGTTGATGAAGGGACAGACACTGGCCAGTAAGTTGGTGTAGAATTCTCTTTCAAAAGCACGACAGGAGCACTATAAAGGTGATGAAGCCTGAGTTAGTATCCTGTCGGAAAGTTGCTACCTTTGGCACTGCTTCAGTATCAGCTGAAATATCAGTTTCCAAATCTCTGGAGCAGTTGAGTAAGGTGATATGGGAGGACCTGAGCTTATTAATGCAGCTATGTAAAAATGCTCAGATATGTAGGTGTGGTGTTCAGAGACACAGAGCGGCAGCTGATAGAGTTAGTGCATCACCGCTCCAGTGATCTGGTTTCAGTCCTAACCTCAGGTGATGTCTGTGTGGAGTTTGCATGCTCACCATGTGACCATGTGAGTTTCTCCCCACATCCCAAAAACCTGCAGGCTGGAAGGTTTATTGCTGCTGCAAATTGCCCCATGGGTGTGGGGGTTTGGTGCTGGAACCTGGGGGCAGTTGAGGGAAATGTGGGGAGAATGAAATGGGATCGGTACTTGATGATCTCAGACTGAAAAGCCTGTTTCCATGTTGTATAAGTCAATGAAAATGCGCAGGACACATCGTAAAATATCTGAATGGGATGTAGGGCAACGTGTTTAACTGTGTAGAGAAAGCATGTTGTCATTCCCTTCTAAGTCACCATTAGTAATGTGGTGCAATATAGTTTATGCTTTCGAGTGACCTTTAGAGTACTACCCATCACTAGGAACATCCCCTGTGTCATTCCAGTATTCTTCCTGCTCTGCTCCTCCAGAGGGTATTTACTGCAGCATTGTGAGTTCTAATGTATGAGAAAGTATGCAGTTAATAATAATAGTAACCACGAGGCAGCATATGTAGTGATTAGCACAACGCTTTACAGTACCAGTGACCCAGGTTCAATTCCCACCGCTGCCTGTAAGGAGTTTATAAGTTCTCTCCGTGACCGTGTGGGTTTCGTCCAGGTGCTCTGCATTCCTCCCACAGTTGAAACACATACCAACTGATAGTTTAATTGGTCGTTGTCCTGTGATTAGGCTTGGGTTTAAATGGGGGATTGCAGGGCTGCGGAAGGGCCTTCTCTGCACTCTATGTCAGTAGTCACTAACAACTTATTTATAGAGTACTTCTCATACCAGCGTAAGATCTAGTCTGTCTAGTAAGTTCATAAATATAGCTGCCTCAGAGATCACATTTGACAGATCATTAAAATGAATTTTAAAGTCACTTGTGCTGACTATCCTGTTGTAGGATATGGCAAAAAGATAGGTGTATGGGGTTGAGTGGGATCCGGGATCAGCACGACGGAATGGCAGAGCAGACACGATGGGCTGAATGGCCTAATTCTGTTCCCATGTCTTATGGTAGTTCAATATAATAAAGAAGTCGGAGAGAAAGCAGGCATTGGATGAAGGAGGGCACTAAATGACAATGCAGAGGACAGGATCTGTACAACAAGTTTTAAACATACTGTATGTATGTTTGTTCAAAACTTGTATGTTCATACTGTATGTTCAAAACTTGTTGACAGATAGTAGATTGCACCTAAAGTGCTTTTTGAACATAGAGGCCAGTAGGCTGAAGCTGTTGTAGTTAGGGGTACACTAACAGAACAGCTTGGGGTGGTGCCACAGGGGAGGTTGACGGTGTTTTCTGCTAACACCTCTAATCTGGGGTGACTCTTCCAGAACCCTTAGCAACGTTAATGTACAAATGAATCTTGAAGTTCAGTTGGCAATGCAAGTGGATAGAGTGTTAAAGAAGGCATGTGGCTTGCTTGCCTTTAGTGGTCTGAGCATAACAAACAGGAATTCATTTGATTAGCATTCATTTGGAGAATTGAATATAATTCTCACCACTTCATTACAGGAAGGTTTTGGAGAAGGTGTAGGCAAGGTTATTGGTAAAGGACAATTTGTCCAAGCATGAATTATTTTCTCTGGAGTGTCTGGCACTGAAGGGACACCTGATAGAAGTTCATAATATTATGAGGGATGTAGACAATCAGTGTCCATTTCCCAGGCTAGAAATACAAGTACTAGAGGATGGGCATTTAAGGTGAAAGGGGAAATGTTTAAGGGAGAAGTTTATTTTTACACAGAGTGGTAGAGGAAGCAGATATAATGAGGCTTTAGATAGCTACATAAATACGAAGGGATATAGGCCCTGTGCAGGCAGAACTATTTACTTTAGCAGTGTGGCCAGCACAGACATTATGGGCTGAAGGGCCATGCATGTGCTGAAGATTTTATTCTTTGATTGAATGCACTGGGAATTTCACAGTTATTGTGTGGTTGTTAAATCTGCCCCTTCTCTGTTGCAGCTGAGGACGGAACAGACATTGACTCCAACATTCTTTGCACCCTGCGAAAGCTGCACGATGGTTATTTTGGAGGGGCCAGGTATGGAGTTACTTATTGTCACTTCAGTTTGAATTATTGCCATTATTTGAGCAGTGGTGTTTTGTAGAAGTACCTAATTATGAATATACTGATTAAACTTTTAGGATAAAAACCGGGAAACTGTCGGAATTTCTGATTACCTCATGCTACACACATCTGAGTTTCATGGATCCAGGACCTGATGGTTTCCTTTTGGATGATTATTTCAGTGAAGGCGGTTTCACTCCTACAACAGAGGTGGCAGAATCTGTATCTGTACATGATTCATGCTACAGAAATGATGGTAGGAGTCCTCCACTTCACTGCTGTTGTTTACTCACTTTCCACTGCTGCTTTTGCATGTTACAAATTAGGTGGAATCAAAATCGCTTCTGTTCATTTTTTCTCTATATCAAACATTTGTATAGTGAATGCAAACATGAGGAAATCTGCAGATGCTGGAAATTCAAGCAACACCCACAAAATGCTGGTGGAACTCTGCAGGCCAGGCAGCATCTATAGGAAGAAGCACTGTCAACGTTTCGTGCCGAGTCCTGATGAAGGGTCTCAGCCCGAAACGTCGATAGTGCTTCGTCCTATAGATGCTGCCTGGCCTGCTTTGTATAGTGAATTTTATTTCAGGTGAGCTTAGTTTGGAGAGTAATTTTAACTTGAATAGAAGTTTGAATACAATGGGAACTAAAATGTTGGTTCCTACTTGCCATTCCCAGTCAGATGTGCTATAAGTACTTTCACTGTTTCGTGTAAAGAGCTTGAGATGATCCTTGGAGCGTAAAATGTGTGGAAGCAGTTCATTAGCTGGGCCTTTTCGTGGAAAACCAGCTGGAAGATTCAATGAAGAAAACCAAGTCATTGAGCTCATTGGCCAGAAACTAAAACTGTGGAAATAGCTGTAATAGAAAGGCCACAGGAATGGCTGAGAAAGCTGAAAACCATTGCTGTGCTGCTGCTAGACTGAGGGAAATAGAGATATCTCTCTGATAATCCCCTAGGAAATTGGCAGTTCAGAAGCAAAATTAGTGACATATGACCTGCAATTTGTTGTTTTGTGGTAGCAGTACAGCATAAGACATAAAAATCTATAAATTATGAAAATTATGTAAATAGTGCAAAGGAAATAGGAATAATGAGGTGCTTTTGTGGGTTCATCAACCCTTTAGAAATCTGATAGTTGGGGGAGTAAGAAACAATTGGCATGGGAGTGAACAGACTGTGACTACGCAAGACAGCTTGATATTGAGAAGTATTAAACCCTGGGAGAATAAAAGGTTTTGTGAAATCACAGAAGGATATAAGATTTTAAATATAAAACATTCCTTGGGGCTCACGGAATGTTGCTGCTTTCTCTGTGTATAGTTTATACATAATGCCCTAATTAATGTGGCTGATTGTAAGTCCATCTGTGGGTGCTGGTGTACGGAAATGGGCCATTCTGCCCACCACTTTGCTGCTGACCTTTTTGCCTATCTGAATTCGATATTTATCTCTATGCCTTGCTTATTTTAGTTTCTGTCAAAATGTTTATGAAATATAGTGACTATATCTGATTTCCTCACCTCCTCTGGCAGCGCATTCTAGATATCAGCCACTTTCTGTGTGCAAAACAAAATTCCCCTCAGATCTCTCATCTTAAACCTGTGCTTCTTGAGACCTATCAGGTTTCCTTTGGCCTTCAGGACTTAAGGGAAAACAATGGCAGTCTTATCCAATCTGTCCCCAATATAAAGTCCTCCAATCTAGGCAGCATCTCAGTGTACTGTATCTTCAGGTGTGAGACCACACCTGGAATATTGTGTACAGTTTTGGTCTCCAGGTTTAAGGAAGGACATTCTGGCAATTGAGGAAGTGCAGCGTAGATTCACTAGGTTGATTCCTGGGATGGCAGGGCTGTCTTACGCAGAGAGATTGGAGAGATTGGGCATGTGCACACTGGAATTGAGGAGATTGAGAGGGGATCTGATTGAAACGTTTAAGATAATTAAAGGATTTGATAGGATTGAGGCAGGAAATATGTTCCAGATGTTGGGAGAGTCCAGTACCAGAGGGCATGGATTGAGAATAAGAGGTCAGTTATTTAAAAGAGTTGAGGAAGAACTTCTTCTCCCAGAGAGTTGTGGAGGTGTGGAATGCACTGCCTCGGAAGACGGTGGAGGCCAATTCTCTGGATGCTTTCAAGAAGGAGCTAGATAGATATCTGATGGATAGGGGAATCAAGGGATATGGGGACAAGGCAGGGACTGGGTATTGATAGCGAATGATCAGCCATGATCTCAGAATGGCGGTGTAGACTCGAGGGGCCGAATGGTCTACTTCTGCACCTATTGTCTATTGTCTATTCTCTACACTCTATTCATTCCAACTTCAGCCATTGTGTTGTGTGGTGATCATACCTGTACATAGTAATCTATATGCACTGTAGTGTGTGTTTTGTAAATATTATGTCCCAGCTTTTATATTCTACGTTCCAACCACTGACACCAAAAATGCCAAATGTTTGGACTTCAAGCCCAAAGACCTTATTTCTTATCAATGTTCCTTGGTGCCCTGCCATTTACTGTGTATATCCTATCCCTTCTTCTCAAAGTGCATTACCTTGCACTTGTTGAAATAAAATTTCACCTGCTAATTCTCCACCCAACTTTCTGACTGATACTTTAGACCATGTTCCTCACCATCCACAACACCACCAATTTTATGTGCTCAGCAAACTTACTAATAATTCCTCCTACATTCCCATCAAAATCATCGGCATATGTCACCAAAAACAGTCCCAGCACCAATCCCTGTGGTACACCACTGGTCAGACTTCCAATCAGAAAAGCATCCTCCTGCTGTTCCCTACCTCTGCCTCT
Organism: Hypanus sabinus; assembly: GCF_030144855.1. Classification (NCBI taxonomy): domain Eukaryota; kingdom Metazoa; phylum Chordata; class Chondrichthyes; order Myliobatiformes; family Dasyatidae; genus Hypanus; species Hypanus sabinus. Next base: position 98,290,582 of record NC_082709.1, read on the forward strand.
TACCACCATACATTCTGGATACAATTAGTCAGCTCACATTGTATTTCAATGTTCTGAACCAGCTTATCTTGCAGGATGTTGCCAAATGCTTACTAAAATCTGCATAGGCAATGTTTACTACCTAGCCTTCATCTGTATTCTTAGTTAACCCCTCAAAAGCTCAGTCAACAGTGATGCAGAAGCCCATACTGACTATACCTGATCATGCCTGCCTTTCCAAACGTACATAAAACCTGTCTATTGGACTTGCTCAAATAATTTCTCTCCCACTGGCATAAGGCTCATTTGTCCTACTTGACCTCTTCAATAAAAAAAAAGCTATCACCCTGCACACTTGTCCTCACCTGTGGCTGGTAAAGATGCAAACATCTCAATCAGGTCCCCAGTTCTCCTCCCTTATTTACCACAGCATTCTTGGATATATACCATTTTAGCCCTAGAGATATAACCACCCTTTCATTCAAGTTCATAGTAAATTTATGTAACATCAAAGTACATATATGTCACCATATACAAGCCTGAGATTTGTGAAAGTCAAACTCCTCCACCTTCTTAATGCTGACTTGCTCCAGATTAACCACATACCCCTCCCTGAGCTTACTGTCTTCCACAATATTTGTCTTGGTGAATACCGATGAGAAGTATTTATTTAAAACCTCGTCCATGTCACTCTCTTTGGTTCCTAAGTCACCCACCTTTCCCCTGATTACCCTCTCACTCCTGGTGTGCATACAGAATGTCTTGGAAATCTCCTTAGTCATGTTTGTCAATGATATTTCATTACCTCTCTTTGCTCTCAATACCTTTCTTAAGTTTTCTCCTACAGAATCTGTATTCCTCAGTAGATTACATCTATCTATATATGCCATACTTTCCCTTTTTTCCACATATCCTTTGTCTTCTAGCCATCTTTTCCTTTCACTTATACTGGGACTTACTGGCCCTGAACTCCTTTACTTTTGAAGACTGCCCCTTCTCTAATCTTATTTTATCTGCAAACATCTGTTCCTAGTCTTCTTTCATCTGGTCTTTGCTAACACTATTACAATCAGACTTCTCCCAATTTAAAATTAACTTTATCCCTCTCCTTAATAACCTTGAAACTTGCAGGCTAGTGTTCACTGTTCCCAAAGTGTTCTCCCACTCATACTTCCACCACCTACCCAGTTTCATTTCCAAAGATGAGTCTGAGTACTGTCTTATCTCACGTAGGTCACAAAAAACCATCTTGGACACTCACGACAAGTTGTACCTGATCTAAGCATCACACTTGAAGTAATCTCAGTTTATATTGGGATAGCTTACTTAGCTGATATTGGCTCATCTCCATCTGAACTCCTGTCATCTGTATACCTGCCCACATACTTATTAAATGTATCTAAGGAACTTGCCTCTACCACTTCTCTGGCATTTGGTTCCACCCATTGTGTCAAAAAAAAAGTTGCCCCTTAAGTTTTTTTTTGCCACAATATGTTTATTTGCATTTTAGTACCATGAAATACAGCTTTTACCTTCCTAAACTTTCTTGTATTATTCAGAAAATATAGAAGTTCCTGTATTAACACAACAAACAAGACAACACACGCACAAAAAAAACACAAAAAAATGCTTCTCCTATTTCAACAGGTGGTAATCTATATATAAAAGATGTGTAAAATTTAACAGGTATTTATAATACAATTCAGAAATCAATAAATAAATGATATAAATTTTCTACAAGTTTGGAAGCTGCATTGTCTACGGAAGGTAATACTCTTTTAATCTTCTGTTAAGTCCAAATCCTTGACATAGTTAATGAAGGGTCTCCATATATTCTCAAATATCTGCTGTTTAGACCTTAATATATAGGCTATCCTTTCCAATGGGAGACTTGATAACATCAGCCTTATCCATTGAGTAGTGCTTGGTCTATGAGTACTTTTCCATAATTGTGCAATACATTTTTTAGCATGAAGGAAGCTGAGATCTATAAATGCGTTCATTTTTACTGTAATTGTGTTTCTCTAGGTATAAACCCAACAGAAAGAGTTTAGGGTCCAGTGAAATAATTTTCTCGATTATAGCTCGTACCTCTTCCCAGAATGCTCCAGTCTCTCTACATTGCCACATATAATGAAACAATGTACCTCTAGCTTCTGTACATACGTCTGATATGATTTTGTTTTATCGGTTTAATTCCACTGGTGTGACATGTCAACATTAACCATTTGTACTGTGTCAATTTAAGGCGAGTGTTTATTGACTTAGTATGAACATTTTTCCACTGTTTTCCACTCTTAGTCTGAAATTTTAAGCTGCAAATTTTCCTCCCAAGTTTTCAATTTGTATTGTGAATTTTCAGATGAGCAAGATACCAGCGAATTATAAAATCCCAAAATGATACCCTTTCTCAAACTGTCCTTTATCATAATTTTTTCCAAGTGTGAATGTAGGGGTCTGGTAAGTGTGTTGTTTTGGTTTACCTTAACAAAACTTCTTAGCTGGAGATATTTGTAGAAATGTTTACTATTGAGGTTAAAGGTACACCTCAGCTCCTCAAAAGACATCATAATGTCTGAGTCTGCTAAATAAAGGTTTTGAATCATTTGAAGTCCCTTGGATTTCCATTCTTTAAATGTCGCATCTGCTCTTCCTGGTACAAAGAACTGATTGCCCCATATTGGACTATATTGTGATAATACATTTGGTTCCTTTAAATTTTTTTTACATCATACCATATCATGTGCTTTACAATTGGATTTTAAGTTTGCTTCCGTAATTTTTTAACTGTATCTGAGTATATGTATAAAGGAAGAGGTAGTTTTAGACCGTGAGATTCCATTTCTATCCAATGAGGAGAATCATTTGTTGAAAAATAGAACATAATAGTTCTCAGTTGTACAGCCCAATAATACCACATGACGTTTGGATATTTTATTTTAGACCCCCCCTCGATCAAATGGCAAATACAGTAAAGATAAACGAAGTCTTGCTCTCCTATTGTTCCATATAAATCTCAAAAATATCTTTTTGATTTTTGAGAACAGGTTTAAAGGTGGTGGCAAAGGAATATTTTGGAATAGATAGAGTAGCTTTGGTAGTATATTCATTTTTGAATGTTGATTCTCCCAATTGTAGATATTGGTAGAGCCACCCATCTTTCAATTGACTTATTAATATCTATCATTAAGGGGTCATAATTAGCATTAACAGTATGTTCTAACCTAGGCAGAATCTCTACTCCCAAATAATTAAACTGTTGTACAACAGTAAATTGGATTACCTCCAAAATTGGATCCCTTCTTTCATTAGTGTTGAGCAGTAATATAGAGTATTATTCACTTTGTATCCTGAAATCTCACCAAATGATTTAATTAGCTGTAGCAAGGTTGAGATCGATTTATTTAAATTGGATATAAATAAAATTATATCATCAGCATACAAGGCAATTCTGTGTTCTATCTGTCCTGTTGTTATTCCACAGAACTGCGGGTGTGAACATATTGCTATTGCTAGAGGTTCAATTGCCATTGTAAATAATAAGGGCGAGAGTGGACAACCTTGTCGGCAGCCTTTACTGATATTGGTTTTGAAATGTTTCTATTTGTTAAGATTTCTGATGTAGAATTTTTGTATATTACCCAAACCCATTTTATGAAGTTATTTCCACACCCAAATTATTCTAAGACGTTGAAAAGATAAGGCCATTCAATCTTATCAAAAGCTTTTTCAGCATCCAATGATGGAAGTGCTGTGTCGATGCTTCTTTGTTATTGTGGATAATATTCAATACGCTTCTTACATTGTGGAAACCTTGCCTTTCATTATAAATCCATTTTGATCTCTACTTACGATATTAGGCAGTAAGCTTTGCAGATGTTTTGCTAAAAGTTTACAGATAATCTTAAGATCAGAATTTAACAAACTAATGGGTCTCATGTTCTCACACCTGTTTGGAGGTTTACCTGGTTTTGGCAGTAAGGTAATCAAAGTGTTATTCATAAATGGTGGAAGACTACCATTCTGAAATGCCTCTAGAAACTTTTCCAAAAGTAGAATTAGCAATTTATTCTTGATTTTTTTATACAAATCAATTGGAAGACCATCTTGTCCTGCCCTTTTTCCTGATTTTCCTGAAACTAGGATCATCTATATTGGGGCCATACAAGTTTACTAAGTTTAAATTTTCAGTTAGTAGAGAACCTTGGATTATTAAATATCTTCCCTTTCTGTCTTTAATTACATTTTTCACTTGGAATGGGACTGTTTTATAAATAAGAATCATAACTCCTCTAGCCCTAGATGAGAGTGATGCTGTGTATACACTACCCTGCCACCTCCTTTTAATTTTTATACTGTCCTCATCTAAGAGATGAGTTTCTTGTAGAAATACAGTTTTGGAATCCATTTCGTTTATCTTGTTCATGACTTGTTTAACTTTTCTAAGCTGCTGCAGACCTCTGCAGTTCCAAGAAACAAAGTTAAGATTCACACCTTGAGACATTTCCAACAAGAAAAAATAGATTACCTTGCAATATAGGAATACATTTAAAGAGAAGCCTAACAAACCTAGATGATTGAACCCACATCTGACACACCGAACATGAACAATTCGTGGGAATAAACTTTTGTGGGAACCCCCCAAAAAACATTCTGTCTCCTGTTATCGCTGATGACAGTTCTACACTTAGTGAGGATCAGTCCGTTCACTCTTATCTTTACTCAAACCAATCAATCACTGCTGCTATCCTTACTGTAACGCTAATTAACTCTCATCTGCAACACCTGTAATATTTTTACTCTTAAGTCATTAGCTCTTAACCGATCAACTATTTTTGTCCCACATGTAAAACACAACATATCCTTAAAGAGCATATTTATACCTCAACTGTTAGTATTTCAGTATATGTATGCTTTTACATGCACATCTGCTTGCATGAACATATTTGTGCTTAATATATTTGGCCAAATCAGCCAAACATTTTAGCAGAATCCAAAACACTGATTAAGAAGATTTTGTAACAGTCATGTGTTTAGTACATTTAGTACATCTCACATTCAAATGTTCTGCCGTTTTTATTTAGTTTCCGTCGGCATCTTTCTGGATCTTCTTAAACTCTTCCGCCTCAGTCAGGGTTTTGAAAGTGTAGGTGCGTCCTTTATGTGTCACTAACAGTTTTGCAGGGTAAACCACTCCATGTTGGATCCCCAGGCTACGTAGATCTTGGCGGACCTGCATGAATTGCTTCCTCAATTGGTGTATTCCCATGGCTAGGTCCGAATAGAATCTTACTTGCTGGTCCTTGTACTGAATGTCTTTTTTTAGCCCGTGAAGTAGTAAAGACTGCCTGCTTGTCCTTGTAGTTGAGGCACTTCATTATTAGTGTTCTCGGTGGCGCCTTGGTTTCCCTCATCGGTCCAATTTGGTGTGCCCTTTCAATATCAATTGAGGACCACAGATTTTTAACCTCCAGTACCTTCGGTAATCACTTCTCTTAAAAAAAAGAACATATATCTCGTCCCTCCGCACCCTCTGGCAGGCCTACCAGTCTCAGGTTGTTCCATCAGGATCTCGTTTCTAAATCCAAGAGTTTATCCTTCAAAGTCTTATTTTTTGATTCCAGTGTGTGTATTTTAGTCTTCAAGCTTGCTACATTGTCCTCAGCGTTAGATATTCGCATTTCGGCCTGTGATACACGTTCAGCACAATCATTTATCTCCTTCCTCATATCTTGTATTGCTGCCATAATTCCCTCAGACCTTGATGAAAACTCTGTTTTCATGCAGTTTATAGCAGCCAGTGTTGCATCCGCTTTCATACCTCCGAGTTCCCCCACTCCGCTGGCCTCCTCTTTTGCCATTTCTTCGTTAACTTGGTGATTCACCACAAACCCCATAGTCAGTTAATTTCAGCTGAAAAGATGCTTTGCCCGTTTCTTTACTTATTTCACCAGCCTTCGGCATTATAACACCTGCACTGACATTGTGCTTCGAAGAATTGTTGCAAATGAGAGTATTTTCTGTAGAAATTATAGTTGCTAAAGCAGAGCAGTGTGAAACACGACTTTCTAAGTGGCTGCCATACCGGAAGTCGTCCCTTAGGTTCTTATTAAACCTTTCACCTCTAATAAAAAAATCGCAAATGCATTGTTCTTGTGCTTGCATCTTTCCTGCATGTCTTGTTCTTTAACTCCCACTAACTATAGTGAGGCCTCTAACATAATACTAGCAAACTCATCATGCCTCTTATTCTATTTGGATGATCTCTTCAGGATGTCTCTGTAATTATTGTTAGTATGTTGTCCCTAATCAGCGTTGGAACTCCCCCTCATGTCACATATGAAACATTAAGCTGCCAGTGTTGCCACATTTCAGCAGTTAAAACAATGTCAAAGTTTCAAGTGCAGATCTAAGCTCTGAGCTCATCTGACTTATTTGTGATAGTCAGCCCTTACATTAAAGTAAGTGTAGTTGAGCTACCAACCCTCTGGTGCTCCCTGATCTGCCCCATCTGCTTTGCCCACTGGATTTGCTTGACTTTTCCTGATTTTTTTTTGATACACAGTTGACAATGAAGATGAGCTCATGCAGTACGTAAATCACTTGCTACAGAGCACAACACCTGTATCGAAGCAACTTCCTCCAACTTCCTGGAAACCAGGAATGCATCACGTGTTCGAGGCTGAGCACACAACGAAGGATGTGATCGAGATGGTGGCCAAAGCAACAGGACTGGAATTACCAAGTAATTAAAACTTTTCACAATTGAGGAAATTGTACTCTTTTCGGAAACTTGCTTGAAGTTTCTTTTGTGATGTATCTGCAATAGGTACTGATAAATAAGGATTGATTTTTAAAAACTTAGGTCAATTGATTGTTGGCACCAAACCTGTTCCCATCCCTTGGACTTGAGATTTTGGCACAGTCTGTGAGCGTTGCAGAAAGGTGACTTGCTAAGAGTTAGTGGTGCTTCCCCTAAATCAGCAGGGTTGGGAACAGTTTCTGTGGCCTTCTGGCCAGAAATGGTGTTGCTGAAAAACTAGTGGAAGCTGTCTTGAGAATGAAGACACAAGCCACTGCAGATGCTGGAATCTGGAGTCCTTTATCACATACAGTATGTTGCACAGTGTCCATGCTGACCAAGATTTACATGCTTATCCCATTTCCTAGCACTTGGCTTATCTACCTCTGAATTCTTGTCCACATACTTACTAAATGAACCTGCTTCAACCCCTTCCTCTGGCATTTGATGTCATACATCTACCACTCACTGTGTCAAAAAAACTATTGCCCCTTAGATTCTTATTAAACCTTTCACCTCTAATGCTAAAATATATCCTCTGGTTTTTGATTTCCAATTCCTGTATAAAAGACCATTCATCTGATCTGTGCCCTTTATAATTTTACATGAATCTACAGTCTCCTACATTCCAAGGAGTAAAGGGGGAACATAGAACAATACAGCACAGTATGATGTTGTGCTGACCTTTTAACCTACTCTGAGATCAGACTAACCCTTCCCTCCCACATAGCCTTCTATTTCTCTTTAATCCATCTTAAATGTATGTGCTCTCCTGTTAACCATTGCCATCCTGGGAAAATGGCATTGGTTGTCCACCCTATCAAAGCCTCTTATCATCTTGTATCAAGTCAGTTTTCAACTTTCTTTACTCCAAAGAGAAAAGCCCCAGCTTGTTCAACCTTTCGTCAAGACATGCTTTCTAATCCTGACAGCATCCAGGTAAATCTCCTCTGAGCCCTTCTTAAAGCTTTCACATTCCTTCTACAATGAAGTGACCAAAACTGAGCACAATAATGGCGCCATCACAAACAAGAGAAAATCTGTTGATGCTGGTAATGTACACAACATAGTGGAGCAACTCAGCATGCCAGACAGCATCTATGGAAAAGAGTAAATAGTTGGCATTTCAGGCCAAGTCCTGATGAAGGGTCTCAGTCCAAAATGTCAACTATACTCCTGGCCTGTTGAATTCCTCCAATGTTTTATGTGTGTTACAATAACGGCCCAGTTCATCTAATCCTTCCCTTTAACTCAGTCCCTTGAGTCTTGTTCCTGCAGCATCTTGTGTGATACATTGCAAGCAGTTTGGAGCATTGATATACAAAATCATTAACGATGCAGTACAGAGTACATTCGCCCATTGCATGCTTGTACATATCACCTCTAATGGATTCACCCTCCTGTAGCTTTTGGGCAATCACCTCACCGCTCAGCAAGATGGTCCCCATAGAATCCACTAAATACTGCCTTCTTACACTCAGTGGTTAGAATTGGAGGCTCTCCTCAAATCACTGAAGGTCTCAGTTTTTCAATGCTTAACCTTATGCCTCATTCTACTGCTTCCCCACAATTTAACATGGTTCCCTTATCCCAAAATTGTCCACCTCTGACAGGTGCTGGTGTGCATGTGAAACACTCACTAACTTGCACAACATCAGAGAGGAGTGAAACAGAGTGGTAATCAAACTTTACTGAAAATCTGAAATCAAAGCAGCAAGTGATGGACAGGCACTGATATTTGATTGGTAATGGTATTTACCCTGTAGATTAGTTAATGGGCAGAGTTTCCAAATTAATGATGAGATGCCCTTCATTCTCAGAGATTAATATGCCTGATATAACAGCCTGTGTGGTTATTAAAGTTGCTGTGATGCACATCTTGTGTTTTGTTAAAGGTTGCTCCATGTACCTACCCATGAAAGTTCCAGTTATTCATCGGAAGACTCTGAATTTGCTGGAAGTTCCAAATTCACAAATGGTGAAGGTTAGTTCTCGAAAATATTTCAGTTCTTCTTTGATGCATGTTATTGGGACAGAATCGTTTTATATATAAACTCGTAGGTGAGAGAAATCATTGAATGCGTATATGTACTTTGTTAGTGGTTGCTGCAGAATCCCAAATATGTTATCCAACAGTCAGTGTATCACTGTTCCAGACTACTTGGAAAACCATAAAAGGTGCAGCATAAAGCTGGTCATTCAGCCCACTGCATGCTTTTACCTCAGAGATCTTTCCCAATTATCCTGCTCCCATTGTCCCATTGTATACTCCCCAAACTGTTAAGATGCTATTGAGTTTCTACCACTACTTTAGTGGTATATTCTAGGACAAAATCAAAAAAGGTGATGAAAAAGGACTGAAGGTGTTATATTTGAATACACACGGTATACAGAATAAGGTAGATGAATTTGTAGCACAGTTACAGATTGGCACGTATGACGTTGTGGGCATCACTTAATCGTGGCTGACAGAAGATTAGAGCTGGGGGCTTAATGTTCAAAGAGACACATTGTATCAAAAGGACAGGCAGAGGGGTGAGGTGGCTCTGTTGGTAAAAAATGAAATCAAGGCTTTAGAAAGAGGTGTCATAGGATTGGAAGACGTAGAATCGTTGTGGATAGAGCTAAGGAACTGCAAGAGTAAAAAGACCCTGATGGAAGTTATATACAGACCTCTACAGTAGCAAAAATATGGTCTACAAATGACGAAGGTAGATAGAGAATGCATATCAAAAAGGCAATGGTACAATAGTCATGGGGGTTTTCAATATGCATATTTTCAATATGGGAAAATCAGGTTTTTGCCAGATCCTAAAAGAGGGAAATTGTTGGATACCTACAAGATGGATTTTTAGATCAGCTTGTGGTAGTGCCCACTGGGAATCAGCTTTTCTAGATTGTATGTTGTGCTATGAACCAGAATTGATTAGAGAGCTTAAGGTAAAGGAACCCTTAGAGGACAGTATTCATAATATGATAGAATTCACCCTGCAGCTTGAGAAGGAGAAGCTAAAGTCAGATGTATCAGTATTGCAGTGGGGTAAAGGGAATTACAGAGGCATGACAGAGGAGCTGGCCAAAATTGATTCAAAGGAAACACTAGCAGGAATGACAGTGGAGCAACAATGGCTAGAGTTTCTGGGAGCAATTCAGAAGGCACAGGATTGATACATCCCAAGGAAGAAGTATTCTAGTTTGATGCAACCATGAGAAGTGAAAGCCAACGTAACAGCCATAGAGCAAATAGAGCAAAACATAATGGGAAGTTAGAAAATTGGGAAGCTTTAAAAACCACCAGAAGGTAACTAAAAAAAAAAGTCATAACGAAGGAAAAAATGGAATACAAAGGTAACCTAGCCAATGATATTAAACAGGATATCAAGTGTTTCTTCAGATATATAAAATGTAAAGGAGAGATGAGAGTAGATATTGGACTGATTGAAAATGATGGTAGAGAGGTAGTAATGGGGGACAAGGAAATGGCAGATGAACTGAATAAGTATTTTGCATTGATCTTCACTTTGGAAGACACTAGTAGTGTGCTGGAAGTTCGAGAGTGTCGGGACAGAAGTGAGTGAAGTCACCGTTACTAGGGAGAAGGTTCTTGGGAAACGGAAATATATGAAGGTGACTACCTGGACCAGAGTTCTGAAAGAGATGGCTGAAGATATTGTGGAGGCATTAGTAATGATCTTTCAAGAATCAGTGGATTCTGGAATGGTTCCTGTAGACTAGAAAATTGCAAATGTCACTCCACTCTTCAAGAAGGGAGAGAGGCAGAAGAAAAGAAACTTTAGGCCAGTTAGTCTGACCTCAGTGGTTGGGAAGATGTCGGAGCTGATTGTTAAGGGTGTGGTTTTGGGGTACTTAGAGGCACGTGATAAAATAGGCCAAAGTCAACATGGTTTCCTTAAAGTGGAATACAGTGTTCAGAAATGTATGGCCATGCATTTTGGTAGAAGAAATAAAAGCATTAAATATTTTCCAAAAGGTCAGGAAATTCAAAAATTCGAGGTGCAAAGGGGGTTTTGTAATTCTCATGCAGGATTCCTTAAAGTTTAATTTGCCGTTTGAGTTAGTGGCAAATGTGATGTTAGCATTCATTTTGAAAGGACTAGAATATAAAAGCAAGGATTTAAAGTTAAGGTTTTATAAACTACGAGTGAGGCCTCATTTGAAGTATTGTGAGCAGTTTTGGAGCCCTTATCTTGGAAGGGATGTGCTGACACTGGAAAGCTTTACGAAAATTATTCCAGAATTGAAAGGCTTGTCATATGAGGAGTGTTTGATGGCTCTGGGCCTGTGTTCACTTGAATTCAGAAGAATGAGGGGTGTCATCATTGAAAACTATTGAACGTTGAAAGGCCTCTATAGAGTGGATGTGGAGGGGATGTTTCCTGTGGTGGGGTAGTCTAAAATCAGAGGCCATGGCCTCAGTATAGAGCAGGGGTCAGCAACCTTTTTGCCTCTGTGGGCCGGATCGCGTATTAATGAGCAGACGATGGGCAAGATAAATGCCATAAAAACCTTGAAATATGGGAATTATCCATTTAAATACATCTAGTTATGTTTTGCCTCAATTTAATGAATAATGCATGCTAGAAAATCATTCGTGTTTAAGGTTGCCTACCCCTGGTATAGAGGAATGTCATTTGGAATGGAGATGAGGAGGAATTTCTTTAGCCAGTGAGTGGTGAACCTAAGGAATTCATTGCTGCAGGGCAGCTGTGGAGGCCAAGTCATTGGGTATATTTAAGGCAGAGATTGATAGGTTCTTGATTAGTCAGGGCTTGAAGGGATATAGGGAGAAGGCAGGAGATTGGGGCTGAGAGAGCAATATTACAGTAGTCATGGATTTTAATATATAGGTAGATTGGGAAAATCAGGTTGGTGCTGGATCCCAAGAGTGGGAATTTCTAGAATGCCTGTGAGATGGCTTTTAAGAGCAGCTCATGGTTGAGCCCACTGGGGGATCAGCTATTGTGGATTAGGTGTTGTACAATGAACTGGAATTGGTTAGAGAGCTTCAGATAAAAGTGCTTAAAAGGAAAGTGATCATAATTTGATTGAATTCACCCTGAAATTTGAGAAGGAGAAGCTAAAGTCAGGTGTATCAGTATTACGGGATTAGAAACATAGAAATATAAAAAACCTACAGCACAATACAGGCCCTTTGACCCACAATGCTGTGCTGAATATGTACTTAGAAATTACCTAAGGTTACACATAGCCCTCTATTTTTCTAAGCTTCATGTACCTAACCAAGAACCTATCTCTTAAAAGACCTTATCGTATCCGCCTCCACCACCGTTGCTGGCAGCCCATTCCATGCACTCACCACTCTCTGTGTAAAAACTTACCCTTGACTTCTCCTCTGTACCTACTTCCAAGCACCTTAAAATTGTGTCCTCTCATGTTAGCCATTTCAGCCCTGGGATAAAGCCTCTGACTATCCATATGATCAATGATTAAAGAGCATTACAGAGGCATGAGAGAGGAGTTGGCCAGAATTGATTAGAAAAGAACACCGGCAGGGACGATGGCACAGCAGCAATGGCTGGAATTTCTGGAAACAATTCAGAAGATACAGGCCAAAGAGGAAGAAAGATGATACAACCATGGCTAACAAGGGAAATTAAAGACTACATAAAAGCCAAAGAGAGGGCATATAATAGAGCAAAACATAGTGAGAAATTAGAGGATTAGGAAGCTTTAAAAAACCAACAGAAGGTAGCAGGAGTCATTAAGAAGACGAAAACAGAATTCAAAAGTAATCCAGCCATTAATATTAAAGAGGATACCAAAATTTCTTGAGATACATGAAGTGGAAAAGAAAGACAAGTTTGGATATCGAACCACTGGAAGACAATGTTGGAGAGATAGTAATGGGGTCAAGGAAATGGTGGAAGAATTGAATAAGTATTTTACATCAGTCTTCACTGTGGAAGACACTAGCAGTATGGTGGAAGTTCCAGCTGTCAGGGGACAGAAGTGTGTGAAGTTGCCATTACGAGGGACAAGGTTCTTGGGAAACTGGAAGGTATGAAGGTACATAAATTACTTGGAGCAGATGGTGTACACTCCAGAATTCTGAAAGAGGTGGCTGAAGAGATTGTGGAGGCATTAGTAATGGACTTTCAAGAATCACTAGATTCTGGAATGGTTCCAGAAGACTGGAAAATTGCAAAAAGAAGGGAGAGGCAGAAGAAAGGATGTTATAGGTCAGTTTGTCTGACCTCAGTGGTTGGGAAGGTTTGAAATTGATGTTAAGGATATGTTTTTGGAGTACATGGAGGCGACAAATAGGCCATAGTAGGCATGCATTTCCTCAAGGGAAAATCTTGCCTGACAAATCTAGTGTAACTCTTTGAAGAAATAACAAGCAGGCTAGATAAAGCAGAATCAGTTGATGTTGGGTACTTGGATTTTCAGAAGGCCTTTGACAAGGTGTCACACATGAGGCTGCTTAACAACTTAAGAGCCCATGGTTTAACAGGAAAGATACTAGCGTGTCTAGAGCATTGGCTAACTGCCAGGAGGCAAAGAGTGGCAATAAAAGGAGCCTTTTCTGGTTGGCTGCCAGTAACTAGTGATGTTTCACAGGGGTCTATGTTGCGACTGCTTCTTTTTACGTTTGTACATTATATGTCAATGACTTGGGTCATTGAATTGATGGCTTTGTTGCAAATTTTGAGGATGATACAAAGATTGATGGAGGGGCAGGTACTTTTGAGGAAGTAGAGAGGTTCAGAAGCACTTCTTATACTCAATGGCTGGAAGCACTTCAATAGGAGAGTGGACAAAGAGTGGCAGACGGATTACAGTCAGAAAGTGTATGGTCATGTGTTTTGGTAGAAGAAATAAAAAGGTAGACTATTTTTTAACTGGACAGAAAATACAAGAGGGACGTGGGTGTCCTTATGCAGTATTCCCTACAGGTTAATTTGCAGGTTGAGTCTGTGGTGAGGAAAACAAATGCAATGTTAACATACATTTCAGGAGGACTAGAACATAAGAGCAAGGATGTAATGTTGAGACTTTATATAGCACTGGTGAGACCTCACTTGGAGTATTGTGAGCAGTTTTGGTCCCTATCTAAGAAGGGATGTGCTCAAACTGGAGAGGGTTCAACGGAGGTTCACAAAAATGATTGACTGGCTTGTCGTATGAAAAGTATTTTGATGACTTTGGGAGCAGACAGTATGACCTCCTTTCCTGGGGAGGTGGGTAATGTCAGCCAAGTTGTTGCTTGGTCGTGCTGACCAAACACATAACTAACTAAAACATGATCACTCACTGGTGCTGTTCGGTGTGAGCTGAAGGAATTGCTCCTTCCTTTATCTGCCATTTAATGATCGATTCAGATAAAGCACAGAATACGCCCTTCAAGGCACACTGCCCAGCCTAATCATGGAGCAATGACCAAATAAACTACCAACCCAGTACATCTTTAGTCTGTGGGAGGAAACCTACATGGTCATGGGGAGAACGTACAAACTCCTTACAGGCAGCGGTGGGAATTGAACCCTGGTCACCTGTACTATGAAGCGTCAGCTGAAGTGGCTGAGTCTACAACCGACTTTCTATTCTGCCCTTTGGAGCCTCCATACTGGACTGAGATACAGCCAGTGGGAATGATTTCCACTGTACATAGAAATCTGCAAGAGTCTTTGGTGACATACCAATGAAGTCCAACCACTGGTGCACGCTTTGTGAGGTCACTGGAATGTTGTTGCCCAGGAAGCTGAAGTGACCCCTCAAGGAGGACTGCTGCTGTCCTGACTTCCCCTTGCTGAAGTCCACAATCTATTCCCTGGTCCTACTGATGTGCAAGGTTGTTGCACTCAGGCAGCTGCACAGTGAGCAGTTTCAAGTTCCCAAGGATCAATCCTGAGCCCAACATATCGATGCAATTACAAAGAAGGCACAACAGTGCTTGCATTTCATCAGGAGTTTGAGGAGGGTTGGTTCGTCACCAAAGACACTGGCAAATTCCTACTTATGTACTGTGGAGAGCATTCTAACTGGTTGCATCACCATCTAGTATGGAGGGGCCACTGCACAGGATCAGAGAGAGCTGCAGAAAGTTGTAAACTCTGCCAGCTCCATCATGGGCACTAGCCTCCCCAGCATCCAGGACACCTTCAAAAGGCCATTTCTCAAACAGGCTGTATCCATCATTAAGGACCCCCATCATCCTTTTCCCATTGCTACAGGTGCCTGAAGACGCACACTCAATGTTTCGGGGACAGCTTCTTCCCCTTCACCATCAGATTTCTGAATGGATTATGAACTTCCTCAGTATTTTCCCTCTCTTTTTGTATTACTTATTGAATTTATTTTTATATATACTTATTGTAATTTGTAGTAATGTATTGCTGCCACAAAACAACAAATTTTGCCACATATGCTAGTGATATTAAACCCAATTCTGTTTCTGAAATTCCTCCTGTATTCCTGTTTAATAATTAGTTTCTCTACTGTAAATCTAATTGCTCTCTCCCCTAAAAGCTTCTAATGGTGTTATTGATAGCTGAACAATTTGTCTATGGGGCATATCAGCACCTGGATCAGTACTGCAAATGTGAGCATGTTGTATGATTGCAGCATTCCTTCTTTACGTACACAAAATGGTATCAAGTGGACAGACACAAAGTGCAGACAGCAGTTTGTGGAAATTAAATGTGAGCTTTCTCTTGAACTCAAGAGACTGCAGGTGCAGAAATATAAAGCACTGATCTGCTGGAAGAACTCTGCCCTATAGTGTAGCTTTGTACCCTCAAAGAGTTACGAGAGGTTTTTTCAAAAAGTGGATCGTGTATTTGAAAAGCAAGTACAGATTGAGAGTTCTAATGTTTTAATTCTATGATAATAATGAGCCTTTATGAATTTAGCAACGTGCAAATTAATGTGGACAAAAAATAACCGCAGTTCCTTTTTTTCTCACTAAGACGGATCATCGTGTGGATCTCAGCTTGCCCAAGGATGCCCATGGGGATATTGACTTCGCGTTATTGGTTGAACAGTTGAAAGAATGCATCACACTACAAGACCAGGCAGATATACTCTACATCCTGTATGTCATTAAGTAAGTGAAACTCCTGAAATGTTCTGAGCAATGTCACTGAGCAATTTAAATATCTTTCTTTCTTCAATCCTCCACCCACTTAGAGTTTTTTTGAAAAGCAGTAACCAATTTAAGTCATAGACGTCTGTATATGATATCTATACCAACCATCATGACTATCTATACTAACCCCATTTGCCTGCATTAATTCCATATTCCTCTTTGTCTCTATTATTCAAGTAGTTGTCCAGAGCCTCAGAAAAGCTGTTTCTGCCTCTAGCACTTGGTAGTTCATTCCAGATTCTGAATTCCCTCTTTGTGAAAAGCTTAAGCCTCCTTCCGCTCACCTTATGCTCATGTTCTCCACTTTTATACAAGGGAAACAGACTCTGGCTCTCCATTGTTTTATAAACATCTATCACATTGCCTTTCAGCCTGTCCACTCTCTCTTGCTAACTCAAAACCTCCAATCCAGAGAACATCCTTGTCAGTCCTCTCTGGACTTAATCACATCCTTCCTATTGTAGGGTAAATGAAGCTGTGAATGGTACTCCAAGTACAGCCTAACCAATGTGACCTGACGTCCCAGCTCTTGTAGTCAAACAACATTTCAGCAGCATGGCCCTCATTTGCCTCTCACTTGCTGGAACTGTGTAAAGCAAGTTGCACAAAGACTTGACTCTCTCTTTAATATTGTCGCATCCCAGTTGCTTGCATGAGCAATTTTTCTATGAGTAATCAGTCATAATTTGAAAGTCAGTGTTGACAAGATGTGGCTGGCCTTCTGATTTAAAATAATTCATTATTTTCCTTAAACATCTTCCCTACCCAGGATACCACTGTAGATGTAATTCCCCATGCAAATCATTTTCTGTGTTTGGTACATTTTCCCAAACAACTCCTTGAATTTACATTCATCAAGGTGTCCCATAACTTCACAGAAATGTTATCCATATACACTACATCTACTGCTCTACCTTCATCAACATATTTAGTCATATCCTCAAAAAATTCAAACAGGCTCGTAAAGCATGACCAATTTCACAAAGCCATACTGACTATTCCTAATCATATTATGCTTATGATTCCTTTATTGCCTTCTGCTAATCAGCCAGTCTTCTACCAATGCTAGTATCTTTTCTGAAGTACCATGGGCTCTTACCTTGTTAAGCAACCTCGTGTGTGGCACCTTCTCAAAGGCCTTCTGAAAATCCAAGTAAACAACATCCACTGATTCTCCTTTATCTATCCTTTGTTATTTCTTCAAAGAATTCTGACAGGTTTGTCAGGCAAGATCTCCCCTTAAAGAAACATTGGCCTATTTTATCATGTGTTTCCATATACCCTAAAATCTCATCTTTAATAGTGGACTCCTGAATAATCAGCTGTCAGTTTGTACTCCTTCTCTCCCCAGCTTCTAATCTGTCCTCTGTTGGCCTTCCTTTCCAGTCCTGATGAGGGTCTCAGCCTGGAACATTGATTCTGCCTGACACAGCATTTTGAGGGTGTTGCTCTCGAGAATGATTAATGATGGATGAAGGAGCTGGGAGAGGTTACATCTATGGAAAAGTCTTCAATAAATAAACATTGCTTAGTTACACTTAATATGACTGACTCAGCAATGTGAGCGTGAGGCTAACATTTCATCTGAGAAGTCATCGAGAATAAAAAGTCGAAGCACAGCTTATGGTCTTCCAGATGCAAACTGAGTTGTTGGAAGCAAAGAACAGAGTATTCAGCTCTATGAGGAGCAAGAAAGTAATTTGTGCTTTTGGCATAGTTACATGCACAAAATCAGGCCCTTTTAACTAGCTGTGCCATGCCAGGCAAGTTGTCTATCTGAGCTAGTTCCATTTGCTGACATTTGGTCCATATCCCTCTACACCTTCTCTATTCATGCACCTGTCCAAATGTTGAATTGTATCTGTCTCTGCAGCTTCCTCTGACATCTCATTCCATACACCCACCTAAAACTGGCCATCAAATCCCCTTTAGGTCTCCCCCCTCTCACCTTGAGTTTTAGACTCACCTACCCGGGAAAGGACTGTCACTTTTCACTTTATCTTTGTCCCAGATGATTAAGAACTCA
This sequence comes from Hypanus sabinus, assembly GCF_030144855.1. Taxonomy (NCBI): domain Eukaryota; kingdom Metazoa; phylum Chordata; class Chondrichthyes; order Myliobatiformes; family Dasyatidae; genus Hypanus; species Hypanus sabinus. The sequence continues at coordinate 98,308,519 of NC_082709.1, forward strand.
TATAAGGGAAAAGCTCTAGGGGAAGAAGTCCTGGCATATTCAATCTCTCCTTATAAATGAAGCCTATGTGAATCCTTTCCAATTTTCCCTCTCTCCCATACTAGGTTGCTTACATAACATGGAATTTTTTTAACTTTACAATTACTTTTGTACTGGTGTTCCAAAGAGGCCTGTCAGGACTTTCTGTAGAGCTTGAAATTATTTCGGTTATTAGGCACTTCGCAAAGACCAATAAAAAGAAGTGAGGTTGAAGAACACCATTCGATCTATGCCTCTTGATAGCTTATATCTGTCCAGTGAATTAGGTCTTTTCTTTTTAGAGTGAAGGATGATGAGAGGTGACTCGATAAGGTGTATAAGAGGCTTGACTAGAGTGTATAGCCAGCTAGTTTTCCCAAGGTAGAAATGGCATAATTTTAAAGTGACTGACTGGAGGAAGGTATAGGAGGGATGGCAGAGGTAAGGTTTTTACAGAGAGTGGTGGGCACGTGGAATGTGCTGCCAGGGGTGGTGGTAGAAGCAGGTAGGGATTTTTCAGAGACTCTTAGATGGGCAGGTGGATGAAAGAAACATGAACAGCTTTGTAGAGGGAAGGGTTAAATTGATCTTAGAGTAGATGAAAAGTTTGCTACAATGTCATGGGGCAAAAGGCCTGTTCTGTGCTGTGTTCAATTACTCTCAACACCTTAATGTGTTTTGCCTTTCATGTGATTTATAACTTATTTCTTTTCATAATGAAAATGATGCATACAGAGGCGTACAAAAGTTTGGGTACCCCTGGTCAAAATTTCTGTTACTGTGAAAAGCTAAGCGAGTAAAAGATGACCTGATTTCCAAAAGGCATAAAGTTAAAGTTTACACATTTCTTTAATATTTTAAGCAAGATTGCTTTATTTCCATCTTTTACTGTTTCAAAATAACAAAAAAGGAAAAGGGCCCGAAGCAAAAGTTTGGGCACCCTGCATGGTCAATACTTAGTAATACCCCCTTTGGCAAGTATCGCAGCTTGTAAACGCTTTCTGTAGCCAGCTAAGTCTTTTAATTCTTGTTTGGGGGATTTTCGCCCATTCTTCCTTGCAAAAGGCTTCTAGTTCTGTGAGATTCTTGGGCCGTCTTGTATGCACTGCTCTTTTGAGGTCTATCCACTGATTTTTGATGATGTTTAGGTCGGGGGACTGTGAGGGCTATGGCAAAACCTTCAGCTTGCACCTTTTGAGGTAGTCCATTGTGAATTTTAAGGTGTGTTTAGGATCATTATCCTGTTGTAGAAGCCATCTTCTTTTCATCTTCAGCTTTTTTACAGATGGTGTGATGTTTACTTCCAGAATTTTCTGGTATTTAATTGAATTAATTCTTCCCTGTACCAGTGAAATGTTCCCCGTGTCACTGGCTGCAACACAAGCCCAAAGCATGATCGATCCACCCCCATGCTTAACAGTTGGAGAGGTGTTTTTTTCATGAAATTCTGCACCCTTTTCTCTCCAAACATACCTTTGCTCATTGCAGCCAAAAAGTTTTATTTTAACTTCACCAGTTCCAAAATGCATCAGGCTTGTTTAGATTGCAAACTTCTGATGCTGAATTTTGTGGTGAGGATGCAGGAAAGGTTTTCTTCTGATGACTCTTCCATGAAGGTCATATTTGTGCAGGTGTCGCTGCACAGTAGAACAGTGCACCACCACTCCAGAGTCTGCTAAATTGGGGAGGTTTGATTTGCACTCCTACAAGCAGTTCTCTCAGTAAGTTTTCTTGGTCTTCCAGACCTCAACTTGACCTCCACCATTCTTGTTAACTGCCATTTCTTAATTACATTACGAACTGAGGAAATGGCTACCTGAAAATGCTTTTCTTATAGCCTTCTCCTGCTTTGTGGGCAGCATTTATTTTAATTTTCAGAGTGCTAGGCAGCTGCTTAGAGGAGCCCATGGCTGCTGATTGTTGGGACATGGTTGCTTCTTCTTCTTCTCCTCCTCCTCCTCCTCCCCTTCTGATGCATCATGGGGTATTACTGCCCTCCGCAGGATGTACAATCAATCACAGAATTTCAAGAAACTCAGATTCTCAAATAGAAACTAGTTGCATGTAGAAACAGAATAATAAACTTTTCAATCAGATGGTGGTTCTCTTGATGGCCAAACAAAGATTTAATAGAAAAACAAAAAACACTTAAATCAGACAGCCTCTTGAACAATATTCTTCTTTCAATTTTATATTGATTACAACTCAGCAAAACATGCTGAACTGTCTCTAGACTATCACAGTCACATAATCCAGTTGGATGTTTTCCTATTATTCTTAAGTAATAGTTAATCCACAATGCCTCAACCTAAGTCTTGTTAATTTCACCATATCTCTATGATTTAAAGAGTAACAGTCTGAGACCTTTTTAACTAGAGGGTGACTAGGAAAGAAATGCCTTCCCTTTAATTCATTTTTCCAATCCTCCTGCCATTTTTTCCCTATGCCTTTTTTTATCCTACTTCTTAGTTCTGCTCTGCCTGGGGGTATTCTAATTCCTACTTGCCCACTCTGTAAGGAAGACTTTGCAATGCCATCCACAATTTCATTTCCCTCCACCCCAGCATGACCAGGTATCCATGTAAATCTAACTTCACAACCCATCTTCCCTACTCTAAACAAAACTAAGAGAATCTCGATAACTATGACAGGACAAGCTTTTGATTTATTCCCTTTTATAGCCTCTAAGGCAGCAGCAGAATCCGAACGGATGAGAACTCTGCATGGTCGAGAGTCTTCTATCCACCATAAGGCCCAGAGGATTGTTAATAATTCTATTGCAAAGACAGAAGCATCATCTGAAACCCGGTGACCAATCTCAACTCCAAGTTGAGACACATACACCCCAAATCCTGCCTTACAGCTCTCTGAGTCTACTGAGCCATCAGTAAAAATCTTCAGATAAGATCACCATTTATTATTTAAATATTCATTTATGATCAATGCTGTTGAAATTGCTCTGCTTCCTTGAAGCTGAAAAAGGAGGAATAGGTCTACTTCTGGTTCTGGCAAAAGCCAAAAAGGAATGAGTGGCAAGCAAATTTGGTCAGCTACGTCTTCCTCAATCAGTTTAAATTTCACAGCCCAGATATTAACCAAATCTAAAAATGGGTATCTTTTTATTTTACTTTGGTGCTTCGACATCTCCTGCAAAAGACATTTTGATGGACAGCTGTGATTGAAGCCATTTAGTTTTGCTCAATACTGCAGGCCCAACTTAACTCGTCTTAAATGTAGAGGTGCTTCCCCCATCTCCACACATAATGCAGGAACTGATGTTCTGAAAGCTTCCCAGCAGAGTCCTAAGTGCTTTGGACTGCACAGTGTCTAATTTTTCAAGCACTACAGTAGCAGCAGAACCATAAGCGATACAACCATAATCAATTACTGATCTAATCATAGCTAGATATATTAAGTACATAGTTTCCCATCCTGCTGCCCAGTAACATCCAGCAATACTTCTCATAACATTTAAAACTTCCTCACACTTTCCAATTGTTTTATCCATATGTACCTCCAAAGTAAGTCCTTGATCAAACCAGATACCTAAAAACTTGAATACCTTGACCCTTTCTAATGGAGAATCATACAGACACAATTCACAATCAGGAATCCTTCTTCTAAAGCCAAAAATCATATATTTGGACTGAAGCAGAAATCCTGAAACCCCATTTGTTTGCCCAGTTTTTAACTGATCTTAAAGCCTTTTGAACCTGCCTTGATATATACTAGACGTTTCGTCCTCTTTTTCCTGATTGCTCCATCATCTGCAAACAACAATTTGCCAAATCCTGTCGCTACCTGCTCAAAGATATTGTTTATCATGACATTAAAAAAAGAACAGGACTAATGACGCTTCCTTGAGGAGTACCATTATCTATTTTAACTGACTTGGAGCTTGAACCGCTTATTCTTACAAGAAAATCTCTGATCCAGTTAAACATTCTATCTCTAATTCCCGCATCATAGAGTCTAATTAATAAACCATCCTTCCATAGTAGTTACCATTACTTCTCTATTTTGAAATGCCTTTTTAATATCATGATCTAAAAGGGCAACAGAATCCATTGTTGATCTTCCAGTTCTAAAACAATTTTGATAGGCAGCAAAATGCCCCTTATTTTCTAAAAAAAATAAACAAGTCTGTTGGCGACCAATCATCCCATAGTTTTACAAAAAACTGATGTTAAAGCTATAGGCCAATACGAACTAGGACTAGATATGTCTTTACCTGGCTTTAAAACTGGAACTACCATCACATGCTTCCATTCTACTGGTAATTTTCCTTCTTTCCACACTGAATTAAACAAAGCTAGCATTTCTATTAATACAGAGTCATCCAAATGCTTAAGCAATTCATAACACAGTCCATCCCTACCAGGAGAAGTGTTTGAACCAGATTGGACAGCTTCCTGCAATTCCTGAAGGGAGAAAAACAAATTCATGGAGCTGTTATCATCCAAGCTCCTGTCCAATTTCCAACTTTCCTTTAACATAATTTCCTTTCTCAAATCCCCTGGCTCTCCAGAACTGTGTAATGCTTGGAACCCCTCTACAAACATATCAGCCTTTGCCTTGTTAGTTACAGCTTCAATATCTCCTTCCAGCAAAGCTGGGATAGATGGTTTTCTATACATCCCTGACGTTCTGTGAATGATCATCCATAGCTGCTTTATAGATGTCTCAGGGCCCAGGGTTCCACAAAATCTTCTCCAGCTATCCCTCTTTGCATTTTTAATTACTCTCCTTGCTACTGCTCTTTCCTTTTTATACTCCATAACATTATCTAACACTGGGTACTTTCTTAATTTCCTGTAAGCTCTATTTCCATTTCTTGCTGCTATATCACAAATTTTATTCCGCCATGGAATATGCCTCAAGCCTTAGGAACATTCTGTAGCGGAATAGTCAACTGAGCAACTTTATGAATTATAGAACAGAGGGATTCATTCCACTCATCTATGAAGCCCTCACCATCAATCTCGTCTATTATATCCACAGCTTTCTCCTGGTACTCATCCACCGGACCAATTAAAAATTATACCTAGCAGCCCTCTCCTCAACTTCTACTATCAAATTTCTACCTAATCTACATAATATAGGATAGTGATCACTTCCTAGTGTGTACCTGTCCATAACATCCCATTCCCCAATCCTGGCTAAGTTTGAGGAAGTGATTGATAAGTCTAAGTGACTACAAGTATTCTTTACAATATTAAATCTTGTAGGCCTTCCATCGTTTAGAAGTACCATGTTGTATTTATCTAGAAACTCCTCTACCACCGCTCCATTACTATCTTTACTTTCACTACCCCACATAGGATTATGGGCATTGAAATCTTCAACCCAGATTACTGGGGATCTTACCTTATTCATAATTCCATCAAAACCTGATAACATCATCATATTACATGGATTATAGAAGTTAATCAAAGTTGTTTGACCACGAGAGCTCCAAACCTCCACAGCCATAATTTCAAGGTTAGATTTAAAATCCGGTCTTCTAAACTGAAGTCCTGTTTTTATGAAAGTTGCTCACCCTCCACCAGATTTACCCATTCTGTCAGCTCTCAAACTATCATACCCAGGGATCACAAAATCTAAATGAGGCTTTAACCATGTCTCCTGTATACAGATCAAATCAGGCTTATCTTTAAAAGTTCCAATAAACCTTTTAAATTGACCATTTGCAATTAAACCTTGCATTCCATTGTAATATCAAAAACATCCAAATACTAATTATCGGCCTCTTCAAATAAAGCTCCCCCATCCTTCTGACCCCAACAACTGGGAAGTATTCAGTGATTGTTTGTCTCTCATATACTCATGTAATTTTCCCAGTAAAACATGTTTCCTATCAAGGACTGTCTCTGCAGCTCCAACAACTACTTTTATCATATCCAACCTCTTGGTTGCAGATGTGCAGGAAATGGGAGAGATCTGCACATCTGCCTTCACTCCATCTGCTGACCACCCCGCTCGGGATAGGGTCCCCCTTGTCCTCAGCCTCCAGATCCAACGTAACTTCCGCCACCTTCAACGGGATCCCACTACCAAGCACATCTTTCCCTCCCCCCCCCCCCTTCTGCTTTCCGCAGGGATTGTTCCCTACACAACTCCCTTGTCCACTCGTTTCCCCCCATCCCTTCCCACCGATCTCCCTCCTGGCACTTATCCTTGTAAGTGGAACAAGTGCTACACCTGCCCTTACACTTCCTCCCTCACCACCATTCAGGGCCCCAGACAGTCCTTCCAGGTGAGGCGACACTTCACTTGTGAGTCGGCTGGTGTGGTATACTGTGACCTTTAAGGCTCCCGGTGTGGCCTTTTATATATTGGTGAGACCCGACACAGACTGGGAGACCGTGTCGCTGAACACCTACGCTCGGTCTGCCAGAGAAAGCAGGATCTCCCAGTGGCTACACATTTTAATTCCACGTCCCATTCCCATTCTGATATGTCTATCCATGGCCTCCTCTACTGTCAAGATGAAGCCACAGTCAGGTTGGAGGAACAACACCTTATATACCGGCTGGGTAGCCTCCAACCTGATGGCATGAACATTGACTTCTCTAACTTCTGTTAATGCCCCTCCTCCCCTTCTAACCACATCCCTGAAAAATTTTTTCCCCTCCTTTTTTTCTTTCTCTCTCTGCCTCCATCTCCCTCCGGTGCTCCTGTCCCCCTTTCTTTCTCCCTAGGCCTCCTTTCCCTTCTCTAGCACTGTATCCCTTTTGCTAATCACCTTTCTGGCTCTCAGCTTCACCCCACCCCCTCCGGTCTTCTATCATTTTGCATTTTCCCCTCCCCCTCCTACTTTCAAATCTCTTACTATCTTTCCTTTCAGTTAGTCCTGATGAAGGGTCTCAGCCCGAAATGTCAACAGCGCTTCTCCCTATAGATGCTGCCTGGCCTGCTGTGTTCCACCAGCATTTTGTGTGTTGCTCCCAAGATAGACTCTAGATGAAAGAACATCACCTGCAAAAACCAGCTGGACAGGAGAATCCCAATTACCTCTTTTTCTCAATTTTAATCACTTGGCTTCAATCACTCGACCACCTTTAATATTGTCTAAAATTTCCTTTTCAGTCATGCCAGACCAAATACCATACACTACCCCCCTAACTCCCTTCCTTTCTTTCGGAGTAATACACTCCATTTTCACAACCAATTTTCCCACTGTTTTAGCATTGTTATATTGGTCAACATCTTTGCGACAAATTTTCAGCAATCTATTATACAAAATCTTGGCCTGTTTGGTTCTCTAATCCTGCTTTCAGTTTCAAAGGATTAAGGACTCTAAATCCTCCTTCCCCTTCCTTCTGACCTTTAATTTTATACAGAACTATAAATTCCTCCAAGTCATCCATTTTCTTCAATTTGTTGTCCCCTATTACATCGGGTCTTTCATTTGGTGCACCTCTGTTTTGGCTACCCTTACTTCTGGAGTATTCCACAGTCTCCCACCCTCCTCCTTCAATCTCAACCCTCCCTCCCTCCTTTGCAGCCATAGGCTACAAACTAACCCTTTTAAACTACTAGGCTGAATAAAGGGGAAGAAAATAAATTAATAAAGTACGTAAAATTAAGCAAACTGACCAACCAAAAGTAAGGGAAACCACCACTGATCAACCATCAAAAAAATCAGCCCTCAGCCAGCTAGCTCTTGGGACAAGGTTTGTGGGGTCAGGGTATTTATAAAGCTTTGAAATTTGCACCACCTGGCCTTTCCTAACGATGACAGTGAACAAGCCATAGCCCTAACAAGCTAATTAAGGTCTGAGACCTTGGATAAAGTTATCTGAAAGCTCAAATCTCTTGGGGTGTCTAAACTTTTGCATGGTGCTCCTTTCCTTTTTTTCACTCTAAAATTGCACAAAACAAAAATAATACACTAACCTTGCTTAAAATGTTGAAAAGAATGTTTCATTTTTAACTTTATGACTTGGAAATCAGTTTACCTTCTACTCACTTAACTATTCACAGTAACATAAATTTTGACCAGTGGTGCCCAAACTTTTGCATGCCGCTGTATATATTAATCAGCTTTAACAGTGTTTTCAGCAAATGAAATGCTAAAAAAAAACAAATAAATGTGCAGAAAGTACAGCATTGTGGGCCGAAGGGCCTCTGTTGTGCTGTAGGTTTTCTATGTTTCTATGTAGAGCAACATTCAAAAACCGGCAGTGTGATCATCCACATCCAGTCCTCAGATACTGGCCGAGAGATAAAGGCACTGTCAACATTTTGCAATGCTCGTATAAAGAATCTTTTCCTTGACTGTGAAAATCACCTACACGAGCTAATTTCCAGGCTAAAATTGAGAAGAAACGTAACAAAGGAGTTTGGTCACATGTGAAGCAAATCCATGCAGTTGATCTGAAACTTCTGTGTTTGTTCTGAAGCAAGCTGAAGCTTTCTGGAATTCTTGTCCTGATTATACCATTTACAGTTGTATATTACCACCTGTTTGTTTGAATTAATGAGGTAACTTCCTAGTATTCACTCAGTCTGAAACTGAGATTTCCATACTGCCTATATACAGTCATGGAAGATGGATTGTAATGTTAAAAGTCCACATGCTCCAGCCTTGTGAAAAGTCAGTTCAGCTCTCCCCAATGTGTGAAGAAATATTATTTGCTTATGTGAAATATTAATAAGCAATCAAGGAAATCATGACTAATCTAGTTAAAAATTACTGTTGTTAAATTAGTTAAAGTACTGTTTAGGTTATCTAGCCCCATTATGGCTGAGTGTTTCTGCATCTTCCATTCATTATCACATTGATATTTGTTGTGGGAGTTCCTATGTAACTTTGATTTGTCATGGTCAGCATGGAAATGATGAATCAAGCTGCCTGTTTCCACACTGTCTGACTCTGTGCCTGCTGCCAGTGGTGCCCCAGTTTGTGTTACCCAGAAATAGAAGTACCCACTTACGAGATAATACAGTGGTTCCTACACTCCCCACCAGTCCACCTATCAGAGAAACTTCAGTTGTGCTCCGGACCTGAATGCTCTCATCTACTAATCTTCCCAAAGTCAGGTTTTTAGGCCTGTTGGGCCTGTGACCATTGAAGTTCCGTGGTGGGGCTGAAGATGGGAATGTGCTTGGGGTTGTGGGTATTGGTGGGACAAAGAAGATTGGAGCTCGATATTCAATAACCAGTATGAACACAAATCCATGATGAACCAAACGACATTTCCTTTTTCACCTCTGATGCAGGGGCCCAGATTGGGACACAAATATTGGGGGACAGAATGGTGCCACAGTACGAAGCCTCTTGACTGAGCTGTACAGTAAAGCCGGCCAAAATCGTGAGTGGGGACTGATCCGCTACATTTCAGGCATGCTCAGGAAGAGGATTGAAGTCCTCGCTGAGGTACGTGGTGTACTATTAGTATACAGCTAAATGCTAAATTGTGAGCTCTATCCTGGGGGGATAAGGCCACTGAAGTAACAAGGAATGAGGTCTGTCCTTGTGCAAATGCTTAATCCCAGCAAGTTTAACCCTCTCCAGGATGTTGTAGTTCTTGAAAATCGCTTTGAATGTGGTCAATGGGACATGAGATTGCACATGCTGGAATCTTAGCACAAACTGTTGGAGCAGCTCAGAACATTAAGCAGTGTCCTCTGATCTTTTTATCAGTTACCTCTCCCCTACACTCATCCTGACCCAAAACACAACCATCCTCCTGCCCCTTCAGATGCTGCCTGACCCTCTTGAGTTCCTGTAGTGGTTTGTTTTTCAGCTACCTGCTTTGATTCTGACAGGGACTGCTGGTGTTAAGACTTGGAAGTAGATAACTGCATTTTCAGTGCAGATGCTTTCCAGACGTTGTTTTGTTTGCCTTGTTAAAATTGCTTATCTTCTTGGTATGAAGGCTTGCACAGACCTCCTGTCGTATCAGAAGCAGCTAACGGTTGGCCTTCCCCCAGAACCGCGTGAGAGGATCATCACAACGTAAGTATTTAACAGCTTTTGAGAGCTTCCCTGAACCTTCTCCATGTGCTCAGGGCAAAGACCCAGAGGCAAGTTGCGAGAGCATACATTCCTCTGAAAGGTGGATTCAGCCAGGTTTCACTTTTAACAGGGTTTGCATGATTAGTTTGCAGGGCTGTGGGTAAGGTATGGCAACTGTAATTGGAGAACCCATTCAAATAGCCTACTCTGGCAATATTCAGAATGCCTTACTCCCCTCTTAAGTTATAATTGGTGAGTATCATAGCAACTGGAGTCTCACTGCTCCATGTACAATAGGTGTGGCAAAGCTGTGAAGTGTGGATTTGTCCTACACTCAAATCTGACCACTTCACAGGTTCATTTATTTTCAAAGTATGTATGCACTATACAACTCTGAGACTCCTCTTCTCCAGATAGCCACAAAATAAAGAAAACCATGGAAGTCAGTTCAAAGAGAAGTAACAAACCCACCCCCCCCCACATGGAAAAAGAACAGCAACACGATCATCAACATCCCAACAAAAAACTAACATAAACAGAACAGACCCCCTGTACCCTTCCCCCACACAAAAACCTTCCTCATTGCTCTGATCGACAAGTAATGGAAGCTATAATCTGCAAGATGGAGTCAAATGTCTCGTAATTTCTACGCCTCAAGGGCGTTCAAGCTCGCACTCACTTCCAGATACAGCAAAGCTCTCGATCACCCAGTCGATCTCCAAACTGTAAATCACAGGCTCTGACATTTCCGGAAACACATTTAAGACGAAAAATGTATGTAAAAGAAATAAAATAAACAGTTTTGTGGTCTATCCAGAAGATGTCGACCGAGGGAGCGCTGTATGCAGGCGTCATGTTGACCACTTACTGTTATTCCAGCAGCACCTGCACTTTGAATCCAAACTTCCTCCCTGAAGGAAGTGAGTGAGTTAGCTCTTAAACTCAGGATTGGTCTAAGTTACTCTGGTTGATTGTGTGAGAGTAAATTTCACATTATTTAGTGTGTCTGTATATGTTGAACACTAGACGTTGTACATGTTTCATCACCAAATCTGTATTCAGTTCCTCATAAATACCGTATTGATGATTAACAAATGTACATTTCCATGACACTTGTTTAAAAAGAGGGATGTGAGCTGAAAGTACATTTGTCCTTCCTTCCAGTGCTGTAACAAAAATGGAGACTTAGCAATGATACAAAAAAGGCTTCCTCCTCACCACAAGAGGGAACACTTGGTGGGTTGGCATTGTTTTCTGAGCTTGGAGTTCCAGTGTGAACCACCTTCAAGCACAATGGATGTATGTTTGAAGATCCGTAGGGGCACAGACCCAGTCCTGTGTTAAATTGGGTGACTGACACAGACAGGGTGTACTCCAAATCTGAGAGCCTGTTCTCTGGTTGCATTCAGAATATCTTAACTTCAGCTGTTGATGTGTTCAACTTCAACTATTTTTGTTCCTCCATGTTTTGATCTAAAATGTGTTTATACAATATCAAAATATTTAACATATATGTAGCTTAATGAAATTAATTTGTCAATAATATTGCTGTTAAGCAGTTTTAGCAGATTGTAATTTACTGCCTTCATCCCTGGTATCTGTATTGCAGACAGATTTAAATGCCAGAGTTTACTCACTAATATAAACTCTGAACCTTAAACCTCACACCACCCGATTTCTTAGCTTATATCCTGCCCCTTGCCTCACAGTAGTTAGCTTTCTACTCCACTAGCTGCCTGGTTCTAATGTGACACTTGTGCTGAGATTACTTTCTGACTACATCTCTCTTTCTTCTTTCTTTATCAATCTTTTTATTGATTTAAAAGGAGCATAAATACAGACAGGAGGAGAATTATCTCAAATATTTAGATTAATAACAATATAAACAGGAAGTGAAATAGACATTATCAAAATCATACCTAGTGTTAAGCTAGTATATAATATATAATAAAAAAAGACAACTAATTCTCTTATCAGTTCGTGAAGAAAAAAAAACTTTAAATTATTAATTGGAAAAAGAAAAAGAACCTCACTACACTAAACAAGAAAAAAGAAAAAAAAGGGACTGGGCAAGTCCATTCTGAAGATACGACCAAATAAAAAGGAAGAAAGACTTTCTGATCAAATCTAAAACTTCAGAAAAGGAATTGGATGAGTAATAAATCAAATCAAATGAAAATATTCAATAAAAAGACACCAGATTTGCTCAAATTTAGAGGATGTATCAAATGTCCGACTTCTTATTTTCTCTAAACTTAAACAGGCCATAATGGAAGAAAGCCAATAAAAGACAGTGGGTGGATTAGGATCTCTTTATGGCTCTGTCCATTCTTACCTCTCCAAAATTTCACTGTTGGCCAGCAAGAAAGTAATTTCCTTTTGAAATCTGTGGTAGTTAAGATAATTTTGGATTTTACATCACATTCTGGAAGTGATTCATTGTGAGGTTAGTATGTGGAAATAGGAGCAGGAGTCAGCCATCTGGCCTGTTGAGCCTGCTCTGCCATTCAATAAGATCATGGCTGATCTGGCCATGGACTCATCTCCACCTACCTGCCTTTTCCCAATAACCCTTGATTCCCCTACTATGGGAAAAAAAATATTTTTAAGCATGTTGAGAAGCTGTTCCATGTGCTTATGGAATGTGTTTGCTTTTATTTCCCAGCCCTCTACCCCCTGATGAACTGGCTGAACTTATTTATGAAGCAAGTGGTCAAGACATCAGCTTAGCAGTTCTGACCCAGGTATAGTCTTCACTGCATTCCTTTTTAAACAGTGTCGTTAAGAGTTATTCCACCAGTATCGTTATCTGACTCTAGTGCTCTCCCTGCATTTGAATTAGGAAATCATGGTCTACCTTGCAATGTACGTAAGGACACAACCCTCTCTCTTTGCTGAGATGCTCAGGCTGAGAATCGGACTCATCATTCAGGTGATGGCCACAGAGCTTGCTTACAGTCTTTGTTGTTCAGGTATGTTCAGTCAACAGAGCACAATATGAAATGCGCTTTAACAACTATTTGGCCCTGCAAGTTAACCCTCAATCTTCAGAGAAGGAACAGCCTGGCCTGGGCAAAGGGCATCAGCAGCCTGTATCTGTTGGAACTTAGAAGAATGAGAGCACCCCATAAGCCTGTAGGGTTTGACTCGGTAGATCCAGGGGGGTCACATCTTAAATCTAGTTTTACTCTAAAACACTGTGACCATCACTTCTGAACTCCCAGTTTAGAGGTCTAGAACCAGGCTCAGTTTTGAAAAGCAGCAATAGGATGTTTAAGATTGAATTGGAAGAAAAAACTTTCCCCCCGGAAGGCAGTGAGTCTTTGGAATTCTCTACCATGGTGATTAGTCCTGGGATTCATTGTAAACATAGATTTCTGGATCTTAAAGAAAGGGATCTGGAAAGAGTGCAGGAAGATAGAACTGAGGTGGCATTGGAGCAGTTTGAAGAGCCAGAATGCTGTGCTGCTTTCTCATATTCATATAGTCACAGAAAACAGGTCCTTCAGCCCAACACACCCATGCTGACCGAGATGCATATCTGAGCTAGTCTCATTTGCTTACATTTAGCCCATATCCTTCTAAACCTTTTTGATACATGTAATTTTTCAAAAGTCTTTCAAATGTCGTTACTATACCCGCCTCTAGCACCCTCTGGCAGTTTGTCCCATACACTCACCACCCTTTCTGTGACAATTTACCCTCAGGCCCCTTTTAAATATTTCCTCTCTCATCTTAAATCTGTGCCCTCTAGTTTTAAATTCCCTTACTCAGGGGAAAGGACTGTGACTGTACACATTATTTACACCCTTTAAAGTTTTAAAGGCTGTCTCTAAAGTCACCTCTCAGTGTCCCATACTCCAGGGAAAAACGTCTGAGACTCTTCAGTCTCTACTTGAACTTCAAACCCTGCAGTCTTGGTAACATCCTTGTAAATCTTTTCTGCAGCCTTCCAGTTTAATGACATCCTTCCTGTAGCAGAGTCACCAGGACAGTATGAAGCACTCTAAATATGACCTTACCCCAGTGTCCCATGGAGCTGTAAAATGATGTCTTAACTCTCGTATTCAATGGCATGTCTGATGAAGGCAAGCATGCCAAATACCATCTTTGCCACTTAGTAACGCTGTGTCAGCACCTTCAAAGAACTATGTACCTACTCCCTTTTGTGTATCTGTTCTGTAACATTCCCCAGAGTCTGTTTATCTGAGTTAAACTCTGTTGTCTATTCCTTGGCCCACTGGCTCAATTGACCAAGATTCCATTGTAACCTTAGGCAACTTTCTTCACTGCCCACTATATTCTCAATATTTGTTACATTGTGTTCTCATGTTGTGTTTGCATGTGTATAGTGTGCGATCATGCACAACCATAACTCTCCTGAGCACAGGTAGGAAGATCATGGGCCATCCCATACTGAACAGGGTCACCCCTCACCTCCTTGCTGATGTTCTCAGAAAGCCAGTGTGGTTTCAGATCTAATGGACGTGATCTTTGCTGTCAGACAGATCCAGAAGTGCCAGGAACAGAACTAGAATCTCTACATCCTCTTTGTGGCATTTGATACTGTCTGTCGCAAAGGCCTTTGGCACATCCTTACCAAGTTAGGCTGCTCAGCATTACAGGTCATTCCACAAAGGCCAGGGTCATTGAAAACAGCTGCATCTCTGACCACTTTCTAGTAGCTAATGGTGTCCAGCAGGGCAGTGCCCTCGTGCCTATTCTGTTCAGCCTCCTGTCTGCACGATACTGTTCTCTGCTTTCTCACAGACTGATGCAGAATAACAATTCGCTACAGGACTGATGGACACTTCTTTGATCTGCGACACCTCAAGACCAAGGTCAAAGTGCTGGAAGCAATAGTACCAGACTTCCTCTTTGCAAATGACTGCACTCTTGCAATGCACAGTGAAAGGGATCTGCAGAAGCCACGGACTGCTTCGCTGTGGCTGCAAGAAAATTCGACCTAACCATCAGCCTGCAGAAGACAGAAGTTCTACTTCAGCCTGCACCCCATACCAACTTTACAGAACCACAAATGAGAGTGAAGGCACACAACTCAACAATACTGATGCCTTCAACTACTTGGGAAACTGCCTCACCTCCTCTTGCAGTCTAGATTGAGAGATCTCAAACAGACTTGCAGACGCTGGGGCATCCTTTGGCAGGCTAGGAACATGAGTGTGGGGTGAAGATGGCATCAGGGTGAAGACCAAGCTTGTAGTCTATAGAACAGTCGTCCTGACTTCTCTACTGTATGGCTTGTGACCCCATACCACAAGAACATCAAGAACATTCCACCTACGAAGGGCTGAGACCTCTGGCACAGGGGCACTGACCGTGAAGGCTCAACTCTGATGTGTTTGACATGTGGTCCAGATGGAAGACAACCGCTTTCCAAAAATGGGATTCTTTTCCGAGCTGGCCCATGGCACCAGAAAGCAAGGAGGCCCCACAAAGCGTTATAAAGATTGCATGAAAATGTCCTTCAAGGCATGCGATATCCCCGTGACTGGTTGGGAGTCGTTGGCCAAAGACCCTAATGCCTGGCACCTGGCAGTCTACAAAGGCACCAGCACATTTGAAGAGCAGTGGCTGAAGGACCTCAATCAAAAGCGCCAGGACCACAAGAAGAGATGACCCGACCCTTCAGTGGCCGTAACGTGCCCGACCTGCCTGCGCATCTGCGTTTCCCAGTTCGGGTTTCACTGTCGTCGATGTTTCCGACGGACTTCCAAGAAGAACATTGTTACGTTGTGTTCTCGTGTTGTGCTTCCACATGTGTAGTCTGTAACCATGCACATCAGCGTGCACAAATGATTTCACTGTGTTTCAGGAAACAAGGTAGAAAGGGAGATCTTGAGTTATTAGGAGACTCTGAATAGACTGGGAGTGTTTTCTCTGGAGAATAGGAGGCTGAAAGGTGACCTTAACACCCATGAGGGATATACAGAAGATAAGCTTGATGGTCACAGTCTTTATCCAAGTTAGAGAATTCTAAAACTGGAGGCCAAAGGCTAAAGTAGCGAGGGAAAAGATTTAAAGGAGACCTCAGGAGCAACTTCTTCTACAAAGAGGGGTGGGTATGTACTTTGAGCTTCCAGAGGAAGTGGTAGAAATAGACACAATTACAATGTTCAAAAACATTTGGACAAGTACATGTGGGAAAGATGAAGAAGAAAATAGGTCAAAATTCAGGTAAATCGTATTTGGTCAGGTAGGCAATTGAGATGGCAAGGTTGAGTTGGGCCTTAGTCTCAGCAGCATCTTGTAAATATTTTGCACTCTGTCTAGCAATCCCTTCAATCTCATTCCCCCACTCATGTCCATGTAACTACTCCCTCTCCCAGGCTCTTCCATCACTCAGTTACTAAAGGAGTGATTTACAGTGGCCTGTCTTTGGGACAAGGGAGGAAAGTGGAACACCACAAGCGATGTAGACAGTTCATCTGAATACAGTCTCCCTGTTTGAATAGTTCAAGCTTAAAATGACATCATGAATACTGTCCCTTTTTAGGATGTTTGTTCAGTATTTAACTACAAATGTTTAGTTGATGTAGTTTCTTGCTCTGTCTAAGTGATGTTCTTGTAAATTTAAACCAATATCAGCACTTGATGTTGAACACTGAGTGAGTGTTGTTATATAACACAAGATGTTAATGTCCTTTAGTGCAATGAGAAATCGAGGAAGAAGGGGGGTGACAGAAACATCTGATCTTAGAACTGTTTGTCCTTCCAAAGTTGCTGCCTGACCTGCTGAGTGCTTCCTGTATTTTATGTTGTTATTTTAGATATTCTGTAGAGTTTAACTGGGTAACCAGACATAGACATAGGACACAGAGCAATACAGCACAGGTTCAGTTCCTTTGGCCCACAGCAGTTTACCGCACTACTTTACTAAAGTGTAGTTAAACAGAACTTTCTGCCTGGACATGGTCTATATACAGGTAGTCCCCAGGTTACGTATGAGTTCAGTTCCTGAGTCCGTATTTAAGTCGGATTTGTGTGTAAGTCGGAACAAGTACATCCGGTATTATTTAGCATCAGTCAAATGTTTGTCTTAGTATACAGTATATATTTTACCTTTCTATGCATATAAAACACTTAAGAAACATATGTATTCCAATAATTAAACCTCTGCGTTGCTTAGTAATAATTGTAGCTTTCGTCGGGGCAGGGCCTTTCAAATGCTCCATTATTCTCACTTTATCGTTATCCTTTAAAATTGTTCCGATCGTTGACCGACTGTAGCCTAACACTTTTCCAATGATGTTTCACCTCTTTACAAACGCTTTATTGTTTCCACTTTATTTTCAATCGAGATCGCTTCCCGTCATTGGAACAGAAACACTGCGGGCGTCAGGTCCCGACCTCTGCCGGCTCCCAAGGTCCACTGGGTCTTAAGGACCACTGCACACCGTCAACGGAACAGAAACACTGCGAGCGTCGGGTCCCGACCTGCACCGGCTCTTGAGGTCCGCTGAGTCTTAAGGACCACTGCACTGAGACAGGCTGAATGGGACAAGTGGAGGCTGTGCTGGGTTTGCACATTTGATCATCCACAATATTCCGTGTGGGAATTTAAACTGGAGGTGGCAGCTTTTTTTTTAACGAGGTCAAGTTGTGAGCTCGACATCAAACCAGCACGGATGGTATGGGAGTCACTGGATTGACATCAACCCGGCACGGAAACCTCCGTTCTTCAGCCCGGCTCTGATCTCACTGCACCACCAGCCGACTGGAACGGGTGGGGGGTGGTGGGAGCGGGGTCAGGGTGAATCTTACTAAGAAAATTTTAAGCCAGATACAAAGTTAAACACTCAACACAGTGTCAATGGCAACGACTTAAAATGGTGGATGGCGTCGGGATCCGACTTAAAATGGCGGACGGTGTTTTCCTTCCTCGGTTCGTAAGTACGAGTTGTCCGTAAGTTGGACATTCGTAACTCGGGGACTACCTGTACTTCTATTCTCTACATACTCATGTATCCATCTAAAAGCACCTTAAACCTCCATCACTGTCCCTGACAGCTCAGTCCAGGCACCAGTCACTGTGCAAAGAAAAACAGAACTTACCCATCTCTTTTTAACTTTTCCCCTTTCACCTTTTTCCCAGGATCAAAATGATTAATAGATACCACCTAATATTAGTCATTTTAACCCTGGCATAAAGATTCTGACTGACCACACTATCCATGCCACTCATAATGTTATAAACCTCTATCAGGTCTTTCCTCAGCCTCCAATGCTCCAGAGAAAATAACCCAAGTTAGTTCATCCTCTCCTGTAGCTCATGCAGCATGTTGTAAGCGCTCTCCATGGCCTTCACATCCATAGGGTGACCACAATTGAATGAATTAAGTCAAATTCATTATATTATATTATATAGCATATGCCATATATTATATATTATATTATAATATATAATATATTATAGTAGTCATATTCTGTGCTATGGCTGAGATGGTTTTATTTATTTCAAGCCGGGTCACCAATCAACCCTCGATTTAACCCTAACCTAATCATAGGATAATTTACAATGACCAATTAACCTATCAACCAGTATGTCTTTGGAATGTGGAAGGAAACAGTGGTCACAGTGCGAACATACAAACTCTTTACAGACAGTGGCGGGTATTGAACCCAGGTTGTTGGTACTGTAAAGCATTTTGCTAACCACTGCTTTACTGTATTGATGCAGGAAAAGCAATACTGTTCATCACTGTAGGAAAGATAATAGCTGCACAAGGCCAGAATGAGTACAGTTCATTATTGCAAGGTAAAAGGGAGCAGCAACAACATGGAGTGCTTTAAAATCTGGCCAGGCAGGTGGGCAGCAGGATGGGCTTTGGACTGGAGACAGGTATAACTTGTTTGTGTCTCTCTTTGTTGAAGTTGCTTAAACATGCAACAGATAAAATATTAAATGTAAATCTAATTCTTCAAATGACATTCTCATTATCCACACAGGAGAAGAAGCTTCTGAGAATTTGATGAATCTGTGCCCTTTTGACATGAAGAAACTCCTGCATCACATCCTAAGTGGAAAAGAGTTTGGTGTGGAAAAAAGTGGTCAGTGTCAACTTTATGGAGTTGTTAGAAATTAAGTGTTTCTTTTTTAAATTACTGCAAGTGGGAGTATTTTTAACGTTTGCTATAAAATCAGTTTCCAGTCATCCGCTGTTTCTTTGTCCCCCATTACTACCTCTCCAGCGTCATTTTCTGGCAGTATGATAAAGCACTCTCTTCTCTCATTTATTCTTTATATAAATATTTGAAAAATATTTGGTATTCTCTCTTAATGGCTATCTTACCTTCTTATTTCATCTTTTCTCTCATTTGCTTTTTAGTTGACTTCTGCTGATTTTTAAAAGTTTTCCAATCCTTCAGCTTCCAACTAATTTTTTGCTATTTGGTACACTCACTCTTTTGCTTTTATGCTGCTTTTGACTTTTCTTGTCAGACACAATTGCCTCACCCTCCCTTAGGAAAACTTACTACTTCTTTGGGATGTATTTTGGGATCTTGCTGCTTCTGAATTGTTCTCAGAAACTCCTGTCATTCCTGTTCTCCCATCATCCATGCCAGTGCCCCTTACCAATCAACTTTGATCAACAGCTTTCTCATGCCTCTGTAGTTCACTTTACTCCTCTGTAATATAGATTTTAGCTTCTCCCTCTCAAACTATAGGATGAATTCTATCATATAATGATCACTGCCTTCTAAGGGTTCCTTTATCTTAAGCGCCTTAATCAAATAAGGTTCATTACACAACACCCAATGCAGATTTGCCTTTCCCTGAGTGGGCTCAACCACAAGCTGGTCTAAAGAGCCATCTCATAGGCATTTTACAAATTCTTTCTCTAGGGAACCAACACTAATCTGGTTTTCCCAATCTACCAGAATACTGAAATGCTCCCATAACTATCATAATAGTGTCCTTTTCACATGCCTATTTTGTTTCCCATTTTAATTTTTATTCCATGTTCTGGCTACTGTTCAGAGGCCTGATATAACTCCCATCAAGGTCTTTTTACCCCTTCAGTTTCTTAACTCTACCAACAAGGATTCTGCATATTCCAATCCTATGACACCTGTTTTAAGGATTTGATTTCATTTTTTATCAACAGAACATCCCCACCCTCATTACCTACCTGCCATTTTACTTAAACAATGTACAGTCGGCCCTTCTTATTCAAGGGTTCCACATGCACAGATTCAACCAACTGCGGATTGGAAAATCCGGAAGTTCTCGCTCCAGCACTTGTTGTTTGAGCATGTACAAACTTTTTTTTCTTGTCATTATTCCCTAAACAATACAGTATGACAACTATTTACATAGCAGTTACATTGTATTAGGTATTATAAGTAATCTAGAGATGATTTGAAGTACTGTATATGGGAGGATATGCATAGGTTACCGCGGATCGGGAATCGAGAAGAAAAACCGTAAGTTCTCTAAGTTGGAACAGGTACATCCGGTATTATTTAGCGTGAGTTAGTCAAACATTTGTCTTAGTATATCTAAGTCTTAGTATATCTTTCTAATCGTATAAAATACTTAAGAAACATATGTATTTCAATAATTAAACCACTGAGTTGCTTAGTAATAATTGTAGCTTTCATCAGGGCAGGGCCTTCACATGCTCTATTATTCTCACTTTATCCTTTAAAATTGTTTCGATTGTTGACTGACTGTAGCCTAACATTTTTCCAATGACCGATGGTGTTTCACCTCTTTCTGATCACTTTATTAGTTCCGCTTATTTTCAATCGTGATCGTTTTCCAGAACAGAAATACTGTGGGCGGCATGTCACGAGCTCCGCTGGGTCCTAAAGTCCACTGTACTGAGACAGGTTAAATAAAGTCCAGAACTCCTAAAGTCCTTTGTCTACATTTGTCCTAAAGTCCACCGCACGGAGACAGGTTAAATAAGCTCCGGAGCTCTGCTGGGTCCTAAACTCCACCAACTTGAGCATCTGCATTTTTTGGTATATGCGGAGGGTCCCAGAACCAATCCCCCATGGATAAGGAGGGCCAACTGTATATCATTGGACTCCCACCAAGATCTTCTTTCAGCCATGACTCAATGATGCCCACAATGTCCTATCTGCCAATTTCTAACTGCACTACAAGATCATTTACCTTATTCCATATACTGTTATTATTAACATTATTGAAATCTTCCATGACTATCATAATAGTCCTAATGCAGGGTGCTCAACGTGAAATATCAGCCTATCCCTTTGCCTTCACAGATGCTGTCTGCCCTTCCAAGTTTTTCCAACATTTGTTTCTTCAAACCTTGGCCAACATTTTGTCCCATCCTAATATTGTGCTATATAAGCAACATTGTTCTTATGAAAAGTTTTACTTCATTTTAGGAATGATGCGGTCACTTTTTGCCATCTATATTTTTCAATATATAGCAGTCTAATTGGATAATATGTTTTGTGCTTTAAAGTCCGATCAGTGGATTCTATTGGCATGAGTCCTGCTATTTCCATCCATGAAGTTGGCCACACAGGAGCAACAAAAACCGAGAGGGCAGGCATCAATAAGCTAAAGAGTGAAATGAAACAGGTATGTGAAAGAAGCACAGGTGCTTGAAATAACATCTGAAAGTGCTGGAAACACTCAGCAGGTCAGGCAGCATCTGTGGAGACAGGAACAGGGTTACCAGTTAAGTTGGTTCGAAATGGAACTGAGAGAAAACGAGTTACTTTTCAGTAACAAAGAATGGTTGAACTAAGATGAGGCCAGCCAGGTTAATCAGATGGTTAGAAGAACATTATTTTGCTTTTTATGTATTCTGTGTTGTTAATGACAGGACTTTGGGACGTGCTTAGCAAGTTGGGTTTTAGTAATAGAGAGAGCAAAATTGAGCCAATAATATCACAAATGGATAATTGGCAGAAATAGTCAATTCTGATACAGATAGAAAAAAGGAGCAAGTTACATAAAGTTGAAAAAATCAATATCAAGTTCAGCAGAAATGAGGTAAAGTATTGTTCCTCAAGTGTGCATTGTTAGAATGCAGGAAGTTACAGACCGATAGAATAGGATGGTCAATGGGATGGGGAATTAAAATGACCAGCAACAGGGTGATCTCAGCTCAAGTTTTCCATAAAACTGTCACCCAATTTACATTTGTTTGTGAGGAGACCACACTATGAACTTCGAATGCAGTACACTAGATTGGAAAAAGTGCCAGGAAATCACCAATTCACCTGCAGGGACCACTGGGTCCCTGGATGGTGGAAGTGGAAGAGGTGCTGTCTCCGGCAACTGTGTGGGAAATTGCTTTAAGCTGGAGTGATGAGGTTGGTGAGGATGGACAGGGGGAAAGATATGTCATCTACCTATGATTTTGACTCATTTTGTTGGTAAACTCTGACTTGTTAGGAATGTTCCTCATCCTGCTGTTAGCAATAGATAACTAGGAACTATAATCTGGTTCTGACGGCCACATTAACTTATTTACCTTTACCTTGTCAAGGATATTTCCTTTGTTCTATAAATCCCTCCCCCACCTTCTCTGTAATGGTAAGTTAACTTTCCCAGTCTCCACAGATGCTGCCTGACCTGTTGAGTTCTTCCAGCATTCTTTTATTTTGGAGACTGAACATAAAAAACCTCTCTGACACTGTAGCTTATCATCATACATTCCTAAATAGATCATTGCTCCAGGTTTTTCCATAAAATCTCTTCTCTTTCCCTCAACCTCCCTCATTCATCTGTGTTATTTTTCACAGTGTGGATTGTGGATGCCTTTTCAAACACTGAAATGCATTCAAAACTCTGTCTCAGTCTCATCAGAACCCACAAACTGAGTTATCAGGGGAAGTTCTGCAGCCTGCGCAAGCATTGAATTGCCCAGTAAATGCATTGTTTTATCAGCAATGAACCAGATCTGATTAAAATCTAACATCTCCAAACCTCTGCTGCTGAGTTCTATTCATATCTTCACTGAACTGTTTCCACAACCTCTGGACTCTTCATCTCATGTTCTCTATTGCTTATTGACTTATTCAAGTCACGTCAACTTTTATTGTCATTTCGACCATAACTGCTGGTACAGTGCATAGTAAAAATGAGACAACGTTTTTCAGGACCATGGTGTTACATGACACAGTACAAAAAACTAGACTGAACTACATAATAAAAAAAACAGAGAAAGCTATACTACAGACCTACACTGGACTGCATAAAGTGCACAAAAACAGTGCAGACATTACAGTAAATAATAAACAGGACAGTAGGGCAAGGTGTCAGTCCAGGCTTCGGGTATTGAGGATTATTTCTATGATTATTTTTTCTTTTGAATTTACACCTTTTTTGAACTTTCGCACACTGGTTGTTTGTCCGTCCTGTTGGGTGTGGTCTTTCATTGATTCTTGGATTTATGCTGTATGCCTGCAAAAACATGATTCAGGGTTGTATATGGTGACATATGCGTACATTGATAATAAGTTAACTTTGAAGTGCACGTTTACAGTTTAAAGAATTATCCATAGCATTGTATAGTTCCCGTTGATATGGGGTTTCTATGTTTGCTGCCAAGATCTCTAAACTGTGGAAAATTATTCTCCACCATTCTTTTATTTTGGATCTACTATATAAAATCCAGTTTAGGATTTAGCAGTTTCCTGTGTTTGCTTCACTGTTGCAATTCTGGGCCTGATTTTATTGTGATTATGTTAACTTTCTAAACCACAACATGGCAACATTGGAATTTAATGATTGGAATTTTGTAATCTGGTGCTTGAGTAACAATATAGTGGGTAACCCTGCTGTTACTAAGTTCCAAAGGCTGTCTCCAATGTTTAGGCCATTTTAGAGACCTAACGACCATCCCTGCGTAAAACGGATGGGTTCTACTTTTACAGCTATCCAATAAGCAGATTTTATCTGTAAATCAGAAAATGCACAAAAATCATTTGATAAGATAACCATGCCTCCATAGTATTAGAAAGTATTGTATTAGAACTACATAGGACTGATAAGAAAGAACAAGTACAACATGAAGCTATGGTTCTGGATGGAGATGCCAGCCCTGATTTAATGTGTTTCTGGAAATTTGTCCAGTCATAGAATCTCACGTCTCTCCTCTCAATATGCTTACAAAGAATAAACTAAAGGTTTCAAAAAAAATTTGATGGGGATAAAGGAAGATCATTTTGATGTCCCTTTGACGTCCTTTCCTCACCAAACTTGTACAGTGAACTGAAGTTAAATTAAATAGACACAAACAACCCTGGGCATAAGGTCATCCATTTTGTTCATTTTGTTTAAATTCAGAATTGTCTCCACGTGATATCTACGTTAGATGTTTACGAAAACTGCATTCTCCTCCTGGCTGTCCAATGCCCCCCCAACCTTTAAAGCATGTCCACTGATATTTGACCAATCTACCCTGGGGAAATGATTTTGACAGTTGATGATCTGAATATGTTTCTCCAAATGTTCATCAATCCTGTCCCTAAGAATCAGCTCCAATAGTTTGCCAGCCACTAACATAAGACTCACTGGTCATTAATTCCCAGAGGTATCTCTATTACCTTCCGTGGTCAAAGGAATAACATTTGCCATCCTCCGATCCTCTGGCACTCTTCCTTTGGCCAGTGAGGATGCAAAGATCATCACGAAAGGTGAAACCATCTCTTTGCTTGCTTCCTGTAGTAACCTGGAGTACGTACTATTATCTATCCTTATGTTTTTAAATGTTCCAGCATATCAGCCTGTTCTCTGTTCCTCACATTCCTCATGGTCCCTCTCACTGATGAATACTGAAGTGAAGTATTCATTAACAATCTCCTCTGACCGCAGGCATGTTTCCTTTGTTATCCCTTCTCATGTCATCCTTCTATTCTTCATGTATATGCAGGATGCCTTGCACTAATCATGTCTCTAAGAAAATCTTAATCCTTCTTATTTCCCCTTCTAGCTCTCCTATATCCATTCTTAATCTCTTTTTTTGGCTTCCTTGTAACTCTCAAGAGGCCTTTCTGACCCTTGCTTTCCAAACATTAAGTATTCTTCTACCCCTGAATGAAATATTTTACATCTCTTGTCAACCGCGGATCGTTCACCGTGCCATCTTTTCCCTGCCTTAATGGGACAAACCTATCCAGAACCTCAAGCATACATTCCAAATTTATGTTCCCAAGTTCCTGCCAAAGGGTATCATAATTTACACTCCCGTAATTAAATTCTTTCCCATACTGTCTACTCATAAGGCTGTGGTAAAGGTCAGGGAGTTGTGGTTACTGTCTCCAATATGTTCACCCACTGAGAGGTCTGTTCATTGCCGAGTACTAGATCCCCCAGTCAGCCTATATATTTTGTGTCAAAAATCCTTCCTGGACACACCTAACACACTCTGCTCCATCTAAATCCAAAATTTGAGGGGCAAAGGGACTTAGGAATACTCGTGCAGGATTTTCAGAAAGGTTAATTGCAGGTTGAGTAGGTGGAGAGGAAGGCAAATGTGATGTTAGCATTTATTTCAAGAAGACTAGAATATAAAAGCAAGGATGTAATATTGAGACTTTATAAAGAACCCGAGAGACCTCACTTGGAGCATTGTGAGGTGTTTTGGGCCCCTTCAGAAGGATGTGCTGAAACTGGAGACAAGGAGGTTTACGAAAATGATTCCAGGATTGAAAAATATGTCATATGAAGAGTATTTGATGGCTCTGGGCTGAACTCAATGGAATTCAGAAGAATGAGGGGTGACCTAATTGAAACCTGTTGAATGTTGAAAGGCCTCAGTAGAGTGGATGTGGTGAAGATGTTTCCTATGGTGAGGGAATCTAGGACCAGAGGACACAGCCTCAGAATAGAGGGGTGTCCTTTTAGAACAGAGATGAGAAAGAGTTCCTTTAGCCAGAGTGTGGTGAATCTGTGGAATTCTTTTCCATAACGGGCTGTGGAAGCCAACTGTTTGTTATAATTAAGGCAGGGGTTGATAGATTCTTGATTGGTCAAGGAGAAGGTAGGAGGTTGGGGCTGAGAGGGAAAATGCATCTGTCATGATGAAAAGGCAGGGCAGGCTCGATTGGCCTAATTCTGCTCCTGTATCTTGAGGTTTTATATGCATTTTTAACCACCCTATCTGCACTGCAGAGTCCCATCCTTCCGCCAGGAACCCTGCCTTGAATCAGATGCAGGCTGGCTGCCTATGTCGTACTGTTATTGAATGAAGCACTAACCTGCTTTCCTTGTTTTAGCAATGCAGCAGCCCATCGTCTCCCACAGGCACAGCATCTCCCACCAACTCCTTCAGTGCCCACTTGAGCTGGGATGACCGTCAGGGGCAGTGGTTGCGTCGACGCCGCCTCGATGGAGCTATTAACCGAGTCCCCATGGGTTTCTACGAAAAGGTCTGGAAACTTCTCCAGAAGGTGAGTTTGTGACATGACACAAATCTGCCTTTCAGATCCTCAGGATGTCCAAATTGAATATTAATTTCCAGTCTTAATGGAGATGTCCAGGTATTGTGAATGAATGAAAAGGCTATTTATAATCTGGTAAATGCAATGTATGTTAATGTTTCCATAATTGTTGTCAGCATCAATTCAAGTTCATGCTCTAAGCTAGACTGCTCATTTCTTACACGCGTCATATTGTGTGAATTCTACTAAAGGCAGAGAGTTCAAGTTGTATAAGACAACATCCTCATCAACAAGGCATCTGGAACAAAACAACACCCTCGCTGATACAACATCTTATGCAGCTGAAGACCCTTACCAACATGGCATCAGGAACAAAATAACAGCCTGACAAGAACGACATCCAATGCAATATAAGAACCTCATCAGGATGATGTGTGGAACAAGACCGCACCCTGATCAATATGGCATCTGATTCAACCAAGCCCCCCACCATTGTGGGATTTCAAAACAACGCCCTCACCATCGTGCAACATGGTTAAGCGAGGTCAAGGTCAATTCCCTCAATGATGCAGCAATAAGGGACATGGCATGGTCATCTATGTGTCTCTTATTCTATCTCCAAATACTGCACATCACTGGTTCACTCTCATGGATTCTATTAATTATAAACACCAAAATCACCACAGATTTATCAGATCATTCCTTTTTCATAAGTCGATGTTGACTCTGCATGATTCGTTCATTATTTTCATCTGGCCTGAATGTCTTCCTTAATAATGAGGCTGCATTTACAACCTTCCAATCTGTTTCAATTGGTCTAGAACCGGTGGAATTTAAAAGTTTATTCAGGGCAGTACAACAGGCAGTGGGTGGAACTGCTGCCACACAGTGCTAGAGACCCAGGTTCAAACCTGACCTCAGGTGCTGTCTATGTGGAGTCTGCATGCTCTCCCTGTGACTGTGGGGGTTGAACCTGAGTGCTTTAGTTTCCTCCCACTTCCTAAAGACATGGATGAGTAAATAAATTGGCTGTTGTAAGGGTGTAGGTGAGAGGTAGAATCTGGGGTAGGTGTAGGTGAGTGGTAGAGCCTGGGGTGGGTGTAAGTGAGTGGTAGAGCCTGGGGTAGGTGTAAGTGAGTGGGAGAGCCTGGGGTGGGTGTAAGTGAGTGGTAGAGCCTGGGGTAGGTGTAAGTGAGTGGTAGAGCCTGGTGTGGGTGTAAGTGAGTGGTAGAGCCTGGGGTGGGTGTAAGTGAGTGGTAGAGCCTGGGGTGGGTGTAAGTGAGTGGTAGAGCCTGGGGTGGGTGTAAGTGAGTGGTAGAGCCTGGGGTGGGTGTAGGTGAGTGGTAGAGCCTGGGGTAGGTGTAGGTGAATGGTAGAGCCTGGGGTGGGTGTAGGTGAGTGGTAGAGCCTGGGGTAGGTGTAGGTGAATGGTAGAGCCTGGGGTGGGTGTAAGTGAATGGTAGAGCCTGGGGTGGGTGTAAGTGAATGGTAGAGCCTGGGGTGGGTGTAAGTGAGTGGTAGAGCCTGGGGTGGGTGTAAGTGAATGGTAGAGCCTGGGGTGGGTGTAAGTGAGTGATAGAGCCTGGGGTGGGTGCAAGTGAGTGGTGGAGCCTGGGGTGGGTGCAAGTGAGTGGTAGAGCCTGGGGTGGGTGTAAGTGAGTGGTAGAGCCTGGGGTGGGTGTAGGTGAGTGGTAGAGCCTGGGGTAGGTGTAGGGGAATGGTAGAGCCTGGGGTGGGTGTAAGTGAGTGGTAGAGCCTGGGGTGGGTGTAGGTGAGTGGTAGAGCCTGGGGTAGGTGTAGGGGAATGGTAGAGCCTGGGGTGGGTGTAAGTGAGTGGTAGAGCCTGGGGTGGGTGTAAGTGAGTGGTAGAGCCTGGGGTGGGTGTAGGTGAGTGGTAGAGCCTGGGGTAGGTGTAGGTGAATGGTAGAGCCTGGGGTGGGTGTAAGTGAGTGGTAGAGCCTGGGGTGGGTGTAGGTGAATGGTAGAGCCTGGGGTGGGTGTAAGTGAATGGTAGAGCCTGGGGTGGGTGTAAGTGAGTGGTAGAGCCTGGGGTGGGTGTAAGTGAGTGGTAGAGCCTGGGGTGGGTGTAAGTGAATGGTAGAGCCTGGGGTGGGTGTAAGTGAGTGGTAGAGCCTGGGGTGGGTGTAAGTGAGTGGTAGAGCCTGGGGTGGGTGTAAGAGAGTGGTAGAGCCTGGGGTGGGTGTAAGAGAGTGGTAGAGCCTGGGGTGGGTGAGGTGAGTGGTAGAGCCTGGGGTGGGTGTAAGTGAGTGGTAGAGCCTGGGGTGGGTGTAAGAGAGTGGTAGAGCCTGGGGTGGGTGTAAGTGAGTGGTAGAGCCTGGGGTGGGTGTAAGTGAGTGGTAGAGCCTGGGGTGGGTGTAAGAGAGTGGTAGAGCCTGGGGTGGGTGTAAGTGAGTGGTAGAGCCTGGGGTGGGTGTAAGTGAGTGGTAGAGCCTGGGGTGGGTGTAAGAGAGTGGTTAAGCCTGGGGTGGGTGTAAGAGAGTGGTAGAGCCTGGGGTGGGTGTAGGTGAATGGTAGAGCCTGGGGTGGGTGTAGGTGAATGGTAGATCCTGGGGTGGGTGTAAGTGAGTGGTAGAGCCTGGGGTGGGTGTAAGTGAGTGGTAGAGCCTAGGGTGGGTGTAAGTGAGTGGTAGAGCCTGGGGTGGGTGTAGGTGAATGGTAGAGCCTGGGGTGGGTGTAAGTGAGTGGTAGAGCCTGGGGTGGGTGTAAGTGAGTGGTAGAGCCTAGGGTGGGTGTAAGTGAGTGGTAGAGCCTGGGATGGGTGTAAGTGAGTGGTAGAGCCTGGAGTAGGTGTAGGTGAGTGGTAGAGCCTGGGGTAGGTGTAAGTGAGTGGTAGAGCTTGGGGTGGGTGTAAGTGAATAA
Organism: Hypanus sabinus; assembly: GCF_030144855.1. Classification (NCBI taxonomy): domain Eukaryota; kingdom Metazoa; phylum Chordata; class Chondrichthyes; order Myliobatiformes; family Dasyatidae; genus Hypanus; species Hypanus sabinus. Next base: position 98,337,779 of record NC_082709.1, read on the forward strand.
AAGAGCCTGGGGTGGGTGTAAGTGAGTGGTAGAGCCTGGGGTGGGTGTAAGAGAGTGGTAGAGCCTGGGGTAGGTGTAAGTGAGTGGTAGAGCCTGGGGTGGGTGTAAGTGAATGGTAGAGCCTGGGGTGGGTGTAAGTGAGTGGTAGAGCCTGGGGTGGGTGTAAGTGAGTGGTAGAGCCTGGGGTGGGTGTAAGTGAGTGGTAGAGCCTGGGGTGGGTGTAAGAGAGTGGTAGAGCCTGGGGTGGGTGTAAGTGAGTGGTAGAGCCTGGGGTGGGTGTAAGTGAGTGGTAGAGCCTGGGGTGGGTGTAAGTGAATGGTAGAGCCTGGGGTGGGTGTAAGTGAGTGGTAGAGCCTGGGGTGGGTGTAAGTGAATAGTAGAGCCTGGGGTGGGTGTAAGTGAGTGGTAGAGCCTGGGGTGGGTGTAAGTGAGTGGTAGAGCCTGGGGTGGGTGTAAGTGAGTGGTAGAGCCTGGGGTGGGTGTAAGAGAGTGGTAGAGCCTGGGGTGGGTGTAAGAGAGTGGTAGAGCCTGGGGTGGGTGAGGTGAGTGGTAGAGCCTGGGGTGGGTGTAAGTGAGTGGTAGAGCCTGGGGTGGGTGTAAGAGAGTGGTAGAGCCTGGGGTGGGTGTAAGTGAGTGGTAGAGCCTGGGGTGGGTGTAGGTGAATGGTAGAGCCTGGGGTGGGTGTAAGTGAGTGGTAGAGCCTGGGGTGGGTATAAGTGAGTGGTAGAGCCTAGGGTGGGTGTAAGTGAGTGGTAGAGCCTGGGGTAGGTGTAGGTGAATGGTAGAGCCTGGGGTGGGTGTAGGTGAGTGGTAGAGCCTGGGATGGGTGTAAGTGAATAGTAGAGCCTGGGGTGGGTGTAAGAGAGTGGTAGAGCCTGGGGTAGGTGTAAGTGAGTGGTAGAGCCTGGGGTGGGTGTAAGTGAGTGGTAGAGCCTGGGGTGGGTGTAAGTGAGTGGTAGAGCCTGGGGTGGGTGTAAGTGAGTGGTAGGGCCTGGGGTGGGTGTAAGTGAGTGGTAGAGCCTGGGGTGGGTGTAGGTGAGTGGTAGAGCCTGGGGTAGGTGTAGGTGAATGGTAGAGCCTGGGGTGGGTGTAGGTGAGTGGTAGAGCCTGGGGTAGGTGTAGGTGAATGGTAGAGCCTGGGGTGGGTGTAAGTGAATGGTAGAGCCTGGGGTGGGTGTAAGTGAATGGTAGAGCCTGGGGTGGGTGTAAGTGAGTGGTAGAGCCTGGGGTGGGTGTAAGTGAATGGTAGAGCCTGGGGTGGGTGTAAGTGAGTGATAGAGCCTGGGGTGGGTGCAAGTGAGTGGTGGAGCCTGGGGTGGGTGCAAGTGAGTGGTAGAGCCTGGGGTGGGTGTAAGTGAGTGGTAGAGCCTGGGGTGGGTGTAGGTGAGTGGTAGAGCCTGGGGTAGGTGTAGGGGAATGGTAGAGCCTGGGGTGGGTGTAAGTGAGTGGTAGAGCCTGGGGTGGGTGTAGGTGAGTGGTAGAGCCTGGGGTAGGTGTAGGGGAATGGTAGAGCCTGGGGTGGGTGTAAGTGAGTGGTAGAGCCTGGGGTGGGTGTAAGTGAGTGGTAGAGCCTGGGGTGGGTGTAGGTGAGTGGTAGAGCCTGGGGTAGGTGTAGGTGAATGGTAGAGCCTGGGGTGGGTGTAAGTGAGTGGTAGAGCCTGGGGTGGGTGTAGGTGAATGGTAGAGCCTGGGGTGGGTGTAAGTGAATGGTAGAGCCTGGGGTGGGTGTAAGTGAGTGGTAAAGCTAGGGGTGGGTGTAAGTGAGTGGTAGAGCCTGGGGTGGGTGTAAGTGAATGGTAGAGCCTGGGGTGGGTGTAAGTGAGTGGTAGAGCCTGGGGTGGGTGTAAGTGAGTGGTAGAGCCTGGGGTGGGTGTAAGTGAGTGGTAGAGCCTGGGGTGGGTGTAAGAGAGTGGTAGAGCCTGGGGTGGGTGTAAGAGAGTGGTAGAGCCTGGGGTGGGTGAGGTGAGTGGTAGAGCCTGGGGTGGGTGTAAGAGAGTGGTAGAGCCTGGGGTGGGTGTAAGTGAGTGGTAGAGCCTGGGGTGGGTGTAAGTGAGTGGTAGAGCCTGGGGTGGGTGTAGGTGAATGGTAGAGCCTGGGGTGGGTGTAAGTGAGTGGTAGAGCCTGGGGTAGGTGTAAGTGAATGGTAGAGCCTGGGGTGGGTGTAAGTGAGTGGTAGAGCCTGGGGTAGGTGTAGGTGAATGGTAGAGCCTGGGGTGGGTGTAGGTGAATGGTAGAGCCTGGGGTGGGTGTAAGTGAGTGGTAGAGCCTGGGGTAGGTGTAGGTGAATGGTAGAGCCTGGGGTGGGTGTAAGTGAATGGTAGAGCCTGGTGTGGGTGTACGTGAGTGGTAGAGCCTGGGGTGGGTGTAAGTGAGTGGTATAGCCTGGGGTAGGTGTAGGTGAATGGTAGAGCCTGGGGTGGGTGTAGGTGAATGGTAGAGCCTGGGGTGGGTGTAAGTGAGTGGTAGAGCCTGGGGTGGGTGTAAGTGAGTGGTAGAGCCTAGGGTGGGTGTAAGTGAGTGGTAGAGCCTGGGGTAGGTGTAGGTGAATGGTAGAGCCTGGGGTGGGTGTAGGTGAGTGGTAGAGCCTGGGATGGGTGTAGGTGAATAGTAGAGCCTGGGGTGGGTGTAAGAGACTGGTAGAGCCTGGGGTAGGTGTAAGTGAGTGGTAGAGCCTGGGGTGGGTGTAAGTGAGTGGTAGAGCCTGGGGTGGGTGTAAGTGAATGGTAGAGCCTGGGGTGGGTGTAAGTGAGTGGTAGAGCCTGGGGTGGGTGTAAGTGAGTGGTAGAGCCTGGGGTGGGTGTAAGTGAGTGGTAGAGCCTGGGGTGGGTGTAAGAGAGTGGTAGAGCCTGGGGTGGGTGTAAGTGAGTGGTAGAGCCTGGGGTGGGTGTAAGTGAGTGGTAGAGCCTGGGGTGGGTGTAAGAGAGTGGTAGAGCCTGGGGTGGGTGTAAGTGAGTGGTAGAGCCTGGGGTGGGTGTAAGAGAGTGGTAGAGCCTAGGGTGGGTGTAAGTGAGTGGTAGAGCCTGGGGTAGGTGTAGGTGAGTGGTAGAGCTTGGGGTGGGTGTAAGTGAATAATAGAGCCTGGGGTGGGTGTAAGTGAGTGGTAGAGCCTGGGGTGGGTGTAAGAGAGTGGTAGAGCCTAGGGTGGGTGTAAGTGAGTGGTAGAGCCTGGGGTGGGTGTAAGTGAGTGGTAGAGCCTGGGGTAGGTGTAGGTGAGTGGTAGAGCCTGGGGTAGGTGTAAGTGAGTGGTAGAGCTTGGGGTGGGTGTAAGTGAATAATAGAGCCTGGGGTGGGTGTAAGTGAGTGGTAGAGCCTGGGGTGGGTGTAAGAGAGTGGTAGAGCCTGGGGTAGGTGTAAGTGAGTGGTAGAGCCTGGGGTGGGTGTAAGTGAATGGTAGAGCCTGGGGTGGGTGTAAGTGAGTGGTAGAGCCTGGGGTGGGTGTAAGTGAGTGGTAGAGCCTGGGGTGGGTGTAAGTGAGTGGTAGAGCCTGGGGTGGGTGTAAGAGAGTGGTAGAGCCTGGGGTGGGTGTAAGAGAGTGGTAGAGCCTGGGGTGGGTGTAAGTGAGTGGTAGAGCCTGGGGTGGGTGTAAGTGAGTGGTAGAGCCTGGGGTGGGTGTAGGTGAATGGTAGAGCCTGGGGTGGGTGTAAGTGAGTGGTAGAGCCTGGGGTAGGTGTAAGTGAATGGTAGAGCCTGGGGTGGGTGTAAGTGAGTGGTAGAGCCTGGGGTAGGTGTAGGTGAATGGTAGAGCCTGGGGTGGGTGTAAGTGAATGGTAGAGCCTGGGGTGGGTGTAAGTGAGTGGTAGAGCCTGGGGTAGGTGTAGGTGAATGGTAGAGCCTGGGGTGGGTGTAAGTGAATGGTAGAGCCTGGTGTGGGTGTAAGTGAGTGGTAGAGCCTGGGGTGGGTGTAAGTGAGTGGTATAGCCTGGGGTAGGTGTAGGTGAATGGTAGAGCCTGGGGTGGGTGTAGGTGAATGGTAGAGCCTGGGGTGGGTGTAAGTGAGTGGTAGAGCCTGGGGTGGGTGTAAGTGAGTGGTAGAGCCTAGGGTGGGTGTAAGTGAGTGGTAGAGCCTGGGGTAGGTGTAGGTGAATGGTAGAGCCTGGGGTGGGTGTAGGTGTGGTAGAGCCTGGGATGGGTGTAAGTGAATAGTAGAGCCTGGGGTGGGTGTAAGAGACTGGTAGAGCCTGGGGTAGGTGTAAGTGAGTGGTAGAGCCTGGGGTGGGTGTAAGTGAGTGGTAGAGCCTGGGGTGGGTGTAAGTGAGTGGTAGAGCCTGGGGTGGGTGTAAGTGAGTGGTAGAGCCTGGGGTGGGTGTAAGAGAGTGGTAGAGCCTGGGGTGGGTGTAAGTGAGTGGTAGAGCCTGGGGTGGGTGTAAGAGAGTGGTAGAGCCTAGGGTGGGTGTAAGTGAGTGGTAGAGCCTGGGGTAGGTGTAGGTGAATGGTAGAGCCTGGGGTGGGTGTAGGTGAGTGGTAGAGCCTGGGATGGGTGTAAGTGAATAGTAGAGCCTGGGGTGGGTGCAAGAGACTGGTAGAGCCTGGGGTGGGTGTAAGTGAGTGGTAGAGCCTGGGGTGGGTGTAAGTGAGTGGTAGAGCCTGGGGTGGGTGTAGGTGAGTGGTAGAGCCTGGGGTAGGTGTAGGTGAATGGTAGAGCCTGGGGTGGGTGTAGGTGAGTGGTAGAGCCTGGGGTAGGTGTAGGTGAATGGTAGAGCCTGGGGTGGGTGTAAGTGAATGGTAGAGCCTGGGGTGGGTGTAAGTGAGTGGTAGAGCCTGGGGTGGGTGTAAGTGAGTGGTAGAGCCTGGGGTGGGTGTAAGTGAGTGGTAGAGCCTGGGGTGGGTGTAAGAGAGTGGTAGAGCCTGGGGTGGGTGTAAGAGAGTGGTAGAGCCTGGGGTGGGTGTAAGTGAGTGGTAGAGCCTGGGGTGGGTGTAAGTGAGTGGTAGAGCCTGGGGTGGGTGTAGGTGAATGGTAGAGCCTGGGGTGGGTGTAAGTGAGTGGTAGAGCCTGGGGTAGGTGTAAGTGAATGGTAGAGCCTGGGGTGGGTGTAAGTGAGTGGTAGAGCCTGGGGTAGGTGTAGGTGAATGGTAGAGCCTGGGGTGGGTGTAAGTGAATGGTAGAGCCTGGGGTGGGTGTAAGTGAGTGGTAGAGCCTGGGGTAGGTGTAGGTGAATGGTAGAGCCTGGGGTGGGTGTAAGTGAATGGTAGAGCCTGGTGTGGGTGTAAGTGAGTGGTAGAGCCTGGGGTGGGTGTAAGTGAGTGGTATAGCCTGGGGTAGGTGTAGGTGAATGGTAGAGCCTGGGGTGGGTGTAGGTGAATGGTAGAGCCTGGGGTGGGTGTAAGTGAGTGGTAGAGCCTGGGGTGGGTGTAAGTGAGTGGTAGAGCCTAGGGTGGGTGTAAGTGAGTGGTAGAGCCTGGGGTAGGTGTAGGTGAATGGTAGAGCCTGGGGTGGGTGTAGGTGTGGTAGAGCCTGGGATGGGTGTAGGTGAATGGTAGAGCCTGGGGTGGGTGTAAGTGAGTGGTAGAGCCTGGGGTGGGTGTAAGTGAGTGGTAGAGCCTAGGGTGGGTGTAAGTGAGTGGTAGAGCCTGGGGTAGGTGTAGGTGAATGGTAGAGCCTGGGGTGGGTGTAGGTGAGTGGTAGAGCCTGGGATGGGTGTAGGTGAATAGTAGAGCCTGGGGTGGGTGTAAGAGACTGGTAGAGCCTGGGGTAGGTGTAAGAGAGTGGTAGAGCCTGGGGTGGGTGTAAGTGAGTGGTAGAGCCTGGGGTGGGTGTAAGTGAGTGGTAGAGCCTGGGGTGGGTGTAGGTGAATGGTAGAGCCTGGGGTGGGTGTAAGTGAGTGGTAGAGCCTGGGGTAGGTGTAAGTGAATGGTAGAGCCTGGGGTGGGTGTAAGTGAGTGGTAGAGCCTGGGGTAGGTGTAGGTGAATGGTAGAGCCTGGGGTGGGTGTAAGTGAATGGTAGAGCCTGGGGTGGGTGTAAGTGAGTGGTAGAGCCTGGGGTAGGTGTAGGTGAATGGTAGAGCCTGGGGTGGGTGTAAGTGAATGGTAGAGCCTGGTGTGGGTGTAAGTGAGTGGTAGAGCCTGGGGTGGGTGTAAGTGAGTGGTATAGCCTGGGGTAGGTGTAGGTGAATGGTAGAGCCTGGGGTGGGTGTAGGTGAATGGTAGAGCCTGGGGTGGGTGTAAGTGAGTGGTAGAGCCTGGGGTGGGTGTAAGTGAGTGGTAGAGCCTAGGGTGGGTGTAAGTGAGTGGTAGAGCCTGGGGTAGGTGTAGGTGAATGGTAGAGCCTGGGGTGGGTGTAGGTGTGGTAGAGCCTGGGATGGGTGTAAGTGAATAGTAGAGCCTGGGGTGGGTGTAAGAGACTGGTAGAGCCTGGGGTAGGTGTAAGTAAGTGGTAGAGCCTGGGGTGGGTGTAAGTGAGTGGTAGAGCCTGGGGTGGGTGTAAGTGAGTGGTAGAGCCTGGGGTGGGTGTAAGTGAGTGGTAGAGCCTGGGGTGGGTGTAAGAGAGTGGTAGAGCCTGGGGTGGGTGTAAGTGAGTGGTAGAGCCTGGGGTGGGTGTAAGAGAGTGGTAGAGCCTAGGGTGGGTGTAAGTGAGTGGTAGAGCCTGGGGTAGGTGTAGGTGAATGGTAGAGCCTGGGGTGGGTGTAGGTGAGTGGTAGAGCCTGGGATGGGTGTAAGTGAATAGTAGAGCCTGGGGTGGGTGCAAGAGACTGGTAGAGCCTGGGGTGGGTGTAAGTGAGTGGTAGAGCCTGGGGTGGGTGTAAGTGAGTGGTAGAGCCTGGGGTGGGTGTAGGTGAGTGGTAGAGCCTGGGGTAGGTGTAGGTGAATGGTAGAGCCTGGGGTGGGTGTAGGTGAGTGGTAGAGCCTGGGGTAGGTGTAGGTGAATGGTAGAGCCTGGGGTGGGTGTAAGTGAATGGTAGAGCCTGGGGTGGGTGTAAGTGAGTGGTAGAGCCTGGGGTGGGTGTAAGTGAGTGGTAGAGCCTGGGGTGGGTGTAAGTGAGTGGTAGAGCCTGGGGTGGGTGTAAGAGAGTGGTAGAGCCTGGGGTGGGTGTAAGAGAGTGGTAGAGCCTGGGGTGGGTGTAAGTGAGTGGTAGAGCCTGGGGTGGGTGTAAGTGAGTGGTAGAGCCTGGGGTGGGTGTAGGTGAATGGTAGAGCCTGGGGTGGGTGTAAGTGAGTGGTAGAGCCTGGGGTAGGTGTAAGTGAATGGTAGAGCCTGGGGTGGGTGTAAGTGAGTGGTAGAGCCTGGGGTAGGTGTAGGTGAATGGTAGAGCCTGGGGTGGGTGTAAGTGAATGGTAGAGCCTGGGGTGGGTGTAAGTGAGTGGTAGAGCCTGGGGTAGGTGTAGGTGAATGGTAGAGCCTGGGGTGGGTGTAAGTGAATGGTAGAGCCTGGTGTGGGTGTAAGTGAGTGGTAGAGCCTGGGGTGGGTGTAAGTGAGTGGTATAGCCTGGGGTAGGTGTAGGTGAATGGTAGAGCCTGGGGTGGGTGTAGGTGAATGGTAGAGCCTGGGGTGGGTGTAAGTGAGTGGTAGAGCCTGGGGTGGGTGTAAGTGAGTGGTAGAGCCTAGGGTGGGTGTAAGTGAGTGGTAGAGCCTGGGGTAGGTGTAGGTGAATGGTAGAGCCTGGGGTGGGTGTAGGTGTGGTAGAGCCTGGGATGGGTGTAAGTGAATAGTAGAGCCTGGGGTGGGTGTAAGAGACTGGTAGAGCCTGGGGTAGGTGTAAGTGAGTGGTAGAGCCTGGGGTGGGTGTAAGTGAGTGGTAGAGCCTGGGGTGGGTGTAAGTGAGTGGTAGAGCCTGGGGTGGGTGTAAGTGAGTGGTAGAGCCTGGGGTGGGTGTAAGAGAGTGGTAGAGCCTGGGGTGGGTGTAAGTGAGTGGTAGAGCCTGGGGTGGGTGTAAGAGAGTGGTAGAGCCTAGGGTGGGTGTAAGTGAGTGGTAGAGCCTGGGGTAGGTGTAGGTGAATGGTAGAGCCTGGGGTGGGTGTAGGTGAGTGGTAGAGCCTGGGATGGGTGTAAGTGAATAGTAGAGCCTGGGGTGGGTGCAAGAGACTGGTAGAGCCTGGGGTGGGTGTAAGTGAGTGGTAGAGCCTGGGGTGGGTGTAAGTGAGTGGTAGAGCCTGGGGTGGGTGTAGGTGAGTGGTAGAGCCTGGGGTAGGTGTAGGTGAATGGTAGAGCCTGGGGTGGGTGTAAGTGAGTGGTAGAGCCTGGGGTGGGTGTAAGTGAATGGTAGAGCCTGGGGTGGGTGTAAGTGAGTGATAGAGCCTGGGGTGGGTGCAAGTGAGTGGTGGAGCCTGGGGTGGGTGCAAGTGAGTGGTAGAGCCTGGGGTGGGTGTAAGTGAGTGGTAGAGCCTGGGGTGGGTGTAGGTGAGTGGTAGAGCCTGGGGTAGGTGTAGGGGAATGGTAGAGCCTGGGGTGGGTGTAAGTGAGTGGTAGAGCCTGGGGTGGGTGTAGGTGAGTGGTAGAGCCTGGGGTAGGTGTAGGGGAATGGTAGAGCCTGGGGTGGGTGTAAGTGAGTGGTAGAGCCTGGGGTGGGTGTAAGTGAGTGGTAGAGCCTGGGGTGGGTGTAGGTGAGTGGTAGAGCCTGGGGTAGGTGTAGGTGAATGGTAGAGCCTGGGGTGGGTGTAAGTGAGTGGTAGAGCCTGGGGTGGGTGTAGGTGAATGGTAGACCCTGGGGTGGGTGTAAGTGAATGGTAGAGCCTGGGGTGGGTGTAAGTGAGTGGTAAAGCTAGGGGTGGGTGTAAGTGAGTGGTAGAGCCTGGGGTGGGTGTAAGTGAATGGTAGAGCCTGGGGTGGGTGTAAGTGAGTGGTAGAGCCTGGGGTGGGTGTAAGTGAGTGGTAGAGCCTGGGGTGGGTGTAAGTGAGTGGTAGAGCCTGGGGTGGGTGTAAGAGAGTGGTAGAGCCTGGGGTGGGTGTAAGAGAGTGGTAGAGCCTGGGGTGGGTGAGGTGAGTGGTAGAGCCTGGGGTGGGTGTAAGAGAGTGGTAGAGCCTGGGGTGGGTGTAAGTGAGTGGTAGAGCCTGGGGTGGGTGTAAGTGAGTGGTAGAGCCTGGGGTGGGTGTAGGTGAATGGTAGAGCCTGGGGTGGGTGTAAGTGAGTGGTAGAGCCTGGGGTAGGTGTAAGTGAATGGTAGAGCCTGGGGTGGGTGTAAGTGAGTGGTAGAGCCTGGGGTAGGTGTAGGTGAATGGTAGAGCCTGGGGTGGGTGTAGGTGAATGGTAGAGCCTGGGGTGGGTGTAAGTGAGTGGTAGAGCCTGGGGTAGGTGTAGGTGAATGGTAGAGCCTGGGGTGGGTGTAAGTGAATGGTAGAGCCTGGTGTGGGTGTACGTGAGTGGTAGAGCCTGGGGTGGGTGTAAGTGAGTGGTATAGCCTGGGGTAGGTGTAGGTGAATGGTAGAGCCTGGGGTGGGTGTAGGTGAATGGTAGAGCCTGGGGTGGGTGTAAGTGAGTGGTAGAGCCTGGGGTGGGTGTAAGTGAGTGGTAGAGCCTAGGGTGGGTGTAAGTGAGTGGTAGAGCCTGGGGTAGGTGTAGCTGAATGGTAGAGCCTGGGGTGGGTGTAGGTGAGTGGTAGAGCCTGGGATGGGTGTAGGTGAATAGTAGAGCCTGGGGTGGGTGTAAGAGACTGGTAGAGCCTGGGGTAGGTGTAAGTGAGTGGTAGAGCCTGGGGTGGGTGTAAGTGAGTGGTAGAGCCTGGGGTGGGTGTAAGTGAATGGTAGAGCCTGGGGTGGGTGTAAGTGAGTGGTAGAGCCTGGGGTGGGTGTAAGTGAGTGGTAGAGCCTGGGGTGGGTGTAAGAGAGTGGTAGAGCCTGGGGTGGGTGTAAGTGAGTGGTAGAGCCTGGGGTGGGTGTAAGTGAGTGGTAGAGCCTGGGGTGGGTGTAAGAGAGTGGTAGAGCCTGGGGTGGGTGTAAGTGAGTGGTAGAGCCTGGGGTGGGTGTAAGAGAGTGGTAGAGCCTAGGGTGGGTGTAAGTGAGTGGTAGAGCCTGGGGTAGGTGTAGGTGAGTGGTAGAGCTTGGGGTGGGTGTAAGTGAATAATAGAGCCTGGGGTGGGTGTAAGTGAGTGGTAGAGCCTGGGGTGGGTGTAAGAGAGTGGTAGAGCCTAGGGTGGGTGTAAGTGAGTGGTAGAGCCTGGGGTGGGTGTAAGTGAGTGGTAGAGCCTGGGGTAGGTGTAGGTGAGTGGTAGAGCCTGGGGTAGGTGTAAGTGAGTGGTAGAGCTTGGGGTGGGTGTAAGTGAATAATAGAGCCTGGGGTGGGTGTAAGTGAGTGGTAGAGCCTGGGGTGGGTGTAAGAGAGTGGTAGAGCCTGGGGTAGGTGTAAGTGAGTGGTAGAGCCTGGGGTGGGTGTAAGTGAATGGTAGAGCCTGGGGTGGGTGTAAGTGAGTGGTAGAGCCTGGGGTGGGTGTAAGTGAGTGGTAGAGCCTGGGGTGGGTGTAAGTGAGTGGTAGAGCCTGGGGTGGGTGTAAGAGAGTGGTAGAGCCTGGGGTGGGTGTAAGAGAGTGGTAGAGCCTGGGGTGGGTGTAAGTGAGTGGTAGAGCCTGGGGTGGGTGTAAGTGAGTGGTAGAGCCTGGGGTGGGTGTAGGTGAATGGTAGAGCCTGGGGTGGGTGTAAGTGAGTGGTAGAGCCTGGGGTAGGTGTAAGTGAATGGTAGAGCCTGGGGTGGGTGTAAGTGAGTGGTAGAGCCTGGGGTAGGTGTAGGTGAATGGTAGAGCCTGGGGTGGGTGTAAGTGAATGGTAGAGCCTGGGGTGGGTGTAAGTGAGTGGTAGAGCCTGGGGTAGGTGTAGGTGAATGGTAGAGCCTGGGGTGGGTGTAAGTGAATGGTAGAGCCTGGTGTGGGTGTAAGTGAGTGGTAGAGCCTGGGGTGGGTGTAAGTGAGTGGTATAGCCTGGGGTAGGTGTAGGTGAATGGTAGAGCCTGGGGTGGGTGTAGGTGAATGGTAGAGCCTGGGGTGGGTGTAAGTGAGTGGTAGAGCCTGGGGTGGGTGTAAGTGAGTGGTAGAGCCTAGGGTGGGTGTAAGTGAGTGGTAGAGCCTGGGGTAGGTGTAGGTGAATGGTAGAGCCTGGGGTGGGTGTAGGTGTGGTAGAGCCTGGGATGGGTGTAAGTGAATAGTAGAGCCTGGGGTGGGTGTAAGAGACTGGTAGAGCCTGGGGTAGGTGTAAGTGAGTGGTAGAGCCTGGGGTGGGTGTAAGTGAGTGGTAGAGCCTGGGGTGGGTGTAAGTGAGTGGTAGAGCCTGGGGTGGGTGTAAGTGAGTGGTAGAGCCTGGGGTGGGTGTAAGAGAGTGGTAGAGCCTGGGGTGGGTGTAAGTGAGTGGTAGAGCCTGGGGTGGGTGTAAGAGAGTGGTAGAGCCTAGGGTGGGTGTAAGTGAGTGGTAGAGCCTGGGGTAGGTGTAGGTGAATGGTAGAGCCTGGGGTGGGTGTAGGTGAGTGGTAGAGCCTGGGATGGGTGTAAGTGAATAGTAGAGCCTGGGGTGGGTGCAAGAGACTGGTAGAGCCTGGGGTGGGTGTAAGTGAGTGGTAGAGCCTGGGGTGGGTGTAAGTGAGTGGTAGAGCCTGGGGTGGGTGTAGGTGAGTGGTAGAGCCTGGGGTAGGTGTAGGTGAATGGTAGAGCCTGGGGTGGGTGTAGGTGAGTGGTAGAGCCTGGGGTAGGTGTAGGTGAATGGTAGAGCCTGGGGTGGGTGTAAGTGAATGGTAGAGCCTGGGGTGGGTGTAAGTGAATGGTAGAGCCTGGGGTGGGTGTAAGTGAGTGGTAGAGCCTGGGGTGGGTGTAAGTGAATGGTAGAGCCTGGGGTGGGTGTAAGTGAGTGATAGAGCCTGGGGTGGGTGTAAGTGAGTGGTAGAGCCTGGGGTGGGTGCAAGTGAGTGGTAGAGCCTGGGGTGGGTGTAAGTGAGTGGTAGAGCCTGGGGTGGGTGTAGGTGAGTGGTAGAGCCTGGGGTAGGTGTAGGGGAATGGTAGAGCCTGGGGTGGGTGTAAGTGAGTGGTAGAGCCTGGGGTGGGTGTAGGTGAGTGGTAGAGCCTGGGGTAGGTGTAGGGGAATGGTAGAGCCTGGGGTGGGTGTAAGTGAGTGGTAGAGCCTGGGGTGGGTGTAAGTGAGTGGTAGAGCCTGGGGTGGGTGTAGGTGAGTGGTAGAGCCTGGGGTAGGTGTAGGTGAATGGTAGAGCCTGGGGTGGGTGTAAGTGAGTGGTAGAGCCTGGGGTGGGTGTAGGTGAATGGTAGAGCCTGGGGTGGGTGTAAGTGAATGGTAGAGCCTGGGGTGGGTGTAAGTGAGTGGTAGAGCTTGGGGTGGGTGTAAGTGAGTGGTAGAGCCTGGGGTGGGTGTAAGTGAATGGTAGAGCCTGGGGTGGGTGTAAGTGAGTGGTAGAGCCTGGGGTGGGTGTAAGTGAATAGTAGAGCCTGGGGTGGGTGTAAGTGAGTGGTAGAGCCTGGGGTGGGTGTAAGTGAGTGGTAGAGCCTGGGGTGGGTGTAAGTGAGTGGTAGAGCCTGGGGTGGGTGTAAGTGAGTGGTAGAGCCTGGGGTAGGTGTAGGTGAGTGGTAGAGCCTGGGGTAGGTGTAAGTGAGTGGTAGAGCTTGGGGTGGGTGTAAGTGAATAATAGAGCCTGGGGTGGGTGTAAGTGAGTGGTAGAGCCTGGGGTGGGTGTAAGAGAGTGGTAGAGCCTGGGGTGGGTGTAAGTGAGTGGTAGAGCCTGGGGTGGGTGTAAGTGAGTGGTAGAGCCTGGGGTGGGTGTAAGAGAGTGGTAGAGCCTGAGGTGGGTGTAAGTGAGTGGTAGAGCCTGGGGTGGGTGTAAGAGAGTGGTAGAGCCTGGGGTGGGTGTAAGTGAGTGGTAGAGCCTGGGGTGGGTGTAAGAGAGTGGTAGAGCCTGGGGTGGGTGTAAGTGAGTGGTAGAGCCTGGGGTGGGTGTAAGTGAGTGGTAGAGCCTGGGGTGGGTGTAGGTGAATGGTAGAGCCTGGGGTGGGTGTAAGTGAGTGGTAGAGCCTGGGGTAGGTGTAAGTGAATGGTAGAGCCTGGGGTGGGTGTAAGAGAGTGGTAGAGCCTGGGGTAGGTGTAAGTGAGTGGTAGAGCCTGGGGTGGGTGTAAGTGAGTGATAGAGCCTGGGGTGGGTGCAAGTGAGTGGTGGAGCCTGGGGTGGGTGCAAGTGAGTGGTAGAGCCTGGGGTGGGTGTAAGTGAGTGGTAGAGCCTGGGGTGGGTGTAGGTGAGTGGTAGAGCCTGGGGTAGGTGTAGGGGAATGGTAGAGCCTGGGGTGGGTGTAAGTGAGTGGTAGAGCCTGGGGTGGGTGTAGGTGAGTGGTAGAGCCTGGGGTAGGTGTAGGGGAATGGTAGAGCCTGGGGTGGGTGTAGGTGAGTGGTAGAGCCTGGGGTAGGTGTAGGTGAATGGTAGAGCCTGGGGTGGGTGTAAGTGAGTGGTAGAGCCTGGGGTGGGTGTAGGTGAATGGTAGAGCCTGGGGTGGGTGTAAGTGAATGGTAGAGCCTGGGGTGGGTGTAAGTGAGTGGTAGAGCTTGGGGTGGGTGTAAGTGAGTGGTAGAGCCTGGGGTGGGTGTAAGTGAATGGTAGAGCCTGGGGTGGGTGTAAGTGAGTGGTAGAGCCTGGGGTGGGTGTAAGTGAATAGTAGAGCCTGGGGTGGGTGTAAGTGAGTGGTAGAGCCTGGGGTGGGTGTAAGTGAGTGGTAGAGCCTGGGGTGGGTGTAAGTGAGTGGTAGAGCCTGGGGTGGGTGTAAGTGAGTGGTAGAGCCTGGGGTGGGTGTAAGAGAGTGGTAGAGCCTGGGGTGGGTGTAAGAGAGTGGTAGAGCCTGGGGTGGGTGAGGTGAGTGGTAGAGCCTGGGGTGGGTGTAAGAGAGTGGTAGAGCCTGGGGTGGGAGTAAGAGAGTAGTTAAGCCTGGGGTGGGTGTAAGAGAGTGGTTAAGCCTGGGGTGGGTGTAAGTGAGTGGTAGAGCCTGGGGTGGGTGTAGGTGAATGGTAGAGCCTGGGGTGAGTGTAGGTGACTGGTAGAGCCTGGGGTGGGTGTAAGTGAGTGGTAGAGCCTGGGGTGGGTGTAAGTGAGTGGTAGAGCCTAGGGTGGGTGTAAGTGAGTGGTAGAGCCTGGGGTGGGTGTAGGTGAATGGTAGAGCCTGGGGTGGGTGTAAGTGAGTGGTAGAGCCTGGGGTAGGTGTAGGTGAGTGGTAGAGCCTGGGGTAGGTGTAAGTGAGTGGTAGAGCTTGGGGTGGGTGTAAGTGAATAATAGAGCCTGGGGTGGGTGTAAGTGAGTGGTAGAGCCTGGGGTGGGTGTAAGAGAGTGGTAGAGCCTGGGGTAGGTGTAAGTGAGTGGTAGAGCCTGGGGTGGGTGTAAGTGAATGGTAGAGCCTGGGGTGGGTGTAAGTGAGTGGTAGAGCCTGGGGTGGGTGTAAGTGAGTGGTAGAGCCTGGGGTGGGTGTAAGTGAGTGGTAGAGCCTGGGGTGGGTGTAAGAGAGTGGTAGAGCCTGGGGTGGGTGTAAGTGAGTGGTAGAGCCTGGGGTGGGTGTAAGAGAGTGGTAGAGCCTGGGGTGGGTGTAAGTGAGTGGTAGAGCCTGGGGTGGGTGTAAGAGAGTGGTAGACCCTGGGGTGGGTGTAAGTGAGTGGTAGAGCCTGGGGTGGGTGTAAGTGAGTGGTAGAGCCTGGGGTGGGTGTAGGTGAATGGTAGAGCCTGGGGTGGGTGTAAGTGAGTGGTAGAGCCTGGGGTAGGTGTAAGTGAATGGTAGAGCCTGGGGTGGGTGTAAGAGAGTGGTAGAGCCTGGGGTAGGTGTAAGTGAGTGGTAGAGCCTAGGGTGGGTGTAAGTGAGTGGTAGAGCCTGGGGTGGGTGTAAGTGAGTGGTAGAGCCTGGGGTGGGTGTAAGTGAGTGGTAGAGCCTAGGGTGGGTGTAAGTGAGTGGTAGAGCCTGGGGTGGGTGTAAGTGAGTGGTAGAGCCTGGGGTGGGTGTAAGTGAGTGGTAGAGCCTGGGGTGGGTGTAAGTGAGTGGTAGAGCCTGGGGTGGGTGTAAGAGAGTGGTAGAGCCTGGGGTGGGTGTAAGTGAGTGGTAGAGCCTGGGGTGGGTGTAAGTGAGTGGTGGAGCCTGGGGTGGGTGTAGGTGAATGGTAGAGCCTGGGGTGGGTGTAAGTGAGTGGTAGAGCCTGGGGTAGGTGTAAGTGAATGGCAGAGCCTGGGGTGGGTGTAAGTGAATGGTAGAGCCTAGGGTGGGTGTAAGTGAGTGGTAGAGCCTGGGGTGGGTGTAAGTGAGTGGTAGAGCCTGGGGTGGGTGTAAGTGAGTGGTAGAGCCTGGGGTGGGTGTAAGAGAGTGGTAGAGCCTGGGGTGGGTGTAAGTGAGTGGTAGAGCCTGGGGTGGGTGTAAGAGAGTGGTAGAGCCTGGGGTGGGTGTAAGTGAGTGGTAGAGCCTGGGGTGGGTGTAAGTGAGTGGTAGAGCCTGGGGTGGGTGTAGGTGAATGGTAGAGCCTGGGGTGGGTGTAGGTGAGTGGTAGAGCCTGGGGTAGGTGTAGGTGAATGGTAGAGCCTGGGGTGGGTGTAAGTGAATGGTAGAGCCTGGGGTGGGTGTAAGTGAATGGTAGAGCCTGGGGTGGGTGTAAGTGAGTGGTAGAGCCTGGGGTGGGTGTAAGTGAATGGTAGAGCCTGGGGTGGGTGTAAGTGAGTGATAGAGCCTGGGGTGGGTGTAAGTGAGTGGTAGAGCCTGGGGTGGGTGTAAGTGAGTGGTAGAGCCTGGGGTGGGTGTAAGAGAGTGGTAGAGCCTGGGGTGGGTGTAAGTGAGTGGTAGAGCCTGGGGTGGGTGTAAGTGAGTGGTGGAGCCTGGGGTGGGTGTAGGTGAATGGTAGAGCCTGGGGTGGGTGTAAGTGAGTGGTAGAGCCTGGGGTAGGTGTAAGTGAATGGCAGAGCCTGGGGTGGGTGTAAGAGAGTGGTAGAGCCTGGGGTAGGTGTAAGTGAGTGGTAGAGCCTGGGGTGGGTGTAAGTGAATGGTAGAGCCTGGGGTGGGTGTAAGTGAGTGGTAGAGCCTGGGGTGGGTGTAAGTGAGTGGTAGAGCCTGGGGTGGGTGTAAGTGAGTGGTAGAGCCTGGGGTGGGTGTAAGAGAGTGGTAGAGCCTGGGGTGGGTGTAAGTGAGTGGTAGAGCCTGGGGTGGGTGTAAGAGAGTGGTAGAGCCTGGGGTGGGTGTAAGTGAGTGGTAGAGCCTGGGGTGGGTGTAAGTGAGTGGTAGAGCCTGGGGTGGGTGTAGGTGAATGGTAGAGCCTGGGGTGGGTGTAAGTGAGTGGTAGAGCCTGGGGTAGGTGTAAGAGAGTGGTTAAGCCTGGGGTGGGTGTAAGTGAGTAGTAGAGCCTGGGGTGGGTGTAGGTGAATGGTAGAGCCTGGGGTGGGTGTAGGTGAATGGTAGAGCCTGGGGTGGGTGTAAGTGAGTGGTAGAGCCTGGGGTGGGTGTAAGTGAGTGGTAGAGCCTAGGGTGGGTGTAAGTGAGTGGTAGAGCCTGGGGTGGGTGTAAGTGAGTGGTTGAGCCTGGGGTAGGTGTAGGTGAGTGGTAGAGCCTGGGGTAGGTGTAAGTGAGTGGTAGAGCTTGGGGTGGGTGTAAGTGAATAATAGAGCCTGGGGTGGGTGTAAGTGAGTGGTAGAGCCTGGGGTGGGTGTAAGAGAGTGGTAGAGCCTGGGGTAGGTGTAAGTGAGTGGTAGAGCCTAGGGTGGGTGTAAGTGAATGGTAGAGCCTGGGGTGGGTGTAAGTGAGTGGTAGAGCCTGGGGTGGGTGTAAGTGAGTGGTAGAGCCTGGGGTGGGTGTAAGTGAGTGGTAGAGCCTGGGGTGGGTGTAAGAGAGTGGTAGAGCCTGGGGTGGGTGTAAGTGAGTGGTAGAGCCTGGGGTGGGTGTAAGAGAGTGGTAGAGCCTGGGGTGGGTGTAAGTGAGTGGTAGAGCCTGGGGTGGGTGTAAGAGAGTGGTAGAGCCTGGGGTGGGTGTAAGTGAGTGGTAGAGCCTGGGGTGGGTGTAAGTGAGTGGTAGAGCCTGGGGTGGGTGTAAGAGAGTGGTAGAGCCTGGGGTGGGTGTAAGTGAATGGTAGAGCCTGGTGTGGGTGTAAGTGAGTGGTAGAGCCTGGGGTGGGTGTAAGTGAGTGGTATAGCCTGGGGTAGGTGTAGGTGAATGGTAGAGCCTGGGGTGGGTGTAGGTGAATGGTAGAGCCTGGGGTGGGTGTAAGTGAGTGGTAGAGCCTGGGGTGGGTGTAAGTGAGTGGTAGAGCCTAGGGTGGGTGTAAGTGAGTGGTAGAGCCTGGGGTAGGTGTAGGTGAATGGTAGAGCCTGGGGTGGGTGTAGGTGAGTGGTAGAGCCTGGGATGGATGTAAGTGAATAGTAGAGCCTGGGGTGGGTGTAAGAGACTGGTAGAGCCTGGGGTAGGTGTAAGTGAGTGGTAGAGCCTGGGGTGGGTGTAAGTGAGTGGTAGAGCCTGTGGTGGGTGTAAGTGAATGGTAGAGCCTGGGGTGGGTGTAAGTGAGTGGTAGAGCCTGGAGTGGGTGTAAGTGAGTGGTAGAGCCTGGGGTGGGTGTAAGTGAGTGGTAGAGCCTGGGGTGGGTGTAAGAGAGTGGTAGAGCCTGGGGTGGGTGTAAGTGAGTGGTAGAGCCTGGGGTGGGTGTAAGAGAGTGGTAGAGCCTAGGGTGGGTGTAAGTGAGTGGTAGAGCCTGGGGTAGGTGTAGGTGAGTGGTAGAGCCTGGGGTGGGTGTAGGTGAGTGGTAGAGCCTGGGATGGGTGTAAGTGAATAGTAGAGCCTGGGGTGGGTGTAAGAGACTGGTAGAGCCTGGGGTGGGAGTAAGAGAGTGGTTAAGCCTGGGGTGGGTGTAAGAGAGTGGTTAAGCCTGGGGTGGGTGTAAGTGAGTGGTAGAGCCTGGGGTGGGTGTAGGTGAATGGTAGAGCCTGGGGTGAGTGTAGGTGAATGGTAGAGCCTGGGGTGAGTGTAGGTGAATGGTAGAGCCTGGGGTGGGTGTAAGTGAGTGGTAGAGCCTGGGGTGGGTGTAAGTGAGTGGTAGAGCCTAGGGTGGGTGTAAGTGAGTGGTAGAGCCTGGGGTGGGTGTAGGTGAATGGTAGAGCCTGGGGTGGGTGTAAGTGAGTGGTAGAGCCTGGGGTGGGTGTAAGTGAGTGGTAGAGCCTAGGGTGGGTGTAAGTGAGTGGTAGAGCCTGGGGTGGGTGTAAGTGAGTGGTAGAGCCTGGGGTAGGTGCAGGTGAGTGGTAGAGCCTGGGGTAGGTGTAAGTGAGTGGTAGAGCTTGGGGTGGGTGTAAGTGAATAATAGAGCCTGGGGTGGGTGTAAGTGAGTGGTAGAGCCTGGGGTGGGTGTAAGTGAGTGGTAGAGCCTGGGGTAGGTGTAGGTGAGTGGTAGAGCCTGGGGTAGGTGTAAGTGAGTGGTAGAGCTTGGGGTGGGTGTAAGTGAATAATAGAGCCTGGGGTGGGTGTAAGTGAGTGGTAGAGCCTGGGGTGGGTGTAAGAGAGTGGTAGAGCCTGGGGTAGGTGTAAGTGAGTGGTAGAGCCTGGGGTGGGTGTAAGTGAATGGTAGAGCCTGGGGTGGGTGTAAGTGAGTGGTAGAGCCTGGGGTGGGTGTAAGTGAGTGGTAGAGCCTGGGGTGGGTGTAAGTGAGTGGTAGAGCCTGGGGTGGGTGTAAGAGAGTGGTAGAGCCTGGGGTGGGTGTAAGTGAATGGTAGAGCCTGGGGTGGGTGTAAGAGAGTGGTAGAGCCTGGGGTGGGTGTAAGTGAGTGGTAGAGCCTGGGGTGGGTGTAAGTGAATGGTAGAGCCTAGGGTGGGTGTAAGTGAGTGGTAGAGCCTGGGGTGGGTGTAAGTGAGTGGTAGAGCCTGGGGTGGGTGTAAGTGAGTGGTAGAGCCTGGGGTGGGTGTAAGAGAGTGGTAGAGCCTGGGGTGGGTGTAAGTGAGTGGTAGAGCCTGGGGTGGGTGTAAGAGAGTGGTAGAGCCTGGGGTGGGTGTAAGTGAGTGGTAGAGCCTGGGGTGGGTGTAAGTGAGTGGTAGACCCTGGGGTGGGTGTAGGTGAATGGTAGAGCCTGGGGTGGGTGTAAGTGAGTGGTAGAGCCTGGGGTAGGTGTAAGTGAATGGTAGAGCCTGGGGTGGGTGTAGGTGAGTGGTAGAGCCTGGGGTAGGTGTAGGTGAATGGTAGAGCCTGGGGTGGGTGTAAGTGAATGGTAGAGCCTGGGGTGGGTGTAAGTGAATGGTAGAGCCTGGGGTGGGTGTAAGTGAGTGGTAGAGCCTGGGGTGGGTGTAAGTGAATGGTAGAGCCTGGGGTGGGTGTAAGTGAGTGATAGAGCCTGGGGTGGGTGTAAGTGAGTGGTAGAGCCTGGGGTGGGTGTAAGTGAGTGGTAGAGCCTGGGGTGGGTGTAAGAGAGTGGTAGAGCCTGGGGTGGGTGTAAGTGAGTGGTAGAGCCTGGGGTGGGTGTAAGTGAGTGGTGGAGCCTGGGGTGGGTGTAGGTGAATGGTAGAGCCTGGGGTGGGTGTAAGTGAGTGGTAGAGCCTGGGGTAGGTGTAAGTGAATGGTAGAGCCTGGGGTGGGTGTAAGAGAGTGGTAGAGCCTGGGGTGGGTGTAAGTGAGTGGTAGAGCCTGGGGTGGGTGTAAGTGAGTGGTAGAGCCTGGGGTAGGTGTAAGTGAGTGGTAGAGCCTGGGGTGGGTGTAAGTGAATGGTAGAGCCTGGGGTGGGTGTAAGTGAGTGGTAGAGCCTGGGGTGGGTGTAAGTGAGTGGTAGAGCCTGGGGTGGGTGTAAGTGAGTGGTAGAGCCTGGGGTGGGTGTAAGAGAGTGGTAGAGCCTGGGGTGGGTGTAAGTGAGTGGTAGAGCCTGGGGTGGGTGTAAGAGAGTGGTAGAGCCTGGGGTGGGTGTAAGTGAGTGGTAGAGCCTGGGGTGGGTGTAAGTGAGTGGTAGAGCCTGGGGTGGGTGTAGGTGAATGGTAGAGCCTGGGGTGGGTGTAAGTGAGTGGTAGAGCCTGGGGTAGGTGTAAGAGAGTGGTTAAGCCTGGGGTGGGTGTAAGTGAGTAGTAGAGCCTGGGGTGGGTGTAGGTGAATGGTAGAGCCTGGGGTGGGTGTAGGTGAATGGTAGAGCCTGGGGTGGGTGTAAGTGAGTGGTAGAGCCTGGGGTGGGTGTAAGTGAGTGGTAGAGCCTAGGGTGGGTGTAAGTGAGTGGTAGAGCCTGGGGTGGGTGTAAGTGAGTTGTTGAGCCTGGGGTAGGTGTAGGTGAGTGGTAGAGCCTGGGGTAGGTGTAAGTGAGTGGTAGAGCTTGGGGTGGGTGTAAGTGAATAATAGAGCCTGGGGTGGGTGTAAGTGAGTGGTAGAGCCTGGGGTGGGTGTAAGAGAGTGGTAGAGCCTGGGGTAGGTGTAAGTGAGTGGTAGAGCCTAGGGTGGGTGTAAGTGAATGGTAGAGCCTGGGGTGGGTGTAAGTGAGTGGTAGAGCCTGGGGTGGGTGTAAGTGAGTGGTAGAGCCTGGGGTGGGTGTAAGTGAGTGGTAGAGCCTGGGGTGGGTGTAAGAGAGTGGTAGAGCCTGGGGTGGGTGTAAGTGAGTGGTAGAGCCTGGGGTGGGTGTAAGAGAGTGGTAGAGCCTGGGGTGGGTGTAAGAGAGTGGTAGAGCCTGGGGTGGGTGTAAGTGAGTGGTAGAGCCTGGGGTGGGTGTAAGTGAGTGGTAGAGCCTGGGGTGGGTGTAAGTGAGTGGTAGAGCCTGGGGTGGGTGTAAGAGAGTGGTAGAGCCTGGGGTGGGTGTAAGTGAATGGTAGAGCCTGGTGTGGGTGTAAGTGAGTGGTAGAGCCTGGGGTGGGTGTAAGTGAGTGGTATAGCCTGGGGTAGGTGTAGGTGAATGGTAGAGCCTGCGGTGGGTGTAGGTGAATGGTAGAGCCTGGGGTGGGTGTAAGTGAGTGGTAGAGCCTGGGGTGGGTGTAAGTGAGTGGTAGAGCCTAGGGTGGGTGTAAGTGAGTGGTAGAGCCTGGGGTAGGTGTAGGTGAATGGTAGAGCCTGGGGTGGGTGTAGGTGAGTGGTAGAGCCTGGGATGGATGTAAGTGAATAGTAGAGCCTGGGGTGGGTGTAAGAGACTGGTAGAGCCTGGGGTAGGTGTAAGTGAGTGGTAGAGCCTGGGGTGGGTGTAAGTGAGTGGTAGAGCCTGTGGTGGGTGTAAGTGAATGGTAGAGCCTGGGGTGGGTGTAAGTGAGTGGTAGAGCCTGGGGTGGGTGTAAGTGAGTGGTAGAGCCTGGGGTGGGTGTAAGTGAGTGGTAGAGCCTGGGGTGGGTGTAAGAGAGTGGTAGAGCCTGGGGTGGGTGTAAGTGAGTGGTAGAGCCTGGGGTGGGTGTAAGAGAGTGGTAGAGCCTAGGGTGGGTGTAAGTGAGTGGTAGATCCTGGGGTAGGTGTAGGTGAATGGTAGAGCCTGGGGTGGGTGTAGGTGAGTGGTAGAGCCTGGGATGGGTGTAAGTGAATAGTAGAGCCTGGGGTGGGTGTAAGAGACTGGTAGAGCCTGGGGTGGGTGTAAGTGAGTGGTAGAGCCTGGGGTGGGTGCAAGTGAGTGGTAGAGCCTGGGGTGGGTGTAAGTGAGTGGTAGAGCCTGGGGTGGGTGTAGGTGAGTGGTAGAGCCTGGGGTAGGTGTAGGGGAATGGTAGAGCCTGGGGTGGGTGTAAGTGAGTGGTAGAGCCTGGGGTGGGTGTAGGTGAGTGGTAGAGTCTGGGGTAGGTGTAGGGGAATGGTAGAGCCTGGGGTGGGTGTAAGTGAGTGGTAGAGCCTGGGGTGGGTGTAAGTGAGTGGTAGAGCCTGGGGTGGGTGTAGGTGAGTGGTAGAGCCTGGGGTGGGTGTAGGTGAATGGTAGAGCCTGGGGTGGGTGTAAGTGAGTGGTAGAGCCTGGGGTGGGTGTAGGTGAATGGTAGAGCCTGGGGTGGGTGTAAGTGAATGGTAGAGCCTGGGGTGGGTGTAAGTGAGTGGTAGAGCTTGGGGTGGGTGTAAGTGAGTGGTAGAGCCTGGGGTGGGTGTAAGTGAATGGTAGAGCCTGGGGTGGGTGTAAGTGAGTGGTAGAGCCTGGGGTGGGTGTAAGTGAATAGTAGAGCCTGGGGTGGGTGTAAGTGAGTGGTAGAGCCTGGGGTGGGTGTAAGTGAGTGGTAGAGCCTGGGGTGGGTGTAAGTGAGTGGTAGAGCCTGGGGTGGGTGTAAGTGAGTGGTAGAGCCTGGGGTGGGTGTAAGAGAGTGGTAGAGCCTGGGGTGGGTGTAAGAGAGTGGTAGAGCCTGGGGTGGGTGAGGTGAGTGGTAGAGCCTGGGGTGGGTGTAAGAGAGTGGTAGAGCCTGGGGTGGGTGTAAGAGAGTGGTTAAGCCTGGGGTGGGTGTAAGAGAGTGGTTAAGCCTGCGGTGGGTGTAAGTGAGTGGTAGAGCCTGGGGTGGGTGTAGGTGAATGGTAGAGCCTGGGGTGAGTGTAGGTGAATGGTAGAGCCTGGGGTGGGTGTAAGTGAGTGGTAGAGCCTGGGGTGGGTGTAAGTGAGTGGTAGAGCCTAGGGTGGGTGTAAGTGAGTGGTAGAGCCTGGGGTGGGTGTAGGTGAATGGTAGAGCCTGGGGTGGGTGTAAGTGAGTGGTAGAGCCTGGGGTGGGTGTAAGTGAGTGGTAGAGCCTAGGGTGGGTGTAAGTGAGTGGTAGAGCCTGGGGTGGGTGTAAGTGAGTGGTAGAGCCTGGGGTAGGTGCAGGTGAGTGGTAGAGCCTGGGGTAGGTGTAAGTGAGTGGTAGAGCTTGGGGTGGGTGTAAGTGAATAATAGAGCCTGGGGTGGGTGTAAGTGAGTGGTAGAGCCTGGGGTGGGTGTAAGAGAGTGGTAGAGCCTGGGGTAGGTGTAAGTGAGTGGTAGAGCCTGGGGTGGGTGTAAGTGAATGGTAGAGCCTGGGGTGGGTGTAAGTGAGTGGTAGAGCCTGGGGTGGGTGTAAGTGAGTGGTAGAGCCTGGGGTGGGTGTAAGTGAGTGGTAGAGCCTGGGCTGGGTGTAAGAGAGTGGTAGAGCCTGGGGTGGGTGTAAGTGAGTGGTAGAGCCTGGGGTGGGTGTAAGAGAGTGGTAGAGCCTGGGGTGGGTGTAAGTGAGTGGTAGAGCCTGGGGTGGGTGTAAGAGAGTGGTAGAGCCTGGGGTGGGTGTAAGTGAGTGGTAGAGCCTGGGGTGGGTGTAAGTGAGTGGTAGAGCCTGGGGTGGGTGTAGGTGAATGGTAGAGCCTGGGGTGGGTGTAAGTGAGTGGTAGAGCCTGGGGTAGGTGTAAGTGAATGGTAGAGCCTGGGGTGGGTGTAAGAGTGTGGTAGAGCCTGGGGTAGGTGTAAGTGAGTGGTAGAGCCTGGGGTGGGTGTAAGTGAATGGTAGAGCCTAGGGTGGGTGTAAGTGAGTGGTAGAGCCTGGGGTGGGTGTAAGTGAGTGGTAGAGCCTGGGGTGGGTGTAAGTGAGTGGTAGAGCCTGGGGTGGGTGTAAGAGAGTGGTAGAGCCTGGGGTGGGTGTAAGTGAGTGGTAGAGCCTGGGGTGGGTGTAAGAGAGTGGTAGAGCCTGGGGTGGGTGTAAGTGAGTGGTAGAGCCTGGGGTGGGTGTAAGTGAGTGGTAGAGCCTGGGGTGGGTGTAGGTGAGTGGTAGAGCCTGGGGTGGGTGTAAGTGAGTGGTAGAGCCTGGGGTAGGTGTAAGTGAATGGTAGAGCCTGGGGTGGGTGTAGGTGAGTGGTAGAGCCTGGGGTAGGTGTAGGTGAATGGTAGAGCCTGGGGTGGGTGTAAGTGAATGGTAGAGCCTGGGGTGGGTGTAAGTGAATGGTAGAGCCTGGGGTGGGTGTAAGTGAGTGGTAGAGCCTGGGGTGGGTGTAAGTGAATGGTAGAGCCTGGGGTGGGTGTAAGTGAGTGATAGAGCCTGGGGTGGGTGTAAGTGAGTGGTAGAGCCTGGGGTGGGTGTAAGTGAGTGGTAGAGCCTGGGGTGGGTGTAAGAGAGTGGTAGAGCCTGGGGTGGGTGTAAGTGAGTGGTAGAGCCTGGGGTGGGTGTAAGTGAGTGGTAGAGCCTGGGGTGGGTGTAGGTGAATGGTAGAGCCTGGGGTGGGTGTAAGTGAGTGGTAGAGCCTGGGGTAGGTGTAAGTGAATGGTAGAGCCTGGGGTGGGTGTAAGAGAGTGGTAGAGCCTGGGGTAGGTGTAAGTGAGTGGTAGAGCCTGGGGTGGGTGTAAGTGAATGGTAGAGCCTGGGGTGGGTGTAAGTGAGTGGTAGAGCCTGGGGTGGGTGTAAGTGAGTGGTAGAGCCTGGGGTGGGTGTAAGTGAGTGGTAGAGCCTGGGGTGGGTGTAAGTGAGTGGTAGAGCCTGGGGTGGGTGTAAGTGAGTGGTAGAGCCTGGGGTGGGTGTAGGTGAATGGTAGAGCCTGGGGTGGGTGTAAGTGAGTGGTAGAGCCTGGGGTAGGTGTAAGTGAATGGTAGAGCCTGGGGTGGGTGTAAGAGAGTGGTTAAGCCTGGGGTGGGTGTAAGTGAGTAGTAGAGCCTGGGGTGGGTGTAGGTGAATGGTAGAGCCTGGGGTGGGTGTAGGTGAATGGTAGAGCCTGGGGTGGGTGTAAGTGAGTGGTAGAGCCTGGGGTGGGTGTAAGTGAGTGGTAGAGCCTAGGGTGGGTGTAATTGAGTGGTAGAGCCTGGGGTGGGTGTAGGTGAATGGTAGAGCCTGGGGTGGGTGTAAGTGAGTGGTAGAGCCTGGGGTGGGTGTAAGTGAGTGGTAGAGCCTAGGGTGGGTGTAAGTGAGTGGCAGAGCCTGGGGTGGGTGTAAGTGAGTGGTTGAGCCTGGGGTAGGTGTAGGTGAGTGGTAGAGCCTGGGGTAGGTGTAAGTGAGTGGTAGAGCTTGGGGTGGGTGTAAGTGAATAATAGAGCCAGGGGTGGGTGTAAGTGAGTGGTAGAGCCTGGGGTGGGTGTAAGAGAGTGGTAGAGCCTGGGGTAGGTGTAAGTGAGTGGTAGAGCCTAGGGTGGGTGTAAGTGAATGGTAGAGCCTGGGGTGGGTGTAAGTGAGTGGTAGAGCCTGGGGTGGGTGTAAGTGAGTGGTAGAGCCTGGGGTGGGTGTAAGTGAGTGGTAGAGCCTGGGGTGGGTGTAAGAGAGTGGTAGAGCCTGGGGTGGGTGTAAGTGAGTGGTAGAGCCTGGGGTGGGTGTAAGAGAGTGGTAGAGCCTAGGGTGGGTGTAAGTGAGTGGTAGAGCCTGGGGTAGGTGTAGGTGAATGGTAGAGCCTGGGGTGGGTGTAGGTGAGTGGTAGAGCCTGGGATGGGTGTAAGTGAATAGTAGAGCCTGGGGTGGGTGTAAGAGACTGGTAGAGCCTGGGGTGGGTGTAAGTGAGTGGTAGAGCCTGGGGTGGGTGCAAGTGAGTGGTAGAGCCTGGGGTGGGTGTAAGTGAGTGGTAGAGCCTGGGGTGGGTGTAGGTGAGTGGTAGAGCCTGGGGTAGGTGTAGGGGAATGGTAGAGCCTGGGGTGGGTGTAAGTGAGTGGTAGAGCCTGGGGTGGGTGTAAGTGAGTGGTAGAGCCTGGGGTGGGTGTAAGTGAGTGGTAGAGCCTGGGGTGGGTGTAAGAGAGTGGTAGAGCCTGGGGTGGGTGTAAGAGAGTGGTAGAGCCTGGGGTGGGTGAGGTGAGTGGTAGAGCCTGGGGTGGGTGTAAGAGAGTGGTAGAGCCTGGGGTGGGTGTAAGAGAGTGGTTAAGCCTGGGGTGGGTGTAAGAGAGTGGTTAAGCCTGGGGTGGGTGTAAGTGAGTGGTAGAGCCTGGGGTGGGTGTAGGTGAATGGTAGAGCCTGGGGTGAGTGTAGGTGAATGGTAGAGCCTGGGGTGGGTGTAAGTGAGTGGTAGAGCCTGGGGTGGGTGTAAGTGAGTGGTAGAGCCTAGGGTGGGTGTAAGTGAGTGGTAGAGCCTGGGGTGGGTGTAGGTGAATGGTAGAGCCTGGGGTGAGTGTAGGTGAATGGTAGAGCCTGGGGTGGGTGTAAGTGAGTGGTAGAGCCTGGGGTGGGTGTAAGTGAGTGGTAGAGCCTAGGGTGGGTGTAAGTGAGTGGTAGAGCCTGGGGTGGGTGTAGGTGAATGGTAGAGCCTGGGGTGAGTGTAGGTGAATGGTAGAGCCTGGGGTGGGTGTAAGTGAGTGGTAGAGCCTAGGGTGGGTGTAAGTGAGTGGTAGAGCCTGGGGTGGGTGTAGGTGAATGGTAGAGCCTGGGGTGGGTGTAAGTGAGTGGTAGAGCCTGGGGTGGGTGTAAGTGAGTGGTAGAGCCTAGGGTGGGTGTAAGTGAGTGGTAGAGCCTGGGGTGGGTGTAAGTGAGTGGTAGAGCCTGGGGTAGGTGTAGGTGAGTGGTAGAGCCTGGGCTAGGTGTAAGTGAGTGGTAGAGCTTGGGGTGGGTGTAAGTGAATAATAGAGCCTGGGGTGGGTGTAAGTGAGTGGTAGAGCCTGGGGTGGGTGTAAGAGAGTGGTAGAGCCTGGGGTAGGTGTAAGTGAGTGGTAGAGCCTGGGGTGGGTGTAAGTGAATGGTAGAGCCTGGTGTGGGTGTAAGTGAATGGTAGAGCCTGGGGTGGGTGTAAGTGAGTGGTAGAGCCTGGGGTGGGTGTAAGAGAGTGGTAGAGCCTGGGATGGGTGTAAGTGAGTGGTAGAGCCTGGGGTTGGGTGTAAGAGAGTGGTAGAGCCTGGGGTGGGTGTAAGTGAGTGGTAGAGCCTGGGGTGGGTGTAAGAGAGTGGTAGAGCCTGGGGTGGGTGTAAGTGAGTGGTAGAGCCTGGGGTGGGTGTAAGTGAATGGTAGAGCCTGGGGTGGGTGTAAGAGAGTGGTAGAGCCTGGGGTAGGTGTAAGTGAGTGGTAGAGCCTGGGGTGGGTGTAAGTGAATGGTAGAGCCTGGGGTGGGTGTAAGTGAGTGGTAGAGCCTGGGGTGGGTGTAAGTGAGTGGTAGAGCCTGGGGTGGGTGTAAGAGAGTGGTAGAGCCTGGGGTGGGTGTAAGTGAGTGGTAGAGCCTGGGGTGGGTGTAAGAGAGTGGTAGAGCCTGGGGTGGGTGTAAGTGAGTGGTAGAGCCTGGGGTGGGTGTAGGTGAATGGTAGAGCCTGGGGTGGGTGTAAGTGAGTGGTAGTGCCTGGGGTAGGTGTAAGTGAATGGTAGAGCCTGGGGTGGGTGTAGGTGAGTGGTAGAGCCTGGGGTAGGTGTAGGTGAATGGTAGAGCCTGGGGTGGGTGTAAGTGAATGGTAGAGCCTGGGGTGGGTGTAAGTGAATGGTAGAGCCTGCGGTGGGTGTAAGTGAGTGGTAGAGCCTGGGGTGGGTGTAAGTGAATGGTAGAGCCTGGGGTGGGTGTAAGTGAGTGATAGAGCCTGGGGTGGGTGTAAGTGAGTGGTAGAGCCTGGGGTGGGTGTAAGTGAGTGGTAGAGCCTGGGGTGGGTGTAAGAGAGTGGTTAAGCCTGGGGTGGGTGTAAGTGAGTGGTAGAGCCTGGGGTGGGTGTAGGTGAATGGTAGAGCCTGGGGTGGGTGTAGGTGAATGGTAGAGCCTGGGGTGGGTGTAAGTGAGTGGTAGAGCCTGGGGTGGGTGTAAGTGAGTGGTAGAGCCTAGGGTGGGTGTAAGTGAGTGGTAGAGCCTGGGGTGGGTGTAGGTGAATGGTAGAGCCTGGGGTGGGTGTAAGTGAGTGGTAGAGCCTGGGGTGGGTGTAAGTGAGTGGTAGAGCCTAGGGTGGGTGTAAGTGAGTGGTAGAGCCTGGGGTGGGTGTAAGTGAGTGGTAGAGCCTGGGGTGGGTGTAGGTGAGTGGTAGAGCCTGGGGTAGGTGTAAGTGAGTGGTAGAGCTTGGGGTGGGTGTAAGTGAATAATAGAGCCTGGGGTGGGTGTAAGTGAGTGGTAGAGCCTGGGGTGGGTGTAAGAGAGTGGTAGAGCCTGGGGTAGGTGTAAGTGAGTGGTAGAGCCTGGGGTGGGTGTAAGTGAATGGTAGAGCCTGGGGTGGGTGTAAGTGAGTGGTAGAGCCTGGGGTGGGTGTAAGTGAGTGGTAGAGCCTGGGGTGGGTGTAAGTGAGTGGTAGAGCCTGGGGTGGGTGTAAGAGAGTGGTAGAGCCTGGGGTGGGTGTAAGAGAGTGGTAGAGCCTGGGGTGGGTGTAAGTGAGTGGTAGAGCCTGGGGTGGGTGTAAGTGAGTGGTAGAGCCTGGGGTGGGTGTAAGTGAGTGGTAGAGCCTGGGGTGGGTGTAAGTGAGTGGTAGATCCTGGGGTGGGTGTAGGTGAATGGTAGAGCCTGGGGTGGGTGTAAGTGAGTGGTAGAGCCTGGGGTGGGTGTAAGAGAGTGGTAGAGCCTGGGGTGGGTGTAAGTGAGTGGTAGAGCCTGGGGTGGGTGTAAGAGAGTGGTAGAGCCTGGGGTGGGTGTAAGTGAGTGGTAGAGCCTGGGGTGGGTGTAAGTGAGTGGTAGAGCCTGGGGTGGGTGTAGGTGAATGGTAGAGCCTGGGGTGGGTGTAAGTGAGTGGTAGCGCCTGGGGTAGGTGTAAGTGAATGGTAGAGCCTGGGGTGGGTGTAAGTGAGTGGTAGAGCCTGGGGTAGGTGTAGGTGAATGGTAGAGCCTGGGGTGGGTGTAAGTGAATGGTAGAGCCTGGGGTGGGTGTAAGTGAGTGGTAGAGCCTGGGGTAGGTGTAGGTGAACGGTAGAGCCTGGGGTGGGTGTAAGTGAATGGTAGAGCCTGGTGTGGGTGTAAGTGAGTGGTAGAGCCTGGGGTGGGTGTAAGTGAGTGGTAGAGCCTGGGGTAGGTGTAGGTGAATGGTAGAGCCTGGGGTGGGTGTAAGTGAATGGTAGAGCCTGGGGTGGGTGTAAGTGAGTGGTAGAGCCTGGGGTAGGTGTAGGTGAATGGTAGAGCCTGGGGTGGGTGTAAGTGAATGGTAGAGCCTGGGGTGGGTGTAAGTGAGTGGTAGAGCCTGGGGTAGGTGTAGGTGAATGGTAGAGCCTGGGGTGGGTGTAAGTGAATGGTAGAGCCTGGGGTGGGTGTAAGTGAGTGGTAGAGCCTGGGGTAGGTGTAGGTGAGTGGTAGAGCCTGGGGTAGTTGTAGGTGAGTGGGAGAGCCTGGGGTGGGTGTAAGTGAGTGGTAGAGCCTGGGGTGGGTGTAAGTGAATGGTAGAGCCTGGGGTGGGTGTAAGTGAGTGGTAGAGCCTGGGGTGGGTGTAAGTGAATAATAGAGCCTGGGGTGGGTGTAAGTGAGTGGTAGAGCCTGGGGTGGGTGTAAGAGAGTGGTAGAGCCTGGGGTAGGTGTAAGTGAGTGGTAGAGCCTGGGGTGGGTGTAAGTGAGTGGTAGAGCCTGGGGTGGGTGTAAGTGAGTGGTAGAGCCTGGGGTGGGTGTAGGTGAGTGGTAGAGCCTGGGGTAGGTGTAGGTGAATGGTAGAGCCTGGGGTGGGTGTAGGTGAGTGGTAGAGCCTGGGGTAGGTGTAGGTGAATGGTAGAGCCTGGGGTGGGTGTAAGTGAATGGTAGAGCCTGGGGTGGGTGTAAGTGAGTTGTGGAGCCTGGGGTAGGTGTAGGTGAATGGTAGAGCCTGGGGTGGGTGTAAGTGAGTGGTAGAGCCTGGGGTGGGTGTAAGTGAATAGTAGAGCCTGGGGTGGGTGTAAGTGAGTGGTAGAGCCTGGGGTGGGTGTAAGTGAATGGTAGAGCCTGGGGTGGGTGTAGGTGAGTGGTAGAGCCTGGGGTGGGTGTAAGTGAATGGTAGAGCCTCGGGTGGGTGTAAGTGAGTGGTAGAGCCTGGGGTGGGTGTAAGTGAATAGTAGAGCCTGGGGTGGGTGTAAGTGAGTGGTAGAGCCTGGGGTGGGTGTAAGTGAATGGTAGAGCCTGGGGTGGGTGTAAGTGAGTGGTAGAGCCTGGGGTGGGTGTAAGTGAGTGGTAGAGCCTGGGGTGGGTGTAAGTGAGTGGTAGAGCCTGGGGTGGGTGTAAGTGAATGGTAGAGCCTGGGGTGGGTGTAGGTGAGTGGTAGAGCCTGGGGTGGGTGTAAGTGAATGGTAGAGCCTGGGGTGGGTGTAAGTGAGTGGTAGAGCCTGGGGTGGGTGTAAGTGAATAGTAGAGCCTGGGGTGGGTGTAAGTGAGTGGTAGAGCCTGGGGTGGGTGTAAGTGAGTGGTAGAGCCTGGGGTGGGTGTAAGTGAGTGGTAGAGCCTGGGGTGGGTGTAAGTGAGTGGTAGAGCCTGGGGTGGGTGTAAGAGAGTGGTAGAGCCTGGGGTGGGTGTAAGAGAGTGGTAGAGCCTGGGGTGGGTGTAGGTGAGTGGTAGAGCCTGGGTTGGGTGTAAGTGAGTGGTAGAGCCTGGGGTGGGTGTAAGAGAGTGGTAGAGCCTGGGGTGGGTGTAAGTGAGTGGTAGAGCCTGGGGTGGGTGTAAGAGAGTGGTAGAGCCTGGGGTGGGTGTAGGTGAGTGGTAGTGCCTGGGGTGGGTGTAAGTGAGTGGTAGAGCCTGGGGTGGGTGTAAGAGAGTGGTAGAGCCTGGGGTGGGTGTAAGTGAGTGGTAGAGCCTGGGGTGGGTGTAAGTGAATGGTAGAGCCTGGGGTGGGTGTAAGTGAGTGGTAGAGCCTGGGGTAGGTGTAGGTGAATGGTAGAGCCTGGGGTGGGTGTAAGTGAATGGTAGAGCCTGGTGTGGGTGTAAGTGAGTGGTAGAGCCTGGGGTGGGTGTAAGTGAGTGGTAGAGCCTGGGGTAGGTGTAGGTGAATGGTAGAGCCTGGGGTGGGTGTAAGTGAATGGTAGAGCCTGGGGTGGGTGTAAGTGAGTGGTAGAGCCTGGGGTAGGTGTAGGTGAATGGTAGAGCCTGGGGTGGGTGTAAGTGAATGGTAGAGCCTGGGGTGGGTGTAAGTGAGTGGTAGAGCCTGGGGTAGGTGTAGGTGAATGGTAGAGCCTGGGGTGGGTGTAAGTGAATGGTAGAGCCTGGGGTGGGTGTAAGTGAGTGGTAGAGCCTGGGGTAGGTGTAGGTGAGTGGTAGAGCCTGGGGTAGGTGTAGGTGGGTGGGAGAGCCTGGGGTGGGTGTAAGTGAGTGGTAGAGCCTGGGGTGGGTGTAAGTGAATGGTAGAGCCTGGGGTGGGTGTAAGTGAGTGGTAGAGCCTGGGGTAGGTGTAGGTGAATGGTAGAGCCTGGGGTGGGTGTAAGTGAATGGTAGAGCCTGGGGTGGGTGTAAGTGAGTGGTAGAGCCTGGGGTAGGTGTAGGTGAGTGGTAGAGCCTGGGGTAGTTGTAGGTGAGTGGGAGAGCCTGGGGTGGGTGTAAGTGAGTGGTAGAGCCTGGGGTGGGTGTAAGTGAATGGTAGAGCCTGGGGTGGGTGTAAGTGAGTGGTAGAGCCTGGGGTGGGTGTAAGTGAATAATAGAGCCTGGGGTGGGTGTAAGTGAGTGGTAGAGCCTGGGGTGGGTGTAAGAGAGTGGTAGAGCCTGGGGTAGGTGTAAGTGAGTGGTAGAGCCTGGGGTGGGTGTAAGTGAGTGGTAGAGCCTGGGGTGGGTGTAAGTGAGTGGTAGAGCCTGGGGTGGGTGTAGGTGAGTGGTAGAGCCTGGGGTAGGTGTAGGTGAATGGTAGAGCCTGGGGTGGGTGTAGGTGAGTGGTAGAGCCTGGGGTAGGTGTAGGTGAATGGTAGAGCCTGGGGTGGGTGTAAGTGAATGGTAGAGCCTGGGGTGGGTGTAAGTGAGTTGTGGAGCCTGGGGTAGGTGTAGGTGAATGGTAGAGCCTGGGGTGGGTGTAAGTGAGTGGTAGAGCCTGGGGTGGGTGTAAGTGAATAGTAGAGCCTGGGGTGGGTGTAAGTGAGTGGTAGAGCCTGGGGTGGGTGTAAGTGAATGGTAGAGCCTGGGGTGGGTGTAGGTGAGTGGTAGAGCCTGGGGTGGGTGTAAGTGAATGGTAGAGCCTCGGGTGGGTGTAAGTGAGTGGTAGAGCCTGGGGTGGGTGTAAGTGAATAGTAGAGCCTGGGGTGGGTGTAAGTGAGTGGTAGAGCCTGGGGTGGGTGTAAGTGAATGGTAGAGCCTGGGGTGGGTGTAAGTGAGTGGTAGAGCCTGGGGTGGGTGTAAGTGAGTGGTAGAGCCTGGGGTGGGTGTAAGTGAGTGGTAGAGCCTGGGGTGGGTGTAAGTGAATGGTAGAGCCTGGGGTGGGTGTAGGTGAGTGGTAGAGCCTGGGGTGGGTGTAAGTGAATGGTAGAGCCTGGGGTGGGTGTAAGTGAGTGGTAGAGCCTGGGGTGGGTGTAAGTGAATAGTAGAGCCTGGGGTGGGTGTAAGTGAGTGGTAGAGCCTGGGGTGGGTGTAAGTGAGTGGTAGAGCCTGGGGTGGGTGTAAGTGAGTGGTAGAGCCTGGGGTGGGTGTAAGTGAGTGGTAGAGCCTGGGGTGGGTGTAAGAGAGTGGTAGAGCCTGGGGTGGGTGTAAGAGAGTGGTAGAGCCTGGGGTGGGTGTAGGTGAGTGGTAGAGCCTGGGTTGGGTGTAAGTGAGTGGTAGAGCCTGGGGTGGGTGTAAGAGAGTGGTAGAGCCTGGGGTGGGTGTAAGTGAGTGGTAGAGCCTGGGGTGGGTGTAAGAGAGTGGTAGAGCCTGGGGTGGGTGTAGGTGAGTGGTAGTGCCTGGGGTGGGTGTAAGTGAGTGGTAGAGCCTGGGGTGGGTGTAAGAGAGTGGTAGAGCCTGGGGTGGGTGTAAGTGAGTGGTAGAGCCTGGGGTGGGTGTAAGTGAATGGTAGAGCCTGGGGTGGGTGTAAGTGAGTGGTAGAGCCTGGGGTGGGTGTAAGAGAGTGGTAGAGCCTGGGGTGGGTGTAAGTGAGTGGTAGAGCCTGGGGTGGGTGTAAGTGAATGGTAGAGCCTGGGGTGGGTGTAAGTGAGTGGTAGAGCCTGGGGTAGGTGTAGGTGAATGGTAGAGCCTGGGGTGGGTGTAAGTGAATGGTAGAGCCTGGTGTGGGTGTAAGTGAGTGGTAGAGCCTGGGGTGGGTGTAAGTGAGTGGTAGAGCCTGGGGTAGGTGTAGGTGAATGGTAGAGCCTGGGGTGGGTGTAAGTGAATGGTAGAGCCTGGGGTGGGTGTAAGTGAGTGGTAGAGCCTGGGGTAGGTGTAGGTGAATGGTAGAGCCTGGGGTGGGTGTAAGTGAATGGTAGAGCCTGGGGTGGGTGTAAGTGAGTGGTAGAGCCTGGGGTAGGTGTAGGTGAATGGTAGAGCCTGGGGTGGGTGTAAGTGAATGGTAGAGCCTGGGGTGGGTGTAAGTGAGTGGTAGAGCCTGGGGTAGGTGTAGGTGAGTGGTAGAGCCTGGGGTAGGTGTAGGTGGGTGGGAGAGCCTGGGGTGGGTGTAAGTGAGTGGTAGAGCCTGGGGTGGGTGTAAGTGAATGGTAGAGCCTGGGGTGGGTGTAAGTGAGTGGTAGAGCCTGGGGTGGGTGTAAGTGAATAATAGAGCCTGGGGTGGGTGTAAGTGAGTGGTAGAGCCTGGGGTGGGTGTAAGTGAGTGGTAGAGCCTGGGGTGGGTGTAAGTGAATAATAGAGCCTGGGGTGGGTGTAAGTGAGTGGTAGAGCCTGGGGTGGGTGTAAGTGAGTGGTAGAGCCTGGGGTGGGTGTAAGAGAGTGGTAGAGCCTGGGGTAGGTGTAAGTGAGTGGTAGAGCCTGGGGTGGGTGTAAGTGAGTGGTAGAGCCTGGGGTGGGTGTAAGTGAGTGGTAGAGCCTGGGGTGGGTGTAAGTGAGTGGTAGAGCCTGGGGTGGGTGTAGGTGAGTGGTAGAGCCTGGGGTAGGTGTAGGTGAATGGTAGAGCCTGGGGTGGGTGTAGGTGAGTGGTAGAGCCTGGGGTAGGTGTAGGTGAATGGTAGAGCCTGGGGTGGGTGTAAGTGAATGGTGGAGCCTGGGGTGGGTGTAAGTGAGTTGTGGAGCCTGGGGTAGGTGTAGGTGAATGGTAGAGCCTGGGGTGGGTGTAAGTGAATGGTAGAGCCTGGGGTGGGTGTAAGTGAGTGGTAGAGCCTGGGGTGGGTGTAAGTGAGTGGTAGAGCCTGGGGTGGGTGTAAGTGAGTGGTAGAGCCTGGGGTGGGTGTAAGTGAGTGGTAGAGCCTGGGGTGGGTGTAAGTGAGTGGTAGAGCCTGGGGTGGGTGTAAGAGAGTGGTAGAGCCTGGGGTGGGTGTAAGAGAGTGGTAGAGCCTGGGGTGGGTGTAGGTGAGTGGTAGAGCCTGGGGTGGGTGTAAGTGAGTGGTAGAGCCTGGGGTGGGTGTAAGAGAGTGGTAGAGCCTGGGGTGGGTGTAAGAGAGTGGTAGAGCCTGGGGTGGGTGTAGGTGAGTGGTAGAGCCTGGGGTGGGTGTAAGTGAGTGGTAGAGCCTGGGGTAGGTGTAAGTGAGTGGTAGAGCCTGGGGTAGGTGTAAGTGAGTGGTAGAGCCTGGGGTGGGTGTAAGTGAATGGTAGAGCCTGGGGTGGGTGTAAGTGAGTGGTAGAGCCTGGGGTGGGTGTAAGTGAGTGGTAGAGCCTGGGGTGGGTGTAAGTGAGTGGTAGAGCCTGGGGTGGGTGTAAGAGAGTGGTAGAGCCTGGGGTGGGTGTAAGTGAGTGGTAGAGCCTGGGGTGGGTGTAAGAGAGTGGTAGACCCTGGGGTGGGTGTAAGTGAGTGGTAGAGCCTGGGGTGGGTGTAAGAGAGTGGTAGAGCCTGGGGTGGGTGTAAGTGAGTGGTAGAGCCTGGGGTGGGTGTAAGTGAGTGGTAGAGCCTGGGGTGGGTGTAAGTGAGTGGTAGAGCCTGGGGTGGGTATAGGTGAATGGTAGAGCCTGGGGTGGGTGTAAGTGAGTGGTTGAGCCTGGGGTAGCTGTAAGTGAATGGTAGAGCCTGGGGTGGGTGTAAGTGAGTGGTAGAGCCTGGGGTAGGTGTAGGTGAATGGTAGAGCCTGGGGTGGGTGTAAGTGAATGGTAGAGCCTGGGGTGGGTGTAAGTGAGTGGTAGAGCCTGGGGTAGGTGTAGGTGAATGGTAGAGCCTGGGGTGGGTGTAAGTGAATGGTAGAGCCTGGTGTGGGTGTAAGTGAGTGGTAGAGCCTGGGGTGGGTGTAAGTGAGTGGTAGAGCCTGGGGTAGGTGTAGGTGAATGGTAGAGCCTGGGGTGGGTGTAAGTGAATGGTAGAGCCTGGGGTGGGTGTAAGTGAGTGGTAGAGCCTGGGGTAGGTGTAGGTGAATGGTAGAGCCTGGGGTGGGTGTAAGTGAATGGTAGATCCTGGGGTGGGTGTAAGTGAGTGGTAGAGCCTGGGGTAGGTGTAGGTGAGTGGTAGAGCCTGGGGTAGGTGTAGGTGAGTGGGAGAGCCTGGGGTGGGTGTAAGTGAGTGGTAGAGCCTGGGGTGGGTGTAAGTGAATGGTAGAGCCTGGGGTGGGTGTAAGTGAGTGGTAGAGCCTGGGGTGGGTGTAAGTGAATAATTGAGCCTGGGGTGGGTGTAAGTGAGTGGTAGAGCCTGGGGTGGGTGTAAGAGAGTGGTAGAGCCTGGGGTAGGTGTAAGTGAGTGGTAGAGCCTGGGGTGGGTGTAAGTGAGTGGTAGAGCCTGGGGTGGGTGTAAGTGAGTGGTAGAGCCTGGGGTGGGTGTAGGTGAGTGGTAGAGCTTGGGGTGGGTGTAAGTGAATAATAGAGCCTGGGGTGGGTGTAAGTGAATGGTAGAGCCTGGGGTGGGTGTAAGTGAATGGTAGAGCCTGCGGTGGGTGTAAGTGAGTGGTAGAGCCTGGGGTGGGTGTAAGTGAATGGTAGAGCCTGGGGTGGGTGTAAGTGAGTGATAGAGCCTGGGGTGGGTGTAAGTGAGTGGTAGAGCCTGGGGTGGGTGTAAGTGAGTGGTAGAGCCTGGGGTGGGTGTAAGAGAGTGGTTAAGCCTGGGGTGGGTGTAAGTGAGTGGTAGAGCCTGGGGTGGGTGTAGGTGAATGGTAGAGCCTGGGGTGGGTGTAGGTGAATGGTAGAGCCTGGGGTGGGTGTAAGTGAGTGGTAGAGCCTGGGGTGGGTGTAAGTGAGTGGTAGAGCCTAGGGTGGGTGTAAGTGAGTGGTAGAGCCTGGGGTGGGTGTAGGTGAATGGTAGAGCCTGGGGTGTGTGTAAGTGAGTGGTAGAGCCTGGGGTGGGTGTAAGTGAGTGGTAGAGCCTAGGGTGGGTGTAAGTGAGTGGTAGAGCCTGGGGTGGGTGTAAGTGAGTGGTAGAGCCTGGGGTAGGTGTAGGTGAGTGGTAGAGCCTGGGGTAGGTGTAAGTGAGTGGTAGAGCTTGGGGTGGGTGTAAGTGAATAATAGAGCCTGGGGTGGGTGTAAGTGAGTGGTAGAGCCTGGGGTGGGTGTAAGAGAGTGGTAGAGCCTGGGGTAGGTGTAAGTGAGTGGTAGAGCCTGGGGTAGGTGTAAGTGAGTGGTAGAGCCTGGGGTGGGTGTAAGTGAATGGTAGAGCCTGGGGTGGGTGTAAGTGAGTGGTAGAGCCTGGGGTGGGTGTAAGTGAGTGGTAGAGCCTGGGGTGGGTGTAAGAGAGTGGTAGAGCCTGGGGTGGGTGTAAGTGAGTGGTAGAGCCTGGGGTGGGTGTAAGAGAGTGGTAGAGCCTGGGGTGGGTGTAAGTGAGTGGTAGAGCCTGGGGTGGGTGTAAGAGAGTGGTAGAGCCTGGGGTGGGTGTAAGTGAGTGGTAGAGCCTGGGGTGGGTGTAAGAGAGTGGTAGAGCCTGGGGTGGGTGTAAGTGAGTGGTAGAGCCTGGGGTGGGTGTAAGTGAGTGGTAGAGCCTGGGGTGGGTGTAGGTGAATGGTAGAGCCTGGGGTGGGTGTAAGTGAGTGGTAGAGCCTGGGGTAGGTGTAAGAGAGTGGTAGAGCCTGGGGTAGGTGTAAGTGAGTGGTAGAGCCTGGGGTGGGTGTAAGTGAATGGTAGAGCCTGGGGTGGGTGTAAGTGAGTGGTAGAGCCTGGGGTGGGTGTAAGTGAGTGGTAGAGCCTGGGGTGGGTGTAAGTGAGTGGTAGAGCCTGGGGTGGGTGTAAGTGAGTGGTAGCGCCTGGGGTGGGTGTAAGAGAGTGGTAGAGCCTGGGGTGGGTGTAAGTGAGTGGTAGAGCCTGGGGTGGGTGTAAGTGAGTGGTAGAGCCTGGGGTGGGTGTAGGTGAATGGTAGAGCCTGGGGTGGGTGTAAGTGAGTGGTAGAGCCTGGGGTAGGTGTAAGTGAATGGTAGAGCCTGGGGTGGGTGTAAGTGAGTGGTAGAGCCTGGGGTAGGTGTAGGTGAATGGTAGAGCCTGGGGTGGGTGTAAGTGAATGGTAGAGCCTGGGGTGGGTGTAAGTGAGTGGTAGAGCCTGGGGTGGGTGTAAGAGAGTGGTAGAGCCTGGGGTGGGTGTAAGTGAATGGTAGAGCCTGGGGTGGGTGTAAGTGAGTGGTAGAGCCTGGGGTGGGTGTAAGAGAGTGGTTAAGCCTGGGGTGGGTGTAAGTGAGTGGTAGAGCCTGGGGTGGGTGTAGGTGAATGGTAGAGCCTGGGGTAGGTGTAGGTGAATGGTAGAGCCTGGGGTGGGTGTAAGTGAGTGGTAGAGCCTGGGGTGGGTGTAAGTGAGTGGTAGAGCCTGGGGTGGGTGTAGGTGAATGGTAGAGCCTGGGGTGGGTGTAAGTGAATGGTAGAGCCTGGGGTGGGTGTAAGTGAGTGGTAGAGCCTGGGGTGGGTGTAGGTGAATGGTAGAGCCTGGGGTGGGTGTAGGTGAATGGTAGAGCCTGGGGTGGGTGTAAGTGAGTGGTAGAGCCTGGGGTGGGTGTAAGAGAGTGGTACAGCCTGGGGTAGGTGTAAGTGAATGGTAGAGCCTGGGGTGGGTGTTTGTGAATGGTAGAGCCTGGGGTGGGTGTAAGTGAGTGGTAGAGCCTGGGGTGGGTGTAAGTGAGTGGTAGAGCCTGGGGTGGGTGTAAGTGAATGGTAGAGCCTGGGGTGGGTGTTGGTGAGTGGTAGAGCCTGGGGTGGGTGTAGGTGAGTGGTGGTGCCTGGGGTAGGTGTAGGTGAATGGTAGAGCCTGGGGTGGGTGTAGGTGAGTGGTATAGCCTGGGGTGGGTGTAGGTGAATGGTAGAGCCTGGGGTGGGTGTAGGTGAATGGTAGAGCCTGGGGTGGGTGTAAGTGAGTGGTAGAGTCTGGGGTGGGTGTAAGAGAGTGGTAGAGCCTAGGGTGGGTGTAAGTGAGTGGTAGAGCCTGGGGTGGGTGTAAGTGAGTGGTAGAGCCTGGGGTAGGTGTAGGTGAGTTGTAGAGCCTGGGGTGGGTGTAAGTGAGTGGTAGAGCCTGGGGTGGGTGTAGGTGAGTAGTAGAGCCTGGGGTAGGTGTAGGTGAGTGGTAGTGCCTGGGGTAGGTGTAGGTTAATGGTAGAGCCTGGGGTGGGTGTAGGTGAATGGTAGAACCTGGGGTGGGTGTAGGTGAGTGGTAGAGCCTGGGGTAGGTGTAAGTGAATGGTAGAGCCTGGAGGGTGTTGATAAATGTGTTGTCATGGTCTGGTGTAAGTTGTTGGTTGCTCGTCAGCATGGACTCTGTTGGCCAAAGGGGTGTTTCCATATGTTGTATCTGATTCTGGGGTTGCCTTGTTCAAATCTCCAGCATGCAACACATCAGAGTCTGGGGGTGTATTGCCATTCAGTCGCATCAGTTGCCGTAATAACTCTCTCAGTTCACTCAAGGCCAGGTTATTTATTAATTTGTTTATAGAGATTCCAATCCAGTAAGACCTCGCTGCCAATTACACCC
The DNA here is from genome assembly GCF_030144855.1 of Hypanus sabinus. NCBI lineage: Eukaryota > Metazoa > Chordata > Chondrichthyes > Myliobatiformes > Dasyatidae > Hypanus > Hypanus sabinus. The sequence goes on from NC_082709.1 coordinate 98,376,216, forward strand.
ACATAACCAACTAGCCCGTATGTTTTTGGAACGTGGGAGGAAACCAGAGCACCCGGAGGAAACCCATGCTGTCACAGGGAGAATATACAAATTCCTTACAGACAGTATCGGACTTAAACCTGGACCGCAGGAGCTGTAATAGAGTTACACTAACCCATACACTACTGTGCCACCCCTTTGGTGAAGACAGGAATATTAGTTTAATTTCCCCACACATACCCTATTCCCCAAAATAGTTTCTCTTGTTTCTGAGTATAAATGGCCCACATTAACTTTTGCTGATCTTTTCTATTTTTCTCATATCTAAAAAGATCTTACCCACGAGCACTCTCTTTCCTGTTCAGTATAATTTTGCTTCAGATGCCTTCTCGATGAGGGAAGTGTTTTGTGTTGGATGCCATATCAAGACAAGTCAAGTCAAGTCACTTTTATTGTCATTTAGACCATAACTGCTGGTACAGTACATAATAAAAATGAGACAACGTTTTTCAGGACCGTGACACAGTACAAAAACTAGACTGAACTACGTAAAAATAAAAAAAATACAGAGAAAGCTACACTAGACTACAGACCTACACAGGACTGCATAAAGTGCACAAAACCAGTGCAGGCATTACAATAAATAATAAGCAGGATAATAGGGCAAGGTGTCAGTCCAGGTTTCAGGTATTGAGGAGTCTGATAGCTTGGAGGAAGAAACATAGTCTGGTCGTGAGAGCCCAAATGCTTCAGAGCCTTTTCCCAGATGGCAGGAGGGAGAAGAGTTTGTATGAGGGGTGCATGGGGTCCTTCATATTGCTGTTTCCTTTGCGGATGCAGTGTGTAGTGTAGATGTCCGTGATGGCGGGAAGAGAGACCCCGATGATCTTCTCAGCTGTCCTCACTATCAGCTGCAGGGTCTTGCGATCCGAGATGGTGCAATTTCCGAACCAGGCAGTGATGCAGCTGCTCAGGATGCTTTCAATACAACCTCTGTATAATGTGATGAGGATGGGGACTGGGCGATGGACTTTCCTCATGCAAGGGGATCACAGAATACAGAAACTGACCCTTGTCCAATCTGTTCATTTAAGCTAGTCCTATTTGCCTATGTTAGGCCCTTATCTCTCTAAACCTTTCCTAACCTCATCCTTGTCCAAATGTCTTTTAAATGTTGTTATTGTACCTGCCCCAGCCACTTCTTCTGAGAGCTCATCATAGACGCCATCCTCTGTGCAGAAAAAATTACCCTTGGGTCCCTTTTAAATTTCTGCTGAAACGTATACCCACTAGATTTTGATTGCTTTTCCCTGGGGTGGGAGGGGGGTGAAAAGTGCATTCACCCTATGATGTTATGAATCAGTCATTTATGCTCCAGAGAATGAAGCCCTAGCCTGGCCAACCTCTCCTCTAACTTAGGACCTCAGATATTGACAGCAGTCCTGGAAAATTTCTTTGCACTCTTTCCAGCTGAATGATGACTTTCCTATAATTCAACAACAAATCTATCTATAATGTATTCTGCTGGATGCTGTGTTGGTGAGGTTGTGTTCCTCTGGATACTGTCTTGGAGAGGGTGTTGTGTTGCCCTGGATACTGTCTTGGTGAGGTTGTTGTGTTGCTATGGACACCATCTTGCTGAGGTTGTTGTGTTGCTATGGACACCATCTTGATGAGGTTGTTGTGTTGCTATGGACACCATCTTGGTGAGTGTATTGTGTTGCCATAGACATCATCTTGATGAGGATGTTGTGTTGCAGACATTGATATTACTATTACTTGTGATCAAGGTGGTGCCAGTGAATAATTCCTTGGGCGACATCTTTCATATAGCAAATCTATCGGATTATTTTACTTTTTCTATGCCTTTTGCTTGTTCTTTTTGTCTTGTTTATGTTATGGAAATGGTTGGAGCTTGTTCTGTACAGTTTGGAACTTGATTGAAGTATCCAGCACTATGTTGTGTCTGGAGAGCTGCCTCGTGGAGATCAGAGATGGGGGTGAGGGGGGGGGGGGGGCGAAAAGGTCTGAGAACACAAGATGACTCATGGAAAAGACCAGAGACAAGGTTGTGAATGACTCAAAGCAGCGTGAAAGATTGAAGTATTAAGGTGAATGCGGTGGGGGGGGGGGGGGAGCGGAGGGTTCAGAGATGACTCACAACGGGGACAGTCAGCAGCCAGATCTGCTTGCTCAGCCCCGGATCAGTGCGTTTGGCTGAGGATGGGCACATTTGACTTTATCGGTAATGTTTGGACCCAGATTGGCGGTCATTCTTTACAGAAGGACTGAGCGACTGAGCTACTGTCCTCGAATGCAGGTGAAAAGATACTTGTCTGAGGTTTATGTGATTGTTGGACTGTACTATATATTCATTTCCTTCAGTCTTGCGGTGTTTCCGTTCTTGTGTATGATTGGCTGGTGAGTGATCTGTTCATTTTTGTGTGTAAAGGGGGCTGTCGGGAGTTTGATGCTACTGTCACTGTTCTTTGTGTGAATGAGGGCTCGGGGATTGTCGTGTACGGGGTCAGTGATCATTATTGTGACTGATGTGGGGAGGATGGATTTTTGGGGTCTGCAAGTTTTGTTTCTTTTTCGTGCCAGGGATTGGGATGGAGTTGATGTCTTTTCTTCCATCAACACCCGGGGTATTTCTGTACTGCATGGCTCTCTGGAAAAAATAAATATCAGAGTTGTACATGCATACTTTGACAATAAAATGAACCTTTGCTCAAACTGGAATTATGTAGAGAGCTTGGAGCAGGGCACCTCAGGAAGATGGGATTGCTTTATGATTGAAGAAAATTCAGTAAAATATTAAGGGGGGTGCCCAGGATTATGAAGGATTTCGATAAGCTGTAGAGACAATTTTCATTGACAGAAGCTATGACACAAATTTAAAGCTATTATTATGAGAACTACTAAATGGAAAATTTATTTTTGCTCAGAGCTGTTAAGTAGAATCAATAATAATTCCTGAAAGGGTATGAACAGCACAGTGCACCTGAGATAGTGTTTTCAAAGAGTATGTGGAAGAGATGTAGTGTGTATGTATGTTATATTTAAGTATACATGATAATATTTGTATGAATAACCTCTGCACATTATCTCCTTTGAAATGTTGAAATCTGTAGGCACAATGGATTTGATTTTAACCCATGCCTTCCTTTAAATGTAGTGCCATGGCATTTCCATTGATGGCTTTGTGATTCCTTCTTCAACCACAAGAGAAGTAAGACATTCAATTCCTTTATCACTGATGGCCAGTTACCGTGAGGTGGCCAGTTACTGTGAGGTGTGTGGGTTGCTTCGAATTTCCAGCTGCTCTGGGCATACCAGTTAGTAGATTAATTGGTCATTGCTGATTGTCCCATGATTAGGCTAGGGTTAATTCTGGATTTGCTGGGTGGTGTGGCTCGAAGGACCAGAAGGAGCTGTTCTATGCTGTATCTCCAGGTAAAATAAAATATGATTCCTTAAGAACATCGGGAATCAGTTCTATTTCACTTTGCTAACTCAACCAGTGTTAAAAATGTTTTAAATTTATCTTTAAAATGTAGCATATTATTAAGGAAAGATTGTATCATTAGTTGTATGAAGATCAGAGAATGTGTTAATTTCACTTTCGTATGATTTAACTCTTCAATTTGATTCATTTTAAGATGACACCCCAAGAGATAAAATTTGCAGTGCAGGTTGAGTCCGTTCTGAACCGTGTTCCTCACCCTGAATACAGACAGCTTCTGGTGGAAACCATTCTAGTCCTCACCGTACTCGCAGAGCTGGAGGTCCACAGTGTTGGTGGTGTAATATACGTGGATCACATCATACTCATGGCCAATGAGTATTTTTTACAAGACCAGGTAAACACTGGTGGAAGCTGATTTAAAACATATGCATAAGTAAACATTTAAGAACTGAGATTTTGATTCTATATTGCCTTGTATCATATAGAGAATATTTTTATTCTGAATTCTGGCGATGTTGTTCACTTGGATTTTCAGAAGGCTTTTGACAAGATGCACACATGAGGCTGTTTACCGAGATAAGAGCCTGTGGTATGGATAAAAGATTGGCGAACTAGCAGAAGGGAAAGTCTGGGAAAAAAGGAGGCCTATTCTGGTTGGCTGCCAGTAACTAGTGGAATTCCTCCGGGTTGGTGTTGGGAACACTTCATGTTATGTATCCATGATTTGCATAACAGAATTGATGACTTTGTGGCTATGTTTGCATATGATACAAAGATAGGTGAAGGGACAGATAGTGTTGAGAAAGCAGGAGATTGCAGAAGGACTTGGATAGATTGTGAGATTGGCTAAAGTAGTAGCAGATGGAATATCGTGTAGGAAAGTGAATGGCTCTGAGCTTGGTAGAAAGAATAAAGGCATAGACAATTTTCTAAATGGGGAGGAAATTCATAAATCGGAGGTGCAAAGGGAATTGGGGGTCCTTATGCAGAATTCCCTAAAGGTTAACTTGCAGGTTGAGTTGGTGGTAACAAAAGCAAATGCAATGTTAGCATTCATTTTGAAAGGACTGGAACGTAAGAGTGAGGATGTGATGCTGAAGCTTTATGAGGAATTGGTCAGACAGGACGTGGAGTATTGTGAGCAGTTTTGGGCCCCTTACCTAAGAAAAAAAATGTGAATGCATTAGAGAGAGTCACGAGAATGATTCTTGGAATGAAAGGGTGAAAGTATAGAGTCATAGAACACTACAGCACAGGATCAGGCCTTTCAGCCCATCTAATCTGTGCTTAACCATTGATCTGTCTAGTCTCACTGACCCACACTCAGACAATAGCCCTTCAGCTCACACTCATCCGGGTACCTATTCAAATTTCTCTTAAATGTTTAAACCAAACCCATAATACACATGCACTGACAGCTCATTCCACACTCTTCCAACTGAGTGAAGAAGTTCCCCCTCATGTTCCCCTTAAATATTTCACCTTTCACCCTTAACCCATGACCTGTTGTTGTAGCCTCACCAAACCTCTTGTGGAAAAAAGCCTGCTTGCATTTATCCTGTCTATACCCCTCAAAATTTTATATACTTCTTTAAAATCTCCCCTCAATTTGCTATGTTCTAGAGAATAAAATCCTAACCTATTCAACCATTGTCTATAAATCAGGTCCTCAAGTCACAGCAATATCTTTTCTCTGTACTTTTTCAATCTTACTTTCCTGTAGGTAGATGACCAAAACAGCACACAATAGTCTAAGTAAGGCCTCGCCAACTTAACATCTCAACTCTGTACTTAGTACATAGTTTTATGAAGGCCTGTATGCCAAAAGCTTCCTTTACGACCCTATCTGTGTGTGAGGCCAATTTCAAGAAATTATGGAGCTGTATTCCCAGATCCCTCTGTTCTACTGGACTCCTCAGTGCCCTACTCTCTGCAGGTGAGACCCACACTGGTTTTGTCTTCCCAAAGAGCAACACTTCACGCTTGCTGCATTGAATTCCATCTGCCATTTTTCCAACTGGTCCAGATCTGCTACAAGCTCTAATAGTTTTCCTCCCTGTCCACAGCACCACCAATCTTGGTGTCATCCACAAATTTGTTGACCCAATATGAAGAGCGTTTGATGGCTCTGGGCCTGTACTCACTGGAGTTTAAAAGAATGAATGAGAGAAGGAATCTCATTGAAACATACTGAATATTGAAAGGCATAGATAGAGTGGATGTAGAGAGGTTGTTTCCTATAGTAGTGGAATATAGGACCAGAGGGCACAGCCTCAGAATAGCACGATGTCCATTCTGAACAGAGATGAGGAGGATTTCGTTAGCCAGAGGATAGTGAATCTGTGGAATTCATTGCCATAGACAGCAGTGTAGGCCAAGTCATTAGGTGTATTTAATGCAAAGATTGAAAGGTTCTGGGTTAGTCAAGGTGTCAAAGGTTACAGGGAGAGGCAGAAGAATGGGGTTGAGGGGGTAATAAATCAGTAGACTCAATGGGCTGAATGGCCTTGTCTTATGGCTGGTTTCTGGGATGTGCTGAGCTGTGTCCACAACTCTCAGCATTTTTTTGCAGTGACAGGCAGAGAATTTGCCTTACCATGATGAATCCCGATAGGATGTTTTCTTTGGTGCGTCAATAAAAACTGGTAAACATTGATGGAGACATGTCAAATTTATTTACCTTCTGAGGAAGCAGAGGCACTGATGAATATTCTTGCTGTGGCGTCTATGTGGTTGGACTAAGACAAGTTGCTGATGTTTACTTTTTGGAACTTGAATTTCTCAGCCTCTCAACTTGAGCACCATTGATGAAGACAGGAGGAGTTTCACACCCCCCCCCCCCAAAAAAAAATTATCAACTCTTCTGTTTTACTGACACTGAGGGAAAGACTGCTGTCATTATGCCATGCCACTAAGCTCTCTGTACTCCATCTCATTGTTATTTGTGATATGTCCCTCTACATGACCATTTACACAGAGTTATTACAGAACCTGGCCACATAGTCATGAGTGTATAGGAAGTTGAGTAGGGGGCTGAAGACAGAACCTCATGTAACACCAGTGTTTAGAATGATCAAGGCAAAGATTGAAATTGCACTGGTGTTTAGAATAATCGAGGCTGACTTTGCACTGTATGGACTGTAAAGCAATGTGATGAGATGTGACACCACACTTCTCAATAGTATGGCATTCCAGATTAGTTATATCACATGCTTACTGAAAAAGTAAGGGGGCAACTTCACATTAGCACATACTTTGAATGAAAACAAATTTTAGCAGTTCTGAGAAGATGCTTCCTGGAGTTCACCGAACTGCCGTTTCACAACGATTAACCTAATCATATTGCAGCTGTGCAAAAGTTTGGTTTGGCTGCACTTGGAGTATTATGTGTGTTTCTCATAGCCTCATTTCAACAACGATGTGGAGTCTTTGGAGAGAGTGCAGAAGAGGTTTACCAGAATGCTGCCTAGGTGAGAGAGTGAGTATAAGGAAAGTTTAGACAAACTTCTGAATTTTCTTTCGTGTCAGAGACTGAAGGAGGACCTGGTAGAAGTTAATGGGAAGGACAGATCTGTTTGTGTTGAAAGGATATGATTATGCAGCCCATGAATTGGAACTGTGTCCAAGTTGCTATTTATAACATCAATTCCCTTTCTGCTTGCATTCCAGAAATCCCTTGGAGCAAGTGATTCCATATTAGACATTGATGCAACCACAAGGGTTTGCAATTTGTTCTACGACAGTGCTCCCAGTGGCAACTATGGAACCATGACCTACCTGACCAAAGCAGTTGCCTCTTATGTACAAGACTTCCTGCCAAATACTGGCTGTTTTCTGCAGTAGAATTGTGACCCTGTGAAGCATGAAGAGCTTCCTCTTGACAACGCTTTATAGTTCCACCGCTTTTTAAATGAACATGTTTCTGATAGAGTTATGTTAACTGAAATGCAATAATACAAGGGATAATATGAAGCATTGTTTATTTAATACTGTTATTTATTTGAGTCAGTTATGACTCCTATATTTGTAGCTATTGACATGTAGAATTTTACTCAGTTGAAACTGGCAGGTTTGAAGGTTCACCTTTACGTTTGACTTGTTGGAAAACAACCACAGCATATAGTGAGAAAAATGGTTACCAAGTATGTTTTGTGCATACTAAATGTTCTATTTTCACTCTTCTGCAGTAAAGTATATGGAGATCTGATAATCCACATTTTAGCATTTAGCAGGGAACAGAATTCTATTTTCGATTAATATACAAGATTATTTCCAGAATGCTTAACTACAGCTTTTGGCTAGTGAAAGTGACGAAAACCTATTATGCATGGTCTTGCAGATTGTATTTGTAGTGTAGAAATTTTGCAAATCAGAAGTGGTGGAATGAAGCATCAACCAGACCGAGACTGGTAACTTCCAATGCAAATTGACATGGGCATTTCCTTATTAGGAATCTTAATAGAGCATGTTGAGATAGAATTTTGTATTGCACATGTATGCAGATAAGAAAACGAGGGTTTTTTTTAAAGCTTTATGGAGCTGTGTATCAGAGTAAAGCCAAGCTGTGCATTAATGAATTTGCTGCATGCACAGTTTTAGAATGTATTTTCCTATTAACTGAAAACTCTTCTTAACACGCTAAATTAACAGGAGTGCATTAGGGCCAGCATCAGACTGAAAATCAATACAAGGGTACTTGATATAATCTAATCATGTGTAAATACTAAATGTGTCTCATTGCATCTGATGAAATAAATAGTTTGAATGCGATGAAAAGATACAAGCTGCTTATATGCTGAATGTAATGTGCCCTGGTACTTGTTGTGTAAAGATTTTGATGGAAAATAGAACTATTTTATATTTATATTCGTAGTATGTAAACCTGAACAAAATGTAATATTAACATGTTGCTGCAATGTTATTTCAGGTGATTTACTTTTTATCATTCTATGTTTTTTTGTGTTATTTATTTAATTAGGTTCTCTTTATCTAGTTTTAGGACTTAAGTGAAGATCTGATCACATTTTAGGTCATATTTATGCAGAAATAGAGGAATTTCTACAGGATTCACAAACTTTCTAGCACCACTATATTTAAAGTGGAATTTGAAGTTTCTTGATTAGTAAGTACGCCAAAGGTTACAGGGAGAAGGCAGGATAATGGGGTTGAGGGGGAAAATAAATCAGCCATGATGGAATGGTGGAGCAGATTTGATGGACAGAATGGCCTAGTTCTGCTCCTATATCTTATGGTCTTATTTTGGAAAGCCAAATAGGGGAGGGCATATACAGTCAGTTGGTTTGAATATTGGTTTAGTCATAGGAGATAGACTGTCCTTACTTCTACAAATAAGGATTGAAACATGCTCAGAAACAGTACTTCAAAGTATAAAAGTAAGTTTTATCAAAGTACACATATGTCACCACGTACAGCCCGGAGATCCATTTTCCTGTGGGCATACTCAGCAAATCTATAGAATAGTGACTATAACAGGATCAATGAAAGATCAACCAGAGTGCAGAAGACAACAAACTGTGCAAATGCAAATATAAATAAATTGCAATAAATAGCAAGAACATGAGATAAAGTGTCCTTGAAGTGAGATCCTTGGTTGTGGGAACATCTCAATGGATGGGCCAGTGGGTGTAGCTATCCCCTTTTGTTCAAGAGCCTGATGGTTGAGGGGTAGTAACTGTTCTTGAACCTGGTGGTGTGAGTCCTGAGCCTCTTGTACCCCACCACCCAGGACATGCTCTCTTCTCGCTGCTGCCATTAGGTAGGGGGTACAAGAGGCTCAGGACTCACACCACCAGGTTCAAGACGGATGTTGCTTTCCTACAAAAGCATTTCATGTAGGTGTGCTCAATGGCTGAGAGGGCTTTACCTGTGATGTGCCCAGCCAACTCCACAATCTTTTGTAGAACTTTCTGTTCAAAGGCATCCTACTCTGCCAGAGTATGGACAGGAATCTTCCAGATTTACCTGTACTTTGCCGTTATATTAAGAAAGGAATCCTAGAATGCTGAGAGGTCAAGTTATTTAACAGTATTGTTCCATTCTGTTTATTTGAGGGGGACTGTTGTGAAAGCGTAATATACTTTGAGCGTAAGGGTCTCAAAGCTTCGAAGATAGACTATAGTACAAGAGTGAACTAAATGTATACAAGGCCTTGGTGAGACCACACCTAGAATATTGTGTGCAGTTTTGGTCCCCTATTCTGAGGAAAGACATTCTTGCCATAGAGGGAGTACAGAGAAGGTTCACCAGATTGATTCCTGGGATGGCAGGACTTTCATATGAAGAAAGACTGGATCGACTAGGCTTATACTCGCTGGAATTTAGAAGATTGAGGGGGGATCTTATTGAAACGTATAAAATTCTAAAGGGATTGGACATGCTAGATGCAGGAAGATTGTTTCCGATGTTGGGGAAGTCCAGAACGAGGGGTCACAGTTTAAGGATAAAGGGGAAGCCTTTTAGGACTGAGATGAGGAAAAACTTCTGCACACAGAGAGTGATGAATCTGTAGAATTCTCTGCCACAGGAAACAGTTGAGGCCAGTTCATTGGCTATATTTAAGAGGAAGTTAGATATGGCCCTTATGGCTAAAGGGATCAGGGGGTATAGAGAGAAAGCAGGTACGGGGTTCTGAGTTGGATGATCAGCCATGATCATACTGAATGGCGGTGCAGGCTCGAAGGGCAGAATGGCCTACTCCTGCACCTATTTTCTATGTTTCTATGTAGTGGTGGAGGAATGTTCTTCAAACCAGATATCTGTGTCCATTGGTGTTCCACAAGGATCAGTGCTGGGACCTTTGCTGTTTATAATATAAACAACTTGATTGAAAGTGGAGGTGGTCTGGTTAGTAAGTTTGCCAAAGAAGTGAAATAGTTAGAATTTCTGGATACTGAGGGTGTTTGCCAGAGAATAGACACAATATAGACCAGTTGGAAATTTGGACAGAGAACTGTCAGGTGGAGTGTAATGCAGACAAGTGTGAAGTGCAGCACTTTGGAAAGGCTAATGTAAGAAGAAAGTTTTCAGTAAATAGAACCATTAAATGTATTAATGTACAGAGGGATCCTGGAATGCAATCCATAGCTCCCTATAAGTGACAGCATGAGTCGATCGTGGTTAAAAAGGCATTTTGCATGCTTGCCTTCATTGGTTGGGAAATTATGTCTGAATGTCGGGAAGGCATGTTGCAACTGAATAAATCTGTTAGGCAGCATCAGGAATACTCTATTCAGTTCTGGGAGCCTCAAGAAAGGAGGGATTAGATCTTTGGAGGTCATGCAGAACAGATCCATCTGGTTTCAGCTGTAAGGAGAAATTCAACGATCTAGGATTTTCTCTAAAGCTTCAGAGGTTTGAGGTTCACCAGTGAACAACTTGACCAACAATTCTGATTCTGTAACAAGTTCAATAAAATTACTATCCTAAAATGCCAAATATTAATAAAGACTGATATTAATGACATTGAGAACACTTTACAGTTTAAGCCTCGACTATGTATACAAGTAATTGTCTAGGATTGCTTCTGGAACCCTAATCACTTATTGTAAGGACTGAGGATATACCCTCCACTGTACCCTCCACTGGTATTGATGCAGAGCTGGGTGTAGCCGCCATTTTTATAGTTGCATTTCATCTGCAATACAAACATATGTATTTGACATTAAACTATTCATCCTCAGGAACAGGTTCATGGTCCAGGACTTACTTCCTCCTGAAATGCATTGCCCTGCACTTACCAGGAATAAAATCAATCTATTATTGTTTAATCCAATGTACCAGGGCTCAGTCACATTCTGTAAACTGAAACTTGCCCTTCTCACTATCAACACCACCACCGATATTCCTATCAGTCACAAACTCCTACATTCTCATCTAAATTATTAAAGGTTAATAAGTATAAAACAAAACAAACAGTAAGAATCCCAGCAATGATCCCTGTGAACACCGTTGTTCATAGGTTATCAATCACCAACACAATCCTCACCAACCTCCTATTACCAAGCTAACTTTAGATCCAATTTGCCTTGGATCCCAATGGCTGTCATGAGGACTAGTTTTCCATGTGGGACCCTATAAAAGACCTTACTGAAATCAATGGGGAACTGCATCAACAACCTCGCCAAATTTATTGGATGGTATTCTAAGGGAACAGATATGCAAATATTTGGATAGATAGGAACTGATTATGGATAGTCAAGCATAGCTTTGGATGTGGTAGGCCATGTCTAACTAATCCTTTAGAGATTTTTGAGGGAAGTTGATGAAGGCAAGACAGTGGATGTTGTTTAGAAGAATTGGGGACTTGGAGGCATTTGACAAGGTCCCACATGGGAGGTTGATCAAGAAAGTTCAGTCACTCAGCATTCAGGATGAGGTAGTAAATAGGCTTTGTGGGAAAAGCCAGAAGAGTGGTAGTAGATGGTTGTCTCTCTAACTGGAGGCTTGTGACTAGTGGAATCCTGCAGGGACTGATGTTGGGTCCATTGTTGTTTGTCATCTTTATCAATGATCTGGATGATAATGTGGATCAGCTGATGCCAAGATTGGGTGTGTGGTGTACAATGAGAAAGTCTATCAGATCTTGCAGTGAGACCTGGACGAGATGGAAAACTGAGCTGAAAAATTGAATGCAAAGAAGCGTGAGGTGTTGCACTTCGGTGGGACCAACCAGGGTAGGTCTTACACAGTGAATGGCAGTCACAGAGGAGTGTGGTAGAACAAAGGGATCTGGGAATACAGGTTCATAATTCATTGAAAGTGGTGACACAGGTAAATAGGGTCATAAAACTTGCGGCACATTGGCCACAAATCAATGTATCGAATACAGGAGACGGGATGTAATGTTGAAGTTGTATAAGATGTTGGTGAGGCATAATTTGGAGTATTGTGTGCAGTTTTGTTTACCTATCTACAGGAAAGATGTAAATAGGTTGAAAGAGTTCAGAGAAAATTTACAAGGATGTTGGGACTGGAGGACCTGAGTTATAAGGAAAGACTGAATAGACGACTTTTTTCTTTGGAACATGGAAGATTGAGGGGACATTTTGTATACATCTATCAAATCATAAGGGGTATAGATAGAGTAAATGCAAGTAGGGTTTTCCACTGGAGGTTGGGTAGGACTACTAGAGGTTGTGGGTTAAGGGTGAAAGGTGTAACTTCTTCACTCAGGGTCATATGAGTGGAATGAGCTGCCAACACAAGTGGTGCATGCAAGCTTGATTTCAACATTTAAGAGAAATCTGGATAGGTACATGGTTGGTAGGCTATGGTCTGGGTACAGGCTAATGGGATGAGGCAGTTTAAATGGTTTGGCTTGGACTGGACTAGATGAGCCAAAGGGCCTGTTTCTGTGTTGTACTTTTCTATGACTAATTTATTTTGAAAAAGTATGTAATTAGTCAAATGGAGTCTGCAACCAACAAATCGACAGATTTCCCTGATCGATCCCTGTCTTTCCAAGGGTAGATTTATCCTGTCTCCTCAGAATTTTTTTTCAGTAACTTCCCTACCATCCTCCTGTTTGGAAATCCCACTGCTGTAAGTATTGGGACACTTGAAAAAGTTCGAGCCAACACAACTCAGATGATGCAAGACCAGCAGAATAGACTTCAGCATTGTGCACTGAAGGGAGAATTCACTGGAACTATTTTGGTAAAGTCATAGAACTTCTTGGCACAGAAACAGGCTTTTGACTCAATTCACACATGCAGAGCAAGTTATCCAACTGAGCTAGTCCCATTTACCCCATATCCCATGGATGTGGTAGTGGAATTTGTACACAAACTGTCCTTTATCTGGACCCAATGACAAGAGATAATAATTGTAAAATGAGACTATCCTCACCTTCACATTGAAACCTATTGTTACTCAGTGTGTAGTCACGGGGACAAAAACCCTAAATATTTAAGCACCTCCACTCACACCGTGCCTGACTGCCATACACACCCTGGCACACCCGTCAATATCTGCAGAGACAAGATTGAAATGCACTTTTACCCCAACTTCATCAATTTTTACAGCAACACAATAAAAGCATCCTATCACAGCTTAGTGTGGCAACAGCTCTGCCCAAGATCAAAAAAAATTATACCAACTGTCTGCGCAAACCAGCCTCCTCTCTGTTGACACTTCCTAGAGAAAGTGACCAACATAACACCTTCCACCCCAAAAACTGTCTCTTCTCACCTCTCCTATCAGGCAAAAGATACAAAAGTCTGAGAGCACATACAACAAAACTCAGGGACAGCTTCTATCCCAGTGTTATCAGACCCTTTGTCGGAGCTCTTGTACAATAAGGATAACAATTGATCTCTCAATCTACCTCGTTGTGGCCCTTGTGCTTCATTTGTCTCCCAGCACAGCACATTTTCTGTATCTAACACCATATTCATACATCAATGTCTGAAATACAGTGTGGATGACATGCGAAACAACGATTTTCACCATGGAAGGCGTACAAAACAACGATTTCCACAGTATCTGTCTTGGTACATACACTAATAATAAACTACTTACCTACAACAGCCAGGAAGTGAAAAGAACAACAGTTAATGTTTTGTTAACATTGAATAGATGTGTGGAAGTTTATGAAAATTACTGGGGGATTTTTAACAGCTGTCCAGATTTCAATCCAGATAAATGTGAACTATTGCACTTTGGGGGATCAAACCATGGTAGGATTTATAAGGTGAATAGTACTATCCTGGGAAGTGTTATGGAACTATGGAACCCAGAAATGCAAGTTCACAGAAAGCAGCAACAGAGGTAGATAGGGTTGTGAAGAAGGCAATGGCATGCTGACCTTCATCGGTCAGGGAAATGGATACTGGAGTTGGGAAGTAATTTAAGATATTGAAGAAGTCAAGTTTGCAGCATTGTGTGTAGTCTTGTTAAAGGGTCCACCCTGTCCTTAAATTCACTTGGTCCATTTCTGACACCCCTCTCTACTTTCTTGATCACTCTCTCTCCATCTCTGGAGACAAACTGATATCTTTTATAAACCTACCGATTTCCACGCCTCTCTTGATTATACTTCTTCCCAACCTGTCCCTAGTAAAAATGCTATTCCCTTTTCTCAGTTCCTTTGTCTCTGCTGCATCTGTTCTCAGGATGAGGCTTTCCCTTCCAGGCATCTGAGATGTCCTCCTTTAAGGAATGAAGTTTCCCTTCCACCACCATTGATACTGCCCATTGAAATAGCTAAGGTACTTAACGAATACTTTGCTTCAGTATTCACTACAGAAAATGATTTTAGCAATTGTAGCAATGACTTGCACTGGGACTGAAAAGCTTGAGAATGTAGATATTAAGAAAGGATGTGCTGGAAGTTTTGGAAAGCATCAGGTTGGATAAGTCACTTGGACCAGATAGGATGTACACCAGGCGAGGGAGGTAAGGGAGGGAGGAGATTGCTGAGCCTCTGGCAATGATCTTTGCATCATCAATGAGGACAGGAGAGGATGTGACTAAGCACATTGATGAAGATAGAGCAGTAGATGTAGTGTATATAGATTTCAGAAAGGCATTTGATAAGGTACCCCATGCAAGGCTTATTGAGAAAGTAGAGAGTCATGGTATCCAAGGGGACATTGCTTTGGATCCAGAACCGGTTTGCTCACAGAAGGCAAAAAGTGGTTGTAGATGGGTCATATCCTGCATGGAGGTCAGTAACCAGTGGGGTGCCTCGGGGATCTGTTCTGGGACCTCTACTCTTCATGATTTTTATAAATGACCTGCATGAGGAAGTGGAGGGATGGGTTTGTAAATTTGCTGACAAAAATAGAATGCAGAATATGGTATTACTGTTACAGAGAAAGTGCTGTGTAACTAGCCAGTGAGTTTCAAGATCCTTGTTGAGGTTGACAGAGATTAGGAGTTCCTTATTGTCTAGCGGCCATCATTCTTTTACCAAAGAACTCCACACCTTCAGAACTAAATGACTACTGGCTGCTGGCATTGATGCCAATAATCAAGTGCTTTGAATGGCTGGTAAAAACTCCATTCCGGCCACGATATACTTACCGACAGAACCACTCTGCAACAGATGTCATAGCACCAGTTATACATCTAGTCCTGACACACCTAGAAAACAAGAACTCTTATGTCAGAATGTTACTTCTGGATTTCATTTCCACATTCAACACTATTGTTCCACAGACCTTGATGAATTCTTTGGTCAAAAAGGCAAGCAGCTCCCTTCCTACTCTTTCAGCTTGCGTTACTACTCTGTAAGGTCCTGCCACTTACTCTACACTTGAGTTTTTGACCTTCCAAGGTGCAATAACTTACATTTATCTCAATTAAATTCCATCTGCCATGTCACATTTAACTGATCTGTTTGCATTCTTAAAGCAACATGAATGAAACTGCACATTTAATATGAGTGATATTGTTGTTGCCTCAAGGATTTTGTTAGCGAAAGATTTTTTTTTATTTGGACTTAGGCTTTTGGGGTTACTTTCTGAGTTCCTATCAGTTAAAACTGAAAACTACAAGCCCTAGTGATGTATAGAGGGAACATTTAAGTAGATTTTGAAGAACGTGTTTCACACTATTAATCTTTTAACTGTAATGCTTTCGCGATCGGCTGGTGTATGTCTAGGGGAAGATTCATCCACCCGCCAAACCGTGCCTCCCATATACGTGGATGCTGTGAAATGCACATTAATACAAACTCGCACACACAATATCAAGCGCACACCATGTACGTTTACAGAATACACTTTATACATCTTACTAGAACTAGGTGATTAATAACGATAAAATATAGATGAAAGAAAAGAAAAAGGCGTCAGAACTTATCAGGGTTCAGTCAATTAGTGAACATCGTTGGAGCTCAACCATCGAGTCTTCCATTAACTCTTCAATCTTCTCTAACCTCCACGACCCGCGCACCTGGGATCAACCAGCAGCACCTCTAGCACCCGTCTGCCTTCCTCGCAGTCTCCTTCCCGACTCCCCAAAAGTCCACACAATAACAGCTCACAGAATAACATCTATCCGAATTGGTTAATAAATGAATACAGTTCCTGTTATCAGTAACTATAACCCAAACAAGCTGCGACAGTGCTCTGCAAGAAGAAGCACTCTCTCACCAGTTAGCATAACAAAGCAGCATTTTTACTTTTAACAAACAAAGTTAACATTTACTTTTAACATTTTGATTAACATTTACAGTACATAACCATTCTGGCTTCAAAATACTATTCTTCTTTGAAAGATATTTTCATAAAACCTGCAGCTTTTGAAGATAACGTTGCTGCTCGACAGAACAAGAGCTGAACATCTTCAATACTTCGTCTCAAAAATAATGAGCCTCAGAGATAGTCTCAAAGGTATAACTTTGAGGAAGGGTAGAAATTGCCTGAAGCTTTTTTTTTAAGCAAGTTTCAGCAAATCATGCAAAAATGGAATTTTGAGAACCCTACAATCCCAACACAGGGATTACATTGTTCTCCTCTCCTTTGATTCTGAAATATGTTATGAATGCACTTCTGTTTCAGAGGAATCTAGATGAGGAAGATTGACAGTTCCTACAAATAATTACTGATTCCAGCAGAACCTTTTAAAAGGTCCAAGTTTTTGAAGTCAAAGTATTTCTTTGATGTCATAAACTGCAATTATTGAGATGGAAATTGTGAGAATATACTGTCAGTTCCCTGTTGTTGAAGAACAGGTTTAAGTCAAAAAGTAAACTTCAGCATAGAGAGAAGCTCTTGGCCCACCATACCCATGTCAACTACCAAGCATTCATCTATACTAATAGTACAAGAGGTACCTCAGCAGCAGAAAGGAAGGATCTTAGCTCAGAAAATCAAGATGAAGTTTAGTAATAGCAAGAGGCAGAAGATGCTGAGAGCTGTTTGCAGGTAATGCAGGGCACAATATAAATCTGGAAATTAGAGGAGTGTGTAACAAGGAAAATCTGGTAATTGTAACTTGTGTAAAGGCTGCAGATATGGAGTGTGTATGAGATGGTTTTCTAGAGTGGTGAGGAACAATCTACTTTAGATCTAGTGTAGGTTCTGAGGACAATGCAGAGAGGTGTCAAAGGGATGTCAAAGTGAATGGGTGAGAGCATAGTGGTTGAAATATATAAGGTTCATCCATTTTGTAGAAAAATGCAGCATGTTTTTGAAATGGAGGGGAATTTCAAGGTATTGGGACTCAGATGAAGCTGGGATTGCTGTATACCAAAAAATGGTCTTTATCATTAGTAATATGCATTTTAAAAGCTTGCTGTTGCTTGTATTATTGTAACAAATGGTTTCTGTAAATACAGTAATTCCCATTAACATTGGTCTCTTTTTTAGAAAAGTTATTGATGAATGTGCTGCAGCAGCACACAGAATGCTGGGGGAGCTCAGCGGGCCAGACAGCATCTATGGAAAAGAGTTACAGTCAACATTCTGGGCTGAGACTTGATGTTACAGGCCAAGACCCGTTACTATGGGCCAAGACCATGAAGGGTTTCGGCCCACTCTTTTCCATAGATGCTGCTTGGCCTGCTGAGAGCCCACAGCATTTTGTGTGTGTGCTCAGATTTGCAGCCTAGCCCCTTCATCGGGCTGGAAAGGGGAAGGTGTCAGAATATGAAGATCAGGGGGAGGGGAAGGAACACTAGATATAAAGTGATAGGTGAAACCAGGTGGGTGGGGGATAAAGTAAGAAGCTGGAGTGGTAGGTGGAAAAAGTAAAAGGCTGGAGAGAAAGGTATCTATTAGCAGAGTAGAGTAAACCGTTTGAAAAAGGATAGGAGGAGGTGACTGATAAGTGAGGTAAGAGGGCAGAGCGAGGAATTGAATAAGGAAGGAGTAAAGGGAAAGATTACCACATTGGAGAAACTAATGTTCATGCCACCAGGCTGGAGGCTACCCAGATGGAATATGAGGTGTTGCTCCTCCAACCTGAGTTTGGCCATGGCAGAAAAGGAGGACATTTGCCATTTGACATTTGCCTCCATCTGCCATTTCTCAGCCCAGTTTTGCATCCTATCAATGTCCCATTGTAACCTCTGATAGCCCTCCACACAATCCACAATACCCCCAACCTTTGTGTCATCAGGGCCATGGTCAGGAAGTCACGTTGAAACTTTATCCAGACCACAAATGAAGTGTCACATGTTACCCCATGGCAGGAAGGGTGTGGGGGCTTTGGAGAGAATATGAAGGCTGTTTACCAGGATACTGACTTACCTACAGGTAGGAGTTACAAGGAGAGATTGCACTAACCTGGACTGTTTTCTCTCGAGTGTCAAAGGCAGACGGGAGATCTGTTTAAAGTTTATAAAATTATGAAAGGGCATAAATAAGAAATTCAGCCCAAATCTTTTTCCCCAGGGGAGAATAATTGAATAATCCTGCCCTCTCCCCATATCGCTTCATGCCATGATCAATCAAGAACCTATCAACCTCTGCCTTAAATATACCCAATGACTTGGTCTTCATACAATACTCCAACTGCACACAAAATTCGAAGGTTTCACCAATGCTTTATAAAGCCTCAACATTACATCCTTGCTTTTATATTCCAGTCCTCTTGAAATGAATACTAACATTGCACTTAACTTAATCACCACAGACTCAACCTGCAAATTAACCATTAAGGAATCCTGCAAGAGGATTCCCAAGCCCCTTTGCACCTCAGATCTTTTAAAATTCTCTTTCCTTTTAGAAAATAGTCTACCTTTTATTCCTCCTACCAAAGTGCCTGACCATACACTTCTCAACACTGTATTCCACCTGCCACTTCTTTGCTCATTCTTATAATCTAAGTCCTTCTGTAACCTCTCTACTTCCTCAAAACAACCCTCCACCTTTTATATTGTCCGCAAAACTGGCCACAAAGCCATCAATTCCATTATTCCATTGACTTATGATGTAAAAAGAAGAGGTCGCAACACACCTCTGGAACCCCACTAGTCACCTCAGCCAACTAGAAATGGCTCCTTTTAATTTCACCCTTTGCCTCCTGCCAATCAGGCTGCTTTATCCAGGCTAGATTCTTTCTTGTAATACCATGGCTTACTGAAAATCCAAGTACACAACATCCACCAATTCTCCTTTGACTATCTTGTTTGTTATTTCTTCAAAGAATTCTAACAGATTTGTCAGACGAGGTTTTCCCTTGAGGAAACCATGCTGACTTCAGCCTAATTAATCATGTGCCTCCAAGTACCCCGAGACCTCAACCTTAATAATCAACTCCAACATCTCTTGGGGGTCAGGTGGTATAGCTTGAAGGAAATGTGTGGATACAGAGAGAACTGGGCATGCGGGACACATGGACACAGGGAGAACTAGGCGTATGGAATGTGCTGCCAAGGGTGGTGGTAGAAGCAGATACAATAATGGTGTTTGGAGACTTTTAAGTAGGTACATGAATATATAGAGAATAGAGGAACATGGCAGAGACAATAATTTAGTTTGGAATAATAACCATATAACAATTACAGCATGGAAACAGGCCATCTTGGCCCTTCTAGTCCATGCTCAGCACAGACATTGTGGGACAAACCACCTGTTCTTATCAACACACACAAAATGCTGAAAGAACTCAGCAGGCCACACAGCATGTATGGAAAAATGCACAGTCGATAGGACTGGGAAAAAAAGTTGGTGTTGGTGATAAAGATGGAAGTAATCGGTTTGTTACAAAATTTGATCGGTGTAATGATTTTTCAGGTTGTTTCAGAGATGTAGAGTTTGCAGATAAAGGTGATACTATTCAGATTCTGGGGGAGGGGTCCTCTGGTCCTAGGAAGACTGTAGAGGATTGGATCTGCATTGATGGGATGGGAGTTTTTTGTGTGTTGCTCTTGTCAATTACGGCAAATGCAGATGTGCAAAATTGATGACACTAACCCTGGTTGAATCTTTACCTGATCTTCTGATGATCTTTGGTCAAACAGATTGCTACTAAAATCTGTCCTTCCATTCTAAATACCTGTGGTGTTATGTTGAGTTGCATATTTGCTGATCACAGGTTGGTTTGTAGGGAGGTGCTGCAAAGTCCGGACGATATTTATAACAGCACCAGAGTGATGTTTGGACAGAGGGATGTGTTTTAGAAAGGAGCCTTTTACAATTTTTCAAGTGTTACTATGTTGAACTTTAAGTAGATTTCCTAACAGCTTTTTCTTTAATAACAGTATGTTCGTGTTTGGCAATGAATTTGTAATCCTGTTAAGTATCTTTTTGTACTTCACTATACAGTACCCGACTCAGAAATAAAAATACAGCAGTAAACAAGTCAGAATTATTTTTTTAATTAATAGCTTATAGGCAGCTGTTGCCTATGGTATGTTGGTTAGAGGACAATTTCCAGTGGTGTTTTGACAGGGGTTTCCAGCCCAAGACCTCCTTGCAATTGTTCTGTGTTCAACTGCTCTGCTGTAACCTGCCTATCTTGTGTGAAGCCAGTGTGGAGTAAGAGGAGCAAAAGAGAGGAAAGTGAAGCAGGGGTAATTTAAAATCTCATAAATGGGTAGCTTGGTGTTAGATGTTGCCAGGAGACAGGCTGATCTTTTAAAGTGGCAGCTTTTCCAGGGGTGGGTGAAGACAAAAGCAATGGATCTGCTTCTGGGAGCAGAGTGTCAAGAGTGTGAACTGGACGTAAATAATGTCTGCAATGTCTACCATCCCCTCTCAGTGTGCCTTCCTCTCTCCCTGATCTTCAATCCCCTCTCCCCCAACCTCCCTCAATCTCTGATCCTCCACAATGACTCCAGAACCCTTTAGACATGCTGTGCCCATCATTTCAGCTTCCTCCACAAACAATGCTCTCTCTTCCCAACCCACCTGAGCCTGGGCTGCAGTCTTTCCATGACTGATCCCTGTTTGATGACAGCAAGGACCATTGGTCAGGCTGGCTTCCCATGGAGTTAAAACCCCACGATCTTCATTCTATAATAGTTACTTTGCCTTCAAGAGAAATCAGTTTAACCCCAAGAGTCACTGCTGTCTCCTTCTGCAGTGTACACACACAATAGAAGTACTGAGGTAAACAGCACAAAGGTAAGCCCTTCACCCTAATTAGTCCCTGTGACCAAGGTGCTTTCTTCAGCTAGTCCCATTTTCTAACATTGGGCCGATATCCCTCTAAATCTTCCTTGTCCATGTATCCGAAACACACTTATTTTAAATATTGTAATTGTACCCTCCTCTACCACTTCCTCTGGCAGCTCATTCCAAATACCCATCACACTGTGTGGAAAAACTTGCTCCTTATATTCAAAGCTCAAAGTGAATTTATTACCAGAATACTTATGTTACCATAGAGTACCTTGAGACTCATTTTCTTGCAGACATTTATGGGAAAAATAAAGAAATACAATAGAATATACCAAAAGACATACATAAACAAAGACTGACAACAAAAGAAGGCAAACTGCAAATAAAAATACCGAGAACACGATTTGTAAAAAAATTCTTGAAAGTGAATCTGTAGGTGGTGGAATCAGTTTGGAGTTGTATTCAGGAAAGTTATCCACACTGGATCAGAAGCCTGATGGTTGTAGGGTAATAGGGTTGTAGGGTAGGAACGTGGTGGTCTGTACCTCCTTCCAATGGTATTAGTGAAAATAGCCCATTGCCTGGATGGTGGGGGAGGGGTGGGGAGTGTCTTTGATGATGGATGCTGCTTTTGGTGTGAATAACACTGAAACCTCAGGCTCCTGATCTAGTATGGATAACTTCACTGAATACAACTCCAAAATGATTCTACAACCGAGACTCACTTACATTTTTTTTACAAATCGTATTCTCAGTATTTTTTATTTGCACAATTTGTCTTCTTTTGCGCACTGGTTGTCTGTCTCTGTAGATGTGGGAAGGGCTTTGCGTGTGATGGACTGGGCTATATTCACCACCTCCTGTGGTCTTGTTTATTCCTGGGCACTGTTGTCTCCATACCAGGCTGAGATGTACCCAGTTAGGATGCTCTCCACTGTGCATCTATAGAAGTTTGTCAAAGTTTTTGGTGACATGCCAAATCTACTCAAACTTCTAAGTAAGTCGAGAGGCTGTTGTGCCTGCTTTTAAATGCTGATCCTTGGATAGAACCTGTGATACGTTATCATCAAAGAATTTATAGCTAATGACCCTGTCTATCTCTGATCCCCTAATGAGGACCTCCTTCAAGATCTGTCCCCTCACACATTGAACCCATGCCCTCTAGCTGTAGCTTTACCCGGGAAAAACATCCACCTTGTCTATGGCATTAGGGTTAGGGTTTATAAACCAATAGAAAATCACTCCTCCGCCTTCTCCACTCCAAGGAAAGCAGCTCCAACCTATCTAGTCTCTCCTGATAACATTGCCATCAATCTTTTCTGCACCCTCTTCAGCTTAATGGACTCGTTCATACAGCTGGGTGACCAGAACTGGACACCAAGTTTCAAGCGTGGTCTTACCTATGCCTTGTATAGCTATAACATCCCATCTCCTGTACTTGGTTCCCAAATGATACAAATAAGCATGCCAAATTGTCAAACGCCTTCTCCACCACCCTACCCATCGGTGTTGCCACTTTCAGGGAACAAAGTACTGTACCGGTACCCTTGGATCTGAAGTAATTGGGAAGGCACTACAAACCACCAGTCTCTCCCAGCCTGCCAGTAGCAGGGCTCACTACAGCACTGATCTCCCACTAGCCCAGATCAAAGAAACCATCTTACAACAGACATCAGACTTCTTACTTCTCTGTTTGAAGACGAATATACAGAACGGAAGGCTTGTCACAATCAGAGTAATGTAGTACGAAGCCAGGCCCTTCTGCAAACCACACCCATGCCAACCAAGTTGTCTATCGAAGCTAGTCTCATTTGCCTGAGTTCTAAATACTTCTTTTCACGATACCTGTCTAAATATGCTTTAAAAGTCACTGTGCCTGTCTCAGCCACTTCCTCTGGCAGCTCACTTCAGGTACCAACCACCCACTGTGTGAAGGCAAGCCCCTCAGACCTCAGTTAACTCTTACCCTTCTCACCCTGTCCTCTAGTCTTTCAATTCCTAATGCTGGAAACAGACCATGCCCATTGACTGACAGATGCAGTTGATATTGAACATGAGCTTATGAGTTCACCCCAGTCTGGGCCCATCCTTTCTGGAATTACCTCAAGAAGCACAGTACTGCAGGTCAATGATGTCCCAGGTTTGCTGTCATTCCAACTGTTGCCATTGCAGTACAGCAATGATGATACAGACAGTCTGAACCCAGGATCACATCTGTATCTGACTACAGAATTGTTGCTAAGCACAGTGCTGGTTCTATGTAGAATACTCCCAACGTCTGGACACCCCAGGGCTGCAGGAAGAGAATGGGTACATGCTTCCTGATTAGTTTGAAGGGGCTACCTCATGGCCAGAACTAAACTACTAACTGAAAGAACTGAGAAATAAAGAACATGAGAGTGAATATTTGGTTCATCCAAAAGAAGGACCGAATCATGATTCTGAAGATAATTTTAGCTAGAGCTTAAACTTAAGCAATAAAAGACCAGATAAAACTGATGCCTGAAAAGTATTATGTTTTATACAAAGGCTGCAAGAGCCACCAGGAGTTTCCAACCTTTCTTATGCCATGGACCAATACCATTAAGCAAGGGGTCCTGAGCTAGACTCATTTAAAGCATAGTTCGCTTTGACCCTTCAGTGAAACTCTCCACAACTTTAATTAGTTCAAGATCAGACTATGAAAACATTCACATGGACAACATTCAATGTGTTCCCGTTATGAACCCACTCAAACACCATCTGCCAATTACATCAATGATAGGTTATCCTCAACTAATTCAAACTTCTCCAAACACTGACTAAACCCTGCCCTCCATCAGTGCTAAACTATCCAGCCAATGAATGTCCACATAAGCCTCCCTGAACAAGGGCGACATATTCGTTTTTGACATTTCCCCTAACCCATCTGCTATTTCCAACCCCATCATGTTTAGCAGCTCAGATTAAATCTATATACTACTAAAATTCTCATGCTCTGTTTGTGACCTCCAATTATCCCAAATGGTGCATTACAGCGGCACTTTTATTGGCTGAATCAACTTAAAGTGTGTTAACTTATAGAATGCATGCAAAGTTCAGGGTTAGATATTCCTATAAAATTGCTCACTCGTCAATCAACAGGCCCTGCTTTCCACAACCTGAGCCGATTCCACCTTTCATGGAAACCGCGACGTGACACCACGAAGCATGCGCACAGCTGGGCTCAGCAGCGATACCAACCGCAGCAAAAGGGCAGGGCTATCGTGTCCATTTAGGAGAGCACCAACCACAGCATTCTGGAGGCTTTGGTGTTACTGCTTTTTATCTTCTGCGTCCAAGGGGACATTGCTTTGTGGATCCAGAACTGGCTTGCCCACAGAAGGCAAAGAGTGGTTGTAGACAGGTCATATTCTGCATGGAGGTCTGTCACCAGTGGGGTGCCTCAGGGATCTGTTCGGGGACCCTTACTCTTTGTGATTTTTATAAATTACCTGATGAGGAAGTGGAGGGATGGGTTAGTAAGTTTGCTGATGACACAAAGGTTGGAGGTGTGGATAGTGTGGAGGGCTGTCAGAGGTTACAGCGGGACACTGATAGGATGCAAAACTGGGCTGAGAAGTGGCAGATGGAGTTCCACCCAGATAAGTGTGAAGTGGTTCATTCTTGTAGGTCAACTATGATGGCAGAATATAGTATTAATAGTAAGACTCTCGGCAGTGTGGAGGATCAGAGGGATCTTGGGGTCCGAGTCCATAGGATGCTCGAAGCAGCTGCGCAGGTTGACTCTGTGGTTAAGAAGGCATACGGTGTATCGGCCTTCATTGATTGTGGAATTGAATTTAGGAGCTGAGAGGTAATGTTGCAGCTATATAGAACCCTGGTCAGACCCCACTTGGAGTACTGTGCTCAGTTCTGGTCACCTCACTACAGGAAGGATGTGGAAACCATAGAAAGGGTGCAGAGGAGATTTACAAGGATGTTGCCTGGATTGGGGAACATGCCTTATGAGAATAGGTTGAGTCAACTCTGCCTTCTTTGATTGACAGAGGATGAGCTGATAGAGGTGTATAAGTTGACGAGAGGCTTTCTCCAAGGGCTGAAATGGTTGCCACACAAGGACACAGGTTTAAGGTGCTGGGGAGTAGGTGCAGAGGAGATGTCAGGGGTAAGTTTTTTTACTCAAAGAGTAGTGAGTGCGTGGAATGGGCTGCCGACAATGGTGGTGGATAGGGTCTTTTAAGAGACTTTTGGATAGGTACTGTACATGGAGCTGAGAAAAATAGAGGGCTACAGATAAAGCCCAGTAATTAATAAAGGGATAGATATTGCAATATTCCTATAACAGTGTTATAGAGCACAGAGACTGGGTCTACAGCCTAATTCACCCACGCTGACCATGCCAGTCCCATTCTCTGCTTTTGATCTATATCCATCTAAACCTTTCCTATCCATTTAACTGTTCAACTGTCTCTTAGGCATTGTAATTGTACCCACCTCAACCACTTCCTCTGGCTGTTCATTCTATGTAGTCACCACACTGTAATGTGACAACCAGAAGTATGCTCAACAATCCAAATGTGGCCTAACTAAATTTATACAGCTGCAAAATGACTCCAGTTTTTATACTCAATGGATTCTCATAGATGGGAGGGATCTGGACTGCTATGGTCTGAGTGCAGTCTAAATGGTTTAGCACAGACTAAATGTGGTGCAATTTTCTATAACTCTATCCTCTTTGTCAATAATTACTGTCTGGTCCCCTTTAAATCTTTCCTCTTCCATTTGCCCTCTAGTTTTAACCCCTCCTACCCTGGGAAAAAGATTGTAACTATCTACCTTTTCTGTACCTTTCAATTTTATAAACCACTGCAGAGTCACCCCTTGACTCCTTTGCTCGAAGAAAAACCACCTGGCCATAACCAGTGTCTCTCTAGAATTCAAGCCAGTGACATTCTTGTGAGGCCTTGATGCACCATCAATAACTCTCGGAGATGTGAGGCGGACAATAGGCTTTTATTAGCTGCAAGAGACCACGATTAGTAGCAAGAGACCACCACATGACATCCTGGAGACTGAGGGAGGAGCAGTGCCTCCAACTGCCTTTATACAGGCGTCAGTGGGAGGAGCCTCAGGAGCAGTCAGCAGAGGGGTCTGTCCAGACAGGTATATGTAGTTCACCACAGGCCTCCCTGCACCTTTCCAGCTTAAGGACATCTTTCCTGTTGCTAGGTGACCCGAAGTGCACATAGTGCTCAAGTGTAGTTTAGGCAAAGTTTTGTACAATTGTACCACAGCACCACAACTCATGTGTTTGGTGCCACAGCCAATAAAAGCAAACCCACCAGAGGTCTCCTTCATCACCCCGTGTCACCATTTTCTGGGACGTTCTATGTGAAGTTCCCACTATGAGAAACTGAGCCTGTTAGTAGACTAATGATAGACAATAGACAATAGGTGCAGAAGTAGACCATTTGGCCCTTCGAGCCTGCACTGCCATTTTGAGATCATGGCTGATCATCTACTATCAATACCCGGTTCCTGCCATGTCCCCATATCCCTTGATCTCCCTATCCATAAGATACCTATCTAGTTCCTTCTTGAAAGCATCCAGAGAATTGGCTTCTACTACCTTCTGAGGCAGTGCATTCCAGACCCCCACAACTCTCTGGGAGAAGAAGTTTTTCCTTAACTCTGTCCTAAATGACCTACCCCTTATTCTCAAACCATGCCCTCTGGTACTGGACTCTCCCAGCATCTGGAACATATTTCCTGCCTCTATCTTGTCCAATCCCTTAATAATCTTATATGTTGCAATCAGATCCCCTCTCAATCTCCTTAATTCCAGCGTGTACAAGCCCAGTCTCTCTAACCTCTCTGCGTAAGGCAGTCCAGACATCCCAGGAATTAACCTCATGAATCTACACTGCACTTCCTCTACAGCCAGGATGTCCTTCCTTAACCCTGGAGACCAAAACTGTACACAATACTCCAGGTGTGGTCTCACAGGGCTCTGTACAAATGCAAGAGGATTTCCTTGCTCTTGTACTCAATTCCCTTTGCAATAAAGGCCAACATTCTATTAGCTTTCTACACTGCCTGCTGCACTTGCTCATTCACCTTCAGTGACTGATGAACAAGGACTCCTAGATCTCTTTGTATTTCTCCCTTACCCAACACTACACCATTCAGATAATAATCTGCCTTCCTGTACTTACTCCCAAAGTGGATAACCTCACACTTATTCACATTAAACATCATCTGCCAAGTATCTGCCCACTCACCCAGCCTATCCAAGTCACCCTGAATTCTCCTAACATCCTCATCACATATCACACTGCCACCCAGCTTAGTATCATCAGCAAATTTGCTTTCATCTTTCTCAATGCTTTCATCTAAATCGTTGACGTAAATCATAAACAGCTGTGGTCCCAATACCGAGCCCTGTGGCACCCCACTAGTCACCACCTGCCATTCCGAGAAACACCCATTCACCGCTACCCTTTGCTTTCTATCTGCCAACCAATTTTCTATCCATGTCAATGTCTTCCCCCGGATGCCCTGAGCTTTGATTTTACCCACCAATCTTCTATGTGGGACCTTATCAAATGCCTTCTGAAAATCGAGGTACACTACATCCACTGGATCTCCCCCATCTAACTTCCTGGTTACATCCTTGAAAAACTCCAACAGATTAGTCAAGCATGATTTACCCTTGGTAAATCCATGCTGGCTCGGCCCAATCCTATCACTGCTATCTAGATATGCCACTATTTCATCCTTAATAATGGACTCTAGCATCTTCCCCACCACCGATGTCAGGCTGACAGGTCAATAGTTCTCTGTTTTCTCCCTTCTTCCTTTCTTAAAAAGTGGGATAACATTAGCCATTCTCCAATCCTCAGGAACTGATCCTGAATCTGAGGAACATTGGAAAATGATTATCAATGCATCCGCAATTTCCAGGGCCACCTCCTTTAGTACCCTAGGATGCAGACCATCTGGACCTGGGGATTTGTTAGCCTTCAGTCCCATCAGTCTACTCATCACTGTTTCCTTCCTAATGTCAATCTGTTTCATTTCCTCTGTTACCCTATGTCCTTGGCCCATCCATACATCTGGGAGATCACCAGGATTGGCACAGTAGTATTCAGATTTCATTCCTAGACTCGATTCCAAACTTACAAACTGGCTCATATTGTTAAGAACCTGTTACATTACTTGGTCAGTCAGATCACTTGGCAAGAGAACTGAGAAAAAAAACATAGTTCTAATAATTTATTAGCCACTCTCAGCTAAACTGAGATGCAATTCACAAAAACTATCCCAAATTAAAACAGCATTTTAATTGTATTAATTTACTTTAGATGCTACAGAATCCTGCCAAGTCTGAACACAATCATATCTTTCTCCATGTTGATATCTATGGCTTGTTTCCCTTGGAAAGGGATATAGCTCTGTCATGTGGCTTTAGCCAAAGGATGGTGAATCTGTGAAATGCTCGGCCACAGACCGTGGTGGAGGTCAAGTCTATGCGGATATTTAAAGTGGAAGTTGATCATTTATGGCTAGAAGACATGACAATAGACAATAGACAATAGGTGCAGAAGTAGACCATTTGGCCCCTCGAGTCTGCACTGCCATTCTGAGATCATGGCTGATCATTCACTATCAATACCCAGTCCCTGCCTTGTCCCCATATCCCTTGATTCCCCTATCCATCAGTATCTATCTAGCTCCTTCTTGAAAGCATCCAGAGAATTGGCCTCCACTGTCTTCCGAGGCAGTGCATTCCACACCTCCACAACTCTCTGGGAGAAGAAGCTCTTCCTCAACTCTGTTTTAAATAACTGACCTCTTATTCTCAATCCATGCCCTCTGGTACATGTGTATGGGGCTGAGTGGATCCTGTATCAGCCATGATGGAATGGCGGAGCAGACTCGATGGGCTGAATGGCCTAATTCTGCTCCTGTGTCTTGTAGCTAATCCTAGTCAGCAGTGTAAATCTATGAAAAGAACAGTACAATGTAGGAAAGGCCATTCAGGACATGGCAGATGTGCCAATCACAATGCCAATTGAAACTACCTGCACATGGTTCAATTTCCTCTGTTCATATCTCTGTCTAAACGTTTCTTAAACATTGCTTTCAGATCTGCTTCCACCAGCTCCCCTATAGGCACATTTCAGACACACAGCATTCTGTAAACAATTCACCCCATACATCTCCTTCAAACCTCTCACTCTCACCTTAAACCTACATTTCAGACACCCAGCACTGTAAACAACTCACCTCGTACATCTCTTTAAACCTCTCACTCTCACCTTAAACCTAAGTTCTGTAGTACCTGACATTTGCAACCTGGGAGAACGATTCTGCCTATCTATCTATGTATTTCACAATTTTATAAACTTCTATCATGTCTGATCCAGGTTTGCCCTACCTTTCCTACAGCTAAGTGCAGAATTCTTCTTATACACATGCATAAACATCATTAACAAAGAATGCTAGATCAGGCCCTTCAGCCCATTATATTGTGCTGAGCCAATTAAATTAATGATGACTAATTAAGCTTATCCTTTCTGCCTGCCTATGATCTATATTCATCCAGTCAGCGAATATTCATGTGTCTATCAAACAGCCTCTTCAACACCACTACTACCGTGTTCCAGGCACCTCCCACTCTGTGAACATATCCATTTAAACCACCCCTATTCCCCTGTGAATTAATGTTCATAATAGTTCTTTACATAAATCCCTGAACCGTGCAGATTGTTTTTGTAGAAACAAGGTAGTTTACTCATCAACACACATGGATGGATCTCTTGTCCACCGACTCAACACGCATGTAGCTGCTGGTTCAATATACGTAACGACTGAAACCAGGGTTACAGAAGAACGTTACATACATCCCACTGTAACGGAAAAACTGCTGACCATCTTGTAAGTAACACAATCCTGGACAAGAGCTCAGGGCCAGCCCTGGGGAGAGGCAGTAGTTCAGACATCAATTTGTAGTTTAGCTGTCAGTCAGCCATCCAGATCAGTTAATAATCCACAGTTCACCACTGTTCTACAAAGATTTATTAACACATGTAAACAACCTCTAGTGGTGTCTGTCATTTTATTGTTTCCTTTTCCCCACAGAACCCCATTACCAACCCTATTTCTGTCCCCCTCTGCCTCCTGGTTCCATTCACTCACTTAAGCCCCTATCTCACATTCACTTCTCCCCTAATGATTCCCATTATCGCCTATTTGCCTGGCCTGCTGAGCTCTTCCGACATTTTCTCTGCATCACTCCCGTTATCACCTCTTCACTTTAACAGATTGCAACAAAGGTAGACCTTTTAAATCCAATTTATTACCCTCCCCTCATCTCCCCATTTCTAGCTCCATCTGACTCATTTTAGGTCATGATGGATTTATCCTAACTCCACCCTTTGCCCTACCCAATCTGCTCGTCATCCATCAGCTCTTCTCAATCCAGCAGTCATCCCTGGCCCCTCTCTACACTGGCCATCTCCCCCCTCACCTCTTCCCCACTGCTCCCTACATTGGCCAACTGCCCTCTCACCATTTCCCATTTCACCACCTCCCCTCTTCTCTCTCCTCTCTCAGTCCTGATGCAAGATCTCAACCCAAAACATAGACCATTCCTCTTTCCCCCCAACCCCCCTGCACCTGCTGAACTGCTGTAAGCTCCAGTCTCTGGCATCTCTGTGGTGGAACCAGTTTTGGTTTACTTGAACTTGTATTACAGACACAATTTTTTGAACAAGTATGTGCCAACAACAATAACCCAACAATTTTCATTTTAGCACAGAAGTGTCCCATATGAAAACCTAGCAGAGCAAATGGACGGGTCAGGAGTGGAGAAGCTGATGGACAACGGCAAGGTTGAGAGGAGGAGGGAAGCGATTCTAGTGATCAGGGACAGAAAGTAGTCACATTGCCAGTGGGGGAGTTCGGAAGGCTGGGCTGCTGGGTGAATGTGTGAGCAAGCAGCGATGTTCTGACATCCAGCCATCACAACACTCAATGAATGGTTCTCCATCAAATATATTTTATACAGTACTCAAGTAAAGCTTCACTATTCAGGGCATAAAATGGCTCTTGCACCATGATAAAAATCATTAACAGTATCCTTGGGAAAAAACAAGCAGGATCAGTGAATCCAATTTCATGTACCTTTAGTAGATGCTTGTTAATTAATTAACAGCCAAAGTCTTTGCTATCGTCAGTAGGCAGCACACTTTTTTGCACTCTTTACAAACCAGTTGCAAATAGGATAGACTCTATGAGAAGAGGAACAGAATTAAACCATCAAGTTTGCTCCGCTATTTCATCATGGCTGCTTTATTTGAATAGATTGAACAATTGGTCAAAAACTTGACCATTTGTGTTTAATATGGACAAATGTGAGTCATACACGTCGAAATGGAGAGAGAGTGCAGGGGAATGAATTTCAAAGGGATGTAGGTGGTCCAATGCATGAACCACAGAAGGTTAGCAGGCAGGTCCAATGAGTCATTAAGAAAGCAAGTGACGTGTTGGTCTTTATTGTGGGGGTAGAGTTTAAGAACAGGGAAGTTTTGTTTACAGCTGTTGGTGAGTGTACATCTGGAGTACTGCATAGAGTTTCGTTCCCCTTGCCTAAAAAAGGACACAGCTGTGACTGGAGGCAGTTCAAAGGAAATCCACCAGGCTAACTCGTGGGACAGCTTAGTAAGCTCAGAAAGCTTAGTAACAGGGTGACATGACAACAGCCTTTCCTTCAAGTGGCAGCAAAACTAGGTGGGGGAGAGGAGGGAAGAGAGAAGCAGTCCACTTGCTCCTGTTACATCAAAAGTTGACAGCTTCAGTTTCCTAGGAGTGGTTTCACTCAACATGCCTCAGCAATTACAGGCTTTGGTAAGCACAGGAGGTGGTTCTTGGTAAATCTACAGCTCTTTCTTTGTCTACAAGTGCATAGTTAGTGCACTGAGAACGGGTCCAGAATTAGTGATATGTTCTTTGTGTGGAACTCAGAGACATGTTAACTACATCTGCCTGAAGTGTAAGGAGCTGCAGCTCCTTAGAGACCCTGTTAAGGAAACGGGGCTGCAGCTCAGTGACCTTCAGCTTATTTGGGAGAATGAGGAGGTGAGGGACAGGAACACCAGCGAGGTAGTTGTCCTTACATTGCAGGAGGCAGGTACCTGAGTGACTGTCAGGAGAGGGAAAGGGAATAGGCAGCCAGTGCAGACCACTCCTGGGTTGTTCTGCTCAGTAAGTATACCACCTGTGGACACTGTTGAGGTCATGACGTATCAGGGAGAACCGGGTCTCGGTAAGAGTCTAGCTCTGCAGCTCAGAAGGGAAGGGGGAAGAAGGGGAGTGCAGCCGTGATAGAGGATTCCATTGTTACAGGAACAGGCAGGAGAATCAGATTTAATATCACTGGCATATGACATGAAATTTGTTGTTTTACAGAAGCAGTACTTTGTAATACATTATAACTTAGTTTTAAAAAATTATTATAAGTAGCATGTAAAAAAGAGCCAAAAAGTGAAGTAGTGTTGATGGGTTCATAGTCCATTCATAAGTCTGATGGCAGAGGGAAAGAAGCCATTTCTGAATTATAAAGTGTGTCTATTCAGACTCCTGTATTCCTCCCTTAATGGTAACAATGAGAAGAGGGATTATCCTGAGAGATGGGGACTCTTATTATGGATGCTGTCTCTATGAGGCATCACTCCTTGGAAGTGTCCTCAATGCTGGGGATGTTAATGCCATGATGGAGATGACCGAGTTTACAACTCTCTACAGCTTTTCCGACTCTGAGCAGTGGCCTCTCCATACCAGACAGTGATGGAACCAGTTAGAATGCTCTCGTGTACATCTGTAAACACTTACAAGGGTCTTTGACATACCAAATCTCCTCAAACTCCTCATAACTGTTGTCCTGCCTTCTTTGTAATTGCATCAATATGAATTAGAATCATTTAATTATTACAGGCAAATGTCATAAAATATGTTGTACATTGCAATACATAGAAATAACTGTAAATTACATTAAAATATATAAAAACTGAATAAGTAGTGCAAAGAGAAAGTAAAGAAAAAATAAACTAGATAGTGTACATTGGTTCATTATCCATTCAGAAACCTGATGGTGCAGGGGAACAAACTGTTCCTATAAATAGACCATCTTTAGGATCCTGTACCTCCTCCTTGATGGTAGTAATGAGAACAGGGCAAGTCCTGGGTGAGGGAGGTCCTAACTGATGGACAACGCCCCTTTGAGGCATTGTCTTTTGAATGTCTCCTGGATGCTGGGGAGTACAATGCCCATGACGTTATTTCTGATCTGCACCAACTATGGTCTCCCAGAGACAACCTCGTTGCAGAAGGAAGTACAGAGGCCCAGGTTTTGGAGCTTGTGGATTAGAATGGAGGGTGTGATTTTGTTGAGTTCTGCACTGTAATCAGTAAACAGCAGCCTGACATACTGTAAGTATGACTATAGTCCAGGTGATCCAAGGTCAAGTGGAGAGCCAGTGAAATTGCTTCCATTGTAGACAAATTTCAGCGGGTTCAGGTCTTTGCTTGGGCAGTAGTTGATTCTGTCCATGACCAATCTCTCTAAGCACCTCATCACATAGATACTAGTGCTACTAGCCAATAGTTGCTGAGGCCACACTCACTGCTCTCCTTGGGCACCCTTTTGAAGCAGGTGGGATCTGGGACTGCAGCAGTGAGAGATTGAAGATGTCCTTGAACACTCCACCAGTTGGTTCAAACAGATTTTCAGTACCCTACCAGGTACATCATCAGGCCCTGGTGCTTTGTGAGGGTTCACCCTCAGAGATATTCTGACACCTGTCTCTGTGCTGTATTGTTCTGAGGTTCTGTGGAGAAGGCAGGAGAATGGGATTGTGAGGGATAATAAATCAGCCATGATGGAATGACAGAGTAGGCTTTATGAGCTAAATAGCCTAATTCTGTTCCTATATCTCATGGTCTTATTAAGTTAACATTACCAATAACCTGCCCCGTCCAACCACATAGACAACATAGCCAAGTAAACTAATCTGATCACCTCACTACAGGAAGGATGTGGAAGCCATAGAAAGGGTGCAGAGGAGATTTACAAGGATGTTGCCTGGATTGGGGAGCATGTCTTATGAGAATAGGTTGAGTGAACTCAGCCTTTTCTCCTTGGAGCGACGGAGGATGGGAGGTGACCTGATAGAGGTGTTTAAGATGATGAGAGGCATTGATTGTGTGGATAGTCAGAGGCTATTTCCCAGGGCTGAAATGGTGTTGTTCCCATTCTGATATGTCTATCCATGGCCTCCTCTACTGCTAAGATGAAGCCACACTCAGGTTGGAGGAACAACACCTTATATACTGGCTGGGTAGCCTCCAACCTGATGGCATGAACATTGACTTCTCTAACTTCCGTTAATGCCCCTCCTTCCCTTCTTATTCCATCCCTGATTTATTTATTCCCCCCACTTTTTTTTCTCTCTCTGCCCATCACTCTTTGCCTGTTCTCCATCTCCTTCTGGTGCTCCCCTTCCCTTTTCTTTCTCCCTAGGCCTCCTGTCCCATGATCCTTTTCCTTCTCCAGCTCTGTATCCCTTTTGCCAATCACCTTTCCAGCTCTTAGCTTCACCCCACCCCCTCCTGTCTTCTCCTATCATTTCAGATTTCCCTCTTCCCCTCCTACTTTCAAATCTCTTACTATCTTTTCTTTCAGTTAGTCCTGACGAAGGGTCTCGGCCCAAAATGTTGACAGTTTTTCTTCCTATAGATGCTGCCTGGCCTGCTGTGTTCCACCAGCATTTTGCAGATGTATCACAGCTTGATTTGATGGCTGCTCTGTCCAAGATCACAAGAAATTGAAAAGAATTGTAAATGTGTCCCAGTTAATTTCCCCTCCATTGACTAGTTTTATTCTCAAATGCTAAAAGATGAATTCCTGATCTCCCAATCTACAATACCTTATCATGGCCCTTGCAATACATTTTCTCTGTAATTCTATATTCTACGTTCTGTTTTCCTTCATTTTACTACTGTAATGCATTTATGTGTGGAACAGTGCAAACTCATAGAGGATAACATGCAAACTGCAGCTTTTGACTCTATCTCAGTACACACGACAATAATTAACCACTCACTAACACTAACTCTTTTACAACAGCATCTCCACTGCTGTCCACCAGACACAGAGGAACACCTTCAGGTTCCCCTCCGAGTCGCACACTGCAGATGCCTTCTCATTGTTTGGTGAAAATCATTTGGGGCAATTTCACCAGAAGTGAATTAGGGATGGGCAATTAACACCAGTCCTGAGATACCACCAGTGAATCAAAAGCACTGGAACACAGAATACTCATCACTTTAATCTTGACATCCCATTCTTAGGTCCCACTCTCAATGCTTCTGGCTGGCAATGTGTACGGTACCCCCTTTGCCTAAACCATGGTGGAAAGATGTGGACATGAGAGGCTAAGACCAGATACTTGGCATGACTTCTGCAGAGAAGTGACTTCCTGATGCCAGGTCAAATCAGGACTTGACAGTCAGATCAGGTAGGAAACATGCATTAACTGGTATTGTGGAGCAGAGGTATCTAAACCTCAAGCCATGCTGCACAGCAAACTCGCTCACTGGCACCTCAGCACAGGAAGATCCCGATTACTCGCCGCATCCCGACAGCCCCCACCAGGAATGATGCAAGTCTAACTAACAGGAGACAGTTTGCTGGTTCTGGGGAGGGAAGGGTGTGCCTCTCAGGTGCTCTGACGTGTGGGTATGGATAGAGAGAGTGAGGCCCCACCTCTCCATGCCCCTCTCGGTGGTGTAGACACTGTTCTCTCCCCTACAATTCCACTAGTTGTGCCCAGAGTATGATTGAGATATTCCACCTGTCGTGCCTGCCCTAGAAGTGAAGACAACAGCAGAAGCTTCCCTCTGAAAGGAAAGCCTGTCCTTTGTGCCCAGCGGCATGGTCCCAGCCACTTTCTCTGAACCTCGTGGGACGTCCCATGATTTGGACTACGCGCAATAGGTCGACAATGCTCTGTACTCGGATAGACTTCCCTAACTCTGCACAGTGGGGGTGAGGGGTGGGGCACTACAGGCCCTGCCACAAGGTTATTAGGTTATTAAAATACCTACACAGATGTGATTTCTTGATCACTACCTGAGGTTGATAATAATATGGAATAGGAAGCTGTCCACCATCTCTGTAGCAGCTCCATTGATGAGGATGGTATTGTACTCACCACCACTAGACCATTTTATAAATAAATTAGAAGCAAGTGGGCTGCCAGAAGAAAGTACAAGTCCCCTCAAGGAACCAAAGTCTGCAAGACTATAAGGCATAGGAGCAGAGTTAACCCTTTTGGCCCTCACACCGGCTCCACCATTTGATCATGGCTGATTTATTTCCCTCTCAACCCCTTTGACATCCTTACTAATCAAAAACCAATCAACCTCCGCTTTAAATGTACCCAATGACTTGGGCTCCAGAGCTAACGGTGGCAATTAATAACAGAGATTCAACATGCTCTGGGTAAAGGAATTCCTCCTCATCTCTGTTCTCAAGGGATGCCCTTATATTTTGGGGCTGTGCCCTCCAACTCTGCCCTCCCGCTATTTGCAAAATACCTTCCACATCCACTCTACCTAGGCTTTT
Source organism: Hypanus sabinus (assembly GCF_030144855.1). Taxonomy (NCBI): domain Eukaryota; kingdom Metazoa; phylum Chordata; class Chondrichthyes; order Myliobatiformes; family Dasyatidae; genus Hypanus; species Hypanus sabinus. The sequence goes on from NC_082709.1 coordinate 98,413,369, forward strand.
CAATATTTGATAGGTTTCAATGAGATCCCCCTTCATTCTTCTAAATTCCAGTGAATCCAGCCCCAGAGCTATCAAACAGTCCTCATATATTTACCATTTCTTTCTTAGAATTATTCTTGTAAATCTCCTCTGTACCTTCTCAATCCCAGCATATCCGTTCAATACTCCAGATGTGGTCTGATTAATGCCTTACAAAGCCTCAGCATTACATTTCCATTTCTATTCTTCTCCTCTTGAAATGAATACTAACATTGCATTTCCCCTCCTCACTACCTACTCAACCTGCAAGTTAACCTTTAGGAAATCCTGCACGAGGACTCCCAAGTCTCTTTGCACTTCCACTTTCTGAATTTGCTCCCCATTTACAAAATAGTCTACATCTTTAATCCTTTTTCCAAAGTGCATGTGCATGCCAAAAGTGAAGTTTTTGTATAGAACTAGGGGACAAGTATTGTGTCCTAAGTAATATTTCTTGTCGTTATTCACCAGGGATGGATAGAGAATTAAAGAAGGTATACTCTGACTACCTCAACATGTATGTATCATGAAAGAGGAAGTGTTAGACATATTGAATCACATTAATGTGGACAAATTCCCAGGGCCTAATGAAATCTCTCCCAGGGCGTTATGAGATGTAAAGAAGTTGGGACTCTGATGGAGATTTTTGCATCATTTTTGGCCATAGGTGAGGTACCAGAAGTCTAGACTGTAGCTAATATGATTCCCATAAAAGGGTGGGTCAGGAAACTACAGGACAGTGAGTAAGGAAATTATTGGAAAAATTCATGTATAGGATTTGTGATCACTTGGAAAGGTAGAGACTGATTGAGAGTCAGTATGGTTTTGTGTAGGGGAAAACTCATTTCACTAATCCGAATCAATGTTTTTGAGGTGGTAACTTAGGAAATTAATGAAAGCTGGGTAGCTTTGGTTTCAATTTCATAAGTTTTTTACTCTGAAAAACTTTGTTCTTGATAGCCCTATCTTACTTAACTTCCTTTTTAAACCTTCTTTAACAGATCAAGCTTTTAGCATATGGAAAAGGAAAGGTATAATATGTTTTCGTGATCTTTTTTCTGAAGGTAGTTTGATGTCTTTTGACCAACTTTCCAACAAATTTAAGTTACCTAAATCTAATTTTTTTAGATATTTACAAATTAGAAATTTTTTATATAAAGTTCTACCATCCTTCCCCAATTCAACTTTGATAGATTTTTCAGATATGATTTTTACCTTGAATCCTTGTCAGAAGGGATTAGTGGCTCTTATTTATAATATGATTATGAAGATACAACCAGAAGTATCAGGTAGAATTAAACAAGAGTGGGAAAAAGAACTTCAATATAATATATCAACAGAAAAATGGGAAAAAATTCTACAAATGGTTAATTCTTCTTCTATATGTGCTAAACATGCTTTAATACAATTTAAGGTCGTACATAGAGCTCATATGTCTAAAGATAAGCTTGCTCGATTTTATTCTCATATTAACCCTCAATGTGACAGATGTCATTCAGATGTGGCCTCATTGACCCACATGTTTTGGTCATGTCCCACTTTACATAACTATTGGAAGGACATATTTGCTACCATTTCCTCAATTTGGAATATTGATTTACAACCTCATTTTATTACTGCAATTTTTGGTATACCAAATGAGGATGGTAGTCGACTTTCCCCTTCAATTAGACGAATGATCGCCTTTGTAACATTAATGGCCAAAATGTCTATATTACAAAATTGGAAAGAAGTAAACCCTCCTACCACATTTCAGTGGTTTTCTCAAACTATCTCTTGTATGAGTTTAGAAAAAATTAGAAGTACTATTTTCGATTCATCAATTAAATTTGAAGAAACTTGGGGACCGTTCATTCGACACTTTCATATGAATTAATTTGGCCTCTTCCAGACCTTTTCTCTTTTTATTCTTGTTCTGGTATGGAGTTCCGGAGTTTTTGACACTATCATATACACATAAACTATTATTATTGCCCATGTTAGTTTAGGTTTATTTTTTTTAATATACATTTTTTCTTGCATTTTTATAATTTTTTTCTTTTGATGACTATTCTTATTCTTTTTCATGTATAATCAATATAGGTTTGATTGATTATTGTACGATTTTTTTTGCTGATATTTTAATAAGATATTGTTATCTTATTACTAATTTAACTTCAAGTCTAGTGTATTTATAACCTATTTAATATAATATTATGTTATGTTTTTTTATATATGAAATTTAATAAAAAGATTGAAAAAGAAAAAAGAAAGAAAGAAAGAAAGCTGGGTAGTAAATATGGTATACTTTCAGCAGATAGGTCCCACATTTTCAGAAAGTTTGGTATGTTGGCAAATTGGATCAAAAATTGACTGGTGATAGGAGGCAGAGAGTATTACATGAAAAATACTAGCATAGGCAGAAGATTGGCTGAATGGCAGGAGGCAAAGTGTTGGAATAAAGAGGGATTTTTCTGGTTGGCTGCTGGTAACTAGTTGTGTTTTACAGGGATGAGTGTTCTTTTCATGTTATGTGTCAATGATGATCAAATTGATGGTTTTGTGGCCAAGTTTGTGGAGAACAAAGATGGGGAAGGACTGGTAGTTATGACAGGGAGTATGCAGAAGGATTTGGACAGATTGCAAGAATGAACAAAATGGTAGATAGAATATAATATAAGGCAGTGTATTGTCATGCACCTTTGTAGAATGAATAAAGGCATAGACTATTTTCTAAACACAGAGCAAAGGTGCAAAGTGACTTATGAATCCTTATGCATGCTTCCCTCAAGGTTTATTTGCAGGTTGGGTCATTGGTAAGGCAGACAAATGCAATATTATCACTTATTTTGAGAGGACTAGAATATAAAATTAAACATGTAATGTTGAGGCTGTAGAAAGCATTGGTCAGACCACACTTGGAGTATTGTGGGTGGTTTTGGACCCCTTATCTAAGAAAGGATGTGTTGGCAGAGGAGATTTATGGGAACGATCCCAGGAATGAAAGGATTAATGGTCAAGGAGTGTCTGATCACCCTGGACCTGTATGCTCTGGAGTTTAGAAGAATGCCAGGGAATCTCATTGAAACCTATCAAATATTGAAAAGCCTAGATAAAGTGGACATGAAAAGGATGTTTCCAATAGTGGGGGAGATGAGAGCCAGAGGGCACACCCTCAGAACAAAAGGCTGTCCCTTTTAAACAGAGATGAGTGAGGAATTTCTTTAGCCAGAGGGTGATGAAACTGTGGAACTCTTTTCCAGAGATGGCTGTGGAGGCCAAATCAATAGGCATATTTGAAGTGAAGGTTGACAGGTAAGGTGTCAAAGGTAACAGGGGGAAGGCTAGAGAATGTTGTTGAAAGGGTAAATAAATCAGCCTTCATGGGCTGGTGGAGTAGACTTGATGGGCTGGTGAAGTAGACGGTGGGCTGGTGTAGACTTGGTGGGATGGTGGAGTAGACTTGGTGGGATGGTGGAGTAGACGGTGGGCTGGTGGAGTAGACTTAATGGGCTGGTGGAGTAGACTTGGTGGGCTGGTGGAGTAGACGGTGGGCTGGTGGAGTAGACGATGGGATGATGGAGTAGATGGTGGGATGGTGGAATAGACTTGGTGGGCTGGTGGAGTAGATTTGGTGGGCTGGTGGACTAGACTTGATGGGATGGTGGAGTAGACGGTGGACTGAATGGTCTGATTCTGCTTCTAATAGCAGTGGTGGAGGTTTGTTTTTCTGACTGAAAGTTTGAATTCGTGGTATACCACAGGGATCGGTGCTGGGACCTGATGTTTGTAATAGAGATATAACTGACTTGCATGAGAATGTAGGTGGTCTGGAAAGTATTTTTGTTCATGACACAATGATTGGCTAAATAGTAGATATTTAGATAGATAGATAGCGAGCATTTGGTCCATAATGATATGTGAAGGAGCTCGTTAAACTCCATGTATAAGCCTTATGTCACATACACACAACCCTGTAAAAATGTCAGCAACAATAGAACACACCTGGAGTCTGGTTTTGCTGTTAACAAAACACTTTCTTTAGTAACTTCGTCATATAGTGACTTAAACCAGGTAAATCAAGAGATGATGGTGTTATGCATAAATAGGTGTAAATATATAAATCCCCAAACTTCAGGCTTAGGTGGTAAATGATAGAGTCTTACTATGGTATGTAAGAAAAGTTCAGTTCAGATGCACAGGTTAATTAATGCAAAATGTTTGTAATCCAAAGGCGAATGTTGTGAGAAAGCAATTACGTTGATATTCCACAGATTCCACGACAGCTATACAAAATAACAATAGCAGTAGGTTTTATCTCCAAAGTTGTTCCTCTCCACACACAAAGAATCACCGACAGTGATCTTCAACAAATGTCCTTTCATACAAGTGGTACCACACCCGAATTCAGCTACAGGACATCTCAAAGTGGTGTCCACAGGATACTCAAACAAAATCCACGTATGGATTATCACCAATAGTAGTTTATCACAAAGGGGACCTTCTTCCAGGCAAGGGTAGACACACCGGTAGATTCCACAAGGTTACCACAACCACACATAACGTGATAGCCACTTATCCAGTTCCACAACATATGAAATAACTGCAACAGTGATTTGTCACAGGGGTGCCTTTCTTCAGTGAATTACCACACCCCAACAAAGGGTAAATACACATGTGGTATTCACAAAGGTTTTCCCCTCACCAGAGAACCCACTCCTGTGGATTAACTGTGACAATCACACTTTAATATCCGAATGGAAACAAACTCACTCTCATTTGCTACTTGGAGAGAGAGTCCAAACAGTGATCTCTTTGTCACTAGGTTGCTTCTGTTTCAAACCTTCCTCTCCTCTCCCCTCTCTGCAAACTTCTTCTAGTTGCAGAAACTTGTGAGAGTCGTTTATTAATACTGTGGATCGATCTCAACTCACTCCTTTTGGGCTACTGAAAGTTTAAACCAGTCTCATTCTCCTGGCATTTTAATCAATCTCGCTCTCCCTCTCCCTCCCTCTTCAAACAGTGTCCAAAAGTCAGTCTCAATCTCCTGGCATTTTAAAGTGACAGTCCACAGAAAAAATGAACCCTAGGGGTTCCTTGCTCTTCATCCAAATGGCCCACCTGGAGGGGCGACACTGGAGGTATTCAGCTGGAGGATTCGAGCGGTGCTGCCCACTCGACGTTTCCGATGGCTGTTCTGGGCTGTGGCATGGTGCCAGTGTGGGGTAGTCCCGGTCCAAATGGCCTGCCTCACCGCACTGGTAGCAGAGATGGTTTTGTGGTCACCGGCGGGGTCAGCACAGCACTGGTCTCTCACCCATCTCACGGACTCGTCCTCATCAGGAGAAGAGAAGTTGGAGGATCAGAACTGGAGTGCAGCAGGAGCTATTTTGATTTTTTCTTATTCTCATCGGAGTTAAGAGAGGTGGGACTGTGCAGGCATGTGACATCTGGCGGTGATGCGGGGAAGATTTAAAAAGGGCAGAAATTCTAAATTGGGTTTCATGTGGAAAAGGAAGTTGGAGGAAGTTTGCAGTATGTGGGAAGTCAGGGTGAGCACTGTTGTCCCTGATGACTACACCTGTAAAAGGTGCATCCAGTTGCAGCTCCTGACAAACTGTGTTAGGGAACTGGAGCTGGACCTGGATGAACTTCGGATCATTCGGGAGGCAGAGGCAGAAATAGACGGGAGTTTCAGGGAGATAGTCACCCCCAGGAGTCAGGAGACAGGTAGTTGGGTGACTGTCAGGGGAGGGAAGGGGAATAGACAGGAAGAGCAGAGCACCCCTGTGGCCATTCCCATCAACGATAAGTATACCGTTTTGGATACTGTTGGTGGGGATGACCTACCAGGGACAAGTTGCAGTGGTTGCGTCTCTGGCACCAAGACTGGACCCTCAGAAGAGAAGGAGGGAAAAGAGGAGAGCAGTAGTGATAGGGGATTCAATAGGGGGGCAGATAGGAGGTTCTGTGGAAGAGATCGAGAATCCCGGATGGTCTGTTGCCTTCCTGGTGCCAGCGTCCACAATATCTTGGATCGAATTCTCAGTATTCTCAAGAGGGAGGGTGAGCAGACTGATGTCGTGGTCCATGTAGGGACCAATGACGTGGGGAGGAAGAGTGAGGAGGTCCTGAAAGGTGAGTTTAGGGAGCTAGGTGCCAAGTTAAAGGACAGGACCTCCAGAATAGCAATCTCAGGATTGCAGGTGGGTTTAGAAATAATAAGATAGTGCAGATCAACACGTGGCTGAAGATATGGTGCAGGACGGAGGGCTTCAGATTTATAGATAATTGGGCAGTTTTCCAGGGAAAGTGGGACCTATTCCGGCAGGACGGTTTACATCTGAACTGGAGGGGGCCAAATATTCTTGCAGGTAGGTTTGCGAGAGAGACTCCAGTGGATTTAAACTAGATACAAGGGGGGAGGGGAACCAAAGTGTAGGAACAGATGTATGGGAGAAGGAAGAAAAAGAAGACAGTAAAGTTCTTTGTACTGTTAAAGATAAACAGAGTGGAAGAGGTAGAGAATTTCTTAAATGCATTTATTTTAATGTTAGGAGCATTGTAAGAAAGATGGATGAGCTTAGAGCATGGATTGATACCTGGAAATATGATGTTGTAGCTATTAGTGAAACATGGTTGCAGGAGGGGTGTGATTGGCAACTAAATATTCCTGGATTTTGTTGCTTCAGGTGTGATAGAATCGGAGGGACAAGAGGGGGAGGTGTTGCGTTGCTTGTCAAAGAAAATATTACAGCGGTGCTCTGGCAGGATAGATTAGAGGGCTCGTCTAGGGAGACTATTTGGGTGGAATTGAGGAATGGGAAAGGTGTAGTAACACTTATAGGGGTGTATTATAGACCACCTAATGGGGAGTGAGAATTGGAGGAGCAAATTTGCAAGGAGATAGTAGATATTTGTAGTAAGCACAGGGTTGTGATTGTGGGAGATTATAATTTTCCACACATAGACTGGGAAGCCCATACTGTAAAAGGGATGGATGGTTTGGAGTTTGTAAAGTGTGTGCAGGATAGTTTTTTGCAGCAATACATAGAGGTACCAACTAGAGAAAGGGCAGTGCTGGATCTTCTGTTAAGGAAAGAAATAGGTCAGGTGATGGAGGTATGTGTTGGGGAGCACTTCAGGTCCAGTGATCACAATGCCATTAGTTACAATATAATTATGGAGAAGGATAGGACTGGACCCAGGGTTGAGATTTTTGATTGGAGAAAGGCTAACTTTGAGGAGATGTAAAAGGATTTAGAAGGAGTGGATTGGGACAATTTGTTTTATGGGAAGGATGTAATAGAGAAATGGCGGTCATGTAAAGGTGAAATTTTGAGGGTACAGGATCCTTATGTCCTGTTAGGTTGAAAGAAAAGGTTAAAAGTTTGAGAGAGCCATGGTTTTCAAGGGATATTGGAAACTTGGTTAGGAAAAAGAGAGATATCTACAATAAATATAGGCAGCATGGAGTAAATGAGGTGCTCGAGGAATATAATGAATGTAAGAAGAATCTTAAGAAAGAAATTAAAAAAGCTAAAATACAATACGAGGTTACTTTGGCAAGTAAGGTGAAAATAGATCCAAAGGGTTTCTACAGTTATAATAATCGCAAAAGGATAGTGATGGATAAAATTTATCCCTTAGAGAATTAGAGTGGACAGCTATGTGTGGAACCGAACGAGATGGAGCGATTTTGAACAATTTATTTTCTTCGGTATTCACTAAGGAGAAGGATATTGAATTGTGTAAGGTAAGGGAAACAAATAGGGAAGTTACAGAAACTATGGCGATTAAAGAAGAGGAAGTACTGGTGCTTTTAAGGAATATAAAAGTGGATAAATCTCCAGATCCTGACAGGATATTCCCTAGGACCTTGAGGGAGGTTAGTGTAGAAATAGCAGGGGCTCGGACAGAAATATTTCAAATGTCATTAGAAACAGGGATGGTGCCAGAGGATTGGCGTATTGCTCATGTGGTTCCATTGTTTAAAAAGGGTTCTAAGAGTAAACCTAGCAATTATAGGCCTGACAGTTTGATGTCAGTGGTGGGAAAATTAATGGAAGGTATTCTTAGAGATGGTATATATAATTATATGGATACACAGGGTCTGATTAGGAACAGTTAACATGGATTTGTGCGTGGAAGGTCATGTTTGACAAATCTTATTGAATATTTTGAAGAGGTTACGAGTAAAGTTGATGAGGGTAAAGCAGTGGACGTTGTCTATATGGACTTCAGAAAGGCCTTTGACAAGGTTCCACATGGAAGATTAGTTAGGAAGGATCAATTGCTAGGTATTAATATTGAAGTAGTAAAATGGATTCAACAGTGGCTGGATGGGAGATGCCAGAGAGTAGTGGTGGATAACTGTTTGTCAGGTTGGAGGCTGGTGACTAGTGGTGTGCCTCATGGATCTGTACTGTGTCCAATGTTGTTTGTCATATACATTAATGATCTGGATGATGGGGTAGTAAATTGGATAAATAAGTATGCAGATGATACTGTTTGTGGCGTTGTGGATAATGAAGTAAGTTTTCAAAGTTTGCAGAAAGATTTAGGCCAGTTAGAAGAGTGAGCTGAGTGATGGCAGATGGAGTTTAATGCTGATAAGTGTGAGGTGCTACATTTTGGTAGGACTAATCAAAATAGGACATACATGGTAAATAATAGGGCATTGAAGAATGCAGTAGAACAGAGTGATCTAGGAATAATGGTGCATAGTTCCCTGAAGGTGGAATCTCATGTGGACAGGGTGGTTAAGAAAGCTTTTGGTATGTTGGCCTTTATAAATCAGAGCATTGAATATAGGAGTTGTTAAATGTTAAAAATGTTAAAATTGTTAAAATTGTACAAGGCCAAATTTGGAGTATTGTGTACAGTTCTGGTCACCGAATTATAGGAAAGATGTCAACAAAATAGAGAGAGTACAGAGAAGATTTACTAGAATGTTACCTGGATTTCTACCTAAGTTACAGGGAAAGGTTGAACAAGTTAGGTCTTCATTCTTTGGAGCATAGAAGGTTGAGGGGGGACTTGATAGAGGTATTTAAAATTATGAGGGGGATGGATAGAGTTGACGTGGATAGTCTTTTTCCATTGAGAGTAGGGGAGATTCAAGCAAGAGGACATGAGTTGAGAGTTAGGGGGCAAAAGTTTAGGGGTAACACGAGGGGGAACTTCTTTACTCAGAGAGTGGTAGCTGTGTGGAATGAGCTTCCAGTAGAAGTGGTAGAGGCAGGTTCGGTATTGTCATTTAACTTAAGATTGGATAGGTATATGGACAGGAAAGGAATGGAGGGTTATGGGCTGAGTGCGGGTCGGTGGGACTAGGTGAGTAAGCATTTGGCACAGACTAGAAAGGCTGAGATCGCCTGTTTCTGTGCTGTATTTGTTATATGGTTATATGTTCTATGGTTATAGGATCAGAACGGGAGTGCGGCAGGAGCCATTTTGATTTTTTCTTATTCTCTTTGGAGTTAAGAGAGGCAGGACTGCGCAGGCGTGTGACATTGGGCAGTGAGGTGGGGAAGGTTTAAAAAAGGCACAGCCTTAAACAGCAGGCAGTGTCGTTTGCGGCAGTGGAGTGAGCCAGGAGCAGAGTGAGGGCTTAAGGGCTTTGGCTCAATGGACTTAGGTGGAAGTGGGTGAGGCAAGGTAGGTTTCAGTTTTTCCTGTTATTTGAGGAAAGGGGGAAGTATGAGTGTGAGGGCAGCTTGTTGTTCTCGGTGTCGGATGTGGGAGATCCTGGAGTCTCTTTGCCTCCCGGACGTCCACATCTGCTCCAGGTGTGCCGAGCTGCAGCTCCTAAGGGACTGTGTTAGGGAACTGGAGCTGCAGTTCAATGATCTTCATCTGAAGATCTCAGAATGATCTCAGAATCTCATGATCTCTGAATGGTGGTGCAGGCTCGAAGGATGAATGATCTACTTCTGCACCTATTGTCTATTGTCTATTGATCAGGGAGAGTGAGGAGTTAATAGAGAGGCGTTACAGGCAGTTGGTCACACCAGGGCCACAGGAGGCAGACAAGTATTAGGAGGGCGAAGGGGAAGAGTCAGATACTAGAGAGTACCCCAGTAGCTGTACCCCTTGACAATAAGTATTCCTGTTTGAGTACTGTTGGGGGGGACAGCCTACCTGGGGCGGCCATGCCTCCGGCACAGAGTCCAGCCCTGTAGCTCAGAAGGGTAGGGAAAGGAAGAGAAAGGCAGTAGTAATAGGGGACTCGATAGTTAGGGGGTCAGATAGGCGATTCTGTGTACACAATCAGGAGACTTAGATGGTAGTTTGCCGCCCTGGTGCCAGGGTCTGGGATGTTACTGATCTCGTCCAAGATATCCTGAAGTGGGAGGGTGAGGAGCCAGAGGTTGTGGTACATATAGGTACCAATGACATAGGTAGGAAAAGGGAAGAGGTCCTGAAAGGAGAATATATGGAGTTAGGAAGGCAGTTGAGAAGAAGGACCATAAAGGTAGTAATCTCAGGATTACTGCCTGTGCCATGCGACAGTGAGAGTAGGAATGGAATGAGGTGGGGGATAAATGCGTGGCTGAGGGATTGGAGCAGGAAGTGGGGATTCAAGTTTCTGGATCATTGGGTCCTCTTTTGGGGCAGGTGTGACCTGTACAAAAAGGACGGGTTGCACTTGAATCCCAGGGGGACCAATATCCTGGCAGGAACGTTTAATACTGCTGTTAGGGAGGGTTTCAACTAATTTGGCAGGGAGATGGGAGGAATGATGGAGCAGAGGAGAGGGAAAACAGAAATAGATCTAAGGTAGTGAGCAGTAAGGATGTCAGGAAGGACAGGCAGGTGATGGAGCAAATTTGCAGCCATTGGGATGAGTTGCAGTGCAATCAATGCAAAAAATACCAAATACCGGACTTAAGGTGTAAAACTTAAATGCATGCAGCATAAGGAATAAAGTGGATGATCTTGTTGTACAGTTACAGATTGGCAGGTATGATATTGTGGCCATCACTGAGACATGGCTAAACGATGCAAGTCTCTGGGAGCTGAACGTCCAAGGATACACGGTGTATTGGAAGGATAGGTAGGTAGGTAGAGGGGGTGGCATGAGTGGCTTTAATAGTAAGAAATGATGTTAAATCATTAGAAAGAGTTGACATAGGATCGGAAGGTACAGAATCTTTATGGGTTGAGCAGGGGTTAAAGGTCCTTGATGGGGGATCGGCTGTACTGGATGGGTATTGTGTAATGAACCAGAGGTGATTAGAGAGATGGAAGTGAAGGAACCCTTAGGAGGCAGTGATCACAACATGATTGAGTTCACTGTGAAATTTGAGAACGAGAAGCCGAAATCTGATGTGTCGGTATTTCAGTGGAGTAAAGGAAACTACAGTGGCATGAGAGAGGAACTGACCAAGGTTGACTGGAAAGGGACACTAGCAGGAAGGACGGTAGAGCAGCAGTGGCTGGAGTTTATGCGAGAAGTGAGGAAGGTGCTAGACAGATATATTCCAAAGAAGAAGAAATTTTCAAATGGAAAAAGGATACAGCCGTGGCTGACAAGAGAAGTCAAAGCCAAAGTAAAAGCAAAGCAGAGGGCATACAAGGAAGCAAAAATTAGTGGGAAGACAGAGGATTGGGAAGTTTTTAAAAGCTTACAAAAGGAAACTAAGAAGATCATTAAGAGGGAAAAGATGAACTATGAAAGGAAGCTAGCAAATAATATCAAAGAGGATACTAAAAACTTTTTCAAGTATATAAAGAGTAAAAGGCAGGTGAGAGTAGATATAGGACCGATCGAAAATGATGCTGGAGAAATTGTAATGAGAGATAAGGAGATGGCAGAGGAACTGAACAAGTATTTTGCATCAGTCTTCACTGAGGAAGACATCAACAGTATACTGGACACTCAAGGGTGTCAGGGAAGAGAAACACGCAGTCACAATTACGACAGAGAAAGTACTCAGGAAGCTGAATAGTCTAAGGGTAGATAAATCTCCTGGACCAGATGGAATGCACCCTCGTGTTCTGAAGGAAGTAGCAGTGGAGATTGCGAAGGCATTAGCAATGATCTTTCAAAAGTCGATAGATTCTGGCCTGGTTCCGGAGGACTGGAAGATTTCAAATGTCACTTTGCTATTTTAAGAAGGGGGCAAGGAAGCAAAAAGGAAATTATAGACCTGTTGGTTGACATCGGTGGTTGCAAAGTTGTTGGAGTTGATTGTCAAGGATGAGGTTATGGAGTACCTGGAGGCATATGACAAGATAGGCAGAACTCAGCATGGTTTCCTTAAAGGAAAATCCTGCCTGACAACCTAATGCAATTTTTTGAGGAAATTACAAGTAGGCTAGACAAGGGAGATGCAGTGGATGTTGTGTATTTGGATTTTCAGAAGGCCTTTGACAAGGTGCTGCACATGAGGCTGCTAAACAAGGTAAGAGCCCATGGAATTAGAGGAAAGTTACATACGGGGATAGAGCATTGGTTGATTGGCAGGAAACAGAGAGTGGGAATAAAGGGATCCCATTCTGGTTGGCTGCCGGTTACCTCAGGGGTCCGTGTTGGGGCCGCTTCTTTTTACATTGCATATCAATGATTTGGATTATGGAATAGATGGCTTTGTGGCCAAGTTTGCTGATGATACAAAGATAGGTAGAGGGGCCGGTAGTGCTGAGGAAACAGAGAGTCTGCAGAGGGGCTTGGATAGATTGGGAGAATGGGCAAAGAAGTGGCAAATTAATTACAATGTCGGAAAGTGTACGGTCATGCACTTTGGTAGAAGAAATAAATGGGCAGATTATTATTTAAATGGGGAGAGAATTCAAAGTTCTGAGATGCAACGGGACTTGGGAGGATACCCTTAAGGTTAACCTTCAGGTTGAGTCAGTGGTGAAGAAGGCAAATGCAATGTTGGCATTCATTTCTAGAGGAATAGAGTATAGGATCAGGGATGTGATGCTGAGGCTCTATAAGGCACTGGTAAGACCTCACTTGGAATACTGTGTGCAGTTTTGGGCTCCTTATTTAAGAAAAGATGTGCTGACATTGGAGAGGGTTCAGAGAAGATTCACTAGAATAATTCTGGGAATGAGAGGGTTAACATATGAGGAACATTTGACTGCTCTTGGGCTGTACTCCTTGGAGTTTAGAAGAATGAAGGGGGACCTCATAGAAACATTTCGAATGTTGAAAGGCTTGGACAGAGTGGATGTGACAAAGTTGTTTCCCATGGTGGGGGAGTCTAGTACGAGAGGACATGACTTGAGGATTACAGGACACAGAGAGTGAACCCAACCAGTCTCATACAGACGGGAGGTGACCATCACACACCCTGGTTATAATTAGGATGACCACAAATACTCAAGCAAATAACTGCATAACCCAAGCTAAAATGTAACAATAAATGAACTGGAACTTCCCACCATAATCCCACAAAAGCATTTTAACACAAGAACAATAAACAGTACTGGTCATTAGAAAAGCGGGGGTGGCTGTCGACCACGTCCGCCCCCCCCCCCCAGAGGTCACAATGCACTCACTTTATTAGATACACCTGGACACCTGCTCCTTAATGCAAATATAGAATCAGAAAATCATGTGGCAGCAACTGCATAAAAGCATGTAGACATGGTCAAGAGGTTTAGTTCTTCAGACCAAGAATCAGAATGGTAAGAAATGTGATCTAAGTGATTTTGACCATGGAATGCTTGTTGGTGCCAGACAGGGTGGTTTGAGTATTTCAGAATCTGCTGTCGTCCTGGAATTTTCATGCACACCAGTCTCCAGAGCAGGGGTTCCCAACCTTTTTTATGCTATGGACCCCTACCGTTAGCTGAGGGATCTGTGGACCCGTGGTGGGGATCCCTGCTCCAGAGTGTACAGAGAACAGTGCAAGACAAAAAAAATCCAGTGAAGACAGTTGTGTGGATGAGAAAGCCTTGTTAATGTAAGTTCAGACTGGTTTAACCTGACAGGAAGGCAACAGTAGCTGAACTGACCACACATTACAACAATGGTGTGCAGAAGGGCTTCTCTGAATACACAAAACATTGAAGGTCGAAGTGAATGGGCTACAGCGGTAGAAGACCTTGACCCTGTACTCAGAGGTCACTATATTAGTTATCTAATAAAGTGGTCACTGAGTATAGTGAAGAAAGCTGTCCAGCACCTCTTCTGGCAGTTCATTCATCCTTTGAATGAAAAAGTTGCCTTCAGGTCTCTTCTAAATACTGCTCCTCTCACCTTAAAGCTATGTCTCTAGTTTAATAGACAATAGACAATAGGTGCAGAAGTAGACCATTCGGCCCCTCGAGTCTGCACCGCCATTCTGAGATCATGGCTGATCATTCACTATCAATACCCAGTCCCTGCCTTGTCCCCATATCCCTTGATTCCCCTACCCATCAGATATCTATCTAGCTCCTTCTTGAAAGCATCCAGAGAATTGGCCTCCACCGTCTTCTGAGGCAGTGCATTCCACACCTCCACAACTCTCTGGGAGAAGAAGTTTTTCCTCAACTCTGTTTTAAATAACTGACCTCTTATTCTCAATCCATGCCCTCTGGTACTGGACTCTCCCAACATCTGGAACATATTTCCTGCCTCAATCCTATCAAATCCTTTAATTATCTTAAACGTTTCAATCAGATCCCCTCTCAATCTCCCCAATTCCAGTTTAGACTGCCCTATCCTAGGAAAAAGACCCTCTGTATGCTCTTCATGTATACTTTGCTTTGTAAGGTCACCACTCATTCTCATACTGTATACTCCTGGCCTGAAAACTTCTCCCTATAACTCAGACCTTTGAGTCTTGGCAAAATTCTCCTAAATCTTCTTTGACCCGTGTCATCTTTCCTATACAGGGTGACCACAATAACACGCAATACAACTCATTGCACACCAACCGCTTGCACAACTGCCTTCTGTCCCAGCTATTATACTCTCTGTCCTGAATGATGAAAGCCAGTACCAAACAGCTTCTTCACTGCCCTGTATTCCTGCGATGTCACTTTCAGGGAGCCATATACAGTAGCTATTCATTTATATGTAAGGGAGACTCAACAATGAATTCAAAACTTCCGATAACCAAGCTTTCCTGCTGATGTTAGAACTGATGTTAAGCAGCAATTATACCAGAGCCAAAGAAGAATAATGTGGGCTGCCTTAATGACTATCACCTGTTAACACTCACATGGACAGTGATGAAATGCTTTGAGAGGTTGGTCATGACTAGACTAAGGTCCTGCCCTAGCAAGGACCTGGATCCATTGCAATCTGCCTATCAAGGTCAACGGCAGATGCAATCTCAATAGCTCTCCACACGGCTTTAAACCACCAAGACAACACAAACACCTATGTCAGGATGCTGTTCATCGTCTACAGCTCAACATTTAATACCATCATTCCCACAATTCTGGTTGAGAAGTTGCAGAAACTGGGCCTCCATACCTCCCTTTGCAATTAGATCCCCGACTTCCTAACCGGAAGACCACAATCTGTGTGGATTGGTGATAACATATCCTCCTCACTGACAATCAACACTGGCGCACCTCAGGGGTGTGTACTTAGCCCACTGCTCTACTCTCTGTACACACATGACTGTGTGGCTAGGCATAGCTCAAACACCATCTGCAAATTTGCTGAAATTACAAACGTTGGTAGAATCTCAGGTGGTGATGAGAGGGTGTACAGGAGTGAGAGATGCCAACTAGTGGAATGGTGCCACAACAACAACCTGGCACTCAACGTCAGTAAGATGAAAGAGTTGATTGTGGACTTCAGGAAGGATAAGACAAAGGAACACATACCAATCCTCATAGAGGGATCAGAAGTGGAGAGAGTGAGCAGCTTCAAGTTCCTGGATGTCAAGATCTCTGAAGACCTAACCTGGTCCTAACATATCAATGTAGTTATAAAGAAGGCAAGACAGCGGCTATACTTTATTAGGAGCTTGAAGAGATTTGGCATGTCAACAAATACACTGAAAAACTTCTATAACTGTACTGTGGAGAGCATTCTGACAGACTGCATCACTGTTTGGTATAGAGGGGCTACTGCACAGGACCGAAGAAGCTGCAGAAGGTTGTTAATCTAGTCAGTTCCATCTTGGCTACCAGCCTACAAAGTACCCAGGACATCTTCAGGAAACAGTGTCTCAGAAATGCAGTGTCCATTATTAAGGACCTCCAGCACCCAGGGCATGCCCTTTCCTCACTGACCATTAGGCAGGAGGTACAGAATCCTGAAGGCACACAACCAGCGGTTCAGGTACAGCTTCTTTTTGTCTGCCATCTGATTGAACCCTTGGACACTACCTCACTTTTTTTAATATACAGTATTTCTGATTTTGGACATTTTTAAAAAATCTATTCAATATATGTAATTGATTTATTTGTTTATTTATTATGTTTTAATTTATTATTTTTTCTCTCTGCTAGATTATGTATTGCATTGAACTGCTGCTGCTAAGTTAAAAAATTTCACATCACAAGCTGGTGATAATAAACCTGATTCTAATTCTGACCAATTCTGATAAAAGGTCATCAGCCTGTGACTTAATCTCCATTCTTCGCTCTCCACAGATACTTTCTGACATACAGAGCATTTTTAAGGGAGCGTCAGTATCTCATTAATTTTATCCCCTCTCTCCCTTTCTCATTCTCCTCTTGGTCATGAATCAGCATTCACCACTCATATCTGCATCCACTTTTATTCAATTGCAGACACAGCCGGTGTCTCCTCACCCATCTCTCTAATCCGCAGACTAATACACACATGCAGATCCTCTAACTTTTCCTAGCGTTAATGAAATGTCATCAACTTGACATTATCACTGTTTATCCTTCCACAGATGCTGCCTGACCTGCTACATATCACCAGCATTTTCTCTTTTTGGAGATGAAAGTCTTATTTTAGTTAATTTATTTAGAGATACAGAAGGGTTGTTTATCAGGCCCTTCTGGCCCAACAAACCTGCACCAATCAAATACATCATGTGACCTGTTAACCTACTACCAAAGAGTGTAGAAGGAAACCGACACAATCACGGGGGGGGGGGGGGGGGGGTGGTGGAATGTACTAATTCCTTATAGACAGCAGTGGAACTGAACCTAAGTTGCTGGCATTGCACTACCATGTCACACTAGAATTGAATACAGTCTTATGGTCAGTTTAAGCATAGACATGTGGTCAGCAATGATCAATTATACTGCTCTGTTTGACTGTTGAGGGTTTGTCTCACTATCTGAGCCCTTCATGAGCTGAACTGTCAGCTAATTTCATTACCTTTCTGCACACCTCTCGTAAGAATGTCCATCCATGCCTTTGTCAACCCAGGTCCACTTTTGCTAAAACTCCTTTGGGCAGCCTCCCACGTTCTATATTCATATGCACATCATCATCTCATTCAGTCATATGCATATAATCTCATTCAGTCATATGCATATAATCTCATTCAGTCATATGCACATCATCATCTCATTCAGTCATATGCATATAATCTCATTCAGTCATATGCATATCATCATCTCATTCAGTCATATGCATATAATCTCATTCAGTCATATGCACATCATCATCTCATTCAGTCATATGCATATAATCTCATTCAGTCATATGCATATCATCATCTCATTCAGTCATATGCATATCATCTCATTCAGTCATATGCATATCATCTCATTCAGTCATATGCATATCATCATCTCATTCAGTCATATGCATATCATCTCATTCAGTCATATGCATATCATCATCTCATTCAGTCATATGCATATCATCTCATTCAGTCATATGCATATCATCATCTCATTCAATCATATGCATATCATCTCATTCAGTCATATGCATATCATCATCTCATTCAGTCATATGCATATCATCTTCTCATTCAGTCCTATGCATATCATCTCATTCAGTCATATGCATATCATCTTCTCATTCAGTCATATGCATACCATCTCATTCAGTTATATGCATATCATCTCATTCAGTCATATGCATATCATCATCTCATTCAGTCATATCCATATCATCATCTCTTTCCATTACCCATATATTAGTACATGCCTTGTATGGTGTGGAGTCAAGCCCTTTTGCTCATCTGATCCAGGCAGACCTCCAGCCATCGATTTTAGGGGGGACTTGATAGAGGTATTTAAGATTATGAGGGGGATAGATCGAGTTGATGTGGATAGTCTTTTTCCATTGAGACCAGGGAAGTTTCAAACAAGAGGACATGAGTTGAGTGTTAGGGGGCAAAAGTTTAAGGGTAACATGAGGAGGAATTTCTTTACTCAGAGAGTGGTATCTGTGTGGAACGAGCTTCCAGTAGAAGTGGTAGAGGCAGATTCGGTATTGTCATTTAAAGTAAAATTGGATAGGTATATGGACAGGAAAGGAATGGAGGGTTATGGGCTGAGTGTGGGCCAGTGGGACTAGGTGAGAGTAAACATTCGGCATGGACTAGAAGGGCTGAGATGGCCTGTTTCCGTGCTGTAATTGTTATATGGTTATATGGTTTACACCAATCCTAGTCTCACTTTATTCTCTATGCATTGTAATCTGATTCCTTCAATTTTACCACTCAAGATTCAAGATAAAGTGATATTGTTTCGTGTACTCAAGTGTAAGGAGAATGAAGCAATTGTTACTTTTTTGGGAAAAACAACCCCAAAAAGATAAAGAACACAATAATAATACTAAAATAACACACAACAAATATAAATACATCAGATAGCTTGTACATATAGATAGATTGCATGTCCAAAATGTGATGCTAGGCTGTTCGTAAGGTAACTGACAGGAAATAATAAAGTAGTAGTGGAGTTAGTGGGAGGAGATGTTGATCAGTCTTACTGCTTGGAGAAAGTAACTATTTTTGAATCTGGTGGTGCTGGTCTGGATGCTATGTAACCTCCTCCCTGATGGGAGTGGGGCAAACAGTCCATGAGCAGGATGTATGGGATCCTCTCTGATGTTACTGGCCCTTTTCTGGCATGTTTCTGTACATGATGGCGGGTAGGCTGGTGCCAGTGATGCATTGGGTAGTTTTGACTATCCATTGCAGAGCCTTCCTGCCTACCAGTGCAGTTTCAAGACCAAGCAGTGACATAGCTTGTTAGGATGCTCCCTCCTGTGAATCTATGGAATGATGTGCATTGTCCAGCTCTCCTCAGAAACTATGGTATTGGTGAGCTTTGCTGACAGGATGTGTCTGGGACCATCAGAGATTGTGTGAGACTCTCGCAGTTTCCACTACTATGTGTGAGCTCTCCTGAATTCTAGAACCACCTTCTTTGTCTTGTTAGCATTAAGGAGGAAACAAGTCTTGAGCTCTTCTGTCTCTTTTCTGTAGGCTGTCTCATCACTGTTGGCAATGGACCCCGCCACTGTCATGTCGCGATCGTGTGATTGCTCATACGTTTGTCTGTGCAGTCATCGGTGAGCAATGGGCTCATTGCACAGCGTCAAGGATGAAGGGGAGGGAGGTGTGATTGTGCTGCCTGAGATTTATTTGTTAGGAAGTCCAACAGCCATCTGCACAGTGGTGTATTTAGCCTAAGGAGTAGCTGTTTATTCACCATGGTCTGTGGGACAATAAAGCTGAGCTGAAATCCACAAACAGCATTCTGACATGGGTGTGCCAGGCCTAGTGAATGACAGATGCTATGGGATCTATTGTAGAATAGTTCTGTCAGTAAATGTATTGGTGAGTGTCCAATGTGGCAGGAATGGAGTTTTTGATGGGTGCCATTACCTGCCGTTCAAAGCACTTCATGATGATTGGTGTCAGTGCCACAGGGCATCCGTCATTTACTTCTGAAAGGGTCGAGTTCTACATCTTCAGGTCCCCACTTACTGGTGCAAGTGTTCGACAGGTACAATTCAGGAGTCAGAGTCCAACAGAAAGACAAAATAATTCAGAACTGCATTTTATTATTTATTAAAAGAATGATAATTGTATTACCGATGCATTCACTGCAGGTGTCGGAAAGGCATGGAGTTAAATCTGGGCAAACTACTTTATCAAGCTGTTAGATTCTGATGTTTTGATCCAAGGTTATTTCAGAAGTCAAAAAAGAGGCACAAAACTTGTTGCTTCATGATCGTTTTGTTAAGCACAACTAAAGCAAAGACATTTGGAAATGTAGAGCAATGGAAGTCTAGGACCTAAAACAGGGACGACTAAAGAAGCCCTTCTTATACTCCATAGATAAGAAAAATTCTATTCAAATTCATAGATAAGAGTTAACCAATCAGATAGCCCCTATTTAAATGCTATGATACCAAGAGAAGCTTCCAGAATCATGCAAAAGACTGTAACTATTAGGGGACACACTGAACAATTGCATAAACATGCTGTGACCACCAGGAAACATACTAACAGTTACATGTATACAGGTAGTTATATAAAATACCAGCAGGTATAGATTGTTCATCTACAAAAGATAATAACAATTATACAGTCTAATCCAACAACATCAACGTTCTTCCTCAGTATTTACAGATTTACTTGTTATCCTTCTGTACGAGGCGGAAAGCCTCCAGAAATTCATTGAAGTCTATGCTGCCATCTTTGTTGATATCAATGCTCCGTGCCAGGTCATCTACAGACTGGTCATCCAGATGGATGTGCAAATGGGAACTAAAGAGTTTCCAGGTCTGCCGGAATTCCTCCATGGAGATTAATCCTGGCAGGAGAGACAGATTTCTAATAGTCTGGCACACTACACAGGACATGCCAACATATCCCTACATATCTGATTCTAAAACAGAGGTCCATATATAATGTGGTTTCAATGACAGCGTTAATAACCAGAGCCAACCAGCATGCGGAGATGCCAGAGATGGCAAAATCTGGAATTTGGAGCAGCAAGCAATCTGCAGGAGGAACTCAGTGGGTTGAGCAGCGTCTGTGAGAGGAAAGAAGTTTGAGGTCAACAATTCCTTCTCCTCACCCCACCCCCCAATGCTTGATCTGCTGAGCAGAAAGGGAGGATGTCATGGAGTGATCATCTACTGAGTCAGTGAGATGGAATCCAGCAACAGGGAGAGAGCAATTACTCCACTGGGAATAATTCTATCGACACTCCAATAGCAGCAAAGACATGCAGGAGATCAGGATGCAGATTTTGGAAAGGTGAAAATATAACAGCATTGTTGTCATGCAGGATTTCAACTTCCCTGCTATTGATCACCTGCTCCTTACTGCAAAGGGTTCAGAGGGGACAGAACTTGTCAAAATTAGAAGGATTCATTACACAGTATGTGGACAGGCTTCTCTGAATATACTGCCAGGTAACAAAGCTATTCCGCTGACAGATCTCTTGGTGAGAGTAAATTCCCAGACGGTCAACAGAAGTTTCTGCTTGTTAGCATAGCCAAGGATAGGAGCTGCTGATAAAATAAGTATTTAATTGGCAGATGGCTAATTACATAGGTATTAGACAGGAAATTGGGAGTGTAACTTGGGAACAGATGTTTTCAGGAAAGTGCATCACAGAAATGTGGAGGCAGATTAAGGAATATTTGCATGGGGAAGTGAAGATAGGTTTGTCCCAGTGAAACAGGGAAAGGTGAAGACAGGTTTGCCCCAGTGAGACAGGGGAAGGAAAGGAGTGGTTCGTCGCAGTGAGACAGGGGAAGTTGAAGATAGGTTTGTCCCAGTGAGACAGGGGAAGTGAAGATACTGTTGTTGCAGCGAGACAGGGGAAGGTGTAGAGGGGTTTCTCCCAGCGAGACAGGGGAAGGTTTAGAGGGGTTTGTCCCAGTATGACAGGGAAAGGTGAAGTGGGGTTTGTTCCAGTGAGACAGGGGAAGGTAAGGAGTGGTTCGTCGCAGTGAGACAGGGGAAGTTGAAGATAGGTTTGTCCCAGTGAGACAGGGGAAGCTGAATAGGGTTTCGCTCGTGTGAGACAGCACAAGTGAAGATAGGTTTGTCCCAGTGAGACAAGGGAAGGTGAAGATAGGTTTGTCCCTGTGAAACAGGGGAAGGTGAAGAGGGGTTTGTTCCATTGAGTCATGGGAAGGTGAATTGGGTTTCGTCCCGGTGAGACAGCGCAAGTGAAAATAGGTTTGTCCTAGTGGGAAGGGGAAGTTGAAGAATGGACTGTTCCAGTGAGACAGGGGAAGGTGAAGAGGGGTTTGTCCCAATTATACCAGGGAAGGTAAAGATAGGTTTGTTCCAGTGGGAAAGGGAAGATGAAGAGGTGTTTGTCCCAGTGAGACAGTGGAAGGTGAAGAGAGCTTTTTCCCAGTTATACAGAGGAAGGTGAAGAGTTGTTTGTCCCAGAGAGACAGGGGAAGGTGTAGAGGGGCTTATTCCTCTGAGACAGGGGAAGTGAAGATACGTTTGTTGCAGTATGACGGGGACGGTGAAGATAGGTTTGTTCCAGTGAGACAGGGGAAGCTGAATAGGGTTTCGCTCGTGTGAGACAGCACAAGTGAAGATAGGTTTGTCCCAGTGAGACAAGGGAAGGTGAAGAGGGGTTTGTTCCAGTGAGACAGGGGAAGGTAAGGAGTGGTTCGTCGCAGTGAGACAGGGGAAGTTGAAGATAGGTTTGTCCCAGTGAGACAGGGGAAGCTGAATAGGGTTTCGCTCGTGTGAGACAGCACAAGTGAAGATAGGTTTGTCCCAGTGGGAAGGGGAAGTTGAAGAATGGATTGTTCCAGTGAGAGAGGGGATGTGAACATAGGTTTGTCCCTGTTAGACAGGGGAATGTGTAGAGGGCTTTTTCCCAGTGAGACAGGGGAAGGTGAAGTGTGGCTCGTCGCAGTGAGACAGGGGAAGGTGAAGAGTGGTTTGTCTCAGTGAGACAGGGGAAGATGAAGATGGGCTGGTTTCAATGAGACATGGGGAGGAGAAGAGGTATTTGTCCCAGTTATACTGGGGAAGGTGAAGATAGGTTTGTTCCAGTGTGACAGGGGATAGTGAAGAGTGGTTTGTCCCAGTGAGGCAGGGGTATTGAAGATAGATTTGTCCCAGTCAGACAGGGGAAGATAATGATAGGTTTGTCCCAGTGAGACAAGGGAAGGTGAAGAGGAGTTTGTCCCAGTCAGACAGGGGAAGGTGAAGATAGGTTTGTCCCTGTGAAACAGGGGAAGGTGAAGAGGGGTTTGTTCCATTGAGTCATGGGAAGGTGAATTGGGTTTCGTCCCGGTGAGACAGCGCAAGTGAAGATAGGTTTGTCCTAGTGGGAAGGGGAAGTTGAAGAATGGACTGTTCCAGTGAGACAGGGGAAGGTGAAGAGGGGTTTGTCCCAGTTATACCAGGGAAGGTAAAGATAGGTTTGTTCCAGTGGGAAAGGGAAGATGAAGAGGTGTTTGTCCCAGTG
Organism: Hypanus sabinus; assembly: GCF_030144855.1. Lineage (NCBI taxonomy): Eukaryota > Metazoa > Chordata > Chondrichthyes > Myliobatiformes > Dasyatidae > Hypanus > Hypanus sabinus. The sequence continues at coordinate 98,436,676 of NC_082709.1, forward strand.
AGACAGTGGAAGGTGAAGAGAGCTTTTTCCCAGTTATACAGAGGAAGGTGAAGAGTTGTTTGTCCCAGAGAGACAGGGGAAGGTGTAGAGGGGCTTATTCCTCTGAGACAGGGGAAGTGAAGATACGTTTGTTGCAGTATGACGGGGAAGGTGAAAATAGGTTTGTTCCAGTGAGACAGGGGAAGGTGAAGAGGGGCTTGTCCCAGTGAGACAGGGGAAGTTGAAGATAGGTTTGTCCCAGTGAGACAAGGGAAGGTGAAGAGGGGTTTGTTCCAGTGAGACAGGGGAAGGTAAGGAGTGGTTCGTCGCAGTGAGACAGGGGAAGTTGAAGATAGGTTTGTCCCAGTGAGACAGGGGAAGCTGAATAGGGTTTCGCTCGTGTGAGACAGCACAAGTGAAGATAGGTTTGTCCCAGTGGGAAGGGGAAGTTGAAGAATGGATTGTTCCAGTGAGAGAGGGGATGTGAACATAGGTTTGTCCCTGTTAGACAGGGGAATGTGTAGAGGGCTTTTTCCCAGTGAGACAGGGGAAGGTGAAGTGTGGCTCGTCGCAGTGAGACAGGGGAAGGTGAAGAGTGGTTTGTCTCAGTGAGACAGGCGAAGATGAAGATGGGCTGGTTTCAATGAGACATGGGGAGGAGAAGAGGTATTTGTCCCAGTTATACTGGGGAAGGTGAAGATAGGTTTGTTCCAGTGTGACAGGGGATAGTGAAGAGTGGTTTGTCCCAGTGAGGCAGGGGTATTGAAGATAGATTTGTCCCAGTCAGACAGGGGAAGATAATGATAGGTTTGTCCCAGTGAGACAAGGGAAGGTGAAGTGGAGTTTGTCCCAGTCAGACAGGGGAAGGTGAAGATAGGTTTGTCCCTGTGAAACAGGGGAAGGTGAAGAGGGGTTTGTTCCTATGAGACAGCACGTGAAGATAGGTTTGTTCCAGTGGGAAGGGGAAGTTGAAGAATGGATTGTTCCAGTGAGAGAGGGGATGTGAACATAGGTTTGTCCCTGTTAGACAGGGGAATGTGTAGAGGGGCTTTTCCCAGTGAGACATGGGAAGGTGAAGAGTTGTTTGTCCCAGTGAGACAGGGGAAGGTGAAGAGGGGCTTGTTCCAGTGAGACAGGGGAAGTGAAGATACTGTTGTTGCAGCGAGACAGGGGAAGGTGTAGAGGGGTTTCTCCCAGCGAGACAGGGGAAGGTTTAGAGGGGTTTGTCCCAGTATGACAGGGAAAGGTGAAGTGGGGTTTGTTCCAGTGAGACAGGGGAAGGTAAGGAGTGGTTCGTCGCAGTGAGACAGGGGAAGTTGAAGATAGGTTTGTCCCAGTGAGACAGGGGAAGCTGAATAGGGTTTCGCTCGTGTGAGACAGCACAAGTGAAGATAGGTTTGTCCCAGTGAGACAAGGGAAGGTGAAGAGGGGTTTGTTCCAGTGAGACAGGGGAAGGTAAGGAGTGGTTCGTCGCAGTGAGACAGGGGAAGTTGAAGATAGGTTTGTCCCAGTGAGACAGGGGAAGCTGAATAGGGTTTCGCTCGTGTGAGACAGCACAAGTGAAGATAGGTTTGTCCCAGTGGGAAGGGGAAGTTGAAGAATGGATTGTTCCAGTGAGAGAGGGGATGTGAATATAGGTTTGTCCCTGTTAGACAGGGGAATGTGTAGAGGGCTTTTTCCCAGTGAGACAGGGGAAGGTGAAGTGTGGCTCGTCGCAGTGAGACAGGGGAAGGTGAAGAGTGGTTTGTCTCAGTGAGACAGGGGAAGATGAAGATGGGCTGGTTTCAATGAGACATGGGGAGGAGAAGAGGTATTTGTCCCAGTTATACTGGGGAAGGTGAAGATAGGTTTGTTCCAGTGTGACAGGGGATAGTGAAGAGTGGTTTGTCCCAGTGAGGCAGGGGTATTGAAGATAGATTTGTCCCAGTCAGACAGGGGAAGATAATGATAGGTTTGTCCCAGTGAGACAGGGGAAGGTGAAGAGGGGCTTGTCCCAGTGAGACAGGGGAAGTTGAAGATAGGTTTGTCCCAGTGAGACAAGGGAAGGTGAAGAGGGGTTTGTTCCAGTGAGACAGGGGAAGGTAAGGAGTGGTTCGTCGCAGTGAGACAGGGGAAGTTGAAGATAGGTTTGTCCCAGTGAGACAGGGGAAGCTGAATAGGGTTTCGCTCGTGTGAGACAGCACAAGTGAAGATAGGTTTGTCCCAGTGGGAAGGGGAAGTTGAAGAATGGATTGTTCCAGTGAGAGAGGGGATGTGAACATAGGTTTGTCCCTGTTAGACAGGGGAATGTGTAGAGGGCTTTTTCCCAGTGAGACAGGGGAAGGTGAAGTGTGGCTCGTCGCAGTGAGACAGGGGAAGGTGAAGAGTGGTTTGTCTCAGTGAGACAGGGGAAGATGAAGATGGGCTGGTTTCAATGAGACATGGGGAGGAGAAGAGGTATTTGTCCCAGTTATACTGGGGAAGTTGAAGAATGGATTGTTCCAGTGAGAGAGGGGATGTGAAGAGGGGTTTTTCCCTGTGAGACAGGGGAAGGAGAAGAGGGGTTTGTCCCAGTGAGACAGTGGAATGTGAAGATAGGTTTGTCCCAGTGAGTCTGGGGAAGGTGAAGTGGGGTTTGTTCCAGTAAGACTTGGGAAGGTGAAGAGTTGTTTGTCCCAGTGAGACAGGGGAAGGTGAAGAGGGGTTTGTCCCAGTGAGACAGGGGAAGGTGAAGTGTGTTTCGTCGCAGTGAGACAGGGGTAGGTGAAGAGGGGTTTGTTCCAGTGAGTTAGGGGAAGGTGAAGAGGGGTTTGTCCCAGTGAGACAGGGGAAGTGAAGATAGGTTTGTCCCAGTGAGACAGGGGAAGGTGAAGAGGGGTTTGTCTCAGTGAGACAGGGGAAGATGAAGAGGGGCTGGTTCCAATGAGACATGGGGAGTAGAAGAGGTATTTGTCCCAGTTATACTGTGGAAGGTGAAGATAGGTTTGTGCCAGTGAGACAGGGGAAGGTGAAGAGGGTTTTGTTCCAGCGAGACAGGGGAAGGTGAAGATGGGCTTGTCCCAGTTATACCAGGGAAAATGAAGTTAGGTTTGTTCACGTGAGACAGGGGAAGTTGAAGATAGGTTTGTCCCAGTGAGACACGGGAAAGCGAATAGGAGTTTGTTCCATTGAGTCATGGGAAGGTGAATAGGTTTTCATTCCTGTGAGACAGCACAAGTGAAGATAGGTTTGTCCCAGTGGGAAGGGGAAGTTGAAGAATGGATTGTTCCAGTGAGAGAGGAGATGTGAACATAGGTTTGGTCCCGTTAGACAGGGGAATGTGTAGAGGGGTTTTTCCCAGTGAGACAGAGGAAGGTGAAGAGGGGCTTATTCCTCTGAGACAGGGGAAGTGATGATAGGTTTATCGCAGTATGACAGGGGAAGGTGAAGATAGGTTTGTCCCAGTGAGACAGCGGAAGTGAAGATAGGTTTGTCCCACTTAGACAGGGGAAGGTGAAGAGGGGTTTGTCCCAATGAGGCAGGGGTAATGAAGTTGGGTTTGTTCCAGTGAAACAGGGGAAATGAAGACAGGTTTGTCCCAGTAAGACATGGGAAGGTGAAGAGGGTTTTGTCCCAGTCAGACAGGGGAAGTTGTAGAGGGGCTTATTCCTCTGAGACAGGGGAAGTGAAGATAGGTTTGTTGCAGTATGTCAGGGGAAGGTGAAGGTAGGTTTGTTCCAGTGAGACAGAGGAAGGTGAAAATGGTTTTGTTCCGGTCAGACAGGGGAAGGTGAAGAGGTATTTGTCCCAGTTATACCGTGGAAGGTGAAGAGTTGTTTGTCCCAGTGAGACAGGGGAAGGTGAAGAGGGGCTTGTCCCAGTGAGACAGGGGAAGGTGAAGATAGGTTTGTCCAAGTGAGACAGGGGAAGGTGAGTGGGGTTTGTTCCAGTGAGACAGGGGAAGGTGAAGATATGGTTGTCCCAGTGAGACGAGGAAAGTGAAATGGGGTTTTGTTCTACTGAGACAGGGGATGGTGAAGTGGGGTTTGTCCCAATGAGGCAGGGGTAATGAAGTTGGGTTTGTTCCAGTGAAACAGGGGAAATGAAGACAGGTTTGTCCCAGTAAGACATGGGAAGGTGAAGAGGGTTTTGTCCCAGTCAGACAGGGGAAGGTGAAGATATGTTTGTCCCAATGAGAAAGGGGAAGGTGAAGAAGTGTTTGTCCCAGACAGACAGGGGAATTGAAGATCGGTTTGTCCCAGTGAGACAGGGGAAGTTGAAGATAGGTTTGTTCCAGTGAGACAGGGGAAGGTGAAGATATGGTTGTCCCAGTGAGACGAGGAAAGTGAAATGGGGTTTTGTTCTACTGAGACAGGGGAAGGTGAAGTGGGGTTTGTCCCAATGAGGCAGGGTTAATGGATAGGTTTGTTCCAGTGAAACAGGGGAAGTGAAGATAGGTTTGTCCCAGTAAGACATGGGAAGGTGAAGAGGGGTTTGTCCCAGTCAGACAGGGGAAGTGAAGATCAGTTTTTCCCAGTTAGACAGGGGAAGGTGAAGAGGGGTTTGTCCCAGTGAAACAGGGGAAGGTGAAGAGTGGTTTGTCGCTGTGAGACAAGGGAAGCTGAAAAGGGGTTTGTTCCAGTGAGATAGGGGAAGGTGAAGAGGGGTTTGTCCCAGTGAGATAGGGGAAGGTGAAGATAGGTTTGTCCCAGTGAGACAGGGGAAGATGAAGAGGGGTTTGTCCCAGTGAGACAGGGGAAGGTGAAGTGGGGTTTGTTCCAGTGAGACAGGGGAAGATGAAGAGGGGTTTGTCCCAGTGTGACAGGGGAAGGTGAAGAGGGGTTTGTTCCAGTGAGACAGGGGAAGGTGAAGAGGGGTTTGTCCCAGTGAGACTGGGGAATGTGAAGAGGGGTTTGTCCCAGTGAGAAATGGGAAGGTGAAGAGCGGCTTATTCCTGTGAGACAGGGGAAGTGAAGATAGGTTTGTTCCGTTAGGCAGGGGAATGTGAAGAGGGGTTTGTTCCAGTGAGACAGGGGTAGATGAAGAGTTGTTTGTCCCAGTGAGACAGGGCAAGGTGAATAGGATTTCGTTCCAGTGAGACAGGGGAAGGTGAAGATAGGTTTGTCCTAGTGGGAAGGGGAAGGTGAAGAGCGGATTGTTTCTGTGAGACAGGGGATGTGAACATAGGTTCGTCCCCATTAGGCAGGGTAATGTGAAGAGGGGTTTGTCCAAGTGAGACAGCGGAAGGTAAAGAGGGGTTTGTACCAGTGAGAAAGGGGAAGGTGTAGAGGGGCTTATTCCTGTGAGACAGAGGAATTGAAAATAGGTTTGTCCCAGTCAGACAGGGGAAGGTGAAAAGGGGTTTGTCGCAGTATTACAGGGGAAGGTGAAGATAGGTTTGTTCCAGTGAGAGAGGGGAAGCAGAGAGGGGTTTGTTCCAGTGAGAGAGGGGTAGGTGAAGAGGGGTTTGTTTCAGTGAAACAGGTGAAGGTGAAAAGGGGTTAGTTCCAATGAAGCAGGGGAAGTTGAAGAGGGTTTTGTTCCAGTGAGACAGGGGAAGGTGAAGAGGGTTTTGTCCCAGTGAGACAGGGGAAGGTGAAGAGGGGTTTGTCCCAGTGAGACAGGGGAAGGTGAAGAGGGGTTTGTCCCAGTAAGATATGGGAAGATGATGTGGGGTTTGTCCCAGTCATACAGGGGATAGTGAAAAGGGTTTTGTCCAAGTATGACAGGGGAAGTTGAAGTGGGGTTTGTTCCAGTGAGACAGGGGAAGGTGAAGAGGGGTTTGTTCCAGTAAGACTTGGGGAGAAGAGGTATTTGTCCCAGTTATACTGGGGAAGGTGAAGATAGGTTTGTTCCAGTGAGAGAGGGGAAGGTGAAGAGGGGTTTGTTGAACTGAGACAGGGGAAGGTGAAGTGGGGCTTGTCCCAGTGAAACAGGGGAAATGAAGACAGGTTTGTCCCAGTAAGATATGGGAAGATGATGTGGTGTTTGTTCCAGTGAGACAGGGGAAGGTGAAAAGGGGTTTGTTCCAGTGAGTTAGGGGAAGGTGAAGAGGGGTTTGTCCCAGTGAGACAGGGGAAGTGAAGATAGATTTGTTGCAGTGAGACAGGGGAAGGTGAAGAGGTGTTTGTCCCAGTGAGACAGGGGAAGGTGAAGATGAGTTTGTCCCGGTTAGACAGGTGAAGGTGAAGAGGGGTTTCTCCAGTGAGGTAGTGGAAGGTGAAGAGGGGTTTGTTCCAGTGATATAGGGGAATTGAAGATAGGTTTGTTCCAGTGAGACAGGAGAAGGAGAATAGGGGTTTGTCCCAGTGAGACAGGGGAAGTGAAGGGGGTTTGTCCCAGTGAGACTGTGGAAGGTGAAGAGGGGTTTGTCCCAGTGAGACAGGGGAAGTGAAGATAGATTTGTTGCAGTGAGACAGGGGAAGGTGAAGAAGGATTTGTCCCAGTGAGACAGGGGAATTGAAGATAGGTTTGTTCCAGTGAGACAGGGGAAGGTGAAGAGGGGTTTATCCCAGTGAGACAGGGAAAGGTGAAAAGGGGTTTGTCCCAGTGAGACGGGGAAGGTGAAGATGAGTTTGTCCCAGTTAGACAGTTGAAGGTGAAGAGGGTTTTGTCCCAGTGATACAGGGGAAGGTGTAGATTCGTTTGTTCCAGTGAGACAGGGGAATGTGAAGTGATGTTGAAAAGAGACATGGAACATTTTGTCAGGAGAAAGAAGAAAGGACAGAAGTTTGGGAAGCGAGAAAAAAGAAAGGGCTCTTGAGGGTTATAAAGTAGCCAGGAAGAGGCTTACGAGAGCTCGAAAGGGACATGAGAAAGCCTTTGACTCTGAATTTATGTACCACTGGTAAGCAGTTTTGGTCATACATTGGTCCATCATACATACAGTATGTACCAGTGCAGACATTCAGAGCGTTTGATTTTCATCATTTACCTTCTTGGTAAACTCATCAATGGGTTTCCCTGCTGCTTCATGATCAGCAGATGCTGTATCACCACAAATTATCAAGAATTTAATACTGTGCGTTTTCTTAAATTTCTGCAATATTGTTGCTGAATATTCACAATTACTTTCACTTTCATATTATTTCATGATCAGCATGTTCACTCCAACTGTGATGAATCCAGAGGTCCTCAACCTGCACTCTAATGTCCGGGGAGAATATACAGATCATTATCAGAACCACCACAATTTTTTCCCTTCCTTTCTATTTTCCCATGGAGGCACTTCTATCCTAATGTTTTTCAGAAACTCCAATATTGCCTCTTTCTTAACCTCGACTGTTCTATTACCTCACTAACACCATTGTAATTAGCCTTCAAACAATTAAATACTTACTCATTTCACCTCTTCCTATTCTTGTCCATAGCTGTGCTAGAAGTCAGAGAGTAGTTGTCACTCTGTCCAAAACCAAGAGATCTGTCACTGGAGTAGGTTCATTACCCAGCACCGGTTGAGTACCTCTTATCAGAAATTCCAAAATCCAAAAACCCATAAAATCCAAACATTTTTTGAGCACTGACATGATGCCTCAAATGGAAAATTCCACAACGCATTGGGAAGTTTCCCAGGTGATGCGTAGGTCTCTGCATGACACAGTTTTCAGAAGTGACCTGACATATGTAATGAACAAGAGTTAACAAAAAATAGAAAAGCACAGCATAAAGTGAAAAATGAAGATCTCGATTGTGGATTCGACAGTGCTGGAGTGAATGTATGCTGCTTAGTGATTTGCTGATAACGAAACAACACTGATCTATCACAATGAACTGAAAATTGAAGGTAATTGTGAATATTAAGCAGGCTGTTTGCAGAAATTAAAGCAAAGGCACAACATAAAAAATTTAAAACTTTTGGTGATAAAGCATCTATAACCATATAACGATTACAGCACGGAAACAGGCCATCTCGGCCCTTCTAGTCTGTGCTGAACGATCACTTTCACCTAGTCCCATTGGCCCGCACTCAGCCCATAACCCTCCATTCCTTTCCTGTTCATATATCTATCCAACTTTACTTTAAATGACAGTACTGAACTTGCCTCTACCACTTCTACTGGAGACAAAGCAACAGAGAAATTCATTGATGAGTTTGCAAAGATCATCACAAATGAAAATTTACATGTGTGTGAAGAACAAGTGTAAGAGAAAGGCTCACAAATTCAGAGTCAGAAATGATGGCCATGATCATAATGTGATAGAATTCACTCTGCAGCTTCAGAGCGAGAAGCTAAAGTCAGATGTATCTGTATTTTAATGGAGTAAAGACAGTTACAGAGGCATGAGAGAGAGCTGGCTGAAGTTGATTGGAAGGAGACACCAACTGGAATAACAGCAGAGAAGCAATGGCTGGAGTTTCTGGGAGAAATTCAGAAAGTGCAGGATTGTTACATCCTGCACCTTCCTTTAGAAGGAAGTATTCTAAAGGCAGGTTGATGCAACTGTGGCTGACAAGGGAAGTCAAAGACAACATAAAAGCCAAAGTGAGGCATATAAAGAGCAAAATTCCCAAGGGAGAGGGTAACTTTCTATACCAGTATAATCTCTTAACAATCAGACACCATTAATTTGATGAATCAATTTCAAATATGAACAATAAGAAGGGTTGCTTCAATTTACCTGAGTGATCCTTATCAATTATTCCAAAAATGATTTCCAGGTCTGCACGATGCTTGTACATGGCTTCAATCAAATTTGGTTGAACCTACATATCAAAGTAGTAAATCAATGAGTTAAATCAATTGAGTCAATGGTTCAAGCACATTCACTACAACTCAGAAAGTACAAAGTAAAGACTGTGTACAGCCCTTCTGTATGAACAAGGGTTTGGGGGTATGGTAAACTGACTCTGCCAGTTGCTGTGGGGTACTCTTTTTACAGCCACATTTCCACCTTGCAAAATGTTCCATTTATGAATGGAAACCTGTAGGACATTTACTGGGTAATTGGCTTTCTGTTGATGTCGTGGCTTATTCTCAATGGATTGGAATAGTGAACTGCCAGTCCTTCTCCTTGTAAAGCCACATGCCCAGGGTTACTGCAGTAGTAAAGAAAGGCGGCAATCACCCGGAGTTTTGCACCAGCCACCCCGACAGACAACTCAAACCTACACCACAGCAGCTGGGGATATAACTGCATACCTACTGGATTGTCAGAATCACATCTGGTTCACCCACACCCTCCAGTGAAGGAATCTGCTCTCCTTACTTGGAATGACTTGAGACACACCAACATGGTTTAATCCTAACTGCCTTTTCAGGGGTAATTCAGGAGGGACAATAAAAGCTGGTACTACCAAAAGATGCTCTGTGGACAAACACATCATTCTTGCCGACCATCTGCAGCTTCCTCAGTATCCATTGCAGAAGTTATTCATTGCATGATTAACATCTAGCAATAGCTTGATGAGGACAAGTTAATTGATGGGGTTGGTGTTGGAGCAGGACTGGAAAAGAATTGCCATCATCAGCCACTGTGCACATGCTCGGTACTGAATGTCAGTGCGCTTGCTGCCTAAATAGGAAATCTGACTAGAGACTGACTGAACTTTGTGTTTGCAATCAACACCCCAGCCACCCAATGGCTCCATGAAGATGACTTGCTGAGCTTTGATATGTAAGGCTTATTTATAATGTGCACTCTCACAATGTTAGGTACTAGAATGTCAAATTCTCTTCATTGTCTTCTATCTTACCTCTTTCATGGGGTGCTCAGTCTGAAAACACTCAAAGGTTGAGAGATAATCCACAATGCCATCAGCATTGCTCCGTACCAGCCGAGGCCGTATGGTCCTCCAAGGCAGGTTTAAATGGAGTACAGAATCCACAGCTAAGGCCCACTGATTGAGTGAAATCTTCCCTAGAAAATGATAGATGGAAGATAATAGGATGAACATTTTGCTTAAAGTCCTGTTGTCAAGTTTGAAGTACTTCTGCTACCTTTGACAGCACCGTCCTCAGCCATTTCCCAACTCATCCTCTGGATTGAGGAATGTTGTTAACCTGAAGGATGACTTGGAGGATGGATGAAGAAGGTGTGCAGGGAAGATTTGCAAGAATGTTGTCAGGACTCAATGGCCTGTACGAGACTGAGTGGTGACCTGATAGAGGAATATAACTCATGAGGGGTATAGACAGAGAGAATGCTCACAGCCTTTTATCCCAGGAAAAGAAACAAAACTGGATGGTCCTTACATAGCATGAGCTGCTGGAGAAAATACTTGTGGCAAGTATGTAACAACACTTAAGAGACATTTAGATAAGCATGTGTATTGAAAAGATTTAGAAGGATAAGGGCCAATGGGCAGTAAATTGAGACTAGCTTAGATGGGCACCTTGGTCAGCACAAAGGAGTTGGACAGAAAGATCTGTTCCCATGCTGTACGACTCAATGAGTCACTGAAACCAAGCTCACTTATCCAGCCAGCCAATTCCATTGCATTCCATTCCATTCAGGAAGGCATTTGATAGGGTTTCCATGTGAGGCTCATTCAGAAAGTAAGGAAGAGGCACAGGATCCAGGGAGACCTTGCTTTGTGGGTCCAGAATTGGGTTGCCCACAGATGGTTTGTATTCTGCATGGAGGTTGGTGACTAGTGGTGTTCCACAGTGATCTGTTCTGGGACCTCTCCTCTTTGTGATTTTTATAAATTACCTGGATGAAGAAGTAGAAGGGTGGGTTAGTAAGCTTGTTGATGACACAAAAGTTGGGGGTGTTGTGGATAGTCTGGAGGGTTGTTAGAGGTTACAGCAGACATCAATAGGATGCAGAACTGGGCTGACAAGTGGTAGATAGAGTTCAACCCAGATAAGTGTGAAGTGGTTAATTTTAGTAGGTCAAATTTAGGGAGAGAATTTAATATTAATGGTAAGACACTTGGCAGTGTGGAAGATCAGAGAGCTCTTGCAATCCACGTCGACAGGACTCTCAAAGCTACTGCACAAGTTGACAGCGTTGTTAAGAAGGTGTATGGCGTTTTGGCATTCATCAATCATAGGACTGAATTCAAGAGCCAAGAGGTAATGTTACAGCTATATCAGAACTTGGTCAGACCCTACTTGGAGTACTGTGTTCAGTTCTGGTCACCTCATTACAGGAAGGATGTAGATACTATAGACAGTAGGTGCAGGAGTAGGTCATTCGGCCTTTCGAGCCAGCACCACCATTCACTGTGATCATGGCTGATCACCCACAATCAGTACCCCATTCCTGCCTTCTCCCCACATCCCTTGACTCCGCTATCTTTAAGAGCTCTATCTAACTCTTTCTTGAAAGCCTCCAGAGAAATGGCCTCCACTGCCTTCTGAGGCAAAGCATTCCACAGATCCACAACACTCTGGGTGAAAAATTTTTTCCTCAACTCCAATCTAAATGGCCTACCCCTTATTCTTAAACTGTGGCCTCTGGTTCTGAACTCCCCCAACATCAGGAACATGTTTCCTGCCTCTACCGTGTCCAATCCCTTAATAACCCTATATGTTTCAATTATGTTCCCTCTCATCCTTCTAAATTCTAATGTATACAACCCAGTCACTCCAATCTTTCAACATATGACAGTCCCACCATCCCGGGAATTAACCTCATGAACCTACACTGCACTCACTCAATAGCAAGAATGGCAGGCAGTGACTAGTGGGGTACTGCAAGGCTTGGTGCTGGGACCGCAGCTATTTACAATATATATTAACACCCCTAATACCATGTGTTCTAATTTTGTCCACTAATCTCCTATGTGGGACCTTATCAAAGGCTTTCTGAAAGCCCAGGTACACTACATCCATTGGCTCTCCCTTGTCCATTTTCATAGTTATATCCTCAAAAAATTCCAGAAGATTAGTCAAGCATGATTTCCCCTTCGTAAATCCATGCTGACTCAGACTGATCATGTTGCTGCTATCCCAATGTGCCGGTATTTCATCTTTTATAATTGACTCCAGTATCTTCCCCACCACTGATGTCAGCCTAATTGGTCTATAATTCCATTTTCTCTCTCCCTCCTTTCTTAAAAAGTGGGATAACATTAGCTACTTTCCAATCCTCAGGAACTGATCCTGAATCTATAGAACATTGGAAAATGATTACCACTGCATCCACGATTTCTAGAGCCGCCTCCTTAAGTACCCTGGGATGTAGACCATCAGGCCCTGGGGATTTATTAGCCTTCAGTCCCATCAGTCTACCCAACACCATTTTCTGCCTAATGTGAATTTCCTTCAGTTCCTCCATTACCTAGGTGCTCTGGCCATCTGGGAGATTGTTTGTCTCTTCCCTAGTGAAGACAGATCCAAAGTACCAGTTCAACTCGTCTGCCATTTCCTTGCTCCCCATAATAAATTCACTCGTTTCTGTCTTCAAGGGCCCAACTTTGATCTAAACTAATTTTTTCCTCTTCACATACCTAAAGAAGCTCTTACTATCTTTCTTTATATTCTTGGCTAGCTTACCTTTGTACCTCATCTTTTCTCCCTGTATTGCCTTTTTAGTTATCTTCTGTTGCTCTTTAAAAGTTTCCCAATCCTCTGGCTTCCCACTCATCTTTGCTATGTTAGACTTCTTCTCTTTTATATTTATACTGTCCTTGACTTCCCTTGTCAGCCACAGTTGCCCCTACTCCCCTTAGAATCTTTCTTCCTCTTTGGAATGAACTGATCCTGCACCTTCTGTATCATTCCCAGAAATACCTGCCATCCGTGCTAGGGTGTCCTTCCAGTCAATTTTGGCCAGCTCCTCCCTCATGGCTCCATAGTCCCCTTTGTTCAACTGTAATACTGACACTTTTGATTTTCCCTTCTCCCTCTCAAATTGTAGATTAAAGCTTCTCATATTATGGTCACTACCTTCTAATGGCTCCTTTACCTTGAGTTCTCTTATCAAATCTGGTTCATTACACAACACACCCGTGTAGCAGTGGCAAACCTGCCTGCCAGAATGCTGGTCCCCCGCCTGTTAAGGTGCAACCGTCCCTTTTGTACAATTCATCCCTACCCCAAAACAGATCCCAGCGGTCTAAGAGTCTAAATCCCTGCTTCCTACACCAGCTCCTCAGCCATACATTCAGATCCCCTGTTTCCCTGTTCCTGCCCTCTCCAGCACGAGGAGCTGGAAGCAAACCAGAGATAACCACCCTGGAGGTCCTGCTTTTCAGCCTTCTTCTGAGTTCTCTGAAGTCCCGCTGCAGAATTTCTTTCCTCTTCTTCCCGACATCATTTGTGCCGACATGCACTACCACTTCCGGCTGTTCACCTTCACCCTTGAGGATGCCCTGCAATCAGTCCGTGACGTCCTGGATCCTGGCACCAGGAAGGCAACACACCATCCTTAAATCCCGTCTGTTGCCGCAGAAACCCCTTCCTGTACCTCTCACTATGGAGTCTCCTACCACCACGGTTCTGCCTGTCTCCTCAGCTTTGCTTCAGTGCCAATCTTTGACTCACAGACCTGTCCGCCTCTCAGACTGGCAGTGTCTTCTGTCTCAACAGCTTCCAAGAGGGTGAACTTGTTTTCAAGAGGCACATCCCCTGGGGTCTCCTGTACTCCAACCATCCATCTTTTCCTCATCATCACCCACTTCTCTCTTCCGGTATCTTCAGTGTAACGATCTCGCTGTAGGTCCTGTCCAGAAAACTCTTATTTTCCCAAAAGGCATTGGTCATGATCTTTCAAGAATCACTTGATCCTGGCATGGTCCCAGAGGACTGGAAGATTGCAAATGTCACTCCACTCATCAAGAAGGGAGGAAGGCAAAAGAAAGGAAATTATAGGCCAGTTAGCCTAACCTCAGTGGTTTGGAAAGTGTTGGAGTCTGTTATTAAGGATGAGGTTTTGGGTACTTGGAGACTAATGATAAAATAAGTCAAAATCAGCATGGTTTCTGAAAGGGAAATCTTGCCTAACAAATCTGTTAGAGTTCTTGAGGAAGTAACAAGCAGGGTGGACAAAGGAAGGGCGGTGGATGTTGTGCATTTGAATTTTCAAAGGCATTTGATAAGGTGCCACACATGAGACTGTTTAACAAGATAAAATCCTATGCCATTACAGGAAAGATACTAGCATAGATAGAGGAATGGCTGACAGGCAGAAAATGCAACTTGGGAATAAAAGGGGCATTTTCTGCCATCTCCTCCAGTTCCATACACATTTTTCTACGGTCACACTTGATAGGTCCTATTCTCTCACGTCTTATCCTCTTGCTCTTCACATACTTGTAGAATGCCTTGGGGTTTTCCTTAATCCTGTCCACCAATGCTTTCTCATGGTTCCTTCTGGCTCTCCTAACTTCATTTTTAAACACCTTCCTGCTAGCCTTATAATCCTCTAGATCTCTACCATTACCTAGTTTTTTGAACCTTTCGTAAGCTCCTCTTTTCTTCTTGACTAGATTTACAACAGCCTTTGCACACCACGGTTCCTGTACCCTACCATCCTTTCCCTGTCTCATTAGAATGTATCTATGCAAAATGCCACGCAATTACCTCCTGAACATTTGCCACTTTTCTTCCATATGTTTCCCTGAGAACATGTGTTTCCAATTTATGCTTCCAAGTTCCTGCCTGATAGGCTCATATTTCCCATTACTCCAATTAAACATTTCGCTAACTTGTCTGTTCCTATCCCTCTCAAATGTTATGGTAAAGGAGATAGAATTATGATCACTATCTCCAAAATGCTCCCCCACTGAGAGATCTGACACCTGACCGGGCCCTTTATCTCAGAAACGATGCATTGTCATTGGCAAGAGCCCAGCCCAGAGCAGGTTCATTAGGATGATTCTGGGAATGAAGGGGTTAACATATGAGGAGTTTTTGGCAGCTTTGGGCTTGTACTCAGTGGAATTTAGAAGGATACTGGGGGGGCGCTCCTTGACACCTATCAAATTTTGAAAGGACTAAATAGGGTGGATGTGGAGAGGATACTTCCTATAGTGGGGGTGTCCAGAACCAGAAGGAACAGATTTAAAAATTGAGGGACAACCTTTCAGAACAGAGGTAAGGAGGAATTTTTAGCCAGAGAGTAGTGAATCTGTGGAATGCTCTGCCACAGACTGTGATGGAGGCCAAGTCCGTGGGTATATTTAAGGCGGAAGTTGATAGTTTCCTGATCGGTCAGGGCTTCAAAGGATATGACGAGTAGGATCCAGGATCAGCCATGAATCAGAATCAGAATCAGGTTTATTATCACTGGCACGCGATGTGAAAGTTGTTAACTTAGCAGCAACAGTTTAATGCAATACATAATCTAGCATCAAGGGAAAAAATAATGATAACAATAAATAAACATAATAAATAAATAAAAAAGTATATAAATTATGTATATTGAATAGATTATTAAAAATGTGCAAAAACAGAAAAACTGTATATTAAAAAAATGAGGTAGTGTCCAAAGCTTCAAAGTCCATTCAGGAATTGGATGGCAGAGGGGAAGAAGCTGTTCCTGAATTGCTGAGTGTATGCCTTCAAGCTTCTGTATCTCCTACTCAATGGTAACAGTGAGAAAAGAGCATGCCCTGGGTGCTGGAGGTCTTTAATAATGGATGCTGCCTTTCTGAGATACCACTCCCCAAAGATGTCCTGGGTACTTGTAGTGCCCAGGATGGAGCCAACTAGATTTACAGCCTTCTGCAGCTTATTTCGGTCCTGTGCAGTAGCCCCTCCATACCAGACAGTGATGCAGCCTTTCAGAATGCTCTCCATGGTACAACTATATAAGTTTTTGAGTGTATTTGTTGACATGCCAAATAACTTCAAACTCCTATTAAAGTATAGCCGCTGTCTTGCCTTCTTTAGGACTACCAGGTTAGATCCTCAGAGATCTTGACACCCAGGAACTCGAAGCTGTTCACTTTCTCCACTTCTGATCCCTCTATGAGGATTGGTATGTGTTCCTTCATCTTACCCTTCCTGAAGTCCACAATCAGCTCTTTCGTCTTACTCACATTGAGTGCCAGGTTGTTGCTGTGGCACCATTCCACCATTTGGCATATTTCACTCCTGTATACTCTCTCATCACCACGAGATTCTACCATCAATGGTTGTATCATCAGCAAATTTGCAGATGGTATTTGAGCTATGCCTAGCCACACAGTCATATGTGTACAGAGAGTAGAGCAGTGGGCTAATCACACACCCCTGGGGTACGCCAGTGTTAATTGTCAGCAAAGAGGATATGTTACCACCAATCTACACAGATTGTGGTCTTGTGGATTGCCGAGTAGAGTTGATGGGCTGAATGGCCTAATTCTGCTCCTATGTCTTATTGTCTTAGGTAAGGGTCTCAAAACTGGAGTGGGTAAGTTATGACAGGATGAGACAGGAGTTCATCACAGGCAGCTGATGTTGGACAAGTCCAGGTCCGTCAAGCGGAAGTTATTTAAATACCAGCTGATCACAATTCAGAATTGGCATGTTTCAGACGGTAGCAAGGACAAGGCTGGTAAAAATCAAAATGTACCCATGTGGAATTTTACAATAACAAGGAACTGCTGAAGCAAATCATTAAGAAGGCTGTGAAATATCCTTGGTGAGCAGGTTCAAAAAGAATCGCAAGGCAAGTTACACACAATGGGCTTTTTAATCAGCTACACCTGTACACCTGCTCGTTAAAACACACAGACAATCATGGGGCAGCAGCTCAATGCATAAAAGCATGTAGATGTTGCCAAGAGGCTCAGTTGATGTCCAGACCAAACATCCGAATGAGGAAGAAATATGACTTTAGTGACTTTCTGGAATGATAGTTGGTGCCAAACAGAGTGGATGGGTATCTCAGAAGCTGCTGATCTCCTGGTATTTTCACATGCAGAAGTTTCTAGAGTTTACAAAGAATGGTGCAAAATAAAATAAAAAATGCAGTGAGTGGCAGTTCGGTGGATGAAATTGCCTTGTGAATGAGAAAGGTCAGAGGAGATTGACCAGACTGGTTCAAGCTCACAGAAAGGCAATCGTAATTCAAGTAGACATGTGTTACAGTTTTGGTGTGCAGAAGATTTTCTCTGAATGCAGAACATGTTGAACCTTGAAGTGAATGGGCAACAACAGAAGGAGGCCACAAAATACATTCAGTGGCCACGTAATTAGGTACAGGACATATCTAATTCAGAGGACACAGCCTTAGATAGAGGGGTGTTCTTTTAGAACAGAGATGAGGAGGAATTTCTTTAGCCAGAGGGCAGTGAGTCTGTGGAATTCCTTGTCACAGATAGTTATGGAGGTCAAGTCTTTATGTATATTTAAGGCAGGTTGATAAATTCTAGATTGGTCAGGGTATGAAGGATATGGGAGAAGGCAGGAGACTGAGGCTGAGAGGAACATTGAATCAGCGATGATGAAATGGCGGAGTAGACGATGGGCCAAATGGCCTAATTCTCCTCCCATATCTTATGGTCTAATAAAATTGCCATTGAATATATACTTGCACTAAAAAGGTCAGGGTAGGTCTACTCCAGGATAAAGGAGGGAATTTGTTGTGGTGTTAGAACGAGTGGCTGAGGTACCAAAGGAGTACTAAAGTGTATGTGAGGGTGTGGGGTGGCATCATAGGCATTCTGGATGGTGGTTTAACAGTGGTCAAGTGTGTTGGCTCTCCTGGCTCCACAGGTGATCTGTTGGTGGTAGTTGTTCAGAGACTTTAGGCTGGCCCACAGTGACAGTGAAGGCATCAGGGTGTGCAGTTCTGTGCCTGCTGATCATGTTATTCAGCTCCTCTAGTGCCTGCGTAATGTTGACCTGAGGTGGAATGTGTACCGTTACCCAAATGATGGCAGAAAACTCCCTCGGCAGATAACATAGACAACATTTCACCACTAGGTGTTCCACGTCAGGTGAGCAGGGCTAAGACAGAACCGGAATGGGTTTGCACCACAATGAATTAACCATAAAACATACTCCCCCTCCTTTGCCTTTAAAAGACTGAGTGTCCTGTCTTTGCAGAGAATGGTGAAGCCATCATGCATCCGAAATTGCAGGTGTAAGCCATGTTTCTGCAGAGCAGAGTACACAGTAGTCCCTAATGTCCCTCTGACCTTGAAATATTTCTGCGAGATCTTATTTTCCTGAGACTATATAGGATAGTCAAAAGTGAATGTCTAAGCTGTCTGCATTTCAATCATACCTGTAGATTGGTGCAGTGACCTGCTTCCATTTTCTTAAAGGGGAAGTGCACCCGAGTCTGCCATTCGAGTTTCTTTGATTTTAAGTATCGATAGATTTTTTAAAATGTCTTAAAACGATGTTGTTTACTGAAGTACCCAAAGTGGTGACTGGATTTCAGCTGTAGTAGTCCTAAAGGGGAATATTTGATCATTCCCATCAGAGCTGCACACAAAGAGTAATTTAAACTCCTCAAGAACCTCATTTGCTCCTACCTGCCTATACCTACTATGCATCTCCTTCTTTTTCATAACCAGGGCTTCAATATCCCTCAAAAACCAAGGTTCCCTAATCCTGGTAGCATTGCATTTTATTCTGGCAGGAACATGCAAACTCTGGATTCTCAAAATTTCACTTTGAAGGCCTCCCACTTACCAAGTACACCTTTGCCAGAAAACAGCCTGTCCCAACCCACACTTGTCAGATCATTTCTGATACCATCAAAACTGGCCTTTCTCAACCTGAGAACAAGGCCTATCCTTTTCCAGAGTTACCTTGAAGCTAATAGAATTATGATCACTCGAGCTGAAATGTTCCCCTCCACTTCAGTCACCTGTCCTTCTCATTTCCTAATAGGAGATCCAGCATTGCACTCCCTCTAGTTGGGACCTCTATATATGAATTAGGGCACCTTTCCTGAACACATTTACAAATTCTGTCCCATCCAGTCCTTTTACAGTATGGGAGTCCTAGTCAATATGCGGAAAGTTAAAATCACCTACTGTCACAACTTAAGTTTCTTTTCAATTTTTTTGCTATCTGTCTTCAAATTTACTCCTCTATATCCCACAAGTTCCATCTTCCTCAGAAGAGAGCCCAATGATCCAAAAATCTGAAGCCCTCCCCCTGCACCATCTCCTTACTCACACATTAAGCTGAATTATCTTCCTATTTCTGTCCTGACAAGCAATGTGGCATAGGTAGCAACCCAGAGCACACAACCCTACAGGTCCTATCCTTTAACGTAGCACCCAACTCCCTGAACTCAATTTGCAGGACCTCTTCATCCTTCCTGCCTGTGTAATTTGTACTGATGTGGATCATGACCTCTGGCTGTTCAGCCCTTTCCTTTAAGAATGTTATAGTCTCCATCCAAGATGTCCCTGACCCTGGCACCAGGAAGGTAACAAATCGTCTGGAAATCTTGTTCTGTCTATTGTCCTAACCAATGAATCACCTATCACTACAGCTTGCCTTTTCTTCCCCCTTCCCTTCTGTGTCACAGGACTAGCCTCAGTGCCAGAGACCTGACTGCTATCACTCACCACCAACAGCAACCAAAGTGATGTACTTGTTATTGAAGGAATGGCCACAGTACCCTGCATTGACTCCTTATCCCCTTTTCCTCTCCTGACAATCCCCTGGTTACCTGTGTCCTGCACCTTAGGTATAACTACATCTCTCTGTATCTGCTGTCAATCAACTCCTCAGCCTCCTGAATAATCTGGAGTTTATCCTTTTCCTGATCCCCAGTGTGGTCTGTAACAAGCTGCATCTGGATGCACTTTCTGCAGATAGAACTGTCAGGGACCCTGTCTCTCCACATCCCACAAGAGAAGCATTCCAATATTCTGCCTGGCATTCCCACTGTTCTAGGAATGAAACATAGAATGAAGGAAAGAAAGAAAGAACGAAACTTACCTGCAACCTGCCTTACCCCTCACTTCTCCTGACTGAAGCCTCTCAAGCTCCCCGCTCTAACCCTTACTCCAACTATGGCTGTTCCTGTTGTGGCCGCCCTGCTTAAACCTCACTTCTTTCAATTGCTCCAATTACCAAACAATCTCTAACCCACCAAATGACCCAGCTGGCTCCATTCACTTTTCACGCACCACAGGTAACAGCTTATGTTATCTCAAGCCACCGCAAGTCCTGACTGCCCTCGCTCGCACTGCAAGCAACAGCTAGCACAATCTCAAGCTCACCAAAGGAGAACATTTGGTATAAGTTGGCATCGTGATCCACACAACACAATGGGCCAACTAGCCTGTCCAGCACTGTACCACTCCTTCTATGTAAGTGGGCATTACCATCCTTCAGACACCTGCATAGCCATGAAACATAACTGATAAATAGTAATTAATACAAAGGACCAGACCATTCTGAATAACTGCTTCAAGAGAACACCACGCAATAGCAAGACCTCCTGTCTTCATTCCAGATGACAGTTTTCCCCGTGAAAGTGCTTGTAGTTTGTGCAACTTGGAGCCATTATCACTTTTGCACACTGATTGTTGGTACAGTCTTTCACTGATTCTGTTATGGTTATTGAATTTATTGGGTATGCCTGCAAGAAAATGAATCTCAGGGTTGTTTATGGTAACATATATGTACTTTGATAATATATTTACTTCGAACTTAGAACTTTCTCCGGGCTGAGCGTGGGAGGAAAGCAGAACCCAGGTTCACAACAAAAGAGAGAAATGCAAATGGAAGGCAGAATAATTGTGAGGAAGGTTGAAAGACGGCATACAAAAGTGGAAAAAATAGATAGAGGAAGTTATACAACATGCAAACAACACCTGTGGCTCAGCTTATCAGGTGCCCACTTGAACCAGTCCCATTTACCGTAAGTTACAGGAGCAGAATTAGGCATTGAGTTTGCCCCACCATTCAATCCCATTCAGTCCCATTTACATGTCTTTTCCCTGTAACCCCTAACCCCTTCCAATCAAGAAGCTATTAATCGATGCCTTAAATACACTTAATGAATTGGACTTTGCTTGTCTTTGGCCCATACCCCTTTAAACCTTTCTATTTATGTGTCCAAACATCACTGAACACTGAAATTGTACCTGCCTCTACCACTTCCTAGGGCAGCTTGTTTCATTTACCCACCTTAACATGAGCTACCCTTGAGTTTATTGGGTAAGGCAGTTGAGCTTAAGACACTGATCATTCAGGTACTTCAGCCACTGGAGGACAGGACTGCCACCATATTCCTGGCTACAGGATTTTCTGGCTAGGGAGGGGCAAGACAGGAGCAGAGGTGTAATATTAGTGAAACAAACAGCTGTGAGAAGAGGCATTCAAAGGAAACTAATTTGAAGGTGAAGGTGAAGGAGCAGGAACATCCAGCTAATTGATGGATTAAGGGACAGGTGGAGACACAACGGATTGAACAGATTTCTATTGTGCTAATCACTCTTTCCCTCTGTGATTCTACAATGAATGTGGCCTGTTTCTGCACAAGCTGAGCTGTACCCTGTAGGATTTCAATAAGACCATAAGACATAGGAGCAGAATTAAGCCATTCAGCCCATCAAATCTGCTCCACTATTCAATCATGGCTGATTTATTATCCCGCTCAACCCCATTCTCCTACCTTTTCCCCGTTACCCTTGACAATCTTACTAGTTAATAACCTATCAATGTTCACTTTAAATATAACCAGTAATTGGCCCCCACAGCCATATTTAATAATGAATTCCACAGATTAAACACCCTTTGGCTAAAGAAGTTCCTCTTCTTCTCTGTTCTAAAGGTACATCCTTCTATCATGACGCTGTGCCCTCTGGTCTACACTCTCAAAAGACCATAAGGTACAGGAGAATTAGGCCACTCAACCCATTGAGTCTACTCCATCATTCTATCATGGCAGATTTATTATCTCTCTCAACCCCATTCTCTTGCTTTCCCCCATTAAACTTTGATACCCTTACTAACCAAGAACCAATCAACCTCTGCTTTAAACATACCCAGTGACTTGGCCTCCACAGCCACCTGTGGCGATGAATTCCACAGATTCACCACCCTCTGGCTAAAGAAATT
This sequence comes from Hypanus sabinus, assembly GCF_030144855.1. Classification (NCBI taxonomy): domain Eukaryota; kingdom Metazoa; phylum Chordata; class Chondrichthyes; order Myliobatiformes; family Dasyatidae; genus Hypanus; species Hypanus sabinus. Next base: position 98,458,527 of record NC_082709.1, read on the forward strand.
CCTTTTCATCTTTGCTCTTAATGGATGTCTCTCTATTCTGAGGCCATCTAGTCCTAGACTTGCCCACTATAGGGACCATCCTCTCCAAGAGGAGGGCTGTTGTCATTGGTGACTCTATAGTCAGGGGAGCAGACGGGAGATTTTGTGGACGTGAGAAGGACACCCGCATGGTTTGTTGCCTTCCGGGTGCCAGGGTCCGTGATGTCTCTGACATCCTGGTACGAGAGGGAAAGCAACCAGAAGTCATGATACATGTTGGTATCAACGACATAGGCAAGAAGAGGGATGAGGTCCTGAAGTGTGAGTTTCAGGAACTAGGCAGAAGACTGAAGAACAGGACTTCAAGGGTGGCGTTCTCAGAATTGCTGCGTACTACGTACTACGTGATAGTGATGGTAAGAATTGGAGGGGACGGCAGTTGAATGCGTGGCTGAGGAGGGCAGGGTTTTAGAGTTTTGGATCATTGGGATCTCGTCTGGGGAAGGTGGGACCTGTACAGATTGGATGGGTTGCACTTGAACTCGAGGGGGAGCAATATCCTTGCAGGTGGGTTTGCTAGCATGGTTCAGGAGGGTTTTGCAAGGGGGTTGGGACCCAGAGCGATAGAGCAGTGAAAGAAGTGCATGGAGTAAAGCCAGATATAACATATAAAGAGGCTTTGAGGAAAGAGAAGCAGAATAAAGGGTGTAAAGGTAGTAAGGTAGAAGGGCTAAAGTGTGTGTACTTCAATGCAAGAAGCATCAGGAACAAAGGTGATGAACTGAGAGCTTAGATACATACATGGAATTATGATGTAGTGGCCATTACAGAGACTTGGCTGGCACCAGGGCAGGAATGGATTCTCAATATTCCTGGATTTCAGTGCTTTAAAAGGGATAGCAAGGGGGGAAGGGGAGGAGGGGTGGCATTACTGGTCAGGGATACTATTACAGCTGCAAAAAGGGTGGGTAATATAGCAGGATCCTCTTTTGAGTCAGTGTGGGTGGAAGTCAGGAACAGGAAGGGAGCAGTTACTCTACTGGGGGTATACTATAGCAGCTTTTGGAAAGGTGCAAAAATAACAGGGTTGTTATCATGGGTGACTTTAACTTCCCTAATATTGATTGGCACCTGATTAGTTCCAATGGTTTAGATGGGTTTGTTAAGTGTGTCCAGGACAGATTCCTGTCACAGTATGTTGACAGGGCGACAAGGGGCAATACCATACCAGATCTCGTACTTGGTAATGAACCGGGTCAGGTCACAGATCTCTCAGTGGGTGAGCATCTGGGGGACAGTGACCACCGCTCCCTGGCCTTTAACATTATCATGGAAAAGGATAGAATCAGAGAGGACAGGAAAACTTTAAATTGGGGAAGGGCAAATTATGAGGCAAAAGGCTAGAACATGCGGGTGTAAATTGGGATGATGTTTTTGCAGAGAAATGTACTATGGACGTGTGGTCGATGTTTAAGGATCTCTTGCAGGATGTTAGGGATAAATTGGTCCCAGTGAGGAAGATAAAGAATGGTAGGGTGAAGAGTGAGGTGACAAAGTGAGGTGGAAAATCTAGTCAGGTGGAAGAAGGCAGCATACATGAGGTTTAGGAAGCAAGGATCAGATGGGTCTATTGAGGAATATAGGGTGGCAAGAAAGGAGCTTAAGAAGGGGCTGAGAAGAGCAAGAAGGGGGCATGAAAAGACCTTGGTGAGTAGGGTAAAGGAAAACCCCCAAGGCATTCTTCAATTATGTGAAGAACAGAAGGATGACAGGAGTGAATGTAGGACAGATTAGAGATAAAGGTGGGAAGATGTGCCTGGAGGCTGTGGAAGTGAGCGAGGTCCTCAATGAATACTTCTCTTTGGTATTCACCAATGAATGGGAAATTGATGATGGTGAGGACAATATGAGTGAGGTTGATGTTCTGGAGCATGTTGATATTAAGGGAGAGGAGGTGTTGGAGTTTCTAAAATACATTAGGACGGTTAAGTCCCCAGGGCCCAACGGAATATTCTCCAGGCTGCTCCACGAGGCGAGGGAAGAGATAGCTGAGCCTCTGGCTAGGATCTTTATGTCCTCATTGTCCATGGGAACGGTACCAGAGGATTGGAGGGAGGCGAATGTTGTCCCCTTGTTCAAAAAAGGTAGTAGGGATAGTCTGGGTAATTATAGATCAGTGAGCCTTATGTCTGTGGTGGGAAAGCTGTTGGAAAAGATTCTTAGAGATAGGATCTATGGGCATTTAGAGAATCATGGTCTGATCAGGGACAGTCAGCATGGCTTTGTGAATGGCAGATCATGTCTAACAAGCCTTAGAGAGTTCTTTGAGGAGCTGACCAGGCATATAGATGAGGGTAGTGCAGTGGATGTGATCTACATGGATTTTAGTGAGGCATTTTACACAGTTCCACACGGTAGGCTTATTCAGAAAGTCAGAAGGCATGGGATCCAGGGAAGTTTGGCCAGGTGGATTCAGAATTGGCTTGCCTGCAGAAGGCAGAGGGTCGTGTGGAGGGAGTACATTCAGATTGGAGGGATGTGACTAGTGGTGTCCCACAAGGATCGGTTCTGGGACCTCTACTTCTTGTGATTTTTATTAACGACCTGGATGTGGGGTTAGAAGGGTGGGTTGGCAAGTTTGCAGATGACACAAAGGTTGGTGGTGTTGTAGATAGTGTACAGAATTGTGGAAGAGTGCAGAGAGACATTGATAGGATGTAGAAATGGGCTGAAAAGTGGCAGATGGACTTCAACCTGGAGAAGTGTGAGGTGGTACACTTTGGAAGGACAAGCTCCAAGGCATTGTACAAAGTAAATAGCAGGATATTTGGTAGTACGGAGGAGCAGAGAGGTCTGGGGGTACATGTCCATGGATATCTGAAAGTTGCCTCACAGGTAGATAGGGTAGTTAGGAAAGCTTATGGGGTGTTAGCTTTCCTAAGTCGAGGGAAAGAGTTTAAGAGATGTGAAGTAAAAGAGTGCAAGGTTGCAGCTCTATAAAACTCTAGTTAGGCCACACTTGGAGTACTGTGTCCAGTTCTGGTCGCCTCACTATAGGAAGGATGTGGAAGCATTGGAAAGGGTACAGAGGAGATTTACCATGATGCTGCCTGGTTTAGAGAGTATGGATTATGATCAGAGATTAAGGGAGCTAGGGCTTTACTCTTTGGAGAGAAGGAGGATGAGAGGAGACATGATTGAGGTGTACTAGATATTAAGAGGAATAGACAGAGTGGACAGCCAGCACCTATTCCCCAGGGCACCTCTGCTCAGTACAAGAGGACATGGCTTTAAGGTAAGGGGAGGGAAGTTCAGGGGGAATATTAGAGGAAGGTTTTTTGCTCAGAGAGTGGTTGGTGCATGGAATGCACTGCCTGAGTCAGTGGTGGAAGCAGATACACTCGTGAAATTTAAGAGAATACTAGACAGGTATATGGAGGAATTTAAGGTGGAGGGTTATATGGGAGGCAGGGTTTAAGGGTTGGCACAACATTGTGGGCCGAAGGGCCTGAACTGTGCTGTACTATTCTATGTTCTATATCTACCTAGGTCATTCACTATCCCCTGTCATTCTTCTAAACTCGAGTGAGTACAGGCACAGAGGCAGCAAATGCTCCTCATGTTACCCCTTTCATTCCCGGAATAATTCTTGTGAACCTCCTCTAGACCCTGTCCAATCCCAACACATCTTTACTTAGATAGGGGGCCCAAAACTGTTCACAATATTCCAAGTGCAGTCTGGCCAATTCCTTATAAAGCATCAGCATCACACCCTTGCTCTTACATTCAGGAACCCTTGAAATGAATGCTAACATTACATTTGCTTTCATTACCACTGACTGAACCTGCAAGTTAACTTTTGAGGAAACCTCTGCAAGGACTCCCAATTCCCTTTGCACATATGATTTCTGAAATTTCTCCCTGTTTAGAAAATAGACTATGCCTTTATTCCTTCTACCAAGGTGCATGGCCATACACTTCCCTACACTATGTTCCATCTGCTTCACTTTGCCCAGTCTCGCAATATGTCCAAGTCCTTCTGCAGACAAGTATTCTGCTTCCTCAACAATACTTGACCCTCCATCTATCATCTACAAATGGCTAAAAAACCATCAATTCCATCACGCATAAGAAGAGATCCCAATACCGACACTGGCAACCAACCAGAATAAACCCCATTTATTCCGACTCTTTGCCTGCTGCCAGCCAGCCAATCTTCTACCCATGCTTGTACCTTTCCATGGGCTCTTATCTTGTACAGTAGCCTCGTGTACGGTACCTTGTCAAAGACCTTCTGAAAATCCAAGTATACAACATCAGCTTTCTGAGCAGCTTTTCCTTAGTAACAGCAGCTACACCCATTTCTGCCCCTGTCACTTTCAAATTTCTAGCGTACTCTTAGTGTACACCGTGATGAAGACTGACGCAAAATACTTCACGAACACGAGAAAATCTGCAGATGCTGGAAATCCGAGCAACACACACAAAATGCTGGAGGAACTCAGCAGGCCAGGCAACATCTATGGAAAAAAGCACAGTTGATGTTTTGGGCCGAAACCCTTCGGCAGGACTGGAGAAAAAAAGCTAAGGAGTAGATTTGAAAGGTGGGAGGGGGGGGGGAGGGGAGAGAAAAACACCAGCCGATAGGTGAAACTTGGAGGGGGAGGGATGAAGCAAAGATTTAGGAAGTTAATTGGTGAAAGTGACAGAAGGCCATGGGAAAAAGAAAAAAGCGGGGGGGGGGGGGTGGAAGGGAAGGAGCACCAGAGGGAGGTGATGGGCGGGCAAGGAGATAACATGAGAGAGGGACAAGAAGATGGGAAATGGTGAAGGGGGATGGGAGGCATTTCTGGAAGTTTGAGAAATTGATGTTCATGCCATCAGTTTGGAGACTACCCAAATGGAATATAAGGTGTTGTTCCTCCAACCTAACTGTGGCCATATCCTGACAGTTGAGGAGGCCATGGATGGACATATCGGAAAGGGAATGGGAAGTGGAATTAAAATGGGTGGCCACTGGGAGATCTCGCTTGTTCTGGCAGAAGGAGGGTAGATGCTCGGCGAAGTGGTCTCCCAATCTACGTCGGGTCTCACCGATATACAAGAGGTCACAGTATATGACCCCAACAGACTCACAGGTGAAGTGTTGCCTCACCTGGAAGGACTGTTTGGGGTCCTGAATGGTCATGAGGGAGGAGGTGTAGGGGCAGGTGAAGCACTTGTTCAGCTGGATAGGTGCCAGCAAAGAGATCAATGGGGAAGGACAAATGGACAAGGGAATTGTATAGGGAATGATCCCTGTAGAAGGTAAAAAGTAGGGGAAGGGGTAGATGTGCTTCGAAGAATTATGCGCTGGACGTGGAGGCTGGTTGTCTCATTCAACCTTTAGAATACATAATCTTTGGGATGTATACATCCTATACCTTCCAAATTGCTCCCAGAAACTCTAGCCATTGACGTTGCCAACAACCCTGCTAAATACTCCCTTTCAATCAATTTCAACCAGCTCCTCTTTTATGCCTCTGTAATTCTCCTTACTGTAACACTGATACTTCTAGCTTTATCTTCTCAAACAGCAGGGTGTATTTTATCATATTATCATCACAGACTCCTAAGTATTCCTTTGCCTTAAGCTCCCTAATTAAATCTGGTTCATTACACAACACCAAATCCAGAATTACCTTTCTCCTCGTGATCTCAACCACAAGCTGCTCTAAAGTCATCTCACAGGCATTGTACAAATTTCCTCTTTTGGGATTAATCACCAACCTGATTTTCCTAATTTACTTGCATATTGAAATCCCCCATGATTATCATACATTGCCCTTATTACATGCTTTAGAATTTTCCATTGAAATTTATATCCCACCTCCAGGCCTGGATATAATTCCCATCAACGTCTTTTCCCCCTTGCAGTTTCTTTACCTACAAGGATTCTACATCTTTTGATTCTATTTCACTTCTTTCTAAGGATTTTATTTCATTTTTATCAACAGAATCACCCCACTCCCTCTGCCTGCCTGACTGTCCTTTTGATACAAGGTGTAACTTGGACATTAAACTCCAAACAATGATCTTCTTTCAGCCATGACTCAGTGATGCCCACAATGTCGTACCTGCCAATCTCTAACTGCACTACAGGATCATCAACCTTATTCTGCCTACCGCGTTCATTCAAATATACTGTAATACTTTCAGCCCTGTATTCATCACTCTTTTAGATTTTGCCCCCATGTTACATTTCATCTCATTCTACTGACTGCAATTTTGCCCTATCAACTATTTGAAAGATCTCCAACTATTGGAAAGATCCTCTCCACATCCACTCTATCCACACCTTTAAATATTTGGTAGATTTTAATGAGATTCCCCTCAATCCTGATTTCCTCATGAAACCAAAGTAGTTAAATTTTTATTAACTGCAACTGCTTTAAATTTCCTGTTGCAGTAGCATTAAAATGGGGAGGTTATTTTCTATCTAAATGTTAAATTATAGTATATTGAATTATAATATCATCATAAGGTAAAGCTTCCTATTAATTTAACATCAGTAAAATATGTACTTAAATTAGAGGAAAATACACTTTAAACCTGATCACAGGTTGATAAATGCTGAACTAATCAATAAGGAAAAATATTGCTCAATTCAATGTTCTTATAAATATTATAAAATAATAGAATAGATTGTCGAAATCTTCACCCCAGGACAGGAAGGCATTGGTTACAAATGAGAGGAAGTAATTTCACAGGGATCTAAGAGATGAGTTTTATCAGAAGGAGGTGAATATCTGAAACAAGTTACTAAAGGAGATGCTGAAGGCAGATACTGTTGTGAAGTTTAAAAGGGGTTTAAACACTTATGGATAGAAAAGGTTCCACATGGAAGGTTAGTTAGGAAGGTTCAATCGTTAAGTATTAATATTGAAGTAGTAAAATGGATTCAACAGTGGCTGGATGGGAGATGCCAGAGAGTAGTGGTGGATGACTGTTTGTCAGGTTGGAGGCCGGTGACTAGTGGTGTGCCGCAGGGATCTGTACTGGGTCCAATGTTGTTTGTCATATACATTAATGATCTGGATGATGGAGTGGTAAATTGGATTAGTAAGTATGTAGATGATACTAAGGTAGGTGGTGTTGTGGATAATGAAGTAGGTTTTCAAAGTTTGCAGAAAGATTTAGGCCAGTTAGAAGAGTGGGCTGAGCGATGGCAGATGGAGTTTAATCCTAATAAATGTGAGGTGCTACATTTTGGTAGGAATAATCCAAACAGGACATACATGGTAAATAGTAGGGCATTGAAGAATGCAGTAGAACAGGGTGATCTAGGAATAATGGTGCATAGTTCCCTGATGGTGGAATCTCATGTGGATAGGTTGGTGAAGAAAGCTTTTGGTATGCTGGCCTTTATAAATCAGAACATTGAGTATAGGAGTTGGGATGTAATGTTAAAATTGTACAAGGCATTGGTAAGGCTGAATTTGGAGTATTGTGTACAGTTCTGGTCACCGAATTATAGGAAAGATGTCAACAAAATAGAGAGAGTAGAGATAAGATTTACTAGAATGTTACCTGGGTTTCAGCACTTAAGTTACAGGGAAAGATTGAACAAGTTAGGTCTTTATTCTTTGGAGTGTAGAAGGCTGGGGGGGACTTGATAGAGGTATTTAAAATTATGAGGGGGGATAGATTGAGTTGACGTGGATAGGCTTTTTCCATTGAGAGTAGGGGAGATTCAAACAAGAGGACATGAGTTGAGAGTTAGGGGGCAAAAGTTTAAGGGTAACATGAGGGGGAATTTCTTTACTCAGAGAGTGGTAGCTGTATGGAATGAGCTTCCAGTAGAAGTGGTAGAGGCAGGTTTGTTATTGTCATTTAAAGCAAAATTAGGTATATGGGCAGGAAAGAAATGGAGGGTTATGGGCTGAGTGCGGGTCAGTGGGATTAGGTGAGAGTAAGCGTTCGGCATGGATTAGAAGTGCTGAGATGGCCTGTTTCTGTGCTGTAATTGTTATATGTTATATGGCTAAAAGGCAAAGAGAGAGAAAGGCTTAACATGGCATATAGGATTTGTGTAGATGGATGTCACAGTCAGTATTAATAAGGTGGTATGATGTTCCTGTTTCTACCTTGCATGATTCTTATGGAGTCTGAAGTGTATCAAGATGCTTGACTGGGTAAGCTGGCATGTAGCAAAACCATGGGTTCCACAAGTGTCAGCCATCTAAATTATTCCATTGCATTTTAATATAATCGGGCCATGTCTATAATGATTCCATTATTGATGTATATATACATTTCCTAGAATCAGTAAAGCAAAACACAGTAGAGCAGAAACTCTAGCAGGAAAAGGATAGCAAGTTGAAGGGACTAGCTGTTTCTACCTGTATAGTCCGGGTCATACTTTCTGAAGGCGGCAATAACTTCAGATTTGTGGGCAAACAGCTTTTCACGCAGAGATTTCAGGGCAGATTCTTCAATCACACTCACTCTTGGAAAGGAACAGAATAAGTGATTCAATTGCTTAGAAAGTGTGTCAAAGACATCAATTCCATCAAACTTATATTGTCTGTGTGACTGGACATTTAATGTTAATTTAACCCGGGCAGTTGTTCACAATAGCCAACACCAATTGATGGACAGTAGTCTAAATGAAACAAAGCTGTCAAAGAATAGTGTGTAAAGAGTTCTGTCTTTCTGCCCTCTCTTTGTATGCCCAATAATCATTTCTAAGAATGCATTACAAGTGGGAACACACAATCCAGGCCCTAGAAAATGTTACCTGGCTTAAAAGGGTCATTAAATGTTGGATGAGGGGGTGGCCATATGAAGGCTCATTTCCAGCAACAACCTTCCTCCTTGGTGATAATCTATGTGCATGAGGCCATGCCTCTGAGCTAGGTCAGTGACATCTCTAATCCATGAGCTTTTATTGTAACTAGTAAGACTGTAAGTGCATTCAGTCATTAATTCAGTGCATTAATTCAGAACCTGATTAACTGGAGTGGAACAATTTTTGCACTCGTTCCTGGTTGCTTCAGTACCTTTGAGAAATTTGTCTCTGTTTGTTTGGTTGGATTTTCACCCCCTCCCCATACACATAATAAATGATATCACCATATTGATGGTACTTTGTCTTCACTGGACTGACAGACAAGAGTCCAAAATGCCACTAGCTTTCACCTGGACATTAAGTTATAGGGCAGAAGCCTAAATTCCAGAGTCTAGTTTAAATCTAGAGTCTAGTTGGGGAATTTAATTTGAAGGAATTAAATAAAGCAATCCAGTGTTAGATCACAAGTGCTATTTCTGATTACTGTGAAATGGCTGGTTCATTCCTTTCCAACCACAGGAAGAATGCTCGGACTCTTATCCTTACAGAGACTTTGGAAGATCCTGCTGCCACTTCTCGAACCCCGTCTCACACCTGCCTGCCTACATCCAGCATTCTGCCTTGGTTTCCCTTTCACCACTGCTGCATCCACTGGCCATTCTCCCTGTACTTTCCAATTGAAGTGTTTGCTCTGATTTGTGCTTAGATATTGGATCGAGTTGTACAAGTTACACACAAGTCAAATTAACCTGGAATATAGTGGCCCTAGCAACCATTTGATGTCAGCTGAGAGGGAGCAAGTGAGACACAAAAATCCCCAGACCTTCACTTTCAGGATTGCTTGTTTTCACTGTGCTGAAGGAATCTCATGTCTCACTCCTACTGATATTGATATACTACCTAGGCTCAATAAGAAGCAATTCCCATATCTGGAAGAGATAGCTGGAGCTACTTTAGACTGGATATTCAAATAGTTTTTATTCATCAATTAAGGTGAGCAGGTCTCTTTCACTAAATCCTAGGGCTCTCTCATTCTTCCCTGCAGCCTCCCTCTCTTCTCCACCATAATGACTATAGTGGTGGAGCATCAGGTTTGCCATAGGTACCCTTTCTGGGTAGGCAAGCAGCAAATTGTAATGAGCTGAATCTGGTCCCTTTGGGAACTGTGCAGGTCTTTTGGGGTGTGAACTCCACCAGAGTTTTTTTTTGACCCACTGTGAGAAAACCGAATACAGCATTGTTTAGTGCAGGGAACTGTACACTACTTTGCTGCAGTGCAGCAACCAGGCAAACTTGCAATCTGATGTCCTGAACTCATTAATGTCAGTTCTACAGCAGAAACTGATCTATAATTTCCATTTCTATTTTAGTTACTTCTTCAAAATCTTGTGTATGGTTTGTCAGGTATAATCTACCTCTCAAATCCATGAAGATTATACACTAAAAACAAACAGCTGGATGAACTCCAGCACCTCGGAGGTTGATAGATTGTTGATTGGTCAAGGCATAAAGGGATATGGGGAGAAGGCAGGAGACTGGGGATGAGAGGGAGATGGATCAGCCATGATGAAATGGCAGAGCGGACTTGAGGGGCCAAATGGCCTCATTCCGCTTGTATATCTTCTGGGCGTATGGTTTCATGGGTCAAGCAGCATCTGTGGAGCCAAAGAGATGTTCAAAGTGAAATATTGACTGTCTGTTTCTCTCCACAGATGCTGCCTGACCCACTGAGCTCCTCCAGCAACTTGAGTGTTGCTCTGGATCCCAGAATGTGCAGTCTCTTGTACCTCTGTGTTCAATCACATCAACTGACATTACCGAATTGTCCATCCTTAACCATGGACTGGTAATATCCCCAGGCAGGTGGTAGGCTAGCTGGAGCATACTTTCTGGATTCTGCCCCTCAACTAGAGACACATGATGTGCAACTTTCCAGTGCAAAGCAAACCTTTGGAAGTATCTATAGTGTCCTCACAAACAGCTGCAATATGGAAATTAACTGTTTTTGGAGGGTGACCTCGGAGTCATTCATGGATGATACAGCACAGAAACAGGCCCTTCAGCCCATTATTCCATGCTGACCACCATGCGTACACTAATGCCATTTTATCCTTGCCACGTCCACACTCCCCCCATTCTAATGCCCACCTATGTGTTCGGGGAATTTATAGTGACACACTAACCTGGCATTCTGCCTCATATTGGGATGCGAGAGGAGAGCAGAGGAAACAAAATGCAGTCACAAGGAGAACCTGCAAACCCAGATCTCTGGCATTGTAATGTTCCCACAACTCACTTTCAATGAATCTTCATCTCATGTTCTCAGTATTTATTGCTTATTTATTTATTACTATTATTTCTTTATTTTTCTATTTGCAGTTTGTTGTCTTTTGCACACTGGTTGAACACCTAGGTTGGTGCAGTCTTTAATGGATTCCATTATAGTTATTATTCTATTATGGATTTACACAGGATTGTATATGATGGCATATATGCATTTTGATAATGTATTTACATTGAATTTTGAACAATCTCTGTCTCTCTGCATCATTGGGTACTCATCTCAGTCTCCATCAGCATCTCATGTTCTGGTAAGATCACCTCCGATTTTTCTAAACTCCACTGAGTATAGATATGGGCTACTCAACCTGTTAGGGGCAATTGAGGGGCAATTTTATTTACACAGAGGGTGATGGCAGAATCAGATATGATAGTGGTGTTCAAGAGGTACATGCGTATGTAGGGAATGGAGGTATATCAAATCTATGCAGGCAGAAAGGATTTGTTGTATTTGGCATTGTGGTCAACAGAGACATTGTGGGATGAATGGGCTGTTTCTGTTTTCTGTACAAACATCTACCTTTACGTATGAGCACCAAAACTGTGCTCATTAGCCGAGGTGCGAACACTGGCGTTATACGGACAGCTTTGTGCCCTGTGTGTTGTACACTGCTTCCTGTTCTGTATGCTGCACATAATCATAAGCTCTTAGACACAGACCTTGTTTGTTGAAATGCCACCCTTTGACATTGGAAGGGTGGTTACATTTCACCTAGATCTAATCCTGAAACATAACTATGTTTTTCTCTTCATTGACACCATCTGACCTGATAAGTGTTTCCAATTCTTCCTGTTTCTATTTCAACTTCCCAGCTTGTTATTTTCTATCTCAGTCTGTGGATGGTGGAGTAAACTACTGCAGAATGTCTCACACTCACCTTTCCTTAAGAGTCAGCTTCCTTGTGGATTTATTAACACGATACTTGACAAAGTGAGGAATCAAATCAGGACCAAGTTTGATATAAGCTCCTTGATTGCTGCCCTCTTCATAGTAATTAGAAGCAGAAAATATAGTGATAACCTACAAGGAAAAGATTTCAATTAGCCCCAGGACCTGGGTTCCTGACACAGACCAAAGTAGTTACAAGGATGACTGCAGTTGCTGGAACCTGAGCACATAAAGTGCTGGAGGGATTTAGCAGATCAGGCAAGGGAAATGTTTCAGGCCAAGACCATTCACCGAGGCTGAACGGTGCAGGGATGGAGTGGAGAGGCTAAGTGATAAGTGATGGAGAGAGGCAGATGAGCAAATGAAGGAAGGGGTAGAGTGAAGACGATGGGCAGAAGCTGGGAGGTGATAAGTGGAAGCTCTCCACCTATTCCAATTGACTCCTCCAGTGATTCAAATAAAAAAAGATAACTTTGCAAGCCACAGGAAGAGTTTGAACATTTCTACTTCACCTTTCCATTGTGGCACACTTCATAGCCATCCTGTTTACATTCATGTGATCTTATAATTAGTTTTAAGTTATACTTTTTCAGCATCCTATCTGTGATATCTTCACCAAAGTAACAGCCTCCTCCTCGGATGGTGTTGGGCACGCAGCCAGCTTGATTTCTAGGGTCACTCCAAAGGACATCAGCAATCTGCGAACAAAATGAACATTCCGTTCAAAGATCACAGATTCCTAAAAGCTGCAAATATCCTTCTATACAAATAAAGAAATGTTCCCTCCCACTCCTGCTCCCTCCCAATCCCCTCCCTCCCACCCCTCTCCCTCCCAATCCCCTCCCTCCCACTTCCCTCTCCCTCATTCTCTCCCTCTCATCCATTATCCATCCATCAGTATCTCCCCCTTTCTCACTACCTCTCTCTACCCCCTCTCTCTCCCTCCCTCACTTTCCTTCTCTCTCTCTCTCCCTCCTCTCTCCATCCATCTCTGCCTCTCACTCTCTCTCCTTCCTGTTCTCTCTCTTGCCCTCTCCCTTCTTCCCTCCCTCATCCACACACAGCTGCTACCACATCTCCTTCTCGCCCTCTCTTTCTCCATATCTCCCCCTCTCCTTCCCTTACTCCGCCTCCCTCTCCCTCCCTCTCTTTCATCCCTACACAGGTGTCTCTACTTCTCTCTCACTCTCTCCCTTGGTCTCACTCACTCCTCTCTTTCTCCATCTCTCCTGCTCTCTTCCTTCCCTCTCTCCTTCTCTTTCCCTCTCTCCCCTCTCTCCCCTACCTCTCCCTCACTCTCCCCATCCTCTTTCTCTCTCACACTCTCTCACTCCCCCCCTTCTCTCTCCTCATTGCCCACGTACCACTACTTCTCCCTCTCTCTCCCACCCTCTCCCAATCTCTCCCAACATCTCTCTCATTCCCACCCAGGTTCCACCACTTCTCCCTCACTACCGCCCCTTCCTTCCTCTCATCCCTACCCAAGTACCACCACTTCTTCCACTCTCACTCTTTCTCTCTGCCTCTCACTCCCTCTTTCTATTCTCTCCCTCCCTCTCATCCCTACCCAGGTTCCAACCCCTTTCATTCTCATTCTCTCTCTCTCTCTCTCTCTCTCTCTCTCTCTCTCTCTTGCTTTCCCAAAAACTTGAGGGGGATCTTGTTATGTTAATGAAGTATCAAATACCCTTCTTTAATCATTCAGTAACTTGACATGTCTTAGTTCGGTAAAGAACAAATTTCACTGAAACCAGCTTCTGCAACAGTGCACTACTTAAATGTTTAAAGTTGCTGTGAACTCAGCAATAAACTATAATAATACATTACTCTTATTAAACTCATTATTTGGTAAATTTAATTCAGTATAAGAATGAATAAAAATATTTTCTACTCTGAGCAGGAGTTGAGATAGTAAAATCCAAACAATTTTATGAACTAATTTTATAGTCATAGTTATACATAATAAAAGGGCCTCCTGCCCAACTCATCCATCCTAACTATCCAGGCTAGTCTTACGTACACAGCCGTACTCCTCTAAACCTCTCATAAATATTGTAGTTGTAGTCACCTTCACCACTTCCTCTGGCAGCTGAATCCATTTGCTCACTGTGAAAAATCCCCACTCTGATTCCTTTTAAATGTTCCCATTTCATATTCAACTCAACTCCTGTAGTTTTTTTTATTTCCAATCACGGAGAAAACTACTATGACCAGTCGCCTTATCTATGCCCCTCATGAAGTTAAATATCCCTATAAAATTGCCTCTCAGCCTTCTATTCTCCAGGGTAAACAGACCCAGCCTGTCCTGTTTTTCCTTGCAACTCAAGCTCTCCAGTCCCAGTAACATCATGACCCTTGCTTCACCCTTTCCAGCTTAATGACATCCTTGCTGTAGTCGGGGAGCCAGAACAGTATATAATACATGGCCATTATATAACAGTATATAATACTGTTATAATATATGGCCCACCATCCAATTTTGAAAGTCAGGTCATTATATCTGAACATTTATTGGAAATTGGTAATTGCTGTGAATACAAATGACTGATGATGATCCCAGATATACTGATTGTTTATAATTAGAATACTGTTCTCTATAGTTATTTTCTACTTTTTCTGCTGAGCACCAGTCCAAGAATGTCAGAAGTCCAAGGTATACCGCCAGTTTTTATTTATAATCCCAGACAAGGAATCAAATCTACTTGCTTCGATAATCCTATGGTTCATAGCAAGATTAATGAATTGGGAGCAGTTCAAAGTTGGTTAGCTAGCCTGTCCCATAAAAGATGGGCTGTCACATGAAGGAAGACTGAATAGGCTGGGCTTGTGTTTATAGATTTACAGGAAAGCTAACAAGAACACCCAAGATCCTGAGGAGTCTTGAGGGAGCAGGTGTGAAGAGGATGTTTCTCCTTGAGAGAGAATCTAGAATTAGGTGTTATTGAGTAAAAATAAGCAGTTACCTCTGTAATTCAAGCTGAGATTAACTTGTTCCTCTCAAAGGGTTGTGACTTTCCCTCAAAATGCAGGCAACATCTGGATATTCTTAGGGCATATGTTGATAGATTCTTGATAAGTAGGAGGGTTAGTGATTCCTGGGATGCACAGCAAAGTGGAGATGGAGTGACAATCGAATTAGCTCTGATTTCATTAAATAGTAGAGCAGGTTCAAGGGGTTGAGTAGCCTACTCCTGCTCCCTAATCACTTTTGTGCATTCTTAGGGAGCTGTGAAGTTAGAGGATCTTGAAATTGTGTTGTTCAGATCATGAGCAGTCGATGGTCACAGTCATTGTCCCAGGGTAGGAGAGTTTAAAACGAAAGGGTACATGTTTATTGTGAGAAGGGAAAGATTTAAAAGAAATCTGATGGACAACTTTTCATACAGAAAGCAGAGTACACAAAGTGAGCTGCAGAGGAAGCGGTAGAGGCAGGTAAAATTCTACATTTAAAAGACAATTGAGATACATGGATGGGAAGGGTTAAGAGTGATATGGGCCAAATGTGGGAAATGATACTAACCTGAGTTTGAACCTTGGTTAGCATGGACAACATGGATTTGTTTCTGCTGTTCAGGAAAGACTCTAAAAATAAATCAGGAAATTATAGGCCGGTGAGACGGGTATCAGAAGTGGGAAAGTCATTAGAAGGGATTGATATGGACTGTTAGAAATTGTCAGCATGGCTTTGTGTGTTGTAGGTCATGTCTAACCAATCTAATAATGTTTTTTTGAGGAATACACCTGGGAGGTTGATGAATGCAAGGCAGTGGAAGTTGTGGACTTAAAGTACATGGATTTTAGCAAAGCATTTGACAAGGTCCCACGTGGGAGGTTTGTCATTGGCTTTGTAGGAGAATCAGAGAGCGGTAATAGAGGGTTGCCTTTTCAAATAGAGGCCTGTGACCAGTGGTATGCCTCAGGAACCGGTGTTGGGCCTGTTGTTGTTTGTCATCTATATCAACAATCTGGATGATCATAAGACCATAAGACATAGGAGCAGAATTAGGCTATTTGGCCCATTGGGTCTGCTCCACCATTCAATCATGGCTGATCCCCACCCCCCGGCCTTCTCCCGGCAATTTTTGATGCAGTGTCTGGTCAATAACTTATCAAACTCTGCCTTAAATACACCCAATGACCTGGCCTCCACAGCTGCCTGTGGAAATAAATTCCACAAATTCACCACTCTCTGGCTAAGAGATGTCTCCACATCTCTGTTTTAAACGAACACCTCTCTATCCTGAAGCTGTGCCCTCTTGTCCTAGACTCCCCCACCATGGGAAGCATCCTTTCCACATATACCTTCCCTAGGCCTTTCAACGTTCAAAAGGTTTCAATGAGATCCCCCCACATCCTTCTAAATTCCAGCAAGTACAGACCCAGAGCTATCAAATGTTCCTCATATGATAACCCTTTCATTCCTGGAAACATCCTTATTGAATCTCCTCTGGTCTCTCTCCAATGCCAGCACACCTTTTCTAAGATGAGGAGTCCAACACTGTTCATAATACTCAAGATGATGCCTCACCACTGCCTTACAAAGCCTCAGCATCACATCCCTGCTCTTCTATTCTAGATCTCTTGAAATGAATGCTAACATTGCATTTGCCTTCCTCACCACCAACTCTACCTGCAAGTTAACCTCTAGGATATTCAGCACAATGACTCCCAGGTCCCTTTGCATCTCCCCATTTAGAAAACAGTCTTCACATTTATTTCTACTACCTAAATGCATGACGATGGATTTTCCAACATTGTATTTCATTTGCCACTATCTTACCCATTCTCCTAATCTGTCTAAGTACTACATCTTACCTGTTTCCTCAACACTACCTTCCCCTCCACCAATCTTCATATCATCAGCAAACAAAGCCATCTATTCCAACATCTAAATCACTGATATACAACATTGATAGAAGCCGTCCCAACACCATTAGTCACTGGCAGCCAACCAGACAAGAATCCTTTTATTCCTACTCACTGCCTCCTACAAATCAACCAATGCTCTAACCATGCCAATAACTTTCTTGTAATACCATGGGCTCTTAACTTGGTAAGCAGACTCATGATTGGCTCCTTGTCAAAGGCCTTCTGAAAGTCCAAATATACAACATCCACTACATCCCCTTTATCTATCCCACTTATAACCTCCTCAAAAAATTCTAACAAGTTTGTCAGGCAAGACTTTCCCTTAGGGAAACCATGCTGACTTTGTCCTATCTTGTCCTCTATCACCAAGTACTCCATAACTTCATCTCTGACAATTGACTCCAGCATCTTCCCAATGAGCGAGGTTAGGCTAACTGGCCTATAATTTCCTTTCTGATGCCTACCTCCTTTCTTAAAGAGTGGAGCGACATTTGCAATGATTTTTTTTATATAGATTATTGTAAATACCTCCCCAATCTCTAGCACTCCCTCTTTCAGAACCCTAGGGTGCAGTTCATCTGGTCTGGGTGACTTATGTACCCGGACCAGAGGTATTTCTGCTTTTTGAGCACCTTCTCCCTTGTAGTAGTAACTGCACTCACTTCTCTTCCTTCACACACTTCAGCATCTGGGACACTGCTAATGCCTTCCATAGTGAAGACTGCCATCTCCTCATCCCCTGTTATTTCTCTGGCCTCATTTTCTAGCAGTCCTATATCCAGTCTCATCTCTTATTTTTTACATACTTGAAAAAGCTTTTACTATCCAGTTTGATAGTGTTTGCTAGCTTTTTTTCTCATATTTCATCTTTTCCCTTCTAATGATCCTTTTAGTTACTCTCTGTAGGTTTTAAAAAGTTTTCCCATCCTCTGTCTTCCCATTAATTTTTGCTTTGTTGTATGCCCTCTCTTTTGCTTTTATAATAGTTTTGACTTCCCTTGTCAGTCCTGTTATACTATTTTGCTATTTGAGCATTTCCTCGTTTTTGAATGCAATCTGTCCTGCACCTTCCTCATTTCCCCCAGAAACGCAAGCCATTGCTGCTCTGCTGTCACCCTTGTCAGCATTTCCTTCCAATTTAGTTTGGCCAACTCCTCTCTCACACCACTATAATTGCCCTTGCTCCACTGAAATACTGCTATGTCAGACTTTACTCTCTGCTTATTAAACTTCAAGTTGAATACAATCATATTGTGATCATGGGCTCCTAAGGGTTCTTTTACCTTAAGCTCCCTAATTGCCTCCAGTTCATTACATGACACCCAATCCAGTGTAGCTGATCCCCTAGCAGGCTCAATGACAAACTGCTCTAAAAAGCCATCTCGTAGGCATTCATCAAACTCACTCTCTTGAGACCCATTACCAACCGAATTTTCCCAATCAACATGCATGTTAAAATCTCCCATGACTATCATAACATTGCTCTTTTGACTCGCCTTTTCTATTTCCTTTTGCAATGTGGCTAACTGGATTATTGAGCTTGCAGTGGGATCTGGATCAGCTGGAAAAATGAGCCGAAAAATGGCAGATGGAATTTAATGCAGATAAGTGTGAGGTTTTGCACTTCAGTAGGACCAACCAGTGTAGGTCTTATACAGTGAACGGTAGGGCACTGAGGAGTGTGGTAGAACAAAGGGTGTTGGGAATACGGGTCCATAATTCATTGGAATTGGCAGCACAGGTACATAGGGTCGAAAAGAAAGCTTTTGGCACCTTGGTATTCATAAATAAATGTATTAAGTACAGGAGATGGGATGTTATGTAGAAGTTGTATAAGACATTGGTGAGGCCAAATTCCGAGTTTCAGTCACTTACCTACAGAAAAAAATGTAAATAAGTTTGAAAGAGTACAGTGAAAATTTAGAAGGATGTTGCCAAGACTGGAGGACCAGAGTTATAAGGAAAGATTGAATAGGTTAGGACTTTATTTCTTGGAAGTAAAAGATTGAGGGAAGATTTGATAGACGTAAACAAAATTATGAAGGGTATAGTTAGGATATACAAGCAGACTTTTTCCACTGAGGTTGGGTGGGACTGAAGCTAGAGGTCATGGGTTAAGGGTGAAAGATGAAATGCTTAAGGAAAACAAGAAGGGAAACTTCTTAGCTCAAAGGATTGTGAGAGTGTGGAACGAGCTGCCAGACAAGTGGTGTATGTGAACTTGATTTTAACATTTAAGAGAAATTTTGACAGGTACATGGATGGCAGGGGTATGGAGGGCAATGGTCCTGATGCAGGTCAATGGGAGTAGGCAGCTTAAATGGTTTGGCATGGGCTAGATGGGCCAAAGGGTCTGTTTCTGTGCTATACTTTTCTATGACTCTATCACTCTATAACTCTGAACTCTATGATCCTAACCCCAGAATAACTATAAAAATAGAACGTGATTCAGGGAGCTTGCTTGTGAAAAGAGATTTCTCACATTATTTGAAGGATTTGATGGTGTTGACATGGAGCATGTTAACAGAGGCTTTGACTGTGACAAAATTCCTGTTGTAATAACTATCAATATTTTGGTCAGTTCACCTGCTTCCACTCCAGTTCTTCTCTTGGTGGTACTTCAGGAAATTCCATTGCACAGTTCATGTAGGACGTGTGTAAGATTTTGGTGGCATTGTACACATTGTACTCAATCATCTTGTGTTTGTTACAATCCAACATCTGATCTTGTTGATAGTTTGAATTGCTTGGGGACATGGTGCATTTACTCAAGTGACATTGGTCTTCATAATGCTTAGTACAAGTTGACATTGAGGGAGATGATGAAGGTGGTGATGAGTCAAGCCTTTTGTTGCCTTGGTCATTCAGCAGTGTTTCACAGACCCTGCCATCATGATCTAGCTTCTTTGAAGGATATTGCTCCAAACAGTGTTTCTTCTGGCATGTTTGTTCACACTTCTCCAGACTTCTCTGTACCCTGAGTAGGGATTTAAACTAAAAGGAATGCATGAATCTTAATGCCAACACTGGCATTAACACATATCATCAGAAAAAAATAGCACATAAGATTTGATCTCCAGCTTTTGCCGGCAGATGCCAAGCCATTTTACATGCAATTGAATCTAATGGTTCTGATGAATGACAGCTATTCTCAGAATCACCTTCAAGTTACTTATTGAAAAACACTAGGAACACAAAATTAAACCTCAAAAGCATCAGCTCTAGAGGGAGCTTAAGACCAGAGAATACATCACAAAGCTTAACAACAGGCAGAGATGATGAGAGCATACAGATGATGTGTGTGTGGTCTTTCAAAGGGTATCTGACACATAATAGAGTTGATAACAGGTACCATTTGAAGGACCTACCCACAGTTCATTCTGGGTAACACAAAATACTGGAGGAAATCAGCAGATCTGGTAGCATCTATGGAAATGAATTAATATTTGACATTTGGGGCCAAGACTTCAGGACTGGAAAGGAAGGGGAGAGATGCTAGAATAAAAAGGTGCAGGGAGGGGAAGGAGGATTAGCCAGAATCTGAAATGTGAAGCCATGTGAATGTGGGAGAAACTGTAGAAGAAGGAATCTGATAGGAGAGGAGAGTGGACTATGGGAGAAAGGGAAGAAGGATTCTTGGGGAAGGTGATAGGCAGGTGAGGAGAAGAGGAAAGAGGCCAGAGTGGGGATTAGAAGAGGGAAGGGGGAAAAATTATTGGAAAGAGAAATTGATATTCATGCCATCAGGTTGGAGGCTACCTAGATGGAATATAGCATGTAGCTTCTCCATCCTAAGAATGGTCTCATCATGGCAAAAGAGGAGGCCATGGACCAACATATTGGAACAGGAATGGGGATGGGAATTAAAATGGGTTCCACTTTTGGTGTAAGGAGTGGAGGTGCTCGACAAGGCAGTCCCTTAATTTACATTGAATCTCATCAGTGTACAGGAGGCTGTTTTTGGAGAACTGGATACAAAAGACAGTGCCAACAGGTTCACAGGTGAAGTGTTTCCTCACCTAGAAGAACTTTTGGGGCCCTGAATAGAGGTGAGGGAAGAGGTAAATGTGCAGGTGTAGCATTTCTGTCACCTGCAGGGGTATGTGGCAAGAGGGAGATTAGTGGGGAGGGGTGAAAGGACAACACAACACAAGAGAGAGTGATCCCTGCGGAAAGCAGAGCCGGGGGTGGGGGGGGGGGGGGGATGGTAAAGGTATGTTTGGTGGTACAATCCTATTGAAGTTGCAGGTGTGTTGGATATCGAGGTTTCCCTTTTTCCATTATTGATGATGTCCTCATCCACATCTCCTCCATTTCTCAGACATCCACACTCACTCCTTCTTCCCACCAGCTTAACAAAAGTAGAGGTCTTCTTGTCCTTACCTACCACCCCATGGACCTCCACATCCAACACATCATCCTCCACAACTTCAATAGGTTCTTATGTAAATGAGAACCAATGTAGATTTGATAATGGCTTTGTCGAGCACCTCTGCTCCATCTGCCGGAAGTGGAATTTCCTGGTGGCCAACCATTTTAATGCCTATCCTCATTCCCATTCCGATATGTCAGTTAATGGGCTCCTCTTTTGCCACAATGAGGCCACTCTCATGGTGGAGGAGCAACACCTCATATTCTGTTTAGGTAGCCTCTAACCTGATGGTGCGAACATCAATTTCTCCTTCTGGTACTTATTATTCCTCCCCCTTCCCTCTGCTTCTATTCCCCACTCTGGCCTCTTACCTCTTCTCCTCACCTGCCTATCATTTCCCCCTGGTGCCCCCTTCTTCCCTTTCTCCCAAGGTTCACTGTCCTCTCCTATCAGATTCCTTCTTCTCCGGCTCTTTACCTTCCTCACCCACCTGGCTTTAGCTATCACCTTCTAGCTATTCCTCCTGCCCCTCCCCCACTTCTTTATTCTGACACCTTCCCCCTTCCTTTCTAGTCCTGAAGAAGGGTCTTGGCCTCTAATGTTTATTCATTTCCATAGATGCTGCCTGACCTGCTAAGTTCCTCTGGCATTTTGTGTGTGTAACTCTGGATTTCTAGCATCTACAGAATCTCTTGTGTTTATTATAACAAGCTAACCTGAAAAGAATGTTAATGAAGTACAGGCTTTTTATTAGAATCAGAAGGTACAGAGGCAATTTCAAACAAGTGTTTACATTCAACCACAATTCAAATGCCAGAATATATTACCACTACCATGGAGAGCTACAATCATATGGAAAGTTATATTCAACACCAATTGGTCTTGAAACAATATAGACAGTTTTTAGCAAATTAATTAATTAAGAAGATGCAGGGATGTTGGGGAAGAATTGCTGTAAGAGACCATTTCCACTGTTGTGTAGTGAAGAGATTCTGTGCACATCATCTCTAAGTCAGCTCTATTAGATTTAAGGAACCTCTAATTAGGTAAATTGGGGAGGGAGAGACTCATGATGCCTCTATATCTGTATGTACATTCAATGGCAAAATACATGTTTGTTACCAGATTATAGTCAACAAAAAGAGATAATCTCTCCTTGATTTTCCTTCCAATCTTGCTTGACTTGCTGGAACAATCAGTACAATGACTTTGCTTTGAATAGCAGTGCTTGTAAAATATTATTTTTCCCTTACCCTTTGCCTTTCTATTGAAGCCAGGAAATCCAGGTCCGTTGTGTCTGAGATCCCACCATGGATCACTAGCACCTTAGAGTCAATAACTGTTGCTAATGGCAGCCATCTGAACACATCTTGGACAAGCTGAAGTATTCTTTTCCCTTGTGTCTAAACAAAGGATTGATAACAAGCTGAAAGCATCATGCAAAATTTTATTGTCAAAGACTTTTACTCCTCAAGAGTAATCAACCACAAACATTCTGGAACTGAGATTTCTCTGGAACAATAAGGAAAGTTGCAATGCACCATGTTCTCGAACCAAGCATCCAGTACCCAATAACCAGAGGGCGCAGGAAGGTCAGATACAGCCATTCCCTATCCTCTCAAGCACCCACTGATGACAGGCTCCAGGCAACAGAAGAGGAGATGTGAGAGCAGTAACAACCTAACTCCTGCACCCTACATATCAATCAGAGCAGAAAATGACAGATAGGCAGCACAGTCTGCTCTGAGGAAACACCTGGAAAACAAGAACCTCTGAGGTCAACTCTCTGAGAAACTCCTTAATCTTGCCCTGCCCTTTACTCTATTTACCCTGATCCCTTCCCATCTGCCTCAATTACTGAAGTATGCCTTGTTTTACCTGCCACTGTCCAGTTCCTCAGACACACCTGGGTCTGTCTCCCTCAGTGGATCCTTTCTCAGAAATGGCCAAAATTCATGGACATTTCTGGATGTCACAATGACAGTCACACAGCAAACAACTGCTGCTGTTGCTGTCAACTGGTTCTACTGAGCTTTAGTGTCAGCCACAACTTCACACTGCTTGGCTGGTACCTTTGTCCACTGCCAGTAAACCTGGTAAGGTGAACACAAACAGCAGGTGGAGAAGCTTATTTCATTTTACCCATACAAATAAAGGGCTGCTCCTTTAGAACTGATATAAGGAGGAATTTCTTCAGCCAGAAGGTGGGAAATCTGTGCAATTTATTTCCACAGAGAACTGTGGAGACCAAGGCAGTGGGTGTATTAAGGCAAGTATTGATAGATTCTTTATTGGAAAGCTTTGGGAGGGGGTTAAAGGTTAGAGGGAGACGGCAAGAGAATGAGGTTGAGAGAAAAAAAAATCAAATATGATTGAATGGTGGAATAGATTCAAAGGGCCTAATTCTCCAAAATCTTATAGCAACAAAACTTTTTTTCACCCAGAGAGCTGTGGATCTATGGAATGCTCAGAAGGCAGTGGAGGCCAATTCTCTGGACGCTTTCAAGAAAGAGTTAGATAGAGCTCTTAAAGATAGTGGAGTCAAGAGATTTGGGAAGAAGGCAGGAACAGGGTCCTGATTGTGGATGATCAGCCATGATCACATTGAATGGTGGTGCTGGCTTGAAGGGCCGAATGGCCTACTCCTGCACCTGTTGTCTATTGAATACTGAAGCAAACTATTCATGAAGTACTTCTGCTACCTCCTCCGGTTTCATGCACACTTTTCCACTGTCACACTTGATAGGTCCTATTCTCTCACATTTTACCCTCTTGCTCTTCACATATTTGTAGAATGCCTTGGGGTTTTCTTTAATCCTCCTTGCCAAGGCCTTCTCATGGCCCCTTCTGGCTCTCCTAATTTAATTCTTAAACTCCTTCCTGCGAGCCTTATGATTTTCTAGATCTCTATCATTAACTAGATTTTTGAACCTTTCGTAAGCTTTTCTTTTCTTCTTGAATAGATTTTCAATAGCCTTAGTACACCATGGTTCCTGCACACTACCATCCTTTTCCTGTCTCATTGAATTGTACCTATGCAGAATCCTACACAAATATCCCCTGAACATTTGCCACATTTCTGCCGTACATTTCCCTGAGAACATCTGTTCCCAATTTATGCTTCCAAGTTCCTGCCTGATAGCCTCATATTTCCCCTTACTCCAATTAAATGCTTTCCTAACTTGTCTGTTCCTGTCCCTCTCCAATGCTATGGTAAAGGAGATAGGATTGTGATCACTATCTCCAAAATGCTCTCCCACTGAGAGACCTGACATGTGACCAGGTTCATTTCCCAATACCAGATCAAGTACAGCCTCTCCTCTTGTAGACTTATCCACATATTGTGCCAAGAAACCTTCCTGCACACACCTAACAAACTCCACCCCATCTAAACCCCTTGCTCTCGGGAGATGCCGATCAGTATTGGGGAGGAGGAGGTATATCTGGAGGAAGTATAAGTGAAAAGAAATGAATGAGGGCAGAAAAGAACTGTTTGCAGAATGAGAAACAAAGAATGTAGTTAGTGCAATGGGAAAGGCTGCAAATATCCATCAAGGGACATTTTGCAGGTCTCCACTGTTCAGTGCACCAGGAATACCAATTGCTGGTCATTTCAGTTCTCAACTTCAGCCCTGCCTTTGGCTCTTCCTGCTGCTCAGAGAAACCCCAACACAACTTCAAGGAGCAGCACTCACCTTTATAAATTGCTCATTCATTTTGATGTCGAGTTCACCAGCTTCAGATAATCGGCTTTCTCATTTGTGTCAGAACTGGCCAGTTCTGATGAATGGCCAACAGTTTCTAAATCTATCACAAATTCTGCCTGACTTTCTGAGATTCTCCAGCAACATGTCTGTTGTACCAGATTCCAGAATCTGTAGCCCTTTTAGTCTCTAATTTAAAAGACACAATTTGATTCCAAACTTTTCCCAGTTTTGATGACAGATCAGTGACCTGGTTCCTTAAGGATCCCTGGGTGCAGGAATAATGGGATAAGCTCCCACAATCTATTAAATGCTTCCAATGGCATGCACCTCAAGTAACCTCTCACAACCTGTATCATTCCTTCGCATACATTGGTTGCATGGAAAGGGTGAGCCTGCTGCACGAGTAACATCTTGCTCTCCATATCCTACCACAGCATGATTAGAAGTAGTCAGCATAGCTTTGTCAAGGACAGGTCATGCCTTACAAGCCTGATGGAATTTTTTGAGGATGTGACTAAACACAGTGATGAAGGAAGAGCAGTAGATGTAGTGTATATGGATTTCAGCAAGGCATTTGATCAGGTAATCCATGCAAGGCTTATTGAGAAAGTAAAAGGCACGGGATCCAAGGGGACATTGCTTTGTGGATCCAGAACTGGCTTGCCCACAGGCAAAGAGTGGTTGTAGACAGGTCATATTCTGTATGGAGGCCGGTGACCAGTGGAGTGCCTCAAGAATCTGTTCTGGGACCCTTACTCTTCGTGATTTTTATAAATGACCTGGATGAGGAAGTGGAGGGATGGGTTAGTAAGTTTGCAGATGACACAAAGGTTGGGGGTGTTGTGGATAATGTGGAGGGCTGTCAGAGGTTACAGCGGGACATTGATAGGTTGCAAAACTGGGCTGAGAAGTGACAGATGGAGTTCAACCCAAATAAGTGTGAGGTGGTTCATTTTGGTAGGTGAAATATGATGGCAGAATATTGTATTAGTAGTAAGACTCCTGGCAGTGTGGAAGATCAGAGGGATCTTGGGGTCTGCCTCCATAGGACACTCAAAGCAGCTGCGCAGGTTGACTCTGTGGTTAAGAAAACATACAGTGTATTGGCCTTCATCAATCGTGGGATTGAGTTTAGGAACTCAATCTTGCAGCTATATAGAACCCTGGTCAGACCCCACTACAGCAAGGTTGTGGAAACCATAGAAAGGGTGCAGAGGAGATTTACAAGGATTGCCTGCATTGGGGAGCATGCCATATGAAAACAGGTTGAGTGAACTCGGTCTTTTCTCCTTGGAGCGACAGAGGATGAGAGGTGACCTGAAAGAGGTGTGTAAGATGATAAGAGGCATTGATCACGTGGCTAGTCAGACACTTTCTCCCAGGGTTGAAATGGCTAGCATGAGTGGGCGCAGTTTTAAAATGCTCGGAAGTAGGTACAGAGGAGATGTCAGGGGTACGTTTTTTACGCAGGGAGTGGTGAGTGTGTGGAATGGGCCGCCAGCAACAGTGGTGGAGGCTGATATGATATGGTCTTTTAAGGGACTCCTGGATGGGTACATGGAGCTTAGAAAAATAGAGGGCAATGGGTAACCCTAGATAATTTCTAAGTGTAACACTTGCCCAACAGGCTGGTATATGTCTAGGGGAAAAGGAGATCCAGCCACACACCAATCCCACCTCCCGTACACGCAGGTGCTGTGAGAATCAAGTTTATGCCTCGCGCCCGCACACAGTATCAAACCCACAACAAATACCGTTATGAAATACACTTTCAAATACAATTAACCTCCAGGTTGAGTTGGTGGTGAAGGCGGCCAATGCAATGTTAGCATTCATTTCTGGAGGGATAGAATATAAGAACAGGGATGTGATGTTGAGGCTCTAGAAGGCACTTGTGAGACCACACTTGGGAGTATTGTGTGCAGTTTTGGGCTCCTTATTTTAGAAAAGGTATACTGACATTGGAGAGGGCTCAGAGAAGATTCACAAGAATGATTCCAGGAATGAAAGGGTTACTGTATGAGGAACATATGGCAGCTCTTGGGCTGTATTCCCTGGAGTTCAGGAAAATGAAGGGGGATCTCATAGAAACATTCCAAATGTTAAAAGGCATGAACAGATTAGATATGGCAAAGTTATTTCCCATGGTAGGGGATTCCAGGACAAGAGGACACAACTTCAGGATTGAAGGGCGTCCATTTAGAACTGAGATGCGGAGAAATTACTTTAGTCAGAGGGTGGTAAATCTATGGAATTTGTTTCTACGAGTAGCTGTGGAGGCCATGTCATTGTGTGTATTTAAGGCAGAGATAGATAGGTTCTTGATTAGCCAGGGCATCAAAGGGTATGGGGTGAAAGCAGGGGAGTGGGGATGACTGAAAGAATTGGATCAACCCATGATTGAATGGCAGAGCAGACTCGATGGGCCGAATGGCCTACTTCTGCTCCTATATCTTTTGGTCTTTAAAGAGTTTACTAAAATTAAAAGAGTATTAGGCAATACAATATATATGCAAGGGAAACAAACAAAAAGGCGCCAACTTATCAAAGTTCAGTCAGTTTAGTGCACATTGTTGGAGCTCAAACATCGAACCATTCGACCCCTCGTTGCTTGCCTCCGACCTCCACGTCTTCGCACGTAGGACCACGCCCGGTGGTCTTCCGAGTACTGCACCGCACGTCCACCTTCCTCGACAGCCTCCTCCCGGCCCTCTACCAAAAGCCCGTGAAAAACCCCTCCCCAAGTTCCCAGCCTCCCAAGACAAAATAACATTCCCCATTGGTTAACAAATGAATACAATTACCATATCAACAAGTATAAAGCAAAACAACTGCGAGAGAAACACTTATCAGACAAAGAAGCATTCCTACTCTTAACAAACCAAAAAAAGCCATTTTGAGTAACATACACAGGACATTGTACATAAGGTAAGGGCATGTTCAGCACAGCTTGTGAGCTGAGGGGTCTGTATTGTGCTGTAGGTTTTCTATGTTTCTCAGCCTCTATACATATTATCTCTGCTCTCTCCATCTTCTCCCTCCTCTGCAACAAGGTGCATGAAAACAAGACGTTTATCAGGACATGTTGTTGCCATACAGAGACCTTGTGTGAAGGACAGGACTGGAAGCTCAATGTTCCTGGGTTTATTTTCAGGATCTGATAGAAAGGGGGTAAAAGAGGTGGAGGGGTTGCATACTGATTTAATTGTTCCATTTAATATCAGAGAAATGGATGCAATATACAACCTGAAACTCTTGTTCTTGGGAGAGTATTGTCGCAGTCCTCTGAGAGGACGCACAGCAGGGCACATCAACACAGGCAATTTGGGGTGCAGCTCAGAAATAGGATAGGAAAAAAATATGTTGATAGGATTATATTATTGGCTTCTCAGTAGCCAATGAGAAGTAGAGGAACAGATATGCAAGTTACGGAAAGGTGAAGAAACAACAGCGTTGTCATAACGGGGCTTCAACCTCCCCAGTTTTGATTGAAAACTGCCTGAATACAAAAAGCTCAGATAAGGCAGGAATTCATCAGTGCAACCAAGTGAAGTTCTTGAACTTCATATGGAGGCTCCCCCTGAAGGGAAAACATAAAGGACATAGTTTTGGGAAATAAGCCAGGAGACAGGTTCAGTGGTGTTCTTTTGTTCAATGGAGTGCTCCAGTTTATTTCAGGTCAGTGAGACTCATATCGGTGGTACAGAAGTTACCGGAAAATTTACTGAGAGATAGGATTTATGCACATTTGAAAAGGCCTGGCGACCTGGTACATTTTCCAAACCTTCCACATCCTTCCAGAAATGCACACAATACTCATCACCATCCTCTCATTTAGTGTTTTGCCTACAGCCCTTCTCCGTAGCTTTGGGAGTTGTTACTTCGATTTGTTACTGAGTTTGATGTGAGGGCAGCACAATATGCCATTAATCCAGGCTGTGTTTGTTCATTATTAGAAGCATGTAAGGATAGAATTAATAAAAAGAAAAATCCTTACCCTGTACTTCCGCAAAACTTCTTTTTGAAAACCATACCTGAAACATTTAAAATAAATGAACAATGTACACAACTTTACTGATTTACTGTCCAAATTCTCTCACATTAATTCACAACCCCTTAGGCTTAATACAAAATTACCTGTTGCATTATTTCTTCCCAAAATTTAACAGAACATTAAAGTCAATTACTTTCTAGGGCTGAAATAAGGATATTTATTTTTCTCCACACACAGGACTGATGTTGAATATTTGACCTCACAATGAAGCACACTCAGCAGCAGTTTTCAGATGGGAATTGAATTGAGAAAGTAACTAGAAGAAGCAGCAGATGGGTCTCACTGAGGCAAGCTGGTTCAATGTCCAGCTCCAACCACCTGCACATGGTAGGCCCTCATTCTGTGCATGGAGTTCAACTGCAGCCAGTCCACAGCAGTGTGCAACATGTGTACTGTATATTAAAGTAATTCTGGAAACATCGGCAGATGTTTTTATCACTGCATAAATATGAACTGCTGGAGAGACTCAGCAAGTCACAGAGTAAGATTTCTCTTTAAAAAGTATATTGCAATAGGAGCTTGTCATTGAAAATATCTCGGCATTACATCACTCACATAGGCTTCCAGCAATATCAGAGAAAGTAATTGAGAGGCACATGTTCACCTTATATTCATAACATAATCCTCGTGATTTCCTCTATTTAAGTGGACATCGTTTGGAAAGATCAGAAGAAATGCAAAGAGGATAATTATAACCTCCATGGAGTTTTCCCCTCTGTCAACAAAGTCCCCATTAAACACATAAGGTTTCTCTGGCATAGGAAGGCCATTCTGTGAAAACAAATGTACATGGTTAAAGGAAAACAGAGTAACATTGAATAATAGTACATTCGCTACATTTTAAAGTAAATGCAAAAGAGCATTTCACTTAAGTTCCTTCCATACACTACACAAACTCTAAAGCACCATAGGCCAACACATTCTACCACAACATGCAACAGTCAATTTTAATGGAGACCAAGCAATCTATAATAATGGCACCAAACTAGCTGTGATTTTAGGTCACATACTCTCATTCTCTTCCTTTTCTTTCTTCTCCTGATCAATGCAGTTTCACCACAAACCCCCATCATCCTGCTTCTCTCCCCTTTTCCATCCAATCCATTCTGCCAGGCATCCACACTTCACACAAAGTCCACTCCCCTACTGTCCCATCTGCTTACCCCAGCTTCTTTAGTTGATTCCACTTTCCTATCAGAGTCCAGCATCCATAGTCCTTTGTCACACTCACCTCTCTTATGGTTTTATAAAACCCATGCCCTCGAGTTCTTGATTCCCCAAGCCTGGAAAGGTACTGACCTATCTATGACCCTCATAATTTTATACACCTCTATAAGATCTCCCCTCATTCTCTTTTGTTCCAATGAATAAAGTACTAGCTTTACCAACCTCTCTCACAAGTCCTGATAATATCCTCCTATGTCTTTTTCAGCACCTCAGAAATCTTCCTGTTCCTCCAGGCCTTACCCTTGCCTCTTTATACTGGCTATATTCAGTCCAAATGAAGGGTCAACTGTTATTTCCTTCCACGGATGCTGCCTGAGCCACTGAATTCCTGCATCATACTGTGTTGTTTCAGGTTCCAGCAGCTGCAGTCTCTTGTGCCTCCAGCTCTCTATCCTCCCATTGGATAGTACTGTGCACAAGCGTACTAAGCCCAGCTTTCTATCATCCCATTGGACAGTACTGTGCACAAGTGTACTCAGCCCAGCTCTCTATAGTCCCATTGGACAGTACTGTGCACAAGCGTACTCAGCCCAGCTCTCTATCCTCCCATTGGATAGTACTGTGCACAAGCATACTCAGCCCAGCTCTCTATCCTCCCATTGGATAGTACTGTGCACAAGCATACTCAGCTCAGTTCACTATCCTCCCATTGGACAGTACTGTGCACAAACATACTCAGCCCAGCTCACTATCGTCCCATTGGACAGTACTGTGCACAAGCATGCTCAGCCCAGCTCTCTATCGTCCCATTGGACAGTACTGTGCACAAGTGTACTCAGCCCAGCTCTCTATCGTCCCATTGGACAGTCCTGTGCACAAGCATGCTCAGCCCAGCTCTCTATCGTCCCATTGGACAGTACTGTGCACAAGCATACTCAGCCCAGCTCACTATCGTCCCATTGGACAGTAGAGTGCACTAGCGTACTCAGCCCAGCTCTCCATCATCCCATTGGACAGTACTGCGCACAGGTGTACTCAGCCCAGCTCTCTATCGTCCCATTGGATAGTACTGTGTACAAGTGTACTCAGCCCAGCTCTCTATCGTCCCATTGGACAGTACTGTACACAAGCGTACTCAGCCCAGCTCTCCATCGTCCCATTGGACAGTAGGGCGCACAGGTGTACTCAGCCCAGCTCTCTGTCATCCCATTGGACAGTACTGTGCACAAGCGTACTCAGCCCAGCTCTCTATAGTCCCATTGGACAGTACTGTGCACAAGCGTACTCAGCCCAGCTCTCTATCATCCCATTGGACAGTACTGTGCACAAGCGTACTCAGCCCAGCTCTCTATAGTCCCATTGGACAGTACTGTGCACAAGCGTACTCAGCCCAGCTCTCTGTCATCCCATTGGACAGTACTGTGCACAAGCGTACTCAGCCCAGCTCTCTATCATCCCATTGGACAGTACTGTGCACAAGTGTACTCAGCCCAGCTCACTATCCTCCCATTGGACAGTACTGTGCACAAGTGTACTCAGCCCAGCTCTCTATCGTCCCATTGGACAGTACTCTACACAAGCGTACTCAGCCCAGCTCTCCATCGTCCCATTGGACAGTAGGGCGCACAGGTGTACTCAGCCCAGCTCTCTGTCATCCCATTGGACAGTACTGTGCACAAGCGTACTCAGCCCAGCTCTCTATAGTCCCATTGGACAGTACTGTGCACAAGCGTACTCAGCCCAGCTCTCTATCGTCCCATTGGACAGTACTGTGCACAAGTGTACTCAGCCCAGCTCTCCATCGTCCCATTGGACAGTACTGTGCACAAGTGTACTCAGCCCAGCTCACTATCCTCCCATTGGACAGTACTGTGCACAAGTGTACTCAGCCCAGCTCTCCATCGTCCCATTGGACAGTACTGTGCACAAGTGTACTCAGCCCAAGTCTCTATAGTCCCATTGGACAGTACTGTGCACAAGCGTACTCAGCCCAGCTCTCTATCATCCCATTGGACAGTACTGTGCACAAGCGTACTCAGCCCAGCTCTCTGTCGTCCCATTGGACAGTACTGTGCACAAGTGTACTCAGCCCAGCTCTCTATAGTCCCATTGGACAGTACTGTGCACAGGTGTACTCAGCCCAGCTCTCTGTCGTCCCATTGGACAGTACTGTGCACAAGCATACTCAGCCCAGCTCTCTATAGTCCCATTGGACAGTACTGTGCACAAGCATACTCAGCCCAGCTCTCTATCCTCCCATTGGACAGTACTGCGCACAAGCGTACTCAGCCCAGCTCTCCATCGTCCCATTGGACAGTACTGCGCACAGGTGTACTCAGCCCAGCTCTCTGTCGTCCCATTGGACAGTACTGTGCACAAGCGTACTCAGCCCAGCTCTCTATAGTCTTATTGGACAGTACTGTGCACAAGCGTACTCAGCCCAGCTCTCTATCCTCCCATTAGACAGTACTGTGCACAAGTGTACTCAGCCCAGCTCACTATCCTCCCATTGGACAGTACTGTGCACTAGCGTACTCAGCCCAGCTCTCTGTCGTCCCATTGGACAGTACTGTGCACAAGTGTACTCAGCCCAGCTCTCTATCCTCCCATTAGACAGTACTGTGCACAAGTGTACTCAGCCCAGCTCACTATCCTCCCATTGGACAGTACTGTGCACTAGCGTACTCAGCCCAGCTCTCTGTCGTCCCATTGGACAGTACTGTGCACAAGTGTACTCAGCCCAGCTCTCTGTCGTCCCATTGGACAGTACTGTGCACAAGTGTACTCAGCCCAGCTCTCTGTCGTCCCATTGGACAGTACTGTGCACAAGCGTACTCAGCCCAGCTCTCCATCATCCCATTGGATAGTACTGTGCACAAGTGTACTCAGCCCAGCTCTCTGTCATCCCATTGGACAGTACTGTGCACAAGTGTACTCAGCCCAGCTCTCTGTCGTCCCATTGGACAGTACTGTGCAGAAGGGTGCTCAGCCCAGCTCTTTTGTCTGATGTTGTTCAGAAGGAAATTGCAATGCTTTCTGGCTGCAGTATTTATAAACTTCAGTCCAATTCCTAATTAATAATATAGCAAAATATTTTTGTACAAACTGGTGCTGACATCAGTTCAGCAGGTATTTCTCCATAGGGGAGATCTGAATTAAGAGAAAAAAACATTCTAAGAAGTGTCGACATCATATCAGGTACTATACTCCCATTTGCTCCTACATTCATTCCACATAGTTGCAGGAAGGAAAAGACGTATCCTCCTTGAGCCAAAGTGACAGGTTGGGGTACTGAAAGGGCAGAAGTTTACCCATGTCCCTTGATGGGTGATAAGTGCACCAAGTAGCCAATATTCCAACTGTTATGAGGCTCATGGAACGCGAGTCAACTTTCTCCTGTTGCAACACGAGTGAATCTGCAGATGCTGGAAATAAGTAAAAACACAAAATGCTGGCAGAACTCAGCAGGCCAGATAGCATCTATGGGAGGAGGTAGTGACGGCGTTTCGGGCCGAAACCCTTCATCAGGAGTGAAGTAACATGGGATGGCCAAGGGGGGATAAGAAGTGGGGGGGAGGGATAAAGTAGAGAGCTGGGAAGTGATAGGCTGGAGGGAAATGGGCTAGCGGGAAGGTGGAGAATTATGGGAAATAAAAGAGAAAGAAAGGTAGAGCTGGGGTGAGATTATAGTGAGGGGGGAAAAGAGAGAGAAAGAGAACCAGACTAAAATTATAGATAGGGATGGGGTAAGGGGGGGGGGGTAGGGGTATCAACAGTGGTCTGTGAGTTGAATGTTCATGCCGGCAGGTAGGAGGCTACCTAGGCGGGAGATAAGGTATTGCTCCATCAACCCACGTGTGGCCTCATCTTGACGGTAGAGGAGGCCATGGACATATCGGAGTGGGAGTGGTCTGTGGAATTGAAGTGTGTGGCCACAGGGAGATACTTCATCCCTCCCCCCACTTCTTATTCCCCCTCAACCATCCCATGTTACTTCACTCCTGATGAAGGAACGTCGTCACTACCTCCTACCATAGATGCTGTCTGGCCTGCTGAGTTCTGCCAACATTTTGTGTTTTTATTTCTCCTGTTGCACCCTTGCCAGGGGGCACTGAGATGCCCTCGGTGGTATAGTTAGAGAAAAGAGAATGAGTTACTCTCCTTTTGTCCTGGGGTGGCAGAAGGTAACATTATAAAGGTATTTGAATAAGTACGTAAATAGCAAAAGTTAAAAGACACTTGGATAAACAAATTTGAGAAGAATAGGGGCCAAATGTGAGCAATGGGACCAACTTAGTTGAACCTCTTGGTCAGCAGGGTGAATTGGGCCTGTTTCGTGTTGTTTTAATCTACAATGACTCCATGACTTTAAAATACAATTCCATTACTGGTTTTGAAACTGTACTTCAGTAACAATGATAGCTGAAGTGTTTTGGAATATTGATATTTCTGAAATATTAATGCTAACTAATTAAATCTCCAGCACATTTTCCTTAGACTGAGATGCACAGTTAAACATGTAAGAGTGTGTAGCCTTCCTTACCTTGTAGAATATTAGGAGCAGGTCATCTAGCTTCCCATGCAAATCTCCTGAAAGACATGAGAAAGCATTAATATTCTACAAGTTACGTACCAAGCAAATTGCTTGAGTTATTTATTTATTTAGTGATACAGTGTGGAATAGGCCCTTCTGACTTACTGAGCCACATGAGCCAGCAACCCACTGATTTAACCCTGGCCTAATCACAGGATAATTTACAATGACCAATTAACCTGCTAACCAGTACATCTTGGGACTGTGGGAGGAAACCAGAGCACCCAGAGGAAACCCACATGCACAGGGGAAGGAACAAACAGACTTGCTTACAGAGGGCGCCAGAATTGACACTGAGCTGTAAGAGTGTCACGCTGTCCACTTTGCTACTGTGGTACCCCAAGGTGTTCTGTTTTCATCACAATCACAAAATGAACTGTCAGATCATGGTAGAGTCATGGAACACTACAACACAGAAACAGACTCTTCGGCCCAAGCAGTCCATGCCAAACTATTATTCTGCCTAGTCCTATCAATTTGCACCTGGACCATGGTCCTCCATGCCCTCCCATCCATCTAACCCAACTTCCCAGAACTCGCATCCACCTCTTCTGCCAGCAGCTCATTCCGCTCTCACCACCCTCTGAGTGAAGAAGTTCCCCCTCATGTTCCCCTTAAACATTCAACTTCCACCATTAACCCATGACCTCTAGTTCTAGCCTCACTCAACCTCAGTGTAAAAAACCTACTTGCATTTACCCTATCTATACCTCTCATAATTTTGTACAACTCTATCAAATTTCCCCCATTCTCCGAATAGTCCTAACCTATTCAACCTTTCCCTTATAGCTCAGATCCTCAAGTCCCAGCAATGTCCTTATAAATTTTCTCTGCACTCTTTCAATCTTATTGATAATTTTCCTGAAGGTAGTTGACCAGAACTGCATGCAATGCTCCAAATTAGGCCTCACCAGTATTGTCAACAACTTCATTATATATTCCAACTCCAAACTCCAGGACTTGATATTTTTATTTATGTGCTAAATGTGCCAAAGTTCTTTTTTATGACCCTATCTACATGTGATGCCACTTTCAAGGATTATGGATCTGTATTTCCTGATCCCTCTGTTCTACCGCACTCATCAGTGCCCTACCATTCAGTGTGTGGCCTATCCTGGCTTATCCTCCCAAAGTGTAACACATCACACTAGTCTGCGGAAATTCCATCTGCCATTTTTAGCTAATTTTTCCAGCTAGTCCATATCCTGCTGCAAGCCGTGAAGGTCTCACTCACTGTTCATTGCGCCCCCCCAAATCTTGGTGTCATCCGCAAATCTGGTGATCTAATTTGCCACATTATCATCTAGATCATTGATATAGATGACAAACAACAATGGACCCAACACTGACCCCTGCGACACTTCATTAGTCACAGGCCTCCAGTCAGAAATGCAACCCTCTACAACCTTCTCCCATGAAGCCAATGTCTAATCTAATTACCACCTCCCTGAATGCCACATGACTGAATCTTTTTGACCAACCTGTCAAATGCCTTGCCAAAGTTCATGTAGACTACATCTATTCTCTTTCCTTCATCAACACTCCTGATAACTTCTTCAAAAAATTCTGTAAAATTGATTAGACATGGCCTACCACACACAAAGCCACGTTGACTATCCTATCAGTCCCTGTCCATCCAAATAATTATATAACAGTCCCTTAGAATACCTTCCAATAACTTGCCTACTACTGATGTCAGGCTCACTGGCCCATAATTTCCTGGCTTACTCTTAGAGCCTTTCTTAAACAACAGGACTACATTAGCTATCCTCCAGTTCTCTAGCACATTATCCATGCCTAAGGATTTTTAAATATCTCTGCTAGGTCCTTGCAATTTCTGCACAAGTCTCCCACAGGGTCTGAGGGAACATCCTGTCAGGCCCTGAGGAGTTATCCACCCTAATCTGCCTCATGAAAGCAAATACCTTCTCCTCTACAATCCCATTGCAATACTTGACTTCACTGCTGTTTTGCCTCAATTCTATCGACTCTGTGCCCATCTCCTGAGTAAATATAGGTGCAAAAAAGATCCATTTAAGATCTTTCCTTTGCCTTTTGGCTCCATGTATAAGTGACCATCCTGATCATCAAGAGGACAAAATGTATCCTTTGCTATCCTTTTGCTTTCAATATATCTGCAGAAGCCCTTGGGAATTCTCCTTCTCCTTGTCTGTTAGAGTAAACCCGTGCCTCGTCTTAGCTCCCCCTGATTTCCCTTTTAAGTGTTCTCTTGCATTTCTTATACTCATCAAGTACCTTATTTGATCCTTGTTGCCTAAATCAGCTATGCACCTCATTCATCTTCTTAACCAGAGCCTCAATATCTCTCAAAAACCAAGGTTTCTTAAACCTGTTATCTTAAACCTCTTATTCTGACAGGAACATACGCACTCTGTGCTCTCAGAACTTCACTTCTGAAGGCCTCCCACTTAGCAAGCACACTTTCACCAGGAAACAGCATGTCTGAATCCACACTTTATGAGATCATTTCTGATAACATCAAAACTGTCCCTTCTTCAATTTAGAATCTCAACCTGATGACCAAACCTCTCCCTCTCCATAATTATCTTGAAACTAATGGTATTTGTTTTTTAGGTCTAAAGTGTTCTCCTATCAAACTCTGTCACCTGGCCTGATTTGCTCCCTAATAAGAGATTGTGTGTCACGCTCTCTCTAGTTGAGACTGCTACATACCGATTAAGGAAACTTTCCTGAACACATTTGACAAACTCTATTGCATCCAGCCATTTTACAGCATGGGAATTGCAGTCAATATGCGGAAAATTAAAATCACCTACTAATACAACCTTTCTTCTCTAAATCCCACTCAATATTGAGTCTTCTATAATATAATCTCATTAAAGTGATCATCCCTTTCTTGGTTCTCAGATCACCCACATAGCCTCAGTAGATGGGCCCTCCAGTCTGTCCTGCCTGAGCAGTGCTGTGACATTTTCCTTGACTAGTGATGTATCACTCCCCTTTCCTACAATACTCATCATACTGAAAAGATCTCAACTCAGACAGAACATCATGTTCAACATTTCCATTCCTGCCTTCTCTGCTCTCGGCCTGGAATTCTGGCATACCTAGTTTAAAATCCCTGGTGCTCAAGTAACTTTCTGGAGAGATTGTCCCCGTGAAGCTGGAAAGGTATAGGTTGTAAGATGGAGTTTAATGCTGATAAATGTGAGATGCTATATTTTTGGTAGGAATAACCCAAATAGGACATACATGGTAAATGTTAGGGCATTGAAGAATGCAGTAGAACAGAGTGATCTAGGAATAATGGTGCATAGTTCCCTGAAGGTGGAATCTCATGTGGATAGGGTGGTGAAGAAAGCTTTTGGTATGCTGGTCTTTATAAATCAGAGCATTGAGTATAGGAGTTGGGATGTAATGTTAAAATTGTACAAGGCATTGGTAAGGCCAAATTTGGAGTATTGTGTACAGTCCTGGTCACCGAATTATAGGAAAGATATCAACAAAATAGGGAGAGTACAGAGAAGATTTACTAGAATGTTACGTGGGTTTCAGAACCTAAGTTACAGGAAAAGGCTGAACAAGTTAGGTCTTTATTCATCGGCGTGTAGAAGGTTGAGGGGGGACTTGATAGAGGTATTTAAAATAATGAGGGGGATAGATCGAGTTGATGTGGATAGGCTTTTTCCATTGAGAGTAGGGGAGTTTCAAACAAGAGGCCATGAGTTGAGAGTTAAGGGGCAAAAGTTTAAGGGTAACATGAGGGGGAATTTCTTTACTCAGAGAGTGGTTGCTGTGTGGAACGTGCTTCCAGTAGAAGTGGTAGAGGCAGGTTCAGTATTGTCATTTAAAGTAAAATTGGATAGGTATATGGACAGGAAAGGAATGGAGGGTTATGGGCTGAGTGCGGGTCAGTGGGACTAGGTGAGAGTAAGCGTTCAGCACGGATTAGAAGGGCCGAGATGGCCTGTTTCCATGCTGCAATAGTTAAATGGTTTTATGGTTATGTATCTCTGCTGTTGAAAAGGGTGAGGGGGGGAATGAACAAGAACTTGTAGGCAAGTTTACTAACAACAGCAAGCAGATATCTATTATTATGTTGGCAGCTAGATTTTATGGAAGCATAGTTATGATTCCCAGATCTATAAAAGTAATTGAAGATGTAACAAGTGGGTATAGCATGTTTGCATTTTAGAACACGTTCTTTTGAATACGACTTTAATATCTGTGGAGAAAATCAGGATTTATAGGGCTTGGGATAATAACTTAGCATGGACAGAGATCTATTAAATGTACAGAAAGCACAGTAGGGATATATTTATGGGATGGCTGACTGTAAACTGTGGAATGGCACATGGATAAACATTTATATATATGATAAAGTTTACATGTAAGGCTTAGGGACAGGGCAAGAAAATGACAACCGTAAGAAGTGTGAAACTCACCACTTGGATGGGAAAAAAGAAGTGGCATATTTTCTTGAAAAGCTGAGAGACTGGCAATCCTCACAGTCAGAGGGATTTGCAAATAGGTCAAAGTCAAGGTCAGGCAATTGGGAAGATGATTGAAAAGCCTGGATTCAAATTCCATGCTGTGTTTCCTGTACACTGTTTTCCTATTCACAGCTCCGTCACGCATACGAAAGGACAATGTAAATTCAGAAAGGTGGCCTTTGCCCAGATTGGAATGCCTAATGGGTTCTAGATGGAGATTAAAATTAATATTAAAGATTCACTTTATTTGTCACAAGTACATCAAAACATCAAAGCATAGAGTGAAATGCGTCATTTACATCAATGGCCATTGTAGTCTGAGGATGTGTTGGGCTGGCCCAACAGTATCACCATGTTTCTGGCATCAATGTAGCTTTCCCACAACTTACTAACCCTCACCTGTACATCTTTGGAGGGTGGGAGGAAACCAGAACAGATGGAGAAAACTGCGTGATCACGGGGAGAACATAAACACTCTTTACAGGCAGCAGTGAGAATCTTTCAATGTTCTCTCTTTTATTATTTCCCAAATAACTCAACAAACCATCTTGGCTGTCGAAACAGCTAATAGATGCTCTTTGGACTACTTTGACTTTCTCAAAAATAAGGATAGTTTGCTTGTTACCAGACAGCCTTACAACGCTCCCTTACAGATGCACGGTGAGATGTAAGATTCAGCGTAAAATCGATAGAATCATCTCTTTGTAACAATGAGAAACAGAGGTAACATTTCCTACCACAGACTGTTATATCCTTGGAGTAATGGGTGGAAAGGTGGATGATGTTTGGCAATTTTTTCACAATTTTCTTGGTCTCTTGCAGGAGCTGAAGCACGTACAAGCTGTGAAGCTGCTGTAACGGCAAATGACATCAATGTTACAGGCAAGTGCAAAACCAAGGAACTATACAAACTGTGATGTTGCACTAATTACCCTATCAGTTTAGTATCCAGGGATCCATAAAATTACAGAAGTTAGAGAATTAGAATTCAGTATTTAAAAGTAGATCCAAACAATTTATCGTCAACCCGATAGATCAACGTGTCCTTTCCATTCTTAATTCACGCCCCTCAAATAGTCCAGTAAAGGCTCTCTCACTAAAATTTGGGGACATGCAGTGTTAGAAAGCCTGTCCTACAGTGATCAGTGCCAGAAGGCACACACTCTCAAAATCATATCTCGAACCAACATCCCAGACTTGAGGAACTGTGGCATACAATGGGGACAGAGCGAGCCTTGGAGGTCACGAACATCGACTGGACCCCACGTGGCAGTAGGTCAATTACAGTTTAGGAAACCTCCTCCTGTTGCTCATCATTTTGCATGTAAATCAGCTGCAGAATTCTTGACATTAGAAAGATATCTATATTGCTGTACTTCTAACAAGAATATAAAAGGTAGCTTATGAGTGCAAATCTTTATATTTTGAAATGGCAGCGGTTCAGAATAGGTCACAGCTTAAAAATAGGCTATCATGAGGATAACCTTCTGGCCTGGCATATCTCATGATCTTTCATTCCTATCAAACCAACCCTGGTTCAATCAACAATGTAGAAGAACAGTGGGGTATTGATTTCTGTAGTTAGCCGCTCTTACCAAGAGAGTAAAAGACCTTACATTTACATGCAGGGACAATTGATTATGTTTAATTTCTGTAGTGGATTAGTCTGGTTGCTGGCCCTTTCACTCAGACTCATGGAGAGACCCTAACAGCTTTTCTGTTTATTCACCCTCCCAAAGTTGCATCAGCAATGTCAACCACTACTCAGGACCAGCAGTGCATGTGCATAAATCTGTCATACACAGGTGCCAAAGATGTGGAACTGCAGAGTCTGTGTCAGTCATGTTCAGGGGTGGCTGTGTGCTATCATTAAATTGCATAGCACATCAAACATATGAAATGTGCAGTGGCTTTTCCAGGCTAGTCTTTGCTCAGTAAGTCACCACAGACATGTGCAATTGATATTCATGGCACCAGAGGCTCTTATCCTGAATCTTTGTATAATGCTACATTAACTCACTTTCCGCTGCTTGAATGCTTTAAGCAATACAGTGGCATCAAAAGCTGTAAGGGGAAAAGAAAGTCGTGGTCCTGAGTAGTAACTGGGAACCTTGGTACTTAAATCTCCCAGCATGTGGTCAGACTCTGTACTGTCACACAATTCTCCTGATGGTTTCAATAACTGAGAAAACAAGCCTGCAATAAGAAAAAAATACGTGTTACCAACAGCAGATGTAGATCAATAATTTAATTTATCTGGCCAATAAACTGATTGCATTTCTCCTCACCTGCAGCGTACTGTTTATGGAAATTATTTGCACTCAGCAGTATCTGTTAGCGAACTGCATGGATCAGCAGCAGAAACTTGTGCAAAGGATTCTGCAGCCTTTACTATTTGTCTGATCAAGGTGTAGATTTTTACACCACTCCTTACTC
Source organism: Hypanus sabinus (assembly GCF_030144855.1). Classification (NCBI taxonomy): domain Eukaryota; kingdom Metazoa; phylum Chordata; class Chondrichthyes; order Myliobatiformes; family Dasyatidae; genus Hypanus; species Hypanus sabinus. Next base: position 98,500,239 of record NC_082709.1, read on the forward strand.
TGAGGACCAACCCACTCTAGGGCACTCAGTCTTTTTACCAGTTATGTTGTCAAAATGATCAAACATCAATAATTATTGTCAAAGTCAAGTTTCGTGTCATATGCGCAAGTACAAGTATGCAGGCTCCTGTACCTCCTGCCTGAGGGCAGAATTGAGAAGTGGACATGGTAGGTAAGAGGTACAATGGAAATCTCACTTGTAGGGACATAGCAACACATAGAAAAATGCAAATTAAATATAAGTAATAAACAATTTGACAAGAATGAGCAAATCTAGAACAAAAATGTCCAACTCAGGGCAATCAGACCAAAGTCAACACAGAAGTCATGCAGCTCGTTTATTATTTGTTGCACGTGGTAAACATCAGCTCACAGGAATTCAATGGGCCGCAGAGAGTGGTGGACTATGAGAGGATGCAGAGAGTGGTGGACTATGAGAGGATGCAGAGAGTGGTGGACTAAATGAGGCCGCAGAGAGTGGAGGACAATGAGAGGATGCAGAGAGTGGTGGACTATGAGAGGCTGCAGAGAGTGGAGGACTAGAAGAGGATGTAGAGAGTGAGAGACAATGAGAGGATGCAGGGTATGGTGGACTATGAGAGGCTGCAGAGAGTAGTGGACAAAGAGAGGCCGCAGAGAGTGGTGGACAATGAGAGGATGCAGAGAGTGGTGGACAATGAGGGGATGCAGAGAGTGGTGGACAAAGAGAGGCCGCAGAGAGTGGTGGACAATGAGAGGATGCAGAGAGTGGTGGACAATGAGGGGATGCAGAGAGTGGTGGACAACATGAGGCTGCAGAGAGTGGTGGACTATGAGAGGCCGCAAAGAGTGGGGGACTATGAGAGGATGCAGAGAACGGTGGTCTATGAGAGGACGCAGAGAGCGGGGGACTAAGAAAGGCTGCAGAGAGTGGGGATGATGAGAGGCCGCAGAGAGTGGTGGACGATGAGAGGATGCAGAGAGTGGTGGACTATGTGAGGATTCAGAGAGTGGTGGACAATGTGAGGATGCAGAGAGTGGTGGACTATGAGAGGATGCCGAGAGTGATGGACTATGAGAGGATGCAGAGACTGGTGGACTATGAGAGGCCGCAGAGAGTGGTGGACTATGAGAGGATGCAGAGAGTGGTGGACTATGAGAGGATGCAGGGACTGGTGGACTATGAGAGGATGCAGAGAGTGGTGGACTATGAGAGGATACAGAGAGTGGTGGACTATGAGAGGATGCAGAGAGTGGTGGACTATGAGAGGATGCCGAGAGTGATGGACTATGAGAGGATGCAGAGACTGGTGGACTATGAGAGGCCGCAGAGAGTGGTGGACTATGAGAGGATGCAGAGAGTGGTGGACTATGAGAGGATGCAGGGACTGGTGGACTATGAGAGGATGCAGAGAGTGGTGGACTATGAGAGGATGCAGAGAGTGGTGGACTATGAGAGGATGCAGGGAGTGGTGGACTAAGCGAGGATGCCGAGAGTGGGGGACTATGAGAGGATGCAGGGAGTGGTGGACAATGAGAGGCCGCAGAGAGTGGTGGACTATGAGAGGCCGCAGAATGTTTTGACAATGAGAGGATGCAGAGAGTGGTGGACTATCAGAGGATGCAGAGATTGGTAAACTATGAGAGGATGCCGAGAGTGGGGGACTATGAGAGGATGCAGGGACTGGTGGACTATGAGAGGATGCAGGGACTGGTGGACTATGAGAGGATGCAGAGAGTGGTGGACTATGAGAGGCCGCAGAGAGTGGTGGACTATGAGAGGATACAGAGAGTGGTGGACTATGTGAGGCCGCTAAGAGTGATGGACTATGAGAGGATGCAGCGAGTGGTGGACTACGTGAGGATGCAGATGGTGGTGGACAATGAGAGGATGCAGAGAGTGGGGGACTATGAAAGGCTGCAGAGAGTTGGGGACTATGAAAGGCTGCAGAGATTGGTGGACAATGAGAGGATGCACAGAGTGGTGGACTATGTGTGGATGCAGAGAGTGCTGGACTACGAGAGGCCGCAGAGAGTGGTGGACTATGTGAGGCCGCAGAGAGTGATGGACTATGAGAGGATGCAGAGAGTGATGGACTATGAGAGGATGCAGAGAGTGGTGGACAATGAGAGGCTGCAGAGAGTGGTGGTCAATGAGAGGATGCAGAGAGTGGTGGACAATGTGAGGATGCAGAGAGCGGTGGACTATGAGAGGATGCAGAGAGTGATGGACTATGAGAGGATGCAGAGAGTGATGGACTATGAGAGGCCGCAGAGAGTGGGGGACTATGAGAGGATGCAGAGAACGGGGGACTAAGAAAGGCTGCAGAGAGTGGGGATGATGAGAGGCCGCAGAGAGTGGTGGACGATGAGAGGATGCAGAGAGTGGTGGACAATGTGAGGATGCAGACAGTGGTGGAATATGTGAGGCCGCAGAGAGTGGTGGGCTATGTGAGGCTGCAGAGAGAGATGGGATATTTGAGGATGCAGAGAGTGGTGGACTATGTCAGGATGCAGAGAGTGTTGGACTATGAGAGGATGCAGAGAGTGGTGGACTATGAGAGGCCGCAGAGATTGGTGGACTAAGAGGGGATGCAGAGAGTGGGGGACTATGAGAGGATGCAGAGAGTGGGGGACTATGAGAGGATGCAGGGACTGGTGGACTATGAGAGGCCGCAGAGCGTGGTGGACTATGAGAGGATGCAGAGAGTGGTGGACTAAGCGAGGATGCCGAGAATGGGGGACTATGAGAGGATGCAGAATGTTTTGACAATGAGAGGATGCAGAGATTGGTGGACTATCAGAGGATGCAGAGATTGGTAAACTATGAGAGGATGCAGAGAGTCGCGGACTATGAGAGGATGCAGAGAGTGGTGGACTATGAGAGGCCGCAGAGATTGGTGGACTATGAGAGGATGCAGGGAGTGGGGGACTATGAGAGGATGCAGGGAGTGGTGGACTATGAGAGGATGCAGCGAGTGGTGGACTATGTGAGGATGCAGATGGTGGTGGACAATGAGAGGATGCAGAGAGTGGGGGACTATGAAAGGCTGCAGAGAGTTGGGGACTATGAAAGGCTGCAGAGATTGGTGGACAATGAGAGGATGCACAGAGTGGTGGACTATGTGTGGATGCAGAGAGTGGTGGACTACGAGAGGCCGCAGAGAGTGGTGGACTACGAGAGGCTGCAGAGAGTGGTGGACTATGTGAGGCCGCAGAGAGTGGTGGACTATGTGAGGCCGCAGAGAGTGGTGGACACTGAGAGGATGCAGAGAGTGATGGACTATGAGAGGATGCAGAGAGTGGTGGACTATGAGAGGATGCAGAGAGTGGTGGACTATGAGAGGCCGCAGAGATTGGTGGACTATGAGGGGATGCAGAGAGTGGGGGACTATGAGAGGATGCAGAGAGTGGGGGACTATGAGAGGATGCCGAGAGTGGGGGACTATGAGAGGATGCAGGGACTGGTGGACTATGAGAGGCCGCAGAGCGTGGTGGACTATGAGAGGATGCAGAGTGGTGGACTAAGCGAGGATGCCGAGAGTGGGGGACTATGAGAGGATGCAGGGACTGGTGGACCATGAGAGGCCGCAGAGAGTGGTGGACTATGAGAGGCCACAGAATGTTTTGACAATGAGAGGATGCAGAGATTGGTGGACTATCAGAGGATGCAGAGATTGGTAAACTATGAGAGGATGCAGAGAGTCGCGGACTATGAGAGGATGCAGAGAATGGTGGACAATGAGAGGATGCAGACAGTGGTGGACTATGAGAGGATGCAGAGAGTGGTGGACTATGAGAGGCCGCAGAGATTGGTGGACTATGAGAGGATGCAGGGAGTGGGGGACTATGAGAGGATGCAGGGAGTGGTGGACTATGAGAGGATGCAGCGAGTGGTGGACTATGTGAGGATGCAGATGGTGGTGGACAATGAGAGGATGCAGAGAGTGGGGGACTATGAAAGGCTGCAGAGAGTTGGGGACTATGAAAGGCTGCAGAGATTGGTGGACAATGAGAGGATGCACAGAGTGGTGGACTATGTGTGGATGCAGAGAGTGGTGGACTACGAGAGGCCGCAGAGAGTGGTGGACTACGAGAGGCCGCAGAGAGTGGTGGACTATGTGAGGCCGCAGAGAGTGGTGGACTATGTGAGGCCGCAGAGAGTGGTGGACACTGAGAGGATGCAGAGAGTGATGGACAATGAGAGGCCGCAGAGAGTGGTGGACTATGAGGGGATGCAGAGAGCGGTGGACTATGAGAGGCCGCAGAGAGTGGTGGACTATGAGGGGATGCAGAGAGCAGTGGACTATGAGAGGCCGCAGAGAGTGGTGGACTATGAGAGGATACAGAGAGTGGTGGACTATGAGAGGCCGCAGAGAGTGGTGGACTATGAGAGGATGCAGCGAGTGGTGGACTATGAGAGGATGCAGCGAGTGGTGGACTATGTGAGGATGCAGATGGTGGTGGACAATGAGAGGATGCAGAGAGTGGGGGACTATGAAAGGCTGCAGAGAGTGGGGGACTATGAAAGGCTGCAGAGAATTGGGGACTATGAAAGGCTGCAGAGATTGGTGGACAATGAGAGGATGCACAGAGTGGTGGACTATGTGAGGCCGCAGAGAGTGCTGGACTACGAGAGGCCGCAGAGAGTGGTGGACTATGTGAGGCCGCAGAGAGTGATGGACTCTGAGAGGATGCAGAGAGTGATGGACTATGAGAGGATGCAGAGAGTGGTGGACTATGAGAGGATGCAGAGAGTGGTGGATTATGAGAGGATGCAGAGAGTGGTGGACTATGTGAGGCCGCAGAGAGAGGTGGATTATGAGAGGATGCAGAGAATGGGGGATTATGAGTGGATGCAGATAGTGGAGGACTATGAGAGGATGCAGAGAGTGGGGGACTATGAGAGGCCACAGAGAGTGGTGGACTATGAGAGGCCACAGAGAGAGGGGAACGATGAGAGGATGCAGAGAGTGGTGGGCTATGTGAGGATGCAGAGTGTGGTGGGCTATGTGAGGCTGCAGAGAGAGATGGGATATTTGAGGATGCAGAGAGTGGTGGACTATGTCAAGATGCAGAGAGTGGTGGACTATGAGAGGCCGCAGAGATTGGTGGACTATGAGAGGATGCCGAGAGTGGGGGACTATGAGAGGATGCCGAGAGTGGGGGACTATGAGAGGATGCAGGGAGTGGTGGACTATGAGAGGCCGCAGAGAGTGGGGGACTATGAGAGGATGCAGGGAGTGGTGGACTATGAGAGGATGCAGAGAGTGGTGGACTATGAGAGGATGCAGAGAGTGGGGGACTATGAGAGGATGCAGAGAGTGGGGGACTATGAGAGGATGCAGGGAGTGGTGGACTATGAGAGGCCGCAGAGAGTGGTGGACTATGAGAGGATGCAGAGAGTGGTGGACTAAGCGAGGATGCCGAGAGTGGGGGACTATGAGAGGCCGCAGAGAGTGGTGGACTAAGCGAGGATGCCGAGAGTGGGGGACTATGAGAGGATGCAGAGCGTGGTGGACTATGAGAGGATGCAGAGAGTGGTGGACTAAGCGAGGATGCCGAGAGTGGGGGACTATGAGAGGATGCAGACAGTGGTGGACTATGAGAGGATGCAGAGAGTGGTGGACTATGAGAGGATGCAGGGAGTGGGGGACTATGAGAGGATGCAGGGAGTGGTGGACTATGAGAGGATGCAGCGAGTGGTGGACTACGTGAGGATGCAGATGGTGGTGGACAATGAGAGGATGCAGAGAGTGGGGGACTATGAAAGGCTGCAGAGAATTGGGGACTATGAAAGGCTGCAGAGATTGGTGGACAATGAGAGGATGCACAGAGTGGTGGACTATGTGAGGCCGCAGAGAGTGCTGGACTACGAGAGGCCGCAGAGAGTGGTGGACTATGTGAGGCCGCAGAGAGTGATGGACTATGAGAGGATGCAGAGAGTGATGGACTATGAGAGGATGCAGAGAGTGGTGGACAATGAGAGGCTGCAGAGAGTGGTGGTCAATGAGAGGATGCAGAGAGTGGTGGACAATGAGAGGCTGCAGAGAGTGGTGGTCAATGAGAGGATGCAGAGAGTGGGGGACTATGAGAGGCCGCAGAGAGTGGTGGACTATGAGAGGATGCACAGAGTGGTGGACTATGTGTGGATGCAGAGAGTGCTGGACTACGAGAGGCCGCAGAGAGTGGTGGACTATGTGAGGCCGCAGAGAGTGATGGACTATGAGAGGATGCAGAGAGTGATGGACAATGAGAGGCTGCAGAGAGTGGTGGTCAATGAGAGGATGCAGAGAGTGGGGGACTATGAGAGGATGCAGAGAGTGGTGGACAATGAGAGGATGCAGAGAGTGGTGGATTATGAGAGGATGCAGAGAGTGGTGGACTATGTGAGGCCGCAGAGAGTGGTGGACTATGCGAGAATGCAGAGAGTGGGGAACGATGAGAGGATGCAGAGAGTGGTGGGCTATGTGAGGCTGCAGAGAGAGATGGGATATTTGAGGATGCAGAGAGTGGTGGACTATGTCAAGATGCAGAGAGTGGTGGACTATGAGAGGCCGCAGAGATTGGTGGACTATGAGGGGATGCAGAGAGTGGGGGACTATGAGAGGATGCAGAGAGTGGTGGACTATGAGAGGATGCCGAGAGTGGGGGACTATGAGAGGATGCCGAGAGTGGGGGACTATGAGAGGATGCAGGGAGTGGTGGACTATGAGAGGATGCAGAGAGTGGTGGACTATGAGAGGATGCAGAGAGTGGGGGACTATGAGAGGATGCAGGGAGTGGTGGACTATGAGAGGCCGCAGAGAGTGGTGGACTATGAGAGGATGCAGAGAGTGGTGGACTAAGCGAGGATGCCGAGAGTGGGGGACTATGAGAGGCCGCAGAGAGTGGTGGACTAAGCGAGGATGCCGAGAGTGGGGGACTATGAGAGGATGCAGAGAGTGGTGGACTATGAGAGGATGCCGAGAGTGGGGGACTATGAGAGGATGCAGAGAGTGGTGGACTATGAGAGGATGCAGGGAGTGGTGGACTATGAGAGGCCGCAGAGAGTGGGGGACTATGAGAGGATGCAGGGAATGGTGGACAATGAGAGGCCGCAGAGAGTGGTGGACTATGAGAGGCCGCAGAATGTTTTGACAATGAGAGGATGCAGAGATTGGTGGACTATCAGAGGATGCAGAGATTGGTGTACTACGAGAGGATGCAGAGAGTGCTGGACAACGAGAGGATGCAGGGAGTGGTGGACTACGGGAGTCTGCAGTGTGTGGAGGACAATGAGAGGATGCAGAGAGGGATGGACTATGAGAGGATGCAGAGAGTGGTGGACTACGTGAGGATGCACAAGGAGGTGGACAATGAGAGGACGCAGAGAGTGGGAGACTATGAGAGGATGCAGAGAGTTGGGGACTATGAAAGTCTGCAGAGAGTGGTGGACTATGAGAGGCTGCAGAGAGAGGTGGACAATGAGAGGATGCAGAGAGTGGTGGACAATGAGAGGCTGCAGAGAGTGGTGGTCAATGAGAGGATGCAGAGAGTGGTGGACTATGAGAGGATGCAGAGAGTGGGAGACTATGAGAGGATGCAGAGAGTGGGGGACTATGAGAGGATGCAGAGAGTGGGAGACTATGAGAGGATGCAGAGAGTGGGGGACTATGAGAGGATGCAGAGAGTGGTGGACAATGAGAGGATGCAGAGAGTGGTGGACAATGAGAGGATGCAGAGAGTGGGGGGCTATGAGAGGATGCAGAGAGTGGGGGACTATGAGAGGATGCAGAGAGTGGTGGACAATGAGAGGATGCAGAGAGTGGGGGGCTATGTGAGGATGCAGAGAGTGGTGGACTATGAGAGGATGCAGAGAGTGCTGGACTATGAGAGGATGCAGGGAGTGTTGGACTAAGAGAGGCTGCAGAGAGTGGTGGACGATGAGAGGATGCAGAGAGTGGTGGACTATGAGAGGATGCAGGGAGTGGTGGACGATGAGAGGATGCAGGGAGTGGTGGACTATGTGAGGCCGCAGAGAGAGGTGGATTATGAGAGGATGCAGAGAATGGGGGATTATGAGAGGATGCAGAGAGTGGGGAACGATGAGAGGATGCAGAGAGTGGTGGACAATGAGAGGATGCAGGGAGTGGTGGACTACGAGAGGCCACAGAGAGTGATGGACTATGAGAGGATGCAGGGAGTGGTGGACTACGAGAGGCCACAGAGAGTGATGGACTATGAGAGGCCACAGAGAGTGGTGGACTATGAGAGGCCGCAGAGAGTGGTGGACTATGAGAGGATGCAGAGAGTGGGGGGCTATGCGAGAATGCAGAGAGTGGGGAACGATGAGAGGATGCAGAGAGTGGTGGACTATGAGAGGATGCAGGGAGTGGTGGACAATGAGAGGATGCAGAGAGTGGTGGACAATGAGAGGATGCAGGGAGTGGTGGACAATGAGAGGATGCAGAGAGTGGTGGACAATGAGAGGATGCAGGGACTGGTGGACAACGAGAGGCCACAGAGATTGGTGGACTATGAGGGGATGCAGAGAGTGGGGGACTACGTGAGGATGCAGATGGTGGTGGACAATGAGAGGATGCAGAGAGTGATGGACTATGTGAGGATGCAGAGAGTGGTGGACAATGTGAGGATGCAGAGAGTGGGGGACTATGAGAGGCCGCAGAGATTGGTGGACTATGAGGGGATGCAGAGAGTGGGGGACTATGAGAGGATGCAGAGAGTAGTGGACAATGAGAGGATGCAGAGACTGGGGGACTATGAAAGGCTGCAGAGAGTTGGGGACTATGAAAGGCTGCAGAGATTGGTGGACAATGAGAGGATGCACAGAGTGGTGGACTATGTGTGGATGCAGAGAGTGGTGGACTACGAGAGGCCGCATAGAGTGGTGGACTATGAGAGGATGCAGGGAGTGGTGGACTACGAGAGGCCGCAGAGAGTGGTGGACAATGAGAGGATGCAGAGAGTGGTGGACAATGAGAGAATGCAGAGAGTGGTGGACTCTGAGAGGCCGCAAAGAGTGGGGGACTATGAGAGGATGCAGAGAACGGTGGTCTATGAGAGGACGCAGAGAGCGGGGGACTAAGAAAGGCTGCAGAGAGTGGGGATGATGAGAGGCCGCAGAGAGTGGTGGACTATGAGAGGATGCAGAGAGAGGTGGACAATGAGAGGATGCAGAGAGTGGTGGGATATTTGAGGATGCAGAGAGTGGTGGACAATGAGAGGATGCACAGAGTGGTGGTCTATGAGAGGCCGCAGAGAGTGGTGGACTATGAGAGGATGCAGAGAGAGGTGGACAATGAGAGGATGCAGAGAGTGGTGGACAATGAGAGGATGCAGAGAATGGTGGACTATGTGAGGCCGTAGAGAGTGATGGACTATGTGAGGATGCAGAGAGTGCTGGACAATGAGAGGCTGCAGAGAGTGGTGAACTATGAGAGGATGCAGAGAGTGGTGGACAATGAGAGGCTGCAGAGAGTGGTGAACTATGAGAGGATGCAGAGAGTGGGGGACTATGAGAGGCTGCAGAGAGTGGTGGATTATGAGAGGATGCAGAGAATGGGGGATTATGAGAGGATGCAGGGACTGGTGGACTATGAGAGGATGCAGAGAGTGGAGGACTATGAGAGGATGCAGAGAGTATTGGACTATGAATGGATGCAGAGAGTGGGGGACTATGAGAGGATGCAGAGAGTGGTGGACTATGTGAGGCCTCAGAGAGTGATGGACTATGTGAGGATGCAGAGAGTGGTGGACTATGAGAGGATGCAGAGAGTGGTGGACAATGAGAGGCCGCAGAGAGTGGTGGACAATGTGAGGATGCAGAGTGTGGGGGACTATGAAAGGCTGCAGAGAGTGGGGATGATGAGAGGCCGCAGAGAGTGTTGGACAATAAGAGGATGCAGAGAGTGGTGGACTATGAGAGGATGCAGAGAGTGGTGGACAATGAGAGGCCGCAGAGAGTGGTGGACAATGTGAGGATGCAGAGTGTGGGGGACTATGAAAGGCTGCAGAGAGTGGGGATGATGAGAGGCCGCAGAGAGTGTTGGACAATAAGAGGATGCAGCGAGTGGGGGGCTATGAGAGGATGCAGGGAGTGGTGGGCTATGAGAGGATGCAGAGAGTCGTGGACAATGAGAGGATGCAGAGAGTGCAGGTCTGTGAGAGGATGCAGAGAGTGGGGGACTATGAGAGGATGCAGAGAGTGGTGGACTATGAGAGGATGCAGGGAGTGGTGGGCTATGAGAGGCCGCAGAGAGTGGGGGACTATGAGAGGATGCAGAGAGTGGTGGACTAAGCGAGGATGCCGAGAGTGGGGGACTATGAGAGGATGCAGGGACTGGTGGACAATGAGAGGCCGCAGAGAGTGGTGGACTATAAGAGGCCACAGAATGTTTTGACAATGAGAGGATGCAGAGATTGGTGGACTATCAGAGGATGCAGAGATTGGTAAACTATGAGAGGATGCAGAGAGTCGCGGACTATGAGAGGATGCAGAGAATGGTGGACAATGAGAGGATGCAGACAGTGGTGGACTATGAGAGGATGCAGAGAGTGGTGGACTATGAGAGGCCGCAGAGATTGGTGGACTATGAGAGGATGCAGGGAGTGGGGGACTATGAGAGGATGCAGGGAGTGGTGGACTATGAGAGGATGCAGCGAGTGGTGGACTATGTGAGGATGCAGATGGTGGTGGACAATGAGAGGATGCAGAGAGTGGGGGACTATGAAAGGCTGCAGAGAGTTGGGGACTATGAAAGGCTGCAGAGATTGGTGGACAATGAGAGGATGCACAGAGTGGTGGACTATGTGTGGATGCAGAGAGTGGTGGACTACGAGAGGCCGCAGAGAGTGGTGGACTACGAGAGGCCGCAGAGAGTGGTGGACTATGTGAGGCCGCAGAGAGTGGTGGACTATGTGAGGCCGCAGAGAGTGGTGGACTATGTGAGGCCGCAGAGAGTGGTGGACACTGAGAGGATGCAGAGAGTGATGGACTATGAGAGGCCGCAGAGAGTGGTGGACTATGAGGGGATGCAGAGAGCGGTGGACTATGAGAGGCCGCAGAGAGTGGTGGACTATGAGAGGATACAGAGAGTGGTGGACTATGTGAGGCCGCTAAGAGTGCTGGACTACGAGAGGCCGCAGAGAGTGATGGACTATGAGAGGATGCAGAGAGTGATGGACTATGAGAGGATGCAGAGAGTGGTGGACTATGAGAGGATGCAGAGAGTGATGGACTATGAGAGGATGCAGAGAGTGGTGGACTATGAGAGGATGCACAGAGTGGTGGACTATGTGTGGATGCAGAGAGTGCTGGACTACGAGAGGCCGCAGAGAGTGGTGGACTATGTGAGGCCGCAGAGAGTGATGGACTATGAGAGGATGCAGAGAGTGATGGACAATGAGAGGATGCAGAGAGTGGTGGATTATGAGAGGATGCAGAGAGTGGGGGACTATGAGAGGCCGCAGAGAGAGGTGGATTATGAGAGGATGCAGAGAGTGGGGGACTATGAGAGGCCACAGAGAGTGGTGGACTACGAGAGGCCACAGAGAGAGGGGAACGATGAGAGGATGCAGAGAGTGGTGGGCTATGTGAGGATGCAGAGTGTGGTGGGCTATGTGAGGCTGCAGAGAGAGATGGGATATTTGAGGATGCAGAGAGTGGTGGACTATGTCAAGATGCAGAGAGTGGTGGACTGTGAGAGGCCGCAGAGATTGGTGGACTATGAGAGGATGCCGAGAGTGGGGGACTATGAGAGGATGCCGAGAGTGGGGGACTATGAGAGGATGCAGGGAGTGGTGGACTATGAGAGGCCGCAGAGAGTGGGGGACTATGAGAGGATGCAGGGAGTGGTGGACTATGAGAGGATGCAGAGAGTGGTGGACTATGAGAGGATGCAGAGAGTGGGGGACTATGAGAGGATGCAGGGAGTGGTGGACTATGAGAGGCCGCAGAGAGTGGTGGACTATGAGAGGATGCAGAGAGTGGTGGACTAAGCGAGGATGCCGAGAGTGGGGGACTATGAGAGGATGCAGAGCGTGGTGGACTATGAGAGGATGCAGAGAGTGGTGGACTAAGCGAGGATGCCGAGAGTGGGGGACTATGAGAGGATGCAGAATGTTTTGACAATGAGAGGATGCAGAGATTGGTGGACTATCAGAGGATGCAGAGATTGGTAAACTATGAGAGGATGCAGAGAGTCGCGGACTATGAGAGGATGCAGAGAATGGTGGACAATGAGAGGATGCAGACAGTGGTGGACTATGAGAGGATGCAGAGAGTGGTGGACTATGAGAGGATGCAGGGAGTGGGGGACTATGAGAGGATGCAGGGAGTGGTGGACTATGAGAGGATGCAGCGAGTGGTGGACTACGTGAGGATGCAGATGGTGGTGGACAATGAGAGGATGCAGAGAGTGGGGGACTATGAAAGGCTGCAGAGAATTGGGGACTATGAAAGGCTGCAGAGATTGGTGGACAATGAGAGGATGCACAGAGTGGTGGACTATGTGAGGCCGCAGAGAGTGCTGGACTACGAGAGGCCGCAGAGAGTGGTGGACTATGTGAGGCCGCAGAGAGTGATGGACTATGAGAGGATGCAGAGAGTGATGGACTATGAGAGGATGCAGAGAGTGGTGGACAATGAGAGGCTGCAGAGAGTGGTGGTCAATGAGAGGATGCAGAGAGTGGTGGACAATGAGAGGCTGCAGAGAGTGGTGGTCAATGAGAGGATGCAGAGAGTGGGGGACTATGAGAGGCCGCAGAGAGTGGTGGACTATGAGAGGATGCACAGAGTGGTGGACTATGTGTGGATGCAGAGAGTGCTGGACTACGAGAGGCCGCAGAGAGTGGTGGACTATGTGAGGCCGCAGAGAGTGATGGACTATGAGAGGATGCAGAGAGTGATGGACAATGAGAGGCTGCAGAGAGTGGTGGTCAATGAGAGGATGCAGAGAGTGGGGGACTATGAGAGGATGCAGAGAGTGGTGGACAATGAGAGGATGCAGAGAGTGGTGGATTATGAGAGGATGCAGAGAGTGGTGGACTATGTGAGGCCGCAGAGAGTGGTGGACTATGCGAGAATGCAGAGAGTGGGGAACGATGAGAGGATGCAGAGAGTGGTGGGCTATGTGAGGCTGCAGAGAGAGATGGGATATTTGAGGATGCAGAGAGTGGTGGACTATGTCAAGATGCAGAGAGTGGTGGACTATGAGAGGCCGCAGAGATTGGTGGACTATGAGGGGATGCAGAGAGTGGGGGACTATGAGAGGATGCAGAGAGTGGTGGACTATGAGAGGATGCCGAGAGTGGGGGACTATGAGAGGATGCCGAGAGTGGGGGACTATGAGAGGATGCAGGGAGTGGTGGACTATGAGAGGATGCAGAGAGTGGTGGACTATGAGAGGATGCAGAGAGTGGGGGACTATGAGAGGATGCAGGGAGTGGTGGACTATGAGAGGCCGCAGAGAGTGGTGGACTATGAGAGGATGCAGAGAGTGGTGGACTAAGCGAGGATGCCGAGAGTGGGGGACTATGAGAGGCCGCAGAGAGTGGTGGACTAAGCGAGGATGCCGAGAGTGGGGGACTATGAGAGGATGCAGAGAGTGGTGGACTATGAGAGGATGCCGAGAGTGGGGGACTATGAGAGGATGCAGAGAGTGGTGGACTATGAGAGGATGCAGGGAGTGGTGGACTATGAGAGGCCGCAGAGAGTGGGGGACTATGAGAGGATGCAGGGAATGGTGGACAATGAGAGGCCGCAGAGAGTGGTGGACTATGAGAGGCCGCAGAATGTTTTGACAATGAGAGGATGCAGAGATTGGTGGACTATCAGAGGATGCAGAGATTGGTGTACTACGAGAGGATGCAGAGAGTGCTGGACAACGAGAGGATGCAGGGAGTGGTGGACTACGGGAGTCTGCAGTGTGTGGAGGACAATGAGAGGATGCAGAGAGGGATGGACTATGAGAGGATGCAGAGAGTGGTGGACTACGTGAGGATGCACAAGGAGGTGGACAATGAGAGGACGCAGAGAGTGGGAGACTATGAGAGGATGCAGAGAGTTGGGGACTATGAAAGTCTGCAGAGAGTGGTGGACTATGAGAGGCTGCAGAGAGAGGTGGACAATGAGAGGATGCAGAGAGTGGTGGACAATGAGAGGCTGCAGAGAGTGGTGGTCAATGAGAGGATGCAGAGAGTGGTGGACTATGAGAGGATGCAGAGAGTGGGAGACTATGAGAGGATGCAGAGAGTGGGGGACTATGAGAGGATGCAGAGAGTGGGAGACTATGAGAGGATGCAGAGAGTGGGGGACTATGAGAGGATGCAGAGAGTGGTGGACAATGAGAGGATGCAGAGAGTGGTGGACAATGAGAGGATGCAGAGAGTGGGGGGCTATGAGAGGATGCAGAGAGTGGGGGACTATGAGAGGATGCAGAGAGTGGTGGACAATGAGAGGATGCAGAGAGTGGGGGGCTATGTGAGGATGCAGAGAGTGGTGGACTATGAGAGGATGCAGAGAGTGCTGGACTATGAGAGGATGCAGGGAGTGGTGGACTAAGAGAGGCTGCAGAGAGTGGTGGACGATGAGAGGATGCAGAGAGTGGTGGACTATGAGAGGATGCAGGGAGTGGTGGACGATGAGAGGATGCAGGGAGTGGTGGACTATGTGAGGCCGCAGAGAGAGGTGGATTATGAGAGGATGCAGAGAATGGGGGATTATGAGAGGATGCAGAGAGTGGGGAACGATGAGAGGATGCAGAGAGTGGTGGACAATGAGAGGATGCAGGGAGTGGTGGACTACGAGAGGCCACAGAGAGTGATGGACTATGAGAGGATGCAGGGAGTGGTGGACTACGAGAGGCCACAGAGAGTGATGGACTATGAGAGGCCACAGAGAGTGGTGGACTATGAGAGGCCGCAGAGAGTGGTGGACTATGAGAGGATGCAGAGAGTGGGGGGCTATGCGAGAATGCAGAGAGTGGGGAACGATGAGAGGATGCAGAGAGTGGTGGACTATGAGAGGATGCAGGGAGTGGTGGACAATGAGAGGATGCAGAGAGTGGTGGACAATGAGAGGATGCAGGGAGTGGTGGACAATGAGAGGATGCAGAGAGTGGTGGACAATGAGAGGATGCAGGGACTGGTGGACAACGAGAGGCCACAGAGATTGGTGGACTATGAGGGGATGCAGAGAGTGGGGGACTACGTGAGGATGCAGATGGTGGTGGACAATGAGAGGATGCAGAGAGTGATGGACTATGTGAGGATGCAGAGAGTGGTGGACAATGTGAGGATGCAGAGAGTGGGGGACTATGAGAGGCCGCAGAGATTGGTGGACTATGAGGGGATGCAGAGAGTGGGGGACTATGAGAGGATGCAGAGAGTAGTGGACAATGAGAGGATGCAGAGACTGGGGGACTATGAAAGGCTGCAGAGAGTGGGGGACTATGAGAGGCCGCAGAGATTGGTGGACTATGAGGGGATGCAGAGAGTGGGGGACTATGAGAGGATGCAGAGAGTAGTGGACAATGAGAGGATGCAGAGACTGGGGGACTATGAAAGGCTGCAGAGAGTTGGGGACTATGAAAGGCTGCAGAGATTGGTGGACTATGAGAGGCTGCAGAGAGAGGTGGACAATGAGAGGATGCAGAGAGTGGTGGACAATGAGAGGCTGCAGAGAGTGGTGGTCAATGAGAGGATGCAGAGAGTGGTGGACTATGAGAGGATGCAGAGAGTGGGAGACTATGAGAGGATGCAGAGAGTGGGGGACTATGAGAGGATGCAGAGAGTGGGAGACTATGAGAGGATGCAGAGAGTGGGGGACTATGAGAGGATGCAGAGAGTGGTGGACAATGAGAGGATGCAGAGAGTGGTGGACAATGAGAGGATGCAGAGAGTGGGGGGCTATGAGAGGATGCAGAGAGTGGGGGACTATGAGAGGATGCAGAGAGTGGTGGACAATGAGAGGATGCAGAGAGTGGGGGGCTATGTGAGGATGCAGAGAGTGGTGGACTATGAGAGGATGCAGAGAGTGCTGGACTATGAGAGGATGCAGGGAGTGGTGGACTAAGAGAGGCTGCAGAGAGTGGTGGACGATGAGAGGATGCAGAGAGTGGTGGACTATGAGAGGATGCAGGGAGTGGTGGACGATGAGAGGATGCAGGGAGTGGTGGACTATGTGAGGCCGCAGAGAGAGGTGGATTATGAGAGGATGCAGAGAATGGGGGATTATGAGAGGATGCAGAGAGTGGGGAACGATGAGAGGATGCAGAGAGTGGTGGACAATGAGAGGATGCAGGGAGTGGTGGACTACGAGAGGCCACAGAGAGTGATGGACTATGAGAGGATGCAGGGAGTGGTGGACTACGAGAGGCCACAGAGAGTGATGGACTATGAGAGGCCACAGAGAGTGGTGGACTATGAGAGGCCGCAGAGAGTGGTGGACTATGAGAGGATGCAGAGAGTGGGGGGCTATGCGAGAATGCAGAGAGTGGGGAACGATGAGAGGATGCAGAGAGTGGTGGACTATGAGAGGATGCAGGGAGTGGTGGACAATGAGAGGATGCAGAGAGTGGTGGACAATGAGAGGATGCAGGGAGTGGTGGACAATGAGAGGATGCAGAGAGTGGTGGACAATGAGAGGATGCAGGGACTGGTGGACAACGAGAGGCCACAGAGATTGGTGGACTATGAGGGGATGCAGAGAGTGGGGGACTACGTGAGGATGCAGATGGTGGTGGACAATGAGAGGATGCAGAGAGTGATGGACTATGTGAGGATGCAGAGAGTGGTGGACAATGTGAGGATGCAGAGAGTGGGGGACTATGAGAGGCCGCAGAGATTGGTGGACTATGAGGGGATGCAGAGAGTGGGGGACTATGAGAGGATGCAGAGAGTAGTGGACAATGAGAGGATGCAGAGACTGGGGGACTATGAAAGGCTGCAGAGAGTTGGGGACTATGAAAGGCTGCAGAGATTGGTGGACAATGAGAGGATGCACAGAGTGGTGGACTATGTGTGGATGCAGAGAGTGGTGGACTACGAGAGGCCGCAGAGAGTGGTGGACTATGAGAGGATGCAGGGAGTGGTGGACTACGAGAGGCCGCAGAGAGTGGTGGACAATGAGAGGATGCAGAGAGTGGTGGACAATGAGAGAATGCAGAGAGTGGTGGACTCTGAGAGGCCGCAAAGAGTGGGGGACTATGAGAGGATGCAGAGAACGGTGGTCTATGAGAGGACGCAGAGAGCGGGGGACTAAGAAAGGCTGCAGAGAGTGGGGATGATGAGAGGCCGCAGAGAGTGGTGGACTATGAGAGGATGCAGAGAGAGGTGGACAATGAGAGGATGCAGAGAGTGGTGGGATATTTGAGGATGCAGAGAGTGGTGGACAATGAGAGGATGCACAGAGTGGTGGTCTATGAGAGGCCGCAGAGAGTGGTGGACTATGAGAGGATGCAGAGAGAGGTGGACAATGAGAGGATGCAGAGAGTGGTGGACAATGAGAGGATGCAGAGAATGGTGGACTATGTGAGGCCGTAGAGAGTGATGGACTATGTGAGGATGCAGAGAGTGCTGGACAATGAGAGGATGCAGAGAGTGGTGGACAATGAGAGGCTGCAGAGAGTGGTGAACTATGAGAGGATGCAGAGAGTGGGGGACTATGAGAGGCTGCAGAGAGTGGTAGATTATGAGAGGATGCAGAGAATGGGGGATTATGAGAGGATGCAGGGACTGGTGGACTATGAGAGGATGCAGAGAGTGGAGGACTATGAGAGGATGCAGAGAGTATTGGACTATGAATGGATGCAGAGAGTGGGGGACTATGAGAGGATGCAGAGAGTGGTGGACTATGTGAGGCCGCAGAGAGTGATGGACTATGTGAGGATGCAGAGAGTGGTGGACTATGAGAGGATGCAGAGAGTGGTGGACAATGAGAGGCCGCAGAGAGTGGTGGACAATGTGAGGATGCAGAGTGTGGGGGACTATGAAAGGCTGCAGAGAGTGGGGATGATGAGAGGCCGCAGAGAGTGTTGGACAATAAGAGGATGCAGAGAGTGGTGGACTATGAGAGGATGCAGAGAGTGGTGGACAATGAGAGGCCGCAGAGAGTGGTGGACAATGTGAGGATGCAGAGTGTGGGGGACTATGAAAGGCTGCAGAGAGTGGGGATGATGAGAGGCCGCAGAGAGTGTTGGACAATAAGAGGATGCAGCGAGTGGGGGGCTATGAGAGGATGCAGGGAGTGGGGGGCTATGAGAGGATGCAGGGAGTGGTGGGCTATGAGAGGATGCAGAGAGTCGTGGACAATGAGAGGATGCAGAGAGTGCAGGTCTGTGAGAGGATGCAGAGAGTGGGGGACTATGAGAGGATGCAGAGAGTGGTGGACTATGAGAGGATGCAGGGAGTGGTGGGCTATGAGAGGCCGCAGAGAGTGGGGGACTATGAGAGGCCGCAGAGAGTGGTGGACAATGAGAGGATGCAGAGAGTGGTGGACTATGAGAGGATGCAGAGAGTGATGGACTATGAGAGGATGCAGAGAGTGGTGGACAATGAGAGGATGCAGAGAGAGGTAATTTATTGTTGTCACATGCACCAGGATCCAGGCAGATCATTTAAAACATCAGTGCACTGATGTGGCACAGGGAAATGTGATACAGAAGGTATTACAAACTAACAACAATTTACAGCAACCTCTGTGCCATTGGAATGTAGTAGAAAGCAGAGGCACCTGAGGAAAATCACATGGTGAGGGAGAACATGCAAAATCAACACAGATAGCACCATAGACAACGGTTTCTGGTACTGCGACACAGTGGCTCTAGCAGAGGAACTGCTGTTTACCCATAAATTTATCCAATGGTACCGTGTGGCCACAAATTGGAGTTCCTCACCCCTGTTTCTATCTCTGAAATGCCTTCCCAATTTCTTCTTGAAATTATTGCTTATCTCTACTTCAATTACTTAACTTTCATGCAGATTTCAGGGTGATTCTGGAGCACCAACAAGCCCATCACAGTTCATTCTAACCGCCTTGAATAACCCCAATGATTTCATGCTCCCAGTTACTGTTGATGGTGAGGAAGTCGATGTAGTGAGGACCTACAAGTACCTGGGGTGTACCTGGATGACAGACTTGAGTGGAACACCAACACAGAGGCTGTGTACAAGAAGGGCCAGAGTCACCTCTATGTCCTGAGAAGACCGAGGTCCTTTGGAGTATGCAGGCCTCTCCTTCTCAAGTTCTGTGAGTCTGTTTTCATCAGTACAACCTTCTATGTTGTGTTGTGCTGGGGCAATGCCATCAACACGGGTGATGCCAACAGGCTCAATAAACTGATTAGCAAGGCTAGCTCTGTCATAAGGTGTCAAACTGGACACACTGGGGGCTGTGGTAGAACAAAGGACCCTACAGAAAATCCTGGCAATTCTGAACAATTGCCAATTCTCACCCTCTGCCTGCCACCTTGGTCAAACAAAGGGGCACTTTCAGTAATAGACTGAGAGACTAAGACAACTGAGCTGCTCTAAAGAGCACTATGTGAGGTCATTCTTACTCTCAGCCACTAGGCTCTATAATGAGTCCACCTATAGCTGGGGAAGTGTTGACCCCCCCCCATTAGACTGTTGGAGGCAACTTATTTTTTATTCTTTCATACTTCGCTTTTAATCTTTGCATATTTGCATATCTGTGCACTTGTAATGCTACTGTGACTCTGTAATTTCCTTTGGGATCAATAAGGTATCTATCTATCTATCTATCTGCACACTGCAGACCTGGAATGGGTTTAATTGCTCTTCTCTGGTCTCTCTCCAGTGCCTTCACATCCCTCACACAATATGGAAACTGTATTCAAGGTGTGGCCTCACAAGCACATTATACAGCTTAATGAGAATGTCTTTCGTCTTGAACTCCACTGAGTGCATTATGTAGCCCAACATTCCATTGGCCTTCCTAGTCGCTTTTGTACATTGTCCAGATTTTGATAGCAATGAGTCTACCAGGATGCCCAAATCCTTCTCATACAGTGCACTTTCTAACTCAAGACCCCCCCATTGTATACTTATGTCTAATATTTCTACTTCTTATATGTAATATTTTACATTTACTTACATTAAATTTCATCTGCCATTTATTGCCCACATCTGGATATTATTTAGATCTAACTGTATTGATTCTGCTGCCTGAATGTTATTAGCCCGTCCCCCCTAATTTTGTGTCACTGGCAAATTTTACTAGTCTATTTGTTATGTGTTTATCCAAATCATTAATGTAAATTAAAAACAGCAGTGGCCCCAAGATCGATCTCTGTGGAATTCCACTTTTAATATCTTCTAGATGTGAGATGTTGTTCCCACCATAACTCATTGTTTTCTGTTTTTGAGCCAATTCTGCACCCACTCACACACCTTACCCTGAATCACTACCTCCTGTAATTTGATTGTTAACCTCTCGTGGGGTACCTTGTCAAAAGTCTCCTAGAAGTCCAAGTAAATGATATCAACTCTCTATTGTTATCAAAAATTTCTGTTGTCTCTTCATAGAGCTCCTGAATATTAGTAAAAGATTACTTCTCCTTTTTGAACCCATGCTGGCTTTCTGCTAACATGCCTGTTCTTATCAGCTGTATTGCCATCTCATTCTTTACTACTGTTTCCATTATCTTGCCTGCAATACACATTAAGCTCACTGGTCTACAGTTACCAAAGTCAGTGCAATCACCCTTCTAATATACTGGGACAGCATTAGCCCATTTCCAGTCCTTAGTGATTTCATCAGTCTTCAATGACATTTGAAAACTAAATGTTAGGTGTTTGTATATATAATCACAGACCTGTTAAGGTACTCTTGGATACATGTTGTCTGGCCCTGAAGGGTATTGCAGATATCCTAAGGGATATTTTCAATGCTTTATTAGCATAAGAAAAGTCAAGGAGAAAGTTAAGTGCATTAGGAATAATAGTGGAGTGTTAAGTTATGCAGAGGGAATGTGCTAAGAATCAGCAATTAACCTGTATTACATTGTTCACTTTGCCTGTCTTCCACTCTATCCACAACACCATCAATCTTCATATCATCCGCAAACTTATTAAAGTTCAAAAAGTTCGAAGTTCAAAGTAAAATGTAGTATCAGAGTACATGAATGTCACCACATACAACCCTGAGATTCTTTTTCCTGCCAGTATACTTAGCAAATATATAGAACAGTACTTGTAAACAGGATCGATGAACAACAAACTGTGCAAATGCAAATATAAATAAATACAATAAATAATGAGAACATGAAATAACAAGAGAAAGAGTCCTTAAAGTGAGATCGTTGGTTGTGGGAACACCAGAAATAGAATGAGTGTAGTTATCCCCTTTTGTTCAAGGGCCTGATGGTCGAGGGATAGTAACTGTTGTTGAACCTGGTGGTGCGAGTCCTGAGGCTCTTGTATTTTCTACCTGATGGCAGCAGCGAGAAACACCTGGGTGGTGAGGTTCTTTGATAATGAGGCTGCTTTTCTACAGCAATATTTTATGTAGATGTACTCAGTTGTTGCAAGGGTTTTACCCATGATGTACTGTGCCGAATCTACTACTTCTTGTAGGAATTTCCACTCAAAGGAATGGGTGTTCCCATACCAGGTTGTAATGCAGCCAGACAGCACATTTTCCACCATATATCCACAGAAGTTTGCCAAGGTTTTTGATGACATGTCAAATCTCCACAGAGGAAGTAGAGGTGTTGTCATGCTTTCTTCACAATTATAGTTATATGATGGATCCAGGACAAGACTTCTGAGATAATGACTCCACCTCTGATCCTCCAATGAGGGCAGGCTCATGGACCTCTGGTTTTCCTCTCCGGAAGTCTACAATCAACTCCGTATCTTACTGACATTGATTGAGAGGTAGTTGTTATGACACCATTCAGTCATATTTACACTCCTGTATGCTGATACCTCACCACCAGCAAACTTGTGTACGGTGTTGGAGCTGTACTTAGTCACACAGTCATGGGTATAAAGCAGGTAGAGCAAGGGGCTAAGCACAGCCCTGTGGTGCTTCTGAGTGATGGTTCCTTCCTGTTCTGGTGGTCAAAGCGAGCACAGAAGGCATTCAGCTCATCTGGAAGCGAAACTCTGTTGCACCTTATGTCTCAAAATTCAACTTTGTAGATTATGGAATTCAAACCCTGCCACAGCTGTCATGCATCCCTCATTGATTCCAGTCTGGTCCAGAATCTCCATTTTGTCCCAGAGATGGTTTTCTGGAGGTTATACCTGCACCTCTTGTAGCATTCTTGATCTCCAATATTGAATGCCTCTGTTCTGGTTCTCAGCAGGTTCCAGATTTTATTGTTCAACCAGCGCTTCTGATTAGGGAAAACCCTGAATGATTTTTCGTGGACACACCATCCACAGCAGTTTTAGTAAACTCTGTAACTACCCTGGTGTTGTCATTCAGTCCTCAGGTGAGTTCTTGAACATGACCCAGTCCACTGACTCAAGACAATCCTGCAGCCATTCCTCAGCCTCCTCTTAGTTTTCTTGATCTCTGAAACCTTGCTTTTTAGGCTCTGTCTGAAAGAAGGTAGCAGGAGTCCGGCCAAGTGATCCGACTTACCAAAACAAACTACTTCTGGGGCACCTTGGGACAATGATCTCATGCAGCACAGATCAATCGATACAATTAAATATTCCCACTTCAACCTGATGCAGCTGAGAATCACAACTACTTCCAAAGTCTGCACAGTTAATAAAGATGTCTTAATGCGATTGCATAAACTATCTCTACTTAGAACCAATCGAACAATGCCAATTGTGGCCATACTTCTCCTAGGAATGAAGCTGCTGGTCAGGGATACAGGTGCGTTTATGAAGCTTTAGACTCCCAGTACCCACTAACTTGCTGGCAAATGCCCAGTCTCCCTTTCAAAGCGGGCATAGAAGACGTTGAGTTCATCTGGTAGTAAAGCATCGCTGCCATTCATGTTATTAGGTTTCGCTTTGTAGGAAGTAATGTCTAGTAAGCCCTGCCAGAGTTGACGTGCATCTGATGTCACCACCAACCTCGCTTGGAATTGCTTCTTCGCTCTTGAAATAGCAGCCTGCAAGTCATTCCTGGTTTTCTTGTACAGGCCTGGGTCGCCAGATGTAAATGCCACAGATCTAGCCCTCAACAGACAATGTAATTGATTGATCGATTTATTTATTTATTTATTTTCTATTGGCTCCCTTCCTATTTACCCTGTATACCTCCGACTTTAGATACAACACTGAGTCCTGTCATCTGCAGAAATTCTCTGATGACTCAGCAGTAGTTGGGTGTATAAAGGGAGGACAGGAGGATGAATACAGGGCCCTGGTGGAGGACTTTGTTAAATGCACAAGCTGAATCATCAGCAGCTCAACGTCAGTAAGACAAAGGAGGTGGTGATGGACCTTAGGAAGACTAAGCCCGCACTGCTCCCTGCTACTATTGATGGTGAGGACCCACAAGTACCTTAGAAGCAGCAGTTCAATGCAATACATGTTATCACTCTTTGGTGCAGTGCAGTTGTCTTAGTCTATTACTGAAAGTGCTCCTCTGTTCAGCCAAGGTGGTGAGTACCTAGGGGTGCACCTTGAGTGGAGCACCAACACTGTTGCTGTGTACAAGAAGGGCCAGAGTCGCCTCTACTTCCTGAGGAGACTGAGGTTTTTTGGAGTATGCAGGCCTCTCCTACCAGTCTGTTGTCACCAGTACAATCTTCTATGTTGTGGTGTGCTGGGGCAATGGCATCAACACGGGTGATGCCAACAGGCTCAATAAACTGATTAGAAAGGCTGGCTCTGTTGTAGGAGTCAAACTGGACACAGTTGGTGGTAGAACAAAGGACCCTACAGAAATTCTGGACAATGTTTCTCACTAAAGTTCTCTTACCTTACTGGCCTTGTCATTTCCTCTTACTGGAATATACCTGAATTGTACTCTGTACAGATGGGCTTTAAACATCCTTGATCTGTTGAAATTAGACACTTAAAGACAATGGTTCCCAATTAACTCTCCCTAGTTCTTGCCTATTACTCCAGTAATTTGTGCTTCTCCGACTTAATACACTCTCGCAGGGTCCATGCTTGTCCCTGTTGATTGGTAACTGTTCTGGTCACTGTTTCCTAACTGTTAACCCACTGAAAGGTTGGTCACCTGGCCAAGTTCATTACCCAACACCAGGTCCAGTACAGCCCCTCCTCTTGTTGGACTATCTACATGTTGATTGAAGAAACCATCATGGGCACACCTAACAAACTCTGCTTCATCTAGATCTCTTGCAGTCAGAAGGTCGTAGTTGATACTAGGGAAGCTGAAACCCCCATGATAACAACCCTATTGCTTTTACACCAACCCTTTTTAGTTCTGCTTATTGATCAGCGGCACTTCCCCAGTTTCAGATACTGCCTGATATATTGATTACTTCCAACATTTTGTTTTTTTCCCAATAATTACTGTGTATGCTTGGTACATTGAATAGAAGAGTTTAGGTTAAAGGAATCAAAAGTCACAGTAATACCTCCCAAATCAATGAGCTGGGCACATTTCACTCCGAATTCAAAGTAATTCACCATCAACAGCATACTTAGAAGGAGCAGAAATGTAAAATTTGGAATGGTTCCTGGACTAGAGATAGTCATAGAATCACAGTGTCATAGAGACAAAGAAGACAGGTCCTTCAGCCCACCTACACCACACTGAACATCTTATATTGATCCAGTTTTATTCTCCCTATATTCTCATCAAGTGCTCCCAGATTCTATCCCTCACCTTCACAACAGAGGCAGGTAGGAAAATTTAGGATTGGAGAATTTAATGGGTATAATGCCTTGGTTCATATTTTCACTTATGCTGTACGTATTCCATTTAGCAGTTCCGTAAGAGCAGTCTGTTCTGTTTTCAGCCTGTTTGGGTTATTGCTGAAGATAAGGGATAAGGAGAATTGAGTGCCATTCAATTTGGATGCTCAAATTAAAGGGAGGTTTCTCTGGTGAGGGACACTAAGGTTGGGCTTGGGGCTTTTGTTTGAGAGGAGAGAAGAGGTCATAGGATTTGACCTGGAGCTGGACTGTGATTCAACGAAGCCAGGGGCAAGATCGATTAAGGATCGGTGACTATGGGGTAACTTTGAGCTCCAACTGTTTCATTAAAATAGGCCCTTTTCTTACTTTTCTGTTCTTTTCTTTACTAACCCTTTAGTCAAATTAAGATTCATAAATATAATCTTTAATCGTGTATGGTGTACAGTTTGGTATTTCATGGCACTAGTTTGTAACAGGGTAACAAATTACACAGCATCCACACAAACTGGGGTTTGGGGTGGGAGGGCCACCTCAGTCTCATGAGTTTGGAGGGATCAGAGTGTGTATTCCCTAAATTTATGCTGCCGAAGAAATCAGTGTGTTTCATTTTGGGGTATCGTCCAGGATCAATTTCATTAGATGCTGTGTGATTGCCCTGAGCATTGATCTAGTGGGCTATGTGTTTAAGTCTGTGCTGAACTATTGTTTGGTAAAGTGATTATGATACGTGGTTACGGATGCTGCCGGGGTTGAGCAGTGGTGTGAATCCACAGGGTGACTGGTAACGAATGCATGTGTATTGAGTAGGAGAAACATTTGTATTCCTGATGAATTATTAATTTGAACTTTAAGTACCAGTAAAACAGTAGGAGCAGTTACAATTGTGGAGCGGAGGTTTGACAAAATGGCGGGCAAAGACTTTGTTGTAGTTCAGACTAGCACTGACGTAATGACGGTGGAACTGCCTGGTACCATTGGGGCCCCCTCAGAGGGGGAGCCGTGGGTTGTCCATACTTTCCGGGAGGAGGAAAGTGTAGGAGAGTGGGCCAAATCGCAAGCTGAGTCCTTCAAGGACAGGTTGCTCTCATTTCCGCAGAGCGAGGGAAAGAGTGGTCTGATTTGAAATGTCTAATGAGTCCTCTAGTGAAGAGTGAGAATTCTGAGTCGGTATCGGCCCTTACCTCTCTGGTGAATAAATGGCCCAGTGCCCAAACAGAGTATGTTCTCAGGAGCAAAGCCCACCCCTGAGGGGGAAGAGGAGTATGAGACTTGGGCAGAGCAGACCTCTCAGATGCAGGATGATGACAGAAAAAGAAAGTGATTTGTAGAGAACTTGAGAGGCCCAGCTGCTGACGTAGTGAGATCCATAAAGACTCAGAACCCTTTTGCTCCCTCTGCAGACTACATGCAAGCACTAGAAAAAGTGTTTGGCAGGACGGGAAGCCCAATGGAGCTCATGACGGGGTTTCAGAACATGTTTCAGGAGAAGGGGGAGAAGTTTTCTGCCTACATTTTTTGGCTAGAGAGGCAACTAAATTGCTTGCGGCATAGAGGGGCCATTCAGACAGCTGAGGTGAATCAATTAAGAATGGACCAAATAGCAAAAGACGCCCAGTCCCAAGACCTGATGGCTTGGGTTTCCAAATGTCTCGTAAGACATGTCCCCCTCCCTTGTTTGTTCAGCTGATCAGAGAAGTAAAGAGGGGAGGAAAATGGATCGGAGGTGCAGGGTGAGGGGGGAGGCTCCATCAGCTCATTACAGTCTTTGGTAGTAGCCCCCTGCGCTGGTGACCACTGATAGCCCACCCCAGGAAGTGGTAAAGGAAATCGTGGCAGAGTTGAGAACTGAGACATCCCAGTTGTTATCGGCGCGTGTAACCACTCTGTACGATAGAGCTAATAGGGAGGCAGACCCCTCCCCTAAAGGGATGGACTATGCAGAGGACCACTAGTGATCGGGGTCCTGTGAAAAGGCGAGCGGCCGGTATTGTCTTTTAACTGTGGTGAAGAGGAACACCAGGTGGGAGTGTAAACGACGGGAAACCCCTCAGAGAGTGAACCCTCGGGTACCTAAGCAGAGGGAGACTTTGGGAAACTTAGAAGAGACCCAGTGAGGGAACAGCCTGGCATCTCGGGGGAACATGTACCCAGCAATATATCAAGGAACATCTGAAAGCAAAATACTCTATTCCTGAAGGCATACTGGGGCCAAGCTCCAGTATATCGCTACGGATTGAGGGTATTTATGCCAGAGCCACACTTGACACTGGCTCTCAGGTTACTCTGCTGTACCGTTCATTTTACAACCAGTATTTGACACATTTGCCATTGACACCACGCAGTGCTCTAGAGATCTGGGGTCTTAGTACGGATGACTATATGTACGATGGCTACTTGTCACTGAAGCTGGAGTTTTCGGAGGCAGATATGGGAATAACTGAGGCTCTTGATACATTAGTGTTGGTTTGTCCAGACCCGGTCGAAAGGATAAAGCTTCAATTCTCGTGGGGACGTATACTCCTATTGTGAGGAGGCTAATGGGAGCTTGCAAAGAGAAAGTTGAAGAGAGCTTTCTGAGAACATTGTCCGTTCACTTAGTGTTCCAGGCTGCTTTTGAGGAAGTGCGTGGCCACACTGGGCTGGACAATGAGTTTAGACAAGGGACTGACCAGTTCACCCAGTCCAAACAAGTCATGTTTCAGCCCGGGGAAGTAGATAGAGTAATAGAAACCCCAAATTTCCCTGACTGTCTGAGGCCAAAGTCCTCTTGGTGGAGGAAGGAAGGAAGGAAGACCAGGAAGGCTTACTTTCTGGGGTACTGGGGAGGCCCAAACTACAGAAGCCCTTAGTAATACAGGTGAATAGGAATGACAGTGACTGTCAGGAATGCTACGAAGAGGGAGGTCACTTTCAAGCAGGGGATGCCAATGGTGCATCTCTTCCCAGTGACAGTAATATCTAGTGTCCCTGTGAGACAAGCTAGGAGAAACTCTCTCTGAAAAAGGGAAAGTTGATTGCTGAGTCATTCAACTTTTGGGACTCCCCAGTATCGGGAGGTTGGAAGAGGAGGTTGATGGAGAAGATGTTGAAACTGCAAGATGTCTTTTCTACTGACGAGAGCACTCGCCATACCATCTGGGTGACAGAGGACAGCCCGTTCAGAGAATGGCCGTGGTGACTGGCACTTGCAGAGGTGGAAGACATTCAGCAGCATTTGTGTAAGTTGAAGGAAGCTGGGATCATCATTGAGTCCAGAAGCCCTTACATGTCTCCAATAGTGGTGGCCAGGAAAAAGAACGGGAAGATATGGATGTGTGTGGACAACAGGTCTCTAAACCGGCTTACAGTCCCTGACCAGTATACAGTCCCAAGGGTTGAAGACGCACTGGCCTGTCTGCGTGGTGCGAAGTGATTCAGTGTGCTGGATTTGAGGAGTGGGTATGATCAGATCCCCATGAGTGAGGTTGATACAGATGTATCAACTGGGATGTCAACTGGGATTCTTAAAGTTTGAAAGGATGCCCCAGGACATATTGGGAGCCCCTGCAACTTTCCAGTGTGTCATGGAGAAAACAGTGGGAGATGTGAACTTGCTTGAGGTGTTGGTGTACCTGTATGATCTCGTAGTGTTTGGATCCACCTTGGAGGAACATGAAGCGAGGCTACTGAAGGTGCTGGGCTGCCTGCAAGTTGAAGGATTAAATCTTTCCCTGGATAAGTGCTAGTTCTGCAAGATGTCTTTCAACTACGCTGGGTGCATAGTCTCACAGGTGGAGTAGTTACAGATCTGTCTAAGATAGAGGCAGTGACCACATAGCCAAGGCCCCAGACTGTGAGCACCTTATACCTGTTCCTTGGGTTCTGTGTGTACTATTGGAAGTTCACGAGGGCTACGCAAAAGTGAGTCACCCTTTAAATCAGCTTCTGTGCAGTTACCCTTTTTTGGGGAAGAAAGGGAGAAGGTCAAAAGGAGAGGAGGGTGAACAGCATCTGAACCCTTTGGAGCCTTTTGGAGTTAAATGGGATGCAAAATGTGAAGAGGCCTTTCAGTCGCTGAAGTAGTTGCTAATGAAAGCACCTGTGCTGGCTTTTTGCAGACCCCCGGTTGTCGTACGTACCGCACATGGATGCCAGCAGAGAGGGCTGAGGGGGTGTTCTGTATCAGGATCAGGGCACAGGGTTGAGACCTGTTGCATTTGTCAGCCGGAGTCTGTCACCCTCTGAGCAAAACTACCCCACACAGAAACTGGAGTTCCTGGCATTGAAATGGACTGTGGTGGATAAGTTAAGTGACTATAGCTCCATGGTGCCAAGTTTGAGGTGGGGATGGACAACAATCCTCTAACTTATATCCTGACCTCAACGAAATTGGATGCCACAGGCCATCAGTGGTTAGGGATGTTGCCTGCCTATGATTTCAGCCTAAAGTACCAGCTGGGAAATAGGAACATTGATGCCGATGCATTGTTCCAACGAGTGTATGATAGACTGGATGGAGAGTGGGAAAGTGGTCCTGCCAAGTGCCAGTTTTCCATCATGGTGAAGGCAGAGGAAAGGCAGGGGCAGGATCAAGCAGAAGAACAATTGGAAGCTTCCACAAGCTTACTACAACTTGACTGCTCTGAAGACAAACCAGTTGCCAGAACTGAGTCCTGGAGAAATGGCAGCTGCTCAGCGAGATAACCCGGGCATTGGCACTGTTTGGTCAGCGGTCGAAAAGGGAGTCATAGCCTAAGCAGAGAAGATGAAACACTCTGCATTGCCTCTACTACTGATAGAATGGCCCATATTGGAGTTGAGGAACCAGATCCTATATTGGGTCACGTTGCCTCTAGACCGGCCTCGGTGTTCCCAGCTGATTGTGTCTGAGAAGTATCGGAGGATTGTGTTGAAGTCACTTCATGATGCTTCTGGCCACTTGGAGGTTGACAAGACCTATGGATTGCTCAGAGATCGATCCCATTGGCCAAATGAAACCAGAGGATGAAGAGTACTGCCAGTCATGCATTTGATGTATATGGAGGAAGACGCTGCCTATGAGAGCAGCTCGGTTGTCCCACTTGCAGAGTGCAGGGCTACTTGGCCTGGTGTGTATGGATTTCCTGTCAATAGAGCCAGTTGCTAGCAACATGGTGAATTCTTGGACATTATGGATCACTACACCAAATATGCTCAAGCTTTCCCTTCCAAGGATCAGAGGGCATCCACCATGGCCAAAGTGTATTGGGAGAAGTATTACATTTATTATGGCCTCCCAGGTGGATACATGGTGATTAGAGGTGGGATTTTGAGAGTAGGCTCATACATGATTTACTGAGCATGCTTGGAGTTGAGAAGTCAAGGACTATGTCTTATCACCCGCAGAGTGATTCCCCAGCCTGAGAGGTTCTATCGGACCTTACTGAGCATGCTTGGAGTTGAGAAGTTGAGGGTCAAGCCCTAACACCTGTAGGGTGATCGCCAGACCAAGAGGTTTAATCGGACCTTGCTAGACGTGCTCGGAACCTTGGGGATCAGAAAAAAAGAGCAAATGGAGTCAACATAGAACCATAGAACATTACAGCACAGTACAGTCCCTTCAGCCCTCCATGTTGTGCCGACCCATATAATCCTTTAAAAAAGTATTAAACATATTGGACAATTGCCAAATGATGTTTGGGTGCAATGTGATGTTGCCCATCGACCCTTGTTTTGGGACTGGTGAGGAAGGCCTACCACCGAAGACTTAGCTGAAGTATATGTCTGATATGAGAAGGGAGCTGAAAAAGGCTTCTGTATTAGCTGAGGTTGTGGCTACCAAGCAGAATCATGGAAATAAGAGGAGGTATGAAAGGTTAGGTTCTCCCAACTCATGCCAGGAGCCCGAATCCTCATAAAGAATTCGGGGCTACCTGGGAAGCATAAGATGGCTGACCACTGGGTGGCTACACCCTATGTAGTGGAGCGCCAGATGCCAAACGTACCAGTTTTCTGGGTGAAACCAGAGGATGGGAATGGGAATGTCAAGATTTTCCATCGGAACTACCTTCTACCTCTGGGACAAGAGGTGCGTATTGATTCAGAGCACCACACTTAGTAAGAGGACTCTGTGGCAACATGGGGAGACTGAAAGACCAGTAGCAGGAAGGACTAAACCAGCACTCACCCCTGAATGGGATACGGGCTTGGATGATGAGGAAATGGGATGTGGTATATGCTGCCTTTCACCAACACCCCAATAACTGAGGAAGAGATTCCCAACCTTTCTCACATTGAGGTAGGTAAGTGGGGGGGATTAGCAGTGCTCAGGCAAGCTTGCAGCTGAAGCATGAGGGGGTTAAGTGGGGATGAAGCTGAGCTCAGCCAAGTGGCAGAGGGATCCGAATTGCAGGAAGGCACGAGTGATAGACCGAGGGAGGCCTCATCATAAGGACACAAGGATCGTCTGAAAATAAAGAAGTAGATGATGGGATAAAGAGATCTCAAAGAATCAGGGGACCCTCAGGTAGGCTGTCCAGGGAGTTTCATGGGATTAAAATGTGATAAATCCCCAAGACATGATGGTTTGCATTGTAGGGTTTTGAAAGTGGAGACTACAGAGTCCTGACGAAGGGGCTTGGCCTGAAACGTTGACTGTACTTCTTCCTATAGATGCTGCCTGGCCAGCTGTGTTCCACTAGCATTTTGTGTGTGTTACTACAGAGTCAATGGGTGCTCCGGTTGTCAACTTCCAAATTGCATGGATCCTAGAAGTGTTCCCAGAAATCAGAAGGTAGGAAGTGTAATCCACTCTACAGAAATGGAGGGAGTGAGAAAGCAGAGAACAATTTGCTTGTTAGAAGGGAAAATTCTGAAAACTATCATCAATAATACTTAGAAAATAAGCAACACACACAGAAGGGGGAGTATCATAGGATGGAAGGACTTGCTCCTAATTCTGCTCCTATGTCTAATGGTCTTATGGTTTAAGAAAGGGCCCAGCACCAACCCCTGAGGCACATTGCCAATGGCAGGCCTCCAGTCTGGCAAACAACCTTCCACCATCATCCCATTGTCAAGCTTGTTATGTGTTCATTCAGCTAGCTTTCCATGATTCTCATGTGATCTCACCTTCCAGAGCAGCCTATTAACAAAAGCCTTACTTCAGTTCATATGGGCACATTTATTGCCCTGCCCTCATCAACCTGCCTGGTTACATTTTCAAAAATCTAAATCAAATTCATGATACAAAAGGAACACTAGAAAACTGGATCCCTCTCCCACCAACTCCACCAACACACACCCTGACATCCCAATGCAAAAATACATTTAGAAAAACTGGAAATTTCAAAACTGGGGTTGATGCATTTTTGTAGGCAGTAATATTCAAAGTTAGGACAGTGAGGCAGAAGTTGAGTTTCAGAGTAGCTTTGAGTTAATTGGTTGGTGGATCAGCTGACAACACTGATTGGTTGGTCCTGCTCATTTATTCAGATATATACAGACATCCAGCTCCTGGTGGGAAGATGATCTTGAAGGATATGCTTATCACTGCTAGGAAAGGAAGCCCCATCTTGACCTCTGGTGAATTAACCTTGGTCCCTCACTGGCTTCCTTTCCTCTTGGTTAGTGGTAGGGCTCTGTAAAGAGCTCAGTGACCTCACAGTAAATAGACAGTGATGGTAGTCTTGATTTCATCATACTTGAAACTGAGGACAGAGTTGGCTAAAGTGGACTGGTAAAATCGATCAAAGGGTAAAATAGTAGATCAATATTGGCAGATATTTATAGAGATATTTCACAAATCTCAGCACTGAAGGGTATGCTATCCATAAATATCTAATGAAATTTCCAGGATTCTGGTTTTTTCAACTTAGATTATTCCAGAGAGTTTGCGGGTGTGACTCTGTGAAGTAATAAAGAAAGACATCTACAAAATGCTTTGGAGTTTTACATAGCTACCTTGCTTTATTTCAAGCACTGGTAGAGTCTGCATTATAGCTGAGTGGTACACAACATAAAGGGGGAATTAATATAGAGTCATTAATTCCAAGATAGTTCTAAGCAGTCATCCTTCAAATAGTAAAATCTATAAACAAGAATCTTCACCATCCAGACAACACCACCTTCCTGCAACTGTCTTCAAGCAGAAGGTACAGAAGCCTGCGATCCAACACCACCAGTTTCAAGTACAGCTACATACCTCCAGCCGTTCAGCCCTTGAACCAACCTGCACAACCCTGATCACTAACTCACTATAACCACACTATGATCACTTTGCACAACTCTGGATTTTGTTCTGTCTGTGTTCTTGTGGTGTAACAAAGTTCTGTATTATTTATGTCTAACTTATATTTTTTTCTTGTGATGAAGTGTTCCTGATGCTATGCACCCATGATACTCCTGCAGCTAGGTTTTTCTTCACATCTGTGCAACATCTCCACTCAGAGGCTTCCTGCTTTTAATGCAAATAGCTAAACAACCAATCATGTGGCAGCAACTCAAGGCAGACATGATCAAGAGGTTTGATTGTTATTCAGACCAAACATCAGAATGGAAAATAAGTGTTATGCAATTGACCTTGACCATGGAATGACTGTTGGTGCCAGATGGGGTGGTTTGAGAATGCTGATCTCCTGGGATTTTCATGCACATTGGTCTCTAGAGTTTACAGGGAATGTATGAAAAACAGACACATCCAGTGAGTGCAGTTCTGTGGACAAGAAAGTATTAATGAGAGATGTCAGAAGAGAATGGCCAGACTGGTTCAACCTGACAGCAAGGCAAATGTAACTCAGATAAGTACATGTTACGGCAGTCATCCAGAAGAACATCTCTGAACGTACAACATGTCAAACCTTGAAATGGCTGGGCTGCAGCAGCAGAACGCCACGGACATACACTCAGGGATCACTTTATTAGGTATAGCAAGGGCTTAGTAAACTGTCAACTGAGTATACACGCTCAGTATAGTAAACTCAAATTTGGCTTTAGTCATCTGCTTTTTTCAGATGTTTTGCAAGATATTTCCAAAAATGATTTCAGAATATCCACAAAACTTCATTTATTCACAATGAGTAATATGTTTCACATCTATCAATCTATTGAAGAAAACTTGAAGTGGAATGTTTCTTACTCACCACCTCTTGCCGTACTGTGCTCTGCACAATGATCAGCATAGTAATCCATCAAAAACGTAAAGAAGTGTGATAGCTGGGGGGAAAAGGGCACAGACTGGATCAGTAAATCACTGATATCTGCAGGAATATCTGCAATACAGCTTCAATTTCAATTCAGCATCACTTCATAAAACTGGAAGAATTCAACTGGTTGAGCAGTGGGTTGGAGGAATGGTCTGCAGACTCTGTGTCTTCTTGATGAAACCAACACTTGGCACTGGCCAGAGTCTTAGAGGCTCAGAACTGTTATGCAAAAAAATGAGAAGGCTTGCTACCTGTGCCACGTGCCAGTGAGGGTAAGAGTAGGATGCTCTGGAGGATGAACACGTGGCTGAGGAACTGGTGTAGGGGTCAGGTTTTCAGATTTCAGGATCATTGGGACCCCTTCTGGGGCAGGTGGATCCTGTACAAGAGAGACGGGCTACACCTGAACTACAAGGGGACCAATATCCTTGCAGGGAGGTTTGTTAGTGCTATTGGCAAGGTGGGGGTGGGGTTTAAACTAGATTTGTAGGGGGATGGGAACCAGAGTTCCAGAATAGACAGTGGAGCGAGGGTGAAAATAAATGATGTCAAAGTTTCATGCAAAGTCACAAATAGAAGGGTTGTGTGTGGAGGTAATAATCTTCTGAGGTGTGTCTATTTCAATGCGAGGAGTATTGTGGGGAAGGCTAATGAGCTGAGGGCGTGGATTGACACGTGGAATTATGACATTGTAGCCATTAGTGAAACGTAGTGAGGCATAGGACTTGCAGCTCAATGTTCCAGGGTTCCGATGTTTCAGACGTGATAGAGGCAGAGGGATGAAGGATGGGGGGGGGGGGCATTGCTGGTCAGGGAAAATATTACAGCAGTGCTCAGGCAGGACAGATTAGAGGGCTTGTCTACTGAGGCCATATAGGTGGAGCTGAGAAACAGGAAAGGTATGACCACATTAATGGGGTTGTATAATAGACCACCCAATAGTCAGTGAGAATTGGAGGAGCAAATCTGCAGAGAGATAACAGACACTGCAGGAAACATAAAGTTGTGATAGTACGGGATTTTAATTTTCCACGTATTGATTGGGACTCCCATACTATTAAAGGTCTAGATGGGTTAGAGTTTGTAAAATGTGTTCAGGTAAGTTTTCTAAATCAATATATAGAGGTACCGACTGAAGAGGATGCAATATTAGATCTCCTATTAGGAAATGAGTTAGGACAGGTGACGGAAGTGTGTGTAGGGGAACACTTTGGTTCCAGTGATCATAACAACATTAGTTTCAACTCGATCATGGATAAAGATAGATCTGGTCCTCAGGTTGAGGTTCTAAACTGGAAAAAGGCCAAATTTGAAGAAATGAGGAAGGATCTAGAAAGCGTGGATTGGGACAGGTTGTTCTCTGGCAAGGATGTTGTTGGTAAGTGGGAGGCCTTCAAAGGCGAAACTTAGAGAGTGCAGAGTTTGTATGTTCCTGTCAGGATTAAAGGCAAAGTGAATAAGAATAAGGAACCTTGGTTCTCAGGAATATTGGAACTCTGATAAAGAAGAGGAGAGAGATGTATGACATGTATAGGAAAAAGGGAGCAAATAAGGTACTTGAGGAGTATAAAAAGTGCAAAAACAGACTTAAGAAAGAAATCAGGAGGGCAAAAAGAAGACATGAGGTACCTTTGGCAGTCAGGGTGAAGGATAATCCTAAGAGCTTCTACAGGTATATTAAGAGCAAAAGGATAGTAAGGGCTAAAGTTGGTCCTCTTGAAGATCAGAGTGGTCGGATATGTATGGAACCGAAAGAAATGAGGGAGAGCTTAAAAGGGTTTTTTGCATCTGTATTTACTAAGGAAACTGGCATGGAGTCAATGGAAATATGGCAAACAAGTAGTGAGGTCATGGAACTTATACAGATTGGAGGAGAAGGCGCTTGTTATCTTGAGGCAAATCAGAGTAGATAAATCCCCAGGACCTGATAGGGTATTCTCTTGGACCTTGAAGGAGACTAGTGTTGACATTGCAGGGACCCTGGAAGATATAGTTAAAATGACTGTACCTACAGGTGAGGTGCCGGAGGATTGTAGGATAGCTCATATTGTTCCGTTGTTTAAAAAAGGTTCTATAAGTAATATGGGAAATTACACACCGGTAAGTTTGATGTTGGTAGTAGGTATATTATTGGAAGAAGTACTAAAAGATAGGATCTACAAGTATTTGGATAGACAGGGACTTATTAGGGAGAGTCAACAAGGCTTTGTGTGTGGTAGGTCATGTTTAACAAATTTATTAGAGTTTTTTGAGGAGGTTATGAGGAAAATGGATGAAGGGAAGGCAGTGGATTTTGTCTACATGGACTTCAATAAGGCCTTTATAAAGGTCCTGTATGGGAGGTTAGTTAGGAAGATTCAGTCGCTAGGTATACATGGTGAGGTAGTAAATTGGATTAGACATTGGCTGAATGGGAGAAGTCAGAGAGTGGTAGTGGAGGATTGCTTCTCTGAGTGGAGGCCTGTGACTAGTGGTGTGCCACAGGGATCAGTGCTGGGTGCATTGATATTTGTCATCTATATCAATGATCTGGATGATAAATGTGGTAAACTGGATCAGCAAATTTGCTGATGATATGAAGATTGGAGGTGTAGTGGAAAGTGAGGAAGATTTTCAAAGCTTGCAGAGGGATCTGGACCAGCTGGAGAAGCGGGCTGAAAAATGGCAGATGGAGTTTAATGCAGACAAGTGTGAGGTATTGCACTTTGGAAGGACAAACCAAGGTAGAACATACAAGGTAAATGGTAGTGTGCTGAGGAGTGCAGTGGAACACAGAGATCTAGGAATACTAAGTTTTGAGTATAAGAGTTGGAATGTTATGGTGAGGTTGTATAAGGCATTGGTGAGGCCGAATTTGGAGTATTGTGTGCAGTTTTGGTCACCTAATTACAGGAAGGATATTAATAAGGTTGAAAGAGTGCGGAGAAGGTTTACAAAGATGTTGCCGGGACTTGAGAAACTGAATTACAGAGAAAGGTTGAATAGGTTAGGACTTTATTCTCTGAAGCGTAGAAGAATGAGGGGAAACTTGATAGAGGTATATAAAATTATGATGGGTATAGACAGAGTGAATGCAAGCAGGCTTTTTCCACTGAGTCTAGGGGAGAAAAAAACCAGAGGACATGGGTTAAGGGTGAAGGGGGAAAAGTTTAAAGGGAACATTGGGGGGGGGGGGCTTCTTCACACAGAGAGTGGTGGGAGTGTGGAATGAGCTGCCAGATGAAGTGGTAAATGTGGGCTCACTTTTAACATTTAAGAAAAAACTTGGACAGGTACATGGATGAGAGGTGTATGGAGGGATATGGGATGGGTGCAGGTCAGTGGAACTAGGCAGAAAAATGGTTCAGCACAGACAGGAAGGGCCAAAAGGCCTGTTTCTGTGCTGTAATGTTCTATGGTTCTATGGAAGCTAGTAATCTCGCATTTAATAAGTAACTGGATGGTCACTTGAATTGCCAAATCATAGAAGGCCATGGACCAAGTGTGGGGTGAATAAGACTGATATAGAATGTCAGCATGGACTTGTTGGACCAATGGGCTGTTTCTGTGCTGTGAGCTTGTTGGACCAATGGGCTGTTTCTGTGCTGTGAGCTTGTTGGACCAATGGGCTGTTTCTGTGCTGTGAGCTTGTTGGACCAATGGGCTGTTTCTGTGCTGTGAGCTTGTTGGACCAATGGGCTGTTTCTGTGCTGTGAGCTTGTTGGACCAATGGGCTGTTTCTGTGCTGTGAGCTTGTTGGACCAATGGGCTGTTTCTGTGCTGTAAACTTGTTGGACCAATGGGCTGTTTCTGTGCTACTGACTCTAAAATATTTGTTGAATGCACAGTTAGCTGTATATATCATGTGTGAGTTCAAATATCCTAAATGTAAATTTCATATTTAGTCTATAACCTGGAGTTTACTTAATATGCTAATACAGGAGAAATGAGGATGTCAACGCTCTTTGTGTTTATGAGAACATATTTCGACGTTGGGCAAATCGATAAAGGGAAGAATGGTAGATCACTAAAGGCAGACATTTAAAAAGATATTTCACAAATCTCAGCAAAGATTTATTCCAGAGAGACCTTGCAAAAATGACACTCCATCCATGGATGTCCTAACCTATTATTCAGGGTCACAAGTACTGGCAAAACCTTGTAAAATTTCTCTGCACTCATTCAAGCTTTCCTGTAGGTAGGTGACCAGAATTGGACACAGTACTCTAAATTCAGCCTTATCAAAGTCTTACAAAACTTCAAAAGAACATCTTAACTGCTGTACTTGGTGCCTAATCATTCACTGCAAAAGTCCCAATATGTTTTGTCCTCCAAAAGAGCAACAACAGACACTTGACTACATTAAATACTTTCTGCCATTTTTTAGCCCATTTTTTCAGCTGGTCCAGATGACATTGACTGGAATGTCCTCCATGGTGAGCATGTCTCCAAGTTCACTGATGGAGTCGTGTGCTTCCTCTGGAAGTGCATGGACAATGTTGTCCCTCAGAAGTTGGTCAGGGTCTTCCCAAACCAGAAACCCTGGATCAATCCTTGTGATCAGCACTTACAACACAACATAGAGCTTACATCACTGGCGATCAACTAGAGCTCAAGAGAAGCAGCTATGATCTGTGCAAAACTACCAAAGCTGCAAATCAACAATACAGGGACAAGATTGAGTAAAGGTTCACAACGAATAGTAGACGTGACTTGTGGTGAGGGCTGCATACCATCGCAAAGCCAAACTGTATGGTGCCGTCAACATCGTGGCATCTCTCCCAGATGAGCTCAATCGATTTTATGCTGGATTCAACATTGCTAACTCTGAGCCTTCAAGGAAAGCCACCATTACAACCTGCAACCTGGTCATCTCTGAGGCTGAGGTACGCAGATGTTTCCAAAGAGTGGACAGTCACAGGGCTGCGAGACCGGATGGCATCCCAGAGCAAGTACTCGGGATGTGCACAGCATAACTGACAGGTGTGATTACAGACATTTTTAATCTCTCACTCTCCCAGTATAGAGTGCCTTCCTGCTTCAAGACATTCCACCATTGTCCCTGTACCAAAAAAGACCAAGGTGACATGCCTAAATGGCTGGTGTCCTGATGCACTCACCTCAATAATACACAACTGCTTTAAGAGTCTGGTCATAAATTACATCTACAGCATACTACCACCCAAAGTGGACCCCCTACAATTCGCCCACCGACACAACTGATCAACAGATGACGCATTAGCCACACACTGTCCTTGCACATCTGGAGAAGAAGGATGCTTATGTGAGAATGCTTTTCTTGGACCACAGTTCAGCATTCAACACCACAGTTCCATCCAGTCTCGACAAGAAGCTCAGAGACCTCGGCCTTGACCCTGCCTTGTGCAGCTGGATCCTGGACTTCCTGTCAGATCACCGGCAGGTGGTAAGAGTGGGCTCCCTCACCTCCATCCCTCTGACTCTCAATACAGAAGCCCCTGAGAGTTGTGTACTGAGTCCCCTCCTTTACTCCCTGTATACCCATGACTGTGCCGCCACCCACAGCCCTAATCTGCTAATTAAATTTGCCAATGACACTATATTGATTGGCCGTATCTCAAACAATAACGAGGTGGCCTACAGGGAAGAAGTCATCTCTCTGACACAGTGGTGTCAAGAAAACAACCTCTCGCTCAATGTCGCAAAAACAAAG
Source organism: Hypanus sabinus (assembly GCF_030144855.1). Lineage (NCBI taxonomy): Eukaryota > Metazoa > Chordata > Chondrichthyes > Myliobatiformes > Dasyatidae > Hypanus > Hypanus sabinus. The sequence continues at coordinate 98,539,874 of NC_082709.1, forward strand.
GAGTTAGTTGTGGATTACAGGAGGAATGGAGACGGGCTAACCCCTATTGACATCAATGGATCTGGGATTGAGAGGGTAAACAGCTTTAAGTTCCTTGGCATGCACATCACCGAGAATCTCATGTGGTATGTACACACCAGCTGTGTGGTGAAAAAGGGACAACAGTGCCTCTTTCACCTCAGACGGCTGAGAAAGTTTGATATGAGCCCCTAAATTCTAAGGACTTTCTACAAGGGCACAACTGAGAGCATCCTGACTGGCTGCATCACTCCTCAATTGGAACTGTACCTCCCTTAATCGCAGAACTCTGTAGAGAGTGGTGCGGACAGCCCAACACATCTGTAGCTGTGAACTTCCCATGATTCAGAACATTTACAAAGACAGGTGTGTAAAAAAGGCCCATAGGATCATTGGCGGCCCAAGTCACCCCAACCACAAACTATTCTAGTTTCTACCAACTGGGAAACGGTACCGCAGCATAAAAGCCAGGACCAACAGGCACCAGGCCAGCTTCTTCCACCAGACCATCAGACTGATGAACTCACACTGATTTGAGTGTTTATCTATGTTACATTGACTGTTCTATTTATTATAAATTACTATGAATGCACATTGCACATTTAGATGGAGACATATTGTGAACAATTTTACTCCTCATGTATGTGAAGGATGTAAGAAATAAAGTCAATTCAATTAAGTCACACTGCGAGCATTGATAACCCTCCTCACTGTCCACTATGCCCCCAATCTCCGTGTTTTCTGCTGATTCAATTTGTTGATCCATTTTATCACATTATCATCTAAATCAATGGTTCCCAAAGTAAGTAAAATTGCCCCTGGGGACAGTAGGAGTTTCTAAGGGGCAATAAACATAAAAGAGGAATGGGCAGGCATTTGGTAGCAAGAGGGGCAGTTAAATGATTAATTTAAGAAATGAATTATTTCTGATAAGCATTAGATCCTCAGTGCTTCCTGATTGATTACAATGATCACCTCATCTCTTGCTAACCCACCAATCTCCTAGACTTTGTTTGAAGCATGTTATAGTTGTTGAAAAGCAATGCGATACTTCTGTACTTGGCATATTGTAAGAAATCTGGATTGAGTAATCACGCTATTTCCGGGCCTGGCCTAAGTATTATTGCTGTTCGCTACTGCAGTACAGTGTTCCTTTAGACCATAAGACAGAGGAGCAGAATTAACCCATTCAGGCCATCAAATCTGTTCCACTATTACATCATGGCTGATCCTGGATCCACTCAACCCCATTCACTAGTCTTCTCACCTTATCCTTTGATACCCTGTCCAATCAGGAAATGATCAACTTCTGCTTTAAATATACCCACGGATTTGGCCTCCAGCACAGTCTGTGGCAGAGAATTCCGCATTTTCACTATTCTCTGGCTAAAAAAAATTCCTCCTTGCCTCTCAATTTTGAGACTGTGCCCTCTAGTTCTGGATACCCCCACCAGAAGAACCATCCTCTCCACATCCACCTATCTAGACCTTGCAGCATTCAGTAGATTTCATTGAGATCCCCCGTATTCTTCTAAATGCTAGCGAGTACAAGCGCAAACCTGCCAAACGTTCCTCACATGTTAACCCTTTCATTCCTGGAATCATCCTTGTGAGCCTCCTACTGTTAGCTAGTATGATTCACATACTCTAATTATGGGAATGTTTGAGGATGTGACTAAACACATTGATGAAGGTAGAGCAGTAGATATAGTAGATGGATTTCAGCTAGGCATTTGATAAGGTACCCCATACAAGGCTTATTGAGAAAGTTCAAGAAATAATGAGAAAGATCCAAGGGGACATTGTTTTGTGGATCCAGAACTGGCTTGCCTCAGGGAGTGGAGTACCTCAGGGATCTGTTCTGGGATGCTCACTCTTCATTATTTTTATAAATAACCAGGATGAGGAAGTGGAGGGATGCATTAGTAAATTTGCTGATGACACAAAGGTTGGGGGTGTTGTGGATAGTGTGGAGAGCTGTCGGGGGTTACAGCAGGATGTTGATAGGATGCAAAACTGGGCTGAGAAGTGGCAGATGGAGTTCAACCCAGATAAGTGTGAGGTGGTTCATTTTGGTAGGTCAAATATGATGGCAGAATATAGCATTAATGGTAAGTCCCTTGGCAGTGTGGAGGAACAGAGGGATCTTGGGGTCCGAGTCCATAGGACACTCAAAGCTGCTACGTAGGTTGATTCTGGTTAAGAAGGCCTTCATCGATCTTGGGATAGAGCTTAAGAGCCGAGAGGTAATGTTGCAGTCATACAGGATCCTGATCAGACCCCGCTTGGAGTACTGTGCTCAGTTCTGGTTGCCTCACTACAGCAAGGACATGGAAAGGGTGCAGAGGAGATTTACAAGGATGTTGCCTGGATTGGGGAACATGCCTTATGAGAATAGGTTCAGTGAATTTTGCCTTTTCTCCTTGGAGTGACGGATAGAGGTGTACAAAATAATGAGAGGCATTGATCGTGTGGATAGTCAGAGGCTTTTTCCCAGGGCTGAAATGGCTAGCATGAGAGGGCATAGTTTTAAGGTACAGAGGAGATGTCAGGGGTAAGTTTTTTTTTACTCAGAGTGATGATTGTGTGGAATGGGCTGCCGGCGGTGGTAGTGGAGGCAGAAATGATAAGGTCTCCTGGATGGATACATGGAGATTAGTAAAATAGAGGGCTATAGATAAGCCAAGGTAGTTCTAAGGTAAGGATATGTTCGGCACAGCTTTGTGGGCTGAAGGGCTTGTATTGTGCTGTAGGGTTTTTATTGCTATGTTTCTCTGTTATGCAGTGACACAAGTCCTGTGAATATGGGCATGACATTCAATGGTATAAAGTTCAGCAACTGCCCTTTTGAATTTTTCCCTAGATCACGGCTCAACTAAGATATCGCTGCCCCACTTTATGTTCCTTTAGGCAGAGTCAGGTTTTGCCTGACCTATAATGATGTCTTAAGATTTCCTTTTATTGATCACTGCGCTAAAAGATGGTCTCAAACAACAGGCCAATTGACTGTGGCCATTAATCCATAATGAAGCAGAAGCAGACTTAATGAAAAAGAAGTGTGGACAGTACAGTGTGGAGTATCTGTAATATGGACTTATACCAGCACCAAGCAACCAACAGCAGCCAAATTGTTTGTGTGAAAAAGTTCTTTCAAATGAGACAATGAAACCATAAAGACTCCTTGAACATTTGAAAAAAATGCCCTCTGATAAAGCAAACAAGAACTTAGCTTGTTTTTAGTCACTTCATGAAAACTTTCAGAGATAGAAACACTTCAAAACATCTTTGCAAACACTTCACAACAAAACAGTAATGGCTCATGTGCTTCATACTGCGTTTCATTGTTTGTTGCTAAATCTGGTAAGTCTCATACAATTGGAGGGCAGATTCTGCCAGCAGTAAGGGAAGTTCTGAGTATGGTTTTGCATAAGTTACCAGAACAAATCATTAAAGCTTTTCTGCTCAGTGATATCTCTGCTCAAAGACATACAGATGAAGTACCTGAGAATGTGGAATGTACTTGGACAACAGAATTTGCTGCGTGGTTACCTGAAATTTTTTTGCCAAGAATTGAATCTTCGCTTCTTGGTTATGCTCGCTTCATTAATAAGACCATTAGATAAGGGAACACATGCAAAAAGCTGGTGGTACTCAGAGGGCCAGGCAGCATCTATGAAAAAAAATACAATCGACTTTTCAGGCTGAGACCCTTCAGCAGGACAGGAGAGAAAATATGAGTAGGTTGTCCATTGCCTCCCTCTGGTGCTCCTCCCCACTTTTCTTTCTTCCATGCCTTCTGTCCACTCCTATCAGATTCCCCTTTCTCCAGCCCTATATCTCTTTCACCAATCAATTTCCCAGCTCTTTACTTCACCCATCCCCTTCCTGGTTTCACCCATCACCTGGTGTTTCTCTCTCCCCTCCCCCACCTTTTAAAATCTACTCCTCATCCTTCTACTCCACTCCTGTCAAAGGGCCTCAGCCCAAAACATTGGCTGTACTTTTTTCCATAGATGTTGCCTGGCCTGTTGAGTTCCTCCAGTATTTTGTGTGTGTTGCTTGGATTTACAGCATCTGCAGATTTTCTCTTATTTGCCATAAGATATAGGAACAGAATTAGGCTATTTGGCCCATCGAGCCATCTCCAGCATTCAATCATGGCTGATCCTTTTCCCCCTCCTCAGCTCCACTCCCTGGCCTCCTTGCCCTAACCTCTGATGCCATGTTCAATCAAGAACCTGCCAATGTTCACCTTAAGTACACCCAACAACTTGGTCTCTGCAGCTGCCCGTGGTAATAAATTCCACAAATTCACCGCCATTTGGCTAAAGAAATTTCACCGCATCTCTGTTCTAATGGATGCCTCTATCCTGAGGCTCTGCCCTTGTGTCCTAGACTTCCCCACCATGGGAAACATCCTTTCCATAACTGCTCTGTCTAGGCCTTTCAACATTCAAAATGTTTCAATGAGATCACCCCCTCATCCTTCTACATTCCAATGAGTACAGACCCAGAATTATCAAATGTTCCTTTCATTCCTAGACTCATCCTTGTGAACTTCTGGACCCTCTCCAATGCCAGCACATCTTTTCTTAGATGAGGGACCCAAAACTGTCCACAATACTCAAGGTGAGGCCTCACCAGTTCTCTATACAACCTAAGCATCACATCCCTGCTCTTGTATTCTAGACCTTTCAAAATAAATGCCAACTTTGCATTTGCCATCCTCACCAACAACTCAACTTATAAGTTAAACTTTAGAGCGTTCTGCACAAGGACTTCCAAGTCCCTCTGCATCTCAGATTTTTGGATTTTCTCCCCATTCAGAAAATAGTCTGCACATTTATTTCCACTACCAAAGTGCATTACTGTGTATTTTCCAACATTATTTTTCATTTGCCACTCTCTTGCCCATTCCTCGAATCTAAGTCCTTCTGCAGCCTACCTGTTTCCTCAACACTACCTGCCCCTCCAGAAAACTTCATATCATCTGCAAACTTAGCAACAAAGCCATCTTTTCCATCATTGACATACAGCATAAAAAGAAGTGGTCCCAACACTGACTCCTGCAGAACACCAGTAAATCACTGGCAACCAACCAGAAAATTATCCTCTTATTCTCACTCACTGCCTCCTACCAATCAGCCAATGTTCTAACCATGCTAGTAACCTTCCTGTAATACCATGGGCTCTTAACTTGGTAAGCAGTCCCATGTGTGGCACCTTGTCAAAGGCCTTCTGAAAATCCAAATATACAACATCCACTACATCCCCTTTATCTATCCTACTTGTAATCTCCTCAAAGAATTCCAACAGGTTCATCAGGCAAGATTTTCCCTTAAGGAAACCATGTTGACATTGTCCGATCTTGCCCGTGTCACCAAGTACTCCATAACCTCATCCTTAACAATTGACTTCAACAACTTTCCAACCACTGAGATCAGGCTAAATGGTCAATAACTTCCTTTCTGCTGCCTTACTCATTTCTTAAAGAGTGGAGTGACATTTGCACTTTTCCAGTCCTTTGGCTAGAGTCCAGTGATGTTTGAAAAATCATTACCTATGTCTCCACAATCTCTACTGATACCTCTTTGAGAACCCATGGGTGCAGTTCACCTGGTCTGGGTGTCTTATGTACCCTTAGATCTTTCGGCTTTTTGAGCACCTTCTCCCTTGTAATAGTAACTGCACTCACTTCTCTTCTCTCACACCCTCAACATCTGGGACACTGCTAATGCCTTCTAGAGTGAAGACTGATGCAAAATACTCATGAGTTCATCTGCCATCTCTTCATCCCTTGTTAATATTTCTCTGGCCTAATTTTCTATCAGTCTTATATCCACTATCTCTTTTACTTTTTATATACTTGAAAAAGCATTTTCTATCCTCCTTGACTTTGTTTGCCAGCTTGCTTTCATATTTCATCTTTTCCCTCCTAATAATTCTTTTAGTTGCTCTGTGTAGGTATTTAAAAACTTCCTAATCCCCTAATCCTGTGAACTTTTGCTTTGCTGTATGCCCTCTCATGTTTTTTACATTAGCTTCCACTTTCCTTGTCGGCCACGGTTGTACTGTTTTGCTATTCAAGTACAGTAGTTGCTTATTTTTGGAATACATCTATCCTCAGTTTTCCCAGAAACTCACGCATCTCCTTCCAATTTACTTTGGCTAATTCTTCTCTCATACCACTGTAATTTCCTTTACTCCACTGAAATACTGTTATGGCAGACTTTATTTTCAAATTTCAAATGATGAAATCATGGTTCAAGAGTTGTTATTTGCAAGGGGATTTAGAAACGGATACAAAGGGTGAATCGATATTTGAGTTGTTGAGCAATTTTTCCAAGAGAAGGACATCTGCTCATCAACATTCTTGCTTGAGCAACAAACGGGGCACATTGATGACAGGACGCCACCGCGTGGTTATTACTTTCCTGGAAAAAAGCTGTAAATAATGTTCTTACCACTTACTGTGTAATTTATGGACAGCATCTTGTCACAAAAAGTAATTGGCTCCACAAATCACAGCAATAAATTGAGAATGGTGAGCAATTTGAATGCCTGCTGTTGCACACAGAAGTCAAACTGATCTCAAAAAGTGCTTTTGAAGCTGTAATAAAATTCTCTGAAGATTAAAGTGCTTCATTCAGTAATCAACTTAGGCATAATTATTGCTTATTTTTCAAAATTATTTGCAATTTTAAAAATGTATTCATTCATGGGATGTGGGTGTCACCAGCTAAACCATTGCCCATCCCTAGTTGTCCTTGTGAAGGTGGTGATAAGCTACCTTCTTGAACCCACAGTGCTGTTAGGGAGGGAATTCCATGATTTTGAACCCAGTGACAATGAAGGAATGGTAATATGTTTCCAGGTCAGGATGGTGAGTGACTTGGAGGGGGATTTCCAAGTGGTGGTGTTCCCAGGTATCTGCTGTTCTCGTCCTTCTAGTGCTCATGGTCGTGGGTCTGGAAGGTGCTGCCTTAGGAACTTCGATGTGTTATTGCAGTGCATCTTGTAGATAGTACACACTGCTGCAACTGTTTGTTGTTGGTGGAGGGATTCAATGCTTGTGGAAGGGGTATCAATCAACTGGGCTGCCTTGTACTAGATGGTGTCAAGCTTCTCGAGTGTTGATGGAGCTGCACTCATCCAGGTGAGTGGCGAGTATTCCATTACACTCCTGACCTGAGCCTTGTCGATGGTGGACAGGCTTTGGGGAGTCAGGAGGTGAGTTACACACCACAGGATTCCAAGCCTTTGACCTGCTCTGGTAGACACAGTGTTTATATGGCTAGACCAGTTCAGTTTACTGTCAATGGTAACCCCCAAGATGTTGATTGTAGGAGATTCAGTGATGGTGATGCCACTGAATGTCAAGGGACAATGGTTGGAGCCTCTCTTACTGGAGATGGTCACTGCCTGGCACTTGTGTGGCTCGAATGTTAGTTGCCACTTGTCAGCCCAAGCCTGGATATTGTCCAGGTCCTGCTGGATTTGGGTATGAACTGTTTCACTATCTGAGGAGTCATGAATGGTGCAGAACATTGTGCAGTCATCTGCAAACATCTCCACTTCTGACCTTATGACTGAAGGAAGGAAGGATTGCTTCCAGTTAGTCTGGGCTGTGTTCAAGGACTCATCTGCAGAACAGAATGAATACACTGTGCTTGTCATGGACTTTATTAAAACATCTGTAGATGAGTGCATCCTCAAAAGATCATTCAGTTTTGCCCAACCAGAAGACCTGGATGAACCATGAGATCCACAATCTGCTGAGGGCCAGATCGGAGACATCCAAGTCTGGTGACCAAGAAAGTTACAAGAGGTCCAGGTATGATCTGTGGAAATCTATCTCAAGGGCAAGGTGCCAATTCCAGATTAAACTAGAATCAATGAAGGATGCTCGACAGTTGTGGCAGGGCTTGAATGCCATCACCTCATAAAGTTAAATCAACCGACATTGGTGACAACAACACTTAGCTTTCAGATAAGCTCAATGCCTTCCATGCCCACTTTCACTGCAAAACATGCAGGAACCATCACAACCTCCCATAGACCCCGGTGATCCTGTGATTTCAGTCTGCCTTCAGGAGAGTGAACCTATAAAAAGCATCCAGCCCAGATGGAGTACCTAGCCATGTGCTGATAAACTGGCTGGAGTGTTCACCGAGATCTTTCACCTCTCGCTTTGGCACCTGCTTCAAGCATTATATCAGTGCCTAAAAAGTAACCTGCCTCAATAACTATTTTCCAGTTGCACTTACATCCACGGAAGTGTTTTCAGAGGTTGGTGATAAAACATATCAACTCCTGCCTGAGAGGTGACTTGGATCCACTCCAACTTGTCTACTGGTGCAACAGGTGTTGTATCATTGTCCTGAGGGGGCATGGCTTATTCTGATTGTCAAAAGTCACTTCTGTCATGATTGGTTAGTTTGGAAACTGAAGCTGCTTTTCCTATTGGTTAGCTGCCTGGTGTCCAGTTTCAAATATCCTGGATATATAGAAAGCACACGTGAAGATTAGAAACATAGAAAATCTACAGCACAATATAGACTCTTCAGCCCACAAAGTTGTGCCGAACATGTCCCTACTTTAGAAATTACTAGGCTCACCTATAGCCCTCTATTTTTCTAAGCTCCATGTACCTTTCCAAAAATCTCTTAAAAGCCCCTATCATACCCACCTCCACCACCGTTGCTGGCAACCCATTCCACATACTCACCACTCTCTGAGTGAAAAAACTAACCCCTGACATCTCCTCTGTACCTACTCCCCAGCACCTTAAACCTGTGTCCTCTTGTGGCAACCATTTCAGCCCTGGGAGAAAGCCTCTGACTATCCAGAGCTTCTCCCTCTCTTCCTTTGTTTATGCACATAACCATCGGGAAGGTATGCTCTGAGCATGCTTTTAACTAAGTATGTTTGTTAAATGTATGTTTTGTGGCGACCCACTTCCCAGCACTCTCGAACCGGCTCTCAAAGTGGCGCGCGCCGGCATTGAGGCAGGTCCCGAAAAGGGCGCCAAGTCTGCTTCACCAGCAAGGGGAAAAGCCCGGGCACAGGACGGGACTGTGAATATGCGCCCCCTACAGCATTCCTGCCTGGGGAGGGCGGGAACAGGAAGGCTTTAAAGCGAGGCCGTGAAGTTTGAATAAACATCTTTTGCAACTGCAGCTCACCGACTACGTGTCGTTATTTCAGTGCTGTGTGTAGCACACCGCTACAGTTTGATGAATATTCAACCTTATAGTTTTTGTAACTTGGAGAACGTGAATTTCTGTTTGGATTTTTACTGTTGTAAATAAATGATTTATATACTCATTCACAGTCAGTGTTTCCTGTCTCACTTGCCAGACCCGTGAATCTGATTCAATGTTACATTTTGGCACAGCGAGCAGGGTATGGCTTTTAGAGCAGAAATGCATTTCTTTAAGAGGTTAGTTAAAAGAGAGAGCCCTCAGTATAAGAGATGTAGAGTCCCAGGGTGGACAAAATTGTGCAGGTTTTGGAAGTCTCGCTAACTTACTGATGGCTTATGGAGTGCTGATAGTATGATCAGACCAGTTAGATTTTGCCAGGGTTGAAATGGGACACCACATTGTTTTTATATTTAAATCACTGGATTGTTGCAGGAGAAAGGGTAGCTAGTAGGGTGCTTTCTGGCTGTTTGCAGTGATTGTAAAACATTAGTATAAAACTATAGTGAGTCTAAGAGTGAATTGTACAATCTCAGTCATCACTGTAGGGCTGCAAAGTTGGAGTATAAGAATATAAAGATAACTTGTCAGCTAAGAAAGCTATGGCACTTAGACGATGCATGCCTGCTGGTTGCCAGCCTGACCCTGTTAAGGTTCGAGCTTTAATAATCCTTTTCTGGAGCTGGGTGATGGAGATGTCTGGCTGGATGATGAAAATGAAGGAGACGGTAGCATGGATCCCTCGGTTTAATTCTCAAGATGATCACCCTGTTCCTTGCGTGTACGAAACAGTATGGGCCAGGCCAGTGATCACATGTTCCCATACCCTTTTTGGTGGGCATCAGTCCATGCCTTCTTCTCAGGGTGGAGTGGGGGAGGAGTGATGGATCATCTGGATGATGGGGTGGTAAATTGGATTAGTAAGTATGCAGCTGATACTAAGGTAGGTGGTGTTGTGGATAGTGAAGTAGCTTTTCAAAGCTTGCAGCGAGATTTAGGCCAATTAGAAGAGTGGGCTGAATGATGGCAGATGGAGTTTAATGCTGATTAGTGTGAGGTGCTACATTTTGGTAGGAATAATCCAAATAGGACATACATGGTAAATGGTAGGGCATTGACAAATGCAGTAGAACAAAGTGATCTAGGAATAGTGGTGCATAGTTCCCTGAAGGTGGAATCTCATGTGGATAGGGTGGTGAAGAAAGCTTTTGGTATGCTGGCCTTTATAAATCAGAGCATTGAGTACAGGAGTTGGGATGTAATGTTAAAATTGTACAAGGCATTGGTAAGGCCAAATTTGGAGTCTTGTGTACAGTTCTGGTCACTGAATCATAGGAAAGATGTCAACAAAATAGAGAGAGTACAGAGAAGATTTACTAGAATGTTACGTGGGTTTCCCTAAGTTACAGGGAAAGGTTGAACAAGTTAGGTCTTTATTGTTTGGAGTGTAGAAGGTTGAGGGGGGACTTGATAGAGGTATTTAAAATTATGAGGAGGATAGATAGAGTTAACGTGGATAAGCTTTTTCCTTAGAGAGGAGGGGAGATTCAAACAAGAGGACATGAGTTGAGAATTAGGGGGCAAAAGTTTAAGGGTAATACGAGGGGGAATTTCTTTACTCAGAATGTAGCTGTGTGGAATGAGCTTCCAGTAGAAGAGGTAGAGGCAGGTTCGGTATTGTCATTTAAAGTAAAATAGGATAGGTATATGGACGGGAAGGGAATGGAGGGTTATGGGCTGAGTGTGGGTCAGTGGGACTAGGTGAGAATAAGTGTTTGGCACGGACTAGAAGGGTCGAGATGGCCTGTTTGCCACCCCCTAGGCAATGTGGAGGACGTCTGGTTAGGAGAAGCAAGAGATAGAGGCTATTGAGGAGGAAAGGTCATTCTTCAAGCCCTCCGCATAGAAGGATTCCTTTTGTCCTCTGCCAGATTCCACACATTTCATTCAGGATTCCCTGCAAAAGACTGGAATCAGGGGTATAGCTCATTCGTGGCTTACTGTTGTAGGGAGGGGGGTCATTCGACCTGCATCCCTTTATCCCTTTTCCCTGTAAATAGAGTGTGAATGATTTGAATGCAGGTGTGTGTGTGTGTGTGTGTGTGTGTGTGTGTGTGTGTGTGTGCGTGAATACACACGCATGTACTTTGCCATTAAGAGACTCTGTTGGGCTTTGCCCAGTTACTTTTTCCTCTTCAGCTGTTCTCCGATGTTTGTTATTTCTGTGAGTAATTAGTTGTATATTTTCAGTTTTTGCAGTTCCATGCAAAGCTTTAAGGGACTTGAGCCTTAAAAGTCCTGGTGGAGTGAGTGTTTTAAGGGCTGGTATTTCCCTACGTACTATGTGCATAATTGGAAGGTCCTGACTCTTAAAGTGATTTCCTGGCTGACAGAGTGTGGGTGTAGGTGTATTGAGGCACAAGGTGCAAGCTGGGTGGCAAGTGTGAGCAGGACCAGTGTCCTGGGATGGTTGTGTCCCAAACCAATGGTGTTGAGAGGCTGGGCACTAGTTGGAAGCTGAAAGGCACGTACTGGGTATGCAGATCCTAGGCATAGCTGTTGCTCCACAGGGGGGTGCAGTTGATATGTGGTGCTGTATGTATGCCACCCCAGTGCCCTGAATGAGCACCTTGTCCATGCTGGTTATTACAAGGGCAATTACATGTTTTGATTGATAAGCCTTCCTCAGCATGGTACGGCCAGACTGACCGGGGAATGGTTTCGATGGCCTTGGATTACCTGCTCACAAAGGAAGGTGACACTTGTACTGTTATTGGTGAAGAATGCTGCACTACGTTCCTGATGAGTTGGACAACATCTCTCACATGGTTGATCACATCTAAAGAGTCAGTGTATACCAATACAAGCTCATTAACTATTACACTCCGGGTTGGGGCTGGTGGACTGCTGTAGTGTATTGGGGTGACAATTGGGTTACAGTACTGGGTATTATATTTGTGTTTTATATGTAGCTTAGTAAGGAGTTTATGAGAGTTATACTAGACTGAAGGTTGGATCAACATGTTTGCAACTTCGAGGGGTGGAGTGCCCTGAGGAGGGTGACTTATTCTGATTGTCGAAAGTCACTTCCATTATGATTGGTTAGTTTAGAAACTGCAGCTGCTTTTCCCATTGGTTAGCTGCCTGGTGTCCAGTTTCAAATATCCTGGGTATATAGAGAACGCGTGTGGAAGTTCTCTCTCTCTTCCTTTATTTAGGGCAATCGGTCCACAGAACCATTGGGAAGGTATGTTTTGCACACACTGTTAAGTAAGAACGTTTGATGAATATTCAACTTTGTAGTGTCTAACTTGGGAAATATGAATGTTTGGTCAAATTTTTACTGTTGTAAATAAGTGATTAATATACTCATTCACAGTCAATGTTTTCTGTTCTGCTGGCCAGGCCCGTGAACCTGACTCAACTTCACAATTATTGGTACTTCACTCAACCCTGGAACATCTGGCCAGCAAAGATGTAACATCAGGATGCTCTTTATCAGCAACAGCTCAGCATTCAATAGCATTATCGCCTCAAAACTAATAAGCTCCAAGACCTCAATACCTCTTTGTGTAATTGGATCTTCAATTTATCACTTGCAGGCGCCAGTCAGTTCAGATTAGTAACATCTCCTCCAGGACTATGTGCTTAGTCCCCTGCTCTACTCACTTTACACATGACTGTGTGGCTAAGCTCAGCTCCAATGACATATTCAAGTTTGCTAACATCACCTCTGCCATAGGCAGAATCAAAGCTGCTGAAAAATTAGCATATAGGAGGGAGGAAGAAAATCTGTCAGAGTGATGCCATAAAAACAGCCTCTCACTCAATGTCAGCAAGACCCAGGAGCTGACTATTGACTTCAGGAGGATGAAATGAGAGATCCATGAGCCAGACTTCACCAGAGGTGGAGAGAAGCGGCAATTTTAAACTCCTTGGTGTGATAATTTCAGAGGATCTGTCCTCTCTCCAGCTTTTAAGTGTCATTACAAAGAAAGCATAGCAGAACCTCTTATAAGTTCATAAGGATTTGGCATGACATCTCAAACATTGACAAACTTCTATGAATGTGTACTGGAGATGATATTGACTGACTGCATTACAGCCTGGCATGGAAACAGCAAAGCCCTTGAATGGAAAATCCTACAAAAAGTAGTGGATGCAGCCCAGCCCATCACGGGTAAAGGTTTCCACCATTCTGCAGATCTGGGATTCTCCATCTTTGCAGCAGGTCGCGTTTCTAGCGGCTCTCTCTCTTTCAATATATTTCATATTCCACCAACAGATCCCTTTTAGTTCTGATGACTTACTACTTCTACTAAAGGATTTTACGACTGAATTACAATGGCCGAAAAAAGTTCTGGTATTGCATTAAGAAGCGGCAAGACTTTCCCCGAAATGGAGCAAACGGAACAAACCAAGAAAACGGAGGAACCTGTTACACTAGCGGGAATATTTTCTTCAATACAAGACATGAAATCGGAGTTCGGATTGCTTAATATTAAAATTGGTAAACTGACCGGTTCAAACGGGAAGCTCGAAAAAACTATTTCTACGATTCAAGACTCTCTGAAAAACTTGGACTCTCAACTTCAAACACTTCAGCAGACTACAACCCGAATCGAGAGTGAGCATGATCTAGTCAAGCAAACTATTAAAGATCAAGGAATGAAGATACCTTTGATGGAAAAGAAAATCAATGAAATTACCTCGGAACTATCTGAAACGAAGAAAAGAATGGTTGATTTAGACCAGAGGTCGGCAACCTGCGGCTCTGGAGCCACATGCGGCTCTTTCATCTCTGTGCTGCGGCTCCCCGTGGTTCGTTAGCTTTTGAAATGTAATTCGAATTTTGAAGATTATGGTGATCTTGTACAATCTAAAAACTTTGTGGTGACCCCATTTCCTGGCACATCCGAACCGGCTCACAATTAGCCACCATTCCGGCTAAGGGAGATAACCTACGGAGGTTTGTGAGTACGTGTCTTTTGGAGCATCCGCGCCCATGGGGACGGGTTGAGGGAGGTTTTAAATCAAGGCTGTTTAGTTTGAATAAAGTTACCTTTGACTGCAGTGTCTTTATTTTAGCGCTGCATGTAGCACACCGCTACAACGTGTTTTTTATCGCTATTAATATACATCACCACTGCCGATGCCTGACACCCGCCAGTGCGCGCTTTCTTTTAATTCTTCGATCCAAGGTAGGCTAACTATGGAGTAGCCTTCAACCCAACGTCTTTTTTTCGGAGTTCAAAATGTTTTTGTTGCATGCAGAAATGTAATTTCGTTTTCTCTGCAGGAGTTCATCAATTTCATAAATGCAACACATTATAGTTTGTTTATACATAGCATAAAGGCAAAAAAAACCCGTTGTATGCAGTGTTATTTCATTTTAAATGTCAAACGGGTTTTGTGGCTCCCAGTGTTTTCTTTTCTGTGGGAAATGGGTCCATATTGGCTCTTTCAGTGGTAAACGTTGCCGACCCCTGATTTAGACAGTAGAGGGCATTGGAGGAATCTGCGTATTCTGGGACTGCCTGAAAATACTGAAGCTGGCGATCTGTTACAATTCTTTTCAGATATGTTGTATTCACTTTTCAATGAGACCCTCGAAACTAGCCCCTTAATCGACAGGGTCCTCAGAATTCCACTCTCTCGCCGTTCAGCCGAATTACGTCCTCGAGCAGTTGTACTTTCTTTGCATTATTACACGACTAAAGAAGCTGTTCTCCGAGAAGCCGGAAAGAAACGGAAATTACTCTTTAATTCAACACACATTCGTATAGTTGAAGATTATCCCCCGAAATCTTTGCCGAAAGAAAGAAATATCGAGAAGTTATGAGTGAAATGTATCAATTAGATTTAAATCCCTCCCTTCGCTTTCCAGCAAAGCCGATAATTTTTCCTGAAAAATCTCAACCATTGAGGATCTACTCTCCTCAGGAGGGATGGGAGTATATTAAAAACTTTAAAGTTAAGCCTACTGAATAAAATATTAAAGTTACATCCATTATTCAATAGCCAATTTTGAAGTATCTGCAGTATGAGTTGTTTATGGAGCTTTTGAGTTAAGTACATGTTATACCTTTTCACTCTCTGGTATTGGACGTGGTTGATTTAATTTTTTTACCTTATTAATAATTAATACATATATAACTGTTTTGTAGAGAACTTTTATAGTATTGTACTTTAGTGGTCCGTGTAGGACCTGTTGTGTATTAATCTTTTTATTTTTTTTAATTTGTTTCAATACATAGTTTTAGGTCTGTTATATACATATATTCATTTATTTTTATTTTTCAAGAGAAAGAATATTCTTTCTAACATTATTTGCTCGGATTTATTCTTTCTTTTGAATATGTGTTTAAGCTACTTTAGCTGATTCTAAGATGGCCGTTGTTGATTATGTTTTTATTAATGTTAGACACAACATTATAGTAGTTGAATTCTGTTTGTGCCTTTTATTATGGCTATTTTCCATGGGATTTTTGCTTTTTTTTATATGGAACTGCAAATTGGAGAACAGGGTCAAAGGTGATTAGTTAGCATGGGACCAGCCTATCGGTTTCTTCCTTTCTATCCATCGGGAGGGGTCTATTAGAGTAGGTTTTTTTTCTTAATTGGGCAGTTCTTTTGATGGATTTCTCCTTCGTAAATGCGTCACTCCTTCTGGTTGTACCCGCGCCTTTTGGTTTAATCAGTTCTTGCGTAACATTTCTTTTATATAATATTAAACAATTTTAAACATGGATGTTAATAAAATTAATATAATGTCTTGGAATTGGAACGGTGTCAATCATCCCATTAAGCGTAAAAAGAAATTAAAAACACGTGCTGATATTTTTGCGCAAGAAAATCATATACGAAAACAGGATGGGGATAGATTTTTTCACTTTTGGAAAGGGCCTCTTTTTCACTCACTGTCGGATAGTAAAACAAGAGGCGTTTCTATATTTCTTAGTCCTGAAACACCTTTTGTACACACTACTGATTTGATTGGAAGATATTTGTTACTGGTTTATTATGCGAGCAAAAGGGAGCTCTGGTGTGTGTATACGCACCTAAAGTAGATAATACTGACTTTTTAAAGAAACTTTTTTCAGAGTTACCGAATCTCAATAAATATAAGCGGATCATGGGTGGACTTTAACTGTTGCTTAAATCCGGCGATTGACAGGTCATCAACCAATCCGGCGCTTCCAAATAAAGCGGCAGTTTGTATTAACTCTTTTTTTATTAGAATATGGCCTCGTCGATATTTGGAGATATAAACACCCCAGTGATAAAGATTTCTCCACGTCCATCACAAATATTCCTGAATTGATTACTTTTTTTCAGATACACGTCTGTTAAGCTCCGTTGTTGAATGTGCGTATGACATCATTGCGCTTTCAGATCACGTGCCTTTAAAGTTAACCCTTAAGCTCTCGGATAGATTTTTGAAAATCTCACAGTGGCGATTGAACCCCGTTTTGTTACAGGATCCAGCCTTTGTTAATTTTATTAAGGAGCAAATTTCTATATTTTATGAATTTAATACAACCGAAGGAATGTCAAATCTGGTTATATGGGACACCTTGAAATCTTTTAATCTCATATTCAGCAGCCTTGAGAAAGAAAACTAAAGTGGAATTGTCAGTGTTTATTAATAAAACTAAACAGATAGATAAAGCGTATTCAGTTAAACCTACTGAAGACCTATATAAAGAAAGGGTCGAACTTCAATCGCAGTATGATTTACTTCTGACCTTTCCAACTGAACAGCACATTTTTAAATCTAAAAGTTTATTTTATGCACATGGGAAAAAATCTGCTAAACTTTTAGGGAGTCAGTTAAAGGGTGGGATGGTCAGAAGACAGATTTTAAAAATTCGCCGACCAGATAGAACAGAAACTTCAAATCCTTATGAAATTAATAAGATTTATGGACTTTTATTCTAATCTTTATAAATCCGAATTCTCTGATAGTTATATCACTATAAATAGATTTTTGCAAAGGTTAAACATACCTCAAATTTCGATTCAAGATGCTGATATGTTAGATGCACCTATTAAACAAGAGATAGGTAAAGCTCTGGGACCTGATGGTTATACTGTAGAATTTCATAAGACCTTTCACAAAACGCTTATACCACATCTTCATCAAACGTTCACTGATTCTACATCTTCTGGGAACCTTCCTAAAACTTTTTATGAAGCACTAATTTCATTGATTCCAAAAAAAGGGAAAGACCCACTGGAATGTGTATCCTATAGACTTGTTTCTTTACTGAATGTAGATTTTAAAATCCTCTCTAAGATTCTAGCAAATAGGCTTGAAAGTATCTTGGCTAATGTTATCTCAAATGATCAAACAGGATTTATTAAAAATAGGTACTCACATTTTAATATTTGAAGATTATGAAATATCATTTATTCCCCCTCAACCAAAGAATCTGAATGTATTGTATCTTTGGATACAGAGAAAGCCTTTGATAGGGTGGAGTGGCCTTATCTAGTTCAGGTTTTGAAGAGGTTCAATTTTGGTCCAGGATTTATCTCCTGGATTAAATTGATTTATCATGCCCCGGTAGCTGCAGTTCTCACTAATAACCAAAAGTCTCCTCACTTTAGATTATATAGAGGTACCTGTCAGGGCTGTCCCCTTAGCCCTTTATTATTTAATTTGGCTTTAGAACCACTTGCTATTGCTCTTAGGGATTCTAATTCTGTGCAGGGTATTAGGAGAGGAGATAAATTACATAAAGTTTTGTTATACGCAGACGATTTATTAGTTTACATTTCAAATCCTAAGAAATCTATTCCTTCTATGTTATCTATATGGAATTTGGTACTTTTTCTGGATATAAACAATTTACATAAAAGTGAATTATTTCCTATTAATAATTATTTTGATTATTATGATCAAATATCTTTTAATATTGCCAAAAACCATTTTACTTACTTTGGTATCAAAATTACAAAAAATTTTAAAGACCTATATAGTTATAATTTCTTCCCTTTAGCTGAATATACTCAACAGGCACTTTCCAAATGGTCACCTATGTCGATGTCATTGATAGGTCAAATAAATGCTATAAAAATGGTTATTCTACCGAAATTTTTATATATATTTCAAGCAGTTCCCTCTTTTGTTCCAAAATTTTTTTTGATAAAATAGGCTCTCTGATTTTGTCTTATGTTTGGAATAATAAAAGCTCTAGAGTGAATAAACTTTTATTGCAAAAATCAAAAAAAGATGGAATTACCAAACTTTAGATTTTATTATTGGGCAATTAATATTCGCTATATTACTTTTTGGATTTATGATATAGACGATCAAGATCGCCCTTCATGGTTACAGTTGGAGGAAAATTCGGTAATGGGGTTTTTGTTAGCTTCTTTATTAGGAGCTCCTCTTCCGTTTTCGCTCTCCAGAATAGGTAAACAAGCTCTCAACCCTATTGGTAAACATACTTTAAAAATTTGGTTTCAATTTCATAGATTTTTTGAATTAAATGATTTTTTACTTTCTAGTGATATTTATTCTAATTTCTTTTTTAAACCATCAACTTTTCTAACATGGAAAATTAAGGGAATAAAAACTTTTTTAGATTTGTTTTTACAAGACTGTTTAATGTCTTTTTCACAGTTAATGGATAAATAATATCTTCAATACACTTTTTTTCAAATATTTACAGGTTAGGAATTTCTTACGTGATTTTTTTTTTACCAAATTACCCCTTGATCTGCTCTTCAAATTTGGCTTATATTATTTTTCAGTTTGAACCTTTTCAAAAACGATTAATAGCTATCATTTATAAACAGTTAATGAATGCTCGCATGTTGCCTAATGATAAGGTTCAACGCTCCTGGGAAGTAGAACTTCAACATTCACTCTCAGATAACCAATGGAGTAAAATTTATTATTTAGTTAATAATTCATCTATCTGTGCACGCCATATTTTAATTCAGTTTAAGATAGTACACAGGGCCCATATGTCCAAAGATAAATTGGTGCATATTTTTCCTAATATATGCCCTATTTGTGACAGATGTAATGCAGAAGTGGCTACTCTAGCCCATATGTTTTGGTCATGTGTAAGTTTAAATAATTTTTGGAAGGATGTGTTCGGAATATTATCTAAAGTTATGGATGTTCAACCTAATCCACTTACAGCAATTTTTGGGATTTTCCCAGAGGAAGCAAGCAAAGAGTCTGCCTCCGCCCAACATGTGATACCTTTTTCAACTTTACTGGCTAGGAGAGCTATTTTGCCACACTGGAAAGAATCTAACTCACCTACTGTTTTCTATTGGCTCTCCTCCATCATGTCATGTCTAAGCTTGGAGAAAATTAGAAGCCGGACATTTGATACATCTTTTGATTTTGAACAAGTCTGGTGACCCTTTATTCAAAATTTTCACATGATTTAATTTATCTTTATTTATTTATTTTTCTTTATTCTCTTTGGAGAATATCCTTGTCCATGAAGGCTTGGAGATGACTGGAAGGATGTGTTTTTTCTCTCTCTTTCTTTTTAAAGTTTATCCTCATTTGGACTGCCCAATCTTTCTTTTTCTTTCTTTTTTTTTCTTTCTCTCTTTTTTGTTTTAGTTTAGTTAGTGGGGTTTTTCTTTCTCTATCAATAAAATTTCCAATCTTTTTTTTTTACGATTGCTATGAGGAGTAGTAATTTCTCTCTGACCGTTGTATATATAATAGCATAATATATTACCAATTTGAGTTTGATATTATATGCTTTTTGTCTTTAATATTGCTGTTTATATGTCTTTTATATTATCTACTTGTTAAACTCTTTCGATTTGTATTTGTATATTCTTTATTTGAAAATCAATAAAAAAGATTGAAAAATGAAATGAAATGAGCATATCTACACGAAGCATTGTTGCAGGAAAAGAGCATCCACAATCAGGGACCCCACCACCCAGGCCATGCTCCCTTTTCACTGCTTCTTCCATCAGGAAGAAGGTACAAGAGCCTCAGCACTCACACCACCAGGTTCAGAAACAGTTATTACCCCCAACCGTCAAATGGGTCAAATGGGATACTTTCACACTGCGGCACTTGTCACATCTTTGAATTGTTCCCACAACCTATAGACTCACTTTCAAGGTTTCTTCATCTCATGTTCTCAATATTCATTTCTTATTTATTTATTATTATTATTTATTTCCTTCTGTATTTGCACAGTCTGTTGTCTTTTGCACACTAGTTGAACACCAAAGTTGGTACGGTCTTTCATTGATTCTGTTATGGTTATTGAGTATGCCCACAAGAAAAATAATTTCAGGGTTGTAATATGGTGACTTTGATAATAAATTTACTTTGAAAGTTTTAAACTTTGGGCAGAATGGTAACATAGCAGTTAGCATGACAGTAGGTGTGTCAGATTTCAGGGTTCAATCCAGTAACTCTAGTAAGGAGATTGTACGTTCTCCCCAGATGTGTAGGTTTCCTCCAGATGCTCTGGTTTCCTCCTACAGTTACAAACGTACTAGGTAACAAGTTAATTGGTCATTGCAAGTTGTCCTGTGATTAGAGTAGTGTGGAATAGGTGGGCTGAGGAGTGGCCGGAGAGACCTGTTTCCCTTCCATTTGGAAATAAATAAATAAATAAATAATATGAAAATTGCTGGAATGAGAATCAAAGAAATGTAAAGTGCAGAAGTGGGCCCCCCCAGCCCAACTTGTTCGTGCTCATCCAACCCACTTCCGGCTACACCTTTCCTATCCAGGTATTGTACATATGGAAATACATTTTGAAGTTTGAATAGTATCTGACCTCAAGAGGGTCACTCCTGAGCTCCCTATATTCCAGTGAGTATAAATGAACTGGTTCAATCCCTCTATTCCAGACAACATCCTGGTGAATGTTTTCTGCACACTTTTATTGCTGTCATATCCCTCCTGCACAATGGCAACCACGACTGCACATACGTATGCTGTTCAGTTCATAATTCAGGTGAAACTCACCCGTGACTGGTCTTGCTCTCCAGCATACTCAATAGATTGAAAGATGGTCCACGTGTAGCGTCGTTTCATCTCCATTCGTGCAACATGACGTCGATACCAGCGCTGAATCAGAATGGCTGCTTTAATGGCTGCAAAGTGAAGGGGAACAATGGCATTAGTTCACAGACTGGGCAGTGAAAGGCTCATTCTGCTGATCCAACTTACTGTTGGAAAATCACATTAACACCTAGGAAGTCACAGATAACACTGACAACAGTCTCAAAGAACACATATTATATCAAGAGAAATCCTTATTATCAGGGAAGACTGTAGTGTATTTAATATTTCAGTGATATTTCAGCAATCTTGTAAATATCTTGTGTGATTAAGCATCTTTGCTTGTTACATAATTCACTACGGGTATTATGTAAAAGTATGTGAATGGCATACGTCACTACACCACCACATCACACATGAGCGCCTCACTGGAGAAAAACTGAGCAGACACACATCTCCTGGCTCCTGGGTTTTTATTTCAATTAATGTCTGGAGTTACAAAACATAACGGTGGCAATCAGTAGTTTTATAGTCAAAACCCTAAGAAATCCAACTGAAAATATCACTAAAAATACCTTTTCTGAGGTGTGTGACATCAGTTAGTCTCGTGAGATCATGGATCTGCGGCGCAAGCCTGGGCAGTTGCCCATGCTGCGAGTCTCCCCTCTCTATGCCACTGATGTTGTCCAGGGGAAGGGGAAGGGCCGATACAGCTTGGCACCGGTGTTATCGCAGAAGATGCCAGAACGATGTTGAAGGCAATGTCGGACTGCCTTAGGGACTCCAGCTCCAGATTTGTCCTCAGGGTTTACTCCCGAAGCCTTTCCCATGAGTGGGTATGCCCACAAGGCAGCGGAGGTTTGTCATCAGTTTTCCCTCTCTTAGATGGACTGCCTTCCGAGGCTGATGAGCTCCATCAATTTTCTGAAGTAAATTGTGTTAAGTTATCACCACAAGCATTGAGGTGCCAGTGATGGCAAGGTGGGATGAGCCGAGGTCGTTGCAGGTGGAGTTCCAATGCCCATGCAACTGGCCTGGGAGTGAGGTTGGATGGCTCTGGGCACCAAAAAAAGTTGAGGACAGGGCCCAGAAGATTCAGTGCCTGTACTAATGGCCTGGACACAAGGTTAGATGGCTCTGGTCACTGAAAGAAGTTGAGGACAGGGCCCAGAAGATTCAGTGCCTGTACTAATGGCCCAGACACGAGGTTAGATTGCTCTGAATGTAGAAACAAGTTCAGACCAGGCCCAGAAGATTCAGTGCCCATACGACTGGCCTGGACACAAGGTTTGATGGCTCTGGTCACTGAAAGAAGTTGAGGACAGGGCCCAGAAGATTCAGTGCCTGTACAACTGGCCTGGGAGTGAGGCTGGATAGCTCTGAGTGCTGAGCTGATTTGAAGAACTTGAGAGCAGCTTCAGGCTGGGTGACATGGTCTAGGCCCAAAGGCTTTTGCTGTAGATGGTTCCTGGTGCAAGGTACAAAGTACTGTTTAGACTATTTAAATGCCGGCCCAGACTGGAGGCAAGAGCCAATTTCACTCCTTCTCCAGGGCACCGGGGCCTTTCACTGTCACTGTGGGAACTTTCACTGTTCCCTTTCACTTTCACTTTCACTGTGGGAATGCCTCCAGGACACAGTTAGTGAGTAAGAATGGACCCAGGGCACAGTTAATCAGTGAGAATGACCCCAGGGCACAATTAGTCAGTGAGAATGGCCCCAGGTCACAGTTAGTGAGTAAGAATGGACCCAGGGCACAGTTAATCAGTGAGAATGACCCCAGGGCACAGTTAGTCAGTGAGAATGGCCCCAGGTCACAATTAGTCAGTGAGAATGACCCCAGGGCACAATTAGTCAGTGGGAATGGCTCCAGGACACAGTTAGTCAGTAAGAATGGACCCAGGACACAGTTAGTCAGTGAGAATGACCCCAGGGCACAATTAGTCAGTGAGAATGGCCCCAGGTCACAGTTAGTGAGTAAGAATGGACCCAGGGCACAGTTAATCAGTGAGAATGACCCCAGGGCACAATTAGTCAGTGAGAATGGCCCCAGGTCACAGTTAGTGAGTAAGAATGGACCCAGGGCACAGTTAATCAGTGAGAATGACCCCAGGGCACAGTTAGTCAGTGAGAATGGCCCCAGGTCACAATTAGTCAGTGAGAATGGCCCCAGGTCACAGTTAGTCAGTGAGAATGGCCCCAGGTCACAGTTAGTCAGTGAGAATGGCCCCAGGTCAGAATTAGTCAGTGAGAATGGACCCAGGGCACAGTTAGTCAGTGAGAATGGCCCCAGGGCACAATTAGTCAGTGAGAATGGCCCCAGGGCACAGTTAGTGAGTAAGAATGGACCCAGGTCACAGTTAGTCAGTGAGAATGGCCCCAGGTCACAGTTAGTCAGTGAGAATGGCCCCAGGTCAGAATTAGTCAGTGAGAATGACCCCAGGTCAGAATTAGTCAGTGAGAATGGACCCGAGGCACAGTTATAACAGTGAGGATGACCCCAGGGTACAGTTGGTTTATTGGGAATGGCCCCAGGGGACAGTTAGTTCAATGAGAATGGCCCCAGAGCACAGTTAGTGTTGTGAGAATGACCCCGGGTCATAGTTAGTCAGTAAGAATGGCCCCAGTGCACAGTTAGTTTAGTGAGAATGACCCCAGGACACAGTTAGTCAGTATGAATGACACAAGGGCACAGTCAGTGTGGTGAGAATGGCCCCAGGGACAGTTAGAACAGTGAGAATGGCCCCAGGTCACAGTTAGTGTGGTGAGAATGGCCACAGGGTACAGTTAGAACAGTGGTAATGGCCCCAGGGGGTGTTCTGTTCCCTGTTTGAGATATGGGTATTCTGGGAGACCTGCATCCTCCCACATAACCTCATCTGCACCAGGTGCACTCTGCTCCTCCTCAGAGATCACGTTAGGCATCTGGAGCTGCAGCTCTGTGACCATCAGCTCACTCGAGAGACCGAGGAGATGATTTATAGGAGCTACAGGGAGGTCGTCACCCCTTGGTTGCAGGAGGCAGGTAACTGGGAGACTGTTATGAGAATGCAGGGAAATGGGAAGCCAGTGTGGAGTAACCTGTGGCCTTACCGCTCAGTAATGAGCATTTGGATGCTATTGAGGGGTATGACCTACCAGGGGTTGCCACGGTGACCAGGTTTCTAGCACTGAGTCTGGCACTGTGGCTCAGAGGAGAAGAGAGGTGAAGAGGACTGCGGTGCTGACAGGAGATTCCACAGTCAGAGGGATAGAGACGAGATTCAGTAGGTGCAATAGGAACACCTGGATGGTATGTTGTCTCCCTGGTGCCAGGCTCAGGGATGTCCACGGCATTCTAAAGGGTGCTGAGTAACCGGGAGTCTTGGTACAGATTGGCACCAATGATACATGTAGGAAAGGTGAGGAGGTCCTGAAGAGAGATTTTAGTTTGCTAAGTAGAAAGCTGAAAAATAGGACCTCCAGGGTAGTGACCTCTGGCTTGCTGTTTGTGCCACTGAAGATAAGAATAGGGTGCTTTGGATGATGAACGCATGGATAAAGAACTGGTGCAGGGGACAGGGGTTCAGAGTTCTGGATCACCAGAATATCTTCTGGGGAAGGCATGTCCTGTACAAGAGGGATGTGTTACACCTGAACCCAAGGGGCACTAATACCCCTGTGGGCTGGTTTGCTAGAACTGTTCAGGGGTATTTAAATTAATTTGGCATGTGGATGGGAACCAGAGTGATAGGGCTGAGGGTGGGATAGTTGGTTTACATACAGACTGTAAGCAAGGAGCGCGATAAAGCCCTTTTTATGGTGAGAAACACTGTGGACTCATCTTCCATCTCCACCTGTAGGTAGGCCTTAGCTAAGTCCACTTTGCTGAAGTGTTTTCCTCCAGAAAGGTTTGCAAAGATATCCTCAATGCTGAGCAGAGTGTAATGGTCTACTCTCAGTACAAGGTACTGAAAATCACATTAAAATCACCACAGCTGACAGATTCATCTTGGCTGCTGGGACCACTGCTGTTGCCCATGGGCTCCTCTCAACCTTGGAAAGAATTCCTTCAGCTTCCATGCAATCTATCTCACTGGCTACTTTATCAGAGATGGAATAAGAAACTGGACGAACTTTGCAAAACTTGAGTGTGACATTTTCATTTAACACTATTTTACCCTTAATATATTTGAGTTTTCCAATGCCATCCTTGAATACTGCTTTGGCATCATCCAGTATCTTTCTTAATTGGCTTTCAGTTGAATCTATTACAAGGAATGTGGCATACAAATGGTAGATGGATCTCCAATCAAGTTGTAGTTGTCTCAGCCAATCATGTCCTTCTGTTTTTACCACATACAAGCCTAATGTGGCTTGTTGGCTGTTGTATTTCACTGTTAGAAAGGTCATTCCCACAGGAGTTATCATTTCTTCAGTATAAGATCTTACTTAGATATCTGCAGCCTTCAGATTAGTATCTTTAAAATGTGGTTGAATCTCATTTTGTAGAATGACTGAAACAGCAAAGCCAGGACCAATTTCTATTATAAATAATTTACCATTCACTTCTGGTGTAAGTAATATTTGTTACCGATTGTTAGTTTTCACTTTGTAAATCTTAAGGCCACTCAGTCCTGTGGCATTCTCATCATTGTCAGATTTTTCTTCCACAGTGTGCACCTTAGTACTCTTTTGTACTCTTAGTACTCTAACAGCAACTTGACTTTTTACCTTTTTATCAACCCTGTATTGTCCATTTATTTTGCACTGCCCAATACTCTTCATATGCATTCTACTTCTTTTTTTGCATTTTCTGCAAGTTTTTCCTTTAAATCGGCATTTGTCCGGTGTATGTGAGCCGCTGCCACAAAGATAATACAATTTGTTCAGCCAGTCATGCCTGCATCTAGACACTGCAATTTTATTCATCCTCACTATCACTCCTGAATGCAACTCAATTGCACCTTTGGCTGCTGTTTCCATTGATACAGCTATTTCAATTACTCTTTTGAATGTAAGTTGTGCTTCAGTTAGGAGCCATTTTTGAATGCTTTTTTATAAGGTTCCACAAACCAAACGATCTCTCAGTGCATCATTAAGTCCATTCCTGAACTGACAATGCTCTGGCAATTGTTCAATTCAGCAATGTACACTGGAATGGACTCCCCTTCCTATTGATTCCACTTATGAAACTTACAGCATTCTGCAATCAACAATAGTTTTACTTCTAAGTTACTTTCTCAATATCAGCAAAGCTCAATTTGCTGGTTTGTTTGGAGATGTGAAACTCTCCAAACAATGAATACCCCAGTATTCACTTTTTATTATCCTGTGAATCCTTTACTTTCTGGCTTTCTTAATTATCTTCCCTTCTGCAAAAAAAAACCACATGCTGCTCCAAAGGAAAAAGCATGTTATGCTTTCTTGACTCAACTTCTTTTGCTGCACTTGTTTTTAAACTTGAATGTTTGGCTA
The DNA here is from genome assembly GCF_030144855.1 of Hypanus sabinus. Lineage (NCBI taxonomy): Eukaryota > Metazoa > Chordata > Chondrichthyes > Myliobatiformes > Dasyatidae > Hypanus > Hypanus sabinus. Next base: position 98,566,565 of record NC_082709.1, read on the forward strand.
CGTTTCAAGTAGGTGATCAACTTGGGTTCATTTAAAAAATACTACTGTTACATTTTGTAACTCTAAAATATTAAACTAATTAAAAGAAAGTCACAGGACTTGGACTGTGAGTGCAACTTCAAGATTTAATTTAAGCAAGGTGCACATGCATCATGTGGTATTGTAAAATCATATGCCATTTACATACTTTTACCTATGTATTATTTAAATGAATAAGAATGCTTAATCAAACATTTACAATATTACTCAAATACTACAGAAATATTAAATACACAACACTTCCCCAATGCCAACATATTTTTTCTTGGATAAGGCACCCAAAACTGCTCGCAATATTCCAAGTATTGTCTGACCAATGCCTTGTAAGTTCTCAGCATTTTTCTTCTAGTCCTCTCAAAATGAATGCTAACATTGCATTTGCCTTTCTTACCACTAACTCAACCTGCAAATCAACCTTTAGGGAATCCTGCACAAAGACTCCCAAGTCCCTTTGCTCCTCTGATTTCTAAATTTTCTTCCCATTTAGAAAACAGTCTAGACTGATCTTTCTTCCACCGAAGTTATTGACCATACATTTCTCCATATTATATTCCACTGCCACTTCCTTGCCCATTTGCCTAATCAGTCTCAGACTTTCTGCAGACACCCCACATTCTCAACACTACCTGCCTCGCCACGTATCTTTGTACTGTCTTCAAAATTGGCCGCAAAGCCGTCAATGCAGTCATCCAAATCATTGACATGAAATGAATGGGTCCCAACACTGACCCCTGTGGAACACCACTTATCACTGTCAGCAAACCAGAAAAGGCCTCCTTTATGCCCACTCAGCAAATCTTCTATCCATGTTACTACCTTTCTCGTAATGCCATGGGCTCTTAACTATATAAGCAGTTGCATGTGCAGCGTCTTGTTAAAGGCCTTCTGAAAATCCAAGATTCTCCTTTGCCTATCCTGCCTGTTATTTATTCAAAGTATTCTGAAAGATTTCCCCTTAAGGAAACCATGCAGACTTTGGCCTATTTTATAACGTACCTCAAAGTACCCCAAATAATGGACTCAAGCCAGGCTAACTGGCCTATAATTCCCTTTCTTTTGTCTCCTACTTCGTAAGAATGGAGTGACATTTACAATTTTTCAGTCCTTTGAAGCCATTCCAGAACCTAATGGTTCTTGAATGATTACTAATGCCTCCACAATCTCTTCAGCTACCTCTTTCAGAACCCTGGGGTGTCATCCATCTGGTCCAGGTGACTTATTTACCATCAGACTTTTCAGCTTCCCAAGCATTTCTCCCTAGTAATAGCAACTACATTCACTTCTGTCCTCCAACACTCTCGAATTTCTGGCATACTGCTAGTGTCATCCACAATGATGAGTGGATGAAAATACTTACTAAGTTCATCTGCCATTTTTTGTCCTTATTACTACCTCACCAGCATCATTTTCCAGTAGACATATCCTATTCTGCACAGATTATCTCTCAGTACTGAAACTTCTAGCGATCAAGTGTTGTCCATTTTATCTGCTGGTGTCTTCCTGATAGTGGTGAACATTCCACCTCAGGCCAATGTCAAGCAGGCAATGGAGAAGCTGATCACTGTGATCAAGACTCAGAAAGCAACACAACCTGATGCCTTCCCAATCATTATGGGAGATATCAACCAGGCTATCCCGCACTTACATTTTGGAAAGTCTAATCACCTAGTTGTAGTTGTACTCCCTGTGTACGGGCAGAGACTGAGGACTACAGCACCAGTAGTGAGCTTCAAGAAGGTATGGTCAAGAGAGGTGGAGGAGCACTTACAAGACTGCTTTGAGTCGGTGGACTGGACTGGACTGTATTCAGGAATTAATCTTAGAAACTGAATGAATATGCTACAACTTCATCAATTCCAGCATAGATGAACCAGGAGATTCATAGTCAGCTGAAGGCTAGATCAGTGGTATTCGACACTGGTGATCCTTAACTATACAGGACGCCCGGGTGCAACCTATAGAAGGCTATTTTAAGAGTGCAGAAACAATTCCAATTGAAGTTAGAGATGGAATCAGGAATGCTTCACTCCCAGATGAGCTCAGAACTTTTTTATACATGCTTTGAAAGGGAAAATAAAGTTGCACATGCAGAAATCCCTGCAACATCTGATGATACGGATCTTTATCTCAGAGACTGATGTTAAAACATCTTTCCAACACTGCCAACCCTGATGGTGTACCAGGTAGGGCTCTGAAAACCTGTGCCAACCAATTGGCAAGACTGTTCAAGGACATCTTCAATCTCACTGCAACAGCTGAAGGTTCCCACCAACTTCAAAAGGGCAACAATCATACCAGTGCCTCCACGATTATCCAAGTTTCACTCACACTTCCTGTGATGAAGTGTTTTGAGAGGTTGGTCATGGTTAGAACCCTCTTCTGCCCAAGTAAAGACTTGGACCCATTGCAATTTGCCTATCACTGGCTCTCCACTCGGCCTTGGATCACCTGGACTATGGTAATACCCATGTCAACCTGCTGTATATTGATGGCACTGGAAGCTCAACACCATCGTACCCTTAGTACTAATAGATGAGCTCCAAAACCTGGACCTCAGTAGCACTCTCTGCAACAGAATCCTTGACTTCCTCATCATAAGACCACAGTCTGTGTGCATTGGAAATAATATTTCTTCTTCACTGATGATCATCTGAGAGTTGTCTTCTCCAGATAGCCATGAAACAAAGACCATGGAAGCTCTTCAAAGAAAAACATCAACCCTCCCCCCATGCACATTAACAAAACAAATTATGCAAATGGCATCATGATCAATACAAGGTTTGTGTGTGGTGGTAATAATCTTCTGAGGTGTCTCTATTTAAATACAAGGAATATTGTGGGTAAGGCAGACAAGCTGAGGGCATGAATTGACACATGGAATTATGACATTATAATCATTAGTGAAACTTGGCTACAGGAGGGGCAGGACTGGCAGCTTAATGTTCCAGGGTTCCGATGTTTCAGACGTGATAGAGGCAGAGGGATGAAGGGTGGGGTGGGTGGCATTGCTAGTCAGGGAGAATGTTACAGCAGTGCTCAGGCAGGGCAGATTAGAGGGCTTGTCTACTGAAGCCATATGGGTGGAGCTGAGAAACAGGAAAGGTATGACTACATTAATGGGGTTGTATTATAGACCACTCAATAGTCAGCGAGAATTGGAGGAGCAAATCTGCAGAGAGGTAGCAGACAACTGCAGGAAACATAAAGTTGTGATAGTAGGGGATTTTAATTTTCCAAGTATTGATTGGGACTCCCATAATATTAAAGGTCTAGACGGGTTAGATTTGTAAAATGTGTTCAGGAAAGTTTTCTAAATCAATATAGAGAGGTACCGACTGAAAAGGATGCAATATTAGATCTCCTATTAGGAAATGAGTTAGTACAGGTGATGGAAGTGTGTGTAGGGGAACACTTTGGTTCCAGTGATCATAACACCATTAGTTTCAACTTGATCATGGATAAAGATAGATCTGGTCCTCGGGTTGAGGTTCTAAACTGGAAAAAGGCCAAATTTGAAGAAATGAGAAAGGATCTAAAATGCGTGGATTGGGACAGGTTGTTCTTTGGCAAGGATGTGAATGGTAAGTGAGAGGCCTTCAAAGGAGAAATTTTGAGTGCAGAGTTTGAATGTTCCTGTCAGGATTAAAGGCAAAGTGAATAAGAATAAGGTTCGAGGGATATTGGAACTCTGATAAAGAAAAAGAGAGAGATGTATAACATGTATAGGCAACAGAGAGCAAGTAAGGTGCTTGAGGAGTATAAAAATTGCAAAAAAACTTAAGGAAGAAATCAGGAGGGCAAAAAGAGGACATGAGGTACCTTTGGCAGTCAAGATGAAGGATAATCCAAAGAGCTTCTACAGGTATATTAAGAGCAAAAGGATAGTAAGGGATAAAATTGGTCCTCTTGAAGATCAGAGTGGTCAGCTATTTATGGAACCAAAAGAAATGGGGGAGATCTTAAATGTTTCTTTTTGCATCTGTATTTACTAAGGGAACTGGCATGGAGTCTATGGAAATAAGGTAAACAGGTAGTGAGGTCATGGAACCTATACTTCTTGAAGAAGAGGAGGTGCTTGCTGTCTTGAGGCAAATCAGAGTAGGTAAATCCCCAGGACCTGTCCTTGGACCTTGAAGGAGACTGGTGTTGACATTGCAGGGACCCTGGCAGATATATTTAAAATGTTGGTATCTATGGGTGAGGTCCCAGAGGATTGGAGGATAGTTCATGTTGTTCTGTTGTTTAAAAAAGGCTCTAAAAGTAATCCAGGAGATTATAGGCCGGAAAGTTTGACGTTGGTAGTAGGTAAGTTATTGGAAGGAGTACCAAGAGATAGGATCTCCAAGTATTTGGATAGCCAGGGACTTATTAGGGAGAGTCAACATGGCTTTGTGCATGGTAGGTCATGTTTAACCAATCTATTAGAGTTTCGAGGAGGTTACCAGGAAAGTGGCTGAAGGGAAGGCAGTGGATGTTGTCTACATGGACTTCAGTAAGGCCATTGACAAGGTCCCGCATGAGAGGTTAGTTAAGAAGGTTCAGTCGCTAGATATACATGGTGAGGTAGTAAATTGGATTAGACATTGGCTCAATGGGAGAAGTCAGAGAGTGGTAGTGGAGGATTTCTTCTTTGAGTGGAGGCCTGTGACTAGTGGTGTGCCACAGGGATCAGTGCTGGGTCCATTGTTATTTGTATCTTTATCAATGATCTGGATGATAATATGGTAAATTGGATCAGCAAATTTGCTGATGATGCAAAGATTGAATGTGTAATAGACAGTGAGGAAGATTTCCAGAAGGATTTGGATAAGCTGGAAAAATGGGCTGAATAATGCCAGATGGAGTTTAATGCAGACAAATGTGAGGTATCGCATTTTGGAAGGACAAACCAAGGTAGAACATACAAGGTAAATGATAGGACACTGAGGGATCTGGGAATACACATATCCAATTCCCTAAAAGTGGCACCACAGATAGATAGGGTCGTAAAGAGAGCTTTTGGTACATTAGCCTTTATAAATCAAAGTATTGACATTGGTGAGGCCGAATTTGGAGTATTGTGTACAGTTTTGGTCACCTAATTACAGGAAGGATATTAATAAGGTTGAAAGATTGCAGGGAAGGTTTACAAAGATGGTGCTGGGACTTGAGAAACTGAGTTACAGAGAAAGGTTGAATAGGTTAGGACTTTATTCCCTGGAGTGTAGAAGAATGAGGGGAGATTTGACAGAGGTATACAAAATTATGATGGGTATAGATAGAGTGAATGCAAGCAGGTTTTTTTCCACTGAGGCCAGGGGAGAAAAAAAACCAGAGGACATGGCTTAAGGGTTGTGGTGAACTACATATACCTGTCTGGACATGCCACCCCCCCACTACTGACTGCAGCTGTGGCTCCTCCCTCGGACCGTGGCTAATCCCACAGACTCCGGTATAAAGGCGATTGAGGCCTGAGCCCTGTCCTGTCTCCAGGATGTAGTATGGTGGTCAATAGCTGCTTGTTCTTTCTTCCAGTCAATAAAAGCCGATATCTCAACTCACATCTCAGAGAGTTATTGATGGTGCATCAATTTTATTAACTGAAAGTTTAAACCATGGACAGCATTTTACATCCGGAAAAATTAGACCTTGATCTGCAAGACTCCGAAGCAGCTCTTGCCTTTGAACTCTGGCTTGTATGCTTCCAATCATACTTGGAACAGATTCCAGTGACTGAGCCTGCCATGAAGTACAAAATATTACTATCTAGAGTAAGTCCGAAAGTATTCTCCCTTATCAGGGACCTGCCGACCTACCAAGGGCCACTGGACGCCCTTAAAAGACAGTACCTGCGGCCAGTGAACACCATCTATGCAAGACATTGCTTAGCTACGAGGTGACAGTGGGCTGGAGAGTCGAGCGCTGTGTTTCTCCGAATCCTACAGACACTCGTGCGAACTTGCGACCGCAAAGCTCTCACGGCGGAGCAGCATTCGGAGCTCCTGGTACGGGGATCAGGTCAGTGTACGTGCGCCAGCGGCTGCTGGAAAATGCCGATCTTACCTTACACTCAGCGATCGAGACGGCCGACACGCTGATGCTGTCCAGCCGCATGATCCCCCGCTGGTTCCGTGGACACCTCAGACCCCGCCGCCGCCGGTTCCCGTGAGCGAATTCGCCAACGCCACTGCCAGTCGTGATTCCATGAACTCCCCGAACCCGACCACAGCTGCTGCCAGTCACAAGCCCGCGCAGTGTTACTTCTGCGGACTCGAAAAGCACCCCCAAAAACGCTGCCCGGCCCGAGAAGCGACCTGTTCCAGCTGCGGGAAGAAGGGCTATTTCGCCAAGGTCTGTAAGTCTAAACCACGAGCGGGGTGAGGCATGGGGGCCGCTATCTTGCCTGCCCAGATGGAGGCGGCCATCTTTGTCAGCGCCAACACACCCCGCCCCCACCCCCGGGCACCAAGACGGCAGTTCAACTCTGGCCTCCATAACCCTCGACCAAAGCACCACACACCAGCTTGCGAGGTCAATGATGGACATCCTGGTGGAGGGGCACAGGCCTAGCTGCCTGTTTGACACGGGCAGCACTGAGAGTTTTATTCACCCGGACACGGTGCAACACTGCGGACTCATGACACGGCCGGTAAGCCAGAGGGTCACCATGGCTTCTGGGTCGTATTACACAGACATCCGGGCGGGTTGTGTAGAGACATTGGTGGTGCAGGGCACAGAATATCGGAACTTTGCGCTACTGGTCATGCTTCAACTGTGCGCGCCTGTGCTATTGGGGCTGGACTTCCAGAGCCACCTCGAAAGTGTGACTATGGCATATGACAGGCCCCTCCCACCAATCCCTGTCAGGAATCCTCAGTTTTGTGGGACTTCATCATATACCCCGCTACTGACCACACACACACACACACACACACACACACACACACACACACACACACACACACACACACACACACACACACACACACACACACACACACACACACACACACACACACACACACACACACATCCCACCCAGCACCATGCCGACAACAGCGCTACTGACACCACTTGCAGCCTCTCCACCCTCAAGATCCCTCCCCCACCGCTGTTTGCCAACCTGACCCCCGACTGTAAACCTGTGGCAACTAAAATCAGGAGGTACAGTGTGGGGGACAGGGCCTTCATTCAGTTGGAGGTGCAGCGGCTGCTCAGGGAGGGGATCATTGAGCCAAGCACAAGTCCTTGGAGGGCCCAGGTGGTTGTTGTTCGGACCAGGCAGAAAAATAGGATGGTCATGGACGATAGCCAGACCATCAATAGGTTCACGCAGCTTGACTCGTACCCCCTATCCCGCATTGCGGATGTGGTCAACCAGATAGCTCAGTACAAGGTGTACTCGACAATAGATCTGAAATCTGCTTATTACCAGCTCCCCATCCACCCTGAGGACTGCCCCTACACCGTCTTCGAGGCGGGCGGCAGGCTCTATCACTTCCTACGTGTCCCCTTCGGTGTCACAAATGGTGTCTCTGTCTTCCAGAGGGAAATGGACTGCATGGTGGACCAGTGCCAACTGAAGGCCACATTTCCCTATCTGGATAACATCACCATCTGTAGTCGCGACTGGTGGGATCACAACACCAACCTCCAACGATTTTTCCAAGTGGTCAAAGCCCTGAACCTTACTTATAACAGGGACAAGTGTGTTTTCGGAACCACCCGGCTCGCTATCCTTGGGTGTGTAGTGGAGAACGGGGTCATTGGCCCTGAACTTGACCGTATGCGCCCCCTGCTAGAACCCCCTCTTCCCACCACCCTCAGAGCCCTCAAACGGTGCCTGGGCTTCTTTTCCTATTACGCCCAATGGGTCCCCCATTACGCAGACAAGGCCCGCCCCCTGGTCAAGTCTACCACATTTCCCCTCTCTGCCGAGGCCTGCGCGGCCTTCAGCTGCATTAAAGGGGACATTACCAAAGCTACGATGCATGCAGTGGACGAGACCATTCCCTTCCAAGTAGAGAGTGACGCCTCCGATTTTGCGCTGGCGTCTACCCTCAATCAGGAAGGCAGGCCAATAGCATTCTTTTCTCGTACCCTTCAAGGCCCTGAAATTCAGCACTCCACGGTGGAGAAAGAAGCCCAGGCCATAGTGGAGGCTGTTAGGCACTGGAGGCACTATCTCGCCAGCAAAAGGTTCACCTTGCTGATCGACCAGCGCTCAGTTGCGTTCCTGTTCAGCAACCAACAGCGGGGCAAAATCAAAAATGATAAAATTTTGTGGTGGAGAATAGAACTCTCCACCTACAACTATGATATCCTGTACCGGCCTGGAAGGTTCAATGAGCCCCCTGATGCCCTATCCCGGGGAACGTGTGCCAACGCACAGCTCGACCAGCTATATGCCCTCCATGCAGATCTTTGCCACCCGGGGGTCACCCGATTTTACCATTTTGTGAAAGCCCTGAACCTCCCGTTATCCCTTGAGGACATCAGGATGATGACCAGGGACTGCCAAGTCTGCGCTGAGTGCAAACCGCACTTCTACCATCCTGAAAAGGTGCAACTTATCAAGGCCACCCGCCCCTTTGAGCAACTGAGTGTTGACTTTAAGGGCCCCCTTCCCTCCACCGACAGCAATGTCTACTTTTTCAACATTATCGACGAGTACTTGCGGTTCCCCTTTGCCATCCCCTGCCCCGACACCACCACCACGTCCGTCATAAAAGCCCTGCGCCAGCTCTTCACTCTGTTCGGATATCCCTGCTATATCCACAGTGATAGAGGGTCCTCCTTTATGAGTGACGAGCTGTGCCAGTACCTGCTGGCTAGGGACATTGCTACTAGTAGGACCACGAGCTGTAATCCCCCGGGAAATGGACAGGTGGAGAGGGAGAATGCCACAGTGTGGAAGGCCACACTTTTAGACCTTAAGTCAAAAGGGTTGTCGGTCTCTCGATGGCAGGTGGTCCTCCCCGAGGCACTCCACTCTATCCGCTCTCTGTTATGTACGTCCACCAATGCCACCCCTCACAAGTGCCTATTCTCTTTTCCCAGGAAGTCTGCCACTGGGACCACCCTACCAGTTTGGCTGACATCCCCAGGGCCAGTGCTGCTCCGGAAACATGTGAGGAGCAATAAATACTCCCCACTGGTCGAGAGGATTCACCTTCTACATGTGAACCCCCAGTATCCCTACGTGGTCTTACCTGATGGGCAGGAGGACACAGTCTCCATCCGCGACCTGGCACCCGCAGGAGCAGCAGACCACTATCCCGAACACTCCACGGTAACTATGAACACTGTACCCGAGGTGACACCACGCACACCAAGCCCTACACAGACTCCTCACGACACTCCTATACCAGGCGTCTCGCATGCACATATACCAGGCGCTCGCACACGCATGAAGGATCACTGACGCCTAGTGGGCTGACACCTCCAGTCAGGCCGGAACCAGATCAACCACCGTCTCCGGTGCAATCACCACCGGCCCCTGTGCAATCACAGCCGGTGCTACGTAGATCACAGCGACAGATTCAACCACCTGATAGACTTAACCTGTAAATATACTTGTAAGAAACTTCACCCCGTGGGGACTCTCTTTTAAACAAAGTGGGGGTGAATGTGGTGAACTACATATACCTGTCTGGACACGCCCCTCCCTACTGCCTGCTCCTTTGGCTCCTCCCACAGACCCCGGTATAAAGGCGATTGAAGCCTGAGCCTGGCCCTCAGTCTCCAGGATGTAGTATGGTGGTCAATAGCTGCTTGTTCTTTCTTCCAGTCAATAAAAGCCGATATCTCACCTCACATCTCAGAGAGTTATTGATGGTGCATCAACGGTGAAGGGGGAAAAGTTTAAACGGAACATTGGGGGGGGGGAATTCTTCATGCAGAGGCTGGTGGGAGAGTGGAGTGGGTTGCTGGATGAAGTGGTAGATGCGGGCTCACTTTTAATATTTAAGAGAAACTTGGACAGGTACATGGATGAGAGAGATTAAAAGGGATATGTTGCAGGTGTAGGTCAGTGGGATGGAGGCAGGAAAATGGTTTGGCACAGCCAAGAAGGGCTGAAGAGCCTGTTTCTGTGCTGTAATGTTCTATCATCCATCCCCCACGAGAAAAAAATCACGCAAATGGCAACAAGGACATCAACCCATACCATGTACAAAAACAAACAAATCATGCAAACCGTAACAAGAACATCAAACACCAATCCCCAGCCACCTCCCCCCACCCCATTATTATGATAGGGCTTCTCTCTTTGGAGAGAAGGAGATGGGAGGTGACAGATGCATAAGATGGAAAGAGGCACAGATAGAGTAGACAACCAGAGATTTTTCCCAGGACAGATATGGTTAATACGACAGGGTGTAATTTCAAGGTGTATGGAGGAAAGTGTAGTGGGGTATGTCAGAGGTAGTTTTTTTTTAAAACACAGAGAACGGTGGCTGGGTGGATCAAACTGCCAAGGGTAGTGGAAAAGGCAAATATCTTTGTGACATTTAAGAAACTTTTAGATTGGTACATGGATGAAAGAAAAATAGGAACGGGCAGGGTTAGATTGATTAAAGGGTTAAAGGGTCAGCACAACATCCTGGGCCAAAGGACCTTGACAGTGCTACACATAGCGCTACATATTCTATGTTCTTAATTTAATAAATTTTTGGAGGGAGTTTCAATCCACATGTACAAAAACAGAATTTTCATTAGGAAGTAGAAACCAGACGCATAGTATGTGCGTAAGGTGTGTGTGTGTGTGTGTGTGTGAGAGAGAGAGAGAGAGAGAGAGACACTGTCCTTGTGTGCATTAATGTGTGAAAATGGGTAGCTATTGAGGAAAGATTGCAGGAAAATCTTTGACAATGATCTAAATTCTTCCCTGGCTCAGTTGACTGTCAAAGCCACCAAAAGGTTTTTCAAAACTATTAAAAAATATTCAATATTCCAAAATCTACCACCCTATCTGCTCCTCAATGTCTCTTTTTGTATTGCGGGGGTCTATAAAAAACATCCAGTACAGTTACTGCCCCTTTCCTGTTTCACAATGAAACAGGAAAATGACTCAATGACTCAGTAGTCAATCCCTCCATGACTTCCTTCGTTTCTGTGGCAATGATACTATCCATGATTAGCAATGCCACACCCCACCTCTTGTGCCTCCCTTCCTGTTTTTTTTGAAACATCTAAAGCCCAGCACACTCAGCAGCCATTTCTGACCCTGAGACATCCAAGTCTCTGTAATGGTCACAACATCGTAGTTCCATGTATTGGTCCACGCTCTAGGTTCATCTGCCTTGTTTATGACACTCCTTGGATTAAAAAAGCACATCTCAAACCATCCGGTGAAGTGCATTTTTGCTCCATCATTGGCCTATCCTTCCTCACAAACTCCCTACAATCTGTCACTACTTGTGCTCCAAGCACCCCATCCTCTGCCTCTTCAGTTCCCACCCTCTGCAAACCCTACCCAAAAGCATTAACCAACCTCCCTCCCAGGGTATTGGTTCCCCTCGAGTTCATGTGCAACCCTTCCGTCTTGTACAGGTCACTCCTTCATCCAAGACTTTGAAACCTTGCCCCCTGTACCATCTCATTCACTCATTCATCTGCACTGTCTTCCTGTTCTGACCTTCGCTAGCTCGTGAAATAATCCGGAGATTACCACCCTGCTCTTCAGCCTCCTTCCCAACACCCAAAACTTACTGCGCAGGACCGCAATCCCTCTCCTGCCTGTGTTATTGGTACAAATATATACCACAACCTCTGGCTGCTCACACTTCCCTTCAAAGATATTCTACGACAGCTCAAAGATATCCTGGACCCTAGCATCTGGGAGGCAACAGATTATCCTGGTGTCTCTGTTGCTGCTGCAGAACCTCCTATCTGTCTGCCTGACTATCGAGTCTCCAGCTGACTTCACCCTACCCTTCTGACCACAGTGCTATTGGTCTGGCTGTTGCTATCTTGCCCAGATAGGTCATCCCCCTCAGTAGTTTCCAGAGGGGTATACCTGTTGCTGAGGGGAATGGCCACAGGGGGACCCTGTACTGATTTCCTTCTCCCTTTACATTTCTCGGTGTTCACCAATCTACACCCCGAGCTTTGCACTCTGGTGATAACCAGCTGCTCAAACATCTTATCTATCAACTGCTCTGCTGGCCGAATGATCCCAAGTTCATCTAACTCCACCTCCAGCTCCTTAATGTGGTCTTAGTCATCAGGAAGATGATCAGGTTCCATGAATTCCCATATCCTACAGGAGGAGCATTCCACTGCCATATCTGCCATCCTGCCTGCGTTATACAATGGACAACCAAGAACAAATCTTCTAACCTGTTTCTTTGACCTCAGCCTCTTCTCATCGAAACCTCCTGCCTAATGCTCCTACTCTCATTGTTGACCTACTCCCAGCAATGGCCACCCCACTTGCCCCTTCTTTACTTTTATTTAATTTGTGGTGCTCTGCTCCCATGTTGATTGGATGTCTGGAATGTCTGAACACCCACGAAGCTCTCCTTTTACACTAGCTTCATTGACCTGCGAGTAAACTCTTTAAAGTGCTCTGCTCCCAATGCTGATTGGACCTCTGGTATTCAATAATTTTTAATGAGTTCCCCCTCATTCTTCTAAATTCCAGTGAGTGTAAGCCCAGAGCCATCAAGCACTCCTCATATGTTATCCCTTTCATTCCTGGGATAATACTTGTCTGGACCTTCTCCATTATCAGCACAATTCCATCATGGATAATTTATTATCCCTCTTGATCCTCCTGCCTTCTCCTCACAACCTCTGAAGCCCTGACTAATTACAAATCTACTCATTGACAGGGCCTCCATAGCTATCCATGGCAAAAAATCCTACAGATTCAGTACCTACTGGCTGATTAAATTTCTCCTCATCCCTGTTCTAAGTGGACAGCCCTCTATTCTGAGACTTATCCCCCCACCAACAGGAAACATCCCCTTCACATCCACTATCTAGCCCTTTCAATATTCAAAAGGTTTCAATAAGATCACCTCCTCATTCCTCTATAAGCTCCAGCGAGTACAGGCCCAGAGCAGTCAAATGCCCCTTATATGTTAACCCTTTCATTCACAGGATCATTCTTGTGAACCTCCTCTGGACCCTCTTCAATCGCAGCAACTCTTCTCTTAGACAAGGGGCCCAAACCTGCTCACAGTATTCCAAGTATGGTCTGTCCAGAGCCTTATAAAACTTCAGCATCACATCCTTGCTTTTATACTCTAGTCCTCTTGAAATGAATGCTAACATTGCATTTGCCCTCCTGCAAATTAGTCTTTACAGAATCCTGTACGAGAACTCCCAAGTTCTTTTGCACCTCTAATTTCTGAATTTTCTCCCTGTTTAGAAAATAATCTACTCCTTTATTCTTTCCACCAAAGTGCATGACCATACACTTCCTGGCACTATATTCAATCTACCTCTTTGCCAATTCTCCTAATCTGTCTAAGTTCTTCTGCAGACTCTCTGCTTCTTCAACACTACTTACCAATCCACAAATCTTTGTATCATCCACAAACGTGGCCACAAGCCATCAATTTCATCATCCAAATCATTAACACATTACATGAAAAGTACCAGACCCAACACTGACACCTAGGGAACAATATTAATCACTGGCAGCCTAAAGAGAAGGCCTGTCTATTCCCTCTCTTTGCCTCTTACAAATCAGCCAGTCTTCTATCCATTCCAATACCTTTCCTGTAATACCACAGGCTCTTATCCTATCAAGCAGCCTCATGTATGCCACCTTGTCAGAGGTCTTTTGAAAATCCACTTATTCTCCTTTGTCTACCCTACCTGATATTTCCTCAAAGAATTCCAACAGATCTTTCAGGCAAGAATTCGTCTACAGGAAGCCATACTGACTTCAGCTTATTTTATCATGTGGCTCCAAGTACTCCAAAACCCCATCCTTAATAGAGGACCAACATCTTCAAAACCTGAGGTGAGGCTTACTGGCCTATAATTTCCTGTCTTTTGCCTTCCTCCCTTCTTGAAGAGTGGAGTGGCGTTTGTAATGTCCCAGTCCTCTGGAACCATTCCAGAATCTAGTGTTTCTTGAAAGATTATTACTAACGCCACCACAATCTCTTCAGTTATTTCTTTCAGAACCATGGGATGTGGTCGAGGTGACTTATCAACCTTCAAACCTTTCAGCTTCCCAAGCACCTTCTCCCTAGCAATAGCAACTTCACTCACTTCTGCCCCCTGACATTCTTGAATTTCTGGCATACTGCTGGTGTCTTCCACAGTGAAGACTGTCTCAAAGTACTTATTTATCATTAAGTCTCAGTTGGGGATGACTATTAGAATGGATTCCAATACTAAACAATAGACAATAGGTGCAGAAGTAGACCATTCGGCCCCTCGATTCTGCACCGCCATTCTGAGATCATGGCTGATCATTCACTATCAATACCCAGTCCCTGCCTTGTCCCCATATCCCTTGATTCCCCTATCCATCAGATATCTATCTAGCTCCTTCTTGAAAGCATCCAGAGAATTGGCCTCCACCGTCTTCCGAGGTAGTGCATTCAACACCTCCACAACTCTCTGGGAGAAGAAGCTTTTCCTCAACTCTGTTTTAAATAACTGACCTCTTATTCTCAATCCATGCCCTCTGGTACTGGACTCTCCCAACATCTGGAACATATTTCCTGCCTCAATCCTATCAAATCCTTTAATTATCTTAAACGTTTCAATCAGATCCCCTCTCAATCTCCTCAATTCCAGTGTGTACAAGCCCAATCTCTCCAATCTCTCTGCGTAAGACAGCCCTGCCATCCCAGGAATCAACCTAGTGAATCTACGCTGCTCTTCCTCAATTGCCAGAGTGTCCTTCCTTAAACCTGGAGACCAAAACTGTACACAATATTCCAGGTGTGGTCTCACCAGGGCCCTGTACAAATGCAAAAGGACATCCTTGCTCTTGTACTCAATTCCCCTTGTAACAAAGGCCAACATTCCATTTGCCCTCTTCACTGCCTGTTGCACTTGCTCATTCACCTTCATTGACTGATGAATTAGGACTCCTAGGTCTCTTTGCATTTCTCCCTTACCGAACTCTACACCGTTCAGACAATACTCTGCCCTCTTGTTCCTGCTTCCAAAGTGGATAACTTCACATTTATTCACATTGAATGACATCTGCCAAATATCTGCCCACTCACCCAGCCTATTCAAGTCTCCCTGTATTCTCCTAACGTCCTCTTCGCATGTCACACTGCCACCCAGTTTAGTATCGTCAGCAAACTTGCTGATATAGTTTTCAATGCCCTCATCTAAATCATTGACATAAATCATAAAGAGCTGTGGTCCCAATACAGAGCCCTGTGGTACCCCACTAGTCACCTCCAGCCAGTCCGAGAAACACCCATTCACTGCTACCCTTTGCTTTCTATCTGCCAACCAGTTTTCTATCCATGTTGAAACCATGCCCCCAATGCCATGAGCTCTGATTTTACTCACCAATCTCCTATGTGGCACCTTATCGAATACCTTCTGAAAATCTAGGTACACAACATCTACTGGCTTACCCTCGTCTAACATCCTTGTTACACCCTCAAAAAACTCCAACAGATTAGTCAAGCATGATTTGCCCTTGGTAAATCCATGCTGGCTCGGCCTAATCCTATTACTGCCATCAAGATGTGCCACTATTTCGTCCTTAATAATGGACTCAAGCATTTTCCCCACGACTGATGTTAGGCTAACAGGGCGATAGTTCTCCGTTTTCTCCTTCCCTCCCTTCTTGAAAAGTGGGATAACATTAGCCACTCTCCAATCTTCAGGAACTGATCCTGAATCTAAGGAACATTGGAAAATGATTACCAATGCATCCGCAATTTCCTGAGCCACCTCTTTTAGAACCCTCGGATGCAGACCATCTGGACCCAGGGATTTATTAGCCTTCAGTCCTACCAGTCTACTCATCACAGTTTCTTTCCTAATGTCAATCTGTCTCAATTCCTCTGATATCTTATGACCCTGGCCCATCCATACATCTGGGAGATTGCTTGTGTCCTCCCTGGTGAAGACAGATCTAAAGTACTCATTAAATTCTGTTGCCATTTCCCTGTTTCCCATAACAATTTCTCTCAATTCATTCTTCAAGGGGCCAACATTGTTCTTAACTATCTTCTTTCTCTTCACAAACCTGTGTTACTACTGTAAATCCCAGCTCCTTGAGGACTTCCACATTGGACAGTAAAGACATCAGATCAGTGACTTCCATATTTCAATTCAAATGATCTCATTCCAAATTTTCTTGCACTTAGTCCTGGAAATGTCAGCTGTTGCATGCATAGATGCTGACAGTTCCCCGGCCCAATATTTTCACTGACAATTCTCAGCAACACAACTGATTTGATTCTACAAGGTTCACTTAGCACTGAGAAGGATTAACTGATATAACTTATGTCTACTCTAAGCTAGTACATTACCAATAAATGTGTTTTACTTGTCACACATGATGCATTTACTTTTTGTTCACTATACAATTCACATTATTTAAAAAGAACTTGAACTTTCTAGTATAAAGGAAGTTAAGAAGCAGGAGCACAAAGTGGTAATCTCAGGTTTTCTGCGACAGGGAAAAGATGGTAGGGTATAGGGACGGTGGTGTACAAAGGCTGTTGTAAATCTAGTCAAGAAGAAAAGAAGAGCTTACAAAAGGTTCAAAAAACTAGGTAATGATAGAGATCTAGAAGATTATAAGGCTAGCAGGAAGGAGCTTAAGAATGAAATTAGGAGAGCCAGAATGGGCCACGAGAAAGCCTTGGTGGACAGGATTAAGGAAAACCCCAAGGCATTCTACAAGTATGTGAAGAGCAAAAGGATAAGATGTGAGAGAATAGGACCAATCAAGTGTGACAGTGGAAAAGTGTGTCTGGAACCGGAGGAGATAGCAGAGGTACTTAATGAATACTTTGCTTCAGTATTTACTATGGAAAAGGTTCTTAGAGATTGTAGGGATGGCTTACAGTGGACTGAAAAGCTTGAGCATGTAGATATTAAGAAAGAGGATGTGCTGGAGCTTTCGGAGAGCATCAAATTAGATAATCCACTGGAACTGGACGGGGTATACCCCAGGCTAATGTGGGAGGCAAGGGAGGAGATTGCTGAGCCTCTAGCAATGATCTTTGCATCAACAATGGGGACAGGAGAGGTTCTGGAGGATTGGAGGGTTGCAGATGTTGTTCATTTATTCAAGAAAGGGAGTAGATAACCCAGGAAATTATAGACCAGTGAGTCTTACTTCAGTGGTTGGTAAGTTGATGGAAAAGATCCTGAGAGGCAGGATTTATGAATATTTGAAGAGGCATAATATAATTAGGAATAGTCAGCATGGCTTTGTCAAAGGCAGGTCATACCTTACAAGCCTGATTGAATTTTTTGAGGATGTGACTAAACACATTGATGAAGGAAGAGCAGTAAATGTAGTGTATATGGATTTCAGCAAGGCATTGGACAAGTTACCCCATGCAAGGCTTACTGAGAAAGTAAGGAGGCATGGGATCCAAGGGGACATTACTTTGTGGATCCAGAACTAGCTTGCCCACAGAAGGCAAAGAGTGGTTGTAGATGGGTCTTATTTTGCATGGAGGTCGGTGACCAGTGGAATGCCTCAGGGATCTGTTCTGGGACCTCTCCTCTTCGTGATTTGTATAAATGACCTGGATAAAGAAGGGGAGGGATGGGTTAGTAACTTTGCTGATGACTCAAATGTTGGAGGTGTTGTGGATAGTGTGGAGGGCCATCAGAGGTTGCACGGGACATTGATAGGATGCAAAACTGGGTTGAGAAATGGCAGATGGAGTTCAACCCAGATAAGTGTGAGGTGGTTCACTTTGGTAGGTCAAATATGATGTCATGTCAAAATATTAATGGCAAGACTCTTGGCAGTGTGGAGGATCAGAGAGATCTTGGGGTCTGAGTCCATAGGACACTCAAAGCTGCTACGCAGGTTGACCCTGTGGTTAAGAAAGCATATGGTGCATTGGCCTTCATCAATCATGGGATTGAGTTTAGGAGCCAAGAGGTAATGTTGCAGCTATATAGACCCTGAGTCAGACCCCACTTGGAGTACTGTGCTCAATTTTGGTCGCCTCAGTACAGGAAAGATGTGGAAGGCATAGAAAAGATGTAGAGATTTACAAGGATGTTACCTGGATTGGGGATCATCCCTTATAAGAATAGGTTGAGTTTTTTCCTTGGAGTGATGGAGGATGAGAGGTGACCTGATAGATGTGGACAAGATAATTTCTTTGGCAGTTTGAACGGGGCACAACTGCACAAGTGCATGAAGGTCAGCCTGTGAGGTCAGTGGGAGAGTTTAAAAAGCAAGCAGATTAACAGAGCGGGCAACAGAGTAGTGGGAGACAGAGTAGGAAGGCTTTGGCTCGAGAGGCTTTGGCGAGCAGAGGCTGAGGACGAGCTTTCTCCCAGTGAGGTAAGGCCATATAAACCCCTTTAGTTAATCTAATTAACTTAGAAGTAGATAATGGAGGCAGCAGTTAAGACAGTTGAGTGCTCCGTTTGCAGTATGTGGGAAGTCAGGGCTAGCACTGTTGTCCCTGATGACTACACCTATAAAAGGTGCATCCAGCTGCAGCTCCTGACAAACCGTGTTAGGGAACTAGAGCTGAAGTTGGATGAACTTTAAATCATTCATGAGGCAGAGGCGGAAATAGACAGGGAGATAGTCAGGAGACAAGTAGCTGGGTGACTGTCAGGAGAAGAAAGGGGAATAGACAGGAAAAGCAGAGCACCCCTGTGGCCATTCCCATCAACGATAAGTATACCATTTTGGATACTGTTGGTGGGGATGACCTACCAGGGACAAGTTGCAGTGGTTGCGTCTCTAGCACCGAGACTGGACTCTCAGCTCAGAAGGGAAGGAGGGAAAGCAGGAGAGAAGTAGTGATAGGGGATTCGATAGTTAGGGGGACAGATAGGAGGTTCTGTGAAAGAGATCGAGAATCCCGGATGGTCTGTTGCCTCCCTGGTGCCAGGGTCCGCAATATCTCGGATCGAGTTCTCCATATTCTCAAGAGGGTGGGTGAGCAGCCAGATGTCGTGGTCCATGTAGGGACCAATGATGTGGATATGAAAGAGCAGGAGGTCCTGCAAAGAGAGTTTAGGGAGTTAGCTACAAAGTTGAAGGACAGGACCTCCAGGGTTGCAATCTCAGGATTGCTACCCGTGCCATGTGCTAGTGAGGCTAGAAATAGGAAGATAATGCAGCTAAGTACATGGCTAAGGAGTTGGTGCAGGAGGGAGGGCTTCATGTTTCTGGACAATTGGGCCTTGTTCCAGGTAAGGTGGGACCTGTTCCGATGGGATGGGTTGCACCTGAACTGGAGGTGGACTAATATCCTTGCGGGAAGGTTTGCTAGTGCTGCTCCAGGGGGTTTAAACTAGATTTGCAAGGGGAGGGGAACCAGGGTGGTAGAGCAGATAGTGAGGTGGAGGAGGATAAAGGTCATGCGAGAACTGCAGGTATAGTACATGGAGTAAAGCCAGATCTAACATATTAAGAAGCTTTGAGGCAGAATATGAGGCATATTAAGAAGCAGAATAAAGGGTGTAAAGGTAATAAGGTAGAAGGCTAAAGTGTGTGTACTTCAATGCAAGAAGCATCAGGAACAAAGGTGATAAACTGAGAATTTGGATACATACATGGAATTATTATCATCTCTGCACTCTCTCTAATTTATTGATATCTTTCCTATAATTCAGTGACCAGAACTGTACACAATATTCCAAATTTGGCCTTACCAATGTCTTGTACAATTACAGCTACAGAAATTGTGGGTAATGTAGCAGGATCCTCTTTTGAGTCAGTATGGGTAGAAGTCAGGAAGAGGAAGGGAGCAATTACTCTATTGGGAGTATTAGGTCCCCTGGTAGCAGCAGAGATACCGAGGAGCAGATTGAGAGGCAGATTTTGGAAAGGTGCAAAAATAACAGGGCTGTTTTCATGGGTGACTTTAACTTCCCTAATATTGATTGGCACCTGATTAGTTCCAGTGGTTTAGATGGGGCAGAGTTTGTTAAGTGTGTCTAGGACAGATTCCTGTCACAGTATGTTGAC
The DNA here is from genome assembly GCF_030144855.1 of Hypanus sabinus. Taxonomy (NCBI): domain Eukaryota; kingdom Metazoa; phylum Chordata; class Chondrichthyes; order Myliobatiformes; family Dasyatidae; genus Hypanus; species Hypanus sabinus. The sequence goes on from NC_082709.1 coordinate 98,586,711, forward strand.
AGGGCGACAAGGGGCAATACCATACCAGATCTCGTACTTGGTAACGAACCGGGTCAGGTCACAGATCTCTCAGTGGGTGAGCATCTGGGGGACAGTGACCACCGCTCCCTGGCCTTTAGCATTATCATGGAAAGGGATAGAATCAGAGAGGACAGGAACATTTTTAATTGGGGAAGGGCAAATTATGAGGCTATCAGGGTCCAACTTGTGGGTGTGAATTGGAATGAAGTTTTTGCAGGAAAATGTAGTATGGACGTGTGGTCGATGTTCAAAGATCTCTTGCAGGATGTTAGGGATAAATTTGTCCTGATGAGGAAGATAAAGAATGGTAGCATGAAGGAACAAGTGAGGTGGAAAATCTAGTCAGGTGGAAGAAGGCAGCATACATGAGGTTTAGGAAGCAAGGATCAGATGGGGCTATTGAGGAATATAGGGTAGCAAGAAAGAAGCTTAAGAAGAGGCTGAGGAGAGTAAGAAGGGGGCATGAAAAGACCTTGGTGAGTAGGGTAAAGGAAAACCCCCAAGGCATTCTTCAATTATGTGAAAAACAAAAGGTTCACAGGAGTGAAGGTAGGACCGATTAGAGATAAAGGTGGGAAGATGTGGCTGGAGGCTGTGGAAGTGAGCGAGGTCCTCAATGAATACTTCTCTTCGGTATTTACCAATGAGAGGGAACTTGATGACGGTGAGGACAATATGAGTGAGGTTGAAGTTCTGGAGCATGTTGATATTAAGGGAGAAGAGGTGTTGGAGTTGTTAAAATACATTAAGACGGATCAGTCCTCAGGGTCTGACAGGATATTCCCCAGGTTGTTCCACGAGGCGAGGGAAGAGATTGCTGAGCCTCTGGCTAGGATCTTTATGTCCTCATTGTCCACGGGAACGGTTCCAGAGGATTGGAGAGAGGCGAATGTTGTCCCCTTGATCAAAAAAGGTGGTAGGGGTAGTCCGGGTAATTATAGACCAGTGAGCCTTACGTCTGTGGTGGGAAAGCTGTTGGAGAATATTCTTAGAGATAGGATCAATGGGTATTTAGAGAATCATGGTCTGATCATGGACAGTCTGCATGGCTTTGTGAAGGGCAGATCATGTCTAACAAGCCTGATAGAGTTCTTTGAAGAATTGACCAGGCATATAGATGAGGGTAGTGTAGTGGATGTGATCTACATGGATTTTAGTAAGGCATTTGATAAGGTTCCATACAGTAGGCTTATTCAGAAAGTCAGAAGGCATGGGATCCAGGGAAGTTTGGCCAGGTGGATTCAGAATTGGCTTGCCTGCAGAAAGCAGAGGGTCGTGGTGGAGAGAGTACATTCGGATTGGAGGGTTGTGACTAGTGATGTCCCACAAGGATCTGTTCTGGGACCTCTACTTTTCATTATTTTTATTAACAACCTGGATGTGGGGGTAGTAGGGTTTGCAGATGACACAAAGGTTGGTGGTGTTGTGGATAGTGTAGAGGATTGTTGAAGATTGCAGAGAGACATTGATAGGATGCAAAAGTGGGCTGAGAAGTGGCAGATGGAGTTCAACCCGGAGAAGTGTCAGGTGGTACACTTTGGAAGGACAAACTCCAAGGCAGAGTACAAAGTAAATGGCAGGATACTTGGTAGTGTGGAGGAGCAGAGGAATCTGAGGGCACATGTTCTCAGATCCCTGAAAGTTTCCTCACAGGTAGATAGGGTAGTTTAGAAAGCTTATGGGGTGTTAGCTTTCATAAGTCGAGGGATAGAGTTTAAGAGTCACGAGGTAATGATTCAGCTCTATAAATCTCTGGTTAGGCCACACTTGGAGTACTGTGTCCAGTTCTGGTCGCCTTACTATAGGAAGGATGTGGAAGCATTGGAAAGGGTACAGAGGAGATTTACCACGATGCTGCCTGGTTTAGAGAGTATGGATTATGATCAGAGATTAAGGGAGCTAGGGCTTTACTCTCTGGAGAGAAGGAGGCTGAGAGGAGACATGATAGAGGTATACTAGATATTAAGAGGAATAGATAGATAGCCAGTGCCTCTTCCCCAGGGCCCCACTGCTCAATACAAGAGGACATGGCTTTAAGGTAAGGGGAGGGAAGTTCAAGGGGGATATTAGAGGAAGGTATTTTTTACTCAGAGAGTGGTTGGTGCATGGAATGCACTGCCTGAGTCAGTGGTGGAGTCAGATACATTAGTGAAATTTAAGAGACCACTAGACAGGTATATGGAGGAATTTAAGGTGGGCAGATATATGGGAGGCATGGTTTTAGGGTTGGCACAGCATTGTGGGCTGAAGAGCCTGTCCTGTGCTGTACTATTCTATGTTCTCTGGTCTATGATGAGAGGTATTGAACATGTGGATAGTGAAAGACTTTTTCCCAGGGCTGAAATGGCTAGCAAGAGAGGGTAGAGTTTTAAGGTGCTTGGAAGTAGGTACAAAGGAGATGTCAGGGGTATGTTTTTTTTAATATACAGGGAGTGGTGAGTGCGTGGAATGGGCTGCCAGCAACAGTGATGGAGGCAGATGTGACAGGGTCTTTTAAGAGACTCCTGGACAGGCTCATGTCGCTTAAAACAAAAAGGCTACAGGAAACCCTAAGTAATTTCCAAGGTAAGGAAATGTTCAGCAGAGCTCTGTGGACCAAAGAGCCTGTATTGTGCTGTAGGTTGTCTATGTTTCTACATAGGTTTTTTCTATGTTTCTATATTGTCTGACATGTTTTCCTTCTGCTCTTATTATCTGATTTATTCTGATTCCCAAAAAGCAGAAGATGAAGGCAAAGCTGGAACACCTCCGACATCTTAAACAATCAAAGGTTAATCATTTGTACAATTTGAATGTCTTCTATCATCTATTCAGATGTTAACTCTTTGACCTATTGAGTCCATGCAGACAATCAATCACCCAACTCACAAAATGCTGGTGGAATGCAGCAGGCCAGGCAGCATCTATAGGAAGCACAGTCGACGTTTCAGGCCGAGACCCTTCATCAGGACTCAATCACCCACCTTGTTGGAGTTATCGAATTGTACGGCGCAGAAATGCACCTTTCAGCCCACTCGTCCATGCTGATGTTTTTGGCCATTTACATTAATTCCATTTGACTGCTTTATGTCCTTATCTTCTGTACCTTGCCTGTTTAAGTGCCTGTCTCAGTATCTCTCAAATACAAAGATTAGATTCACAACTTCCTCTAGCACCATATTCCAGATATCAAACATGTTCTATGCAAGTGAAAACAATTCCCTTTGTCTTCCTTTAAAATCCCTATTTTCCTGGACTATGCAGGATTGTCAGATAGCTCACTGATGTCCATATGCCTTTATCTATCAACTTGACTGTCTTTTCAAAAGACTCTGAAAGTATTGAAACAGTTTGCCTTACACAATGCCATACTGACCCTCGCCGAGCTGCCACTGTGTTCACACATGAATATAAATTCTGTCCATTAGAATTCTCCCCACATCCTCATTAAATTGTGTAAGTTGCAACAAGACCAGCATTAACATGATCTGCTGATAGAGAAAGTGTATAGACATCATGTAGGCTTCCAAGCTGATCACAGCTCTTGAGAACTTAGCTCTTCTTCACACAGCCCAAGGTCACCTGGCATACCAAACAAGAATTCAAGTGGAGGACTGCAGAGCTACTGGACATTTACTTTATCATGTCTAGGTATTATTGGCTCTTAACTCATCGATCTTATTGGTAACTAACATCTGCAAAACACATTGTGATATGTACTTACTGTATATTAGCAGATAATGGAATTGGAAGGTGCTCTAAGTTTTGATTGGATCAGAATTGAAAATTCTGAGCTGAAGTTTCAGAACAGTTTGGTGACAGAGGCTGAACATTCTCCTTGTACACAGGTAAAAAGTGTAATTTTGAAATGAGCAGAAGTTGTCTGAGTAGAGTTATCATTGATGATAGACTCTACCATTCACCGACACACTAGGGTTAATTTACAGCTTTGAACACACACTTGGCATGCATGAGCAAACCAGAACAGCCTGAGGAATCGCACACAATCACAGGCAGAAGGTGCAAACTTCACAGACAGCACCCAAGGGTAGGTTTGAACCTGGGTGACTAGAACTGGCAGGCAGAGGCCATCCCTACCTGCTGCGTCACTAAACTGCCTTTAGAATGAAATAGCAAGAAGAATTGTCTTTTGATACCCAAGCTTATCCTTTCCATATTAAACAAGAGCACAGTAACTTCTTTTCTGGCCCAAGTCAAAGTGAAATTAGAACTTTTCTGAATTTTTTTCCCCAAATCTGAAGTATTTTCAGAACTTGTGTCATTAATGTTTGCATTAATTAGATCTGGTGAGGTATTTCAGGGGAACAAAATGCAAGGCAAGTTTGTTGCAGACAAAGAATTAGATAGTATCATTCAGATCGAATAGGTACTGTAGGGTTAGAAACTATAGTTCACAGCAAGGCTGTTCAACCCATCAGGCTCAAGTGACATGTTTCCGATGGCTGTGAATTTAGTACAATTCCTTTCTTCTTTTCTGTATGTCCCACAATATGTTGTCTTATCAATGAAATTCTGGATTTTGTTTTCAAGAGACCAGTGTGTCATCAGCAAAGTCACCATCTGTTACCTATGGCTGCTTGTCCTTAAGCTCACGATGAGCTGAAGGGCTGTAAATGTAAAAAGGGACTGGAGTAAGATGGGTTGATTCTCACTGGAATGTAGGAGACTATGAGGTGACCTCATAGATACATATGCAATTATGAGAGGCATAGACAGGATAGGTAGAGAAGAGGGGTCTAGAACTAGAGGGTACAGATTTTAGAAAATTAAAGGATATCTGAAGGATAAGATGTTGAATATCTGGAACATATTACCACAGGAAGTATGCGAGGCAAATGCAATCATTATGTTTTCACGGGAATTCAACGGGTACTTGAATAAGAAATGCAGTCAAAAGGAATTAGTGTAGATGGCATCACAGCCAACGTCAATGAGTTGGACAGAAAGGGTCCCTTCCTGTATAGTGTGATCCTATGATCTATCAGTCATAGTAAAGAAGTTCCTGAAGTGCTTGGGCAGGGAACTATGAGCTAGACCTTGTCCTCACCTACCACGCCACCACCTCACCGGATCCAGCGCATTATCCTCTGCAACTTCCGCCACCTTCAACAGGACCCCACCACTAAGCACGTCTTTCCCTCTCTACGTCCCTCCCCACAGCTCTCCCATCTGGCACTTATCACTGCAAGTGTGAGTGCTACACCGGTCCCTACACCTCCTCTCTTATCACAATTCAGGACCCCAAACGGTCTTTCCAGGTGAGGCAACACTTCATTTGTTAGGCTGTTGGGGTCATCTATTGCATCTGGTGCTCCCGGTGCAGCCTCCTCTACATCGGCGAGACCCAATGCAGATTGGGGGATTGCTTCATCGAGCACCTCCACTCCGTCCGCCACAACAGATAGGATCTCCCAGTTGCCACCCACTTCAACTTTGCTTCACATTCCCATTTGGATATGTTCATACGTGGCCTCCTCTACTTCCATGATGAGGCCAAACTCAGGTTGGAGAAGCAACACCTCATATACCATCTGGGTAGTCTCCAGCCCCTTGGCATGAACATCGAATTCTCCAACTTCTGGTAATTCCCTCCCTCTCCTTTCCCCCATCCCAGTTTTACTCTTCCTGTCCGGCTGTCTACCCAAGAACTGCCACTCAGTGTGGAGTCTAGGAAACTGGCACCCAAGTTCATTGGACCTGTCAAGATTCCTGAGAGTGAACCTGGTTGCTTACACCTTCCAAAACTCTTAAGATCAATCCCACCTTCCATGTATCCAAGTTGAAACCTGTCAGTACCAGTCCTTTAGCCCAACAACCATCCACCCCACAGTCACCCAAATTTGTTGATGGAGAGCAGGTTTTCACTGTAAAAAGAATTCTAGATTCAGAAACTGTTCAGGGTGTTTGGCAATTCCTCATTGACTGGGAAGGATTTGGGCCCGAGGAACAGTACTTGGTTACTGAAGGGGATATCTTATCCATGACTACCACCATTGTCTCTTCAAGCCTCCCAGACCATGGGGGGGGGGGGGGGGTGGTCCTGTTCAAAACACATCGAATCACGTGGCTTCCAGGGTTTAGACACTCAGACTCTCCGGGACATGTATATCCCTTTAAAGATTCAGGCTCACCCAGCTAATTGGTGGTCATGTTTTGACACCAGGTTTTTAATATTTACAGAGCACCTGAACTGAAGTGTGCTGCTCAATCATCAATCCACTTCGGATTCTTGTCGAGCATCTAGTTTAGAACCCTGTCCCCTCTCTTGTATTGTGTCTCAATTTTAGTCTCAGATAGTCCAGCACTTGGCTCCTTGCCATCCTCCCCTCGGTCTCTCATCACAGTTTCTTTTCCTTTGTTCCCCTTCTTCATGTATCATCCACACAGAATTTCCACAGGGATTCCACCTCCTAGTGCTCTCATCTGCCCTTCTCACCTCCTTTGAGTCCTTTCTCTCCTATCAGACTCCAGCACCTTTGATTCCTACTCCCATCAGCTCCCAGTTTCTGCACTATTACTGCTCTCCCGTCCTCCATCTGCCTATCACCCCTCCTTATGTATCACTTGTCAGGTCTTGCCCTGCTCTTTTGACTCACCTCTTCATACAGTCTACCTCCCCTCTCCTCTTTCAGTCCAGATGAAGGGTTTCAGACTGTCCAAACCTCCCTACAGATGCTGCCTGATCTGCTGAGTTCCACTAGCACATTGTTGTTGCTTCAAATTCCAGCATCTGCAGTCGCTGGGGTCCCATATGGTGTTTTGTTTCCAGCATTTTAGCATGTGTCAAGTGCAACAGCATCGGAACATACAAAGTCAGGAATCTAATGAGGCTTTAGGGAGTTCAGAGAGGCATTAGTACCCACCTCTGTCGGATTGCCGTGTTTGGTTCTCTGCAACAGCAGACGAACTGCATCCCATTGCTACACCTTTACCTGGAAACTCCACATACCACGTCTCATACCAGAATCATGCAGAAGCTTTGCCGCAGGAACATCTCTCCTCTCCCGGAAATCTCACTAGCTGTTCCAAAAACAAGGGAAAAGAACAGTCATACCAGGGAAGAAAATAACTATACAAATACTATGACAGGGAGGCCTGTCAGCTGAGAAGTAATCCTGGCTAGAGCCCTCAGCCCTTTCATCTACACTGGGAATCATGGGGCAGCTTTTGCAGATTGCCATTTCCAGATTAATTTATGAAGGAAAGCTGATGAATACACCTTTAAATAATGATGGTCACCTCATTACAGGAAAAATGTAGAGTGTTTGATGCTGAAAGGATTAGAGACCATATATTATGAGGATAGGCTGAGTGAGGTGGGGGTTTGCTGCTTGGAGACATATAACAGGGCAAAATGGTTAATACTGAGGGAAGGAAATAATTTTAAAGAGATTGGAGGACAATACAGGGGCGATATCAGAGGGATGATTTTTTTTACAAAAAATGGTGAGTGTGGGGAAATCCCATTCTGGGTGGTAGGGGCAAAAGGTGGTGACTGAGAGGAACTCCCATTCTGGGTGGTGGGGCAAAAGGTGGTGACTGTGAGGAACTCCCATTCTGGGTGGTAGGGGCAAAAGGTCGTGACTGTGAGGAACTCCCATTCTGGGTGGTGGGGCAAAAGGTGGTGACTGAGAGGAACTCCCATTCTGGGTGGTAGGGGCAAAAGGTGGTGACTGTGAAGAACTCCCATTCTGGGTGGTGGGGCAAAAGGTGGTGACTGAGAGGAACTCCCATTCTGGGTGGTAGGGGTAAAAGGTAATGACTGTGAGGAACTCCCATTCTGGGTGGTGGGGCAAAAGGTGGTGACAGTGAGGAACTCCCATTCTGGGTGGTGGGGCAAAAGGTGGTGACAGTGAGGAACTCCCATTCTGGGTGGTGGGGCAAAAGGTCGTGAATGTGTGGAACTCCCATTCTGGGTGGTAGGGGCAAAAGGTGGTGACTGTGAAGAACTCCCATTCTGGGTGGTGGGGCAAAAGGTGGTGACTGTGAGGAACTCCCATTCTGGGTGGTGGGGCAAAAGGTGGTGACAGTGAGGAACTCCCATTCTGGGTGGTGGGGCAAAAGGTGGTGACTGTGAGGAACCCCCATTCTGGGTGGTGGGGCAAAAGGTGGTGACAGTGAGGAACTCCCATTCTGGGTGGTAGGGGCAAAAGGTGGTGACTGTGAGGAACTCCCATTCTGGGTGGTAGGGGCAAAAGGTGATGAATGTGAGGAACTCCCATTCTGGGTGGTGGGGCAAAAGGTGGTGACAGTGAGGAACTCCCATTCTGGGTGGTAGGGGCAAAAGGTCGTGAATGTGAGGAACTCCCATTCTGGGTGGTGGGGCAAAAGGTGGTGACAGTGAGGAACTCCCATTCTGGGTGGTGGGGCAAAAGGTGGTGACTGTGAGGAACTCCCATTCTGGGTGGTGGGGCAAAAGGTGGTGACAGTGAGGAACTCCCATTCTGGGTGGTAGGGGCAAAAGGTTGTGAGTGTGTCTGTTATGAGTGATGAACAGACCTGATGGACAATGGAGTACAGAATTAACCATCGCCCCCTGAGATCCATGAACTATTACTGTTGCTATGCTGACCATGAGAGAGAGAGAGAGAGATAAAGCCCAGGCAAGAACATTTGCTACAGATAAGAGAGGGGAGAGAGACTGTTGATTTACTGTATTATGACTTCTGCAAGGGTTATTTATCTTCTACTATTTTGCCCATAAACATTCCTCAGTGGACTGAAGGAGTGGCCTTACTTGATGGACACAGTCATTCGGGAGTGATGGATAGCTGAGTCCCCATTAGTAGGGATAAAAGGCAGGTCTGGAGAGACACCCTCCAGACACGCCAGTGGACATTGATTGAGTGTTGGAACCCACAAGAAAGGTGGGGGCTTCGAAGACTGAACCAGGAGGTCAGTCATTAAGGCTATCAGTGTAAAAGCAAGGCCGGTGGGGACTTGTGTGTGTGTCCACTCATACCAAAGTGACGAGTCCAACACAGAAGCACAGTCCAGTAGAAGGACGGAGGTCATAACTGAATGACCACACTGATACGACGGATTAAGAAAGCAAAGGGTTTGCCTGACTGTAGCTGTTACATCTCACTTGCTCTCTCTCTCTCTCTCTCTCTCTCTCTCTCTCTCTCCCCAACAATTACAATACAACAACCATAACTACATCAGCACTCATGAACTAAACTGAACTTTATACTTTTCTATGACAATTTATTTACCCCTAGACATCGATAGAGCTTGTTTATTATTAATTATTGTTATTCCTACACTTTTAGATTTATTACTGCTAACTTGTTTTATATGTGTAGTTGCATTATTGATATGATTTTGCTTATTTTCAATAATAAACACCTTTAGTTTGGTACCACCAGACTCCAACGGATTCTTCTTTCTCTGCTGGTTAAACACTCAGTTATGGGGTACGTAACAAATTGGGGGCTCGTCCGGGATTTGATTACCAAATTAGGGAGGGGCCAGTGAATCGGGATAAAAGTCCCTTATCTGATTTGGTTGTGAGAGTAACCAGATGGGAAATCAACAGAGATGGACATTGTCAAATTTTTAAAAGACCCGATTGCGGGGGCATTAGAGGTTGACAGGAAGGCTGAATTGGTGAATGTTGCAAAACGATTAGATCTCCCAGAGGTGAAATCGTCGATGAAAAAGGTGGATATACAAAGAGAAATAGCTATGCATTATGTGTTCAGACCAGATGAATTGGACCTGTTCCTTGAGAGGAAACCAGCCGAGGGGGAGGTTCAGTTAGAGATGGAAAAATTAAGGTTGGCTGAGGAAAAGGAGAAGAGGCAGCTTGAACTTCGGATAAGGCAGCTGGAAGCAGAGAGAGAAGCTGCAGGGCGAAGAGAGGAAGAAAGGAGGAGAGAGGAGGAAGAAAGGAAAGCTGAAAGGAGGAAAGAGGAAGCTGAAAGGCAGATGGAGGAAAGGGAGAAAGAGAAGCAGCATGCGCTGGAAATAGAGAAGTTAAAGGTACAGCAGGGAAGAGACCGGGTGGCAGACCCAAATGAGGTGTTCAAGATTAGTTGGGAGATCCAGTTGGTACCTCCATTTAAGGAAATGGATGTTGATAAGTTCTTCCTCCATTTTGAGAAAGTGGCTGTGAATCAGAACTGGCCTGAGAGAAAGTGGGCTGTTCTGGTACAGAGCGTACTTGGGGGAAGGCTCAGCCAGCGTATTCAGCATTGTCCATGAATGAGTCTAGGAATTATGAGGAAGTAAAAAGGGCTGTACTGAGGAGTTATGAGTTGGTGCCAGAGGCATACCGGCAGAAGTTCCGTAACTTGAGAAAGCCCTGAAACCACACGTATTTAGGGTTTGCCCGTGAGATGCAAATATATTGTGAGCATTGGTGCGCCTCAAAAGGGGTTGATGAAGATTATGATAACCTGTTACAGTTAATACTGATGGAGCAATTTAAAAGTTGTACCCTGAGAGTATGAAGACATACTTGGATGAGAAGGAGACAGAGACTCTGTCTGCGACTGCCAGGTTAGCAGGTGAGTACACCTTAACCCACAAGTCAAAGTTTTCCTCAAATAAGAGTTACCAGAAAGGCAGTAGGGATGGTAGAGAAAGCCCACTGGCTAAGGCAGAGAATAAGCCGGAAGCTAGTGGAAAAGGTGAGAAGGAGGAAAAGCAGGCTGGCAGGAAGGTTCCTAGCTTTACGTGTTATAATTGTGGGAAAGCTGGTCAAATAGCCTCTAAGTGCTTTGCTCCAAAGAAGGAGACAGGAAAAGGGAAAACAGCAATCCGGACTGGTTGCATTGAGTCAGTCAGCAGATTGATGAGGAAGGCAAAGGTAGATAGAGCACAAGAGGGGCGTGAGAAGTTTATCTTGGAAGGGACGGTGTCTGTAAAGGAGGGAGAAACCCCAGTTCCAGTGTGGAGAGATACTGGGGATGTGTGTTCAGCAGTGAAACTGACAAGCAAGCCTGTGAGTGCTGAGGACCCGCCCATAGATTCCAAGATTTATCCCACATGCACAATCACTTGCAGCATGTCTAGAAAGGCAGCTGAGAAAGGAGCCAGTTTAAATGAGTCCAGTGTTGATTTGGTGGAGACATTTTTACCGACCCTGTACCAAGAGAGATTAGAAGGTGGTAAAACGGAGGATAGTGGGTGAAAGAGGGGGTGAAAGAGAGTAAAGGAGAGGAGGTAGATCCACCCTTAGTCAGGAGGGAATTTATAGAGGCACAGAGTAAAGATGAGAAACAGATATGGCAGTTAGAAGGTCCAGGGTTGGACATGGATAATCTGTCTGGCTTGACAGAGCAGTTTGCAGTTGAAGAATTTAAATGTGTTCCCAATAATGATGTAAGGGCAGTCCTAGATGATAAAGGATGCCGCTACCTTGAGGGAGTCTGCTGGGTTAGCAGACGAGGTTGTTTTAACCTGCAAGGTTGAGTTTACTCTGAAGGGGAGTTTCCCAGAGAGTAACTGGGAGGATCAGGGCAACTTAGAATTTGAAAAGGGGACTGGTATTGAAAGCCTAGAAGAGGTAAATGTCCTGTTTGCTTGTGTTCAGGTTGTTGAAGTACCTGTGGAGTCACAGGGTACTGAACCTAGTATTGAAACTTCGGAAAAGTCTGAGGTATCTGATTTAGTTGAGAAGGAATGCAGTTCTTTTGGGTCAGATGGACTTGGTTCAGTGAAGAAAGGGTTAACCTTGGTACCAGTGGAAAGTGAGAATTCTCAGTTGTTTGTGTTAGAAGGTGTGTTAAAAGTTAATGATGAGATGAAAGCTGGTGATGTGAATATTATTGAAGGAGAAGGGAAAGGTGTTGTTCCTAAATTGAATAAAGAAAATTTAAAGTCTGAATTGGTTTTAGAAGGATTGACAAAAGGGAAGGGACCATTAACTGAACAATGGCTTGTTAACAAGGTGCCTGAAAATCAATTGAATTGGAAATTCAAAGATAAACAACTTGCTGATGTTATTCAAGTATGTGATTTGGAGAGGCAGAACTTGAAATGTTGTTTTGACCAAGAGGGATCATCTGCCGCTGTTAAACTGAAAACAAATAGAATGAAAGATCCTGAAGATAAAATTAATGACTTGCTTAAAATTAACGAATTGAGTGGAAGTCCAGCAAATGGGCTTAGTTTGGAAAACACTAGTGATAAGATAGCTCCTGTGAAAGGAGTCTGTGAAGGTCTATTCCACACTGGTGAGCAAGCTAACCACGTGAGAGTTAAGTGGAAAAGGGACAAAGGTTGCCCAACTGCCACTTTGAATAACAGGATCTGGTTTTGAGGGAATTTGACAAAACATATGAAAGATAAAAACACCATGAAAGATTGACTGTTTGAATGTTAAGTTTAAAAGTAAAATAGAGATTCGTATTTGCACAAACTTTTGTAATGTACTACATTATAATCACACATGTATTGGTTCATGCTTTGTAATAGACACCTAAGCTAAGATCACAACCCTTTAGTTTTTTTATGCCCCTTTAGTAACATGAAAAATAAAAATAGGCGGTTATTAAGATGGTCTGTTGTTACAGGAATTTGATATTAAAATACAACATGTAAAAGGGGAGTGACAATGTAATTGCTGATTGTTTATCTAGATGTTAATTTGAACGTGTGTCTGTATTATTCTTGTAGTTAAGACAACTTCTGTATTTTGTTAAACTCTGTAATTCAGTCATGTGCTTTATTAGTTAATTTTCCCCCTGGTGAAAATTCCCAGAAGGATGGGGGTGTTATGAGTGATGATCAGACCTGATGGACAATGGAGTACAGAGTTAACCATCCCCCCCCCCCCGGGAACCACGAACTATTACTGTTGCTATGCTGACCATGAGAGGGAGAGAGATAAAGCCCAGGCAAGAACATTTGCTACAGATAAGAGAGGGGAGAGAGACTGTTGATTTACTGTATTATGACTTCTGCAAGGGTTATTTATCTTCTACTATTTTGCCCATAAACATTCCTCAGTGGACTGAAGGAGTGGCCTTACTTGATGGACACAGTCATTCAGGGGTGATGGATAGCTGAGTCCCCATTAGTAGGGATAAAAGACAGGTCTGGAGAGACACCCTCCAGACATGCCAGTGGACATTGATTGAGTGTTGGAACCCACAAGGAAGGTGGGGGCTTCGAAGACTGAACCAGGAGGTCAGTCATTAAGGCTATCAGTGTAAAAGCAGGGCCGGAGGGGACTTGTGTGTGTGTCCACTCATGCCAGAGTGACGAGTCCACCACAGAAGAATGGTCTAGCAGAAGGACAGGGAGGTCATAACTGAATGACCACACTGATACGACGGATTAAGAAAGCAAAGGAAGGTTTGCCTGACTGTAGCCGTTACATCTCACTTGCTCTCTCTCTCTCTCTCCCCAACAATTACAATACAACAACCATAACTACATCAGCACTCATGAACTGAACTGAACTTTATACTTTTCTATGACAATTTATTTACCCCTAGACATCGATAGAGCTTGTTTATTATTAATTATTATTATTCCTACACTTTTAGGTTTATTACTGCTGTTGTTTTATATGTATATTTACATTATTGATATGGTTTTGCTTATTTTTATTAATAAGCACCTTTAGTTTGGTACCACCAGACTCCAACGGGTTCTTCTTTCTCTGCTGGTTAAACACCCAGTTACAGGGTATGTAACACCCATTCTGGGGTAGAGCCAAACGTTGGTGAGTGTGAGGAATTCCCATTCTGTGTGGTCGAGGCAAATGGTGGTTAGTGTGTGGAACTCCCATTCTGGGTGGTTTGAGGTTAAATGTGGTGAGTGTGTGGAACTCCCATTCTGTGTGCTGGAGGCAAAAGCATGTGAGTGTGTGGAATTCCCATTCTGTGGGGTAGAGGCAAAATTTTCTGAGTGTGTGTAACTCCCATTCTGTGTGGTCGAGACAAAATATTGTGAATGTTTGGAGCTCCCATTCTGTGAGGTTGAGGGAAAAGCAGGTGAGTGTGTGGCAAAATGTGGTGAGTGTGAGCAACTCCTATTCTGGGTGCTAGATGCAAATGTTGGTGTGTGTGGAACTTCCATTCTGTGTGGTCGAGGTAGAAGGTTGTGAGTCCGTGATATCCCAGTCTGGGTGGTCAATGCAAATGCAGCTGTTTTTTGTGGAACTCCCACTCTGTGAGGTCAAGGCAAAAGTTTGTGACTGCGTAGAACTCCCATTCTGGGGTAAAACCAAAAGTTAGTGAGTATGCGGATCTCCATTCTGTGTGGTCATGGCAAAAGGTGCTGATTGTGTGAAACTCCCATTCTGGGTGGTAGGGGCTAATGTTGGTGAGATGTGGAACCTCCATTCAGTGTGCTGGAGGTCAAAGTTGGTGAGTGTGTGGATCTCCTATTCTGTGTGGTAGAGGCATTTAAAAGCTGATGAACAGGCACATGGATGATAAAAAAAATGGAGGGCTGTGTAGGATGGAAGGGTCACAATAAGTTTAAAGGTGTACACAACATTGTGAACTGAAAGGCCATTGTGTTCTGTTCTATGTAAAAGCCATATAGTTCAGAGTTCAATTCCAATGAAATCTGTAAGGAGTCTCTTTGCCCTCCCTGTGGTTTGCATTAGTTTCCTCTAGGTGTTCTAGTTTCCTCCCAAACTCCAAAGCTGTAATGGCTAGTAGGTAATTGGTCATTGTAAATTGTCCTGTAATTAGTTTAGTCAGGGGTTACTGGGCAGTGCAGATCTAGAGGCCATAGGATCCATTCTACACTGTTCCTCAATAATAGAGAGGCTCTTTGTGCTGCTCATGACCAGGTGCAAGGTTTGTGGTTGGAGGGTGGAAGGGGTGAGTAAGGACTAGAAAGAAAATCTAGGGATTTCCAGTGACGTCATCGTCAAGAATGGCAGCTTAAGTCACTGGCTTCTCCGGAAAAATGTGTATAAAGCCCCGTTAACCCATCAAATATAATATTTTTCAAAAAATATTTGAACTGAAAAGAGGGGCAAGAATGGGGAAAAAGAATGGAAATAAAAAAAGTGACACTGCGGAGCCTGCGTCTGAGAGGAGTGCAGCGAGCAGCTCTCCTACCCAACCTCGTGCTAGCGAGGCAGATCCTGGGCCTTGTTCAGGCGAAGCGGCAAATATCTTCGAAATCCTGAAAGGGATAATGGAGGTCCAGAAAGATATAAAGCAGCTGCTCCATGATATTAAGTCAGAGCTTGTCAGCGTCAATCAAAAAATAGCGGTGGCAGAGACTCGAATTGAGAAGGTGGAAGATCGCGTTCAAAACGTGGAACAGATACTGAGTAAGACAATAAAAATAATACATCACCAAGAAGGTAAAATGCTTGACCTGGAAGGAAGATCACGGCAGAAAAATATCAGAATCTACAACGTTCCCAAAGGAGCGGAGTTTGTCGGAAAGTTACTGCGGGATGCGCTGGATCTTCCCCCGGTTATGAAGCTGGAAGTCGAAAGGGCCCACTGCGCATTCGTCCCAAAACCTACCCAGGATAGAAAGCCACGCTCAATAATAATTAAGTTCCTTCGGTACAGCACCAAGGTGGAGATTCTATGAAGGGCCTGGGGTAAGAAGAGAGTGTTTTTAGAGGGTAATTTAATATATTTCGACCAAGATTACCCCCCCCCCGCGGTCCTGCAGAAATGCAAAGAATACTCTGAAGTAAAGCGAATACTAAAGCAAAATAAGATTAGATTTCAAACTCCGTACCCCGCTAAACTTCGAGTGTTTTATGACAACGGGACGCGGTTGTACCAGACAGTGGAAGAGGCGACTACAGACATGAAGGCCAGAGGGTTGCCAGTCAGCATGACCAAAATAAGGGAAAGCCTGACTGAGGAATTATCCCACTCCGCTTGGATAATAGTGCGAGAATCGAGAAGGCAGGAGATGGGAGGAGGCCGAGAGAAATACATCAGGAAGAGACCAGGAGTTCCCCAAAGTCAGTCCTCACCCCATTCAGAAGAGCTATAAGGTTTGGCTAACTTTAAAAATGTTGAGAAGCTAAACTGAAACAAAAGTACACGGTGATATACCTATCTCGAGAAATACTTACTGTAATATGGATTTTATATTACTTAGTTGTTATTCTTTATTTGCTCACTTACTCCATTTTCCCACCAAAATGAGAATATATATGTGTGTGCATATATGTGTATGTATGTATGTATGTATATATGTGTGTGTGTGTGTGTGTGTGTGTGTGTGTGTGTGTGTGTGCGCACGCGCGTATGTATGTATATGTAATGGATTTGTTCACTGACTTTTATAAATACTGCAATGGGGGCCCTCAACTCACAAGTAGGAGGGGTTATCCCCCACAGCTAGACATTTCCTCTAGCTCAACGCAGGGTCATCTGTTAGAGACCTCAGCCTTGGAATCACACGCTCGTTGACATTTTTGTTATTATTTGTGTTTCTTGGTTCTTATTTGTTCAGGGAGTAGATCAATTAAGTTTTATTCTAATTTCAATGATACATTGACAGATAAATACAGATGGCTAAGAACAAGTTTTACCTTGTTTCTTTTAATGTCAATGGGCTATTAAATCCAATCAAACGTATGAGAATTTTATCCAAAATGAAAAAAAGAACAAGCCCATGTAGTATATTTACAGAAAACTCATTTAAGTGATAATGAGCATAAAAAAACTAAAGAGAATAGGCTTCACTAATCTATTTTTCTCCTCATATAAATCAGGACATAGGAGAGGAGTTGCTATTCTTATCTCAAGTAAGCTAAATTTTGAAAAAGCATTTGAAATGGGAAATAAAGAGGGCAGATATATTCTGAAAAGGGAGAATATAGACAGCAATTCAGTTACTCTATTGAATATGTACGCACCCCCGGGAAGTGATATTGGTTTCTTTTAGAAAATTACTGATATTATGATAACGGAAACAGAAGGTCTCCTGATATGTGGGGAAGACTTAAATTTACAATTACAACCAAACTTAGACTCTTCCAATAGAAAAACCTATGAAACAAAATCTTTACATAAGAAAGTTAATACACTTTTTGAGGATGTTGGTTTAATTGATATATGGAGGGACCTTTTCCCTGACAGAAGGGATTACACTCATTATTCTGCTCCCCATTCTGTATATACAAGAATAGACTATTTTATAACATTTGGAAAAGACAAAGACAAAATAAATACCTGTGGAACTGGGACAATAGATGTAAGTGACCATGCACCTATATATTTATCTGTTGGTTTTGACCTACAACCAAAGAATACTATTTGGAAACTAAATTCAAGTCTACTCAATGATCCATACTTTAAGGAACAAATTAAAAAAGAAATTGGTCTCTACTTAGAATTTAATGATAATGGAGAAGTTTCACCTCCCATTTTATGGGATACTCTGAAGGCGGTCTTAAGAGGGAAAATTATAGTGATATTTTCATATAAGAAAAAAATAAGGAATAAAACATTAGAGGAATTACAAAATAAGCTGAAGGAACTAGAGAAAAAACACTAATTGAATTTGGCACAGGATACATTAGGGAAAATTAAAAGAATTAGGAATGAAATAAATAATTTGGCTACGCAAGAAATCAGGAAAAACTTAATGTTTCTGAAACAGAGACATTATGAAAGTGGATCAAAATCTATGAAAATACTGGCACAGAAACTGAAAAAAAAGATAGCAGAAAATACAATTCATAGAATTAGGGACCCAAGAACAAAAATGATAAAAAAATAAGCTAAGTGAAATTCAAGAAGCTTTTGAAGTGTTTTACAAAACTCTATATTCCAAAGTTCCGGGGGGAGAGGTGGAACAAAAATAAAATGAGCCCTGTTGCTGAGTCCAACAGGATAGCTCTCCAGATTTCCTCCATACCCTTCTTTAACCGACAGTTCTGAGCCAGTTTGTGTAAGAAGGTACATCTTCTCGCCTTGAATTCTATTTCATTCAATAAAGCTCACCCATCCTCTTTAAGAAGGCTTTGGATGAACAACAAATGAAAATAATTCACAAGACAGCTCAAATCAAAGGAGTCTATAATACCTGACTTGAACTGGTTGATCCGGCTGACTCACTGTAACATAACCTTGTAGAAACCAGATACATAGTCCACACAGAGAGTAACAGAAACCCCTCATCATATGCCTCCAACTTGAACAAGCAGATATTTTATTAAATAGCATAACTTTTGAACAGTCTAAGCATTACCCATCTTGGCAACTCAAGGGAGGTACATTTCCACACAGAACTTTTATTTGCAAACCCCCATTTACACATAAAGCATATTCTCATTTGTCATTCATACATAATAATCACACGCTTTAGATTCATCCTTAAATAAATAATGGGCTTAAAGACATCACACGTAATGCTAAATGGAATTAGGCGTTGGTAAACATATACGGCTAATATGTCATGATCCATGCAAACAGGTGAGGGGCACTGGATTGGGTTTCAGCATATATCACTGAAAATGCTTTTTGACAAACTACATTTTAACTTTGACTATTACTGATGAATACAATATTACTAATGGCAAAAGCAGAGACTACAGATGCTAGAATCCAAAACAACAGATCTGGAAGAATTCAGAGGGTAGAAGAGCATCTGTGAGGGAAAGGAATTGTCATTGTTTCAGGTCAAAATCTACATTAAGGTTCTCAGGATATCTCAGATCTTCTCAGTTAATAAAAGACCTTTTGATGAGTACTTGTGATGTGGACAACTTAAACCCAGGAGATTCCCTCCCACAATAATAACCAGATCTCCCTGGCTCTGTTACAATATGCTGAGTGAGTAGATAAATTAAATAATGACATTAGTTGAGCCAATGCAGGGTTGAGTTAACAGAAGACTGACAAACATGTGGAACAGGAAACTGATTGAAGCCAAGATTAGTCTAAATTATTGCATTTGAAATTTAAAAAAATTGTGCAGCACATGTCTCTTTGGGAGAGAGAGAACATGATTGAGTTTTTAATAAAAGGCAGAAAATGGAAGAATTCACAAGTTCATAAACAATGATAATAATAATAAATTTAAAAAACAGAAATGGCCAACTATATTAGAAAGATAGATGTGTTGAATTGCACAGAAGATAGCTGGAATATGTATACTGAGTGAATTGAGCAGTATTTGGAAGCAAATGAAATAGCCAATGAGAAGCAATTGCCAATTTTGCTGAGTGCATTGTGTTTAAAAGCAGATAGTTTGCTTAAGTTTAACTGCTCCAACCAAATCAGCTGAAATGAGATTTTCTGATATCATGAAAGTGATGCAGGAACATTTAGAATGGAAACCATTGTTGATTGCAGAACCCATTAGGTTTAATAAGCGGAATCAAAAGGAAGGGAGTCCATTTCAGCATATGTGGCTAAATTGAAGAGATTGTCTGAGTATTGTCAATTCAATGATGAGCTTAATGATGCTCTGAGAAATTGTTTACTTTGTGGAATCTTATAAGAAACCATTCAAAAGCAGCTCCAACTGAAGCATAACTTACATTTAAAAGATCAGTTGAAACAGCTGTATCACTGAAAACAGCAGAGACACAATTGAGTTGCAGTTAGGAATCAAATTGCAAATTCTAAACAGAAAACTTACTGGCTGAACAAATTGTGTTACTGTCATGGCGGGGGCTCTCATACACCAGACCAATGCAGATTTAAAGGTGAAACTTGCAGAAAATGCAACAAAGTAGGACACATACAAAGAGCATGTTGAGCAGACTAAAATAAATGGACACCACACAGGAGAGAAAAAGATAAAAAGCCCATAAGAACATAAGATATAGGAGCAGATTTAGGCCATTAGGCCCATCAAGTCTGCTCTGCCATTTCATCATGGCTGATCCAATTTCCCTCTCAGCCCCAATCTCTTGCTTTCTTCCTGTATCCCTTCATGTCTCCAGAGTAATAACCTCAGGATTACTGCCTGAGCCACATGCTAATGAAGGTAATAATAGTGGAATTAAGCAGATGAATGTGTGGCTAAGTAACTGGTGCAGGGGGCAGGGCTTCAAATTCTTGGATCATTGGGATCTATTTTGGGGGAGGTATGACTTATACAAAAACGATGGGTTACACCTGAATTCAAAGGGTACTAATATCCTGGTGGGATTGTTTAAATATAGCTGTTAGGGAGGGTTTAAACTAAGTTGGCAGGAGGAAGGAAACCAGGGTGTTAGGGTCGAGGAAGAGGAAAATAGAAAAAAGTCAAAGATACTGTGCAGCAAAGATGGCAAGAAAGACAGGCAGGTGAATAGACAGGATAATTTGCTGTACGATAGAAATATAGCAAAGTTGGCAACAGATACTGATCTAAATGTACTGTACTTAAATGCACGCAGCATTAGAAATAAAGTGGATGACCTTATACAGCTTCAGGTTAAAAGATATGACATTGTGGCCATCACCGAGTCATGGCTAAATGATGGATATGATTGGGAGCTGAATGTCCAAGGATACACAGTGTATAGGAAAGATAGGAGGGTAGGTAAAGAGGGTGGTGTGGCCCTGATGGTAAGCAGCGATATCAAATCACTAGAAAGAAGGGACATGGGATCAGAAGGGGTAGAATCCTTATGGGTCGAGTTAAGAAATGGCAAGGGTAAAAAGACACTGATAGCAATTATATACAGACCTCCAAACAGCAGCCGGGATGTGGACCACAAGTAACAGCTGGAAATAGAATAAGTGCGTCAGAAGGAAAATGTCAAGATAATTATGGGGGATTTTAATATGACAGTGGATTGGGAAAGTCAGAAAGGTACTGGATCTCAGGAGAGGGAGTTTGTGGAATGCCTACAGGATGGCTTTCTGGAGCAGCTTGTCCATAAGCCCACCAAGGTGTCGACTGTTTTGGATTGGGTGCTGTGTAATGAACCTCAGTCAATTAGGGAGCTAGAGGTAATGGAACCCCTTGGAAGTAGTGATCATAATATGATTAAGTTCAGTTTCAAATTTGAAAAGGAGAAGCTGATATCAGGTGTATCGATATTTCAGTGGAACAAAGGAAATTACAGTGTGAGAGAGGAACAGGCCCAGGTTGATTGGAAAAGTAAGCTAGATGGAGGGATGGTAGAGTAGAATTGAATGTAATTCCTACAAGAAATAAGGAAAGTGCAGGAAAAGTATATTGCAAGAAAAAAGAAAATCATGAATGGAAAAATGGCACAAATGTGGCTAACAAGAGAGTTTAAAGCTAAAGTAAAAGCAAAAGAGACGGCATACAAGGAAGCAAAAATTAGTGGGAAAACTGAAGATTGGACAACTTTTAAAAACTTACAGAAGGAGACTAAGAAAGTAATTAGAAAAGAAAAGATGAATTATGAAAGGAAGTTGGCAATTAACTAAGAGTTTTTTTAAATATATGAAGAGTAAAAGAGTGACATGGGTAGATATAGGACCGATTGAAAATGATGCTGGAGAAATTATAGCGGGTAACAAAGAGATGGCAGAGGAACTAAATGAGTATTTTGCATCAGTCTTCACAGTGGAAGAAATTAGCAACATACCTGATAGCCAGAGATCTCAGGGAATAGAATTAGGTACAGTCAAGATTACTAGAGAAGCTAAATGGACTAAGGATAGATAAGTCCTCTGGACCAGATGAGGTGCACCCACATGTTCTGAAGGAGGTGGCTCTGGAGATTGTGGAGGCATGGAAATGATCCTCTAGGAATCAATAGACTCTGGCTTGGTTCCGGAGGACTGGAAGGTCACAAATGTAGTTCCACTGTTTAAGAAAGAAGGGAGGCAGCAAAAAGAAAATTACAGACCTATTAGTCTGACATCAGTGGTTGGAAAGTTATTGGAGTCGATCCTCAAGGACAAGGTTATGAAATACCTTGAGGTGCATGGCAAGATAGCTCCAAGCCACCATAGTTTCATAAAGGGAAGATTCTGCCTCACCAACCTATTGAAATTTTTTGAGGTAATCTCAAATAAGATTGACAAGAGAGAGGTTGTGGATGTTCGTGCAGGATACCCTAAAGTTTAACCACCAGGTTGGATTGGCAGTAAGGAAAGTGTATGCTATGTTGGCATTCATTTCAAGAGGAATACTGTATAAGAGTAAGGAGGTGTTGATGAGGCTCTATGGGGCACTGGTGAGACCCCATTTGGAATACTGTGTGCAGTTTTGGGCCCTCTACTTTAGAAGGGATGTACTGATGTTGGAGAGAGTTCAGAGAAGATTTACAAGGATGATTCCTGGAATGCAGGGTCTAACATATGAGGAGCATTTGTTCGCTCTTGGACTGTATTCAGTAGAATATAGAAGAATGAGAGGGGATCTCATAGAAACATTTCGAATGTTGAAAGGGTTGGACAGAGTAGGTGTAGAAAGGCTGCTTCTCTTGGTGGGTGAGTCCAGGACAAGAGGCCACAGTCTTAGAATTAGAGGGTACCCATTTAAAACAGAGATGAGGAGAAATTCTTTCAGCCAGAGGGTTGTGGATTTATGGAATTCGTTGCCACATACAGCTGTGGAGGCCCAATCATTGAGGGTGCTTAAGGAGGAGATTGATAGGTATCTAATTAAGGGATATCAAGGGATATGTGGAAAAGCCAGAAATTGGAACTAGATGGGACAATAGTTTAGCTCATGGTGGAGTGGTGGAGTAGACTCGATGGGCTGAATGGCCTGCTTCTGCTCCTTTGTCTTGTGATCTTGTGATGCCTTGACCAAACAAGAATCTATCAACCTCTGCCTTAAATATACATAAAGATTTGGTCTCCACAGCTGCCTGTGGCAAGGAATTCCACAAATTCACCCGTCTCTGGCTAAAGAAACTCCTCCGCATTACCATTCTGAAAGGGTGTCCCTATATTCTGAGGCTGTGTCCTCTGGTTTTAGACTCTCCCACCACAGGAAGCATCCTCTCCACATCACTCTATCAAGGCCTTTCACCATTCAATAGGTTTCAATGATGTCACCCCTCATTCTTCTGAATTCCAGTGAATACAGGCCTAGAACCATTAAATGCACTTCATAAGACAACTTATTCAAACCTGGAATCATTTTTGTGAACCTCCTTTGAACCCTCTCTAGTTTCAGCACATCCTTTCTAAGATAAGGGGTGCAAAACTGCTCACAACTGAGGCCTCACCAGTGCTTTATAAAGTTTAAACATTACATCCTTGCTTTCATATTCTAGTCCTCTTGAAATGAGTGCTAACATTGCATCTGCCTTCCTCACCACAGACTCAACCTGCAAGTTAACCTTTAGGGAATCCTGCACAAGGACTTTCAAATTCCTTTGCACCTCAGATTTTTTTGTATTTTCTTTCCACTTAAACAATAGTCAACCCTTTCACTTCTTCTACCGAAGTGCATGACCATACACTTCCCAACAGACAGACAGGCATACTTTATTGATCCTGAGGGAAATTGGGTTTCGTTACAGTCGCACCAACCAAGAATAGTGTAGAAATATAGCAATATAAAACCATAAATAATTAAATCATGCCAAGTGGAAATAAGTCCAGGACCAACCTATTGGCTCAGAGTGTCTGATACTCCGAGGGAGGAGTTGTAAAGTTTGATGGCCACAGGCAGGAATGACTTCCTATGATGCTCAGTGTTACATCTCGGTGGAATGAGTCTCTGGCAGAATGTACTCCTGTGCCTAACCAGTACATTATGGAGTGGATGGGAGACATTGTCCAAGATGGCATGCAACTTGGACAGCATCCTCTTTTCAGACACCACTATCAGAGAGTCCAGTTCCACCCCCACAACATCACTGGCCTTACGAATGAGTTTGTTGATTCTGTTGATGTCTGCTACCCTCAGCCTGCTGCCCCAGCACACAACAGCAAACATGATAGCACTACTGCATATTCCATTTGCTATTCCTTTGCTCATTCTCTTAATCTGTCTAAATCCTTCTGTAGCCATTCTACTTCCTCAAAATAGCTGCCCTCTATCTATCTTCATATCATCTGTAAACTTTGGCAAGAAAGCCATCAATTCCAACATCCAAATCACTGACATATAACATAAAAACAACACAACTAGTCACCAGCAGCCAGTCAGAAAGGGCTCTCTTTATTTCTACTCTTTGCCTCCTGCCGATCAGCCACTGCTTTATCAATGCTAGAAGCTTTCCTGTAATACCGTGGGCTCATAGCTTGTTATGCAGCCTCAAGAGCAGCAACTTGTCAAATACCTACTGCAAGTCCACATACACAATATTCACCTTTCTCTGTCATTCTTGTTATTTCTTCAAAGAATTCCAACAGATTTGTCAGGCAAGATTTTCCTTTGGGGAAACCATTCTGACTATGGCTTATTTTATCATGTACCTCCAAGTACCCTGAAATCTCATCCTTAATGAGAGGTCATTTAATGAAGGTAATTTCTTCGGCAGTTTGAATGGGGCAAGACTGCACAAGTGCATGGAGGTCACCTCTGAGACAGCCGGAGAGTTTAAAAAGCGAGCAGAATAATGGAGCGGATGACGGAGTAGTGGGAGACAGAGTAGGAAGGCTTTGGCTCGAGAAGCTTCGGCGAGCAGAGGCTGAGGACGAGCTTGCTCCCAGTGAGGTAAGGCCGGTCAGCTCCTTTAATTAATCTAATTAACTTAGAAGTAGCTCTTTCAGCACCTAAGTTACAGGGAAAGGTTGAACAAGTTAGGTCTTTATTCATTGGAGTGTAGAAGGTTGAGAGGGGACTTGATAGAGGTATTTAAAATTATGAGGGGGATAGATAGAGTTGACATGGATAGGCTTTTTCCATTGAGAGTAGGGGAGATTCAAACAAAAGGACATGTTGAAAGTTAGGGGTCAAAAGTTTAAGGGTAACACGAGGGGGAATTTCTTTACTCAGAGAGTGGTAGCTGTGTGGAATGAGCTTCCAGTAGAAGTGGTAAAGGCAGGTTCGGTATTGTCATTTAAAGTAAAATTGGACAGGAAAGGAATGGAGGGTTATGGGCTGAGTGTGGGCCAGTGGGACTAAGTGAGAGTAAGCGTTCAGCACGGACTAGAAGGGCCAAGATGGCCTGTTTCTGTGCTGTAATCGTTATATGGTTATATGGTTATATCTTGTCGTACAGCTACAGATTGTCAGGTATGATATTGTGGCCATCACTGAGATGTGGCTAAAGGATGCACGTCTCTGGGAGCTGAATGTCCAAGGATACATGGTGTATCGGAAGGATAGGAAGGTAGGCGGTGGGGGGGGGGGGGGCGTGGCTTTATTGGTAAGAAATTATATTAAATCATTAGAAAGACCTGCCACTTAGTTTTGCTCAATTATGTGTCCCCTCTTTGGCTTTTATGTTGGCTTTGACTTCTCTTGTCAGCCATGCTTGTATCATCTTTCCTTTAGAATATTTCGTCCACTTTGGAATGTGGATCTCCTATACCTTCTGAATTACTTCCAGAAATTCCAACCATTGCTGCTTTGCCATCATCCCTGCCAGTGTTCTTTTCCAATCAATTTTTGCCAATTCCTCTCTTGTGCCTCTGTAATTCCATTTACTCCACTGTAATACTGATACATCTGACTTTAGCTTCACCTTCTTAAAGTTCAGGGTGAATTCAATCATATTATGATCACTGCCCCCTAAAGGTTCTTTTACTTTAAGATCTCTAGTCAATTCGGGTCCATTGCACAACACCCAATCCAGATTAAATGGTCCTCTAATGAGCTCAACTATGAACTGCCCTAAAAAGCCATATCGTAGGCACTCTAGAAAATCCCCTTCCTATAATCCAGCACCAACTTGATTTTCAAATCTACCTGCATATTGAGGTCCCCCATGACTGCATGCATTTTCAATCTCCCATTGTAATTTGTAGGTCACATCCTTACGACTGCTTGGGGTTCTGGATACAACTCCCATCAGGGTCTTTTTACCCTTGCATTTTCTGAGGTCTATCCGTAATGATTCAACACCTTCACCTCTTTCTAATGATTTAATTTCATTTTTGCCAACATTTTACAATCCCCTTCTGGTTCCTTATACCATCCGTGATAAAGTTGCCAGTGAGTAGATTGCATGGAGGCTGAAGGAATTCTCTCTAATGTTGAGTGAATTCATGTGCAACATCAGTGGTCCCAGTATCCAAGAAGGATGACTCTGTCAGGATCTGTGATGATTTTAAAATCAACGTCAACCCAGTACTTAAAGTAGATCAATACCCTCTGCCCAGGATAGGGGATACCATTACAAACCCTTCAGGAGGAAAACATTTCAGCAAAGTGGACTTAGCTGAACCCTACTTACAGATGGAGATGGAAGAAGAGTCCTAAGTGTCCTCACCATAAACACTCACAAAGGGCTTTATCACTATAATAGGCTTATTTTCTGGAGGAGCATTTGCACCTGCACCCTAGTAGAAAGCAATGGACCAGGTGCTGCAAGGCTTCCCAGGCACTCAGTGTTACTCGGAGGACATCATTGTTATTGGTGAAGATGGTAAGGAACATCTCTAAAATATCAAGGTAGTCTTAAATTTTGGAAGACTATGAGGTCAGAGCACAATGCAGGTGTGATTTTTTAAACCATTCATCACTTACTGTGGTCACACCATTGACACACAAGAATTACACAAGTGTAGTGAGAAAATTCAAGCAGTGGTGGATGCCCCAAGGCCAAAGGACATGTCACAGTTGCGTTCCTTTTTAGGATTTGTCAGTTGCTATATCAGGTCCCTGCCAAATCTGGCTACTGTGCTCCAGCCCTTGAACTCATTACTACACAGAGGGAAGAAAAACAACAGACAAAGCAGTGTGAGGTGGCTTTCCAAAAAGAAAAGGAAATTGTGATGACAGACACTGTACTACCACATTGAGATCTACATCATTAAGTGAAACTTGCCATGCACTGCTTGGAATGCCAACATGTCAAAAAGCAAGGTGTCCAGAGCTCTCAGAACCATGTCCTGTGGCCCTAGATCCAACTCCTGCAACCACCATGGAGGGGGCTCCAGAATCTGAGATTGTTCCACAGCCACAAGCCTTTCCTGCCAAGCAGAAGGACCCACCTTTTCAGGAAAGACATTATCCTACAAGAGTAAGAAATCCTCCACAGTGATTAAATCTTCAGGCCTGAATAGGACAATTTAAAATTTACTATGATGTGAATGTCTGTATATAGTAGGTATATTAAAGAGTATACTATGAGTTCTATGTAACTGTCAAGTGTTATCACACCCTCGTGTCATACATGCGCACCTCCCTTAAAGCAAAAATGAAGTTAGACTCATATTCCTGGCTCCCTGTTTTCCTCTTAATTAATTCTTTTCTTGCGGAGTTACAAAACATAACACCTTTTATACCTTTGTCACAACCTGCAAAGTAATCTTCAGGGAATCCTACACAAAGATTCCCATGTCCCTTGGCAACTCTGAATTTTGAACTTCCACCCTTTCTAGAAAATTATTTTCACCTTTATCCCTTTCACCAAAGTGCATGACCATACACTTCCTGGCAGTCTATTCCATCTGATACTTCTTTACCTAATTTCCCAAACTGTCCAAGTCTTTCTGCAGACTTCTTGCTTCCTCTGTACAGCCTACCCCTCCATCTTTCTTCGTATCATGTGCAAAGTTGGCGACAAAGCCATCAATGCTATCATCCCAATTAATGACATATAACTTGAAAAGAAGCGGCCCCAATACTGATCATTTTGGAACACCACTTGTCACCAGCACTCAACCAAAACATCCCTTCCATTCCCACTCCTTGCCTCCTGCCAGTCAGCCCATCTTCTATCCATGCTAGTATCTGTCCTGCAATACCATAGGCTCTTATCTCATTAAGCAGACTCATGTGTTGCACCTTGTCAAAGGCCTTCTAAAAATCCAAATGCATAACATCCATTGACTCTCTTTTGTCTATCTTGCCACACAGAATTCCAGTCATAGAGTCATAGAAGAGTACAGCACAATAAAAGGCCATTCAGCCAATCTAGTCCATGCTGAACCCCTTAAACTACCTACTCCCATCGATCTGTAATCGCCCCCAAAGCCTTCCATACCCCTACGATCCACATACCTATCCAAACTTCTCTTAAAGATTGAAACCAAGCTTGCATGCACCAGTTGTGCTGGCAGCTCATTCCATACTCTCCTGACCCTCCGAGTGAAGAAACTTCTCTTCATATTCCCCTTAATCATTTTACCTTTCTCCTTTATCCCATGACCTCTGCTTATAGTCCCACCCAGCTTCAGTAGAAAGAGCCTGCCTGCATTTACCCTGTCTACACCCCTCATAATTTGTATACCTCTAACAAATCTCCTTTCAATCCTCTACATTCCAAGAAATACAGCCCTAACCTATCTAATCTTTCCTGTAGATAGGTGGCCAGAACTGCACACAATGCTCCAAATTAGGCCTCACCAATGTCTTATACAACTTCAACATAACATCCCATCTCCTGGACTCAGTACTTTGATTTACGAAGGACAATGTGCCAAAAGCTTTTGTTATGACCCTATCTACCTGTGATGCCACTTACAACAAATTATGTACCGGTATTCCCAGAACCCTGTGTTCTACCACACTCCTCAGCGCCTACTGCTCACTGGGTAAGACCTACCCTGACCAGTCCTACCGAAGTGGAAAACCTCACAGCTGTCTACAATAATTTCCATCTGCCATTTTTCAGCTGCTCCAGATTCCAATGTAAGCCATGATAGCCTTCCTCACAGTCCACTGCCCCTGCAAACATGGTGGCATCCACAAAAGAGCTGATCCAGTTAATTTCCTTATCATCCAGATTGTTGATATAGAAGATAAACAACAGGCCCAGCACTGATCCCTGCAAACACCACTACTCACAGGCCTCCAGCCTCCAGTCAGAGAGGCAACATCTACTACCACTCTCTGGCTTCTCCACAAAACCATTGTCTAATTGAATTTACTACCTCATCTTGAATGCCGACTGACTGAACCTTCTTGACCAGCCTCCCATGCAGGGATCTTGTCAAATGTCCACATAGACAACACC
The DNA here is from genome assembly GCF_030144855.1 of Hypanus sabinus. NCBI lineage: Eukaryota > Metazoa > Chordata > Chondrichthyes > Myliobatiformes > Dasyatidae > Hypanus > Hypanus sabinus. Next base: position 98,615,632 of record NC_082709.1, read on the forward strand.
CACTGCCTTGCCTTCATCCACTTTCCTGGTAACTTCCTTGTAAAACACTATAAGATTGGTTAGACATGACCTACCGCGCAGGAAGCCACACTGACCAACCTAAATCAGTCTACAGCTATCCAAATACTTGTATATCTGGTCCGTCAGAATGCCTTCCAATAACTTTCCCACTCCTGACGTCAGGCTCACCAGCCTTTTCTTGAACAATGGAATAACATTGGCCATCTTCCACTCCCCTGGTACCTCACCTGTCACTAGGGCAATCTCTGCACTTGCCTCCCATAGGGTCTGAGGCAACACTTTGCCAGACTCTGGGGACTTGTCCACCCTAATTTACCTCAGGACAGCAAACATCCCCTCCTCTGTATTCTGTATAGGGTCCATGAATTTGATGTCACTTTGCTTCATTTCTATGAACTCTGTGTCCATCTCTTGAGATTGAAAAAATTATTTATGATCTCTCCTGTCTCCTTTGGCTCCATACATGGATTACCACTCTGATCTTCCAGAGAATCAGTTTTGTCCCTTGCAATTCTTTCATGCTCTTAACATATCTGTAGAATCCCTTAGGATTCTCCTTCACATTGTCCGTTAGGGCAACCTCGTGCTTTCTTTCCCTCTTGATCTTCTTTCTTACCTAAACGTTCTCTTTTGTTTTGGGTATTCAATAAGGACCTCATTTGTTTCTGCCTACCTATAGCTGCTTTGTACCTCCATTTTTTCTTAACCAGGGCCTTAATACCTCTTGAAAACCAAGGCTCCCCATACCACCCCCCCCCCCCCCGCCCACCATATCCGCCCACCACCCCACTCGGGATAGGGTTCCCCTTGTCCTCACCAGTCTCCGGGTCCAACATATAATTCTCCATAACTTTAGCCACCTCCAACAGAATCCCACTACCAAGCACATCTTTCCCTCCCCCAACTTTCTGCTTTCCGCAGGGATCGCTCCGTACGCGACTCCCTTGTCCATTCGCCCCCCCCCCCCTCCCCATCCCTTCCCACCAATCTCCCTCCTGGCACTTATCCTTGTAAGTGGAACAAGTGCTACACCTGCCCTTACACTTCCTCCCTCACCACCATTCAGAGCCCCAGACAGTCCCTCCAGGTGAGGTGACACTTCACCTGTGAGTCGGCTGGTGTGGTATACTGCATCCGGTGCTCCCGGTGTGGACTTTTATATATTAGTGAGACCCGACGCAGACTGGGAGACTGTTTCGCTGAACACCTACGCTCGGTCCACCAGAGAAAGCAGGATCTCCCAGTGGCCACACATTTTAATTCCACGTCCCATTCCCATTCTGATATGTCTATCCATGGCCTCCTCTACTGTCAAGATGAAGCCACACTCAGGTTTGAGGAGCAACACCTTATATACCGGCTGGGTAGCCTCCAACCTGATGGCATGAACATTGACTTCTCTAACTTCTGTTAATGCCCCTCCTCCCATCCCTGATATATTTAGTTTTTCTCCCCCTCCTTTTTTTTCTCTCTTTCTGCCCATCACTCTGCCTGTTCTCCATCTCCCTCTGGTGCTCCCCTCCCCCTTTCTTTCTCCCTAGGCCTCCCATCCCATGATCCTTTCCCTTCTCCAGCTCTGTATCCCTTTTGCCAATCAGCTTTCCGGCTCTCAGCTCCACCCCCACCCCCTCTGGTCTTCTCCTATCATTTTGCAATTTCCCCTCCCCCTCCTACTTTCAAATCTCTTACTATCTTTCCTTTCGGTTAGTCCTGACAAAGGGTCTCGGCCCGAAACGTCGACAGTGCTTCTCCCTATAGATGCTGCCTGGCCTACTGCATTCCACCAGCATTTTGTGTGTGTTCCCCATACCTGTTATCTTTACCTTTTATTCTGACAGACACATGCAAGCTTTGCAATCTCAAAATCTTAATTTTGAGGCCTCCCACTTACCAAGTACACCTTTGCCAGAAAACAGCCTGTCCCAATCAACACTTGCCGGATCATTTCTGCTACCTTTCTCCAATTTAGAAACTCTACCCACAGACCAGACCCATCTTTTTGCATATTTACTTTGAAACTAATGGCATTGTGGCCATTGGATGCAAAGTGTTCCCTACACAAACTCCTGTCACCTGCCTTGTTTCACTCCCTAATAGCAGATCAAGTATCACACTCTCTCACATTGGGACTTCTACATACCAATGAAGGAAACTTTCTTGAACACATCTGACAAACTTTATCCCATCTAGTCCTTTTACAGTATGGGATTTCCAGTCAATCTGTGGAAAGTTAAAATCACCTACTATAACTACCTTACGTTTCTTGTATCAGTCTGTGAACTTTCTGCAAATTTGTTCCTCTAAATCCCTCAGACTGTGGCCTATAATATTGACCTATTAATGTGGCCATTCCTTATTTCTTTGTTCCATCCATAACACTTCACTAGACCATTTCTCCAGTCTATCCTGCCTGAGCACTGCCGTGACATTTTCCCTGACTAGCAATCCCTGCCATTCTGTCACTTCTAAGACAACAGAACTCCGGAACATTGAGCATCCAGTTCATTTGTCAGGCAAGATTTGCCCTGAAGAAAACAATGACAATTTTGGCCTACTTTATCATGTGCCTCTAAATACCTCAGTCTTTGACCAGAGATCAACCCAGACATCAGAAGTTTGAGAGGAGGGAATTTCACTCAAGTCTACTGCTGGAGTTGAAAAAGACAGTGGTGAGACGTGCAGTGAAATTGAGCTTTGACCAGCAACCTATCGGCATTTAGGATTGATTAGCAAGAACAAGTTAAAGGAAGTTACAGTACAGGAGATTCTAATTAAAAGATACAGCGAAAAGAAAAGTTTTATGCCTCGATTTAACAAAACATAAAGTTGGGGCAAAGAATTTGCTTTGACCCCAGCATGTGCAGAGTATTTTGTGTTTATAAATTTGGGGCAGACTTCAGATCCTCAGCAAGGTTATTCTAGTTATGTGGAGCAGGCCCACTCCAGATGACCTGAGAGCTTGGAAGGTTTATAATGCAGCAAGAGATTGGAGATGTATTTTGACCCATGACCATTCATGGCTTTATAAACCAATGGTGACCTTTTAAAGTCAATCCTCTGATGGACAGGAAGCAGTGTAGTGATCTGAGAAGTGGAGTGATGTGTTCTACTTTCTTGGTCTTAGTGAGGACTCTAGCAGCAGTGTTCTGAATGACTGCAATCTGTCTGAGGGATTTTCTACGCTCCAAAGAATAGAGACTTAACTTGTTCAATCTTTCCCTGTACCTTAGATGCTGAAACCCAGTTAACATTCTAGTAAATCTTCTCTCTGTACTCTCTATATTTTGTTGACATTTTTCCTATAATTCGATGACCAGAACTGTACACAATACTCCAAATTTGGCCTTAACAATGCCTAGTACAATTTTAACATTACATCCCAACTCCTATACTCAATGCTCTGATTTATAAAGGCCAACATACCTAAAGCTTTTTTCACCACCCTATCCACATGAGATTCCACCTTCAGGGAACTATGCACCATTATTCCTGGATCACTCTGTTCTACTGCATTCTTCAATGCCCTACCATTTACCATGTATGTCCTATTTGGATTATTCCTCCCAAAATGTAGTATCTCACACTTATCAGCATTAAACTCCATCTGCCATCGTTCAACCCATTCTTCTAACTGGCCTATGGAGCATGTAAGATCGCTGGCAAATAAAATGGAGGAACTAGCAGCACTCACGAGGGCACAGAATGAATATTGGGAATGCAGTGTTATGTGTTTCACTGAGACATGGTTACATGAGCAAATCCCCGATTCCAATGCTGCTGTGAATGGGTTTTCAATGATATGAGCAGACAGAGTTAACCTCCAGTGCATTAGGAGGAAGGGAGGTGGGCTTGCTGTGCTTGTGAACAACAGATGGTGTAATCCAATCATATTTCTGTGAAAGAACAAACCTGCAAACACTACTTGGGTGCAAGTTAAGAAGGGCACCTCGGTTTAGTCTACCAGCTCAAAGTTTGCACCATCAAGCATTTTTATTTGCAGCAATCATGTTGAAACCTATTCATTCTTCCCATGTATCCATCAATATGCTCCACTCCAAATTCTACTAATAGTCTACGCACAAGAGGCAATGTACTGTGGCCATTTAATCTATCTGCCCATGCACTATTTGGGTGTGGGAAGAAACTGGAGTACCAACAAAGCACAGTATATCACTATTTCCTCAGAAGGCTTAAGGAAATTCAGTAAGTCCCTGTTGACCCTCACCAATTTATCCAGATGTATCACAGACAGCATCCTATCTGAATACATCACAGCTTGCTACAGCAAATGTACTGTCCAAGACTGCAAGAAATTTCAAAGAGTTGTGAACTCAGAACAGTCTATCACTCAAACCAGCCTCCTGTCCATCAACTCTGTCTACACTTCCTGCTGCCTCTGTAAAGCAGCCAACATAATCAAAGACCCTCCCACTCTGGTCATTTTCTCTTCTCCGCTCTCCTGTTAGGAAGAAGACATAGACATTTGAGAACACATACCACCCAAGTTTAAGGAAAGCCTCTACTCGCTGTTAGCAGACTCTTGAACTGACCTCTTGTATACTAAGAGATGAACTCTTGATCTCTAAATCTACTGGATTGTGTCCCTTGAATTTATTTGTCTATCTGCACTGCACTTCTTCTGTAAGTGTAAAGCTATTCTGTTTTCCCTTCGTGCTACTGCAGCATACTCAGTTCCAGTGTAGGGAATAGTCAGAGAGGATAGGCCACAAACAAAAGCTTTTCATTGCTTCTCAGTATATGTGACAAAAGTAAGCTGATTCCAGTCCCGGGGAAACCCAGTCATTGTGCAAACTGCATACAAGCAACACCTGAGGTCTGGATCATAGCCGAGGCAGCAACTCTACCAGACGTGACACTCTACCATTCATTCCCTGTGCTTTTGGAAGTACGCTGCACGAGGACTGCAGTATGTGGGAGTTTACACAGAAAACCTACAGCCCAATACAGGCCCTTCAGCCCAAAGCTGTGCTGAACACGTACTTACTTCAGAAATCACCTAAAGTTACCCATAGCCCTCTATTTATTACCAGAAGGCTCTGTCCTGGATTCCCAAATTTGCAGGAAATCCCTCTACTTTCAGTTTCTCTGTTATTGAGTCCAAAATAAATTAGCAACACTTCAAAACATAATGGAAGGGGAAGAATTTCTAGATAATTTTATGTACAAACTCGGTCACATTCTATGGAGACCAAGGCATGGCCATTACAGAGTTAAACTGCAGCCAAGGATTGGAAGATAAATTTTCAAAACAGACTCACCACCTGTAAGGCCAGGGGTGAAAGACTGAGAAATTGTTTCACTTTCCCATTCCATCTCTTCAACCATAGTCAAATATCACCATCGTTGGTTGTCAGCTTACAGTTTCTATGGACTTTTAACACCTGTAATGTGAATGGTGATTGATCTTGCAAATAGGGAATTTGAACATATACAAGGTAACCATTTGGTTCACATCTATAACTGCTAGTGAATTCTGGATAGAAATGGCATTTCTCTTCTCAGACTTCAGAACAGTGTGGTGACGCGGGCCACGCTGTTCTCGTTGTGCACAAGTAAACTAACGTGTGTTTGAGAAACTCATGTGAATTTTCAGAATCCAGTTAATAGTTGACAGTACTGCAGTCTATTCAGATCCACTTTGATTACATAGTTTCATAATGTCACATAATCCTACATCAGAGAGACAGGGACTTCAATGTGCTGACAACAAAGCATCTAATCCCACTAACTAGCAATTGGTCCATAGCATTCAATGCCTAGGAGGCATAGTGATCTGCTCTCCTGCATATCTAACCAGAGCATCAATGAAACAGGAGTGGACTGAAGGTGGCTTATTCACTGCTCATCTACTAACTGAAACACTGTCCATAAAAAGTTATACTTCTGGGTGTATCCAAAGGGACCTGGTGCTCTTCTCCCCAGTTGAATACCTATTACTGTAATGGTGAGTAAATTACTATCCTTGCAGAGCAACATTGTTCACGGAATGAGAAACATCACTTGTCATTCAGAGCATTTTCTGTGTACCAGTACAGTAACAGCTTTAAAGCTGAAATTGTCACCCACTAACTTTTCTGCTAACTTATTCTCTCCACATGTGCATTTCTTCTTCCCAGATTCAACCAACTACCCAAACTAGGGGCAATTTACCAACCAGGCAGCAACAAACTGCCAGAAAAGATCAGCAGATTGAGCTGCACAGTCCCTGCTGGTTGTGAATGGAGTAACAGCTTCTTGCAATCACTCCTATCTCACTTACTTTACTGTTTCCAATCTGTTTTGAAACCTCACTTTTAAACATGATATTTTTTACTAAGAGTACGAGGAGAGCCAAAGGTACTAAGAAAGAAGATGCTCCTGCTTCTTTGAATTCTCTAATGGATTTGCTTCAAAAACACAGAAAAGAATCTTCCGAGGAGTTCCAACAACTCAGAACTGAATTTAAACTAATAAACACAAAATTGGATTCTATTCAAAAAACCTTAACCGAGCATGCTAAACGAATAGAAAAGAATGAAGAAACTCTGATGATTTTGGATGCAAGAATGGTTGACCTGCAAAAGCTCTGTGAAAAACAATCTAAATCTAATGAGAAATTAAGACTGAAGATTATCGATTTAGAAAACAAAAGCAGAAGAAATAACCTACGAATTCTGGGTCTTGAAGAGTTAATGGAAGGTGATCAGCCTATTGAATTTTTTGCAAGCTTTTTGGTACAATTATTTCCTAAAATCTTATCATCTGCACCTATAATTGACCGAACTCATAGATCGTCTGTCCTGAGACCACTTCTGGAAGCCAAGCCCAGATCAGTTACAAGTTGTTTTCATAAATTTCAAACAAAGGATTGTTTAATTCGTGAATTTCGTCAAAGAGGAATGATTGACTACGAGGGTCAGAAGATCAGGATTGTCGAGGATTTTTCACTCAAGGTCATGAATGAGCGTGTTTTATATTACTTTATCGCGTAGTTACTAATAAAATAGTGTTTATAACAGAAGACTCAGACTCCAGGTGTGTCCATTTCTGTTGGTCCTTTTTAGCCCATTACAGGGTATGGAACACCTCTAACTTCCCACTAACTGTTACTCTATTATTTGACCTCTCTTTTGCTTTTATACTGTTTTTGATTTCTGTTGTCAGCAACGGTTGCTTCATCCTCTCTTTAGAATACTTTTTCATCTTTGGGATGTAGCTATTCCGTGCCTTCCGAGTTTCCACCAAAAACCAGAGCATTGTTACTCTGCTGTCATGTCTGCTAGTGGTCCCTTCCAATCAACATTGGCCAGCTCCTCTCTCATGCCTCTGTAATTCCCTTTACTCCACTGTAATACTGATACCTCTGACATTATCTTCTCCCTCTCAAACTGCAGGGTAAATTCTATCATATTATGACCACTGTCTCCCAGGGGTTCCTTTACCTTAGGCTTCCTAATCAAATCCAGGTTTGGTGTCATTAACATCACCAAATCCAGATTTGCCTTTCCCCAAGTAGGCTCAACGGCAAGCTGCTCTAAAAGTCATTCCATAGGCATTCTGCAAATTCCCTCTATAGAGATCTTTCACTTTTCAAAAGAGGTAATCAGTGAATTTTAAATGACATACACTGAAAGTTCAATATAAATGCAAATCATTGTTTCAATTCAACTTATGTGAATTGGTCTTCCTGTGTGCTTATTCCTTTCAACATATGTTAAATTACAAACCCTGCTTTACTGAACACATTCAGAAGCAAAAGATTACCTATCTTGTAAACAATACCACCCATTACCTGACAAGTGATGCCCAAACTGGGTCAGCAAGAATTGATGTCCTGGCTGTGTCCATTACAACCTTTTCAGCTTTGTTCCAAGCAGCTTTCAAAATGACGGTAGCTGTAGCTGCAGCTGCTAACAATACATATATGTTGCAATGATGCCTACTGGTCAATCTTGCATGGCCCACGCATATTACTCTGACCAACTGCACAATCGAAGTTGCCGTGGACTTGATCCACAGGAACTGGCTTCTGTGCTGTGTGCAGCCTGCAGTGATGTGCTCTTTATCTCATTTCAGTATGCACTCACATGATCAGGTTTCAGCAGGCTGACGGTGGAAGCCTTCAAAGGAAATCCTATTTTCCTTTTCAGTGACAGTGAGTGACGATAATTTAAGTAATATCAGATTCCTATTTTCCATAACTCCACCTACACAATTGAGGGTGAGGTAAATTTGTTAGGAACACTGGCAGTATTGGTGAATGTCTCTTACACAGAACATAAAACACAGGCCAGTACACCACAGGAACACTCCCCTGGGCCACAATGTTGTGCTAAACTATTGAAGCTAATGACACATAATCCTTTCTGAATGCACATGGTCCATATCCCTCTCCTCTCTGCATAATCAGGTGCCGATCTAAGAACTTCTTAAAATACCCCTGTCGTATCTGTTTCTACCACTGGCTGTGCACCCACCACTCTCAGGAACTTGCCCCACATAAATCCTCTGAGCATTACCAACCAACACACCTACCAAATCCTTAAATACATGCCCTCTAGTACTAGACTTTTCAACTCAAAGAAAACTCAACTCACTCTATGCCTCTCAGAATTTTAAGATTTCCGTTAGGTCTCCTCTCAGTCTCTGCCTAATTCGTCAATTCTCTTCTGAAAGCACATACCCATTAATCCAAGCAGCAACCTCTAAACCCTGTTCAGAGCCTCCACATCCTCCCTATATGGCAGATGGGCGCTAACCAGAGTTATGAAGCTGCAACATGACTTCCAATAGCCTGACTAATAAAGAATGCCTTCTTTGTCACCCTATCAACTTGGAGCCTAAGATCTCTCGTGGAGCCCAAGATCTCTCTGTACATTAACACTGTTAAGGGTCCTCCTGACATCACACAAATGCTGTTAGATTCAGTGAGTGGTCTTCAGGTCGTTGGAAGCCTTGCAGTTAGATTTTATTTAGGAAAGATGGAGAACCGTGCAGTAGCTTTTCATGGTTCCAGTGTGCTGGAAAACTCTTTAAGCATTTTGAACTTCGGTTAGCACCATAAATTATGGTAAATTTGTGCACAGCAAAACCCAACAAAAATAATCCCTTTTTTTGTTATTTCGATTGAAAGGTGAAATTCCAGGTGTAAGTGAAAACAGAAAAGCCCTGAAACACGGCTGGTCAGGCAGCACCTGTGTTAAGAGGATATTTAACATTTCAGGTCTAGGACCCTTTGTCAGAGCAGAGGAGAGAAACAAGATAGTTTTCGGAAGCAGAGAATTTGGAAGAGGAATGGCTAAAAGAAAGACAATATCCCTGATAGAATGAGACCAAAAATTGGGTGGGGTAGAGGGAAGATGAGAGAACATAAGAAATATGAGCAGGCCAAGTGGCCCATCAGTATGTCCTGCCATTCATTAAGATGATGGTTGATCAGGCTGTGGGTTTGATTGGAATCAGATTATACTCTCTGTGTTGCATGTAACTAATAGCAGTCCACAACAGATAAATTATTTCTTCTTGAACTTCCATGATCAGAGTAGTATCATGGGATAGCTTATCTCCATCTGATGAAGCATATCTTTCAGCTGAATGCCACACCTTCAAGAGTATGGGATTCTTAACATTGGGACTAGAAGCCACAATATCAGCCCAGTGCAGTGGAAAGGAACAAATCCAGATGCAGAGACAAGAGAATGCAGATGCCAGAATCTGGACCAACATACACTGGAGCGACTCAATGGGTCAGGCAGCATCAATGGACAGACGAATTTGACTCCCTTCACCTTGACTAAAAGATTAAAGAGGAGATGACAAGTGTAAAGAGCTGAAGGGAAGAGTGGAAGAGGGGTATCAGGTGATAGGTTTATCCAGTGGGGGGGAACAGGCAGATGGAAGAGGGGGGAGTAGAAATAATGAGAGAGGCTGAGAGGTGACAGATGGAATGGCATGGTCCCTGCCAAAATGCTAAAGTTAGTCTAAAATAGATTTGAGCAGAAAATTAACCAGTAGTTGGCAATCAGCAAGTGGAACCACAAGGGGTGGAGAACGAAGGCCATGTTGTCCACTTAAATCATTCTTTTCTGGTGGTGTGCCCAAAATATGCAATTCAATTACTGGGTCATCCATAATTCATAGTACTTTTAAGTACTTTAAGTACATCAAAGTACTTTTAGTCTTCACCGTGGGCTTTTTATAAGATGAAAAGTGAAATGGAAAGCTCTATTAAGGGCCAGCAAACATTAAAAGGTGGCGGCTCACAAAAGCAACAGAAGTGACATGATTAGTATTCTCTCATCTATCTCATTTGCAAAGGTTTATTCTAATACATACTGCTCATGAAAATTAGGTACCTTGGCAACAATGCATGTTTTAATAAAATTATATGCATATTCCAAACAAGCCATTTTCTGCTCTTTGTTTGTTCAGACACCACATAACGATGTAGATATCAAAAGCAAGCTTTTTGAAATATTTCATTTTACTCAATTTTAAAAAATAAATTTAACTGTAATCACTTTACAACACATTATAAAAACTATTTTAACGGCACCATGATTTGTTGGAAACATTCCGCTAACGTTTGAGAAACTAAATAGCTTCAGTATTTAAATTTAAAAAAACAAGATCAGTTCTGGAAAGCCACTTACAGACGGCATTTTACTTTTGCGGCTAAAACAAAAGGATTTGTTTATAAATAGAACAGGAAATCCTGTAGGTACATGGTGGCTGGCATAGACATAGTGAACCAAATGTATTGGCAGGGACCATGCCATTCCATCTGTCACCTCTCTGCCTCTCTCATTATTTCTACTCCCCCCTCTTCCATGTATTGCATGACATTATGACTCTAAATATAATGATTCTGAAAAACTGGGAGCAAACAATGTCACACTATTCCTCCATTCATAGCATATCACGGTCTTGCAGGGTTATACAAAACTATCCCACTATGCTGAAAGTCTGATTTATTCATTTTTTGGGATACAAGTGTTGCTGGCAAGACCCGTGTTTAATGCCCAATCCTGACTGCCCTGGAGGAGGTGGTAGAGAGCCATGTGAGTTAACCGAATCAGTGGGTAAGTAGATCTAGTAACTGGAGTATCTTGTGGGAAAATGTAAGAAAGAATTAAAAATATATACAGAGGATTATGGTTAATTTGGCAAGCAGCTTCCCCAATTAGCCCAACTGGCCCAATTCCCCAATTCATGGAAATAGTTAAAAGATATAAAAAAGAAAAACAACTATTAAGCTAAGTAACAATTTATGTACTTAAATGTAGTACAGACCAAATTAGAACACTACCAATCCCTCTACAGTACTATGTATATTAGTTCCTATTAGTTATTGACAGACGAATTCCGCTGCTGTGTTCTTCTGATTGATGTCATCTTGGCTATCCCTCAAGGTCGAGGACAATTGTCTTCGTTCTGTTGCTCAGAAGTGGCCCACAGAGAGAAGACGCCTGTGTGTGTATTTGTTTAACGCGTACTTGTCAATTTTTCCAACGATATTCTTGACATCTTACCTTTCCAAAGGAACTTCCTCACACATTTATTTAACTCTTGAAAAAACTTCTGCGGTAATTGTATTGGTAGTGTTTGGAATAAATATTGTAATCTAGGGAATACATTCATTTTTACAGCATTTACTCTGCCTACTAATGTTATTGGTAACATCATCCATTTATCAAGATCTTCTTGAATTTTTTTCAATAATGGTAAATAATTTAACTTATATAAATTCTTTATATCATTATCAATTCATATACCTAAATACATTATACCATTTATCGGCCATCTTTAAAAGTTATTATAAAGGAAACCAACTTAGATTTATTGCATCTTTTTTTGATGAAGATAAACCGGCATGGATTAGAATAGAACTAGATAAAATAGGAGAAAATATACCAGAAGATTTTATATATAAGTGGGAATCTAAATGGATACCGGAAAAGAAAGAATCTCCTATATTAAAACATTTGATTGATTTATGGAATAAGATAAATGTTGATGATGAGATAAAGAAATCTTTATTAGCAAAGAGATCTTTAATTCAAAATAAACTTATTCCTTTTACAATGGATAACCAACTTTTATACAACTGGTTTCAAAAAGGGATTAAATATATCGGAGATTGTTTTGAAGGAGATATATTAATGTCATTTGATCAATTAAAGAATAAATATAAAATATCAAACAACACTCTTTTTTGTTATTTCCAATTAAGGGCTTATTTAAGAGATAAATAGGGTCAAACAATGTTATTGCTGAAACCTAATGAAATAGAAATTTTAATTCAAAAAGGAAAAATTTAAAAAATTATTTCTTGTATGTATAGTTTGTGTGTTGCCTTTAAGGCATTTGTTTAGTTTATTATATTTTTGCTTTAGTAATTCATTTGTTATCATTTTCTAGTTAAAGTTAAGATTGTTTAAAGTAAATTCGTTGTCTGTGATATATCGCGGCATGCGATGACGTCACACCCGGTTTCACTGCGCGTTGTGGGAAAATATCGGTTTGGAGAAACGGGAAGGAGGAGGCTTATGTGTGCAGGATCAGCGCGAGAAAAGTTTTCTTTCTGTGTACTAGAAACATTAGAGAAGCAACGCCTTTTCACCATACATTAATGTGGAAGAGTGAACAGTAAATGGTTAATCTTACTGGGACCGCCTCATTGATTGGTTTATGCTTGGTGTTTAGTTCAGAGTTCTTTTACACCTGTGCGAGAACACTACAGTGAAAAGGCGGCATTACCAGCTGTTTCAAGTGCCGCAATGACAACATGATCCAGCATCAAGTCATTGCCATCCAGCGACAGGGGCAGTAGGGCATCATCAAGTAAGGCTGCCCAAGCAAGAGCTAAGGCAGAAGCTGCCAAGGTGCGAGTGTTGTACGCCGAACAAGAAGCAAAATTGAAAAAGGAAGCGGCTGGCAGAGAAGCCGAAAACCGGTTGGAAAAGGTAAGGATAGAGTCAGAGTTAGAAGTACTGATGCTACACCGAGAAGCTGAAGCTGCCAGGGTGGAAGCAGAGATATTAGAAAATGCTGAGGAAATGCATGTTCTGGTTGACGTAAAATCTATTTCAGTAAGGTCCAGATTGGAATGCACAAGCGACTATGTCTGATCTCAAATGGACTTGAAGATTCGTTCTTCCTCTTCATACTTATATGCTAACATCCCACCTCTCGAGGAGTCTCAGAGAGGCCCAATTGCATCACATTCACCTGAGGAAGGCAATTTACCCTTGCAACTCCGCGATGAATTCAAGAATGAAAGGGCTAATGACAAATACTCCTCGACACTAAACTTACCAGATTTGGCGAGAGGAGAGGCAAAGGCTGAATTCAGAACAGCAAATTCCATAACAAATGTACACCCTCTGTCATATACCCGCCGACATATTCCCTCAGCCAGCAAGCCACTTGCAGTTGAACCCTTGGCACAGTATTTAGCACAACGAGATCTCGTCACTTCAGGACTATACCAGTTTGACGATAAACCTGAAAATTAACGTGCATGGTACTCCTCATTCGCCAACGCTATCCACGGAGCCCAGCTCAGAGCAACCCAAGAGTTGGATCTTATGACAAAATGGCTGGGAAAAGAATCATTCGAACAGGTGAGACGCATATGTTCAGTGTACATTAACAACCCCAAGCTAGCCTTACGCAAAGCATGGGAGAGACTTCGGGAGAGCTATGCAGCGCCCGAAATTATTGAAACGGCACTATTCCAATGTCTGGAAAATTTTCCTAAGGTGTCAGCCAAGGACCACACTAAGTTAAAAGGGCTCGGAGATTTACTCAAGGAGATTCAAGGCGCCAAAGAAGGTGGCTATTTAACTGGTCTATTATACCTAGATACTTCATACGGGATTAGAGAAATCGTGGACAAACTACCATTTGGGCTGCAGGAAAGGTGGGTGTCTGTTGGCTCAGAGTACAAGGAAGAGAACGATGGTCGATTTCCTCCCTTTGAGTATTTCACTAGGTTTGTGTGCAAGGAGGCGAAGAAGCGAAACAACCCTAGCTTCATGAGTCCAGGTAGCAGTACAATTTACACCAAGCCAGTTAAATCCACTTTGAATAATTTTAACATCAATAAACCTGTCTCAGTGCATAAAACTGAAGTCTTTACAACTAACAATGACCCTAGCAAGAATTGTCCATTCCACAACAAACCCCACCCCCTCAAAAAATGCGGAACATTTAGGAAAAAACCCCTTGAAGAGAGAATGGCCCTTCTCAAGGAGAAAAAAATATGTTTTAAATGCTGTTCCTCTACCTCTCACCTTGCTAGAGAGTGTACGATCTTCGTGAAGTGCTCGGAATGTAATAGCACTAATCACGATGGGGCCATGCATCCCGGCCCGTTACCGCAAACCGACAAAGTTCCTTCACCCTCACAACAGGACGGCGGGGAGGGAGAGGCTCACTCCAGGACAACTGTTGTCAGCTCGAGCTGCACAGAAGTTTGCGGTCAAGCTCAGTCAAGCCATTCTTGTTCAAAGATCTGCCTCACTAAGGTGTACCCTAAGGGAGCCAAAGACAAGGCCATCAAAGCCTATGTAATTCTGGATGATCAGAGCAATCGCTCACTAGTCAGACCAGAGTTCTTTGACTTGTTCAACATTGAGAGTAATCAGTTCCCATACTACCTTAGATCTTGCTCAGGCAACGTGGAAACAAATGGAAGGAAGGCAGAAGGCTTCCAGCTCGAGTCCCTGGATGGTAAAGCTGTTATCTGTCTCCCTCCACTCTTAGAGTGTAATGAAATTTTGAATAACCGCACTGAGATCCTGACGCCAAGTGCAGTGCTACACCAGCCACATCTCCACCACATTGTCAAGCACATCCCAGAACTGGATCCAAAAGCAGAAATACTCCTGCTATTAGAAAGAGACATTCTCCAGGTGCACAAGGTCAGGCAGCAGGTCAATGGACCACACACGCCCCCTTTGCCCAATGCCTGGATCTGGGCTGGGTGGTGATAGGAGAGGTGTGCCTTGGCAATGTACACAAACCGACAGTTAACACACTCAAGACCAATGTGCTAGAGAGTGGCCGCCATTCGATTTTTCAACCCTGCACAAGTTTCATGTGTATCAAGGAAGCACGACAAGGCTTTAACAAATGTAAAGTAACCGACAAGACGCTGGGTCAGTCAGACTTCGCTCAAACTGAGCATGATAATAAACTTGCTCCATCAGCTCAAGACGCCATTTTCTTAAAAATAATGGACAACAAGGTCTTCAGAGATGAAGCAAATAATTGGGTCGCCCCAGTACCTTTCAGAGAACCACGCCAGCGCTTGCCAAACAACAAAGAGCAGGCAGTCAAGCGGTTCACGTCCTTGCAAAAAACCCTGAAAAGGAAACCTGAGATGCAGCAACAATACGTAGCATTTATGGAGAAGATCTTCACTAATGGACATGCTGAAGTAGCACCGCCACTGAGGGAAGGCGAGGAGTGCTGGTACCTCCCAACATTTGGGGTTTACCACCCACAAAAGCCCAATCAGATCAGGGTGGTCTTTGACTCCAGTGCTCAGTGCACTGGTGTCTCCCTTAATGACGTGCTCCTTACAGGCTCCGACCTCAATAATACCCTTCCCGGGGTCCTGCTGCACTTCCGGAAGGAGAAGGTCGCAATCCTAGCGGACATCCAGCAGATGTTCCATTGCTTCTTAGTACAGGAGGACCATCGCAATTTCCTCCGTTTCTTATGGTACAAGGACAATGACATTAACAAGGAAGTCATTGAGTACCAGATGAAAGTCCACATTTTCGGCAATAGTCCATCACCAGCCGTGGCCAACTATGGGCTGCGAAGAGCACAGGAGCATGGCGATGACACCGTTAAGTTTGTAGAAAGGCACTTCTATGTCGATGACGGCTTGATATCACTACAGAAAGAAAATGAAGCAATTGATCTGCTCCGACGTACACAAGCCTCACTCGCTGAGTCAAACCTCCGCTTGCATAAGTTTGCATCAAACTGACAGGCAGTAATGGAGGCCTTTCCACATGATGACTGTGCTCCGGCAATCAAAGACCTGGATCTAGATGGAGAAACCATACCCACACGAAGGAGTTTGGGCCTCCTTTGGGAGATTACAACTGACACATTCACGTTCTCTGTGCCGACCGTGATCAAACCATTCACCCGCCATGGAGTTCTCTCCACTGTCAACAGTGTTTTCGATCCCTTGGGTCTACTGGCACCAGTTACGATCCAGGGAAGAGTCCTTCTCAGAGAACTTACCTCTGAGCTCTCTGACTGGGATACTCCCCGACCAGAAGACAAGCTAAACAGATGGGAGGCTTGGAGAGATTCACTTCAAGATCTAAAACAGCTTCATATCTAACGTAGGTACACTGCGACCTCACCCGCAGGCAGTGCACACAGAATTGTGTGTTTTTTCGGATGCGTCTACCAAGGCCATCGGAGCTGTGGCTTATTTGAAAGTAGTCGGGAAGGATGGTCAAGTTGAAGTAGGATTTGTAACTGGTAAGGCAAAGCTCACTCCTCAGTCCGAGCCGACAATTCCAAGGCTTGAACTGTGCGCAGCTGTCCTGGCTGTGGAAATGGCAGATCTTATCCAGGACGAGCTAGACCTAGAGCTGGACGATATCAAGTTCTACACGGATAGCAAAGTAGTGCTTGGTTATATTTATAACGAATCAAAACACTTCTACGTGTACGTTCATAATAAAGTTCAACGTATCCGCCTGTCATCAAAGCCCGAACAATGGCATTATGTACGTACCAAGGATAACCCTGCAGACCACGCATCGAGATCCTTACCTGCATCTCGTCTGGCTCAGACATCCTGGTTCACCGGACCCCCCTTTCTGTATCAGCCACCAACGGAAAAAACTCAAATGAGCGAGACATTTGAGCTGATCGAACCCGAAAGAGACTTGGAAATTCGGCCGCAAATACAAACAGCAGTCACCTACCTCAAAGAATCGATACATACTAACGAACACTTTCAGCGGTTCTCCACTTTGAATTCTTTAGTGAGAGGACTTGCGTTCCTCATTCATATGGCCAGATCACACAAACACTCATCCCGAAATAGTAAATGTAAGGGATGGCACAAATGTAACTTACCTCGCACTGTGGACAAATTGGCCCAGGCAGTTATCTTTAAAGTAACTCAAAGAGCAGCTTTTGCAAGGGAGTTTTCGACTCTCCAAGCTAATAAACAGCCCTTTGAGGAAATTCAACCCGATCCTGAGGAATAATATCATCTGTATTGGAGGCTGGTTAATACACTCCCAACTTCCAGCTGCAGAAAAGAGTCCAGTAATCCTTCCCAAAGACAGTCATGTGTCCTTACTGCTCACTCGCCATCACCATGAACAGGTAAAGCATCAGGGCCATCACCTGATGGAAGGAGCAATAAGGGCAGTGGGACTGTGGATCTTGGGAGGTAAAACACTGATCAGTTCAGTACTTCATAAATGTGTAACCTGCAGGAAACTGCGAGGCAAGTTGGAAGCTCAACGTATGGCGGACCTCCCACCAGAACGCCTCGAAGCCTGCCCTCCTTTTACATATGTGGGGCTCGACGTATTTGGTCCCTGGACTATCACTACGAGACGCACCAGAGGAGGACAAGCAGAGAGCAAACGGTGGGCCATCATGTTTAGCTGCATGAGTTCAAGAGCGGTACACAATGAGGTAATCGAATCTTTGGATACATCCAGCTGCATTAACGCTCTCAGGTGCTTCTTTCCGCTAAGAGGCCCTGCAAAACAGTTAAGGTCTGATTGTGGCATGAACTTTGTTGGAGTGTCAAAGGAACTGGGGATGGACAAAACGGTGCAAAAGTACCTCAGTCAGCAGGGATGCAACTGGGAGTTGAACACACCACACGCCTCTCACATGGGAGTCTCATGGGAGCAGATGATTGGTATCTCCAGAAGAGTTCTTGATTCAATGTTCCTGCAGCAACGCACCCGATTGACCCACGAAGTTACTGTGCACACTAATGGCAGAGGTCACAGCCATTATAAATGCGCGACCACTCCTACCTGTGTCTTCTGACCCGGAAAACCCCTTCATACTCTCGCCATCAATGCTCCTTACGCAGAAGGCAGGAGCTCCCCCTCCACCTGGGGACTTCTCTGATAAGGATTTGTGCACAAAGCAATGGAGACAAGTCCAAGCTCTGGCAAATCAGTCTGGTCCCGTTGGAGAAATGAATATCTACCTTTGTTGCAACACAGACAAAAGTGGACAGAACCCTGCAGGAATTTTCAAGTTGGAGATTTAGTCCTGCTCAGGGACAAGCAAATCGCCCGCATCAGCTAGCCAATGGCCAGAATCACTGCCACATTCCCTAGTAGGGATGGACATGTCAGGAAGGTTGAGTTGAAAACTTGTGACCAAGGTGATGTGAAAATTTACCAAAGGCCAGTTGCAGAAGTCATTCTACTTCTACCTAAGGACTGATTTAGAGACTGAAGTCTTGTATTATGTTCATTGTGACCTTACGAAGGTCAGGCGGGGAGTGTGTTGTCTTTAAGGCATTTGTTTAGTTTATTATATTTTCGCTTTAGTAATTCGTTTGTTATAGTTTTCTAGTTAAAGTTAAGACTGTTTAAAGTAAATTCGTTGTCTGTGATATATCGCGGCATGCGATGACGTCACACCCGGTTTCGCCGCGTCTTGTGGGAAAATATCGGTTTGGAGAAACGGGAAGGAGGAGGCTTATGTGTGCAGGATCAGCGCGAGAAAAGTTTTCTTTCTGTGTACTAGAAACATTAGAGAAGCAATGCCTTTTCACCATACGTTAATGTGGAAGAGTGAACAGTAAACGGTTAACCTTACTGGAACTGCCTCATTGATTGGTTTATGCTTGGTGTTTAGTTCAGAGTTCTTTTACACCTGTTCAAGAATACTACAGTTTGATTCAAAAGCAGGCAATTAAACAAGGAATTCATAAGTCAAGACAAAAATGGGAAACTGATTTGAATATTAAAATTGAAGAAACAAATTGGTCAAGACTGTGTCTGGCTAAGATTAGTGCAATATAATTTTTTACATCAATTATATATTACACCACAAAAAATAAATAAATTAAACCCAAATTTATCTGATCAATGTTTCCGATGTAATCAAGAAATTGGTACATTTTTACACTCTACTAGGTCTTGTTTTAAAATTCAACCTTTTTGGACAAATTTAAGAGTTTTACTAGAACAAATTATTGGAATACAACATTATTTTTACCAGGCGATATTGAAGAGATAAAATCGAAATCCAAATTGAATAAATATCAGAAAGAATTCATAAAAATTGCATTGGCAGTAGCCAAAAAGGCTATTGCAGTTACTTGGAAATCGGATTCATACTTAAGTATAGATCGTTGGAAGAATGAAATTTTCAGCTGCATACCACTTGAAAAAATTACTTATAATTTAAGAGATTAATATGAAATATTTCTGAAAATTTGGCACCCTTATTTACAAAAGATAGGATTAAATATATAGGTGCTCCGAAGATAAAATTATTGGTCATCTGGGGAAAGAAATAAATATACATATTAAAGCTATTATGAACTCCATGGAGCATGTGGGGATCTTCCGATATCCAGGCACTCTTTCTTTCTTTCTTTTTTCTTCTTTTTTTTTCAATAGGGATATGTTGGGGGGAGGGGGGAAGTGTTGATAATTTTTTTTTCTTTCTTTCTGTAATCTATTCGAAAATTCAATTAAAAAAATTTATATAAAAAAGACGCGTACTTGATGTTGCACTCCAAGAAGCACACAATACTTCACAAATACTTCATTGTGGTGGATAACTGTTTCTCAGGTTGGAAGCCGGTGACTAGTGGTGTGCCTCAGGGATCTGTACTGGGTCCAATGTTGTTTGTCATATACATTAATGATCTGAATGATGGGGTGGTAAATTGGATTAGTAAGTATGCAGATGATACTAAGATAGGTGGCTTTGTGGATAATGAAGTAGGTTTCCAAAGCTTGCAAAGAGATTTAGGCCAGTTAGAAGAGTGGGCTGAAAGATGGCAGATAGAGTAATGCTGATAAGTGTGAGCTGCTACATTTTGGTAGGAATAATCTAAATAGGACATACATGGTAAATGGTAGGGCATTGAGGAATGCAGTAGAACAGTGATCTAGGAATAATGGTGCATTGTTCCCTGAAGGTGGAATCTCATGCGGATAGGGTGGTGAAGAAAACTTTTGGTATGCTGGCCTTTATAAATCAGAGCATTGAGTATAGGAGTTGGGATGTAATGTTAAAATTGTACAAGGCATTGGTAAGGCCAAATTTGGAGTATTGTGTACAGTTCTGGTCACCGAATTATAGGAAAGACGTTAACAAATTAGAGAGAGTACAGAGGCAATTTACTAGAATGTTACCTGGGTTTCAGCACCTAAGTTACAGGGAAAGGTTGAACATGTTAGGTCTTTATTCTTTGGAGTGTAGAAGGTTGAAGGGGGACTTGATAGAGGTATTTAAAATTATGAGGGGGATAGATAGAGTTGACGTGGATAGGCTTTTTCCATTGAGAGTAGGGGAGACTCAAACAAGAGGACATGAGTTGAGAGTTAAGGGGCAAAAGTTTAGGGGTAACACAAGAGGAAACTTCTTTACTCAGAGAGTGGTAGCTGTGTAGAATGAGCTTCCAGTAGAAGTGGTAGAGGCGGGTTTGATTTTGTCACTTAAAAAAAATTGGATAGGTATATGGACAGGAAAGGAATGGAGGGTTATGGGCTGAGTGTAGGTAGGTGGGACTAGGTGAGAGTAAGCATTCAGCATGGACTAGAAGGGCCAAGACGGCCTATTTCTGTGCTGTAATTGTTATACGGTTATATGGTTAAATCAACCAACTGATTCCAATAGCATGGAAACCACGACGATTGGAGCTGATGGATTTGTTGCAGCCTTCATCCACCTTCACAGCCATTGAGCTCAAAGCAACATCGTCTGCCTGTTCCACCACTGAGGTCTTGATTGGATTGTTCTTTGTCAGGGACCTCACCCTCGACCTTACCGCCATGGGTGACCCTGCCAGGAGCATAGCTCCAGAAGGCATCGGTCTCGGGATGATCTCAGGAGAAGTTCTGATTGACAGTAAATGAACAAGTACAGACTCCTAGTGCAGATAATGGGTGGTCTTCATACAAAGCTTCCTGCAAGTTTTCATGTTCATTGTAACACTCAAGGTGATTTTTGATACCTTCAAATTCCTAACTTGTTCAAATAGTAAAGTAGTGCCATCTGATTTCTGAACGGATATTGAACCCATGAACACTACCTCACTACTTTTTAATTTCCTATTTTCTGCACTACTTTTAACTATTTTTTATATTTTTACTCTCACCCCTTGTGTGTGTGTGTGTGTGTGTGTGTGTGTGTATTCTCTCTCTCTCCCCCCCCCCTTCTCTCTCTTTCCCCCTCTCTCTCCAGAGGTCTTGGGTGCTCTACCAGAGGTCTGGGAGATTGAGGGTTCTGTGCTGTTCCTAGCAGTGTGTTCTTCTGGACCAAGATCGCAGATATTGTTCCCAGGATTTGTTGGAGCCACTCTCCCAGTCCAGTTGTCACAGTTCCCAATGCTCCTATCATCAGCAGGATTACTTTGGTTTTAACCTTCCACATCTTGTCTATCTGCTCCTTCAAGCCCTGCAATTTCTCCAGCTTCTTGTGTTCTTTTTTCCTGATGTTACTGTCTGTCATTTGGGATTGCCACATCGATTACTATTGCTTTCTTCTGTTCTTTGTCCATTATTCCTATGTCTGGTTACTTAGACTGGACAACACCCATGGAATTAACAGTATATATATTGCATATATTTACTGTAATTCACAATTTTTTCTCTCTATTATCACTAAACTCCCACATCGCTTTCAATAAAAGGGAGGCCAGCACCCTGCCACCTCACATTCTCCACCATCCGAATCCCTCTGGACCTTTTGTGGTAGATGTGGACACATCTGACATGGGGGTGGGTCTGTCTTCTTCTAGCAAGGACCAGATGGGAAGACATACTCATGCCTTCTTCTTGTACAAGTTTAACTCCAGAGTCAAACATACAACACAGAAACAGGCCCATTGGCCCATCTAGATTGTGTCAAGCCATTTAAAATGCCTACTCCCATCGACCTGCACTGGGTCCATAGCCCTACCAACTATGTACCTATCTAAACTTCTCTTAAATGTTGAAATCGAACTCACATGCACCACTTGTGTTGGCGGCTCTGAGCCATGACCCTCTGAGTGAAGAAATTTCATAATTTTTAAAATTTCATAATTTGCCCCTTAACTCTCATAATTTTGTATCCCACTATCAAATCTCCCCTTAATCTTTTATGTTCCAAGGAATAAAGTCCGAAACTATTCAATCTTCCCTTATAACTCAGGTCCTCCAGTCCTGGCAACATCCTTGTAAATTTTCTCTGTACTCTTTCAAGCTTGTTTACATCGTTCATGTAGATAGGTGACCAAAACTGCACACAATACCCTAAATTAGGCCTCACCAATGTCTTAAAGAACTTCAATATAATATCCCATCTCCTTGTACTCAGTGCTTTGATTTATCAAGGTCAGTGTGTCAAAATCATTCTTTATGACCCTATCTATCTGTGACGCCATTTCAAAGAATTATGGACCTGTATTCCCAGATCCCTTTGTTCCAAAGCACTCCTCAGTGCTCTACTACTCATTGTATAAGATCTATCCTGATTGATCCTACTGAAGTGCAACACCTCACCCTTGTCTGCATTAAATTTTATCTACCAATTTCAGCCCATTTTTCAGATCCCTTTGCAAGCCACGATAGCCTTCCTCACTGACCACTCCCAATCTTGATGTCTTCCACAAATTTGTTGACCCAGTTATCCACATGATGATCTAGATTGTTGATATAGATGACGAACAACAATGGACGCAGCACCAATCCCTACAGCATAGCGCCAGTATGGACTAGGAGACAAGGAGCCACAAATGGGCTATGGAGGAATGGAGATACTGACTGACGGCAAACACCAAGCCCTTACTGAACCTGATCTGGACTGATCACCAGAACCTCATATCTATTCAACCTACCTCAGGCTTGTGGGGCCCTCTTCTTTCAGCAGTTCCACTTCACCATTTCCTACCAACCTGGCTCCAAGAACACTAAGGCTTATGCCCTGTCAGAACAGTTTACCCCAGCTGAAATGGAGATTGACTGACAGCCTATCATTCCATTTCCCAGATTCTTCCCTGATTATCTGGGATGTTGAGAACCAGATCCACCAGGCCATACAGCTTGAGCTTGCTCTGGCCGACACACCTGACAACCATGCACTTGAAGTAGAAATAATAATAATAATAATAATAATTGGTTCTTTATTGATCCCGAGTGGGAAATACTTTCGTTACAGCAGCAACATTTAAAAACACACTTAAAGTGTGCAGACTTAACTAATAATAAAGTATGTACACAATGATAATTACCCAATGTGAAATACTGCGCGATAATAATGTACGAAATAATAAAACAGAGACTATTGTACTAAGATGTGTGTTCTCCTGTTGCACAGAGGTGAACTGCTGTGTATGCTTATTACATTTGGTAGGGAAGATTTTCTGTAATGATCCTTGTGACAGTAGAGTTGAATGAATCTGCTTGAAAGGGTGTTCCACTGATTATTAGTAGGTCATGGAGAGAATGTACCAGATTGTTCATAATGGATAACAATTTGTTTAATGACCTCCTCTGCACCACTAACTCAAAAGAGTACTCCAGTGGGCCCACTCTTCACCCTTCTCCAGCCATCCGGGCAAACAATGGAATCTGCATTTTCTGCAACGGCAGGTCTGGTGGGCCAGTGACCAAAAATGTATATCATTTCGTTGCTACCTGCCCAAGTCCAATTTCTCCAACCAGCAGTTGTCTGACTCAATGCCCATGGTCCCACATTGCTTGGGATTTCACCATGGGTTTACCACCTTTCGATGGACCCAGGATGATCATGACAGTGGTGCACTGGTTCTCCAAAGAGGTCTACTCAATCACCTCCCCAAACTTCTGTCAGCTGCTGAGACATCGGACCTGGTTCTCAACATGTATGTAGTTCATCTCCACAGCTTCCCCAGGACATTTGTCAGATCAGGGCCCACAATTTGTCTTCCACTTCAGGTGAGCCTTCTGCTCCCTTCTCTGCACCTCATTGTTTGTCCTTAGGCTATCATCAGTGAGCAAATGGAGAAGTAAACACAAAATACTCTACAGATGCTGGGGTCAAAGCAACACGCACAACACGCTGGAGGAACTCAGCAGTTCAGGCAGCATCCGTGGAAACGAACAGTCAACGTTTCGGGCTGAGACCCTTCATCATGACTGAAGAGGGGGCAGGGACCCTATAAAGAAGGTGGGAGGAAGGAGAAGGCTGGTAGGTGCCAGGTGAAAAACCAGTAAGGGGAAAATCAAGGGGTGGGGGAGGGGAAGCAGGGAGGGGATAGGCAGGAAAGGTGAAGAAGGAATGTAAGGGGAAAGCACTATGGGTAGTAGAAGGAGGCAGAAGCATGAGGGAGTTGATAGGCAGCTGGAGGAGGAGGCAGAGTGAAACTGGAATGGGGGAAGGGAGAGGGAGGGAATTACCGTAAGTTGGAGAATTCAATATTCATGCCAGGGGGCTGGAGACTACCCAGACGGTATACGAAGTGTTGCTCCTCCAACTTCTACATTGGCGAGACCCAAGGCAGATTGGGGGACTGCTTCGTCAAGCACCTCTGCTCCGTCCGCCACAACAGACAGGATCTCCCAGTTGCCACCCACTTCAACTCTGCTTCACATTCCCATTCAGATATGTCCATTCATGGCCTCCTCTACTGCCATGATGAGGCCAAAATCAGGTTGGATATGGTTCACCAGTCGTTCATCATGGGTGGGGTGTGCAGACTTGGTCTGGGGAGGGCACGGACTGGCGGAGGAGTCTTGGGTGCTATCCAGTTTCATCTTGGATCCAGCACTCATCAGGGAGGTCCATCAAACCCATCAAGATCACCCAGGGCCATCTGCTGTCAGCTGCAGGACAGGCACCTCCCAGGAGCACACAATCCAGAAACAACAGGAAACCACTGACTATCTGCTCGGCACTCTCAACCAGCTCTCCATCTCGACAAGGCAACCTCAAGCCAGTCAGCCTCCTCCCTTGGAGCCCCTGGAAGTCTATGAAATTCCAGGAGAGTTTGAGCATATCATTACAACTTTTCATTTGTCTTACTGGTAACCTGTTCACCTGATAAAGCACAGAAAAAGAAGTCTGTTTCAGGAGTCTGATATCCGGCATGCGGACAATGTGACTGTTCAGCGCAGGGATTCCCAACCTGAGGTCCATGGACCCCTTGGTTAATGGTAGAGGTCCATGTCTGTAGCGTAATGACATATTTGAATCCTCAGTGCTGGGGATATCAGCCTGGAAGAAGTTTGCTCATCCTTTCTGTGTGTTTAAAGGATTGTGGAGAAAACACAAAATCAGAGGGACTTGGGAGTCCTTATGCAGGATTTCCGGAAGGTTAACTTGCAGGTTGAGTTGGTGGTGAGGATGTCAGCATTCATTTTGAGAGGGCTCAAATATAAAGGCAAAGATATGATGCTGAGGCTTTATAAGGCTTTGGTCATAATGCATTTGGAGTATCGTGAGCAGTTTTGGACACCTTTGCACCACTGATTTTTGAATTTTTGCCACATTTAGAAAAGAAACATTGAAGAATGCAGCAGAACAGAGTGATCTAGGAATAATGGTGCATAGTTCCCTGAAGGTGGAATCTTATGTGGATAGGGTGGTGAAGAAAGCTTTTGGTATGTTGGCCTTTATAAATCAGACCATTGAGTATAGGAGTTGGGATGTAATGTTAAAATTGTACAAGGCATTGGTAAGGCCAAATTTGGAGTATTGTGTACAGTTCAGGTCATCGAATTATAGGAAAGATGTCAACAAAATAGAGAGAGTACAGAGAAAATTTACCAGAATGTTACCTGGGTTTCAGCACCTAAGTTACAGGGAAAGGTTGAACAAGTTAGGTCTTTATTCTTTGGAGCGTAGAAGATTGAGGGGGTACTTGATTGAGGTATTTAAAATTATGAGGGGGATAGATAGAGTTGATGTGGATAGGCTTTTTCCATTGAGGGTAGGGAAGATTCAAAGAAGAGGACATGAGTTGAGAGTTAGGGGGCAAAAGTTTAGGGGTAACACGAGGGGGAACTTCTTTACTCAGAGAGTGGTAGCTGTGTGGAATGAGCTTCCAGTAGAAGTGGTAGAGGCAGGTTCGATATTGTCATTTGAAGCAATATTGGATAGGTATATGGACAAGAAAGGAATGGAGGGTTATGGGCTGTGTGCAGGTCAGTGGGACTAGGTGAGAGCAAGCATTCGGGATGGACTAGAAGGGCCAAGATGGCCTGTTTCCGTGCTGTAATTGTTATATGGTTAAACATAGAGACATGCACCCCTCATACAATCTCTTCGCCCTCCTGCCGTCTGGGAAAAGCATTCGGGCTCTCACGACCAGACTATGTAACAGTTTCTTCCCCCAAGCTATCAGACTCCTCAATACCCGAAGCCTGGACTGACACCTTGCCCTGTTTATTATCTATTGTAATGCCTGCACTGTTTTTGTGCACTTTGTGTAGTCCTCTGTAGGTCTATAGTTTAGTGTAGCTTTCTCAGTTGTTTCTTTTTACGTAGTTCAGTCTAGTTTTTGTACTGTGTCATGTAACACCATGGTCCTGAAAAACATTGTCTCATTTTTACTATGCACTGTACCAGCAGTTATGGTCGAAATGACAATCAAAGTTGACTTGACTTGACATAGAAAACATACAGCACAATACAGGCCCTTTGGCCCACAAAGCTGTGTCAGAAATAACCCTACTTTAGAGCTACCTAAGTTTTACCCATAGCCCTCTATTCTTCTAAGCTCCATGTAGCCATCCGGGAGTCTCTTAAAAGATCCTATTGTTTCCGCCTCCACCACCACCGCTGGCAGTCCATTCCACGCACTCACCACTCTCTGTTTATATAAAATAACTTGCCCCTGACATCTCCTCTGTACCTACTTCCATGTACCTTAAAACTATGCCCTCTGGTGCTAACCATTTCAGCCCTGGGAAAAAGCCTCTGACTAGCCACACGATCAGTGCCTCTCATCATCTCATACACCTCTATCAGGTCACCTCTCGTCCTCCATCACTCCAAGGAGAAAAGGCTGAGTTCACTGAACATATTCTCATAAGGCATGCTCCCCAATCCAGACAACATCCTTGTAAACCTCCTCAGCACCCTTTCTATGGTTTCCATGTCCTTCCTCTAGTGCCGCGACCAAAATTATGCACTGTACTCCAAGTGGAGTCTGACGAGGGTCCTATTTAGCTGCAACATTATCTCTTGGCTCTTAAAAGAATCCACAACTTAATTTTTTCTACCAAAGTGCACGACCATACACTTCGCCTACACTATATTCCATTTGCCACTTTGCCCATTCTTCCAATCTGTCCAAGTCCTTCTGCAGACTTCCTGCTTCCTCAACACTACCTGCCCCTCCACATCCTTCGTACCATCTGCAAACTTGGCTACAATGCCTTTAATCCCTTCGTCCAAATTATTGACCCCCAATGTGAAATGAAGCGTTCTCAATACTGACCCTATGAGAGACTTAGATAGGATGGATAGCCAGTACCTGTTTCTCAGGGCATGAATAGCAAACACCAGAAGTTTAGGGGTGACAACAGGGGTAAGTTTTTTTACATAAAGGGTTGTGGGTGCCTGGAATAACTTGCCAGGGATGGTGGTGGAGGCTAAAACACTAGGAGTATTTAAGAGCCTCTTGGACAGGCACATGGATGAAAGAAAAATAGAGGGTTACGGGGTAGTGTGGGTTTAGTACTTCTTTTTTAAGGAATACATGGGTCGGCACAACATCGAGGGCAGAAGGGCCTGTACTGTGCTGTAGTATTCTAGTGTCTAGTGTATAGTGACCCCAGCAGAATATCACTGGCAGCCAACCAGAAAAGACCCCCTTTATTCCTACTATTTGCCTCCTGCCAGTCAGCCAATCTGCTATCCCTGTAACATGGGCTCTTAACTTGTTAAGCAGCCTCATGTCTGATATCTTGTCAAAGATCATCTGAAAATCGAAATAAGCAACATCCACTGACTCTCCTTTATCCATCCTGCCTGTTATTTCCTCAAAAAATTCCAGCAGATTTGTCAGGGAAGATTTTCATTTTAGAAAACCATGCTGACTTTGGTCTATTTTATAATGTGCTTCCAAAAAACCTGAAACCTCATCCTTCATAATAGACTCCAACACCTTCCTAACCACTTAAATCAGACTAATTGGCATTATAGATTCCTCTCTTCTGCCTCCCTCGCTTCTTAAAGAGTGAAGTGACATTTGGAATTTTCCAGTCCTGTGGAACCATTCCAGAACTTAGTCATTCTTGAAGGATTACTATTACTACTATACTACTACTACTAATAATAATAATAACAACTTTATTTATATTGCATATTTCAAACATTCAGAAGCAGGCTCAATGTCCTTTGTAAAATTTTCATCTCTCACCTTAAACCTCAAGTTATTAGTTCCCCTTAAATGGAATAAAGACTGTGCTCACCCTATCTATAACCCTCATGATTTTATACACCTCTCTTAAACCCCTGAGTGTGCTATGTTCCCTAGCTTACCCAACCTCTCCCTGTAACTCAGTACTTCAATTTCTAGCAGAATCCTTGTAAATCTTCTCCTGACTTCTTAGTTTCACGATTTCTTTCCTATAAGCACAATCAAAGCTGTATACAAGATTTTATTCAAGTGTAGTCTCAACAACATTTTGTACAACTGCAAAATGACATCCCAATTCCTATACTCAGTGCCATGACTGAAGAAGGCCAGTGTGCTAAATGCCTTCTTTACTGCCCTGCTTACCTGTGACACCACTTTCAGTACATGTCCTCCAAGGTTTCTCTGTCACTCCCAGGGCTCAAATAGCCAATGTACTAATCTTACCCAGGTTTGACTTTGCACTTACCAAGTGAAGTCACTTTTATTGTCATTTCGACCATAACTGCTATGTACAGTACATAGTAAAAATGAGACAACGTTTTTCAGGACCATGGTGTTACATGACACAGTACAAAAACTAGGCTGAACTACATAAAAAGAAACAACAGAGAAAGCTACACTAAACTACAGACCTACAGAGGACTACACAAAGTGCCCAAAAACAGTGCAGGCATTACAATAAATAATAAACAGGGCAAGGTGTCAGTCCAGGCTTCGGGTATTGAGGAGACTGATAGCCTGGGGGAAGAAACTGTTACATAGTCTGGTTGTGAGAGCCCAAATGCTTCGGAGCCTTTTCCTAGACGGCAGGAGGGAGAAGAGTTTGTATGAGGGGTGCGTGGGATCCTTCATAATGCTGTTTCCTTTGCGGATGCAGCGTGTAGTGTAGATGTCCGTGATGGCAGGAAGAGAGACCTCAATGATCTTCGCAGCTGACCTCACTACCCGCTGCAGGGTCTTGCGATCCAAGATGAATTATCTGAATTGAACCCATCCCATGTACCTAGCTGATCAAGATCTCTGTTATTTTTATAACCTTCTTCACTATATATATATTGCTGTATACTTATTGCCGATAGCAACCCATACAGCACACCACTAGTCACAGGTCTCCAGCCCAAGAAACAAGCCTCAACTATCAATCACTGCTTTCTATCACCAAAACAAATATGAATCCATACCACTATCTCTCAATCCCATGTGATATAATCCTCCAGACTAGTTTACCATGTGGGACCTTGTCAAAGGCCTTGGTAAAGTCCATACGTATATCTGGGACACTGCCTTACCCTCATTTATCCTCTTGGTTACTTCTTCCAAAAAAAACCCTCTAAAAGACGTGTCAAGTACGACTTTCCACACATACAGATGTATGCTGACTCCTCCTAATAAGACTCTGTCCAAATACCGGCAGAACCTATCCCTCATCAGTCCTCACCGCTAAGGACTCACCAGCCTATAGTTCCCTGGACTGCGTCTGTTGCCTAATGGTACATTAGCGACCGTCCAGAAGGAGAAATTGGGTAATTTATTACCTGCACTCCGCCCAGTGTGACCGTCTGGATCCCCCAATTGCTAGCCTTTTTAAATTTTTCTCCCAATTACCACACGAATATGTATATCTCTGTCTACATCTATCTGGAGCAACACACCCAATGATCGAAGAAATCAATGATTCAGACAGAATCTAACCCTTCATCAGTCGCTTACAGAGGATTTCTACCTAAAACATCAATTGGTAGATTTAAGTGCGGGGAGCATCGAACTCAGATAGCTGTATGTGTGGATTGCTGGAAAACTGTTTACTCTGTATGGTTCCATAGTGTAGTGGTTATCACGTCTGCTTTACACGCAGAAGATCCTGGGTTCGAGCCCCAGTGGAACCACTATTTACTTCCTACTGCTCATTTTCTCATTTCAAATTCCTAATCGAAGTTAAAATTAATTGCTTAATGAATTTCAGTAATGATAGAATTAAACACCAGCAATTGTTCAAAATCTTATAGTTTTAAACCATTCAAATGGGCATGAACATAGAACGTAGAATTGTACAGCAGTTTAAGCAAAAGCAGTCCTGCTGAACTGTACTTTTTTCCATTGATGCTGCCTGGTTTGCTCGGTTTTCGTGCGGGAGGAGGGATTTGGAGGTCGATGTGCCTGACCGGGTTTTCTCGGTTTTTGTGCGGGAGGAGGGTCTTGGGGTCTGCTGCCTTTTATTTCTTTCTTGGTTTTGTGGCTACCCGAAGAAATAAAGATTTCAAAGTTGTATACTTTGATAATAAAATGAACCTTTAAATTCTTGTTTCCACCGATGAAATTGCATTACCAGCCGTGAGAGGGAGCAGACATAAAGTGCCCATAAGAATTTATTTCAACCAGTGCTGTGCTGTTCCAGCTTTATTAAAGAGACTTCAGATATGCAGTGAGGTTGGCATTCTTCATTTCCCATCAAGGCGATGAATAGGAGGAGTGGCGAGGATGAGCAAATGATAGGTACAAATAACAAACTACTGAGGAACTCGGGAAGCATCTGAGAGAATTTCATTCCACAGATTCTGATCGACCTACTGAGTTCTACCAGCTGTTTGCTTTTCTTTCGCTCCAGTTCTTACAGGTACAGTATATACAATTCCTTATCCTTTTTGCTTCTATATTTACTATGGCAAATGAACGACCATGTCTACGGGCTTTTTTTTTGCATTGGGTTGCTGCTACGATTGGCTGATTAGATATTTACATTACTGAGCAGGTGTACCTAACAAAGCAGCTGCTGAGTGCATGTGTAAAGCCACATGGAGTGGGTGTGGGTACTTCATAATAGTATTCACAAAGGAGAAGTACGTGGAGGAAAGTCAGATAATGGAAGAGTATGTTGGCATTCTAGGGCAGGTCAATATTGAGGAATAAAAGGCAATAGGCATCTTCAAAAATATTAAGGAGATTGCTGGGGCCTTGAAAAAATCTTTGCATCTTCTTTAGTAATGGGCCAGGAGACTGGAGAATAATCATTGGTGCTCTTTTGTTTGAGAAGTGCAATTGGGGAAAACCAAGACATATAAGCTGGTGAACCTTACATCAGAGATAGGGAAATAATCGAAGATTCTTTGGGAGAAGATGCACTTGTAAACACTTACTGAGTACATGATTTTTGGTATAGGCCAAATGTCTCAAGTATGAATTAGTGTTTTGAGGTAGTGACAGATGGTTGATGTGTATGTCTATCTACATGGATTTAGTAAAGCATTTAATAAGGTTCCTCATGGTAGACGGGTCCAGAGGTTAAGACACAAGGAATTCACACTGAGTTAGTAAATTGGAATCAAAATTGACTTGGTCATTGAATACAGAGGTAGTGGTAGAGGTACGTTTTCCTGACTTGAGTTCTGTGACCAGTAGTATTCAGCAAGGATCAGAGCTGGGATTCTTCTGGTTTGTAATATAAATGATCTGGATGGAAATATGCATTTTATGAATAGTGAGTTTGCAAATGACACCAAAAGTGACAGAGCTGTGGATAGTGTGGAAGGTTGTCAAAAGACACAACTAAATGTAGATCACTTGGACATCTGAGCAGAGAAATGGCAGGTGGAGTTTAGAGGCTTATACGTTTCAATGAGAATGTAAAGCTTTAAAGATTTGCAGGCCTGACCAAATAGAATCACACCATGAAATATCGATTGTCCAGATGTGCTGGCAAGATGGTTGTAGTGCACAACAACAAAGAAAAAGCTGGTCTACTCATTACCTCAATTTTAATCATTCTACGCTTTTAAATCTAAAATCTTTGTGTCATTAAATCATTCAAGATGAGTATGATGTTCCTTTGAGGTGTAATTCCCTTAATGGAGAATGCCTCTACATGAATAATGTGGGAAGACTGATGCGAGTTCAACCACCACATGGTCCTTGACAGATCGGGGTCAGGGTGCAGACTGGAGACTCTTTACTGCTGTTGTGATGTGTCATCTTCCACCAGCTCCACCGTTAAGGTCTTGGTTGGATCATTCTTTATATGGATTCACCCCTTACCTTACCATCATGGGTGACCCCACCAGGCAGTTAGCTCCAGCTGTCATCACTGTCAGGATCAGACCAACTCAAAAGCCTCTTCATCACAAGGTGACAATCCTCAAAGAAGAATTTCCTTTCTACTACCTCAATGTACTTGTGTCAAAGTAATCTGTATGGACGGCATGCAAAACAAACTTTTCACTGCATCTTGGTATATATGTCAATGATAAACCTATTTGCCAAATGCTTATTGACACTATAAGTAGAATCCATTGCCAGGGGAGGTAGGGGAAGCAGATACAATAACATTTAAGAGAACTTTAGAAAGGCCCATAAACAGACAGGGAATAGAGGGTTATGGCCAGGGAGATAAAATTGGTTAGATTTGGTATCATGTTCATTGCAGACATGGTGAGCCAAAAGGCTTGTTCCTGTCCTGTATTGTACTGTTTCATTCCACATGACTCCATCAACTTCTAAAGTTGATCATACCATGCAACTACACTGCTTAATTGCTAAGTGGCTATAGATCTTACTTTTATTTCAGATTTCCAGCATCTGGCATTTTTGAATCAGTTTTCTTTTGAGCTCTGCAAGGTTTTACAGGCCAATGTTGAATTGGTTCTTTCAGAAACTTGGTAAAACACTTACAAAAATTGTATAAACTTTGAACATTGTTGTGCACTTCCATCATTTTGAAGTTGCCCACATTGATCTCTACCTGCAATTACAGGAGAGAAAGGATCACAAAAGGAGTCAATATTACCAGAGGCCACATCCTAAAACAGAACAAGCAACAAGAGTGTTGATTCTCCAAATTCTGGTAACATTCATAGGACCCTGTCCTTAAACATTCTTGAATCCACAGCTCAGGGAGGCACTGCTTTTGAGGCTGGATGATGTAATCCTTACACCAGGAAAAAATGTTAAAAAACACTTCTAATGCCTTGACCAATGTGGAGATGACTTTAAAATGCAGTTACTACTGCATTTGTCTACTGTGCAGTCCACAACATTGTGCGTGAGTAATCACTGCTTTGATTAAGCAACAAGAGAACAAACAAGGATGCAAACTGGTATGGCTGGAAGAAGGACAGCAACTACAGAGTTCAGAATCTTTGAGTGTCAAAGGGTTTGTGGGGTGTAAAAGGGATAGAGGCAATGCAATTTTATTGATTCCATTACTACAGCAATAAAATATGACCCAGAAGACTAGGATAAAACTTACAATGCCAAGGCTATATTACAGAACTCCTAAAAGCAAGATGGAGGAGCAATTGCATGGTCAAACCAGAGTGGTTAGCAGTATTCCCAATATTATGTGTTAATTGCACAGAAGGGATAGTACTTGGCCTGATCTTCACAACAGAGCTGGACTGTCAAGAGGAATGATTTTTTTGAATGACCAGAACTAAGTTTCCAGGTAGCTATAAATAACAATGGTGCTGAATTGGGGAAAGTCTGATTACAATATTGTGTATCACGATCTGGTGTAACGTGACATGAATCACTTATATGCAGACAATTCTATATCCAACTACAACCATCATGACTGATTTATTATCTCTCTCCATTCTATTCTCCTGCCTATTCCCCATAACCTTTGATGCCCTTATTGATCAAGAAACTATCAACTTCTGCTTTAAATATACCAAATCAGTTGGCCTCCACAGACATCTGTGGCAATAAATTCCACAAAAACATCAATTCCATCATCCAAATCACTGACAAACACTCAGTGGCCTCTTTATTAGGTACATCTGCTTGTTACTGCAAATACCTAATCATGTGGCAGCAGCTCAACACATAAAAGCATGAAGATATGGTCAAGGTATTTAATTGTTTAATGCAAACATCAGAATAGGTGAATGTCATCCAAGTGATCTAAATAATTGTTGATGCCAGGCAATTTAAACATCTCAGAAACTGCAGATCTGGGATTTTCATGCACAAGACTCTACAGCTTATATAGAATGATTTGAAAAACATAAAACATTCAGTGAGCAGCTGTTCTGTGGGTAAAAATGCCTTAATGCAGAGGTTAGAGGAGAATAACCAGACTGATTCAAGTTGACAGAAATGTTCAAACAACCACGCTTTATCACAGTGGTGTGCAGAAGAACATCTCTGAATGCCCAGCATCTTGAACCTTTAAGTAGATGGACTAGAGCAGCAGAATATCATGAAAATACCCCATGCAAGGCTTACCGAGGAAGTAAGGAGGGATGGTCCAAGGGAACATTGCTTTGTGGATCCAGAATTGGCTTGCCCACAGAAGGCAAAAAGTGGTTGTAGCTGGGTCATATTCTGCTTGGAGGTCAGACACTAGTGGAGTGCCTCAGGGATCTGTTCTGGGACCCTTACTCTTTGTTATTTTTATAAATGACCTGGATGAGGAAGTGGAGAGATGGGTTAGTAAGTTTGCTGATGACACAAAGATTGGAGGTATTGTGGATAGTGTGGAGGGCTGTCAGAGGTTACAGTGGGGCATCGATAGGATGCAAAACTGAGCTGAGAAGTGGCAGATGGAGTTCAACCCAGATAAGTGTGAGGTGGTTCATTTTGGTAGGTCAAATATAATGGAACAATATAGTATTAATGGTAGGACTCTTGGCAGTGTGGAGAATCAGAGGGATCTTGGGGTCCGAGTCCATAGGACACTCAGAGCTGCTGCACAGGTTGACTCTGTGGTTAAGAAAACATACAGTTCATTGGCTTTCATCAACTGTGGGATTGAGTTTAAAAGCTGAGAGATAATGTTACAGCTATATAGGACCCTGGTCAGACTCCGCTTGGAGTACTGTGCTCAGTTCTGGTCTCCTCACTACAGGAAAAATGTGGAAACTATAGAAAGGGTGCAGAGAAGATTTACAAGGATGTTGCCTGAATTGGGGAGCATGGTTTATGAGAATAGGTTGAGTGAACTTGGCCTTTTTTCCTTGGAGCGATGGAGGATGAGAGATGACCTGATAGAGGTGTATAAGATAATGAGAGGCATTGATCATGTGGATAGTCAGGCTTTTTCCCCAGGGCTGAAATGGTTAACACAAGAGGACACAGTTTTAAGGTGCTTTGAAGTAGGTACAGAGGAGATGTCAGGGGCAAGTTATTTTATATAAACAGAGAGTGGTGAGTGCATGGAATGGGCTGCTGGTGACTGTAGTGGCGACAGATATGATAGGATCTTTTAAGAGACTCCTGGATAGGTACATGGCACTTAGAAAAATAGAGGGCTATGGGTAACTCTAGGTAATTTCTGAAGTACATGTTCGGCACAGCATTGTGGGCCAAAGGTCCTGTATTGTGCTGTAGTTTTTCTGTTTCTAAAACTTATTGCTTTTGTCTGCCATTTGTTATTTTCCAGCAGTCTGATATCCACTTGCCTCACCTTTACTCTTACTCTATATTAATATAGAACATTACAGCACAGTACAGGCCCTTCAGCCCTTCATGTTGTGCCGACCCATATAATCCTTATAAAAAAATGTACTAAACTCACACTACCCCATAACCCTCCATTTTTCTTTCATCCATGTGCCTGTCCAAGAGGCTCTTAAATACCCCTAATGTTTTAGCCTCCACCACCATCCCTGGCATCCCTGGCACTCACAACGCTCTGTGTAAAAACTTACCCCTGATGTCTCCCCTAAACTTCCCTCCCTTAATTTTGTACATATGCCCTCTGGTGTTTGCTATTGGTGTCCTGGGAAACAGGTACCGACTATCCACCCTATCTATGCCTCTCATAATCTTGTAGACCTCTATCAAGTCCCCTCTCATTCTTCTACGTTCCAAAGAGAAAAGTCCCAGCTCTGCTAAACTTGCTTCATATGACTTGTTCTCCAAACCAAGCAACATCCTGGTAAACACAAAGTACACTGCAGATGCTGTGGTCAAATCAACACGTACAAACAAGCTGGATGAACTCAGCAGGTCGGGCAGCATCCGTTGAAATGAGCAGTCAACCACAGCCTCCCGGACATGGGCATCAGCCCCCAGTGTGCCATGGACTCATTTGGACCTCATTTGGTTCCAACCTCACTCCCTCTGAACGCACTGCTCTCCACTCTCTCCGCACTAATCCTAACCTCACCATCAAACCTGCAGTCAAAGGTGGTGCTGTAGTAGTCTGGCGGACAGATCTCTACCTCTCTGAGGCCAAACAGCAGCTCTCTGACACCTCCTCTTACTTACCCCTGGAACAGGACTCCACCAAAAAACATCAAACCATTGTCTCCCGTACCATCACTGCCCTTATCAACTCCGGAGATCTTCCATCCTCAACCAAAAAACTCGTAATTCCAACACCCCACACTGTTTGCTTTTACCTCCTCCCCAAGATCCATAAGCCTGACTGTTCTGGTAGGCCTATAGTTTTGGCCTGCTCCTGCCCCACCGAACTCGTATCTGCCTACCTGGACTCCATTTTGTCACCCATAGTTCAGTCCCTCCCTACCTACATCCAGGATACATCCCATGCCCTCCACCTCTTCAATAACTTCCAGTTCCCTAGTCTCGACCGCTTCATTTTCACCATGGATGTCCAACCCTTATACACTTCAATTCCCCATCAAGGCGGCCCCAAAGCTCTCCGCTACTTTCTTGACAATAGACCTCACCAGTTCCCCGACACCACCACACTCCTCTGGTTGGTGGAACTGGTACTCACACTTAATAACTTCTCTTTTGGCTCTTCCCACTTTCTTCAGACCAAGGGTGTAGCTATGGGCACTCACATGGGCCCCAGCTATGCCTGCCTCTTTGTGGGTTATGTGGAACAGTCTCTGCTCCAAATCTATACTGGTACTGCTCCCCAACTTTTCCTTCGCTACATTGACGACTACATTGGCGCTGCTTTCTGCACCTATGCTGAGCTCATCAATTTCATCGACTTTACCTCTAACTTTCACCCAGGCCTCAAATTCACTTGGTCCATCTCGGACACTTCTCTCCCCTTTCTCGATCTCTCGGTCTCCATTTTTGGAGACAGAGTGTCCACTGATACCTTCTATAAACCCACTGACTCCCATAACTACCTTGATTATACCTCTTCCCACCCTGCCAAATGTAAAAATGCTATTCCCTATTCCTCTGTCTTCGCTGCATCTGCTCCCAGGATGAGGCTTTCCATTCCAGGACATCTCAAATGTCCTCTTTCTTTAAGAATCGTGGTTTCCCTTCTGCCGTCATCAATAATGCCCTCACCCACATCTCCATTTCTCACACTTCTGCCCTCACCCCATCCTCCCGTCGCCACAACAGGAACCATGTTCCCCTTGTTCTCACCTACCACCCCACCAGCCTCCGGATCCAGCATATTATCCTCTGCAACTTCAGCCATCTTCAACAGGACCCCATCACTAAGCACATCTTTCCCTCTCTACCCCTCTTTGCTTCTTGCAGGAATCGTTCCCTCTGTGACTGCCTGGTCCACAAGTCCCTCCCCACAAATCTCCCACCTGGTACTTATACCCGCAAGCATAAGTGCTACACCTGTCCCTACACCTGCTCTCTTACAACCATTCAGGGCCCCAAACAGTCCTTCCAGGTAAGACAACACTTCACTTGTGAAAACACAAAATGCTGGCAGAACGTTGTCACCACCTCCTCCCATAGATGCTGTCTGGCCTGCTGAGTTCTGCCAGCATTTTGTGTTTTTATTTATTTCCAGCATCTGCAGATTCACTCATGTTGCCTTTGACTTCACTTGTGAGTCTGTTGGGGTAATCTATTGCATCCGGTGCTCCCAGTGCAGCCTCCTCTACATCGGTGAGACCCAATGCAGATTGGGGGACAGCTTCGTCGAGCACCTCTGCTCCGTCCGCCACAACAGACAGGAACTCCCGGTTGCCACTCACTTCAACTCTCCCTCTCATTCCCATTCGGATATGTCCATACATGGCCTCCTCTACTGCCATGATGAGGCCAAATTCAGGTTGGAGGAGCAACACCTCATACACCGTCTGGGTAGTCTCCAGCCCCTTGGTATGAACATCAAGTTCTCCAACTTCTGATAATTCCCTCCCTCTGCCTTCCACTTTCACTCTGCCTCCTCTTCTAGCTGCCTATCATCACTCTCATGACTCTGCCTTCCTCTACTACCCATAGTGCTTTCCCCTTACATTCTTTCTTCACCTCTCCGGCCTATCCCCTCCCTGCTTCCCCTCCCCAACCCCTTGATCTTTCCCGATTGGTTTTTCACCTGGCACCTTCCACCCTCCCCCCACCTTCTTTATAGGGTCCCTGCCCCCTCCTTCTTCAGTCCTGATGAAGGGTCTCAGCCCGAAACATTGACTGCTCATTTCAACGGATGCTGCCCGACCTGCTGAGTTCATCCAGCTTATTTGTCCTGGTAAATCTCCTCTGCACTCTCTCCATAGCTTCCACATCCTTCCTATAATGAGGTGACCCGAACTGAACACAATAAGTGCGGTCTCACCAGAGATTTGTAGAGTTGCAACATGACCTCTCTACTCTTGAACTCAATCCCCCTGTTAATGAAGCCTAGCATCCCATAGGCCTTCTTAACTATCATATCAACCTGTGCAGCAACCTTGAGGAATGTATGGATTTGACCCCCAAGGTCCCTTTGTTCATCCACACTATTAAGTAACTGACCATTAATCCTGTACTCAGTCTTCTGGTTTGTCCTTCCAAAATGCATCACCTCACACTTGTCCAGTTTGAACTCCATCTGCCCTACTCTGCAGCCTGTCTCTATCCTCTTGTAACCTTCGATAACCTGCAGCTCCATCCACAACTCCTCCAATCTTCGTGTCATCCGCAAACTTATTCACCCATCCTTCCGCCTCTACATCCAGGTCATTTATAAAAAAAACCACAAATAGCAGGGGTCCCAGGTCAGATCCCTGCGGCACTTCACTAGTCACCGAGCTCCGGGCAGAATACTTTCCTTCCACAACTACCCTCTGCTTTCTTCCTTTAAGCTAATTTTTTATCCAAACAGCCAAGGTTCCACTTATCCCATGCCTCATGACTTTCTGGATGAGACACTCGTGAGGGACCTTGTCAAATGCCTTGCTAAAGTCCACGTAGACCACATCCACTGCCCTAACCTCATCAATTTCTTTTGTTACCTCTTCAAAAAAAACTCAGGCTCGTGAGGCACAATCTTCCCTTCACAAAGCCATATTGACTATCCATGAGTAGACTGTACTTCTCCAAATGCTCGTAGACCCTACTCTTAAGAATCCTTTCTGGTAGTTTGCAGACCACCGACGTAAGTCTCACTGGTCTATAGTTCCAAGGTTTCTCCCCATTACCTTTTTTAAACAAGGGAACTACATTTGCCATTCTCCAGTCCTGCGGCACTTCCCCTGTAGCCAAAGAGGATTCAAAGATCATAGCTAATGCTCCAGAGATCTCTTCTCTCAATTTCCACAACAACCTGGGGTGTATCATATCCGGCCCTGGGGATTTATCAATCTTGACATTTTTAAAAAGATCCAGCACTTCTTCTTCCGTATTGTCCACATTGTCCAGCACACAGGCCTGCTCTATTTTGACCTCACCCTGATCAAGATCCTTTTCACTTGTGAATACTTAAGTATTCATTTAGGACCTCCCCAACCTCTTCCAACTCTAGGCACGTTGCCCTCTTTACCCTTTAGCGGTCCCACCTTCGTTCTCGTCATCCTCCTGTTCTTCACATACACATGGAACACCTTGGAACACCACAGAAATCCTACATGCCAAGGCCTCCTCATGCCTCTTTCGAGCTCTCCTAAGTCCTTTCTTTAGCTCCTTCCTGGCTACCCTATATTTCTCATGAGCCCCTCCTACTTCTTGCTTCTTATATCTAACATATGCTTCCTTTTTCCTCTTGACAAGTTGTCTCATGTGTTTCGTCAGCCACGGCTTCCTTTTCCTACCATTTTTTCCTTGTCTCAGTGGGACAAACCTATCCTGAACCCAGCTCAATTGGTCCCTAAACTTCTCCCACATTACTTCTGTGCTTTCTTTCCCCTTTGAACATTTCCAATTTACTCTCGCTACTTCCTGCCTCATCCCTTCAAAGTTAGCCCTTCCCCATTTAAGCACTTTACCATTTCATCTGATTTTATCCTTTTCCATAGCTATGCTGAAGCTAAGGGAGTTGTGGTCACTCTCACCAAAATGCTCCCCCACCAAAAGGTCTGTCACCTGACCAGGTTCATTACCCACAACTAGATCCAGTATAGCCTTTCCTCTTGTCGGCCGGTCCACATACTGTATCAGGAATCCTTCTGGAACACACCTGACAAATTCAACCCCATCTATCCCCCTTGCACTCAGGAGGTGCCAGTCAATCAATATGAGGGAAGTTGAAATCACCCATAACTACTACCCTGTATTTTATGCACCATTCCAAAATCTGCTCCTTGGTGATTGATTCCTTCCTATTTCTGACTTCCACTCAGACCAACTCAGTGGACACTCCTTCTGCAGCGTCCTCTCTTTCTATAACCATGATACTATCCCTGAACAGCAATGCCACTCCCCCACTTTTCTACCTCCCATCCTACTCCTTTTAAAACACCTGAACCCCGGGATCTGCATCATCCAATCCTGCCCTTCCTCCAACCAAGTTTCAACACAGCCACATTATAGTTCCACGTACTAATCCATGCTCTAAGTTCATCGTCCTTGTTCCTAATACTCCTAGCAATGAAATAGACACATTTCATCCCCTTTGGAACCATATAACAATTACAGCACAGAAACAGGCCATCTCGGCCCTTCTAGTCTGTGCCGAATGGTTACTCTCATCTAGTCCCACTGGCCCGCACTCAGCCCATAACTCCATTCCTTTCCTGTCCGTATATCTATCCAATTTTACTTTAAATGACAATACTGAACCTGCCTCTACCACTTCTACTGGAAGCTTGTTCCACACAATTCCCCTTCAAGACTAAGGGTCTCGGCCCGAAACATCAACAGCGCTTCTCCCTACAGATGCTGCCTGGCCTGCTGCGTTCTGTCAGCATTTTCTGTGTTACTTGAATTTCCAGCATCTGCAGATTTCCTCGTGTTTGCCAAAGAAAGTGCCCCTCGTGTTACCCTTAAACCTTTGCCCCCTAACTCTCAACTTATGTCCTCTTGTTTGAATCTCCCCTACTGTCAATGGAAAAAGCCTATCCACGTCAACTCTATCTATCCCCCTCATAATTCTAAATACCTCTGTCAAGCCCCACTCAATCTTCTATGCTCCAAAGAATAAAGACCTAACCTGTTCAACCTTTCCCTGTAACTTAGGTGCTGAAACCCAGGTAACATTCTGGTAAATCTTCTCTGTACTCTCTCTATTTTGTTGACATCTTTCCTATAATTTGGTGACCAGAACTGTACACAATACTCCAAATTCGGCCTTACCAATGCCTTGTAGAATTTTAACATTACATCCCAACTCCTATACTCAATGCATGAGATTCCACCTTCAGGGAACTATGCACCATTATTCCTAGATCACGCTGTTCTACTGCATTCTTCAATGCCCTACCATTTACCATGTATGACCTATTTGGATTATTCCTACCAAAATGTAGTACCTCACACTTATCACCATTAAACTCCATCTGCCATCATTCAGCCCACTCTTCTAACTGGCCTAAATCTCCCTGCAAGCTTTGAAAACCTACTTCATTACCTACAACGCCACCTACCTTAGTATCACCTGCATACTTACTAATCCAATTTACCACCCCATCATCCAGATCATTAATGTAAATGACAAACAACATTGGATCCAGTACAGATCTCTGAGGCACACCACTAGTCACCTGCCTCCAAACTGACAAACAGTTATCCACCACTACTCTCTGGCATCTCCCCTCCAGCCACTGTTGAATCCATTTTACTACTTCAGTATTAATACCTAACGATTGAACCTTCCTAATTAACCTTCTCTGCGGAACCTTGTCAAAGGTCTTTAACTAGCTACAATTATGTTTCATCCCCTGCCTGTCCTTCCTCATCAACTCAGAACTCTTAGCATCATGCCCTTGTCCTTCTACCTTAATCCCTGCACTCACATTCTGGCTCCCACCCCCCCCCCCCCCCCGCCAAACTAGTTTAAACCCTCCCCAACAGCTCTATCAAACCTGCGTACCAGGATATTGGTCCCCCTGGGATTCAAGTGCAACCCATCCCTTTTGTACAGGTCACACCCACCCCAAAAGAGGTCCCAATGATCCAGAAATCTGAATCCCTGCCCCCTGCTCCATTCCCTCAGCCATGCATTTATCCTCCACCTCATTCTATTCCTATTCTCACTGTCACATGGCACAGGCAGTAATCCTGAGATTACTACCTTTGAGGTCCTGCTTTTCAACTTCCTTCCTAACTCCCTGTAGTCTTCTTTCAGGACCTCTTCCCTTTTCCTACCTATGTCATTGATACCTATATGTATCACAACCTCTGGCTGTTCTTTCTCCCATCGCAGGATATCTTGAATGCAATCAGGAACATCCCGGACCCTGGCACCTGGGAGGCAAACTACCATCTGAGTTCCTTTCCTGCGACCACAGAATCACCTGTCTGACCCCCTGACTATAGAGTCCCCTATCACTACTGCCTTCCTCTTCCCTTCCCTACCCTTCTGAGCCACAGGGCCGGACTCTGTGCCAGAGGCGC
This sequence comes from Hypanus sabinus, assembly GCF_030144855.1. Lineage (NCBI taxonomy): Eukaryota > Metazoa > Chordata > Chondrichthyes > Myliobatiformes > Dasyatidae > Hypanus > Hypanus sabinus. Next base: position 98,658,890 of record NC_082709.1, read on the forward strand.
GGCCACTGTCGCTTCCCCCAGGTAGGCTGTCCCCCCCCCACCCCCAACAGTACTCAAACAGGAGTACTTATTGTCAAGGGGTACAGCCACAGGGGTACTCTCTCGTACCTGACTCTTTCCCTTCCCTCTCCTGACTGTGACCCATTTCTTTGTCCCCCGTGGCCCCAGAGTGACCGCAGTACAGGCAGGAGTTACACCTGCCTGTAACTCCTATCACCTCCTCACTCTCCCTGACCAGACTAAGGTCATCGAGCTCCATCTCCAGTTCCCTAACATGGTCCCTTAGGAGTTGCATCTCAATGCACCAGGTGCAGATGTGGCCATCTGGGACACAGGGAGACTCCAGGACCTCCCACATCTGACACCGACCACAGAAAACCGGCCTCAAACACATACTACTTCCTTTTGCAATTCCCGCCGAAGCCCGTTGAGCCAAAGCCCTTTCACTCTGCTGCCCACTGGATAAACACAAATAAAAAAAAGCTGTCTTGGACTACAGTTCAGCATTCAACACCACAATTCCCTCCAGGCTCAACAAGAAGCTCAGAGGCTTGGCCTTCACCCTGCCTTGTGTAGCTGGATCCTGAACTTCCTGTCAGATCACCAGCAGGTAATAAGATTGTGCTCCTTCACTTCCAATCCTCAGAGATGTGTACCAAGTCCCCTCCTTTACTCTCTGTATACCCATGACCATCTTGCCACCCACAGCTCTGATCTGTTAATTAAATTTGCAGATTTGCCTAATCTGTATAGGAGTTGGGATGTAATGTTAAAATTGTACAAGGCATTGGTAAGGCTGAATTTGGAGTATTGTGTACAGTTCTGGTCACCAAATTATAGGAAAGATGTCAACAAAATAAGAGAGAGTACAGAGAAGATTTACTAGAATGTTACCTGGGTTTCAGCACCTAAGTTACAGGGAAAGATTGAACAAGTTATGTCTTTATTCTTTGGAGCGTAGAAGGTTGAGGGGGGACTTGATAGAAGTATTTAAAATTATGGGGATAGATAGAGTTGACATGGATAGGCTTTTTCCATTGAGAGTAGGGGAGATTCAAACAAGAGGACAGGAGTTGAGACTTAGGGGGCAAAAGTAACATAGGGGGTAACATGAGGGGGAATTTCTTTACTCAGAGAGTGTTAGCTGTGTGGAATGAGCTTCCAGTAGAAGTGGTAGAGACAGTTTCGGTATTGTCATTTAAAGCAAAATTGGATAAGTATACAAACAGGAAAGGAATGGAGGGTTATGGGCTGAGTGTGGGTCAGTGGGATTAGGTGAGAGTAAGCATTCGGCACGGACTAGAAGGGCCAAGATGGCCTGTTTCCGTGCTGTAATTGTTATATGGTTATCTTTTAAATATATATATATATATAAAATCAATCTCAAATAATAATGAGGAGGTCATCACCCTGACACAGTGGTATCAGGAAAGCAACCTCTCCCTCAATGCCGCAAAAACAAAGGAGCTGGTTGTGGACAACAGGAGGAATGGAGAGTCTAGCCCCTATTCCTCAGCATAAACATCACCGAGGATCTCATGTGGTCTGTAGACACCAGCTGTGTGGTGAAAAAGGCACAACAGCGCCTTTCACCTCAGACGGTTGAGGAAGTTTGGTATGGGCCCTCAAATCCTAAGAACTTTCTACAGGGGCACAATTGAGAGCATCCTGACTGGCTGCATCACTGCCTGGTATGGGAATTGTACCTCCCTTAATCGCAGGACTCTGCAGAGAGTGGTGCAGACGGCCCAGCGTATCTGTTGATGTGAACTTCCCACTATTCAGGACATTTATAAAGACAGCTGTGTAAAAAGGTGCCCAAGTATCAATCATTGGGGAACCGAGTCATCCCAACCACAAACTGTTCCAGCTGCTACCATCTGAGAAATAGTACCACAGCATAAAAGCCAGGACCAACAAGCTCCGGGACAGCTTCTTCCAAGCCATCAGCCTGACAAAACTGTATTTCCATGTTATAGTATCTATCCTGTTGTACATATACCATAAGACATAATGTAAAGATTTTTACTCCTCATGCGTACATACACATGAACTATTAGTATCCTCTTATGTTAATGGTTAGCTTACCTTCGTATTTCTTTTCTCTTGTTATTGTTTTTAAAAAAAAATGCCTTCTGTTGGTTTTTAAAAGCTTCTCGATCCTCCACCTTCCCACTAAGTTTTGCTTTTATGCCACCCTTGAGTTCCTTCATCAGTCATGGTTGGATCTTCCTCCCTTTGGTATAATTATTTGGGATGTTTCTATCCTATCTACCCTATGCTCTCTGAATTGTTCCCAGAAATTCCAACCAGTGCAGATCTGCTGTCATCCCTGCTCACACACCCTTCCAACCAACTTTGGCCAGCTCTTCTCTCATGCCTCTACAGTACCCTTCGCAGTTTGAGAGCGAGAAGCTAATCTCAGATTACTGTGGAGCAGAGTGAATTCTGAGGGTTCCTTTACTTAATCTCCCTAATAAACCAGATTTGATTACGTCACATCCAATCCCGAATTGCCTTTTCCTAGCTCAAGCACAAGCTGCTCTGAAAAGACATATCATTCTGTTCAGAGAGTAAACCTCCCAACAGGGTCTTTTTACCCTTCCAGTTTCTTAACTCTGCCCACAAAGAATCAGCATCAGCCCTATCGCTCCAGTTCCCAACTCCCCGTCTAATTAGTTCAAACCCTCCCAAACAGATCTAGCAAACCTGGCTTCAAGGTACATTGGTCCCTTTCAGGTTCAGGTATAACCTGTTGCTTTTGTGCAGGTCACACATTCCACTGAAGACATCCAGAAATCTGAAACCATATCCCATCCACCAATTCACCCTATTTTTTTTATACATACTGGCACATGGCACAGGCAACAATCCAGAGACTGCTACCCTGGAGGTCCCACTTTTCAGTTTTCTGACTAGCTCCCTAAATTTTCTTCAGGACCTCTTCCCTTTTCCTACCCTTATCATTAATGCCAATATGTATCAACACTTCAGTCTGCTCCCCCTCCCCCTTTAGTATGTTGTGGATCCAATCCAAGAAATCCCCGACCCTGGCACCTGGGAGGCAACATACCATCTTGGAGTCTCCAATGCATCCACAGTATCTTGTGTCTAACCATGGAATCTGTTATCAATATTGTAAGTCCTTTTCTCCCCCACTCCTTCCCTACTGAGCCATGGTGCCAGAGACCTGGTCTGCAGTTCTTCCCCACCACCCTCAAACCTGAAAGGTTGCCCTCCCCCCAAAGTATCCAAAGTACTGAGGGGAACAGCCACAGGGCTACCCATTTATCTGCCTTCTGCAACTTAAGGGTAACTATCTCCCTGTAGTTCCTATCTATCATCTCCTCAGTTACCTCTATGAATCAAAGGTCATCGAGTTGCAGCTTATCCAGGAGGCTGGAGGTCTCAGAATTCGCACATCTCACACAAGGAACACTGCACAGCCCCTAGTGCCATTCTCACAGCTCTAAGTACTAACAGACGACGAATGAGTAATGAAGAAACTTAAAGCAATCAACTGGTACAAGTGGAAAATCTGATCCAGAACAATTCCCATTTCTCAATTTTTTTTTGCTTTAGCCCAAATGACTTGCCCTTTCATGATACTTGTTGCAATGTATAACAAATTTGCTGGAACGGCAGCCTTGTTTCTATCACTTTTTTGCTGTCTCCAATCTCATCATATTCTTGATTGAATTACAGTTCAGCCCTCTGCATCCACGGATTCAACTAACTGTGGATCGAAAATATTCGGAAAAAAATTCCAGAAAGTTCCAAAAAGCAAAACTTTGAATTTGCTGCACGCTGAGCACTACACTGAATCCATGCGAATGAAGTGGCGTGTAGGCATACCCTGCCGCCATTTCACAGATCCTCAGTCCCTCTCCAACACTCATTGGCTGAGCATCGTTCGCCTTGCTTCTCGTTCATTCAGCTTTCCCAGAAGAGCTACGATGGTTGCATCTGTACTGAATATGTACAGACATTTTTTTCTTGTCATTACTCCCTATACAATACACTATAACAACTATTTACATTGTATTAGGTATTATAAGTAATCTAGAGATGAGTTAGAGTATACGGGAGGATATGCGTAGGTTATATGCAAATACTATGCCATTTTTGAGCATCCGTGGATTTTGGTACCCATGGGAGGTCCTGGAACCAATCCCCAGTGGATACCGAGGGATGACTGTATTTGCTAATCCTACATACTGTACAGAGAGGACAATTTATGTTACAATAAAACAATAGCTGCAAAGTGCAAGTAACAATATCTCTTAAATAATTAAGTTTATTTACACACTTGAAACTGCATGATCAAATGAAAAGCCAACAAAACATCGTTTATCAACATCACTGCCAACAAAAGCTAGCAAAGGAATACGCATAAAGAGTTACAAGAAGTGATTCTCCCCAATAAGAGTTGTGTATTAGCCAATGGGTAGATTATTAAAGAGGATCATATGGTTGAAATCTGAGAGTCACTCACCTACTTATATAAGTATGGAAAACAACTGATAGTTAGAATTTCTAAACAGCTTCAATGTTACATGTCTATTTAAACCACTGGGTAATCAACCAGTAAACTTTTTGAAGCCAATCCCATCATATAGAAGAGCTTAAACAAACCTTTCATAAATGTTTTGATAAGTTTCAGCATCACCCAGAAGTATAAAGCCGACATACTTGACAATCAATGTTTTTTTTAGAAAGAGGTTATGGATAAAAGGTCAGAACACCTCCAAAAAGGCCACAATGCAGTTTTCCCAAACAAGTTCCACAAATGGCTGCAATGCTTACTTTACAATTAAAATTAAAACTAACAAAACCTAAAGCAGTTCATAAAATAGGTGGTTCAATCAACTGGTGGAAAAAATGTGAAATTCTTCCAGGCACAAAATAGCAAATTCAAAGTATTGTATACAAGTCAGTCAAATTTTTAAAAAGGTTGTTTAATTCTGATATTTAGTCTATTGAAAAACACATGTAATTTTAACATGAACAAGTGCTTCCAAATGACTCATTACTGAACTTGTGGCCAACTATGTTTAAGTAAATTTTAACAATGGTGCCCAAATATAGAGATCAGAACCAATCTGAGAATGGGTACAGGAACTTAAGATCACAAATATCTCCCGGTTTATATTTTCCCATAAATATTCTTGCCCTTTTATGATATTTGTTACAGTGCACAATGTTTTGCTGGATTAGTAGTCTTGTTTCAATCACTTTTTTGGCATCTCCAGTTTCAAATTTTTGATTGAATTATTTGCTAATCCTGCATACAATTGTACAGAGAGGACAATTCCCATTTCAATAAAATGGGAAAGAATCCAAGTACAAGTAACAATATCTCAAATAAATATCAACAGTTTATTTGCACATGTGAAACTGCATGATCAAATGAAAAGCACAACCATGACAGCATAACCAGCCAAAAAGACTGATATAAAAAAAACTTTTATTCAGACAACTACATCAATAATCAACAAGCATTTTTTATGTTCAGTCCACTGTAGCCAAGTGGAAAGTACACAAAGATCCACATTTAATTTTCAACTATGACCCACAACAACTCTACATACCAATTATTGATTAGTTGTCGATCAACCCTAGCACTCCAAACAAAATGTAGCTATTTTCAACTCTTGATTATATTTGAGTAAATTGATATTTCATCGCAATATTTACTGATTTTAGACAATGTGTGGCTCACACCAACTAAATCTGCAGCAGTGGGGGGGGGGGGGGCGAAATAATTAGAATACATCAACTCATACTATTAAACTATTTTCACTAATGTCCAGATTACTCAGTGTACTTTAAGTGTTGTAAGTTCCACTAACTACTGTGAAATAAGATGAACAAACAGGATTCACAGCAAGCTGCTCGGAGCATCAGGATTTATTCAGCCTCTGGAGATTTTCTTCATAAATAAAACCGAACTCCTCCACTTCCTGGTCAATTACTTGTCCGTGGTACTGCTGGGTAATTCCTGATCAAAAAGGAAACAAAAATCAACAGTTAGAATCAAAAAGTCCTTCAATTTCTTGATGATATGCGGGTGGAGGGAGGGGGGAGAAGGAGGGAGAGGCAAGTACTAAGAAATGAGAAAATACAGTCTAGATTCATTGAACCTTATGGATTTTTAAAAATCCAACAAGCCAAATGAGAAATAGATCAGTGATCCAAGATTTTATTTTGGGAAAGGTATGCCAAAAGGTGGAAAAAAGAAATTAGTACACAAATATATGAAAATATGTGGCAAATATTAGTATCAACAGCTTGCAAATATCAATTAATTACGTAACATTTTGATCAGGTTAAAAAAAATACAAAATCAGAAGAAATCCTTACTCTTTCGTATCTTCTTTTTCTCAGTATCCCTTCTTTGAAGTGTTTGGTGAATACCCTTGGATTAGTACGTCCAAAACCAACACCATATAGACGTCGATACTTCGACTCAATATTGTAAAACTTCTTTCGCCCAGATGTATATTCCTTTGAGAAATGTTATATAAACCAATGATATTGTGGCTCAACAAAATCAAATTGATACCATAAAGGAAACTGACAAACGTAAGGATAATTTAAACAAGCTAATTATATGCCAACGCTGAGAAAAATTATTTAATATGGTTTCATAACATTGGAAATTTTGTTTTATTTCCAATTTTACTGAATATTTTTCAGAGGACTTCGACAAAAGGCCCTGGCTTTATTTCTCAAAAATCTTATGCAATTCCAGAATCATGCATTAAAATAGTGAGGTAATGGTGAGGAATGAAATGCCACATAAATTATAGCTAAACCCTGAAGTTTTAAAGTAAAATCAGGGAAGATGGAATTTCTGAAACGTTTGAAGTTGTAGGTATTTGAAGTTGTATTCAAAATGTTTGCTGATGAAAATATTACAAAATAGATCAGAAATTATAAGGCTGGTTATTCCCAATGAATTTCAGCAAAGTACCTAAAATTTCCAAAAGAGGTCCAGATAAAGGCTGGTACCATTAATATTAAAGCTTTGTGGCTGTTTAAAATAATTGCTTTGGACATTTTGCAGTTAACTACCAAATGTTCTTTATAAAAAAGAATAAAAATGATTCTTATTTATTCATTGAGATATAGTGCTGGAAAGGCCTGTTCTGCGCTTCGAGTCAGGCCACCCAGCAATCCCCCAATTTAATCCTAGCCTAATTACAAGACAATTTACAATGAACAATTAGTTTACCAAACCACACACCTTTGGACTGTGAGAGGAAAGCTGAGCACCCAGTGGAAACCTACACAGTTACGGGGAAAATGTACAAACTCCTTACAGGCAGCAGCGGGAACTGAATGAGTCACTGTTACTGTAAAGCATTGTCCTGTTTAGGGTTTTTTTTTGGTCATTTCTGAATTTCTGATTTTTATCTTGTTTCTCTTATCCTGTCTACAATTTTATACTGACCACACACTAACTTTTGATTTGGGAGTTGAAAGAGACTTGGTACTTGAAAAAGTATTGTTAATCTGCAAAAGGCACTCCATTTACCAGGTCCATTGCTAGACAAATGACTTAGAAAATGCATAGGAAAAAGCAGCAGAAAATGTCATTCTTCTTAATATAACAATACACCAAATGAGATTGGAGTTCAAATTACATGTTCTACACAAATTACTATTTAGCGATAACGGCGAATTTATCCAAATTACTGAAATATCAAACAAGCAAAATTTGTGTTATGTAACTCAAGCAGAACTCAAAGGGACTGAACTCTCTCTGATCAGGATATTTGGATTATAGCATGGCATTACGTTTGTCATGGTGTTCACAAGAAGAATGATTAATGCATGATTAAGTGGGTAAATGAATCCTCTGAACCTTGCTAGAACAAGTCACAGGTTTTTTTTACTGTACGGAAACAAGCACTGATCGTACCATATCCATGCTGACTATTGTACTTATCTATACTTGTCCCATTTTGCTGTATTATATACATCACATTCTCGTTTTTGATTATTAAAATGTTCATCAAGATTTTGAGCGAGGCCCTGCCTCTTTAGCCAGTGAGTTCAAGGTGCTGAGTAATTACTTCCTCCTGGTGCCCTTTAAAAATTTCTACCTGTCATCTTATACCTATGTGTTCTTATTTTAGATACCCACACCTTAGCAAAAAAGATCTAGACCCCTCATCATTCTGTATCCTTAGGTCTAGTCCCCTCATAGTTCTGTACCCCTCTATTAGGCCACCCTTCAGCTTCTCTACATATTCACTCTGTAAAACAAAACCAGCCTATCCAAATTATCCTTATAACAATACAGTATGTTCCAATTTAGACAACATCTCAATAGATCTCTTCTGGACCTTCTTTAATGCAAATACACCCTTTAATGTGGTGGCCAAACCTGTACACAATGCAACATCTAACCAATGCTCTATATAACAGCTATTGACTGTTTTTGTGCTATTCTTAATCTTCCCAAATGCATCACTTTACACCTAGCAGATGGAATTTAATTCTGACATTGCTCTGCCCAACGTTCCAGCTGATCGTTATCATGCTGAGGCCTCAAGCCAAACCTCCACACTATAGTCAGGTTTATTATAATGTTTTATCTAATTCCTCATTAGATCTAGGGCACATTATTAGATCCTTGTTAAATGAGCACTATTTATAGAAACATCACAAAGATTACAAGTTACAAAATACTTTCAACTGTGCAGCAACAATACATGGGACATAGCTCTAATCTAATATCTTATGTTATCTGTCAATTGAAGACAGAAACTACCAAATAGTTAATCCATTGGGGAAAAATAATTACTGACCGCAGTAGGCTTTCTTGTTACTCTCATTCGATGTTCCACAAACTCAGCTGTCGGCTTTCTTGATGTTTTCACTCGAGTGGAGGAGTGAGATTTTTCACTCCTTGCAGATCTATGTTTTAAATATAGAGTACTAAATTTTGGAAACTAATTCATATACAAGTATTAGCATTAACACAACTATACAATAAAACAAAAAGACCAAGTTTTAATTATTTACAGAAAACCGCATTAGTAAAAATAATGTTTAACTGTCCAAATAGATCAGTCTCTGGTTTTGAATATCAAAATTACATATTTCTAATGGAGGCTCCCACAGTCCCTGATGACCCTGTAATTTCAGTCTTTGGGGCCAATGTGAGAACATCCTTCAGAAGGGTGAATCGACGGAAAGCATCCAACCCAGACAGAGTAACTGGCAAAGTACCAAACACCTGTGCCAATCAACTGGTTGAAGTCTTCACTATATCCTTAACCTCTCATTTCAGCAGTCTGAGGTACCCACCTGCTTCAAGATCCAGGCCTCAATATCTCCTTGTGCAACTGGTTCCTTAAATTTCCTCGCATGCAAATCCCAGCCAGTTCAGATTGGCTAAAACATCTCCTCCACAATCACTATCAGGCGAAGGTGCACTACAAGGTTGTGTACATAGCCCCCTACTCTACTCACTTCATACTATGAGGCTAAGTATTGGAGAATGTTATTATGTAAGTCTGTTGACTGAATCAAAGGTGGCAAGGAGTCAGCGCACAGGAGAGAGATTGAAAATCTGGCCGAGTGGTGCCACAACAACAATCTCTCATTCAATTTCAGCAAATATAGGAAGCTAATTATTGATTACAGGAGGAGGAAACCAGAGGACCATGAACCAGTCCTCACCAAAGGTCAGCAACTTTAAATTCCTTGGTGTTATCATTTCAGAGGATCTGGCCTGGGTCCAGCACGTATAGTTGCAAGAAAAAAAGTTTGTGAATCCTTTGCAATTACTCTGTTTTCTGCATTAACTACTCATAAAAAGGTTCACCAAGTACAACAGGTAAAGCCCTCCCCACCATTGAGCACATCTACAAGGAGTGCTGTTGCTGGAATAGCGCCCAGTATCCAGCTGAAGTGCTCTTCTCACTGCCGCCATCACAGTGGTGGCACAGGGGCTTCAGGACTCAACACCACCAGATTCAGGAATAGTTCTTAGCCCTCAACTCTCAGGTTCTTCAGAGGGGATAACAACTGCACCCACCCCATCAATGAATTGTCCCACAACTTATGGACTTGCTTTCAAGCACTTTTCATTTCATGTTCACAATATTTATTGCTGATTTACTATCATTGCTTTTTGTAAATTTACGCAGTTTGCTTCCTCCACCACCCCCCCCCCCCCACCCCACACCTTGGTTGTTTATCCAGCTTGTTAGGTGTGGTCTTTCACTGGTTTAATTATGTTTCTTTGTCTTTGTAATGTGCACAAGTAAATGAATCTCTATGTTGTATATGGTGGTATACAAGTGCCTTGATATTAAATTTACATTGAAATTTGAACTAGTCGGTCATGTGCATAAAAAGCAGTTCCACCACTGAGCCCTGTGGAACAATACTAGTCACTGGTAGCCAAATGGAAAAGGATACCTTTATTCCCACTGGCTGCCTCCTACCTATCAGCTAATGCTCTAACCATGCTAGTAAATTTCATGTAATATCATGGGCTCTTAACTTGGTAAAAAGCCTCATGTGTGATACCTTGTCAAAGGCCTTCTGATAGTCCAAATATACAACATCCACTACATCATTTATCTATCCTACTTGTAATCGTCTCAAAGAATTAACAGGTTTGTCAGGCAAGATTATCACTTAAGGAAACCATGCTGACTTTGTCCTATCTTGTCCTGTGTCATCAAGCACTCCATAACTTCATTCTTGACTTCAACATCTTCCAAACCATTGAGGTCAGGCTAACTGGTCTATAATTTCCTTCCTGCTGCCTTCCTCCTTTCTTAAAAGAGTGGAGTGACGTTTGCACAATAAATTCAAAATAGGCTGCAGAAGGACTTACATTAGGAAAATGGGCAAGAAAGTGACAAATGAAATACAATGTTGGAAAAAGCATGGTCGTGTACTTTGGTAGTAGAAACAAATTGTACAGACTATTTTCTGAAAAGGGGAGAAAATCCAAAAATCTGGGATGCGAAAGGATTTGGGAGCCCTCATGCAGAGCAACCCAAAGTTTAACTTGCAGGTAGATTCTGTGGTGAGGAAGGCAAATGCAATGTTAGCATCTATTTCAAGAGGTCTAGAGTCCAAGAGCAGGGATGTGATGCTATGGCTTTATAAGGCACTGGTGAGGCCTCATCTTGTGTATTGTGAATAGTTTTAGGCTCTTCATCTAAAAGGAGATGTGCTGGCATTGGAGAGGGTCCAGAAACAGTTCACAAGGATGATTCTAGAAATGAAAGGGTTCTCATATGAGGAACGTTTGATAGCTCTGGGTCTGTATTCACTGGAATTCAGAAGGATGCGGGGGTGGGAGGGTGCGGAAATCTCACTGAAACCTTTAGAATACTAAAGGGCCAAGACAGTAAATATGGTAACGATGTTTCCCATGGTGGGGGAGTCTAAGACAAGAGGGCACAGCCTCAGGATAAAGGGGTTAATCCATTTAAAATATAGAGAAATTTCTTTAGCCAGAGGGAGGTGAATTTGTGGAATTTGTTACCACAGGCAGCTGCGGAGACCAGGTTGTTGGGTGTATTTAAGGCAGATATTGATTGGATCCAGATCAGACACAGCATGAAAGGTTATGGTGAGAAGGCCAGGGAATGGGGTTATGGAGTGGAAATAAAGGATCAACCATGATTGTATAACAGAGTAGATTTGATGGGACAAATGGTCTAATTGAATTGATAGTCATGTGACAGTAGAATAATAAACTTTCTAGTGAATCCAGTAAGTTTCTGGAACCTTGATCCCAGTGAGAAAGGCAAGTGGAAAAAAAATCAGTACCTTTGTTAAGGTTAAGCTCCATGTCAAACCACTAAAATTTCCCATTACACAGACAGCAGGTTATCTAAGTTTCACCTTACTGTTAAGTCATGGCAGGGTCTGTGGGTGATAAAAGTCAGGAAATGGGCAAATTCAAAATGCAGTGCAGCTGTCAAAAATCCTTAACTCTTCTGAAGGAAACATAGCACACTAGTTCTACCCAGTCTATCATTATCAAATTTAATAGAGTATATAGTTCAGGTCCTTCAATTCTGATATGTTATGCTGGTATGTTCCATGCTCATTGTCCCAAGTATAGATAGTATCAGCTCTACCATTGGGGAGGCCCAGAAACCAAAAGTAAACTCTGTGCATTGTGCATTTCAGGGGCAATTCGCAGAATGATCTCAGACTGTACACTTCTACTGCAAGGCTAAGTCTTAACAGAGTAAATAACTATACTTGATTTAGAATTCACTAAAAACAACAATCAGTACAGTGAATAGATGCAAAGGGAAATATTAAATTTCTGGCTTCAAGGGTAGAAGAGGAAATAAGTATCTGGAAAAGACTATTCCATGTCACCTGTGAGACAGCAACTTGTGCTCCACATTTTGAAAGGATTCCTCATACTTGCCACGCAACTTTTCCTTTCTCCTCCTCTCAATGTCATGGCGAAGATCATCTGGATTTACTGCAACCCATGTGCTTGTCTGAATATTAAAAGGCAAACACAAGTTAAAATACAATCAGCCACAGAAAACAACATTCATTGTTATAAAGCTTTTTTAAACAGGCCTTTAAATTCTAAACTAGGATTTTCTAGGAAATGGACTAAAATTGTTGTAGACCATTTGGTTTAAAACCACAAGAGCATCTAATTAGTTAGCACAAGTGGTCTTTAAGGTCATAAATAGATAGGACACAAACCAGGAAAAGGAGCAGTTAAACAACGTGAAGGGGTCAACATGAGGAGTTTTTGGCAGCTTTGGGCCTGTACTCACTGGAATTTAGAAGAATGCTGTGGGGTGGGGGGAGAATCTCATTAAAACATACTGAATGTTGAAAGGACTAGATAGGGTGGATGTTTCCTATGGTGGGTGTACCCAGACATAGAGAACACAGCCTCAAAATTGAGGGCGACCTGATAGAGCAGAGGTAAGCAGGAATTTTTTAAGCCAGAGAATCTGTGGAATGCTCTGCCATGACTGTGATGGAGGTCAAGTCTGTGGGTATGCGTGACAGAAGTTGATTATTTCCTGATCAGATTATCCACAACATGCCAAGAAACTTGATGCATGGTAGCAGTACAATAAATACTTACAACAAAAAGTTATTATAAGTTACAATAAAAAAAATAAAATAAATAGTGCTAAAGATTAATAGTAAGGTAGTGTTCGTGGACAACGAGAAATCTGTGGCAGAGTAAGAAGCGGTTTCTAGTAAGTTGAGTGTGTGTCTTCAGCCTCCTGTACCCACTCCTATCCAGGTTACATTGCCTTTTGAAGATGCCCTCAATTGTAGGGAGGCTTGTGACCATTATATGCCTGGCTGTGTCCACAACCTTCTGCTGCCCTTTGCAATCCTGTGCATTGGAGAAGCCATACGAGGCAGTCAATGCAACCAGTCAGAACATTCTCTGTAGAACTTCATGCTAGAGTCTTTGCTGATACACCAAATCTCCTAAAACTTCCAAATAAAGTATAGCCACTGGTGTACCTTCTTTGTTATTGCTTCAATATGCTGGGCCCAGGACAGATCCTGAGATCTTGATGCTCAACCATGCTGCTGTGCGATCTGTTATTTCTGGGCTATTGACAACTCTGTTTGGACAGTATTTACACAGCATTCGCTCAACTCAAGGTGTTTTTTAAAAATTAGAACATTCTGACGTTTCTGTTTCACTGAACCCCAAAAATTACTCCAAGATGGAGTCACGTGGCTGTTACCGAGTCAAGCTGATGTACAAGCTCCGGTGAGAGAATTACAGTTACAATAAACAAAATAATTAATGCAAAGAGACTAACAGTGAGGTAGTGTTCATGGACCATCAAGAAACCTGAGGGAAAAAGAACTGTTCCTAAAATGTTGAGTGTACATCTTCAGGCTCCTGTACCTCCTCCTGGATAGTAGAAATGAGAGGACTACATGCCCTGGATGGTGAGGATGCTTAATAATGTCCCATAACCTTTAAGCCTTCTGCAACCTCAAGCAGAACAACTGCTAAGGGACGATTCCAAGGACACATGGAAACTTCCCTCTCTGAGGTGGATGAAAAGATTCCATAAATATTACTGGAAGAGATAGAATTATTTTATTGGCTTTCTTTTTGGATTCAGATTTAGTTTGCCAATTTTTCATGATTTCATAGGATCAGCTTTTAGATTTTTGCAGGATATCATTCTGTAAGTTTGAAAGATACTGCAAAACCACTTATAGAAAATCATAACCTACTTTCTATACTCAAGAACTAAGAACTAAATTTCCAAAAAAAGTTTTTACAAATACTTTTTGTTAGAAAATCCACCTGTTTGTCTCATGCTTTTTTTTTCATAACACATATTACTGTCCTCGATTTGTTAATGTTTGGATTTATTGTCCCAATTATTTTAAACTGCAAGGATTCCTGCCAATTTTTTTTTTAAAGTTCATAAGGCATCCTAAGATGTGCCTGGATGCTTGGAGCTGGGCATAACTTTTGCCTAATCAAACTTGAGTAAGGTACAAAATTTGCACATTAAAGAAAAGTGTACACAATTGTGTAACCTTACATCTTAATCACAGAAGTATAACATGAGGTAAAGCTCAATTGGTTTAGAAGATAAATAATGATCACATTAAATAAAGCACAGTACCTTTCTCCCAATAGGTTTCCGTTCTTGGTTGTGCAAGTCTGCCAATGACATGTCAATCCGTCTTTTTGAGAAAGAAAAATAAATCATTCTTTGAGGAATAAAACAAGTTTGTTTAACAAACTAAAATTGTTTCATGGCAATACCTGTGAATCTTGGGACCAAGATGTCTCCCCTCTTTTTGTGGACTTTGTGCATTTTGTAACTTTGAAAAGCGATCATGTAAAGTTATCTCAGAAGACTTAAAATGATCTTCTGTAACAGAAATCAATCATTATAATCAATAAAAGTGAAAAACTCAAATTTTAGCATTAACAGGACATTTACATAAAATAATTAAGATCATGACATACCTCAATCTTGCATTGTTTAACTTCATTAAAAAAAATTAATAATACAAGGTTCTTACAATCAAGTTGACCGTCTCCAAACAACACAAATATGAAATCAGTCTAACGTATATGTTTGCCAACAATGTAAAACCAGATAGGTAAGCAACTATTCAAATTCCATTTCATTCCCATCCCATGGACTCCTCTTCTGCCATAATGAGGCCACTCTCAGGTTGGAGAAGCACATTCATATCCCATCGAGGTGGCCTCCATCCTGATGGCATGAACATAAGATTTCTCCAACTTTGGTAACTTTTTTCTCCACCCTTGCTTCACTGGCACAGGACTGAAATAAACTGCAGAGTTGTAAACTTAGTCAGCTTCATCACGGGCACCAGCCTCCATAGTATCCAGGACATCTTCAAGGAGAAATGCCTCACAAAATGTGGTGTCCATCAGTAAAGACCCCCAAATGCTACCATTTCGCAGAAGGTACAGCCTGAAGGTACTCACTCAATGATTCAGGTAACAGTTTCTTCCCTGAAATCAATATATAGTGTAATTTATGTTTTCTATTATAACGTATTGCATCGTGCTGTTGCCGCAAAGTTAACAAACTTCACGACATACAAAGGTAGTTCTGATTCTTTTATTTTGCCATCCTGGCCTCTTACCTCTTCTCCTCACCAGCCTATCACCACCCCCAGTGCCCCTCCTCCTTCACTTTCTCCCAAGATCCACTCTTCTCTCCCATCAAATTCCTTCTTCTCCAGCCCTTAGCCATTTTCTGCTAATCACTCCCTGCTTCTAACATCACAATCCATCCTCCACCTACCCAGCTACACCCATTCAGCTTCTAAATTGTCCTCTTCCCATTTCTTCTTCCTTCCTAATGAAGGATCTCAAGCTGAAACATCAGTTGTTTATTCTTTTCCATTTATTTGCGTGGCCTGCTGAGATCAGATAGATTTTTGTGTGTTATTCGGGATTTCCAGCATCTGCAGAACGTTTTGTGTTTATGATTTGCTGCTCCACTCTGAAGTCTCTCTGAGGGATACCTATCCTGAAAGAATTTAAATCATCTCTTTAACTGGAGTTCAGTGAGACACTATTCAGTCAGTCACTACTTTCCCACTAATTTGTACTGCCCCGCAACTCTTTGACCATGTGCTCATCCAGACTCACTATCACAGTTCAACATGGACAATAGGTACATGTATAAATTGAGACCAAGATTCAGTGAAATATAGGAAAACTAGTCAGACCAAGAGGCAAAACAAACATGGGCACATGAAGTCAGAGAGTGGGATTGGAAGGCTAAGTTGTGCCTGTTTTAATGCAAGAGAACTGGTTGGAAAGGATCGTGAACTTAGAGCACTGATCAGCATAGGAATATAATATTGCTGCAATAACGATCAAAGGCACAGAACTGACAAGTTAGCATTCGACCATGGAGACCACTTCTGCAGTAACGAGGGAGGATGGCTCAAAGGTGGCACTAATTCATGGGAATTAGTGAAAGGGTGACCTAGGAGAAGCAAATTGCAAGTAAACCTATATTTGTAGAGTCTTTCAAAAAGGAATTCGTGAGATTCCAGGGCCAATGGATACCTGCAAGGGTTAAAGTATATCCATGGAGTCCTGACATGCCAAGGGATAGAGGGTTTCCTTTCAAATAAAGAACATTATGAAGGCCTTCATGAATATGGAGGGGTGCATAGTGGTGGGAGTGATAAGGGAGCAGGCCTTCCAGAAATACTCACAAATGCTCAAGGCAGATGAAGAGATTTGAGAGCAAGGAATGGGGAATTGTCCCATTTGTTCTTAAAAACAGTGAAATAAGAATGTAGGGCCAGAACAAGCAACTCAAAAAAATAATTTTATTCTTCTACGTACTATTGCCATCCATTTACTAAAAACTAGCAGTATTCGTAAAATATTACTTATTGTAGTCTGTAGTAGATTTTTTATAATGTAATGATTTGCAGGACTGTCGAGATAGGAGTCAAGACTTGCATCTTAAAATGTATGCTCAAACTGCTGTGTTTATTGTTGGCAAAGCAACCTTTAAATAAATCCACCACCATAATTCTGGTGAATCTCCTCTGCAGCCCTGATAGTGCAATGGGTCATAGACAGCATAGATCCAAAATATTAGGCATTATTCACTTTATATCCAGTTTAATCTCTGCTCTTTGAACCAATTAATGTAAAAAAAATCCACCTAAAATCTGCCATTTAGAAATACACTTCAACTGCTCCAAGTTTCTGTTGGATTGGTGTCTACAGGAATGGGATTAAAGCACCAGCTCTAATCTGTTTCACCTAGCTGTATTCAATAACCAACCAGGACTGAAACTAAAATGCAATTCTATAACAATTCTGAAGAATACACACATTACAATGAAAGAATAATTTCTATCATGCAGTATCTTAAGGACTTAATCAGTAACACCATCAATTACCAACAGTTGTGCCACCATTAAATGAAACTGTCTCAATACCACTTCTTGCAAACAAATTTTTAAAAATGATGCAATAATGCATGTCCGACCTTTAATTTGGTGCACCAAAGTGATTATCTCCTGCGCAAATTCTCCTGAAGAGATATTCGGGTTAGCCTTCAATGATGAACCCATATGCTCAAACACATGATGAAACTCATCTCGTTTCTTGCCAACACTAACCAAATCCCGAGACATTAGTCTCTCTGAAGAATGGCTTGATGCAGGCCTGGAGGAATCCCAAATACAAATTCACAGCGGAATATTTACGACTGATTGAGGGCAGCCATACAAATATATACGTAAATATAAAAACTCATAATTAATTTTTTAAAAAGATTTATATAAAATTAAGATCAAATTTCAGGAGGTGCTACTTGTTTGAAGAATGGACATGACAATTTCAAACTTCAATATTTCTTAACCAAGTTAATTGTCTAGTTAAGGATTATTTCAGTCATCACTGACAGAGAAGAGCCACCAACATGCAATCGAGGCCCTTAAATTTTACTCTATCAGTGTCTTCTACAGAGCAGTCCAGAAATTGTTTATTTTTGGAAAAAAATAATGATTTACCAGGCAACCTGGGCTGATTCAGCTAAATCAGCTGCCTGGACCACCTTAATTTGTCTCTTCTTATTCCTGCAGCTAGCATTGAGAAAAATGTCATCAACAATTAAGGCTCAATAAAATGGGCAAGAAGTTAGTGCCAAAAGAAAGAAGATAAGTTAAGCAGCTAAAATACAAGCCAACCTGTGTGACATCCTTTTTATAGGGTGCACAGGTAGAAAGCCTTTACAATATTCTGCTTATTGCAAGTTTAAATTTCTCAACTTGATAGCTTTGGGATTCTAATTAAAATTCTTACCATAATTCTGATTAAGTTTAATTTTTCTTTAATCAAGCACTTTGTGCAACTTCTTGCAGAAAATCTGTAATTTATCAAACACTGTCACTCACTTACATTCAAAGCAAGTCAAAAAGTAGCAAATGCAAACTTTACCTTGTATAGTGATCTGGACTTGGCTTCCTTAAAGTCTTCTTGTTAGACAATTCCTGCGCATACTACATAATTTAACATGACTACACAAACAAGCCATTTAAAGAGTTTCTACTTGTTTTCAAATTGAGTGCAAGAAAATAAAAACACTGATTTTATCAGTTAAGCATGTGCCAGAAAATGCCACTATTTAATATGCAAAACTGAGGCTGAATATAAAGAAATTTCACACTGAATACTCCACTGAAAAGGAATTAAAATTCAATTTTCATGTGCTACTCATGCTATTGAACGCTCCTCAGAACAGCTTTAATTAATTCAGTAATCTTCCATTTTAAACTGGTGTTCATCTGCTTCTTTCCACTGTATCAAAGTTAATGTGACAAAAGGCAGGCTTGTTTTCCGTCAACTTAGTAGAATTTGCAGAAATCCACTTTGTACTTAACAATGATTCATCCTGAAAACACTGAGACTTAGGCAGCTAGGATTAACGCACTACAGCTTTATCCAGATGACAGAATCCAAAGACATGATGTACAAGTGGAGAGAGGTAATCTGCTGAAACGTTACTTCAGTATTTGACTGGTAAATCATTAAAACAGGCTTTAGGAAAGTTTGTTTGAATCATTCAAATGAAAAGTTGATTTCTTTTGGAATATTTTAAGGTAAAATGGTATTTTGGAAAAGAACTATTGCTGGCTTGGGAGAAACTGGTGACCTTAGATCCCATGTTATCCAAACTTCTCAACTGCACAAGGTAGGCTCATGTAGAAAATCGACAGGCATGCAATCCACAGAAGCTTGGTTTCATGGATTTAGTAAAGGCCTGCCCACAGAAGGCAGCGTCGCAGTAGATGAAGCTAATTCTGCCTGGATGTTGATGACTAGCAGTGGTGTTCCATAGGGATCTGTTCTGGGACCCCTCCTCTGAGAGTTTCAAATGACTTGGATAAAGAAATGGACAACTAGGTTACTAATTCCGCAAATGACACAAAGGACGGAATTATTGTGGATAGTATAGAAGGCTGTCGTGGGTTACAACAGCATATAGACAAAATGTAGAGTTAGGCGGAGAAGTGGCAAATGGAGTTCAATCCGGAAAAGTACGAAGTAATACATTGTGGAAGGACTCTTAGCATTGTGGAGGAACAGAGGCATCTTAGGGCCCAAGTGCATTGATCCCTCAAAGTTGCTGCACAAATGGACAAGGTGGTTACATTGTATGGCAAGTTAATTAGTCAGGGGATTGTGTTCAAGACCTGCAAAGTAATGCTGCAAATCTATAAAAACCTCTGGTTGGACCACACCAAGAGGATTGTGTTCCATTATGATCACTTCATTACAGCAAGGATGCAGAGAAATAGTGAGGGTGTAAAGAAGATTTAGCAGGATGCTGCTTGGATTGGACAGCAAATCTTATGGGGAAATGTTAAATTAGCTTTCTCTTGTGAGCGATGAAGGATGACTGACAACTTGATGGTGGTGTATAAAATTGTGGAAGAAACAGATAGTGAACAACCAGCACTTTTTTCTCAGGGCACCAATGGCCAATATCAGAGGATATTTGTTTAAGATGAATGGAAGAGAAGCTAAGGAAAGATGTCAGAGGTAAGGTTTTTGTTTTGAACAGAGAGTGGTAGGTGCCTGGAATGCACTGCTGAGGGAGATGGTGGAGGCTGCTACAATAAAGATATTTAAGGTTATTAGATAACCAGATAGTTATCAGAAAATGGAGGGTTGTGGGCTGTGTAGGAAGGAAGATTAGTTGTGGAGTAGGTTTATATTGTTCGGCACAAGTGGAAGGGACCGTGCTGTGCTAAATTGTTCAATGTTTTATCATCACATATGAGTCCGGTGGTGGAAAGTTTGACATAAATGGCTAAAATTGATCAACATTTTAACCGTTATTTTGTGCAGCCACCACAATGATATCAGGAAGGCAAGTTGCTCTTTCACTGAATTCTTCTGGTGCATGCCCTTGCTGTGTAAAACATTTTAATTTTCTTCTTCAAAACAATGTTTCACAATTCCATTAACAAGCTTGTTTCATATTGACATACACGATGAAGTAAGTGAGAGAATACTGAATTGATAGCCAGAATCTCACTTCAGAGGTATAGCATGGGCAGAGGAACATACAAAGTCAACATTAGTTTCATCACGTACAGTGCAAATCATATGCCTTCCACCCTTCTGCTTTTTCTTTAAGTTCCAAAATCAGCTGGATACGATCTTCAATTCATCTGCTTTACATTTGTGCATTCAGTCGTGAACTGACACTTCAGTTTACTATGATTCACCATTCTGAATTTGGAGGCTTCACTTTGAAATACCTCCTATCATCTTGCTTGCTTTGACAATATTTCAAGTAAACAATAGCTTGAAATCCAGGTAAAGAGCAGGCATAGAAGTTATCTTTAAAGAAAGATGTTTCATGCTGTGATTCACATTAAGAGAACTATCTGGTCAATCCTGATTGAAGGCATTGATGTTGAATTTGAACTCTTGATCAGTAGTACGGTTTGGATTTATTTTCTGAACTGCATAAAATACTAGTTGATTTAGAAAGTCAAAGAAAAGATTTCCTCAATTGCTCCAGTCTTGAAGTTTGTTAACATGACGCGTCTGAGAAATGCAAGTTCCATTTAGTATTTCCATTTTGATAGAACAATTCATAAGTTGCTCTTTTCTCTCACAAGGTAATTTCACTATATGAATTCTGGTTTAAGTAAAGAACTCTTGCTTGTTGAAAGGGCTATTTCATTGGCAAAGTTGAGAGTCCATTATAATGCATGGCAAGGAGGAAGGTGCACTAGATTGCTACACAAAATTGCTGTCCATTCCATGAATTTTTCAAAATAGGGTTCCCCCTTTGTAGCCTTCATTTGGATCATGACAAAACTAAATTTATCCAACATCATGTAGCTTCTTCAATAACTAATCCAACCAAAATGGATCACAGGAAGAAATAGAAAGTTCATACATAGAATATAATTCTGGCAACATTAAAAATTCTTTGCTTGATATACTCGTATTGCACAAATGAGAAATATCCAAGTGGTAGAGATTTAATCTTGAATGTTTATAATGAGTAGTTTAATTTCAAAGTACATTTATTATCAAAGTGTGTATACATTATAAAACCTTGAGATTTGTCTCTTTACAGGCAGCCACAGAAGAAACAAAAAAAAACTAACAAACACCCAATGTGCAAGAGAGAAAAAAAACACAAACCATGCAAGCAATAAAGTAAGGAAATACCATTTAGAATGAAAATGAGTCCTCAGACATGAAGTCCGGAGCAGTCCACAGCCTCAGAACAGTGAAGAGTGAAGTAAACATCATGGTGAAGTGTGCAGAACTGGCCCAGCCTTTCCCTGTGGTCCCGACACCCTGCTTTTTCAATCCATCTGGCACTGTATTCAAATCTTTCAAACTTTCCTCATTCTGGGCCCTGTTGCATCGATATGCTCTTGACAGAGTATTTAGTTCGAGACCAAATATCTGCTATTTTAAGAGCACAGGGTTTTGATTTATTTTGTAAGTTGGAGAGAGCTTTCGCCCAATCTATCAAAAAGAGTAGAAGCAAAACTGCTTGATATTCAAGAGATCTTCAGTTACTTTTTATACTGAGTTGGACTTCTTTGTCCAAAAGTGTTTCTATTACGCAAGGAGAGCCTGGAAGAAGCCAAATATATATCTCATCCTTTGGTGTTTTTAATTGCTTGAATGCACAGCAATTACGTTTTCTGTATGCAAATAATAATCTTAGTGCTTAGAATCCAACTGCTTGGTAAACATTCAGGAAGAGGCAACATGCTAACATTCCTTATTATACATGAATTTCTCCTGATTTTTCTCTTTTGGTGGAGAATGAAGGCTTTTGTAGAACTTTTTTGGAATAAAAAAATGGGAGTTTCTAGCGTCCCAATTAGAAAAATCAATTAAGGTATGATAAGCTTTCCTGTATCAAGTGCAGTCGAAGGTACAGTTTGCATTCTGATTTTCCATTTCAATTTTCATTTGGTAAAAGTCTGCTTTCTGTGAGGAAAGAAAATTACTTAGAAATAATTCAAGCCATTAGATAGGTACTAAAAGGAGTATGAAATTTCTTTATTCAGCCTCATGTTATCAAAGAATTTAGGACAATACCTGTACTTGTTCACAGTCTTCTTCATGTCTAACTTGATGGTCAAGGATTCAGTTGTATGGTCTTTCTCATTATTAGCAACACAATGTGAAGCTTCCATGTGATAAGACCCATGGTTTGATCGCTTAGTAGTACGAGTATCATCACGCCGGTCCTTAGAACGGTTTCTGAACTCTTTTCTCCTTTCCACTCGCTCCCTGGTGGCCGAGGTTGTTGTATATCGAGGGCTCACTTCTTTCTTGCCTGCACGTGGAAACCTGTCGGAGTAATGCTCAGGAACAACATACTTGCTTGTCGCAGAGTAGTGACTCTCTGCTTTGTTTGCATCAGTACCCGACCTCCTGCTGTTACTGTGAAAACGACTCACCTCTTTAGTACTCAAGGAGCCAGTCGTATATTCTTTATCTTTACTTGAGTATCTTTGCTGTCTTTCACTGGAAAAGCTCTGGTGGTGCTCAGAAGATGAGTGCGTTTCAGGATACTTCTGTGAATGTGCAAACCCACTCTTTACTTGCACTAACTCTTCAAAGCGATCACTGTCACTATACCAGTTTCTTGACACATCTTTAATACGTGCATTTTCAGAGTCATTGTATAATGCAGAAGTGTAGGGTTTTTTATTATGAGGCATTTTCTCTCCTCTCCATTTTAATTCTCGTTCATGATCTACTGCCTCAAGCTTTCCTGGCACCCAGCCTCTTCCAGATGCTTCTCTGTACCCTTTGACATCATTATCCTCAGGATACCTGTGTTGACATAAAGCAGTTTACACTTGCAGTAGAGAAGAGAATGAGAATTACATTCTGATTATTTGAAGTACATTTGGGAGCAATGCCTTGAAAGCAGTGATGTGTCAGGTTACTAGTTTAACCCTTTATCCTTCTGAAAGCCACACTGCGCTATGCCAAGGCACAGCTTGTAGCCACCAATCTGTTCTATTTCAAAACAACTAAAGAGTTGATCATTTATATAAACCTACACTCTTACTTTCAGATTAGGACAAAGGGTTTCTCCAATTTCAAATTCTCAACTAAAAATAAAAGAACAATTTATAACGTTGAAGTTCTATACCAAAACATAATATCCTTAATGGTTCAATCCCAATACCTCTTCTGGTAGGTGCTCCTTTCCAGAAACTCTTCAGACCGTCTTCCAGGAGACCGTAAAGAACTTGAGTGCCTTTCCTCGTGTAAACTGTGACTTCTGAAGCCTTCAGGGTCACGCCACTTTTCTGCACCGGCATAAGTGGTGGTACTAGGTCGATCATAACAGTTGGATTGTGAATCACCTCTAACAGTCTTTGACTTTTCATCAGACAACTTGTAACGAGTCAAGATTTCTGCACTCTGATTATAATGCTGGTCGTCGTGGTCATTACGCCATACATCACGATCATGGTGACGTTCACTGTGGCCATGGTGACGATCACTGTGACCATGATGCCATTCATGGTGCCAGCCACTGCTCTCATGACGCTCATCATGATCATGGTATGGATTTTCTTCAGCAGATCTCGAAAGAAGGGCATGAGATCGACTTTCTTCTCTCTCCTCTGGGTAAATGTTTCTCCCTAACGCATGATCAGATTCCATTCTTCTTGCAATCGGCGAAGGTTGTCTATACTCAAAAACTTTATAATGAATGTTACCATATTGTGCAACTTCGGATCTTGATTCTGCAGTGCCTGTTTCATTCCATTTTTCCTGTTGTCCCCTCCACTGTGTAGGTCTTCCTGAGCTTTGATTGAATCCTCTTGACTCACTATTATGCGACGGATAAAATGGTCTCACAACATTGTATTCTTGGCTTCGTCCACAGTCTGGCGAGATTAACCTACAATGATTTGGAGAAGATGGGATATTTTGGTACAACTTAAAAATATAACAAAAATGAAGTCCCTCACTCCATTTTTAAGTTCTTTTTAGCAGAAAGATTAATTCTCACTTTTGGATTATACTATACAATCACATATCAAAAATGATAATGATGCAATTGAAATCCAGAAACATTAAACAAGGTAATAGGTTTTATTGGAAATATCAACAGCACAAAATAGTTTTATGGACTATGATCCTTGACCTGGATTTGATAATTGGTCAAATACCTGCAATTTTCATACCCAGACGGTTATTGTCAATCGAGGCTGCACATTTTTACTGGGCAGCATTACTTAACTTGATATTGCAATCACTGGGAAGAATATATTCAACAATAACAGCTACTGCCATATAAAAGTGGAATAATCCAAATGCTTTTGCTGCTCCACTCAGAAGAGAAAAACTCTAATGCTTCTGCTGAATACATGTCATGTGTTTAAACATATGATTCAAAGTTGGAGCCACACAAAAGAAACTGCCATGACAGGAAATTAGAGCACGTGATCAAAGGTGCCAAACTCTAAGGCTGAAGTCTTTGTTTCACACCAACCACACAGACGAGATCCAAAAAGATTGTAGCTCTATTTCTTCAGAGAAAAACAACATCTAAACCAACAAAGGATTTGCCATTGAATTTTGAGAGTTCTCAAACAGCAATTACAGAAACAAGCATGGAGGTATCTACTTCAGTTACAACTTTCAAATTTGTGCGATGTAAGTGCAACTTAAATATAAAAAGTTGCCTTCATTTGAGGAATGCAATTTCAAGTTCAAGATTAATTGTTATTCAACCATGCCAAACAAAACTGTTCCTCCAGGGCCTAGGTGCAAACACAACAACAGTCACTCGAAGCAAATAAAATTACGATAGCAGTAAAATACAATCACAAAAATATAATATCTTCCAAGTCCCTGAGTGTCATGGTGGTTGGTGCATGGGGTGTTGTCCCAGAACCATGATTCTGCAAGTACATGCGATGCTAATGCAGCTGCAGACTAATGCAATCCAGCTCGTCTTCTTCCGAGAACACTGGATGGTAGCACTGGTGAGAAGGGCATATCCAACCCACCTGCGCCACACTGCCTCTGGCGTCTGCAACAGGCAACGTTTCAGCACATGGGCCAGGTCAGTGCAATTCTCAAACCCATGCACTCACCCGCCATTGTTCTCGCCAACAGACAGTGAACCAGACTTGCAGTATTCTCCATTACTAATGTCCAACAGGGTCTTGCATTTAGAAGATTAACATCCAGGTCCTCAGGTTTGACCAGCCCATGGTTGTCTCGGGGAAAACAGCCTCTAGCCCCACCAAACTGAGAAATCCCACTTGTGTGGATGCTGTGTGATGTGCCGCCAAGTTACAAACCCAGACCACAAAAAATCAAACTGTACACAATATGCGATTAAATGATTGAGCTTTATAATTCTTAATTTGACTATTAGTAAAGAAACAACAAAAAAAAAGCTCATTCTCATGAAAGTCTTTTGCGCAACTGTAGAGCTCACTGGTTGTTCTTGTGGTCTACCAACTCTCTCCATTTGTGTCCTCTCCCTCCGCATCACTCCCTGACAAAAAACCATGAAAACCTGGCTCCCAGACACACAAGAAAGAACAACATCCCCTCATTAGCTAACATGCCTCATTATCTCTAGTCATAACCCAAACATTGCTGCTACAGAGAAACCATTACCTCAGCAGTGGAACATTACATAGAAGCCATTCCATTAGACTTAGCAGTGAAACCTTACAGCGTGTTACACTATCATTTACACTCTATGTTGGACAGCGCATCAATACTGCACATTGTGACACCTTCCTCCTTGGGTGGCTTAGCAGGTGTTATGGTACACAGCAAGTCCAGTTCCGCCACTATTGAGCAACTTGCTGATGGGGTGGACCTGCTGTATCTGATGATCTTAAAATCCAGCAGCAACTTGCAATCGCAAAAAAAATGCAAAGGTTGTACAATTAAACCTTTGTTTGAGGAAAAAATGACAGCCAAGTCCCATATTTTCCCCTCATTTGTGCCGTCTTTCCTGTGAATCCAGAGATAATCATCCCACAAAGTACCTATTATTTTAATAGAGGAGTTGAATTAATGTGCAGGCTATTCAATCCTTAGAAAGCACAGTGAAGAGCATCTTATCCTTTAAGTTTAACTTTGGAACATTGATTTAATTGACATAAATAATCATTCAGAGCCCTTGTGAAGATGCTGCTTCCTTGGACTACAAATGTGTTCCTATATACTGCGACAAGATTTATTTAATAATGAGGAAAGGAAGAATAATGAACACTCCTTTTCCCTTTTGTCCTTCTGTGTGGAAGATGACACTGACTTAGTCAAACACTGGAATCTTTCTGCAGTACATCTTGTAGTCCAGATCTTTAATGAAGGTTTACATATTGTCCCAGATTGATGCTTTGCACCTCAGATTTGCTTTGGCTACAGCCATTGAAGCTAGCAGAGAGTATTCCATTCAAGGTATGAAGCATTCAGTAAGTCGTTGGAGAGGCTTTTCAGAAACAGGAGACAAACTTCATGCTGCTGAATGTGTCCTGGAAGCTGTGAAGTTGGTCCAGTTGAGTTTTTGATCCATAATGGCCTCTAAAATGACACCAATTGTTGAGAAGAGGCTGATTGGGTTCTTTTGATTGTCATTTCCCGACAGGTACAATCGCAGGTACATCTACCCACATCTTAGCATAAAATGGCACAACATGAGGTTTTAGCCTCTCATTAGACGGAAGTTTACTGACAAAACGGTTGAGGAATGTAGAGCTGAAAAGCGTGTCTTGGGAAGTTTCGCCAGGCCATCCAGAGGACCTGGAGGCAGAATGACTGCCTCTCAAAAGCACACAAGCCTCTGCTAACACCTGATAATCATGCAAAATCATTTCTCATAATTGACAATGAGAATCTTGACGTATTTTCCTACCCCAAATTTAATCAAGTAGCAAAGTATATCTGCCACAAACCATCACCTAATGTCATGTATAATAGATGAAAACTTAGGCCAATGTTTACATTATTTGGCTACCTTCCACACCCAGTCTTTCTTTAAAGATTACAAAATTTTATATGCAATCAAGCACAGGTAATATGCAATACTATGTAAATGTAGACTTACAATACTGTCAGGGACCAGACTTCAGAGAAGCCCCAAAAGTAGATCCATGCTGACGTTTCTTTTTAAACCATTTAATAAGCTCAGAACTTCACCAGAAAGAACAGGACCATTTGTTACAACTGTCAGGGAGAAGATATAGGAGCCTGACAACAATTCAGGAACAGCTTCTACCCCATCATAGGAACTCTGAATACTCCATGAACACCACTTCATTATTCCTTTTCTTTTGCACTATTCATTATGTAATTTATAGCAACTGTGTCTCTGCACTGTACTTCTGCTACAAATAACAATATTCACATCATACAAGATGGTGATAATAAACCCGATTCCAATTCTGAATTCACTGTTCACTATATGGCCGCCACTACTTCAGAGGAAACAAATACAGATTGGTTAATTGCTTTGTGAAACAACTGGGGTTTGTCCGCAGGGCAACCCAGAACTTCTGTTGCCTGCCACTAATTCTGTACCCTACTACCCCTCGGATCAATTGATCATTGGCTTCCTGCAATGTAGGAGCCCCAAAACAAGTTTGAGGAACAGCATCAAATCTACTGTCTGCATGTTGAAGTGTTTAGGGCTTACTGAACGCACCAACTTCCAGCAATTGAATTTCAGTTTGTATCAGCCACCCATCTGTGATATTGGCTCAGCTGGTTTGTTTGGTCCTCCTCTCTCCCCTTTTCCCCTTCCCCCAACCTTATGGCAGCAATAAACCCAGACTGACTGCTGGGTTATGTTTACCTACTCTGCATTTCACAACTATGTATATTTTGATCAATATTTTCATTCTCTTGGTGCTCCCAAACACTCAATGGCCAGATAAACCTGGTTTACAGCTGCCTGTGGTAATAAATTCCACAAATTCACTACCCTCTGGC
Source organism: Hypanus sabinus (assembly GCF_030144855.1). NCBI lineage: Eukaryota > Metazoa > Chordata > Chondrichthyes > Myliobatiformes > Dasyatidae > Hypanus > Hypanus sabinus. Next base: position 98,687,412 of record NC_082709.1, read on the forward strand.
TAAAGAAATTTCTCATTTTAAATAGACACCCCTCTATCCTGAGGTTGTGCCCTCTTGTCCTAGACTCCCCCGCTATGGGAAACATCCTTTCCACAGCTACTCTGTCTAGGCCTTTCAAAATTCAAAAGGTTTCAATGAGATCTCCTCTCATCCTTATAAATTTCAGCGAGTACAAACCCTGAGCCATCAAACGTTCCTCATCTGATAAACGTTTCATTTTTGGAATCATCCTTGCGAACCTCCTCTGGACCCTCTCCAATGCTAGCACATCTTTTCTTAGATGAGGAGCCCAAAACTGTTCACAATACTCAAGGCGAGGCCTCAACAGTGCCTTATAAAGCCTCAGCATTACATCCCTGCTCTTGTATTCTAGACCTCTTGAAATGAATGCTAACATTTCATTTGCCTTCCTCACCACCAACTCTACTTGCTAGGTAACCTTTCAGGTGTTCTGCACAAAGGCTCCCAAATCCCTTTGCATTTGAGATTTTTGAATTTTCTCCCCATTTAGAAAAGTCTGCACATTTATTTCTATGATCAAAGTGCATCACTACAGATTTTCCAACACTGGATTTCATTTTCCACTTTCTTGCCCTTTCCCCTAATCTGTCCAAGTCCTTCTGCAGCCGACCCGTTTCCTCAACACTTCCTGCCCCTCCACCAATCTTCATATCATCTGCAAACTTGGCAACAAAGCCATTTAAATCATTGATATAAAGCATAAAAAGAAGCAGTCCCAACACCAACCCCTGCGGAACATCATTAGTCACTGGTAGCCAACCAGAAAAGATCCCTTTATTCCCACTCACTGTCTCAATGCTCTAACCATGCCAGTAACTTTCCTGTAATACCAAGAGCTCTTAACTTGGTAAGCAGCCTCATGTGTGACACCTTTTGACAAGCAGTTATGGAAGTTAATTACAGACTTGTAAACACAAAAAATGACCAAAGATTTCCACTTGAGAAACCTAACAGGAGTTTTAATGATTTCAAAAATTGTGGAATGTTTGAGAGTGAAGGTAGTAGATAACAGTTTAAAATTGTTTCTGTTGTAGATGAGTTGGGCTCAGAAAATACCTTTACATTGAACTTTTTGGGAGTTTTGATGTTTGCAAGTTACTGATATACGATATGAGTTTTGAGCAGCAGCCATTCTTAGATCCAAAGTGCGAGAAGACGTAGCTCACTTAGGTTTGTTGATTAAGTACATAAGGCAAGAACTCTCGACAGTTTGGTGTTTTGAAGGGCGGCCAATCAGCGATCAGGATTGATTGGCAAGAACTAATTAAAATGAGACAGAGGCAAGTAGAGCAGCCATTGTGCAGCAGTAATTGTAAGGTTTTGACAAGGTGAGGTTTCAGCAAAAAGCTGTAGGTAGATCTTCCACCCCATCCCCACAGTTTATTTATTGATTTTCCTTCTTTACATTTGCTCAGTTAGAACAGCAGAGATGCCGGGCAGGATAGTGGAATGATCTTCATGGGGGATGTTGGAAGGCAAGGAAATATCGACTTCACCTGCAACAAGTGCATCCAGCTGCAGCTTCTAACACTCCAAATTAAGGAGTTGGAGCTAGAACTGGATGAACTCCGGATCATTCGGGAGGCTAGAGGGCTGATAAATAGGACATACAGAGGTAGTCACACCCAAGGTGCAGGACACAGGAGACTGGGTGATAATAGGAGAGGGGTTAAACAGCCAGTGCAGAGTACCCCTGTGGCCATCCCCCAAAACAACAGATATACCAATTTGGATTCTGTTGGTAGGATGACCTTGCAGAGGAAAGTCACAACAATCAGGTCTCTGGCACCGAGTCCAACTGCTGGGAGTCAGTATCATGGCAAAAACTACACCAAGACGACAAAAGAAAACTTCAAGCAAATCCACGAAAAGGTTATTGAAAAGCACAAGACAAGAGATGGATTAGAAAATTTTAAAGTCTCTGAATATGCCTTGGAGTACGGGCCAGTCAATAATCAACAAATGAAAAGAATATGGCACAGCTGTTAATCTGCTTAAAGCAGGCCATCCTCAAAAACTGACCGACAATGCAAGAAGGGCACTAGTTACGGAGGCTACCAAGAGACCCATGACAACTTTGGAGGAGTTACAAGCTTCAGTGGCTAAGATGGGAGAGACTGTGCATACAACAACTGTTACCCAAGTGCTTCACCAGATAGAATTTTTTGGGAGCATGGCAAAGTGAAAGCCACTGTTGAAAAAATTTACATGAAATCTCAGCTAGAGTTTGCCAGAAGGCACGTGGGAGGCTCTGAAATCAGCTGGAAGTTTCTGTGGTCTGGTGAAACCAAAACTGAGCCTTTTGGCCATCTGACTAAACCAAATATTTGGCACAAGTCAAACACCAGACATCATCAAAAACACACCATCCCTACTATGAAGCATAGTGGTGGCTGCATCATGCTGTGGGGTTGCTTCACTGAAGCAGGCCTTGTGAGGTTTAAGGCAGAGGGTAAAATGAATGCAGCAAAATACATGGAATTCCTGGAGGAAAACCTGAAAAGTCTGCAAGAGAACTGAGAGTTGGGACTTAGTCTTCCAACAAAACAATGACCCAAGCCTAAAGCCAAAGCTACACAGCAATGGATTAATATCCGGGAGTAGCCAAGTCAGAGTCAAGACCTCAATCCAATTGAGAATATGTGGCTGGACTCGAAAAGGGCTGATCATTCGCATTCCCCATGCAATCTGACAGAGCTTGAGCAGTTTTGTAAAGAAGAATGGGGAAAAATTGCAGTGTCCAGATGTGCAAAGCTTATAGAGACCTATCTGCACAGACTCAAGGCTGTAATTGCTGCCAAGGGCACATTTACTAAATGCTGACTTGAAGGGGGTGAATGCTTATGCAGTTGATTTATTGTGTTTTATATTTGTAATTAATTTTGATCACTTTGTAGAGATCTGTTTTCACTTTGACACGGAGTATTTTTCTGTTGAGCAATGCCAAAAAAAGCCAAATTAAATCCACTATGATTCAATGTTGTAAAATAATAAATCATAAGAACTTCCAAGGGGGTTGAATACATTTTATAGGCACTGAACAGTTTTAAGCATCGGGCAACTAATGTCCTGAGCTGCATAAACTTCAATGGAAGTAATGAAGGAAAGGCCGATGACCTCAGAGCATGGAATTATGATCTTACAGCCATTAGTGAACTTCGTTGCAGGACTGGCAGCTCAATATTCCAGGAGAGATTATATGAGGAGGGATGGAGTTACTAATCAGGGAATTTATCACAGCAATATTCAGTCAGCACAGACTGAACTATGGGTAGAACTGAGGAATAAACAATGTATGACCACCAAATAGTCCATGGGATTTTGAGTAACAAATCTGTAGAGAGATAACAGACTGTTGCAAGAAACACAGGGGTTGTTATAGTAGGTGATTTTAACTTTTCAGATATTGGCTGAACTCCCATACCGTAAAAAGTCTAGAAGGACTAGAATCAGTATGAAGAAGTCCTGAGAGAGTGTGTGACACTCTCACGATTGGTCAGAACATGAAGGGATACAAGAAGAAGCCAGGAGACTAGAAAATCGGAGCAGCCATGATAAAATGGCAGAGCTGACTCGATGGGCCAAATGGCCTAATTCTGCTCCTATATCTTATAGTCTTATGGATACTTGATCTGGTATTAGAGAATGAGACCGGACAGGTGACAGGAATTTGTGTATGGGAACACTTCGAAACTAATGGCATTATGATCACTGGATGCAAAGTAAATATGCTAATTCATTATGCCAGATACTAGTTCATCAATATTGTACCTTCTTGGAATCAGAATATTATTTGGTCTTCACAGTAGCGTAGAGACTAGTGCTATACAGTTGGAGTTCGGAGTTCAAACTCAGTGTCCTCCCTATGGGTATTCTCTGGTTTCCTCCCACAATCCAAAGACGTACCAGCTAAAAGGTTAATAGGTCATTGCAACTTATCCTGTGATTAGGTTTGGGTTAAATCAGAGGTTGCTGGACGGCACAGCTTGAAAGGCTGGAAGGACCTATTCTGCACTGTATCTCTAATGAATTATTGTCATGTGTACCAAGATGTGGTAAGAAGCTCCCTTTGCCTATTGTTCATACAGATCAAGCAGCACACTGAAGTAGAGAGGAAACAACTCAAAGAAAGCAGAAGTAAACTTGGTAAACAGAAAAATTTTTAGTGGTAAGAAAATTGTTAAAGGATTTGGTGGATACCTTGTCCAGTTTATAGTAAAGTTACAAAAAGCATGGAAATAATGAGAAAACAATAGATTAGCAAGGATAAAGAGATTTTTAAAAGTTTTATACACACACACTGTAACAAATATACTAACAAACTTAGCAGGATTAAAAGTTGATATATACCCCAGAACTAATTCTCTACATTCAAGTTTTTTTTTATAAATTGTGCCAAGAAATATCAGATAAATGTTCTATACTGTAGAATGATCCTTGCAGATTCAAGGAATAACTGCAGTATTCTGTGAAAGGGAAGAGAAAATTGGGTTATTTAGCCCAAATCATTACTGGGAAGATATTACACTTCGTCTGAAATGCAGTTGAACTGCATTGTATTTTTTTTAAATTGTTTTTGATATGAAGGTTCGAAAGTTTATATCCGAATATCCCCCAGACAATTAACTGTGCAACAAATCCACAGTTCTACATGAAAAGCTAATGCATGCTTACATGACATTTTCTGATTGCATGTGAATCATGCCAGAAATCTGTGTCTTTACATTCCAAATCAAGCAGTGCACTTGAATGGCAAACCAAAAAATATTGCATTTTATATATATATGTAATTCAGGAGGGAAGTAAACCATAGGATAATAATACATAGGAGCAGAATGAGGCCATTCAACCTATGGAATCTGCTCTGCCATTTGATTATGACTGATCTATTTCCCTCCCCACCTCATTCTCCTGTCTTCTCCCCATAACGACTTGACTTACCAAGAATCTATCAACCTCTGCCCGATGCCATCTGTGGCAATGAATTCCACAGATTCATCATCTTAAGCTACCAAAACATCCGATCTCCATTCTAACTAGATGCCACTTTACATTGAGTTTGTGCCCTCTGGTCCTAGACTCCCCCACAATAGGAATATTCTCTCCACATCCATTTTATCCGACCTTTCAACATTCAACAGGTTTCAATGAGACTTCCAACCCCTCACCCTACATTCTTCTAAATGCCAGCAAGTACAGGCCCAGAGCCATCAAACACTCCTCATATGATAAGCTTTTCAACCCAGAATCATTTTCATGAACATCCTTTGAACCCTCTCCAATGTCAGCACATCCCTTCTTAAATAAGGGGTCCAAAACTGCTCACAATACTCTGAGGCATCACCAGTGCCTGATAACGGTTCAGCATTACGTCCTTGTTTTTAAATTCTTGTCCTCTCAAGATGACTGCTAACTTTGCCTTTGCCTTCCTTCCCACTGACTCAACTTGCAAATTAACCTCCATGAGGATTACCAAGTCCCTTTGCACCTTTGATTTTTGAACTTTCTTCCCGTTTAGAAAATAGTCTATGCTTTTATTCTTTCTGTCAAAGTGCATGACCATACACTTCCTGATACTGTGTTGCATCTGCCATTTCATTGCCAATTCTCCCAATCTGCCCAAGCCCTTCTGCAGCCTCCCTGCTTCCTCTACACTACCTACTTATTGTCTGCAAACTTGGCCACAAAGTCATGAATTATGTCACCCAAATCATTGACGTACAATGAAAAAACAAGTGGTCCCAACATGGTCCCTGCAGGACACCACTTGTCACCAGCAGCCACAATCAGAAAAGGCTCCCTTTATTTCTTCTCTTTCCCTCCTGCCAATCAGTGAATGCTCTATCCATGCTAGTATCTTTCCTGAAATATCATGGGCTCATATCTTGTAGCAGCCTCCACGTACAACACCTTGTCAAAAGCCTTCTGAAAATCCAAGCACAGTACACAACATCCACTGACTCTAAGTCTAGCCTGCTTGTTATTTCCTCAAGTAGTTCCAACAGATTTATCAGGCAAGATTTTCCCTTAAGGAAACCATGCTGACTGATGTATTTTACCAAGTTCCTCCAGGGGTCCCGAAACCTCATACTTGACAATTGACTCCAACATCTTACCAGTCTTCCTTTCTTCTTGAAGAGTTAACTGACATTTGCAATTTTTACTGCTCGGGAACCATGCCAGAATCCGCTGACTCTCGAAAGATCATTACTAATGTCTCCACAGTATCTTCAGCCACCTCTTTCAGAACCCTTTGGTGTAGCCTATCTGGTCCAGGTGACTTATCTACCTTCAGACCTTTCAGCTTCCCAAGCACCTTCTCCCTAGTAATAGCAACTTCACTCACCTCTGCCCCCTGACATTTTCAAACTTCTGGTATACTGCTAGGGTCTTCCACATTGAAGACTGATGCAAAATATTTTTTCAGTCTGTACACCATTTCCTTGTTCCCCCATAACTACCTCTCCACCATCATTTTTAAGTAGTCTGTTACCTACTTACACCTCTTTTACTCTTCATATAGCTGAAAAAACCCTGTTGTATCCTCTTTGATATTATTGGCTTCAGGTTTCATCTTTTCCCTCCTTATGGCTTTTTCAGTTGTCTTCTGTTGGTTTTTACAAGATTCCTAATCCTCTAAATTCCCACTAGCTTCTGCTCTATTATATGCCCTTGCTTTTGCTTTTATGGTGGCTTTCATTTCCCTTGAGTCATCCTGGCTTTAGAATATTACTTCTCTTTGGGATGTATCTATCCTGTACCTTCTGAGTTGCTCCCAGAAACCGCAGCCATTGTTGCTCTGCTAACATCCCTACTGATGCCTCCTTCCAATCAACTTTGACCAGCTCCTCTCTCATACCTCTGTAATTCCCTTTACTCCACTGTAATACTGATACATTTGACATTAGCTTTTCCCTTTAAAATTACAGGGAGATTTCTATCATTTCTGTGAACAAGATGGTGGCGCACATGGACGCAGCGGCCACTCATGGAGTGATAAGTGTATCTAGTGTTTGTTCTGTTTGTCCTAGACGCATAACATACAGTCCGAATATGCTCGTTAACCTCAGGGCATACCATGTCGGAAAAACTAACAAGTTCTGGTGTGACATGGACAGTTTACACCGCTATGGACTACTATCCACTACCAAGCCGGTTGCTTCCCAAGGGAGGAGGAAGCGAAAGCGCTGTGAGAGAAGACAAAAGAGGGGTAAGAGGGCCGGCATCCATTCTAGGATAAAAGCTAACCCCACCAGGCCAGCGGTACCGTCCCTCCTGCTCTCAAATGTCCGCTCCATCGACAACAAGCTGGATGAGCTGCGTCTGCTGAGAGAAACACACAAGGAATTTAAAGACTGCTGTGTGTATGTCTAAACGGAATCCTGGCTCCACGACAACATACCAGACGCGGCGATACAGCTACAGGGAATGACATCGTTTCGTGTGGACAGAGAGGCAGCTAGCTCCGGCAAGAGCGAGGTCTAAGTATTGATATAAACAAAGACTGGTGTGTGAACGCTACAGTAGCTGCTAAACACTGCTCACCGCTGGCTGAATTTCTCATTGTGAAATGCCGGCCGTTCTATCTGCCGAGGGAATTCACTATCATGCTTGTGGCAGCTGTTTACGTAGCTCCCAATGCCAATGCTGAGGCTAATGCTAACGAAGCAGTGGGAGGCCTACATGAAGCCATCAGTAAGCTACTGACTACACATCCTGACAGCTTTGTGGTGATTGCTGGAGACTTTAACCACACCAGCTTAAAGACTGTGTTCCCCAAATTCCTGCAATATGTGGATTTCAAAACCAGGGAGACAATACAGTGGACTTGGTTTATACAAATACACCACAGGCATACAAAGCAGCCCCCCGCCCCCAACTTGGCCACTCTGACCACATATCTGTCATGTTAACACCAGCGTGAGAGGTGGTGCAGTGACAACAACTTGATGCTTAATGTCACCAAAACAAAGGAGATGATTGTCGATTTCAGATGGTCTCAGCCCGAGCACACACTCCTTAGCATCAGTGGCTCCACAGTGGAGAGAGCGGAAAACATTAAGTTCCTTGGGGTGCAGATCTCGGACAATCTCATCTGGTCCAGGAACACCACTGGGATTGTGAAACGAGCTCAGCAGAGATTGCACTTTCTGAGGAAGCTCAAACAAGCATCACTCCCCACTAACATCTTAACTACATTCTACAGAGGCATGGTTGTGAGTGTGCTGACCGTTTGCATCACAACTTGGTACTCCAGCTGCAATGCTGCCAACAAAAAAGCCTTGCAGAGGGTGGTTCGGGGAGCAGAGAAGGTTACTGGGGTCTCCCTACCTTCTGCCTAAGACCTCTTTCAGAGTCGATGCTTCCAGAAGACACGATACATCATTAAAGATCCCTCACACCCTCTCCATAAACTGTTATGTTCTTCTGCCATCAGGTAAACTTTACAGGAGCATCAAAACTAAAACCACAAGGCTACTAAACAGCTTCCTCTCACAGGCAGTCAGACTGCTAAATAGCTGCTCTACCTGAATCTGCTTCGGACACTTTTAACTTGCACTGGACACTTATAAATTGTTTTTAACTGACAGGTGGCTGTTGTGTTTTACTATTTATTGTTATGTTTATTATTTAGTGCTGCGTTTGTTATGATTGCACTGCTCCTGGGAAACACTGTCTCATTTTGCCCTGCAGAGCTGATGTACGGTTAGAATGACAATAAAGTTTTTGAACCTTGAATATTATGATCGTGTTAACTGTTCCTTTATCTTAAGCTCTCTAATCAAATCTAGTTCATCACACGACACCCAATCCCCTAGTGGGCTCAACCACAAGCTGCTCTAAAAAGCCATTTCATTGGCATTCTACAAATTCTCTCTCAATTTTGCCCTTTTATCCCCAACAGTTCAAGCAAATCTGCCACAAGCACATGGGTCCCCTTCGGGTTTAGGTGAACCCATCCCTTTTGTACAGGTTACACTTTCCCCTGAAGAGACCCGACGTTCCAGAACTTTGAAAACCCTGCTACCTACACCAGTTCCTCAGCCACAGATTCACCTGCCAAATCATCCTATTCTTACCCTCACTGGCATGCGGCACAAGAAGCAATCCAGGGAGTACAACCCTAGAGGTTCTGTTTTTCAGTTCCCCAAATTCTCTCTTCAGTACCTCCTCCCTTTTTGCCAATATGTACAAGATTTCTGGCTGTGCACCCACCACTTTAGAATGCTGTGGACCCAATCTGAGATGTCCCTGATTCTGGCATCTTGGGAGGCAATTTGCTATCTGGGTGTCTTTATCGCATCCACAGTATATTTCATGTCCACTCCTCTAACTATGAAATCCCCTGACATTACTGCAGTCCTCTTCTCCCTCCTCCTTACCTCCAGAGACCCAATTGCTGAGGCTTCCCTAGGTAGCTACCCCACCCCCCCAAAAAAGTATCCAAAATGGTATGTTTACTATTAACGGTAACAATGACAGTGGTAATCTGTACTGGCTGTCCATTTCTTTTCCCTCTCCTGACAGTCAACCAGCAATTCAGTCAACCCTCCCTGTAGCTCCCATCTCAGCTCCTCAGTTTCCCATATGAGCCAAAGTTCATCGAGCTGCAGCTCTAGTAATCTCGTACCCAATGATGATAAGATGATTTTTAAACAAGCAAAATGAATACAGGAAGGAAATAGAGGGCTTAATAACATGGTGTCATGATAACCTTTCCTTCAAAGTCAGTGAGCAAAATAAAGTAGCTGGTCAGTAACTTCAGGAAAGGAAGTGTGGAGGTTGAGAGCTTCAGTTACTAGGAGTGAACCATCAGACAGCCCATCCTGATTCAGTGACAGAGACACTATGGTCAAGAAAGCTCACGTCTACTTCTACTTCCTTGAGAAGCTAAAGAAATCTGGCACATCCCATTGAAACTTCCTTAGAGCATCTTACCTGGCAATGCATAAGACCACAAGAGCCTGCACATCACAGAAAGCAGTCTCCCCTCCAATGGACTCTCAATACTTCTCATTGCTTCAATAAAACAGGAAGGATAATTAAAGACCCCTTTCATCATCAGACCTGAAAGGACATGCTCAAGCATTATTCTACCCACTGTATAAGTATATTGAATGGTTCCCTGGTATGGCAAGATGGACTCTTGACTTCACGATCTATGTTTTTATCACTTTGCACCTTGTTGTTTACCTGTACTGCACTTCACTTCACTGCTGTTACATGTTACAAACCCCATTTCCAGAAAAGTTGGGATATTTTCCAAAATGCAATAAAAACAAAAATCTGTGATGTTAATTCACATGAACCTTTATTTAACTGACAAAAGTACAAAGAAAAGCTTTTCAATAGTTTTACTGACCAACTTAATTGTATTTTGTAAATATACACAAATTTAGAATTTGATGTCTGCAACACACTCAACAAAAGTTGGGACAGAGGCATGTTTACCATTGTGTTACATCACCTTTCCTTTTAATAAAACTTTTTAATCGTTTTGGAACTGAGGATACTAATTGTAGTAGATTTGCAATTGGAAATTTTGTCCATTCTTGCTTGATGTAAGACTTCAGCTGCTTAACAGTCCGTGGTCTGCGTTGTCTGATTCTCCTCTTATGATGCGCCATACATTTTCAATAGGAGATAGATCTGGACTGGCAGCAGGCTAGTCAAGCACACGCACTCTGTGTCTACAAAGCCACGCTGTTGTAGCCCGTACAGAATGTGGTCTGGCATTATCCTGCTGAAATAAGCATGGACGTCCTGGGAAGAGACGTCACCTTGATGGCAACATATGTCTCTCTAAAATCCTAATATACGCCTCAGAGTCAATAGTACCTTCACATACATGCAACTCACCCATGCCGTGGGCACTGATGCATCCCATAGCATCACAGATGCTGGCTTTTGCACCTTTCGCTCATAACAATCAGGATGGTCGTTTTCATCTTTGGCACGGAGAACTTGACACTCGTTTCTTTGGAAAACTAGCTGAAATGTGGACTCAACTGACCACAGCACACGGTTCCACAGTCTTTCGGTCCATCTGAGATGAGCTCGGGCCCAGAGAACTCGCCGGCGTTTCTGCATAAAGTTGATGTATGGCTTCCTCCTTGCGTAATACAGTTTCAAGTTGCATTTCTGGATGCAGAGATGGACTGTGTTAAGTGACAATGATTTTCGGAAGTACTCCCGAGCCCAGGTGGCTATAATTGTCACAATAGTATGACGATTTCTTAGACAATGCTGCCTGAGGGCTCAAAGATCATGCGCATTCAACAGTGGTTTCCGACCTTGCCCTTTATGCACTGTAGATGTTGAAAGACCCAAATTCTCTGCAATCTTGCGTTGGGAAATGTTCCTTTTGAACTGACTAACAATTCTCTCACGAATTTTGGCACAAAGGGGTGAGCCATGACCCATCCTTGCTTGCAAAGACTGAGCCTTTGATGGACGCTACTTTTAAACCCAGTCATAATACCTCACCTGCTACCAATTAGCCTGCTTAATGCGGAGTCTTCCAAACCAGTGTTACTTGGAATATTCTTTTCAATCTTATTTTAACTCTGTCCCAGCTTTTGTTGAGTGTGTTGCTGCCATCAAATTCTAAATTTGTGTATATTTACAAAATACAATTAAGTTGGTCAGTAAAACTATTGAAAATCTTTTCTTTGTACTTCTGTCAGTTAAATAAGGGTTCACGTGAATTAACATATCATAGATTTTTGTTTTTATTGCATTTTGGAAAATATCCCAACTTTTCTGGAAATGGGGTTTGTAATTGTTTTACCTTGTTCTACCAGTGTTCAATACCCCGTCTGATCTGTATGAACAGTACGTAGGACAAGATTTTCACTGCACCTTGGTACATGTGACAATAATAAACCAATTCCAATAAGCTACAATACTGATGATTTAGTATCTATAAATAAGGTAACCAAAAGGAGTTTCTACTTCTGATATAGTAATTGACGTGTGAAAGACATACCATGCAAGTTAAAATATTCATGAAATTCATTTCATGTTTCAGGAACTAGTAAACACCAAACTCACAATTTCAGTATAAAGACATTTTCTAACCCCATCAAAGGCAATCTCCCCTCTTTCACTGTCAAATATTTTACAATTTTTGAAATCATTAACCTCCTCTTGAGCTTCGCCAAGTTGAAACCATTCCAGTGACTTTTCAATGATATTATTTTGGAAGCCTTTAGTTTAAATGACTTAAATTAGATGGTCCAAATTATATGACATTTTGCCTATGCAACAACATATAAACTATATTTCTATTTTCAAATGTATATAATTTGTGTTATGACTTTACCAACAATCAGAAGTTTAGCAAAATACCTTTCAGAGTCCTTATTTACCAATATCAGAATCTTGCTCATGACTCTTTGTTTCCATTTATTATTAATTTTTTACAAAATCCATCACTGAAATGCCCAAAGCATTTTGACCCCAATGTCCAAGTCTGTAACATAAATAATAATAGGACAGTCAATGTGACAGCTGGATGCAGTACCAGAATATCAAAACACACTGAAATTTATGAGTGGTTGATGATGAAACACAAGCTCAACAGAAACATTTTTTAAAAAAAGGTGTACAACACAGAGCTGTTGCCTGTAAAATACACAACTATTTGTAAAAGGTTTACACTGACTGCATCCACATCATCCTTCTAACTAGATCATGTTTTTAAAAAACTGCAGATACTAGAAAACTGAAATAAAAACAGATAATGCTGAAAATTGTCAGCAAGTCAGACTGCACCTGCAAAGAGAAACAGATTTAACATTTTAGACAGGAGTTCTCTCATCAGGTTATTCTGGTGAATGCTCATAGCAGGACTTATTTTCTTTTTCCAGTGGGTGCATGACCTAATAGGTGATCCAGCAATTGCCAACTCAATGGTACAAAGATTGAATTTTTCAGTTTCAGTTAACCTTTGCTTCCCATGTCCCCCACTCCCCTTCCAAGTCTCCCATCTTTGTTTGTTTTCTCATATCTCTCCTCCTCCAGCTGCAACCACCTCCTCATTGTCCATCATTCTCCCATCTTTGTTCCTTTTCTCATATCACTTTATCACCCACTAGCATCTGCATCTACCATTGAGTAAAAGAAAATTACCTCTGACATCACCCCTATACCTTCCTCCAAACACCTTAAAAGTTATGTCCCCTTGTTTTAGCCATTTCCATCCCGGAGAAAAGTCTCCGGCTGTTCACTTGATTTATGCCTCATCTTCTACACGCTATGATATCACCTCACGCCCTCCTTCGCTCCAAAGAGATGCACAATCTATCATAAGACATGCTCTCTAATCCAGACAGTATGGTGGTAGACCATTTCTGTGCCCTCTCTACTGCTTCCAAGTCCTTTGTATAAGGAGGCAAGCAGAACTGTATAAATATTCTATGTGATCTAAACAGAATTTTATAGATCTGAATATTACATCATGGTCCTTGAAATTAATCCTCCAACTAATGAAGGCCAATGCATGATATACCTTAACCACCTTATCAACTTGCACAGTAATGTTTACAGACCAATGGACATGAAATGTGATCCCTCTGTTCCTCCACAATGCTAAGAATCCTGTCACTATATTGCCTTCAATTTTTACTTTCCGAAGTGCAGCACTACACACTTTTCCAGATTGAAATCCATCTGCCACTTCTCAACACAGTTCTGCATCCTATCAATGTTCATTTGTAACCTACAATAACCTTCAACACTTATCAACAGCATTGCAAACCTTCACACCATCTGAAGACTTCTAACCCACCCATCAACTTCCTCAACAGATCATTTGTTAAAATAAAATGAGCTGGGGGGGGGGGGGGGGGAGAAGAGAACAGATCCCTGTGGAACACCATTGGTCATTGCACTCTATCTGCCACTCCTTATCTTCTGTAGGCAAGCCAATACTGTATCCACACAGCAACGTTTCTCTGGGTCCCTACCATAAATAGGTTTCTGAATAAACCTACTATGAGGAACCTTGTCAAATGCTTCATTAAAATCCATGTACTCCACATCAACTGCTCTGCTTTCAATGTTTTCTCAATTCCAAAGAATTCAATCAAGCTAGTGAAACACAAACCTGCTTCTCACAAAGCCATGTTGACTATCACTAATCATAGTATGCTTCTCCAAAAGCTCACAAACCCCGTGCCTAAGAATCCTCTCCAATGGTTTGCCCATTACTGACAAAAGACTGGTCTATAGTTCCCTGGATTATCACCATTAACTACTTGAACAAAGGAATAACATTTGCCACTCTCCAACCCTTTATCACTACAGTTATAGCCAGTGAGGATGCAAAGTTCATACCAAAGGTGCCGCAATCTCTTCCCTCACTTCCTGGGATATATAGCACATCTTTCTTAAGATCGATATTGTTCAGTATATCAGCCCATTCAATGCTCACGACACATTCGCCACGGTCCCTTTCACTGGTGAATACCGAGGTAGTCATTAAGAACCGCCCCTACCTCTAACACCTGATCATTAATACTCTCACTCTAGTCATCCACTTATTCTTCACTTATGTGTATATAACACCATGGAGTTTTCCTTAACCCTACTCGCCAAAGCCTTCTCATGCTCCCTTCTAGCTCTAAGACAATTCTTCAGCTCCTTCCTAGATACCTTGTAATTTTCAATGAGCACTGTCTGATCCTTGCTTCTTAAACCTTAATCTTTCTTCCTCTTGACAAGATGTTCCATCCTACCATCCTTTCCCTACTTCAATGGAAAAAACCTATCCAAAGCCCTATGCAAGGGTTCTTTAACAGCTTTCAGATTTCTGTTGTGCACTTCCCCGAGTACATCTGGTCTCAACTTATGCTCCCAAGTCCCTGTCTAATAGCATCACCATTTGCCTTCCCCTAATTAAATATTTTATCTTATGGTCTGCTCCTATCCCTCTCCAAGTCTGTGGTAAAGCTTGGAATTGTGGTCAGTGTCTCTGAAATGCTCACCTGCTGAGAGATAATGTCACCAACCTGGGTTCATTGCCTAGCACCAAATCCAGCATGGGCTCTCCTGGTAGTCAGCCCAGAGAGCATGGGCTTGACTGTGTCAGGAATCCTTCCTGTTCACACAGAACAAATTCCAACTCATCTGACCCTTTGTACTGAGGAGGTATCGATCAATATTAGGGAAGTTGAAGCCACCCATGAAAATAACCCTGTTAATTTTACACATTTCCAAAACTTGCCTCCCAAACTGCTTCTCAGTGTCTGTGTTATTGGGGGGGTGGGGGAAGAGAAGAGCAGGGGATGAGTTAATAGAATATTCCCAATAGAACATATAGAACAAAGAATAGTACAGCACATTACAGGCCTTTCGGCCCACAATGTTGTACTGACCCTCAAACCCTGCATCCCATATAACCCCCCCCCCCACCTTGAATTCCTCCATATACCTGTCTAGTAGTCTCTTAAACTTCACTAGTGTATCTGCCTCCACCACTGACTCAGGCAGTGCATTCCACGCACCAACCACTCTGAGTAAAAAACCTTCCTCTAATATCCCCCTTGAACTTCCATCCCCTTACCTTAAAGCCATGTCCTCTTGTACTGAGCAGTGGTGCTCTGGGGAAGAGGCGCTGGCTATCCACTTTTATCTATTCCTCTTAATATCTTGTACACCTCTATCATGCCTCGTCTCATCCTCTTCCTCGCCAAAGAGTAAAGCCCTAACTCCCTTAATCTCTAAACCAGGCAGCATCCTGGTGAATCTCCTCTGTCCCCTTTACAATGCTTCCACATCCTTCCTATAGTGAGGCGACCAGAACTGGACACAGTAAGTGTGGTCTAACCAGAGTTTTATAGAGCTGCGTCATTACATCATGACTCTTAAATACTATCCCTCGACTTATGAAAGCTAACACCCCATAAGCTTTCTAACTACCCTATCTACCTGTGAGGCAACTTTCAGGGGTCTGTGGACATGTACCCCCAGATCCCTCTGCTCCTCTACACTACCAAGTATCCTGCCATTTACTTTGTACTCTTACCTTGGAGTTTGTCCTTCCAAAGTGTACCACCTCACACTTCTCCGGGTTGAACTCCATCTGCCACTTCTCAGCCCACTTCTGCATCCTATCAATGTCTCTCTGCAATCTTCAACAATCCTCTACACTATCTACAACACCAACAACCTTTGTGTCATCTGCAAACTTGCCAACCCACCCTTCTACCCCCACATCCAGGTTGTTAATAAAAATCATGAAAAGTAGAGGTCCCAGAACAGATCCTTGTGGGACACCACTAGTCACAACCCTCCAATCTGAATGTACTCCTTCCACCATGACCCTCTGCCTTCTGCAGGCAAGTCAATTCTGAATCCACCTGGCCAAACTTCCCTGGATCCCATGCCTTCTGACTTTCTGAATAAGACTGCCGTGTGGAACCTTGTCAAATACCTTACTAAAATCTATGTAGATCACATCCACTGCACTACCCTCATCTATATGCCTGGTTACCTCCTCAAAGAACTCTATCAGGCTTCTTAGACACGATCTGCCCTTCACAAAGCCATGCTGACTGTCCCTGATCAGACCATGATTCTCTAAATGCCCATAGATCCTATCTCTAAGAATCTTTTCACAACAGCTTTCCCAACACAGAAAGACAGAAGACAGACAGACATACTTTATTGATCCCGAGGGAAATTGGGTTCCGTTACAGTCGCACCAACCAAGAATAGTGTAGAAATATAGCAATATAAAACCATGAATAAATAAGTAATTAATGTCAAGTGGAAATTAGTCCAGGACCAGCCTATTGGCTCAGGGTGTCTGACACTCCGAGGGAGGAGTTGTAAAGTTTGATGGCCACAGGCAGGAATGACTTCCTATGACGCTCAGTGTTGCATCTTGGTGGAATGAGTCTCTGGCTGAATGTACTCCTGTGCCTAAACAGTACATGATGGAGTGGATGGGAGACATTGTCCAAGATGGCATGCAACTCACTGGTCTATAATTACCTGGACTATCCCTACTACCTTTTTCAAAGAAGGGGACAACATTCGACTCCCTCCAATCCTCCGGTACCATTCCTGTGGACAACGAGGACATAAAGATCCTAGCCAGAGGCTCAGCAATCTTTTCCCTCGCCTCATGGAGCAGCCTGGGGAATATTCCATCAGGCCCCAGGGACTTATCCATCCTAATGCATTTTAACAACTCCAACACCTCCTCTCTCTTAATATCTACAACCTCACTCATACTGTCCTCACTGTCATCAAGTTCCCTCTCAGTGGTGAAGAAAAGTATTCGTTGAAGACCTCGCTCACTTCCACAGCATCCAGGCACATCTTCCCACTTTTATCTCTAATCTGTCCTACCTTCACTCCTGTCATCTTTTTGTTCTTCACATAATTGAAGAATGCCTTGGGGTTTTCCTTTACTCTACTCGCCAAGGCCTTCTCATGCCCCCTTTTTGCTCTTCTCAGCCCCTTCTTAAGCTACTTTCTTGCTACCCTATATTCCTCAATAGACCCATCTGATCCTTGCTTCCTAAACCTCATGTATGCTGCCTTCTTCCACCTGACTAGATTTTCCACCTCACTTGTCACCCACGGTTCCTTCACCCTACCATTCTTTATCTTCCTCACCGCAACAAATTTATCCCTAACATCCTGCAAGAGACCCTTAAACATCGACCACATGTCCATAGTACATCTCCCTGCAAAAACATCATTCCAATTCACTCCTGCAAGTTCTAGCCTTATTGCCTCATAATTTGCCCTTCCCCAATTAAAAATTTTCTTGTCCTCTCTAATTCTATCCTTTTCCATGATAATGCTAAAGGCCAGGGAGCGGTGGTAACTGTCCCCCAGATCTCACTCACTAAGAGATCTGTGACCTGACCCAGTTCGTTACCTAATACTAGATCTAGTATGGCATTCCCCCTAGTCAGCCTGTTAACATACTGTGACAGGAATCTGTCCTGGACACACTTAACAAACTCTGCCCCATCTAAACCCTTGGAACTAATCAGGTGCCAATCAATATTAGGGAAGTTAAAAGTCCCCCATGATAACAACCCTGTTATTTTTGCACCTTTCCAAAATCGGCCTCTCAATCTGCTCAGCATTTCTGCTGCCACCAGGGGGCCTATAGAATACCCCAATAGAGTAACTGCTCCCTTCCTGTTCCTGACTTCCACCCACACTGACCCAAAAGAGGATCCTGCTATATTACCCACCCTTCTGTAGCTGTAATAGTATCCCTGACCAGTAATGCCATCCCTCTTCCCCTTTTCCCCCCTCGCTATCCCTTTTAAAGCACTGAAATTACTTTATTGAGAATCCATTCCTGCCCTTGTGCCAGCCAAATCTCTGTAATGGCCACTACATCTTAATTCCATGAATGTATCTAAGCTCTCAGTTTATCACCTTTGTTCCTAATGCTTCTTGCATTGAAGTACACACACGTCAGCCCTTCTACCTTACCACCTTTACACCCTTTATTCTGCTTCTCTTTCCTGAAAGCCTCTTTATATGTTAGATCTGGCTTTACTCCATGCACTTCTTTCACTGCTCTATCACTCCGGGTCCCACCCCCCCTTGCAAATTAATTTAAACCCTCCCCAACCATGCTAGCAAACCTACCTGCAAGGACATTGCTCTCCCTCGAGTTCAGGTGCAACCCATCCAATCTGTACAGGTCCCACCTTCCCCAGAAGAGATCCCAATGATCCAAAACTCTAAAACCCTGCCCCCTACACCAACTCCTCAGCCACACATTCAACTGCCATCTCCTCCAATTCTTACCATCACTATCATGTAGCACTGGCAGCAATTCTGAGAACGCCACCCTTGAGGTCTTGTTCTTCAGTCTTCTGCCTAGTTCCTGAAACTCACACTTCAGGACCTCATCCCTCTTCCTGCCTATGTCGTTGGTACCAACATGTATCATGACTTCTGTTTGCTTTCCTAGCATCCGGGAGGCCACAAACCATGCGGGTGTCCTCATGTCCACAAAATCTCCTGTCTGCTCCCAACTATAGAGTCTCCAATGATGACAGCTCTCCTCTTCTCCATCCCATCATTCTGCACCACAGGGTCAGACTCAGTGCCAGAGGCTCTGCCACCGTGGCTCACACCTGGTCGGTCGTCCCTGCCAACAGTATCCAGGACAGTAAACTTATTATTCAGGGGAATGGCTACAGGGGTGCTCTGCACTACCCATCTACTCACCTTCACTTTCCCCCCTCTGACAGTCACCCAACAACCTGCTTCCGACAGCCTAAGTGTGACTAGCTCCCCGTAGCTCTTATCTATGACTGCCTCATTCTCCCTTATGAGTCGAAGGCCATCCAGCTGCCACTCCAGATTCCTCACACAGTCTTCCAGATCGCCCAGCCACATGCACCTGGCAGATGTGACTCTGCAGGAGAGGGGAGTTCCCCCAAGACTGCCACATCTCACAGGAGAGGCACATCACCTTCTCAGGAGGCATTGTAAAGACTAACTGGGAACAAGCTCGTCCTCCGCCTCTCAAGTCAGAGCATCAAAGCTCCACTCCTTCACTGGCCGCTCCGCTTGAGCTACCCCTCTATTTGTTTGAGCTTTTCAAGCTGCTTGGTCACCTGACCTCGATTGCCTAGTCAGCTGCTTTCTGCTGAGTCTGAGCTATTCAAGTCTTGATTTGACTTGATTGCACAGTACAACTGCCAAAACTGCCAGAATCTCTCGAGTCAAAGCTCCTCTCCTTCACTGGCCTCTTTCCACCTTTTTTTAAATGATACTCCCTTCCTGTTTCAGACTTCCAGCCACACTGACTTAGTAGATAATCCCTTCAGCATGTCCTCACTTTCTAGAGCTACAATACTACCTCTGACCAGCAATGCCACAACCACCCTCTCACCACTTTGACTTCTCTGCTTATCCCTTTTGAAAAAGCTAAACCAGGAATATCCAGCAGCTATTGCTCTGTAATGGCCACCACACTGTAGTTCCATATCTGGATTCATAGTACAATTACATCACCCTTGATCCTGATACTATTTGCATTAAAATACACACACACACACACACACTAGCCCATGTAACTGACAGCAAGTATGCCCTTTCCACTTCCTTCCTCAATGTCTCGCTAAACATGGCATCTACCTTTACACCAACTGCCCTATCTCTCTGGTTCTAATCCCCATCACACTAGTTTAAACACTCCCCAACAGTTCTAGCAAACCTACCCCCAAGGATATTGGTCACTCTCGAGTTCAGGTGCAAGCCATTCCTTTTGTATAGGTCATACCTTCCCCAGAAGAAATCGCAATGATCCATAAACCCTGCCCCTTACACCAATTCTTCAGCCACACATGCCAAATCACCTATTCTTACCCTCACTGCATATGGCATAGGCAGTAATCCAGAGATTTACCACCCTTGAGATCTTGCTTTAGTACCCAACTCCCTAAATTCTCTCTTTGTGATCTCATTCCTTTTCCTATCTATCCCATGTCATTGGCACCAATATGTACCACAACTTCACCCGCCCCTTAAGAACACTGTGGGCCCAAGCTGAAACATCCCAGGCACTACACAGGAGAGGCTACACACTATCTAGTATTCCACGTCCTGTCTGCTCCTGTAACTACTGAATCCCTATCACCATCACTGTTTTCTCCCCACTTCCCTTATGAACCACAGAGCCCAGCTCAGTGCCAGACCTGGTAGTTGCTATGGCTTTTCCGTTAGGGCGTCCCCACCAACAGGATCCAATGTGGTATTGTAGCGGTGTGCTACACGCAGCGCTAAAATAACAACACGGTGTCGGTAAACTGCAGTTAAAGAAAGATTTTATTCGAACTTCACAGCCTTGCTTTAAAGCCTCCCTGATCCCGCCCTCCCTGGGCGCGGATGCTGTAGGGGCACGTACTCACAATCCCCCGCAGGCTTTTCCTTTTGTTAGTGAAGCAGACCTGGCGCCCTTTTGGGACTGGCCTTTGTGCCGGCATGCTGGCTATTTGTGAGCCGGTTCGAGTGCGCTAGGAAGTGGGTCGCCACGGTATACCTTTTACTGAGGAGGAATGGCAGCAGTACTATGTGCTATCTACCTACTCCCTTTTCCTCTCATAAGTCACCCAGCTACCTTCCTCCTGCAACTCCAATATGACTATCTTCCTGTAGCTCTTATCTACCACCTCCTTTTGCTCCTGCATGAGCAGAAATTGACTGAACATTCTTCCCCCACCTTCCCTCCCTCCAGAAATTTTGCAGCTCACGTTTTTAGTCCTGGCTTTCTTTCCACATAAGCGGCCCTTCCTGCTGTTTTTCCAGCAGTTTTTGTTTTTGCTTGGCTTAAACACAATGCTGAAAACTTTATCCCACGAGCATCATTCCGGAGTTAGTTAATTTCAAATCTTAAGCCAGCAGTGTTTGTTACTGACATCAGGTGAAGGAATATCCTCTCATTTTCAGAAGTACACAACAATATTTATCCACTTCTTAGAAATGCAAAGCAGCTAGTTCCTTACAAGTAAATGCAGACATTTCAGTCTAACTTCTGTCATCCCTCCCAACAGACCACAACCCCTCATCTGGCACTTTCCCCTACAAACACAGGAGTTGCAACACCTATCCCAACCCTGTTTATTACATTCTTTGTTCATGACGTAACCTCTTCTACCTCACCAAGGCCAAGTGTAGGCTGGGGGCAATCCCTTTACTGAGCACCTTCAAAAGCCACCATGATATACGAGTTACCCTCCCATCCTGACCTGCCTGTCCAACATCTCCATTGTTGGGGTCTGGTTAAATGCAAACCAGACCTGTCCTCAAACCCCATAGGCATTGAATTTTCCAATTACAGGTAACACCTCCCCAGCACGTTTCTTACTCTCTCTTGATTTGCCTCAAACCTCTCTTCATCTGGTTCCAGAACCTGCAGCCTTTTATTGTCTCAACTTATCTTCCTGCTTGTGTCTACATTCGCCACCTCTTCTCCCATCATGCCTCCTTATCTGCTTCCATCAACCCTCCTACTCATCTCTTTACAGCTACTATCACCACTCCACCCCCAGTACACTAACCCTGATGCTTGATGCTAAACCTTGGTTAACACTGTCTTCACAAATTCTGCCTGACCTACTGAGTACCACCTACAGATTTTTTTTAGTTCCAGATAACAGCATCAGTAATCCCTTATGTTTCCATTTTAATCAAATTTATTGGCGTATAAAAAAAGTAGATAATTCACAAGTTTTTGTGGATTATAACACTGTACTGTCACTTGTATCCTTAATCATCTTAGAGCAAATCCATGCTGTCTAATTTACTTCTGCATTGGATCCCTACTCTGTTCCCAACATCAACCATGTACTTCCAAAACAAATCTGTTATCACAATGAAAACCAGATGAATTATTTGTTTCCCTCTAGGCATTCCCAAAACTGAATAAATGACACACATTGAAAAACTGACAGTTATATAGAAAGATCTGAAATGCCATGTAGCAATAACAAGTAACCTTGATCTCGATTGAATCCTTTCCCAAGAATTCAGGCAACTAGTAGAAAGATTATGGTTTTAGACAGATGGAATACTGAATGGAAAATGACCCAAGAATCCAAAAGGTCTCCTGACATTTATATTTTCTGCTCTTTTGTAATAAATCAAAGTAATAAATGCGGCCAACATACTTGATAGAACAAAGATATTCAGAAACATACAAAATATCAAACATATCAAAAATAAATTGTAAATGGGGAGCACAAATGTATGACATCCAACATCACTTTACTTCAACTTCCTGTTAATACAAAGTTTCTAATGAGCAGCCATCCAATGCAGCCAAGGAAGTTGCCAGATGTAACAATTCTTCTTACCACTGGATCCTGACTTCTGAGGCCGTGTGAGATCATCTCTGTGCAAGGCTTTTCCACTTTAATACTTTTGACACACTGGTTACATTGTGCAAAAAAGGTTGGCTGGTGGCGCAGTGAGATCAGTGGCGGTCTCGAGAAAGGAGGTTCTTGAGTTCGATCCAGTGACAGACTGCCCCCCCCCCCCCAAAGTGTGCTCTCCATCTGTGCCGAGTTGATGTCAAGCTTGCAACACTGCATCGCAAAAAAACACTGCCACCCTGCACAATGTTGTGTTTGAGTGCGTGTAAATGAGCTACAGTTTAGTTGAAGTTATACACTTAAAGAATTAGCCAAATATCATTGGGTTCACAACTTAGCTGTTCACATCGGAACAGTATTTGCTGTTTAAATAGTACAGCTATAAATGAGGCAACACAAAAAATAATTTGATCAGCAGGTTCAGTCATCTACAGAAACAATACAATTATCTTTTCATTATTTTATTAAAGAACACTGCTCAAAACATCTACTGCCATTCCCCCTCAATAACATCTATATCACATCGGATACTGTTGGCAGGGATGGCTCAACAGGGGAAGTACATTGCACAATGTACTTCTGAAAATGGGAGGATAATAAGACATTATTTTATTGAAAAGAACTAAAAGAATTGCTGTACTCAATTTTATATTAAGTTCTATCCAGTTAGTTTTATAATCTTTTGAGAAGGCTGGAACAACTGCATTTTCAAAATGCTTAAATCTCTTACCTGTGCTTCCATCTTGGGGATCTTGACCTTGAGCGAACCATCATGCCTGGCAATAAGATAAAACATATGATGCTCCACATTATAATCAAACAAATATTTAGCAACATTTGGAAATCAAGTTTGCCAAGTACTTATTATCTTATGCTTTCACAGAAATGAATTTTGTAACAAAAAGGAATAGAAAATTTATTGACATTTGCAACTGTATGGGATTTTTCCCTTTAGGGTGATAATTAACATTACTTCACACATCCAAAATTCAATAAAAATCAGTAGAAATGATAGCAATAATGCCAAGCCCAACACACAAGCACACGTATTGGATATAGAGACGATATTGTCTGTAAGGTTCTTCAGAAAGTCAAGAATGATACACAAATCTTATGGTTACAGTTAATTTTTATTGAATATTCAAAGTGTAGTGTAAGCATTTTGAACAAGGACAGTCTTGATTTACAGTCTTATGGCCTATCAAGCTTATAGACAAGAATTTAAAATTCCTAAGAGCTTCTACAGGTATATTAAGAGCAAAAGGATAGTAAAGGATAAAATTGGTCCTCTTGAAGATCAGAGTGGTCAACTATGTATGGAACTAAAAGAAATGGGGGAAGATCTTAAATGGTTTTTTTGCATCTGTATTTACTAAGGAAACTGGCAAGGAGTCTACGGAAATAAGGCAGTGAGGTCATGGAACATATACAGATTAAAGAGGAGGTCCTTGCTGTCTTGAAGCAAATCAGAGTAGATAAATCCCCAGGACCTGACAGAGTATTCCCTCGGACATTGAAGGAGGCTAATATTGAAATTGCAGGGGCCCTTGCAGAT
Organism: Hypanus sabinus; assembly: GCF_030144855.1. NCBI lineage: Eukaryota > Metazoa > Chordata > Chondrichthyes > Myliobatiformes > Dasyatidae > Hypanus > Hypanus sabinus. The sequence continues at coordinate 98,711,856 of NC_082709.1, forward strand.
ATATTTAAAACACTGGTATTCACGTGTAAGGTACCGGAGGTTTGGTGAATAGCTCATGTTGTTTTGTTGTTTAAAAAAGGCTCTAAAAGTAATCCAGGAAATTACAAGGAATTAGTAAGAGATAGGATCTACAAGTATTTGGATAGACAGGGACTTATTAGGGAGAGTCAACATGGCTTTGTGCATGGTAGGTCATGTTTAACCAATCTATTAAGAGTTTTTCGAGGAGGTTACCAAGGAAGTGGATGAAGGGAAGGCACTGGATGTTGTCTACATGGACTTCAGTAAGGTCTTTGACAAGGTTCCACATGGAAGGTTAGTTAGGAAGATTCAGTCGCTAGGTATACATGGTGAGGTAGTAAATTGGATTAGACATCGGCTGAATGGGAGAAGCTAGAGAGTGGTAGTGGAGGATTGCTTCTCTGAGTGGAGGCCAGTGACTAGTGGTGTGCCACAGGGATCAGTGCTGGGTCCATTGTTATTTGTCATCTATATCAATGATCTGGATGATAATATGGTAAATTGGATCAGCATATTTGCATATGATACAAAGATTGGAGGCGTAGTGGACAGTGAGAAAGGTTTTCAAAGCTTGCAGAGGGATTTGGCCCAGCTGGAAAAATGGGCTGAAAAATGGCAGATGGAGTTTAATACAGACAAGTGTGAGGTATTGCACTTTGGAAGGACAAACCAAGGTAGAATATATAAGGTAAATGGTAGGGCACTGAGGAGTACAGTAGAACAGAGGGATCTGGGAATACAGATACATAATTCCCTGAAAGTGGGGTCACAGATAGATAGGGTCGTAAAGAGAGCTTTTGGCACATTGGCCTTTATAAATCAAAGTATTGAGTATAAGAGTTGGAATGTTATGGTGAGGTTGTATAAGACATTGGTGAGGCCGAATTTGGAGTATTTGGAGTAATATGTGCAGTTTTGGTCACCAAATTACAGGAAAGATATTAATAAGGTTGAGAGAGTGCAGAGAACGTTTACAAGGATGTTGCCAGGACTTGAGAAACTGAGTTACAGAGAAAGGTTGAATAAGTTAGGACTTTATTTCCTGGAGCATGGAAGAATGAGGGGAGATTTGATAGAGGTGTATAAAATTATGATGGTTATAGATAGAGTGAATGCAAGCAGGCTTTTTCTACTGAGGCTAGGGGACATAAAAAAAAACCCCAGAGGACATGGGTTCAAGGTGAAAAGGGAAAAGTTTAAAGGGAACATTAGGGGGAGCTTCTTCACACGGAGAGTAGTGGGAGTGTGGAATGAGCTGCCAGTAAAGTGGTGTATGCAGGCCCACTTTTAACGTTTAAGAAAAACTTGGACAGGTACTTGAGAGGTGTAAGGAGGAATATGGTCTAGGTGCATGTCAGTGGGACTGGACAGAAAAATGGTTCAACACAGTCAAGAAGGGCCAAAAGGCCTGTTTCTGTGCTGTAATGTTCAATGGTTCTAACAAAAATTTATAAATACGTGATCGTACAAACATATAGGAAGATACTATAAAAAAAAATTTAATTGCATCTGAAAGCCTAATCCAAAATATGGTTGATCCATTTTACTGACTGTTCCTCAATGGATAACCTTTTTCAAATGCCTTCATGAAGGCCTTGGTCAACAATCCTACTGAACCCAACGGATGAACCCCACTGAACCCATGTATATACCTGTCAGTAGGTAGTCCCAAAAAACACAAAATAGGGCCACTAACTTCCCAAAATCCATTTTCAAATACAGTTGACCACCCTGCCCCCATCCACCAAGAGAAAAACCAATACTTGTAGCCCCAGCAACCCTTATCGTCAACTACCCCATAACTATTGATCTACTTTACAGAAGCAATGAAGAAACAAACCACCGACCACCACAGGAAATCAAGATTGATTTCACCCCTGATCTCAACCCTACATTTACCCCTATAACCACTGAGAATCCCCCGATCCCATTCAATACACCACCGCCACCACTCTCCACAGTCTCACCCCTTCATTCAACTGGTAGGTGGTGACATGCCCCCATTCTCCAGCCCATCCTGACCCCTTTCATCAACTGGAGAGTCCCTGATTCCACTCTACACATCTCCCAGCCAGTCCATTCATGAGAGAACCCATTCTTTCCAACCCCTGATCCTATTATCCACTTCCCCAACCCACGCGGCATTTCAAGATTCAATCTCCAACCCACACCCTCAGGGGGATCCTGGCTCCAGATTGCTTCTCCATGCCCGCAGTACGGACACCACCCCCACATGCGCCTAATGGCGGTAAAATTGGTAACGCGCATGCGTGCTCCCGCCGCCTTTGGCGGGGCCTCGCTCACCGGCGTTAAACGGAACGGCTGCCTGGCGCCTTCAGCGACAGATTCCGATATCACTGTCGCTACAACTTCGCTCCCTTTTGTTTCAAATCAGGGTAACGTACCGAGCAGCCGCCGGATTCAAACGGGCCCCGATGTCTTCTTTAGACTGGATCGAATCCACCGGCACCGGCACCCCGAAATATAGATAAGGTGAGGGATACCTGTTCCTGTACCCACGGTTCCACCCTTTTCTTCAAGGCGTCCACCCGCTTTCCTCACCCCACCAAGCTACTAGGAAACCTTCCAACCGTACTGGGATGGCGACTAATTCGTCTGCCCCAGAGATGTGCGCATGCGCGGGATCGCCCTCCGCCGAGGGCGCATGCGCGACATGGAGGCCGCTGTCCCGCCGAGTGGTGGTTGACACTCTCTGTCCCAACCCCCTGCCTTTCCCTCATATCCCTTCATGCCCTGACCAATCGTGAATCTATCAACCTCTGTCTTAGATATAGATAAAGACTTGGCCTCCACAGTTGCCCATGGCAAAGAATTTCTCAGATGCACCACTTTATGGCTAAAGAAATTCCTCATCTCCATTCTAAAAGGATGCCCCTCTAGTCTGAGGCTGTGTCCTCTTGTATATTCATGGTTTTTTTGTGCGTTCCTGTCCTGTATTCACTCGTCTTCCCACAAAATCCCCTATATAATTACCCCCTTTCAGTCAGAACGGGTTGTACGAGTCACCTGCGAAGTTGTATCAGCAGCTCTCAGTGTAGCATCCTCTACATCGGTGAAACCTGACGTCGATTAGGGCGATTTCTCGGTGGCCACACAATTCAGTTTGACTTCGTATTCCGACATGTCGGTCCCTGGGGCCTGGCCTCCCCTACTGTCAGGTTAGAGATACAGCACCTCATTTCCCGTCTGGGTAGTCTGCATCCTAATCTCATAAATATCGATTTCTCCCCTTCCCATTCTCCATTGTGATTCTCCTCGCATTCCTTCACCCTCTAGTGTCCCTCTTCCTTTCTCCCACTGTCCACTGTCCTCACCTATTGAATTCCTTCATTTTCATGTTTTTGTACTGATTTAGTTTGCACCAACAAAGAATAAAACTAAAACCACAGAAGTTCAAGGTATGTATATTTTATACAACCTTAAGATACATCTCCTTACAGGCAGCCACAAAGCAAAGAACCCCAGCAGATCCCATTAAAAACAAAAGTAGACTGTCCAAACACTCAGTGTGTAGAGAGAGGGGGAAAAAAGAACAAATTATACAAACAATAAAAGCAAGCTAACAGCATTCAGAGCTGAAGTTCACAGCAGCAGGGTTCACTGCAGCCGATCCATAAGACTATTAGTTGCTTCAGTTCCAATGGAAGTCTACCAGTAAATTTCAGCTTCAGGATTGTTTAGACACAGTTATGAAAACTGCAAGTGCTATTAAAATACAAAAAGAAAGTCTCAGTAAGTTTGCCAATATCTGGTCAATAAATTAGCAGAGGTGCAGACTCAATGTTCGTATTCTTTGATCCACAGCATCTGCAGTTGTATTTTTGTGTTTTGATTCGTTACTTCGCTGCGAAATCTCTTCAAGGTATGCCTACCCTGAAAAAGTTCAAATCTTCTCTTCGACGGGAGTTCAGTGAGACCCTCGCTCACTGTCCACGCTCCATTATCTCCACCTCTCTCTGTCTCTTCAAACACATCCTGACCCAGACACGGTCCGGTAATTCCCTCCGCCACCCCCTTCCCCTATCCCAGACCCCTCTCTCCTCTTTCAACTTTCTGCTTCTTTATCTCTACAGTTCTTTCATGCTTATCCCCTTCCCCCTCCCCCTCCCCCCTCCCCCTCCCCCCTTTATCTTTCCTCTGATTGGTTTTCCACCTGGCGCCTCTAGGCCCTACCCCCTCTATCTCTATTACTGGGCTTCGGCCCACTCTTCCCCCCCCCCCCCCCATTCAGGTCTCGGCCCGAAACGTTGGCTACTCTTTTCTCACGGATGCTGCCTGACCTGCTGAGTTCTTCCAGCGTTGTGTACGTATTCTTTGATCCACAGCATCTGCAGATGTATTTTTGTGTTTAGACTCAAGGTTGACTGCTTCTTTTACCATATCTTTGAAACTTGCAGCGTTTCAGCTTCTGACATTTTCTGTTTTTATTTAGTGTCAATTTTGTTTTAAGAAATCCCATGCTAGCTTTTGCTATCAATCCAGCTCATAGCCAATTATCCAAGAAGAGCTGCACACACAAAATGCTGGTGGAACGCAGCAGGCCAGGCAGCATCTATAGGGAGAAGCACTGTCAACGTTTCAGGTCGAGACCCTTCGTCAGCACTAACTGAAGGGAAAGATAGTAATAGATTTGAAAGTAGGAGGGGGAGGGGAGAATGTGAAATGATAGGAGAAGACCAGAGGGGGTGGGGTGAAGCTGAGAGCCAGAAAGGTGATAGGCAAAAGGGATACAGAGCTAGAGAAGGGAAAGGATCATGGGACGGGAGGCCTAGGGAGAAATAAAGGGAGAGGGGAGCACCAGAGGGAGATGGAGAACAGGCAGAGTGATGGGCAGAGAGAGAATGAAAAAAAAAGGAGGGGGAAAAAAAAGCTAAATATATCGGATGGGGTAAGAAGGGGAGGGGCATTAACAGAAGTTAGAGAAGTCAATGTTCATGCCATCAGGTTGGAGGCTACCCAGCCGGTGTATAAGGTGTTGTTCCTCCAACCTGAGTGTGGCTTCATCTTGACAGTAGAGGAGGCCATGGATAGACATATCAGAATGGGATTGGGACGTGGTATTAAAATGTGTGGCCACTGGGAGATCCTGCTTTCTCTGGTGGACAGAGCGTAGGTGTTCAGCGAAACGGTCTCCTAGTCTGCGTTAGGTCTCACCAATATATAAAAGGGCACACCGGGAGCACCGGACGCAGTATACCACACCAGCTGACTCACAGGTGAAGTGTAGCCTCACCTGGAAGGACTGTCTGGGGCCCTGAATGAGGGAGGAAGTGTAAGGGCAGGTGTAGCACTTGTTCCGCTTGCAAGGATAAGTGCCAGGAGGGAGATCAGTGGGAAGGGATGGGGGGGAATGAATGGACAAGGGAGTCGCGTGGGGGAGCAATCCCTGCGGAAATTTGTGCTTGGTAGTGGGATCCCGTTGGAGGTGGCGGAAGTTACGGAGAATTATACGTTGGATCCAGAGGCTGGTGGGGTGGTAGGTGAGAGAAATGATTAAATTAAAGACGGTACTTAAGGAGTCCATTTAGAATGTGCTGACACAGAAAGAACGTGCAAAGCAACTTGCAGGGCAACGTATAAACCAATTTGCAAAATGAGGATGAAACAATAGCTTGCTGATTAAAGAAGCGATACGGGTAACGGGAAGACATGCTTAACGGTTGAACAATAACGGTCAAAATGCGCTGAGGCTGATAAGTGGGCCAAAGGGTAATCACATTTGTAATTTTGTAATGAGATTAAGGAAGAATGTCTGCACCTCACATGGGTGCAACTCACAAAGTCGTAAACAAGTAGGGTATAAAAAAACTGCAAAGTGTAATTCGGCACTCAATCTAGCAGGAGCTGGTTGGGTCCGACTCTGCAGACTCGAGAAATAAAGTTTACCGTTCTGCAAATTGCTGAGACTCAGTGTGTTTCTGACAACGTGTGTTCCCCTATCTGAATCAATAGACCCCATTATTCCATATCTCGGGACTATATTTTCTAATAGGATCCGTGCCACTGTAGGGGCGTCCGCTTTAGTGGTTGGGAATGCTTCCACCCACCGAGTGAAGTGATCCACAATTACTAACAGGTGCTTCCATCTCTGAACTTGTGGTAGTTCCGTAAAGTCTATTTGGATCCGATGGAACGGTCGGATGGCTAGTGTTTGTCCCCCCTTATGGGTGGCACGCATCATTTTCTTGTTTACCTTTTGGCAGGTGTAACAGCCCCACACCTCCTGTTGAGCTAGTGTGAATATCCCTTTACAAACATAGTCCCTTAGGATAGTGTCGCACATAGCTTGCACTCCCCAATGGCTTTGTTGGTGTAGTTGTTGCAGTATATGACGAGTTACTTCCTTATTCAGTTCTTGCCGTCCGTCGGGGGTCTTCCACTCGCCTTCTGATGTTTGTCAGGCTCCCAGCTGGCTCATAGCGTCTATTTCTACTTGGGTGAAGACTGGTAGTTTGTTAAGCCCTTCCCTTATTGGTATCAGGGTTAGAAGTCGGACCGTTTTTTTCCATTGCTGCCCGTTCGGCTTCTTCATCTGCGAGCCGGTTTCCTATTGCTTCCGGGGCTGTTCCTCGTTGATGTCCTGGAACGTGAACCACTGCAATTTCTTGAGGTAATGTTAGGGCTTCCAGAGTCATGCTTATCATTTGTTCGTGAGCTAATTCCCTTCCCCTGGCTGTTATCAACCCCCGTTCTTTCCAAATCTTTCCGAAGGTGTGTACCACTCCATAGGCATACTTAGAATCGGTGTATATAGTGCCTATTTTGTTTCTTAACAGTTGCAGTCCCTTCTGCAAGGCATATAGTTCACAAGACTGGGCTGACCAATTACCCGGGAGCCGGCCGGACTCCACCGTCTCCCTAGTCCTCCGGTATATAATAGCATATCCACTGTGTCGTACCCCATTGATGCATCTGGAGGAGCCGTCGATTATATAGTTCCTCGCCTTCAATTAGGGGAACTTCTTGTAGATCTTCCCTACTTTTTGTCTGAAGGTCTGTTAGCTCCACGCAGTTATGCTCGGTTTCCTCCCCTGTTGATTCCCCGTATAAGAACTGTGCCGGGTTACAACTATTGTTCTTTTCAAAGCTTAAATCATCCCCGACCATCAGAATGGTTTCGTATTTCAGTATGCGAGAGTCCGTCAACCACCGCTGAGCTTTTTGGGCTAAGAGGGTGCTAACGGAGTGCGGGGTATACACCGTCATTCTTCCCCCAAAGGTTAATTTCCGTGCTTCTTCTACTAGTACGGCTGCTGCCGCTACGGCTTGTATGCACGTCGGCCATCCCCGGGATACCGGGTCTAACATTTTTGATAAAAAGGCCACAGGTTGCCGCTTTCCTCCTTTTTCTTGGGTTAGTACTCCTAACGCAGTTCCTTCATTGTTTGTTGCATACAGCTGAAAGGGCTTTTCCAGTGCTGGCAGTGTTAATACCGGGGCCCGAATTAGTTGCCCTTTTATTTTCCTGAACTTCTGTTCTTCTTCTTCGGTCCAGCTGATTATTCCCCGGTCTTCCTTTGCCAATTTGTCGTACATAAACTTCACCAGGGAGGTATAATTCTCTATCCAAATCCGGCAATAGCCCACTAAGCCCAGAAATTGTCTTATTTCCTTCTTTGTCCTGGGAAGCGGTATTTTAGTTATTCCCGCTATTTTTTCTGGGGTTATTTGGCGGTGCCCTTTACTGACTCTGTGTCCGAGATATGTTATTTCCTTCTCGACAAATTGCAGTTTCTTCTTGGACACCCGCAATCCTTTTTCTCCTAGGTAATTCAGGAGTCTTATAGTATCGTCTCGCACTACCTCCTCTGCTGGTCCCGATAGTAGTAGGTCATCGACATACTGTAATAGTTGGTTCTTTTCGGTACAATGGAATCCAGCCAATACTTGCTCCAGTACCTGTTCGAATAGGTTTGGGGACTCCGTGAACCCTTGGGGCAAGACGGTCCACCGGAGTTGCTTCTTCCGCCCAGTGAAGGGATTTTCCCATTCAAATGCGAACATATCTCGGCTACCTTCCTCCAACGGGCAACTCCAAAAGGCATCTTTTAGATCTATCACACTGAACCATTCATGTTCAGGAGGTATTTTGCTCATTAATGTATAGGGGTTAGGCACTACCGGGTATCGTGTTTGGACTACCGCATTTAAGCCTCTCAGATCTTGAACCATTCGATACGTGCCGTCGGGCTTTCGGACCGGTAGGATGGGGGTATTAAAGGGTGACATACATTCTTCCAGGAGTCCCTCTGATACCAATGTCTCAATTACAGGTTGTAATCCCCTCCTCCCTTCCATGGCAATGGGATATTGCCGTCTTCTCACCGGGCGGCTGTTTGGCAACAGGGTGATTTTCAGTGGGGTGATGTCCAGGCCGCCCCGGTTACCTTCTTGATACCAGACACTGGCCTTTATTTCCTGATCATCCTTTTCAGTCATTACGAACAGTTTCACCTGAATTTCACCTTGATATGGCACCGTCCCGATCCCTAGCAGTGCCTGCAAATCTCTTCCCAATAAGTTGAATCCGGCTGACGGAAGTAATAACACATCCTGGATACCTTCCCGGTCGTCGCATTTTATCTGTACATCTTCTATTATTGGGACCTGCATAGTTTTTCCTCCTATTCCGGAAACCCCAATGGTTTTGGTCCCAATCTTGGTTCCCGGAGGGGCTTGGATTATACTAGTTCTTTCAGCTCCTGAGTCGACCATGAAGGTTACCTCTGACCCTTGAGGACCTAATTTTAAATTTACCAGGGGTTCCTGTTTGTATCTCGTCCCCAAGGGTTGGGACCCCTGACACCCCTATTCTTCTTCCATGAGGGCATAAGCTCGGACTTCTTTTTGATATCTTGGGCACTCCCTCTTAAAGTGGCCTTCCTCATTGCAGTAAAAACATCGTGCCGCCCTCCTCATCCTCCTTCCCTCAGTACAGCCGCTTCTCTCTGGCCTTGCTTCCCTTTTCTCTTTGTTCTCTGAGTTTACTTGGCGGATGGTTTGAACCATTACTTTCGCTGCCTTTTTCTGATTTTCCTCATCTCTCTGGACATAGACCTTTTGGGCCTGTCTAAGTAATTCACTTAGTGGTTTTTCGTTCCAATCTTCCTGTTTCTCAAGCTTCTTCCGGATGTCTTGCTATGCTTTTGATACAAATTCAATTCGTATGAATTGTTCCCCTACTGCCGAATTAGGGTCCACCCCCGCATACTGTTGCACATTTTTCCGCACCCTATTGAGGAAGTCGGTTGGGCTCTCATCTTTCCCTTGGTGGTTTCCAAACGCCTTGGCAAAGTTGTGACCTTTTGGCACAGCCTCCCTTATTCCCTTAATGATGTACTCTCGCCACTGTCGCATATTGTGTCTTCCCTCTTCTGCTTGTTTGTCCCACTGTGGGTCGTTTACTGGAAATTTCCGGTCCCCCGGTAACTCATTCGACTGTTCCCTTCCCCAAATTGATATTGCAGCTTGTCGTATCATTTGCCTTTCTTGTGCAGAAAATAGCGTTCCCATAATCGCATGCATTTTTTCCCAAGTGTAAACATTAGGTCCTAAGAATTGATCCAACTGTTCTGCCAGTCCCATTGGATCTTCTAATAAAGTTTTCATATCTTTCTTAAATCCTCGTACTTCGGTACTTGTCAGAGGGACATTTACAAATCCTGTTCCTCCCCGTTCTCCTCCCATTGGAACCTCTCGAAGGGGACACAGCTGTACCTCTTCCTTTTTTAATTCGTCTTTCTTTTTCTTATCTGCTCTTGTCACACTCCTTGTTTCGATCCTTGCTTTTGCTTTTTCCCTAACATCCCTCTCCGGGTCTATTTCTTCTGTTCCTTCACTTTCTTCACGTCCTCCCTCTGCTCCCGCAAGGGGCGCAGAAGGCTGGACATAGGGAGGGGGTAAATGATCGAGTGGGTCCCACTTCCGCTCCCCTTTAATGCCCAATTTAAAACTCTTTGTTGTTACTCCTGGCCAGGGAGCCCAACAAAAAGCATAAGCAATTTCTTCCGGTTTTACATTTGGTTTTGAATTAACGTAAATGTTCAAGGCTTGTCGTACCCAATCCTCCTCAGACCCAAGCCGCGGCCACCAGACCGCAGGTTTTTCTATCGGCTGTTTCGACCAAATTAAACAGTACTGTATCATTTTTTTCTTTTGTTTCCCTTTTAGTCTTCCACATCCCCAATTCTCAAACATTCTACCGAGGGGGCTATCAGGAGGAACCCCCGGGTATGGTCCCGGTCTTTCCGTTTCCTCTTTCTTTTTAGAGCCACCCCCTCCCATCTTATTCCGCTCTTACTTAATCCCGCACCCTTCTACTGCAACAGTAGGCACTTTACCCGGTGCGTCCCAAGGACTTTTATCAGGAGGACCCCCGGGTAGCTATCCCGGTCTTCTCCGTCCTCACTTATTCCCGCACCCTTCTACTATAATAGTAGGCACTTACCCGGTGCGTCCTGGGGACTTCCAGTACCAGGTACTGTCCCCTCGAGCCCCCACGTTGTCAGAAACACACTGAGTCTCAGCAATTTGCAGAACGGTAAACTTTATTTCTCGAGTCTGCAGAGTCGGACCCAACCAGCTCCTGCTAGATTGAGTGCCGAATTACACTTTGCACAGTTTAAAAAAATACCCTACTTGTTTACGACTTTGTGAGTTGCACCCATGTGAGGTGCAGACATTCTTCCTTAATCTCATTACAAAATTACAAATGTGATTACCCTTTGGCCCACTTATCAGCCTCAACGCATTAACACCGTTATTGTTCAACCGTTAAGCATGTCTTCCCATTACCCGTATCGCTTCTTTAATCAGCAAGATATTGTTTCATCCTCATTTTGCAAATTGGTTTATACGTTGCCCTGCAAGTTGCTTTGCACGCTCTTTCTGTGTCAGCACATTCTAAATGGACTCCTTAAGTACCGTCTTTAATTTAATCATTTCTCTCAGTAGGTGAGGCCAAGGGGCACCCTATCCCGAGTGGGGTGGTGAGCGGATGGGGTGAGGGCAGGTGTGTGGGAAATGGGAGTGATGTGTTTGAGAGCAGAGTTGATGGTGGAAGAAAGGAAGCCCCTTTGTTTAAAAAAGGAAGACACCTCCTTCGTCCTGGAATGAAAAGCCTCATCCTGAGAGCAGATGCGGCGGAGACAGAGGAATTGTGAGAAGAGGATAGCATTTTTGCAAGAGACAGGGTGGGAAGAGGAATAGTCCAGGTAGCTGTGAGAGTCTGTAGGCTTATAGTAGATATCAGTAGATAGGCCATCTCCAGAGATGGAGACAGGAAGATCAAGAAAGGGGAGGGAGGTGTCAGAATAGACCAGCTAAATTTTGAGGGCAGGGTGAAAGTTGGAGGCAAAGTTAATGAAGTCAACGAGCTCAGCATGCGTATCCCTCCCTTTTTTTCTTTCTCTCTCTGCCCATCACTCTTTCTGTTCTCCATCTCCCTCTGGTGCTCCTTCCCCCTTCCTTTCTCCCCAGGAACTCACAATTCCTCCGTCTCCGCCACATCTGATCTCAGGATGAGGCTTTTCATTCCAGGACAAAGGAGGTGTCTTCCTTTTTGATGAAAATGACTTCAGGAGGGCACGGAGCGACCACTCCCCGCTGAACATCGACGGCTCCTCGGTAGAGATCGTTAAGAGCACCAGATTTCTTGGTGTTTACCTGACGGAGAATCTCACCTGGTCCCTCAACACCAGCTCCATAGAAAAGAAAGCCCAGCAGCATCTCTACTTTCTGCGAAGGCTGAGGAAAGTCCATCTTCTGTCTCCCATCCTCATCACATTCTACAGGGGTTGTATTGAGAGCACCCTGAGCAGCTGCATCACCACCTGGTTCGGAAATTGCACCAACTCGGATCTCAAGACCTTGCAGCGGATAGTGAGGTCAGCTGAGAAGATCATCGGGGTCTCTCTTCTTGCCATCACGGACATTTACACTACACGCTGCATCTGCAAAGGAAACAGCATTATGAAGGACCCTATTGCACCCCTCATACAATCTCTTCTCCCTCCTGCCATCTGGGAAAAGGCTCCGAAGCATTCGGTCTCTCACAGCCAGACTATGTAACAGTTTCTTCCCCCAAGCTATCAGTCTCCTCAATACCCGAAACCTGAACTGACACCTTACTGCCCTATTGTCCTGTTTATTATTTATTGTAATGCCTGCACTGTTTTTGTGCAGTTTACGCAGCCCTGTGTAGGTCTGTAGTCTAGAGTAGCTTTCTCCGTGTTGTTTTTTTACGTAGTTCAGTCTAGTTTTTGTACTGTGTCATGTAACACCATGGTCCTGAAAAACGTTGTCTCATTTTTACTATGTGCTGTACCAGCAGTTATGGTCGAAAAGACAATAAAAGTGACTTGACTTGACTTTGCTGGAAAACTACCTGTTCCAATCCACACTTGCCAGATCCTTTGTAATACCATCAAAATTGGCATTTGTTCAATTTAGAATCTCAACTTGAGAACCAGACCTATCCTTTTCCATAACTATCTTGTAATAAATAGTATTATGACCATTGGATGCAAAGTGTTTTCCTACACAAACTTATGTCACCTGCCCTGTCTTATTCTCTCATAGAAGATCCAGTATTGCATGCTGTCTCATTGGAACTTTTATGTACTGATGAAGGAAACTTCCATGAACACATTTGACAAACTCTATCCCATCTAGTCCTTTTAGAGTGTGGAAGTCACATTCAATATGAGGAAAGTTAAAATCACAATTTATAACAATCTTGAGTTTCTTGCAACTGTCTGCGATCTCTACGGACTGGTTCCTCCAAATCCGCACAGACTGTTGGTGGTCTATAGTCAGCCCATTAATGTGGTCATTCCTTTCGTATACTTCAGTTCCACCCATAAGGCCCTCACTAAGTGAGTTCTCTAGTCTGTTCTGACTGAGCACTGCTGTGGCAGTTTCCCTGATGTTTAATTTCCACTACTCTGTCACATCTAAAACAATGAAGCCCTGCATATTGAGCGGCAACCAAGTCACACAAGTGGCTACAATATCCTAATTCCATTTGTTAATCCATGTCCTGAGCACGTCTACCTTTCCTACCATACTTCTTGTATTGAAACATACGCAGCTCAGAACATTAATTGCACCATGCTTAACCTGCTAAGTATACGTAATAATGTAAATAAACTTGAAGCAGATTGGCATGTATGATTTTGTTGGCATCATTGAATCATGGATGAAGGAAGATTATAGCTGGAAGGCAGGTAGCTAGGCAAAGGGGTATTGTTGCTCTGTTGGTAAAGAATTAATTCAAATCATTAAAACTAGGTGACATATGGTCAGAAGGTGTTGAATTGTTGTGGGTGATCTAAAGAACTGCGAGGGTAAAAAGACCCTGTTGGGATTTGTATACAGACTCCCCAAATAGTAGTAAGGATGTGGTCTACAAATTACAATGGGAAATAAAAAATGCATGTCAAAGGAGTAATGTTACAATAGTCATGGGGAATTTCAATATGCGAGTAGATTGGGAAAATCAGGTTGGTGATGGATCCCAAGAGGGATGCCTATGAGATGACTTTTTAGAGCAGCTTGTAGTTGAGCCCACTGTAAGATCAGCTATTCTGGATTGGGTGTTGTACAGTGAACCGGAATTGATTACAGAGCTTAAGGTAAAAGAATCCTTGGGGCAAGTGATCATAATATGATAGAATTCACCCTGAAATTTGAAAAGATAAAGTCAGATATATCAATATTACAGTGGAGGAAAAGGAATTACAGAGGCATAAAGAGGAGTTGGCCAGTGTTGATTGGAAAAGAACACTGGTAGGGGTAATGGCAGAGCAGCAATGGCTGGAATTTCTGGAAGCAATTCCGAAGGTGCATGATAAATACATCCCAGAGAGGAAGAAGTATTCTAAAGGAAAGATGACACAACCATGGCTAACGAGAAGTCAAAGGCAGCATAAAAGTCAAAGAGGGCAAAAATTAGTGTGAAGCTTTTAAAAAGTAACAGAGGGCAACTAAAAAGTTATTAAGAAGGTGAAGATGGAATACAACAGTAAGCTAGCCAATAATATTAAAGAGGATACCAAAAGTTCCTTCAGATACATGAAGTGTAAAAGAGAGGCAAGAGTAGATATCAGACCACTGGAGAGATAGTAATGGGGGACAAGGAAATGGCAGATGAACGGAATAAGTATTTTGCAGCAGACTTCACAGTGGAAGACACTAGCAGGTTGCTGGAAGTTGGAGGGTATCAAGTGTCAGAAGTGTGTCAAGTTACTAATAATCGGAGAAGGTTCTTGGAAAATTGAAAGATCTGAATGTAGATAACTCACCTGGACCAGATGGTATACACCCCAAAGTCCTAAAGAGGAGGCTGAAGAGATTGTGGAGTTATTAGTAATGATCTTTCAAGAATCACTAGATTCTGGAATGGTTTCAGAAGATTGGAAAATTACAAGAATCATTCCACTTTTCAAGAAGGGAGAGAGGCAGAACAACGGAAATTATAGGCCCGTTAGTCTGATCCCAGTGGTTGGGAAGATGTTGAAGTTGATTGTTATGGATGAGGTTTCATGGTACTTAAGATTGATGTAGCTGGGGGTTGCAATAGGGCAAGCTCCCACTACCTATTAAATGCTCCCAATGGTGTGCACCTCAAATAGCCTCTGACAACCAAGTCCAGCTCCTGTCCTTCATGTGTGGCTTAGCTACTAAGGCCAGCAGAACAATTTCTACTGACAGGAGAAGGGGCAAAGGTGGGTTACTAGCATCTTAAAACCAGTTGCTTCGAGCAGATAGGGCTTGTCTACCGTGTTTGGCAGCTCATCTAGGAGTAGGAAAACTTTGATCTCAAATCTCTGCTGCCTTGCAGATATACCCACTCATTGGAAGGCTTCAGGATTAAACCCCGTGGGAAAAATCAAGAGCTAGAGCCCCTAAGGCAGTCCTATGTTGAGTTCAATGCTGACTGGCAACTCCTTCAATGCTGCTGGTGCCAAACTGTGTTGGTCTCTGCTGTTTCTTTGGGTTCACTGGATGTGTGGAGATGGAGAGCTTGCTATGGGGCAACAGCTTGCTGTCCATATTGTAGTTCCCTCTTGCATACCTAGACAGCTAGGATGCAATATCCATTGTCAACTCCAACCGATGGAGGCAGACCTCAGACTCATGGTATTTGGAGGCACATGATAAAACGATGTAGTCAGCATAGTTTCCTCAAGGGAAAGTCTTCCCTGACAAATTGGTTGGAATTCTTCAAAGAAATAACAAGTAAGATATAGACAAAGGAGAATCAGTGGATGTTGTGAACTTGGATTTTCAGAAGGCCTTTGACAAGGTGCCACACGTGAGGCTGTTTAACAAGTTAAGAGCCCATGAGACCATAAGTCAAAGAAGCAGAATTAGACCATCAAGCCCATCCAATCTGCTCCACCATTTAATCATGGCTGACCCTTTCTGTTCCGTCCCTTCAGCCCCACTCACTGGCCTTTTCTCTATAACCTTTGATGCCAAGTCCAATAAAGAACCTATCAATCTCTGCCTTAAATAAACACAATGACCTGGCCTCCACAGCTACCTCTGGAAACAAATTCCACAAATTCACCACCCTCTGGCTTAAGGAATTTCTCTAGATCTCTGTTTTAAATGGATGCCCCTCTATCCTGAAGCTGTGTCCTCTTGTCCTAGGTCCCCCACCATGGAAACATCCTTTCCATATCCACCATGTCTAGGCCTTTCAACATTCAAAAGGTTTCAATGAGATTCCCCCCATCTTTATAAATTCCACTGAGTACAAACCCAGAGCCATCAAACGTTCCTCATATTCCTGGAATCATCCTTGCGAACCTCCTCTAGACCCTCTCCAATGCTAGCACATCTTTTCTTAGACGAGGAGCCCAAAAGTGTTCACAATACTCAAGGCAAGGCCTCACCAGTGCCTTATAAAGCCTCAGCATCACATCCCTGCTCTTCTATTCTAGACCTCTTGAAAGGAATTCTAACATTGCATTTGTGTTTCTCACCACTGACTCAACCTGCAAATTAACCTTCAGGGTGTTCTGCACAAGGACTCCCAAGTCCCCTTGCGTCTCAGATTTTTGGATTTTCTCCCCTTTTAGAAAATAGTCTGCACATTTATTTCAGCTATCAAAGTGCTTCACTATGAATTTTCCAACATTGGATTTCATTTTCCACTTTCTTGCCCTTTCCCCTAATCTGTCTAAGTCCTTCTGCAGCCTAATTATTTCCTCAACACTACCTGCCCCTCCACCAATCTTCGTATCATCTGCAAACTTGGCAACAAAGCCATTTATGCCATCATCTAAATCATTGAAATGCAACATAAGAAGAAGTGGTCCCAACACCACTAGTCACTGGCAGCCAACCAAAAAGGATCCTTTTATTCCCACTCGCTGCCTCCTACCAATCAGCCAATGCTCTAACCATGCCAATAACTTTCCTGTAATACCATAGGCTCTTAACTTGGTGTGCAGCCTCATGCGTGGCACCTTGTCAAAGGCCTTCTGAAAGTCCAAATATACAACTTCCACTGCATCCCCTTTATCTATCCTACTGGTAATCTCCTTAAAGAATTCCAACGGGTTAGTCAGGCAAGATTTTCCTTTAAAGAATTTCGTTCTCTTCCTCAGAACCTCTTTCTGTTCCCTAACTTTTAAATCACCTATCACCACAGCTCACATCTTCTCCCACCTTCTTTTCTAAGCCACAAACTCAGTGCCAGAGTCCTCTGTGAGTTTCCTTTGCTAGGTCATTGCCCCAACAGTATCCAAAATGGCATACCTGTTCTTGAGGGGGATGGCCACAAGGGTACTCCTGCACTGGATGCTTAACCCCTTTCCCCTTTCTCACTGTCACTCAGTCTCCTGTGTCCTGCACCTTGGTAAAACTTCCTCTCTACATGTCCTGCTATCAGCCCCTCAGCCTCCTGAACGATCCGGAGTTCGTCCAGTTCCAGCAACCCTTTAAGGCGGAGTGTTAGAAGCTGCAACTGGATCCGCTTCTTGCAGGTGAAGTCATCAGGGACGCTTGAGGTCTTCCTGCCTTCCCACATCCCACAAGAGGAGAATTCAACAATCCTGCTGGGCATCCCTACATTCTAACTGTGCAAATAAAAAGAAGTGAACAATAAATAAACTGGGGAAAAAATATATAGAAACATAGAAAACATACAGCACAATACAGGCCCTTTGGCCCACAAAGCCTTGCCGAACATATCAAGTCAAGTCAAGTCAAGTCACTTTTATTGTCATTTCGACCATAAATGCTGGTACAGTACCTAGTAAAAATGAGACAATGTTTTTCAGGACCATGGTGTTACATGACGCAGTACAAAAACTAGACTGAACTACGTAAAAAAACAACACAGAGAAAGCTACATTAGACTACAGACCTACACTGGACTGCATAAAGTGCACAAAACCAGTGCAGGCATTACAATAAATAATAAACAGGACAATAAGACAAGATGTCAGTACAGGCTCTGGGTATTGAGGAGTCTGATAGCTTAGGGGAAGAAACTGTTGCATAGTCTGGTCGTGACAGCCCGAACACTTCGGAGCCTTTTCCCAGACGGCAGGAGGGAGAAGAGATTGTATGAGGGGTGCATGGGGTCCTTCATAATGCTGTTTCCTTTGCGGATGCAGTTTGAAGTGTAAATATCCGTGATGGCGGGAAGAGAGACCCTGATGATCTTCTCAGCTGACCTCACTATCCACTGTAAGGTCTTGCGATCCGAGTTGGTGCAATTTCCGAACCAGGTGGTGATGCAGCTGCTCAGGATGCTCTCAATACAGAATGTAGAATGTGATGAGGATGGGAGGCAAGAGATGGACTTTCCTCAGCCTATGCAGAAAGTAGAGATGCTGCTGGGCTTTCTTTGCTATGGAGCTGGTGTTGAGGGACCAGGTGAGATTCTCCGCCAGGTGAACAACAAAAAAATTTGGTGCTCTTAACGATCTCTACCAAGGAGCCGTCGATGTTCAGCGGGGAGTGGTCGCTCCATGCCCTCCTGAGGTCAACCACTATCTCTTCTGTTTTGTTCACATTAAGAGATAGGTTGTTGGCTCTGCACCAGTCCATTAGCTGCTGCACCTCCTCTCTGTAAGCTGACTCGTTCTTGCTAATGAGACCCACTATGGTCATGTCATCGGCGAATTTGCTGATGTGGTTTGAACTATGTGTTGCAGCACAGTCGTGGGTCAGCAAAGTGAACAGCAGTGGACTGAGCACACAGCCCTGGGGGGCCCCCGTGCTCAGTGTGATGGTGTTGGAGATGCTGCTCCCAATCCGGACTGACTGAGGTCTCGCAGTCAGGAAGTCTAGGATCCAGTTGCAGAGCCCAGTAGGCTCAGCTTTCCAATCAGTTTTTGAGGGATGATTGTGTTGAATGCTGAACTGAAGTCTATGAACAGCACGTGTCTTTTTTGTCCAGGTGGGTTAGGGCCAGGTGGAGGGTGGAGGCAATGGCGTCATCTGTTGAGCGGTTGGGACGGTACGCAAACTGCAAGGGGTCCAGTAAGGGGGGCAGCAGGGTCTTGATATGCCTCATGACGAGCCTCTTGAAACACTTCATGATGATGGATGTAAGTGCAATGGGACGGTAGTCACTTAGGCAGGACACTGAAGAATTCTTCGGCACGGGGACATTAGTGGCGGCTTTGAAGCACATTGAAACGGTGGCGCTGCTCAGGGAGATGTTGAAGATGTCAGTGAGAACATCTGCTAGCTGGTCTGCACATCCTCTGAGCACTCTACCAGGGATGTTGTCTCGTCCAGCTGCCTTCCGTGGGTTGACCCTGCACAGGGTTCTTCTCACATTGGCCACGGAGAGACACAGCACCTGGTCATTTGTAGGAGGGGTGGATTTCCTCGCTGCCACGTCTTTTTCCGCCTCAAACTGGGCATAGAAGTTATTCAGCGCATCTGGGAGAGAGGCGTCACCTGCACAGTCAGGTGATGTCCTGTAATTGGTGATGTCCTGGATGCCCTTCCACATGCACCATTGTCCTGGAAGTGGCTGCGGATTAGCTGGGCGTGTGCATGCTTTGCCCCTCTGATGGCTCGGGACAGTTTGGCTCTCGCTGTTGTTAGGGCTGCCTTGTCGCCTGCTCTGAAGGTGGAGTCACAGGTCCTGAGCAGCGCACGCACCTCTGCGGTCATCCATGGCTTCTGGTTAGCACATATAGTGATGGTCTTGGACAGAGTAACATCATCAATGCACTTGCTGATGTAGCTGGTCACTGATGCTCTGTACTCCTCTAAGTTGGTAGAGTCACCATCAGTTGCAGCCTCCCTGAACATGTGCCAGTCAGTGTGCTCAAAGCAGTCTTGAAGAGCAGAGATGGCTCCTGCTGGCCAGGTTTTCACCTGCTTCTGAACTGGTCTGGAGTGCCTGACAAGCGGTCTGTATGCTGGGATTAGCATAACAGAGATGTGGTCTGAGTATCCAAGGTGGCGGGGGGGGGGGGGGGGGCTCTGCCTGATATGCTTTGGGGTTGTTTGTATAAGCAAGGTCCAAGGTGTTCTCCCCTCTCATTGCAAAGTCCACATACTGATGGAATTTGGGGGGCACTGACTTAAGGTTTGCATGGCTAAAATCACCGGCAACAATAAACAGACCATCAGGGTGTGCGTTCTGCAGTTCACTAATAGCCCCGCACAGTTCACAGAGCATCTCCTTAGCGTTAGCACTAGGGAGAATGCAGACACTGAATATAGGAACAGAACTGAATTCCTGTGGCAAATAAAATGGTCTGCATCTAACAGCCACAAACTCCACTGGCGATGAGCAGTGTCTAGAAACCAGCACAGAGTTCTTACACCATTCCGTGTTGATGTAAATACACACACCAGCACCGCGAGTCTTACCGGAGAGAGCTGCTACCCTGTCCGCACGAAACAAGGCGAGCCCGTCCAGCTGAATGGCAGCATTCGAAATTCCATCAGTGAGCCATGTCTCTGTGAAGACAAACGCAGAGCAAACTCTGTACTCCCACTGAGTATTTCGTTGGAGTCAGATGTAGTCCATTTTATTGTCCAGGGAGCGGACATTGGAGAGCAGAATGGATGGGAGAGCCAGCTGGCTAGGGTTCGCTTTTTGCCTGGCACGGACCCCTGCCCTCTTGCCTAGCTTCCGCTTCCTCGTACATCTCTTAGGACGTGTCCATCTCCGGCTCCCAGCATCAGGCAAGTCCGAGGAATGTAGGCCCATTCCCCTCAGCAAGCCGAGGTTGTGTAATTCAGCCAGCAGATCTTTGTGAAGGTTTGTTTTTGGGCGATCTCTGTATTGTAGTAGTATCTGGTGATGGTAGATAGCTGCTCTGTTATCCATGTGCCCTAATCAAAAATTGTGTATCAAGCTTAGATTAGAAAATTAAATTAAAGTAACACTAGGTATGAAAGGCTGCTGCTGCCGTGCCACGCTGTCTCATGGGAATCATATCCCTATTTTAGAGCTACCTAGGCTTTACCCATAGTCCTCTATTCTTCTAAGCTCCATGTAGCCATCCAGGAGTCTCTTAAAAGACCCTATTGTTTCCACCTCCACTACCGCCACCGGCAACCCATTCCATGCACTCACCATTCTCTGTGTAAACAACTTACCCCTGACATCTCCTCTGTACCTACTTCCAAGCACCTTAAAACTATGCCCTCTCATGCTAGCCATTTCAGCCCAGGGAAAAAGCCTCTGACTATCCACATGATCAATGCCTCTCATTATCTTGTACACCTCTATCAAGTCACCTCTCATCTTCCGTCGCTCCAAGGAGAAAAGGCCGAGTTCACTCAACTTATTCTCATAAGGCATGCTCCCCAATCCAGGTAACATCCTTGTAAATCTCCTCTGCACCCTTTCTATGGTTTCCACATCCTTCCTGTAGTGAGGCGACCAGAACTGAGCACAGTCCTCCAAGTGGGATCTGACCAGGGTCCTATATAGCTGCAACATTACCTCTGATATGCCTTCTTAACCACAGCTTTCTTTGCCTTTTCTCACATAAGCCTCTCCTCACTGGTTATTTGGGAACTAAAGCCTCAAGTAACCACTGTCTTTACGAGTTTAGTGCCTGTATGTCCCTTCCACAATGGACTCAATTAGAAAACTCAACAGAGATCTGCACTGGGCACTTGAAAGGACTCTCTCACAAGAAAATTAATAATCAAAGTAACTTTAACTCCACCTGCAAAATGATCTGTGGAGGAGAATGTGTTGGGAGTGAAAATAAATCAGCCATAATTGAATGGTGGAGCAAATTTGATGTGTATGTTGTGTATCTGATGTTATGTGCCATGATGCTGCTGCAAGTAAAGTTTTTGTTATGTTGTGACTGAACTAAAACTGAGTCACGTGGAATCTGTAAATGGGAAATAGCTACACCACTGGCATTTAGGGCAGCAATGATGGTCCTCCATCTCTGTTTGTCCTTGGCCATTTTCTCCATTGTGCCTCAGGTGTGGTTCAGGGTCCTCAATTCTGCTTGATGTAATGGTGTTCAGGGCTTCCTACATTGTGCCAGTAGCTTCCTCCCGGTTTTCACTAGTCAGTTATGCAAAACCCAGGTGGAGGCTCAGGAATATCGTTGCACACAGATAGCGGTTTCTTCAGTGTTTGTATAGCAAATTTTTTTAACCAGTTAAGATTGTAGCCCTGAGCTGAACCTCTGTACCTGGTGGAACGTTGGACCACTGTTAGTCTGGCCTCTACCCTTTGACCTGTTTGGCATGGGTGAACATACCAAGAGTCAAAGCACAAGGCTCTGACTTCAGTCAACATAGCTCTCTGGGTCACTGAGGCATGCAAGCCTCCAAACCCTATGACAAGGTTGTAGTCCTCTTGGAGGAAATGGGGAAACTTAAAAGTCTTTATTCACACAACAAACCTTCAGGGAGAGAGTCCAAAAGAATCTCACTCTCCTGACATAGTGTTTTATACTTCTTCAGCACAAAGATAACAAAAAATTATTAACTACAGTAAAGCATAAACACAGACATCCCACCCTGTAA
Source organism: Hypanus sabinus (assembly GCF_030144855.1). Taxonomy (NCBI): domain Eukaryota; kingdom Metazoa; phylum Chordata; class Chondrichthyes; order Myliobatiformes; family Dasyatidae; genus Hypanus; species Hypanus sabinus. Next base: position 98,733,891 of record NC_082709.1, read on the forward strand.
AAACTCATTTCAGGGAGGTAGCACAATTTGTGGGAGACTCCCTGGAGAGGTGGGATATCTGCAATCGACTAGCTCCCTAGCAGCTAGCCAGCTAGTTTAAATAATGTTAGCTATGCTAATGAACGAATGTTAAACTCACCTCAACATGTCTTTTACATTTTAACCCACCATGGGCAATAGAAAAGTAACTGTTGCAAACAGTGCAGCGAGCAACACTGTCATTATTTTTGACCCCTATTAGGAAGGGGTACACTTTAGTGTAGCCTGGGGTGAAGTACGTTTTATATTTTATTTTTTCTTGGAATGTGTGTGTGTGTGTGTGTGTGTGTGTGTGTGTGTGTGCGTGTGCGCATATATGTACTTTGCCTTTAAGAGACATTGAAGCTTTGGACTATTTATTATTATTATGTTTAATTTAATTTATTATTATTACTTTTTCTCTCTCTCTCTCTGATAGATTATGTATTGCATTGAACTGCTGCTGCTAAGTTAACAGATTTCACGTCACATGCCAGTGATAATAAACCTGATTCTGATTCTGATTCTGGATTGTCTATCCTGTTGCGTGGGTCTTTCATTGATTCTATATGGTTCTCAAATTTACTGAATATGCCCACAAGGAAATAAATCACAGTTGTATATGGTGACATATATGTTCTTAATAATGATAATAACTTTGAACTAGTCACTTTTTATCTTTTGAGAAAGTTTTCCTCAACAGATTTAGTCAGTGATGTGATGAGAGGATTTTCTGCTGTGGAAATGCACTGCCCCTCAATCAAGTTCTTGTTACAGTCATCTAAGCTGATCTTATCCTGGGACACCATATTGTAGGTTGAATATCCTGTCAGGTCAGTGAGGTCTTCAACAGTCTCTGGCTCATTCCAGTCCTTCTCCAATTCCACATCTTGGTTCACCTCATTTAGTGGAGAGAATTCCAGGATGGATATACCAGAGGCTTGTGAGGAGGTAATTCCGCTGACAGAGCATAAAAGGGCAGCAACTCGCAGCAGTTTGTTTGGAGCTCTGACCAGTGACTAATCGTGTATGGGATTGATTAGTAAGAACGAAAATGAAGGCAGGGGCAAGCACAGCAGCTGTCATCAGAGTGGGCAGTTAGACTGGTGATTTTGTGGCTTCAGTCAGAGAAAGCAGAATAGAAAAGCTCATGGTAGATTTTTTTACCCTCCCTTCTTTATATTTGCAAGTTAGGACAGTAGAGGTGCCAGACAGGATAGTTGAATGATCCTCTTGAGGACACAGGAAGGTAGAGAGATCTCCAGTGTCACTGACGACAACAATTGCAGGAAGTGCATCCAGCTGCAGCTTCTAACAGTTTGCGTAAAGGTGTTGGAGCTAGAACTGGATAAGCTCTGGATTATTCAGGAGGCTGAAGAAGTGATAGATAGGACGTATAGAGAGGTAGCTACACCCAAGGTGCAGGACACAGGAAACCAGGTGACAGGAAGGGGAAGGGGGTTAAATAGCCAGTGTAGGGTCACCCTGTGCCCATCCCCCTCAACAACAAATATATCACTTTGGATACAATTGGTCTAACAGGGAAATCACACTGGTCGGGTCTCTGACACTGAGTCTGGCTCTATGACTCAGAGGGAAGGGGAGAAGAGGCTAACTGTGGCAACAGAGGATTTGTAAGGGGAACAGAAAGGAGGTTCTGTGGGTGAGAGCAGGATTCCAGAGTGGTATATTGCCTCTGAGGTGGCAGGGTCCAGGACATCTCAGATGGAATCCCCAGCATTCTTAAGTGGGAGAGTGAACAGCCAGAGGTCATGGTCCATGTAGTTACCAATGACATGGGTAGGGCGAATGTCGAGGTTCTGCACAGGGAGTTCAAGCAGTTAGGTGCTAAGTTAAAGGTAGGACCTCCAGCGTTGTGATCTCAGGATTGCTACCTCTGCCACATGCTAGTGAGGCCAGAAGATTATACAGTTTAACACATGGCTAAGGACTTGGGGTAGGAGGGAGGGCATAAAACTTTTGGATCATTGGGTTCTCTTCCAGAGAAGGTGGGACCTGTACAGAAGGGACAGCTTGCACTTGAACTGGAGGGGGACTGGAAGGTTTGTTAATGCTGCACGGTGGGGTTTAAACTAGAGTTGCAGGAGGATGGGAACCAGAGTGCCAGAACAGTTAGTGTAGAAATTATGGAGACAGATGTTAAGACCTCAGACAAAGTCATGAATCAAAAGTTTGAAAATGGTGCGATTAGCTTCCTGAGCTGCATATATTTCAATGCAAGGTATGGGAAAATCATGGGAAAGGCAGATGAGCTCAGGGCATGGATCCACATCTGGAATTATAATATTGTAGCCATAAGTGAGACTTGGTTGAAGGAGGGGCAGGATTGGCAACTCAGTATTCAGTTGTTTTAGATGTGATGAAGAGGGAGGGATTAAAGGAGGAGAAGTGGCATTACTGGTCAGGGAAAATATCATGGCAGTGCTCCATCAGGGCAGACTGGAGAGCTCGTCTAGTGAGGTGGTATGGGTGGAACTGAGAAATAAGAAAGATTACCACATAGCTCCACATTAATGGAGCTATGTTACAGGCTATACAACAGTCCTAGGGATTTAGAGGGTAAAGAGATCACAGACTGTTGCAAGAAACCTAAGAGGACACAGTTTTAAGGTACAGAGGAGATGTCAGGGGCAAGTTTTTTACACAGAGAGTGGTGAGTGCGTGGAATGGGTTGCTGGCGATGGTGGTGGAGGTGGATACAATAGGGTCTTTTAAGAGAATCCTGGAAAGGTACCCGGTGCTTAGAAAAGTAGAGGGTTATGGGTAACCCAAGGTAATTTCTAAAGTAAGTGCATGTTCGGCACAGCTTTGTGGGCCGAAGGGCCTGTATTGTGCTGTAGGTTTTCTATGTTTCTATGTTTTGAAACACAAGGTTGTTATAGTAGGTGGTTTTTGCTTTCCACGTATTGACTGGGAATCCCTTAACGTAAAAGGGACTAGATGGGAGAGAGCTTGTCAAATATGTTTAGGAAAATTTCCTTCATCAGTGCGTAGAAGTCCCAATGAGAGAGCATGCAATACTGGATCTGCTATTAGAAAATGAGACAGGGCAGGTGAATGAAGTTTGTGTAAGGGAACACTTTGCATCTGGTGACCGCAATGCCATTAGTTTCAAAGTAAATGTGCAAAAAGATAGTTCTGGTCTGCGGGTGGAGATTCTAAGTTCGAGAAGGCCAATTTTGACGGTATCAGAAAGGATCTGGCAAGTGTGGATCGGGACAGGCTGTTTTCTAGCAAAGGTGTACTTGGCAAGTAGGAGGCCTTCAAAAGTGAAATTTTGAGAATATAATGCTTGTATGTGCTCGTCAGAATAAAAGGCAAAGATAACAAGTGTAGGGAACCTTCGCTTTCAAGAGATATTGAGGACCTAGTTAAGAGAAAAAAGGAGGTGCATAGCAGGTGTAGGTTGGTAAAAACAAATAAGGTGCTTATGGAGTATAAAAAATGCAAGAGAACAATTAAGAAATAAATCAGGAGGGCAAAAAGAAGGCATGAAGTTGCTCTAACAGACAAGGGATTCTACAGATATGTTGAGAGCAAAAGGATTGCAAGGGACAAAATTGGTCCTCTTTAAGATCAGAATGGGGAATGGATCAGCAAATTTGTGGAGCCAAAACAGATCGGGGTAACCTTAAATACATTTTTTGCTCTGCATTTACCCAGGAGGCAGACACAGAGTCTATAGAGTGAGGCAAAGTGGCATCAACTTCACTGACCATCATCAGATTAAAGAGGAGGGGGTGTTTGCTATCCTTAGGCAAATCAGAGTGGATAATTCCCCAGGGCCTGACAAGGTGTTCCCTTGGACCCTACAGGAGGCATTTGCAAGAATTTCCAGGGCTCTAGCAAAGATGTTTAAATCATCCTTAGTGACAGGAGAGGTACAAGAGGATTGGAAGATAGACAATTTTGTTCTGCTGTTTAAAAAAGTCTCTACATATAAACCATGAAATTATAGCAATACACACAAAATGTTGGAGTAACTCAGCAGGCCAGGCAGCATCTATGGAAAAAAGTACAGTCAACATTTCAGGCTGAAACTGTTCAGCAGGGTTTCGGCTCGAAACGTCGACTATACTACTGAGTTCCTCCAGCATTTTGTGTGTGTTGCTCAGATTTCCAGCATCAGCAGATTTTCTCTTGTCCATGAACTTATAAGCTGGTGACTCTGACATAAGTTGTAGGAAAATTATTGGAAGGTATTCTAAGGGATCGGGTATATAAGTATTTGGATAGACGTGCTGATTAAGGAAAGTCAGCATGGCTTTGTGCATGGTAGATCATGTTTAACCACTCTTATAGAGATTTCAGAGGAAGTTACCTGGAAAGTTGATGAATGCAAGGCAGTGGATGGTGTTCACATGGACTTCAGTAAGGCATTTGACAAGGTCCCGCATGGAAGGTTGATCAAGAAGGGTCAGTCAATCAGTCGGTAGTCAAGAGGAGGTGGTAAATGGATTAGACATTGGCTTTGTAGAAGAAGCCAGAAAGTGGTACTAGATGGTTGCCTCTCAGACTGGAAGCCTGTGACTAGTGGTGTGCCGCAGGGATTGGTGCTGAGTCTGTTGTTGTTTGTCACCTATATCAATGATCTGGATGATAATGTGGTTAACTGGATCAGCAAATTTGTGGATGACACCAAGACTGGGGGTGTAGTGGACAGTGAGGAAGGATATCATAGCTTGCAGAGGGATTTGCATCAGCTAGAAAAATGAGCTGAAAAATGGCTGATGGCATTAAGTGTGAAGTTTTGCTCTTCGGTAGGTCCAATCAGGGTAGGTCTTACACAGTGAATGGTAGGGCACTGAGGAGTGTGGTAGAACAAAGGGATCTGGGAATACAGGTCCATAATTCATTGAAAGTGATGTCACATGTATATAAGGTCATAAAGAAAGCTTTTGGCATATTGGCTTTCATAAATCAATGTGTTGAGTACAGGAGGTAGGGTGTTATGTAGAAGTTGTATAAGATGTTGGTGAGGCCTACTTTGTAGTATTGTTTGCAGATTTGATCACCTACCTGCAGAAAAGATGTAAACAAGGTTGAAAGAGTACAGAGAAAATTTACAAGGAAGTTACCAGGTCTGGAGGACCGGAGTTATAAGGAAAGATTGAATATGTTAGGACTGTACCTTCATGGAACATAGAAGATTGAGAGGAGAATTCAAAGAGGTATTCAAAATTATGAGGGGTATAGATAGGGCAAATGCAAACTGGCTCTTTCCACTGAGGTTGGGTGGGACTACAACCAGAGGTCATTAGTTGAGGGTGAAAGGTGAAAAGTTTAAGGGAACATGAGGAGAAACTTTTTTTACTCAGAGGGTCGTGGATTGAGCTGCCAGAACAAGTGGTGCATGCAAGCTCGATGTTAACATTTAAGAGAAGTTTGGATAGGTACATGGATGGTAGGGGTATGGAGGGCTATGGTCCTGGTGCAGGTTGGTGGGAGTAGGCAGTTTAAATGGTTTCAGTATGTACTCCTCTATAACTCTATGACTCTAGATTCCCTCATTCTTCTAAACTCCAGTGAGTACAGGCCCAGAGTTACCAAATGCTCCTCATATGTTCACCCTCATTCCTAGAATGCTTCTTGTGTACTGCCTCCAATGCTAGACAGACAGACAGACATACTTTATTGATCCCGAGGGAAACTGGGTTTCGTCACAGCCGCACCAACCAAGAATAGTAAAGAAACGTAGCAATATAAAACCATAAATAATTAAATAATAAGAAGTTAATCATGCCAAGTGGAAATTGGTCCAGGACCAGCCTATTGGCTCAGAGTGTCTGACACTCCAAGGGAGGAGTTGTAAAGTTTGATGGCCACAGGTAGGAATGACTTCCTATGACGCTCAGTGTTACATCTTGGTGGAATGAGTCTCTGGCTGAATGTACTCCTGTGCCTAACCAGTACATTATGGAGTGGATGGGAGACATTGTCCAAGATGGCATGCAACTTGGACAGCATCCTCTTTTCAGACACCACTGTCAGAGAGTCCAGTTCCACCCCCACAACATGACTGGCCTTACGAATGAGTTTGTTGATTCTGTTGGTGTCTGCTACCCTCAGCCTGCTGCCCCAGCACACAACAGCAAACATGATAGCACTGGCCACCACAGACTCATAGAACATCCTCAGCATCGTCCGGCAGATGTTAAAGGACCTCAGCCTCCTTAGGAAATAGAGGTGGCTCTGACCCTTCTTGTAGACAGCCCCAGTGTTCTTTGACCAGTCCAGTTTATTGTCCATTCGTATCCCCGGGTATTTGTAATCCTCCACTATGTCCACACTGACCCCTTGGATGGAAACAGGGGTCACTGGTGCCTTAGCCCTCCTCAGGTCCACCACCAGCTCCTTAGTCTTTTTCACATTAAGCTGCAGATGATTCTGCTCACACCATGTAACAAAGTTTCCCACCGTAGCCCTGTACTCAGCCTCATCTCCCTGGCTGATGCATCCAACTATGGCAGAGACATCAGAAAACTTATGAAGATGGCAAGACTCTGTGTTATAGTTGAAGTCTGAGGTGTAGATGGTGAAGAGAAAGGGAGACAGGACAGTCCCTTGTGGAACCCCAGTGCTGCTGACCACTCTGTCTGACACACAGTGTTGCAAGCGCACGTACTGTGGTCTGCCAGTCAGGTAATCAATAATCCATGACACCTGGGAAGCATCCACCTGCATCACTGTCAGCTTCTCACCCAGCAGGACAGGGCGGATGGTGTTGAACGCACTGGAGAAGTCAAAAAACATGACCCTCACAGTGCTCACCGGCTTGTCCAGGTGGGCGTAGACACGGTGATGCACCATCAATAACTCTCAGAGACGTGAGGCGAGATATAGGCTTTTATTGGCTGGAAGAAAGAACAAGCAGCAAGTGACCACCACACAACATCCTGGAGACTGAGGCCGGGGCTGTGCCTCCAATGGCCTTTATACCGGGGTCCGTGGGAGGAGCCACAGGAGCAGTCAGCGGGGGGGGGGGGGGCGTGTCCAGACAGGTATATGCAGTTCATCACACACGGTTCAGCAGGTAGACGATGTCATCCTCAACTCCTAGTTGGGGCTGATAGGTGAACTGGAGGGGGTTTAAGGGGGTCTAACCATAGGCTGGAGCTGCTCTAGAACAAGTCTCTCCAGGGTCTTCATGATGTGGGAGGTCAATGCCTCCGGTCTGTAGTCATTGGAGCCACTGGGGCATGGTATCTTTGGTACAGGAACGAGGCAGGATGTCTTCCACAGCACAGGAACCCTCTGGAGACTCAGGCTCAGGTTGAAGACACGGTGAAATTCTCCTCATAGCTGGGGAGCACAGGCTTTGAGCACCCTGGGGATGACACCATCTGGGCCTGCAGCTTTGCTTGGATGGAGACATTTCAGCTGTCTTCTCACCTGTTCAGCTGTGAAGCCCACCGTGGTGGTTTCAAGTGAGAGAGGGGTGTAGTCACGAGAGCAGGGTGGGGGGCTGTGAGGAGGGGTAGGAGGGGAGAGTGGAGTATGTGTTGGTTGGAGGCCGACAACAGATGAATCGTGTGGGGGATGGGCAGGAGCCACAGTGTCAAATCTATTGAAGAACAGGTTAACAGCACATCTTTTATTAGATAGGGAACCCAAAGCTATTCATGGTACTCCAAGTGCAGTCTGACCAGTACCTTATAAAGACTCGGCATTATATCCTTATTTTTATATTCTAGTCCTCTTGAAATTAATGCTAACTTTGCATTTGGCTTCCTTACCACTGACTCAGTCTGCAAATTAACCTTTAGGGAATCCTGCACGAGGATTCCCAAGTCACTTTGCACTTCTGATTTTTTAAATTTTCTCCCTTTAAGAAAATTAGTCTGTGCGTTTATCCCTTCTTCTACCAAAATGCATGACCAAACACCTCCCTACACTATATTCCTGTAACACCATGGGCTCTTATCTTGTTAAGCAACCTCAGGTGCGACACTTTGTCAAAGGCCTTCTGAGAATCTAACTAAACAATATCCGATGACTCTCCTTTGTCTGTTCTGCCTGTTATTTCCTCAAAGAATTCCAACAGGTTTATCAGGCAAGATTTTCCCTTAATGAAACTGTTATGTTTTGTATCTCCAGAAATTGATTGAAAGAAGAACACAGGAGCCCAGGGATATTCTATGTACTTAGTTTTACGTTCTTCTTTAGTGAGGTGCTCACATATGACATGGTGGTGTAATGACGTATGTCATTCACATACTTTTACATATAACCTATAATGAATTATGTAAACAACAAAGAATGATTAATCAAATAATATATTTTAAATATTACTGAAATATTAAATACCCTACTTTGTCATAAACTCCAATGCAATATAGAATGCATCTCAGCTCAAATATGTAACCTATTGCTCTCTAATCATAATATATTCTATAAATATAAAACCACTATTTTGACATCCACAACATAGTAAATTTTAACTTGTCCCATTCAGGCCTAAAAATTTAATCTCTTCTGGGTAACATCTTTCCTGACAAGTGGGATTACTCTCCTAGGCCGGTGAGACTTGTGGCTGTGGAACAATCTCGGGTTCTGGGGTTTACTCTGTGGTGGTTGTAGGAGTTGACTCTGGAACTGCAGGAAGTGGTTCTGACAGCTCTGAACACCTTTCTTCTCGAACAATTGACTCTACTCTCCCCAACTGATCAATGTGTTGTCTCCAGATGACTTCAGATGCAATCTCCATTGTGTAGGAGTGGTCCAGTTCTGATCTTAATTTTTCCAAGGTGATCACCTTTGTCCAAGAGGGAAACTTCAAGCCTCCTTGTTTAAGGTGCCTTCAATTTGTCTCAGCTGTTTGGCCTGTATACAGCTTCAGTGATTGGAATCGAGGAGATCCAATCATGAGAGCAAGAGACGACCCAGAAACAGCATAGCTGGTGAGTTGTTGGTTGTGAAGTCTGCTGAATTGCGGTATGCAAGGAGGAAATTAAGAGCTTCTGATTCAGTGTCAGTGTGGTGTATCCTGCTGACGATGCTCGCAGTCCATTCTTTAGACTCTGGACAAAACTTTCCGCCAAACCTGAGTTTGGTAGCTGAGTGATACGGTGCGGATACAATACATATTATTCCATTCATTTTTAACAATGACTGAAACTGTCCCACAATAAACAGGTGTGTCCATTGTAACTAAGTGTCCTGGAACACCAGTGCTTAAGTTGACACTTCTCAACACAGCAACAGTGTACGAGGCTGCAGTGGAGGCTATTGGGAACACTTCTGGTCACTTTGTAGCTACATCCATAACTACCAAGAAATTTGTGCCTATTACTGGCTGGCAAAATCCATGTGAGACTGGCAGAACTAGTCCTTTCTTACAATAATTTCTCCTTTGGCTCCTCCTACTTCCATCAAACCAATGGTGTAGCAACGAACACTCAATTGGGTCCCAGCTATGCCTGCCTACCAGTATCACTCCTCAAATTCTCTTATTCTGCATTAACGACTGCATTGGTGCTGTTTCCTGCCACCCATGCAGAGCTCGTTGACTTCATCCACTTCACCTTTAGCTTCCACCCTGCCCTCAAATTTACTTGGTCCATTTCCAACACCTCCCTCCCCTTTCTTGATCTCTTTGTCTCTATCTCTGGAGACAGTTTATCTACTGATATCTTTTATAAATCCACTGATTCTCATAGTTACCCAGATTATACGTCTTCCCACCCCGTCACTTGTAAAAATGCCACCCCCTTCTCTCAATTCCTCATGAAATGAGACTTTCTGATGTCGTCCTTCTTCAAAGAAAGGGCTTTCCTTCCTCTACCATCAACGCTGCCTTCATCTGCATCTTTTCCATTTCTTACCTGTCTGCCCTCACCCTGCCAGGGACAGGGTTCCTCTTGTCCTCACCTATTACCCCTCTAGCCCACGTCCAGCACATAATTTTCCGTAACTTCTGCCATCCTCAACAGGATCCCACCGCCAAGTACCACCAATCAATTATGCTATTGTTTGCACTGTTGTAACTATGTGGATTTGTGTAGGTCTTGTAGCTTTAGTTTTTGGTTTCTTGGGTGGTAGAGTTGGTCTCCTGACTTGGTGTGTCTGGGTAGTCTTGTTTTGTCTGGTGGGTTCGGAGCTCCTTTCCGGGAAATGCGCTAAGATGGTAGCGCGATATTAATACGCAGCAGCCTCTCTGGACGCTGGATTTGGGGATTGCCAAATGTTATGTGGATTTTCTGGTGTAGTCTGTTTTGTCGTGTGCTTTTGTGATATCATTCTGGAGAAACGTTGTTTCATTTTTTAACTGCATTGCAGTTGTGGTTTCTAAATGACAATAAACCAAAATTCAATTCAATTCAATTCAATTCAATCTTTCCCTCCTCCCTCCCTCCCCACCAACTTACCACTTTCCACAGGGATCACTCCCTACTCAACTTCCTTGTCCATTCATCCATCCCCACAGATCTCACTCCTGACACTTACCCTTGCAAGTGGAACGAGTTCCACACCTGCCCTTACACTTCCTTTCTCACTACCATTCAGGGCCTTAAACAGTCCTTCCAGGTGAGGCGGTACTTCACCCGTGAGTTTGTTGGGGTCATCTACTGTATCTGGTGTTCCAGGTGGGGCCTCCTGTATATTGGTGAGACCCAACATTGATTAGGAGACTGCTTTGCCAATCACCTATGCTCCATCCACCAGAAAAAGAGCAGTTCTACTTCCCATTCCCATTCTGACATGCCAGTCCATGGCCTCCTCTACTGTCATGATGAGGCCACACTTGGGTTAGAAGAGCAACACCTTATACCCCTTTTGTTTAGTCTCCAACCTAATGGACATCAATTTCTCAAACTTATGGTAATTGCCCCCCACTTCATCATTCCCCATTCCTGTTTCCCTCTCTCACCTTATCCCCTGACCTGTCCATTACCTCCCTCAGGTGCTCCTCCCCTTCTCTTTCTTCCATGGTCTTCTAACTTTTCCTTTAGATATTCCCTTATCCAGCCCTTTATCTCTTTCACTAATCAACTTACAGCTCCTTACTCTGACTTCTCTCCTTCCTTTGAAGGATCTTGGCCTGAAATGTCGATTATTTACTCTTTTCCATGGATGCTGCCTGGCCTGCTGAGTTCTCCCAGCAATTTGTGTGCGTTGCCCAGGCTTTGTAAATCTTGGGTTTTGCATTTTCATCTAACACTGTTTGTCCATTGCCATTTCTTCCTGATCTGTAGTAATGAATTCAATGGTTAGAGTACAGTAGTCAAGTTTGGCCGAAGCTGTTATAGTGATTGACAAATAGACAATAGGTGCAGAAGTAGACCATTCGGCCCCTCGAGTCTGCACCGCCATTCTGAGATCATGGCTGATCATTCACTATCAATACCCAGTCCCTGCCTTGTCCCCATATCCCTTGATTCCCCTATCCATCAGATATCTATCTAGCTCCTTCTTGAAAGCATCCAGAGAATTGGCCTCCACCGTCTTCCGAGGCAGTGCATTCCACACCTCCACAACTCTCTGGGAGAAGAAGCTCTTCCTCAAGTCTGTTTTAAATAACTGACCTCTTATTCTCAATCCATGCCCTCTGGTACTGGACTCTCCCAACATCTGGAACATATTTCCTGCCTCAATCCTATCAAATCCTTTAATTATCTTAAACGTTTCAATCAGATCCCCTCTCAATCTCCTCAATTCCAGCGTGTACAAGCCCAATCTCTCCAATCTCTCTGTGTAAGACAGCCCTGCCATCCCAGGAATCAACCTAGTGAATCTACGCTGCACTTTCTCAATTGCCAGAATGTCCTTCCTTAAACCTGGAGACCAAAACTGTACACAATATTCCAGGTGTGGTCTCACCAGGGCCCTGTACAAATGCAAAAGGACATCCTTGCTCTTGTACTCAATTCCCCTTGTAATAAAGGCCAACATTCCATTTGCCCTCTTCACTGCCTGTTGCACTTGCTCATTCACTTTCATTGACTGATGAACTAGGACTCCTAGGTCTCTTTGCATTTCTCCCTTACCTAACTCTACACTGATCAGACAATACTCTGCCCTCTTGTTCCTGCTTCCAAAGTGGATAACTTCACATTTATTCACATTGAATGACATCTGCCAAGTATCTGCCCACTCACCCAACCTATCCAAGTCTCCCTGTATTCTCCTAACGTCCTCTTCGCATGTCACACTGCCACCCAGTTTAGTATCGTCAGCAAACTTGCTGATATAGTTTTCAATGCCCTCATCTAAATCGTTGACATAAATCGTAAAGAGCTGTGGTCCCAATACAGAGCCCTGTGGTACCCCACTAGTCACCTCCAGCCAGTCCGAGAAACACCCATTCACTGCTACCCTTTGCTTTCTATCTGCCAACCAGTTTTCTATCAATGTTGAAACCCTGCCCCCAATGCCATGAGCTCTGATTTTACTCACCAATCTCCTATGTGGCACCTTATCGAATGCCTTCTGAAAATCTAGGTACACAACATCCACTGGCTTACCCTCGTCTAACATCCTTGTTACACCCTCAAAAAACTCCAACAGATTAGTCAAGCATGATTTGCCCTTGGTAAATCCATGCTGGCTCGGCCTAATCCTATTTCTGCCATCAAGATGTGCCACTATTTCGTCCTTAATAATGGACTCAAGCATCTTCCCCACGACTGACATTAGGCTAACAGGGTGATAGTTCTCCGTTTTCTCCTTCCCTCCCTTCTTGAAAAGTGGGATAACATTAGCCACTCTCCAATCTTCAGGAACTGATCCTGAATCTAAGGAACATTGGAAAATGATTACCAATGCATCCGCAATTTCCTGAGCCACCTCTTTTAGAACCCTCGGATGCAGACCATCTGGACCCGGGGATTTATTAGCCTTCAGTCCTACCAGTCTACTCATCACAGTTTCTTTCCTAATGTCAATCTGTCTCAATTCCTCTGATATCTTATGACCCTGGCCCATCCATACATCTGGGAGATTGCTTGTGTCCTCCCTGGTGAAGACAGATCTAAAGTACGCATTAAATTCTGTTGCCATTTCCCTGTTTCCCATAACAATTTCTCCCAATTCATTCTTCATTCTTTTTAATGCTAAAAAGGACTACAACTGTGACACATCCTTTAGTCTTGGGGCATGCATCATTGCTTAAATTTTCTCAGCACACCTGTGTAGTACAGGTGTGTCAATGGTGTGACCACATTAAGTGATGTTTGTTTTAAAGAATTCACACTTGTGTCATGCACTGGGCCCCCAATTTTCTGATCTTTTTAACACTGTCTTGAGATTTTTGAGATGTTCCTTGTAATCCTCACCAGTAACAATGATGTCAGTGTTACCCTTGATATGTTTGAGATTTCCATTACCATCCTCGAGCATTGCTGTGGCATCATCCAGTACCTTTCTCAATTCCCTTTCAGTTGACTATTACAGGGGACGTGACATGCAAATGGTGAGTAGATTTTCAATCAAGTTGTAGTTTGCTCGGCCAATCATATCATCACAATGCTGGCTCTTGTTTTTATCACATACAAGCCCAATGTGGGTTGTTGGTTGCTGTTGTGAATATCATTCCCACAGGAGTTATCTTTTCTCCAGTATATGTTCTTAGTTGGGTTCTGAAGACTTCACTGCAGTATCTTTGAAATGCCATTCAAAAGCATTTTGTGTAATGACTGCAACAGCAGAGCCAGTGCCCGATTCCATTGTATTTCATTTACCGTTCACTTCTGGTGTAGGCCTTATTGGTTGTCTCCTGTTAGTTTTCACATTGTAAATATCAAGGCTACCTAAATCTCTGCATGGAGGTCAGTGACCAGTGGTGTGCCTCAGGGATCTGTTCTAGGACCCTTACTCTTCGTGATTTTTATAAATGACCTGGATGAGGAAGTGGAGGGATGGGTTAATAAATTTGCTGATGACACAAATGTTGGGGGTGTTGTGGACAGTGTGGAGGGCTGTCAGAGTTACAGCGGGACATTGATAGGATGCAAAACTGGGCTGAGAAGTGGCAGATGGAGTTCAACCCAGATAAGTGTGAGGTGGTTCATTTTGGTAGGTCAAATATGATGGCAGAATATAGGATTAATGGTAAGACTCTTAGCACTGTGGAGGATCAGAGGGATCTTGGGGTCCGAGTCCATAGGACACTCAAAGCTACTACGCAGGTTGACTCTGTGGTTAAGAAGGCATACGGTACATTGGCCTTCATCAATCGTGGGATTGAGTTTAAGACCTGAGAGGTAATGTTGCAGCTATATAGAACCCTAGTCAGATCCCACTTTGGAGTACTGTGCTCAATTCTGGTAGAGGTGTACAAGATAATGAGAGGCAATTTCTTCTCCCTCCTGCCGTCTGGAAAAAGGCTTCGAAGCATTCGGGCTCTCACAACTAGACTATGTAACAGTTTCTTCCCCCAAGCTATCAGACTCCACAATACCTGAAGCCTGGACTGACACTTTGCCCTCCTGTCCTGTTTATTATTTATTGTAATGCCTGCGCTGTTTTTGTGCACTTTATGCAGTCCAGTGTAGGTCTGTAGTCCAGTATAGCTTTCTCTGTGTTTTTTTTTATTACGTAGTTCAGTCTAATTTTTTGTACTGTGTCATTTAAACCAAGGTCCTGAAAAACGTTGTCTCATTTTTACTATGTACTGGACCAGCAGTTATGGTCGAAATGACAATAAAAGTTGACTTGACTTGACTTGGCATTGATTGTGTCGATAGTCAGAGGCTTTTCTCCAGGGCTGAAACGGCTAGCATGAGAGGGCATAGTTTTAAGATGCTTGGAAGCAGGTACCGAGGAGATGTCAGGGGCAAGTTTTTTACGCAGAGTGGTGAGTGCGTGGAATGGGCTGCCAGCGGTGGTGGTGGAGGTGGAAACGATAGTGTCTTTTAAGAGACTTCTGGATGGCTATATGGAGCTTAGAAAAATAGAGGGTTGTGGGTAAACCCTAGGTAGTTCTAAGGTAGAGACATGTTCGACCCAGCTTTGTGGGCTGAAGGGCCTGTATTGTGCTGTATGTTTTCTATCTTTCTACCCAGTCTTTTGTCATTCTCACCATCGTTAGATTTTTAGAGTACATTATAGAAAAGTACACCACAGCAACAGACCCTTTGGTCCATCTAGTTTGTGCCAAACCATTTAAACTGCCTACTCATCGACCTGCACCGGGACAATAGCCCACCATACCCACCACCTTCCCTGTACCTATCCAAACCTCTCTATAAGCATTGAACTCGAGCTTGCATGCACCACTTGTGCTGGCAGCTCGTTCCACACTCTAATGACTCTCTGAGTCAAGAAGTTCTCCTCATGACCCCTTAAACTTTGCACCTTTCACCGTTAACCCATGACCTCATAACCTCTGTTGGTGGTCCCACCCAACCTCAGTTGAAAAAGCCTACTTGCATTACCCTGTCTATACCCTTCATGATTTTGTATACCTCCATCAAATCTCCTCTCAGTCTTCTACATTTCAAGGAATAAAGACCTAGCTTATTTAATCTTTCCTTATATATTGCCTGTAAAAAGTATTCACCGATCTTGGATTTTTTATGTTTTATTGTTTTTCAAAGTTGAATCACAGTGGGTTTAATTGACACTGGCTTTTTTAATCAGCTTTTTTGACACTGATCAACTGAAGAAGACT
The DNA here is from genome assembly GCF_030144855.1 of Hypanus sabinus. Classification (NCBI taxonomy): domain Eukaryota; kingdom Metazoa; phylum Chordata; class Chondrichthyes; order Myliobatiformes; family Dasyatidae; genus Hypanus; species Hypanus sabinus. The sequence continues at coordinate 98,749,540 of NC_082709.1, forward strand.
CTTTCATGTCAAAGTGAAAACAGATCTCTACAAAGTGATCTAAATGAATTACAAATATAAAACACAAAAAACTGATTGCGTAAGTGTTCACTCGCTCTCCCCCCTCCCCTTTAATATGACACACCAAATCATCACTGGTGCAGCCCAAGCATAAAGCCAAAGCTAGACAGGAGTGGCTTAAAAACAACAAAGTGAATGTCCTGGAGTGACCAAGTCAGAGTCCAGACCTCAATCCAATTGAGAATTTGTGGCTGGACTTGAACAGGGCTGTTCACTTATGACCCCCATGCAATCTGACAGAGCTTGAGCAGTTTTGTAAAGAAGAATGAGGTGAAATTCCAGTGTCCAGATATGCAAAGCTGATAGAAACCCATCCACACAGACTCTAGGTTGTAATTGCTGCCAGAAATACTGACTTGAAAGGGATGAATACTTATGCAATCAATTAATTGATGTTTCATACTTGTAATTAATTTAGATTACTTTGTAGAGATCTGTTTTCACTTTGACATGGAAGAATTTTTTTCTGTAGATCAGTGTCAAAGAAGCCAAATTAAATCCACTGTAATTCAATATAAAACAATAAAACATGAAACCTCCCAAGGGGTGTGAAAACTTTTTATAGGTACGATAATTCAAGTCTTTCCAATCCTGGTAACATCCTTGTAAATTATGGACCTGTATTCCCAGATCCCTTTGTTCTACAGCACTCCATAGTGCCCTTGTCTGCATTAAATTCCATATGCCATTTTTCAGCTTGTATTTTCAGCTGGTCCTGATTCCACTGCAAGCCATGATAGCCTTCCTCACCGCCTACTATAGAGCCAATCTGGGTGTCATCAACAAATTTGCTGATGCAGTTAACCAAATTATTATCCGGATTGTTGATATAGGTGACAAACCACAGACCAGCACTGATCCCTGCAGCAGTCCACTGGTCGCAGGCCTCCAGTTAGGTAATGATCTACTGTCACTCTCTGGCTTCACCTATAAAGTCAATATGTTTTCCAATTTACTACCTCATGTTGAATGCTAAACAACTGAGCTTTCTTGACCAACCTCTCATGCAGGACATTCTCAAATGCCTTACTAAAGTCCATGTATACAACATCCACTGCCTTGGCTACATTAACTTTCCTGATAACTTCCTCAAAAACTCTATTAGTTAGACATGACCTACCATGCGCAAAGCCATGCTGACTATCCTTAATCAGTCCATGTCTACCCAAATACTTAAGTACCCCATCCCTCAGAATACCTTAAAATCACTTTCCTACTACAGATGTCAGGCTCACTGGCCTATAATTTCCTAGTTTATTTTTGAGCCTTTCTTGAATATTTGCTATCCTCCAATGTCTGGTAACTTACTGGTCAGTAAGGATGATTTAATAATCTCAAATGGGACCCTGCAATTTCTGCACTGCCTCCTGCAGGGTCTGAGGGAATGCCTTGTCAGGCTCTGGGGATTTATCCACCCTAATTTGCCTCACAATAGCAAACACCTCCTCCTCTGTAATCTGTACAGGGTCCACAAAGTCAATGCCACCTTGCCTCAATTCTGTAGATTATGTGTTCATCTTCTGAGTAAATACAAATGCAAAATAAATTATTTAAGATCTCCCCCATCACGTTTGGATCCACACATGGATTACCATTTTGATCTTCCAGAGGATCAATTTTCTTCCTTGCAATCCTTTTGCTCTTAACGTATCTGTAGAATCCCTTAGGATTCTCCTTCACCCTGTCTGCAAGGGCAACCTCATACCTTCTTTTAGCCCTCCTGGTTATTTTATTAAGTGTTCTCTTGCATTTTTTATACTCCTTAAGCATCTCATTGTTCCTATACCTGCTATGCACCTCCTTTTTACTCTTGAAGCTTTGTACTCTCAAAATTTCACTTTTGAAGGCCTCCCATTTACCAAGTACACTTTTGCCAGAAAACAGTCTGTCCCAATCTACACATGCTAGATTCTTTCTTTCTTTTCTTTTTAAATCTTTTTATTAGTTTTAAACAAACATAAATGAAACATGAATATAAAGTGTTTGAGAGTACATAATTAATAGTTTAAATAGACATTCAGATATATAATGATAAAAATATATAATCTCTCAAACTCAGAACATTAATGAACAAAGAAGTAAAAAGAGAAAAAAAAAGAACCCCCCCCCCCAAAAAAAAGAGACAAAAAAAACACTAACCAACATGGGCCATTGAATAATATTAAGTACATATACAGTAGTGCCAATAACTCCGAACCTCCATCCAAATAATTAAGGATAATATAAGTAAGGTTTAGGAAAAGGCCATTCAACTCATATGAAAATGTTGAATAAATGGTCTCCAAGTTTCTTCAAATTTAACTGAAGGATCAAAAACCACACTTCTAATTTTTTCTAAACTCAAACAAGAAATAGTTTGAGAAAACCACTGAAATACAGTTGGAGGATTAATTTCTTTCCAATTCAATAAAATAGATCTTCTAGCCATTAATGTAACAAATGCAATCATTCGTTGAGATGAAGCAGATAAACGGTTATTATCCGTCATTGGTAAACTGAAAATTGCAGTAAGAGGATGCGGTTGGAAATTAATATTTAAAACTCTTGAAATAATACTGAACTGAAAATATCTTTCCAATAATTTTGTAAACAAGGACAAGACCAGAACATATGAGTCAATGAAGCAACATCAGAATGACATCTTTCGCAGGTTGAATTAAGATGAGAATAAAATCGAGCCAGTTTATCCTTAGACATGTGAGCTCTATGTACAACCTTAAATTGTATTAGGGCATGTTTAGCACAAATAGAGGACGAATTTACCAACAATAAAATTTTATCCCATTGCCCAGCAGATGCAGGACAATGCAACTCTTCTTGCCATTCCTTCTTAATTTTTTCTGATACATCTGACTGTAAATTCATGATCATCTTATAAATGATGGCTACTAACCCCTTTTGATAAGGATTAAGGGCTAAAATTCTTTCTGTAATGTCCAATGGACATTCTTTCGAAAAAGACTAACTCATTATACAAAAAATTTCTAACTTGCAAATATCTAAAAAAATGGGTTTTAGGTAAATTATATTTATTAGATAGCTGTTCAAAGGACATAACGTTATCATCCAGAAACAGATCACGAAAACATGTTATACCTTTTGTTTTCCATAAAAGAAAAGCTTGATCCATAGATGAAGGCCGAAAAAAATAATTGGATATTATAGGACATGATAAAATAAATTTATTCAAACCAAAAAATTTACGAAATTGAAACCAAGTTCGTAATGTATATCTGACTATAGGATTAGTTATCTGTTTATTCAATTTGAATAAAGAAAAAGGAAGTGAGGATCCTAAGATTGAAATCAGTGAAAAATCTTGCACAGATTTACATTCCAAATTTACCCATTGTGGGCAAGTAGTTATAGTCAATTCTTGTGTCCAGAATATTAAATACCGTATATTAACTGCCCAATAGTAAAATCTTAAGTTTGGTAAAGCCAAGCCACCCTCCTTCTTAGGCTTCTGTAAATATTTTTTGCCCAATCTAGGATTTTTGTTCTGCCACAAATAAGAAGATATTTTGGAGTCAATAGTATCAAAGAAAGCTTTAGGAATAAAAATTGGTAATGCTTGAAATAAATATAAGAATTTAGTATCATCATCTTAATAGCATTAACTCTACCAACCAATGACAAAGATAGTGGAGACCACCTAATAACAAGTTGCTTAATTTGATCAATTAAAGGTAAAAAGTTAACCTTAAATAAATCTTTATGTTTTTTAGTAATTTTAATACCTAAGTAAGTAAAATAATCTGTAACAATTTTATATGGTAAATGTTTATAAATTGGAACTTGCATATTTAATGGAAATTGTTCACTCTTGTTAAAGTTCAATTTATAACCAGAAAAATTACTTAGTTGAGCAAGCAAAGACGAAATAGCAGGAATAGATCTTTCAGGGTCAGATATATATAATAACAAATCATCAGCATATAATGATACTTTATACGTTCTCTCCCCACGGGTAATACCCAGAATATTAGGTGATTCACGAATAGCTATAGCCAAAGGTTCTAAAGCGATGTCAAATAGTAAAGGACTTAAAGGGCAACCTTGCCTTGTACCACGAAATAGCTGAAAAAAAGAGGATCTTTGATTATTGGTAAAAACTGAAGCTAAAGGTTTATGGTATATTCATTTAATCCATGATATAAATTTTGAACTAAAATTAAATTGTTGCATTGTAGTAAATAAATATGGCCATTCAACTCTATCAAATGCTTTTTCAGCATCTAAAGAAATAACACATTCTGGTAATTTAGATGAAGAAGTATAAATATTAATTAATTTTCTAATGTTAAAAAATGAATAGCGATTTTTAATAAATCCAGTCTGATCTTCAGAAATAATTCGAGGTAATATATTTTCTAATCTAATAGCCAAAATTTTACTGAAAATCTTAAAATCTGTGCTTAACAAGGATATAGGCCGATAGGATGCACATTCAGTAGGGTCTTTATCTTTTTTAAGAATTAAAGAAATAGAGCTTCATAAAAAGATTGTGGTAATTTACCTATACTTAATGCATCTTTAAAAATTTTACAAAGCCAAGGAGAAAGTATAGAAGAAAAAGATTTAAAAAATTCTACGGGAAAACCATCTGGACCAGAAGCTTTACCTGAATTCTTTGAAATAATAGCCTTTTCTATTTTAGACTCCGTAATAGGTGTATCTAAAATTATGTTATCCTCAACAGTTACTTTTGGAATATTCAATTTCCTTAAAAATTCATTTATTATAGAAAAGTCCTTAGTGAATTCTGATTGATATAAGGAGTTATAAAAATCTTGAAAGGCTTTATTTATCTCTTTGTGGTCAATCGTCAGAGTACCATCTTGTTTACGAATCCTAGTAATCTGTCGTTTATCCGAAACAATTTTCAATTGGTTAGCCATTAATTTACCAGACTTATCTCCATACATATAGAATTGGGTTTTTGATTTAATTAACTGACTTTCAATCGAAGAGGATAATAATAAACTATGTTCCATTTGAAGTTCCACTCTTTCTTTATAAAGTTCTTTGCTAGGGGTCATTGAATAAATCTTATCAATTGCTTTGATTTTATCAACTAATGTTAATATTTTAGAATTAGTTCGTTTCCTAACTCCAGCAGAGTATGAAATAATCTGTCCACGAATATATGCTTTATATCCCACAAAATTCCACTAGAGATCTCTGCTGTAGAATTTGTTGAGAAAAACAAATCAATTTGTTGTTTAATAAAGTTAACAAAGTCTAAATCCTGCAATAAAATAGGATTAAACCTCCAAAATTTAGCATTGATATATGAATCCATTATTTTAATAGATAACTTCAGAGGTGCATGATCAGATATGGTAATACAGTCATATTTACAATCAGTAACATCTGTAAGTAAATGGTGATCAATGAAAAAGTAATCAATTCTTGAGTAATTATGATAAACATGGGAAAAGTATGAAAACTCTTTGTCATTAGGGTGTAGAAAATGCCAAATTTCACAAATAGCTGAATCAATCATAAAAGAGTTAATAAGAGAAGCCGATTTATTCGGAAAAATTTGGGTGGGCTTGGATCTATCCATCAAAGGGTTTAAACAACAGTTAAAATCCCCACCCATTATCAATCTATATTGATTCAGATTAGGAAAGGATGTAAATAAGCATTTAAAAAATTCAGGACAATCAGTATTTAGAGCATAAACATTAACTAAAACAACTTTTTGATTAAAAAGTAGACCAGTAATAAGCAAAAATCTACCTTGTGGATCTGAAATTGTTTCATGATGTATAAAAGAAGTTGATGAGTCTATAAAAATAGAAACACCTCTTACTTTGGCTTGTGAATTTGAGTGATACTGTTGTCCCTTCCAAAACCTAAAAAAACATTGACTATCCACCTTCCTTACATGAGTCTCCTGCACAAAAATAACATTGGCATTCATTCTATGGAATACTTTGAATATTTTTTTCCGTTTGATCGGATGATTTAAACCATTAGTATTCCAAGAAACAAAATTAATAATCCTATCCATATTGACAATATTTATTGCAGTTAACACATAAGTTTTAAAAAAAAGTGAACTCATGAACCCGGAAGAAGGAAGTGAGTTCAAGGAGAAACCGGAAGTCACGGCACTGCAACCATTTTTGTAGTTTCATATAGGCCCATGAAATAAAACTACGCAAAAAGCAAGCAAAAAGAAAAAGAAAAATCCCCCTCCCTCCACCCTCGAAACCCCAGGAAAAAAGCCAAACAGAGGCAAGCAGGCAATCTAATACTAAAATTACCCCCGTGTCTCAGGATGGCAACTCAGACAAAAAAAAATTGAAAAAAATACAAAGAACCCATATTATAAGAAAGGGTTAATATAACAAAAGTTAAAATATAAAATTAGTATTATATATATAAAACAAAAGGGTTAAAAATTAAATTGATAAAACCCATAAATAAATAATACTATCTTAAATGAGAGTTTAAAACTTTCAAACTCATCAAAACGGATATGACGTTCCAAGCACTAGAGTCTGTCAGGAAGAAGAAACGCCATTTTATTATATTTTTTTTTAAAAAATCTTAATATTTAAATGTTAAAAATATAAAAAAAGCGTACACAAACTTAAAAAAAGGAACCCTAATAAGTTATTTTCAAGGCTAATAGATTAATAATATATATATTAAAAAAATAATAAAGTCAATAAACCAAAAAAAAGAACTTTTACCGTATATAAAAAATACATGTAAGCCATACCCCAAAAAAAACATCATCCTGTAAAAGATCAAAATTTATAGACTAATTATTACATTAGTCAACCTGAGAGAGTGTCATTGTTCCAAAAAGCTTTGAGCATCCGCTGGAGATTTGAACAGCCGAGAAGTTCCGTCTTCAGAAGTAACTCTCAGGTGTGCTGGAAATAACAGCACTTGCTTATAGCCTTTCTGGTGAATCTTCAACATAACCAGTCTAAAAGCCATTCTTGCCCTTAAAACCTGAGGGCTATAATCTTCCATTCCCTTAATCATACCCTTTTTCCGAGCTGCCCGAATCAGACGCTCTTTGGTATGTGGGTAATGGATCCGGAGAATTACATGTCGTGGTTTATTTGAATCAGAACGATAGCAAGAGACACGGTGTGCACGATCGATTATTGGAGGAGAGTCCAGAACTTCTAAACCAAAGACATCTATTAGAAATTTAGAAAAGAAAGCGGTAAGATCACCGTTCTCAAATTTTTCCGGAACCCCAATTAGCCGAAGATTTTGTCTTCGAGAGCGATTTTCAAGATCAGTAATTTTAGATTTATAACAGTCCATCTGTTGAGAAGTCGAAGCTTGCTCTTGTTGCAAAGTTTCGATAATATGATCTTTCTTGCGAGCGGCTTCTTCAAGTACCAAAATACTTGCTTGTTGTTTTTATAATTCCAGTGTAAGTGTTTGAAGTTTTCCTTCAAATAATTTTAAACGCTCGTCAAACGCAAAGAGCTGTGCGGTTATTTTTCTCTCCAGTCCTTCAAATTTATCTTCTATAAGCTTCACAATTGTTTCTAAAGTTATCGGTTCTTTCGTCTGTTTCGATTCTTTTGCTTTAGACATTTCAGCGAGTTGAAAATAGATCGAATAGTTAAAAAGATAAATTCTTTTATTCATAAGCACCATCTTGAGACCAGATCTTTTCTGATACCATCAAAATTGGTCTTCTAAAATTTAGAATCTCAGCCCATGGACCAGACCTATCTTTTTGTATACCGGTATTTACTTTGAAACTAATGGCATTGTGATTACTGGATCAAAGTCTTCCCTACACAAACTTCTGTCACCTGCCTTGACTTATTCCCCAATAGTAGATCAAGTATTGCAAACTCTGTCATTAGGATTTCTATGTACTGATGAAGGAAACATTCCTGAACACATTTGACAAACTCTGTCCTATCTAGTCCTTTTACAGTGTGAGAGTCCCAGTCAATATGTGGAAAGTTAAAATCACCCACTATAACAACCCTATCTTTCTTGCAACAATCTGTGATCTCTTTGCAAATTTATTTCTCTAAGTCAGTCAGACTGTCGCGTGGTTCCAATACATGGTGATAGATTTCTTATTCCTCAGTTCCACCCAGAGTTCTCCAGTCTGTCCTGACTGAGCACTGCTGTCACATTTTCCCTGACTAATAATGCAAACCCTCCTCCTTTCATCCCTCCCACTCTATCAAGTCTAAAACAACTGAACCCTGGAATACTGAGCTGCCATTCCTGTCCCTCCTGCAACCAGGTCTGACTAATAGGTACAATATTATAATTCCAGGTGTTGATCCATGCCCTGAGCTCATCTGCCTTTCTTACAATATTTCTTACATTGAAGCATGTGTAACTCAGGATATTAGTCACACCACCCTCAGCCTTTTGGATACTGACTTTGTCTGAGGTCTTACAACATCTGTCTCCATAACCTCCACTAACCGTTCTGGCACTCTGGTTCCCATTCTCCTGCACCTCTAGTTTAAACCCCATCATGCAGCACTAGCACACCTTTCTGCTAGGATATTAGTCCCCTTTCAGTTCAGGTGTAAACTACCTCTCTGTACAGCTCCCACCTTCCCCAGAAGAGAGCCCAGTGATCTTATACCCCACCTGACCTCCACCCTCGCCCACCAACTCCTTAGCCACGTGTTAAACTGTATAATCTTCCTATTTCTGGCCTCACTAGCACTTGGCATGGGTAGCAGTCCTGAGATCACAACCCTGGAGGTCTGCCCTTTAACTTAGCACCTAACTCCTTGAAATCCCTGTGCAGAACCTCATCACTCTTCCTATCTATGTCCTACATGGACCACAACCTCTGACTGTTCACCCTCCCACTTATGGATGCTGAGGACTCAATACGAGATATCCCGGACCATGGTACTTGGATGGCAACATACCATCTGGAAATTTTGTTCTCATCCACAGAACCTCTTTTCTGTTTCCCTAACTCATGAATCCCTTATCTCAACAGCCACCTCTTCTTTCCCCTTCCTTGCTGAGTTGTAGTCAGATTCAGTGCCAGAGACCTGACTGCTGTGACTTTCCTCTGCTAGGTCATTTCCCCACCCCCACCCCAATCCCCAACAGTGTCCAAAATTGTATACCTGTTGTTGAAGGTTTGGCCACAGACACACCCTGCACTAACTGTTTAACCCCTTTTCCCTTCCTGATTGTCATCCAGCTTTCTGTGCCCTGCACCTCAGTTTTAACTACCTCTCTATCACTCCCTCAGCTTCCCGAATGATCATCCAGTTCCAGCTCCAACTCCTTAACACAGAGTGTTAGAAGCTGCAGCCAGATGCACTTCTTGCAAGTGAAGTCGTCAGGGACAGTGTAGGTCTCCCTGCCTTCCCACATCCCAATATCCTGCCAGACTATACTAACTGAGCAAATATAAAAAAGGAAAAGTAATAAATAAACTGTGGGGAAAAAACTCTACCTGCAGCTTTTTTTTTTTGCCTTCTCTGACTGAAGCCTCTCCTTGCTGAAACCTCAAAGAGCTAAAGCCTCAAAATCCCCTCTCTAACTCTGTCCACTCCAATGATGGCCTCTCTGCTTGCCCCTACCTTACTTCAATTTATTGTTGCCTATCAATCCCAAATGCTAATTGGCCACTGATCAAAGCTCCAAGCTGTCGCGAGTCATTGTCTTTCCTTCTCAGTTGGTGAACCTGAGTGAACTACGTAATCTCAGGCTTCCGATTGCTCTGACTGGATGCTACACAAAACTCCAAACACCAAACCTCTCTGCCTATTCATCAACAGCGCTCATTTTGAAACTGCAGCTTGATTTTTTATCTTTGTCTATTCCCTGTGCAATCCACTTATTTTTGTCTGCCAACATGCTCTTTGTATTTGTCCTACTTTGTTGCATTTTTTACAAGTTTCTCCTTTAAACCTGCATTGGTCTGGTACATGTAAGCCCAAACCGTAACCATAACACAATTTGTTCAGTCAGGCAGGTTTATGTTTTGACGTTGCAATTTTGTTCATGTTCACTTTCATTCTGGACTACAGCTCAATTGCATCTCTGGGTGCTGTTTCCATTGTTACAGTGATTTCAACTGCTCTTTTAAATGTGAATTATGCTTCTGCTAGAAGCCATTTTCAAATGCTTCCTTGTAAGATTCCACAAATTAAACAACCTCTCATTAAGGCCATCACTGAGCTCACAATGCTCAGACAACTTTTTCAATTCAGCCACATAAACTGAAATGGACTCCCTTTTGTTTCCACTTATGAAACCTAAAGTGTTCTGCAAACAAGAATGCTTTCAGTTCTAAATGTTCCTCCATTATTTTCATGGTATCAGCAAAGCTCCTTTTGGCTGGTTTGGTTGGAGGAGTTAAACTTCTAAGCAAACCTATTACATCCAGCAACACTGGCACTCATTTGTCATTACTTCCAAATCCTGCTCAATTCATTCAGTATATATCGCCTGTTATGCAATTAAATGTGCCTGTTTTTCCAATGTGGCCGGCTATTTCTGCCTTTTTATTCATTTATTATTATTTTCACCCAGTACTCACTGTTTATGAACCCGTGGATTTCGTCTGCTTTCTATCTTTTTTAAAGGGGTCTCTATCCCCTTCTGAAGAAACATGCACTTTTTTATTACTTGATCATCTCTCCGTTTTGAAGAAGAGAAAAGCATATTGCACTTTAACAGGTAGGTAGTCATCTCAGGGTCATTTTAAAACTTACTCATTGCCACTGTTATGTTTTGTAATTCCAGAAATTAATGAAAAGAAAAACTCTGGAGGTGAGGGTTCTCATGTGATAAGTTTCACTTTTTTCTTTAGTGAGATGCACAGATATGACATGGTGGCATAATGATGTATGCCATTCACATACTTATACATATAATTCATAATAAATTATGTTAAAAACAAAGAATATATTAACAAAATTACTCAAATGTTACTGAAATAGTAAGTATACTATAGAGGCCATGCTGACCTTTTTTATCATGTCCCTCCAAGTACCCTGAAACTCATCCTCAGTAATGGACTCCAGCATCTTACCAATCACTAAAGTCAGGATTAAAGTTAAAGTCTGTCCCAAACCTTATAGGCTCATAGGCTTATGAGAGACTTGGATAGATTGGGAGAATGGGCAAATGAAACATAATATTGGAAAATGTATGGTGTCACGTACCCCGTGACCAGGTTACTAAACCAGCAGAAATGGACTGATACGTTGGAGTCTGGTGGTACTGTAACTAAAGGTGTTTATTAGTAAACTAAGCAATACAATATCAAAAATGCCAATATACATATAAAACAGGTTAGCAATGATAAATACAGAAGTGCAGGAATAAGAATCAAAACCAAGCTCTATCAAAGTCTAGGGGTAAATGAATTGTCATAAGAGAATATAGAGTTCAGTTCATTTCGTGTTGAGGTAGTTGTTGGTGTGTTGCAATGTTGGAGAGAGAGAGAGAGAGATGAGCAGCTGCAGCAGGTAAACCTTCCGTCATCTTCTTGTTCCGTTGTACTGTTGGGGTCACCGATTATGACTCTTCCGTTCCAGGCTAGACCGTTCTCAGTGATGGACTCGTCACCCAGGCAAGGATGGACACATGCACAAGTCCCCACCGGTCTGCCTTCATCCACCGTGCTCCGGACCAATTCTCCTGAACCAATCTTCTTGGCCCCCACCTTCCTGTGGGTGCACAACACTCTTTCAGTGTCCACTGGTGTGTCTGCCTATGTCTCCCCAAACCCATCTTTTATCTCCCCTTGATGGGGTATCAGCCATCCATCAACTCAACACATCCATGTCCATCAAACTAGGCCACTCCCTGCTGTCCCAGCAAGAATGTTAACAAGCAAAGAAGTGTCCTTGCAGCATAAGGTAAACAATCAGTGAAAAGAAGCCATAATACATAAATCATTCCTCTCTCTCTCTTATCTGTAGCAGATGCCTCTACCTCTATTCTTCATCTCTCTCTCTCATTAGCAGCATAGTTCTCGGTGGGGGGGTGTCAGCGCTGGACCCCATTTCCATCTGGTTTGTTCATCGCACATAACACCCCCACCCTTCAAAGAATTTTTACCTGGGGAAAATTCACTAGTAAGGCACATTACAGAGTCTAATATAATACAGAAGTGGTCATTAACTACCAGAGTAACACAGATATAATTTCAAATCTAATACCTGGATAAACAATCAGCAATCACATTGTAAGTCCCCTTTACATGTTGTATTTTAATATCGAATTCTTGTAACAACAGACTCCAACTTAATAACCGCCTATTTTTATTCCTCATGTTATTCAAAAATACCAATGGGTTGTGATCAGTAAAAACTATCAATGGCTTCTGTGCCAGACAAATGTAAACCTCAAAATGCTGTAACGCCAGAATAAGTGACAACAACTCTTTTTCTACAGTGGAATAATTTCTCTGGTGCACATTGAACTTCCTAGAGAAATAAGCCACTGGGTGTTCAATTCCGTCCTCGGCTCTCTGCAGTAGGACTGCCCCTGCAGCCTTGTCATTCGCGTCGGTTGCCAGGGAGAAGGGTTTCGAAAAGTCAGGTGCTTTTAACACAGGGTGGTAACACAGTATGGTTTTCAGCCTCTCAAAGGCTTCTTGGCAAGGATTGCTCCACACAAACTTTACATCCTTCTGCAAGAGCTTTGTAAGCGGGAGGGCAATATCCGCAAAGTTCTTACAAAACTTCCGATAGTACCCCACCATCCCCAAAAACCTTCTCAGTGCCCTCTTATTTGTCGGGACAGGAACATCAGAAATAGCCTGTACTTTAGCCTGCACAGGGGCCAGCTGCCCCTGTCCTACCACATACCCCAGGAACGTAACCGTGGCATGGCCAAACTCACTTTTGGTGAGGTTCACTGTGAGATCGGCTGCAGACATGCGTTTAAACAGTTCCTCCACAGCCTCAATGTGTTCGTCCCACATATCACTCCAAACCACTAAATTGTCAATGTAAGTCCCTGTGTTGTCTAACCCTTTAATCACTGGATCAATCATTCTCTGAAATGTCCCTGGAGCGTTTTTCATTCCAAAGGACAAGACATTGTACTCATATAACCCTGATGGAGTGACAAATGCTGAAATTTCTCGAGCCCTGTCAAAGAAACTGTGATGAACTACATATACCTGTCTGGACATGCCCCTCTGCTGACTGCTCCTGTGGCTCCTCCCACAGACCCCTGTATAAAGGCGGTTGGAGGCACTGCTCCCCCCCCCCCCCCAGTCTCCAGGATGTTGTGTGGTGGTCTCTTGCTGCTAATTGTGGTCTCTTGCAGCTAATAAAAGCCTATCGTTTACCTCCCATCTCCAAGAGTTATTGGTGGTGCATCAATTTTATTAGCTGCAATTTTAAAACATAGAGAGCATTTTACGACCAGATAAATTGGTCATTGATCCTCAAGCTCCCGAAGCAGCCATTGCCTTTGAACTCTGGCTTGCATGCTTCCAATTGTACCTGGAAGAGATTCCCGTGACTGAGCCTGCTATCATGCACAGAGTTCTCCTCTCCAGGGTCAGTCCGTGGGTATACTCCCTAATCAGGGACCTGCTGACCTACCAAGGGGCACTGGATGCCCTTAAAAGACAGTACCTGCAGCCGGTGAACACCGTCTACGCACAACATCGCTTAGCAACGCGGCGGCAGCGGGCCGGAGAGTCGAGCACTGAGTTTGTCCGGGCCCTACAGACGCTCGTGCGGGCCTGCAACTGCAGGGGACTGACGGCGGAACAGCATTCGGAGCTCCTGGTACGAGACGCCTTCGTTACAGGGATCAGGTCAGTGTACGCATGCCAGCGGCTGCTGGAAAATGCCGATCTTACCTCACAGTCGGCGATCGAGCTAGCCAACACGCTGCTCTGCACAATGCTGACATTGTCCAGCCGCGTGATCTTTCGCCGGTCCCACGGACGCTGCAGACCCCACCACCTGCCGGCGAATCGACCACAGCTGCTGCCACTCGCGAGTCCGTGAACTCCCTGCAACCCTCCGGCAAATCGACCACTGCTCCTGCCAGTCGCAAGTCCGTGCAGTGTTACTTCTGTGGACTTGAAAAGCACCCCTGAAAACGCTGCCCGGCCCAAAAAGCTACCTGCTCCAGCTGTGGAAAGAAGGGCCACTTCGCCAAGACCTGTAAGTCTAAACCACGAGCGGGGTCGAGCAGCGCCACATGCGAGGCATAGGAGTCGCCATCTTGGTCGCTGCCATCTTGCCTGCCCGCCTCATGCGAGGCATGGGGGCGGCCATCTTTGTTGCCGCCACCTCGCCCCACCTCCGACCCACGGGTGCTTACCGGGCACCAAGATGGCGGTTCAACTCTGGCCTCCGTAACCCTCGACCAAAGCGCTCCACACCAGCTTGCAAGGTCAATGATGGACATCCTGGTGGAGGGGCACAGGACTAGCACTGGCAGCACTGAAAGTTTTATTCACCTGGACACGGTGCAACTCGTGACACAGCCAATAAGCCAGAGGGTCACCATGGCTTCTGGATCGCATTTCACAGACATCCGGGGGGGGTGGGGGGTTGTGTAGTGACTTGGTGGTGCAGGGCACAGAATATCGGGACTTTGCGTTACTGGTAATGCCTCAACTGTGTGCCCCTGTGCTATTGGGGCTGGACTTCCAGAGCCACCTGTAAAGTGTGACAATGGAGTATGACGGGGCCCTCCCACCAATCACTGTCAGAAATCCTCAGTTTTGTGGGACTTCGTCATATACCCCGCTACTGACCACACACACACACTGACCCGCACATCCCACCCAGCACCATGCCAACAGCCGCGCTACTGACACTACTTGAAGCCTCCACCCTCAAGATCCCTCCCCCACCGCTGTTCGCCAACCTGACCCCCAACTGTAAACCTGTGGCATCTAAAAGCAGGAGGTACAGCGCGGGGGACAGGGCCTTCACTAAGTGGGAGGTGCAGTGGCTGCTCAGGGAGGGGATCATTGAGCCAAGCACAAGTCCTTGGAGGGCCCAGGTGGTCATTGTTCGGACCGGGCAGAAAAATAGGATGGTCGTGGACTATAGCCAGACCATCAATAGGTTCACGCAGCTTGACGTGTACCCCCTACCCCGCATTGCAGATATGGTCAATCAGATAGCTCAGTACAAGGTGTACTTGACCATAGACCTAAAATCTGCTTACCATCAGCTCTCCATCTGCCCTGAGGACCGCCCCTACACCGCCTTCGAGGCGGGCGGCAGGCTCTATCATTTCCTGCGCGTCCCCTTCGGTGTCACGAATGGTGTCTCTGTCTTCCAGAGGGAAATGGACCGGATCGTAGACCAGTGCCAACTGAAGGCCATGTTCCCATTTCTGGATAGCATGACCATCTGCGGTCATGACTGGCAGGATCACGACACTAACCTCCAATGATTTTTCCAAGCAGCCAAAGCCCTTAACCTTACCTATAACAGGGACAAGTGTGAGTTTGGAACCACCCGACTTGCTATTCTTGGGTATGTCGTGGAAAATGGGGTCATTGGCCCTGACCCCGACCGTATGTGCCCCCTATTGGAACTCTCTCTTCCCACCACCCTCAGAGCCCTCAAACGGTGCCTGGGCTTCTTTTCCTATTACGCCCAATGGGTCCCTCACTACGCAGACAAGACCCGCCCCCTGGTCAAGTCCACCGCATTTCCCCTCTCAGCCGAGGCCCGCACGGCCTTTAGCCGCATTAAAAGGGACATTGCCAAAACAACAATGCATGCGGTGGATGAGACCATTCCCTTCCAAGTAGAGAGTGACGCCTCTGACTTCGCACTGGCTGCTACCCTCAATCAGGCAGGAAGGCCAGTAGCATTCTTCTCTCATACCCTTCAAGGCCCTGAAATTTGGCACTCCGCGGTGGAGAAAGAAGCCCAGGCCATAGTGGAAGCTATTAGGTACTGGAGGCACTATCTCGCCGGCAAAAGCTTCACCTTCCTGACCAACCAGCGCTCCGTTGCGTTCATGTTTAGCAACCATCAGCGGGTCAAAATCAAAAATGATAAAATTTTGCAGTGGAGAATAGAACTCTCCACCTACAACTATGATATCCTGTACCGGCCTGGAAGGCTCAATGAACCCCCTGATGCCCTATCCCGGGGAGCGTGTGCCAGTGCACAGCTCGACCAGCTATACGCCCTCCATGCACATCTTTGCCACCCGGGGGTCACCCGATTTTACCATTTCGTGAAAGCCCAGAACCTGTCTTACTCCCTTGAGGACATCAGGATGATGACCAGGGACTGCCAAGTCTGCGCTGAGTGCAAACCGCACTTCTACTGTCCTGAAAAGGCACAACTTATCAAGGCCACCCTCCCCTTTGAGCGACTGAGTGTCGACTTTAAGGGCCCACTTCCCTCCACTGACTGCAATTTCTACTTTACCAACATAATCGACAAGTATTCGCAGTTTCCCTTTGCCATCCCCTGCCCCGATACCACTGCCACGTCCGCCAGCTTTTCACTCTGTTCGGATATCCCTGCTATATCCACAGTGATAGAGGGTCCTCCTTTATGAGTGATCAGCTGCGCCAGTACCTGCTGGCTAGGGACATTGCTACTAGTAGGACCACAAGCTATAATCCCCGGGGAAATGGACAGGTGGAGAGGGAGAATGCCACTGTGTGGAAGGCCACACTCTTAGCTCTTAAGTCAAAGGGATTGCTGGTCTCTCGCTGGCAGGAGGTCCTCCCCGAGGCGCTCCACTCCATGCGCTCCCTGTTATGCACATCCACCAATGCCACCCCTCATGAGCGACTCTTTTCTTTTCCCAGCAAGTCTGCCACTGGGACCACCCTCCCAGCTTGGCTGATGTCCCCAGGGCCAGTGATGCTCTGGAAACATGTGAAGAGCAATAAATACTTCCCGATGGTCGAGAGGGTTCACCTACTTCATGCGAACCCCCAGTATGCCTACGTGGTCTTACCTGATGGGCAGGAGGACATGGTCTCCATCCGGGACCTGGCACCCGCAGGAGCACCAGACCCCTACCCCGAACTCTCCACAGTGACTATGAACCCCATACCCACCGAGGTGTATACCCACGAGACACTGCGCACACCAAGCCCTACAGACTCCTCATGACACTCCCATACCAGGCGCCTCGCACATGCATGAGGGATTACTGACGCCTAATGGGCTGACACCTCAAGTCAGGTCGCAGTCAGCAAAACCATCGTCACCGGTGCTACGTAGATCGCAGTGACAGATTTCACCGCCTGATAGACTTAACCTGTAAATATACTTGTAAGAAACTTCGCCCCATGGGGACTCTTTTAAAACAAAGGGGGGGGGGTGAATGTAGTGAACTACATATACCTGTCTGGACATGCCCCTCTGCTGACTGCTCCTGTGGATCCTCCCACAGACCCCTGTATAAAGGCGGTTGGAGGCACTGCTCCCCCCCCCCCAGTCTCCAGGATGTTGTGTGATGGTCTCTTGCTGCTAATCAAGCCTATCGTTCACCTCCCGTCTCCGAGAGTTATTGATGGTGCTTCAGAAACACACCAGTATCCTTGTCAACCTTGGTGATGTATCTAGCCTTACCCACTTTATCAAAGCAATCATCCACCCTGGGGATAGGGTAAGCATCAGTTTTTGTGATGGCATTCACCCTTCTGTAATCTGTACAGAACCTTACACTACCATCAGGCTTTGGGACAACCACACATGGAGATGCCCACACTGAGGAAGATTCCTGAATAATACCAGCAGCTGGCATATGTTCAATTTCTTTTTCCACTAGCTTGCTCTTTTCCAAATTCATCTGATAGGGGGCTGCTTAATAGTCTGGGCTGAAGTAACAATAACGTCATGTGTGGTTTCCTTGCATCTCCTCGGAACATCTGGGCATAAATCTGCATGCCGATTAATTAGCTTTGTCAGCTGCTCCCTTTGTCCAGGTTTCAAATGACTGACCTTATCAGCAAAGTTGGCCAAAATAACAGAGTTCTCTAGTCTGGTGGGCACTATGTTTATCTTTTCAAAATGTTCAGGCCCCTCATTATCAATCCTTACTGCTTCTTCTGTTTTTGTGACAGCACCGATTGGCACAGATTCTGCATCATGATAACCTTTCAGCATATTAACATGTCCTAACTGGCTTGGCTTTCTCTTATCAGGAGTCTCGATCACATAGTTAAGAGAGTCTATTTTCTTGATCACTTTGTACGGCCCTTGGAATCTTGCCTGTAAGGTTTTGATACTACTGGGAACAGGACCAAAACCTTATCGCCCACTTGAAATACTTGTTCTCAGGCTCGTTTATCATACCACTGCTTCATTTTAGTTTGGGAGTCTTTGAGATTTTTCTTTGAAAGGTCGCAAATCTTATGGAGCCTCTCACGGAACTTCAAAACATAGTCAATCACATTGACATGCACGGTTGGGCTAGACCATTTTTCTTTAAGTAAGGTTAGGGGTCCTCTGGGCCTATGACCAAAAATGAGCTTGAATGGACTGAACCCCAGAGATTCCTAAACCGTGTCCCTCACTGCAAATAACAGAAGTGGCAATGCATCATCCCAGTCTCGAGTATTTTCCTGACAGTATGTTTTAATCATAGTCTTTAAAGTCGCGTGGAATCTCTCTAATGCCCCTTAAGATTCCAGGTGGTATGTGGAGGCCAGAATTTGTTTAACTCCCATCTGAGAAAACGTCTGCTGAAATGTACGGGACGTGAAGGTATACCCCTGATCTGACTGCATCTCCCTAGACAACCCTACCGTGGTGAAGAATTTAATGAGTGCCTTTACCACCGCGGGAGCTTCAGTGTTCCCCAGGGGCACAGCCTCTGGGAATCTGGTGGCAGCACACATCATGGTCATCACATACTGCCGCCCACTTGCAGTTCTAGGCAGGGGACCCACAAAATCCACGATGACTTGGGAAAAAGGTTCCTTGAAGGTGGATATCGGTCAAAGGGATGCCTTAGGGATAACCTGATTTGGCTTTCCTACCACCTGACATGTGTGACACCTTCTACAATAGTCAATAATATCCTTCCTCATATTTGGCCAGTAAAAATCCTTCATAACTGTATCTACTGTTTTCCTCACTCCCAAGTGTCCACCTAGGGGTATCTTATGGGCCAGGTTCAAAATTTCATCCCGATAAACCTTTGGAACCACCACCTGGTGTACCACTGCCCAGTCCTCATCTACTGGCACAGTGGTCGGCCTCTACTTTCTCGTTAACACTCCCTCCTTCAGGTAGTAGCCCACTGGTTCCTTGTTAATTTCTGCTTCAGAGAGAGCTGTCTCTTTCAACGCCACAAGTTCCTCATCACGTCTCTGCTCCTTTATAAGTTCCTTCCTCGCTAATGGCAAATCCACCTCCTCTCCTTTACTTTCCTCAGCTCCACTATCCTTTTTCTTCTCATCCTTTAACCCCTTCTGATATAAGGCTGGTAAAAACGTCTCCGCTAAATCAACGCCAGACTCATTTAAACTGGAGCCTGCCTCTGCCACCTTTCTAGACCTGCTGCGAGTTACTGCGCAGATGGGATAAATCTTGGAATCTATGGGCGGGTCCCCAGCACTTACAGGCTTGCTCGTCAGCTTCACTGCTGAGTACACATCCCCACCTGCAAGGTCATTACCGAGTAGGACGTCCACATCGTCCATCGGTAGTTCAGACCGCACCCCTATTGCGACTGGTCCAGATACCAGGTCACATTTCAGAAATACCTTATGCAGAGGTACGGCCTCAGTCCCTTTTCCAGTACCTTTTATCACATTTACCTCCCCAGTATCAGTCTCAGCACTGAATTCTTTCCTTCCTTACGATCAATGACTGACCAGCCCCAGCATCTCTCCAGATCCGCACGGAAACTGGGGTTTCCCCCTCCTTCACGGATACCAGCCTGTCTGAAATAAACTTCTCGCGCCCCTCTTTGGCTCTATCTAACCTCATCAATCTGTTGACCGACTCAATGCAACCAGTCGGGGTTGTCGTCTTTCCTTTTCCTGTCTCCTTCTTCGGAGCCAGGCACTTAGATGCTATGTGACCAGCTTTCCCACAATTATAACACGTAAAGCTGGGAACTTCCTGCGAGCCTGCTTTTCCTCCTCCCTGCCTTTTCCGGCAGTCCCTGGCTTATTCTCTGACATAGCCGGTGGGCTTTCTCTACCATCCCTACTACCCCTCTGGTACCTTATTTATCTTATGGGTTAAGGCGTATTCATCTGCTAGCTTGGCAGATTCTGATATGGACTTATTCTTCTTCTCATTCAGGTATGTCTGGATATTATCCGGAACACAACCTTTAAATTCTTTGATCAGGATCAACTCTATCCTCCACCATCCCTTCTGCAGCGCACCAACGGTCAAAGTACACACACTTCTCGTATGCAAACTCTACGAATGTCTGATTCCACTATTTCCTTAAGTCCCTGAACTTTTGTCTATACACTTCGGGTACCAGCTCATAGGCCCGAAGGATAGCCTGTTTTGCTTCCTCATAATCTTCTGCAACCTCTGCAGACAACACCGCATATGCTCGTTGAGCCTTCCTTTTAAGTGCACTTTGTAACAACACCACCCACTTATCTCTAGGCCACTTCTGGTTCGCAGCCACTTTTTCAAAACGCAACATGTACCGATCAATGTCCGTCTCCTTGAACGGAGGTACCAACCTAATCTCCTGACTAACATTAAACTTTTCCCCACGGTCTGCCCCGCTATCCATGCATTGCCATTTCTCCCTCTCAAACTTGCTGTTTTTCTGCCTCCTCCGCCTCCAACTTAATTCTCTCCAGCCACATCTCTTCTAGACGTAACCAGACCTCCCCTTTCCATACAGGAAAGTGTTCTAACACCTCCGCCTTGAATATCTGCAACGTGACATAATATTCAGCTATCTTACGTTGTATCTCTGCCTTCGTCATCCTTTTCTTAACCTCCTTGAGCTCAAAGGTCTCCACCATTTCCCACAACTCAGACTTTTTAGCCTTCTTTAAACCCACAGGGCCTAGACTTAACAGAAACTCGCCAACATCCATTTATGCTGCCTAGCTTTCTGGTTTCTCACACAACCAGGTCAGATTAAGGGAATTTACCCCACTCAAATCAGCAACATCCGGCTTTGAAATTCAAATCCCGGACGAGCCCCCAATTTGTACCGCAACCCGTGACTGGGTTACTAAACCAGCAGAAATGGACCTTTTACGTTGGAGTCTGGTGGTACTGTAACTAAAGGTGTTTATTAGTAAACTATGCAATACATTATCAAAAATGCCAAAAAACATATAAAACAGGTTAGCAATGATAAATACAGAAGTGCAGGAATAAGAATCAAAACCAAGCTCTATCAAAGTCTAGGGGTAAATGAATTGTCATAAGAGAATATGGAGTTCAGTTCAGTTCGTGTTGAGGTAGTTGTTGGTGTGTTGCAATGGTGGAGAGAGAGAGAGATGAGCAGCTGCAGCAGGCAAACTTTCCGTCATCTTCTTGTTCGGTTGTACTGTTGGGGTAACTGGTTATGACCCTTCCATTCCAGGCTAGACCATTCTTCAGTGATGGACTCGTCACCCAGGCAAGGGCGGACACACACACAAATCCCCACCAGTCTGCCTTCATCCACCATGCTCCGGACCAATTCTCCTGAACCGATCCTCCAGGCCCCCACCTTTCTGTGGGTGCACAACACTCTTTCAGTGTCCACTGGTGTGTCTGCCTATGTCTCCGCAGACCCGTCTTTTATCTCCCCTTAATGGGGTATCAGCCATCCATCAACTCAACATGTCCATGTCCATCAAACTAGGCCACTCCCTGCTGTCCCAGCAAGAATGTTAACGAGCAAAGAAGTGTCCTTGCAGCAAAAGGTAAACAATCAGTGAAGAAACCATAATACATAAATCATTCATCTCTCTCTCTCTCTCTCTCTCTCTTATCTGTAGCAGATGCCTCTACCTCTATTCTTCATCTCTCTCATTAGCAGCATAGTTCCTGGGGGGGGGGGGATGTCAGCGCTGGACCCCAATTCCATCTGGTTTGTTCATCACACATGACAATGGTCATGCACTTTAGTAGAAGAAATAAACAAGCAGACTATTATTTAAATAAGGAGAGAATTCAAAGTTCTGAGATGCAATGGGACTTGGGAGTCCTCATGCAGGATACCCTTAAGGTTAACCTCCAGGTTGAGTTGGTGGTGAAGAAGGTGAATGCAATGTTGGCATTCATTTCTAGAGGAATAGAGTATAGGGGCAGGGATGTGATGTTGAGGCTCTATAAGGCACTGGTAAGACCTCACTTGGAGTACTGTGTGCAGTTTTGGGCTCCTTATTTAAGAAAGGATGTGCTGATGTTGGAAAGGGTTCAGAGAAGATTCACTAGAATGATTCCGGGAATGAGAGGGTTAACATGAGGAATGTTTGACCGCTCTTGGACTGTACTCCTTGGAGTTTAGAAGAATGAGGGGGGACCTCCTAGACCTCCTCACGGGCGGCAGTGGAGGCCGGGTCATTGGGTGTATTTCAGGCAAAGATTGATAGGTGTATGAGTAGCCAGGGCATTAAAGATTATGGTGAGAAGGCAGGGGAGTGGGACTAAATGGGAGAATGGATCAGCTCATGATAAAAAGGCATAGCAGACTCGATGGGCCAAATGGCTGGTTTCTGCTCCTTTGTCTTGTGGTCTATTCCATCTAGTACAGGTGATTTATCTACCTTCAGACCTTTCAGCTTCCCAAGCGTCTTCTCTTCAGTAGTAGCAACTACACTCACTGCCTTGTGAATTTCTGACATACTCCTAGTGTCATCTACAGTGAAGACTGATGCAAAATACTTATTAATTTCATCCACCATTTCCTTGTCCTCCATTAGTACTCTCCAGTGGTCGATACACTCTCACCTCTCTTGTACTCTCTATACTGTATGTGTTGTCTTTACGACAGTTATTTAGTTTATAATATTTTCGCTTAGTAATTCATTCGATAGTATTTTCTAGTTAGAATTAGAAGTGTTTAAAGTATATTCATTGCCTGTAAAAAATATCGGCACGCGATGACGTCACATCCGGTTTCGCCGCGTCTTGTGGAAAATACCGGTTTGAGATCGACGCGAGGGCGGGGGCCCACCACGAGGCAGACCCGAGCAGAAGTTGTTTTGCAAACATTAGAAATTACAGTGAGAGCAACGCTGTAAGTTAATAGATAATCGATATATTGAACTAAGATGTTAACGCCGATCCTGTTAAAAGTAACGACGGTCGATAATGTTTATATTTTCGTTAGTTAAAGAGTTGCAGATTGTTTGCATTGAAGTGTATTTAAATTAGTCAATGGCGTAGGTAAACTCTGCCTGTATACTGCACCTTAATGTAATGTAGTTATAGTCACTTTTACAAGTATTTACAATGGAAATGTGATATTAAGAAAGGAACGAATACTGTATCAATCTTGTACTGTTTTATCAACAGTTTTCACCATATGTTGATGTGAAGAGTGAACAGTAAATGGTTAATCTTACTGCGACCTTGTTTCATTGACTCTGGTTTATCTCGGCGTTATGTTACACCCGCACGAGAACGCTATACTGTATATATGTAAAAATTGTTGGTATCCTCTTTTATATATTTGGCTAGCTGATCTGATAATTTCATCTTTTCTCTCTTGCATTTTAGTTGACTTCTGTTGGTTTTTAAAAGCTTCTAAATCCTCTAATTTCCCACTAACTTTTGCAATATTATGTGGCCCCTCTCTTTTGCTTTTATGATGTCTTTAACGTCCCTTGTCAGTCTCATTCTCCGTTTCTTTTCTTCTCTGGGATGTATATATTCTGCTCCTTCTGAATTGTTCCCAGAAACTCCAACCATTGCTGTTCTGCCATCATCCTTGAAAATGCACCTTTCCAACCAACTTTAGCCAGCACTTTCTTCATGCCTCTGTAATTCACTTTACTCTGCTGTAATACTGATGCATTTCATTTTAGCTTCTCCCTCTCAAACTGCAGGGTGGATTCTATCATATTATGATCACTGCCTCTTAAGGGCTCCTTCACCTTAAGTGACCTAATCAAATCAGGTTTTATTATACAAAACCCTATCCAATAGTGCCTTTTTGCTAGTGTGCTCCACCACAAGCTGATGTAAAAGCCATCTTGTAGACATATAACAAATTCCCTCTCCTGGGATTCAGTACCAACCAGATATTCCCATTCTATCTGCATATTGTAATTCCCCTTGGCTGTCATGACATTGCCCTTTTAGCGGCCGTTTTCTACCTCCTTTGTAATTTTATCCCACATCTTAGCTACTGTTCAGAAGCCTGTATATTATTTCCATCAGGGTTGTTTTACCTTTGCAGTTTATTATCTCCACCCACAAGGATTCTACATCTTCCAATCCTATGTCACCTCTTTAACTTGATTAATTTTTTACCAGCAGAACTACCCCATCCCTTCTGCCAACGTGCCTGCCCTTTCGATACCACTTGTTTCCTCGAATGTTAAGTTCCTAACTATGATCTCCTTTGAGCCACGACTCAGTGGTGCCCACAATGTCATATCTGCCCATCTATAACTGTGCTACAAGTTCATCTACCTTTATTCCATATACTGTGTGCATTCAAGTATAACAACTACAGTCCAGTATTCATCACCCTTACCATATTTCCTGATTTCAAATTCCTAATCAAAGTTTTAATCAATTGTTTTGCTTTTAAATATCAGTAAATGATAACAATTGATTGTTCAAATTTTATATTTTAAAACATTAGAAAACCTACAGTACAATACAGGCCTTTCAGCCCACAAAGTTGTGCCGAACAAGTCCCTACTTTAGGAATTACTAGGCTTATCTATAGGCCTCTATTTTACTAAGCTCCTTGTACCTATCTGAAATCCTCTTAGAAGACCCTATCATATCCGCCTCCACCACCATTGCCAGCAGCCCATTCCACGCACTCACCACTCTGAGCAAAAAACTTACCCCTGACATCTCCTCTGTATCTACTCCCCAGCACCTTAAACTTATGTCCTCTTGTGGCATCCATTTCAGCTCTGGGAAAAAGCCACTGATTATCCATACGATCAATGCCTCACATCATCTTGTACACCTCTATCAAGTCACCTCTCATCCTCCTTCGCTCCAAGGAGAAAAGGCCGAGTTCACTCAACCTTTTCTCATAAGGCCTGCTCCCAAATCCAGGCAACACCCTTGTAAATCTCCTCTGCACCCTTTCTATGGCTTCCACATCCTTCTTGTAGTGAGGCGATCAGAACTGAGCACAGTACTCCAAGTCTGACCAGGGTCTTGTATAGCTGCAACATTACCTCTCGGCCCCTAAATTCAATTCCACGATTGATGAAGGCCAATACACTATACGCCTTCTTAACCACAGAGTCAACCTGCACAGCTGCTTTGAGTATCCTATGGACTCGGACCCAAGATCCCTCTGATCCTCAACATGGCCAAGAGCCTTATCTTTAATACTATATTCTGCCATCATATTTGACCTACCAAAATTAACCATTTCACACTTATCTGGGTTGAACTCCATCTGCCACTTCTCAGCCCAGTTTTGCATCCTATCAATGTCCCGCTGTAACCTCTGACAGCCCTCCACATTATCCACAACACCTCCAACCTTTGTGTCATCAACAAATTTATTAACCCATCCCTCCACTTCCTCATCCAGGTCATTTACAAAAATCACAGAGAGTAAGGGTCACAGAACAGATCCCTGAGGCACTCTACTGATGACCGACCATGCAGAATATGACCCATCTACATCCACTCTTTGCCTTCTGTGGGCAAGCCAGTTCTGGATCCACAAAGCAATGTCCTTTTGGATGCCATACCTCTTTACTTTCTCAATAAGCCTTGCATGGGGTACCTTATCAAATGCCTTGCTGAAATCCATACACACTACATATGCTGCTCTTCCTTCATCACTGTGTTTAGTCACATCCTCAAAAAATTCAATCAGGCTCGTAAGGCATGACCTGCCCTTTACAAAGCTATGCTAATCATATTATACCTCTCCAAGTGTTCATAAATCCTACCTCTCAGGATCTTCTCCATCAACTTACCAACTGCTGAGGAAAGACTCACTGGTCTATAATTTCCTGGGCTTTCTCTACTCCCTTTCTTGAATAAAAGAACAACATCCGCAACCCTCCAATCCTCCGGAACCTCTCCTGTCCCCATTGATGATGCAAAGATCATCGCCAGAGGCTCAACAATCTCCTCCCTCGCCTCCCACAGTAGCCTGGGGTACATTTCGTCCAGTCCTGGCGAACTTGATGCATCAAGTCCAACTTGATGCTTTCCAAAAGCTCCAGCACATCCTCTTTCTTAATATCTACACGCTCAAGCTTTTCAGTCTGCTGCAAGTCATCACTACAATCACTAAGGTCCTTTTCCATAGTGAATACTAAAGTAAAGTATTCATTAAGTACCTCTGCTATTTCCTCCGGTTCCATACACACTTTCCCACTGCCACATTTGATAGGTCCTATTCTTTCACGTCTTATCCTCTTGCTCTTCACATACTTGTAGAATACCTTGTGGTTTTCCTTAATTCTGCCTGCCAAGGCCATCTCATAGCCCCTTCTGGCTCTCCTAATTTCCTTCTTAAGCTCCTTCCTAGTAGCCTTATAATCTTCTAGATCTCTAACATTACCTAGCTCTCTGAACCTTTTGTAAGCTTTTCTTTTCTTGACTAGATTTATTACAGCCTTTGTACACAACAGTTCCTGTACCCTACCCATTACTTCCCTGTCTCATTAGAACATACCTGTACCGAGCTCTACACAAATATCCCCTAAATATTTGCCACATTTCTTCTGTACTTTTCCCTGAGAACATCTATTTCCAATTTAAGCCTCCAATGTCCTGCCTGATAGCCTCATAATTCTCCTTTCTCCAATTAAACGCTTTTCTAACTTGTCTGTTCCTGTCTCTCTCCAATGCTGTTGTAAAGGAGATAGAATTATGATCACTAACTGCAAAATGCTCTCCCACTGAGAGATCTGACTCTTGACCAGGTTCATTTCCCAATACCAGATCAAGTACAGCCGCTCCTCTTGTAGGCTTATCTACATATGGTATCAAGAAGCCTTCCTAAGCACACCTAAGAAACTCAACCCCATCTAAACCCCTTGCTCTAGGGAGATGCCAATCGATATTTGGGAAATTAAAATCTCCCATCACGACAACTCTATTATTATTATACCTTTTTGGGATCTTTTTCTCTATCTGCTCCTCTATATCCCTGTTACTATTAGGCGGCTTATAAAAACATCCAGTAAAGTTATTGACCCCTTCCTGTTCCTAACCCCACCCACAGAGACTCCGTAGACAATCCCTTCATGGCATCCACCTTTTCTACAGCTGTGACACTATCTCTGATCAACAGTGCTACGCCCCCACCTCTTTTGCCTCCTTCCCTGTCCTTTCTGAAACATCTAAAACCTGGCACTTGATGTAACCATTCCTGTCCCTGAGCCATCCAAGTCTCTGTAATGGCCACCACATCATATCTCCAAGTACTGATCCGCGCTCTAAGCTCATCCACCTTGTTCACGACACTCCTTGCATTAAAATAGACACATCTCAAGCCTTCGGTCTGAGTGCGTCCCTTCTCTATCACCTGCCTATCCTCCCCCTCGCACAGTCTACAAGCTTTATTTGCAAGCTAACCTCCTCTTCCTCAGTCTTTACAATTCAGTTCCCAGCCCCCAACAATTCTAGTTTAAACTCTTCCCAGTAGCCTTAGCAAACCTTCTCACCGGGACATTGGTCCCCTGGGATTCAAGTGCAACCTGTCCTTTTTGTACAGGTCATATCTGCCCCAAAAGAGGTCCCAATGATACAGAAATCTGAATCCCTGCCCCCTGCTTCAATCTCTCAGCCACGCATTTATCCTCCACCTCATCCTATTCTCACTGTCGCATGGCACAGGCAGTAATCCTGAGGTCCTGTTTCTAAATGCATGAGCTTAAGCAGAAACAAGAGGTAAATTCTTGCCTTCCTCCGAGGAAATTGCAATACCATCTGTGAGAGGGAGCAAAGAGATAAAGTGCCCAGAAGAATTTATTTCAACCAGTGCTGTGCTGTTCCAGTTTTATTAAAGAGACTTCAGATATGCAGTGAGGTTGGCATTCTTCATTTCCCACCAAGGCGATGAATAGCAGGAGTGGCGAGGATGAGCAAATGATAGGTACAAATAACAAACTACTGAGGAACTCAGGCTATCACGAGGTGGGGACAAGGGTGCTGGGAGAGGACCCACACGCAGGACACAAACACTTTTTTCTTAGGTACAATAAAATAGTGTTTATTACTCGCTACACAGAAGATCGGGAAATCGAGTTCAAAGAGGAAAACAAACCTCGGTCTAGGGGACTAGGGACTTAGATCGCCACGGACCTTGGACTTGGACAGGGGGAACATGGACAGCCGCGGACCTTGGACTTGGACCGTGGGACCTTGATTCACCGCTGCCAGACACTTGGATACCATGGATCGCTGCAGCCAGAAACGTGGACACCAAAACACAGGACTCCTCCTTCAGCCGGGACTCATCGAAGGGTAGACATGGACAAGGGGCATAAACGTCGAGTCAGGACTCCGCCTTCAACTCACCCCTGGTAGATTGACCTTGCCTGGACCCACTCTGGGGATGGAAGGCGAATTGCTGGTACTCCGATGTGGGCTGGATCACTCTGGCTTGTCGTGGCGATGACTTGCGAAGGCTTCTTAACACTCTCGCCCCGAACGGCTAAAGCCAAGGGCTTATAAACTGCCAGTTCGGGTCGAGGGTAGATTACCTTGATTGCCAAGCTCAAGGGACACGGGAAATGGAATTAGAAGGACAAGGAGTCAATGGTCGGGATCGCAACCTAACTAAATTTAAAGGGGAACCGATCCGGACCATGGCACAGGCAGCATCTGAGGGACGGTCTGTCCATTTCATTCCACAGATTCTGATTGACCTACTGAGGATTTCCTTTTCTTTTTTATCCAGTCTCTTGCAGGAGTCTTTCCTAATGTAAATCCAGCAATGAGGAAGTACCAGTAGACCGGGTGGGGGGGAGTGAAGGGGGACATAATGCTGCAACAGGAAATGCAAGGGACAATAGTTTTTGTTTGTTCACTTGTAAGTACAGATAGGGCCAGAATAGTAATGAGTATGTATGAGACATTCTACTGTGGGATGAGCCTGACCAGGTGACCAGAATTTCAGAAGGGAGCAGTGATCATAATTCTTTAAGTTTATTTTGGATAAAGGTGAAAGTATTAAACTCTCAGGTGAAAGTGTTAAACTGGAGGAAAGCTAAGTGTTAGGCAAGAACTTGGGAGAGAAGATTGAGTACAGCTATTTTGGAGTAAAATCACAAATGTTATGTGGGAACCTTTTAAAGACCAGTTGAACAGAGTCCAGGATTAGTATATTCCTGTGAGAATGAACTATATAGATGGCAAGGTTCATACATTTAATGATACACTAAGATATAATTTAATTTGTGGAATCTTAAAAGAAAGTATTAAAAAAACACCTCCTAACTGAAGCTTATATTCAAAAGAGAAGTGGAAATTGCTGTTTGAATGGAAATCCCAGACAGACACAATTGAGTTCCAGTCAAGGAATGAAAGTGAGCAGGAATAAAATTGCATCATCTGAACAGAAACCAGCCTGGCCAAACAAATTGTGTTACCATTGTGACGGGGCTCACATATATCAAACAAATGCAGATATAAAGGTGAAACTTGCTGAAAATTAAACAAAGTAGGACATATTCAAAGACTATTGGTGCAGACAGTAATAAATGGACTGGTCAGGGAAGAGAAAAAGATAAAAAGTCAAGTTACAGGTTCAAAATGATCACTGATCTGCAGGCTGTTAATGAAAAATCTGATATTGATGAGAGTGACACAGGATTGCTTAGCTTTGAGATTTACAGTGTGAAAGCAATTACAGTACATCAGCAATATGGCTTACACCAAAATTGAATGGCAAATTACTCAAAATGGATTTGACACTGGGTCAGCTATTTCATTCATTCCACAAAATGAGTTTGAGAGGCAGCTCAAAGATAACAAACTGAAGCCTGCAGATATCCAACTAAGAACTTAAACTGAAGAAAAGGTAACTCCTGTGAGACTGACATTCATGACAATGAAATACAACAACCAACAAGCCATAGTGAGCTTGTATGTGGTATAAACAGAAGGACCAGCATTGTGGGGTTGTGATTGGGTAAGTCAACTACAACTTGATTGGAGATTCATCCACCATTTGCATGTCACATCCCCTGCAATGAAACCATGTGAAAGCAAATTAAGAAAGGTACTCAATGATGTCACAATTGTCTCCATGCAGAACACCATGAATCATTGCCCAACAGAGGACAAACAGGTGTTGGTACCAACTTCTGTGCCTCTGCTTGGAAAGCATATTGGACCAAGGAAAGACCATGCTGCTCAGAGGAATAGTGAAAGTGACAGAAGCACTGGTCTGACCACAACAGTTTTCATAGGCAACATACCTGAGAAAGCTTCTGATACATTAATCAGGCAGTTACTTGTGAAATGTGGCTTGGTTTTTAAGCTGGAAGAAGCTTCAGGAAAGTTGCAAACATTCTGCTTTTGTGAGTATAAAGAACCAGAATCTACATTAGGGTTATTGCAAGACCTTCAAATGGAAGACAAAAAGCTGCTTGTAAAAAATAGATATAAAGACCAAAGCACAGCTGGATGAATGGAAGGCCAAGAAAAAAGGAGTCAATGGAGATGCAAAATTATGGATGAGAAAATCAAGAGGTCAGACAAAGTTTTTCCCTTAATAATAGACTCCAACTACTAAAATCAGGCTAACTAGTCTGTGGTTTCCTGCATCTTGGTTTCCTTTTAACGAGCAGCATTTACAGCACGACATCGAGATTACATCACTGGTAATCAACTGGAACTCAAGAAAAGCAGCTATGATCTGCGCAAAGCTATCGAGGCTGCAAAACAATATAAGGACAAGACTGAGTCAAGATTCACAACGAACAGCACATGTGGCTTGTGGCGAGGGTTGCATACCATTGCAAAGCCAAACGTGGTGGTTCCGCCTCCCTCCCAAATCAGCTCAATCGATTTTATGCTCGATTCAACATCGCTAACTCTGAGCATCCGTGGAAAGCCACCGCTACAACCTGCAACCTGGTCATCTCTGAGGCTGAGGTTCGCAGATGTTTCCAACGAGTAGACAGTCGCAAGGCTGCGGGACCAGACGGCATCCCAGAGTGAGTACTCAGGATGTGTGCAATGCAACTGACAGGTGTTTTTACAGACATTTTTAATCTTCCCCCTCCCAATGTAGAATCTCCGCCTGCTTCAAATTATCCACCATTGTTCCTATACCAAAAAAGACATGCCTGAATGACTGGGATCCTGTCGCACTCACATTGATAATAAGCAAATGGTTTGAGAGGCTGGTCATGGCTTGCTACCACCCAAAATGGACCCACTACAATTTACCTACCAACACAACCAAGCAACAGATGATGTAGTAGCCACTGCTCTACATACTGTCCTTACACATCTGGAGAAGAAGGATGCTTATGTGAGAATGCTGTTCTTGGACTACAGTTCAGCATTTAACACCACAGTTCCATCCAGGCTCAACAAGAAGCTCAGAGACTTCGGCCTTAACCCTGCCTTGGGCAGCTGGATCCTGCACTTCCTGTCAAATCGCCAGCAGGTTGTAAACATGGGCTCCCTCTGACTCTCAATACAGAAGCCTCTCAGGGCTGCTTACTGAGTCCCCTCCTTCACTCCCTGTATACCCATGACTGTATCACCACCCACAGATCCAATCTGCTAATTAAATTTGCCAACAACACTACATTGATTGGCCTTATTTCAATCAATAATGAGATGGCCTACAGGGAAGAAGTCATCTCTCTGACACAGTGGTGTTGAGAAAACAACCTCTCCCTCAATGTCGCAAAAGCAAAGGAGCTGGTTGTGGATTACAGGAGGAATGGAGATGGGCTAATCCCTATTGACATCAATGGATCTGGGGTTGAAAAGGTAAACAGCTTTAAGTTCCTTGGCATCCACATCACCAAGGACCTCATGTGATCTGTACACACCAGCTGTGTGGTGATAAAGGCACAACAGTTGAGAGAGAGTTCAGAAGGTTGAAAGATGAGGAAGTTTGGTATGGGCCACCAAATCCTAAGAACTTTCTACAGAGGCACAATTGTGAGCATCCTGACTGGCTAAATCACTGCCTGGTATTGGAAATGTACCTCCCTTAATCACAGGACTCTGCAGAGAGTGGTGCAGACAGCCCAGTGCAACTGTAGTTGTGAACTTCCCATGATTCAGGACATTTACAAGGACAGGTGTGTAAAAAGGGCTCATAGGATCATTGGGGTCCCAGGTCACCCCAATCACAATCTATTCCAGCTGCTATCATTTGGGAAGTGGTACCGCAGCATAAAAGCCAGGATCAACAGGCTACTTCCATCAGGCCATCGGGCTGATGAACTCACGGTGATTTGAGTGTACTCTATATTACACTGACTGTTCTATTTATTATAAATTGTTATAAATTACTATTACATTTAGATGGAGATGTAACATAAAGATTTTTAATTACTCATGTACGTGAAGGATGTAAGAAATAAAGTCAGTTCAATTCAACTCAATAAAGAGTGGAGAACATTTGCGTTATAGAACCTAGAGATTCTTGAAAGATCACTACTAATGCCTCCACAAACTCTTCAGCTGTCTCTTTCAGAACTGTGGGGTGTAATCTATCTGGTCCAGGTGACTTGTCAACCTTCAGACCTTTCAGCATCCCAAGCACCTTTCCCTTAGTAATCATGATTACACTCACTAATGCCTGCTGACACTCTTGAATTTCTGCCATGCTAGTGTTTTCCACAGTTAAGACTGACACAAAATATTCATTGAGTTTGTCTGCCATTGTGTACAGTTCTGGTCACCAAATTATAGGAAAGATGTCAACAAAATAGAGAGAATACAGAGCAGATTTACTAGAATGTTACCTGGGTTTCAGCAGCTAAGTTACAGAGAAAGGTTGAACAAGTTAGGTCTTTATTCTTTGGAGCATAGAAGGTTGAGGAGGGACTTGATAGGGGTATTTAAAATTATGAGGGGGATAGATAAAGTTGACATGGATAGGCCTTTTCCATTGAGAGTAGGGGATTTACAAACAAGAGGGCATAAGTTGAGAGTAGGGGGCAAAAGTTTAGGGGGGAATGAGGGGGAACTTCTTTACTCAGAGAGTGGTAGCTGTGTTGAATGAGCTTTCAGTAGAAGTAGAGGCAGGTTCGATATTGTCATTTAAAAAAAAATGGATAGGTATATGGACAGGAAAAGAATGGAGCATTATGGGCTGAGTGCAGGTCGGTGGGACTAGGTTCGGCACGGACTAGAAAGGCCAAGATGGCCTGTTTCCATGCTGTAATTGTTATATGGTTATATTTCTTTGTCCCCCATTACCACTTCTGCAGCATCATTTTCCAGTGGTCTGATATCTACTGTCACCTCTCTTTTAAACTTTACATATACTGTATATGAAAAATATCTTTTGGTATCCTGTATTATTGGCTTTCTTTCCTTTCCTTATTTCTTTTTTAGTTATCTTCTGCTAGTTTTTAAAAGCTCCTAAATTCCCTACCTTCCCACTAAATTACTAAACTTTGCTTTTATGCTGTCATTGAGTTCCCTTGTTTGCCACAGATGGCTCATCCTCCATTTCGAATACCTCTTTGGGATGCAAATATCTTACACCTTCAGAATTTCTCCAGACATTGCTGTTTTCCCTTTATCCCTGCTCAGGTCCCCTTCCAATCCATTTTGGCTGGCTTCTCTCTCATGCCTCTGTAGTTCCCTTTACTCTGCTTGACTAACGATACATCTGACTTTAACATCTCCCTCTCACACTACATGGTAAATTCTATCTTATTATGATCTGTGCCTCCTAAAGGATCCTTTACCTAAAGCTTCCTAATCAAATCTGGTTCATTACACAACAGCCAATCCTAAATTGCCTTTCTCCTAGCTCAACCATAAGCTCCTTTAAAAAGCCATCTCATAGGCATTCTACATCAACATCTACTTGATTTTCCCGTCTACCTGCATATTTATATCGCTTACAACTATCATAACATTGCCCTTTTCATATGCCTTTTCTATCTCCCTTTTTAATTTGTACCCTACATCCTGGCTACCGTTCAGAGACCTGTGTATAAATCCAATCAGGATCTTTTTATCCTTGCAGTTTCTTAATTCTACGTAGAAGGATTCTACATCTTCTGATCCTATGTTATCTCTTTCTTAGGATTTGATTTATTTTTTACCAACAAAGCCAACCCATCCCCCTCTGACTATCTGCTTGTCTTTTTGATACAATGTGTAATCTTGGATGTTAAGCTCCCAACCTTCAGTGATGCCCACAAAATCATACCTTCTAATCTCTAACTGTGCTTCAAATCATTTACCTTATTCCATACTATGTGCATTTAAATATAATACTTTTAGTCCTGTATTCATCAGCCTTTTTCACTTTTGCCTTCATGAAGTCAAATTATTTGCCCTTTCAATGTTTTCATTTATTCTGTAAATTTCCATAACCTGTTTATGAGCTGCGGCCAATCAGAAATCCAAAGCGTGAGAAGATGTAGCTCACTCAGGTTCGCCGATTGAGTACATAAGGCATTGACTTGCAGCTGTTTGGTGTTTTGAGCAGTGACCAATCAGCAATTGGATTCATTGGCAAGAACACGTTAAAATAAGTCAGGGCCAAGCGTTATTGGAGTGGCCCTCATTGGTTTGGGCAGTGTTTGAGTGGGGATTTTAAGGCTTTTGCTCTTAAAGGCTTCTGCAAGGAGAGGCTTGATTTGAGTGAGAGAAAGCAACAAAAAACTGTAGCAAGATTTTTTCCCCCTACAGTTTATTGTTTTTCTTTCTTTAGATTTGCTCAGTTAGAACAGCAGGGATGAGCAGTGGAATGCTCTCTTGTGGGATGTTGGAAAGCAGGTTGATCTCCAGTGTCCCTAACGACTATACTTGCAGCAGCTTCTAACAATTCATGTTTAAAAGAGTTGGAGCTGGAACTGGATGAACTCCGGATCATTCGGGAGGCTGAAGAGGTGATAGGGAGTTAGTTATGCACAAGGTGCAGGACACAGGAAACTGGGTGACAGGAGGGGGAAAGGGGTTAAACAGCCAGTGCAGAGTACACCTGTGGCCATCACTCTCAACAACAGGTATATCACTTTGGATACTGTTGGAGGTTGGGAGCAGGGGGAAGGAATGACCAAGCAGAGGAAAGTCACAGCACACAACTCATGTAGTGAGACATCATCAGTAGAACTGAGGAATAAGAAAAGTTTGATTATGTTAATGGAGCTATTTTACTAAGGGATTCTACAAATATGTTAAAAGCAAAAGGATTACAAAGGACAAAATTAGTCCATTGAGATCAGAATGAGAATCCATGCGTGGAGCCAAAAGAGATGGGGGAGATCATAACTGGAATTTTTGCATCTATATTTACTCAGGAGATGGACACAGGCACTATTAGAAGTGAGGCAAAGCGGCATCAACTTCGTGGACCCTATACAGATTACAGAGGAGGAGGTTATTTGCTGTCCTCAGGCAAAATCAAGATAGATAACTCCCCAGAAATTGCAGGAGCCCTATCAGAGATATTTCTAAGTGATTCAATATGAATAGAATAAAAGTATTAAAGCAAGTAAAACCTTTATGTAGCACTTTAACTGTGAAATTGTTTCTCAGAATTTGAAATAGCGTAGCTAATTGCAGAACAAAGGAGACTGGACTTCCTGCTGAATCTCCTCTGTCCAAAAACACGGTCAGTTATGTTATTAAACTAACTTTTGAATGCAAAGAGATATAAGAAGGCAGGAAAGAAACCCAAGGAACATGGGATGTGTGAGCAAGGATTTAACTAAGACCATAAGACCTACAAGCAAGATTAGGCCATATGGCTCATCAAGTCTGCTCTACATTTGAACACAACTGATTTATTATCCATCTCACCTCCCTCTGACTACAGAAGTTCCTCATCTGTTTAAAAGGGAAATCCTTCTATTCTGAGGCTATGCTCTCTGGTCCTAGACACTCCCACTATTTGAAGCATCCTATCCACTTTCATTGTTTAGGCTGTTCAATATTTGGTAGGTTTCAATGAGATCCTCCCTCATCCATCCAAACTGCAGTGAGTACAAGCCCAGACTCATCACTCCTCTTACGTTAACTTTTATTCCTGGGATCATTCTTGTCTTCCAGTGGACACTCTCTTATGCCAGAGCATTCTTTCTTAGACATGGGGCACAATACAGCAAGCAATACTCCATATGAGATCTAACCAGTGCCTGATTCAGCCTCAGCATTCATCTCCCAGTCCCTTCTAAATGAATGCTACTATTTCTCAGTACTGACTCAAACTGCAAGGTAACCTTTAGAGAATCCTTTACTAGGGCTCCAAGTCACTTTGCACATCTGGTTTCTGAATTTGCTCCCCATTTAGAAAATAGTCTGTACCTTTATTCCTTCTCACCAAAGTGCATGACCATACACTGTATTCCATCTGCCACTTATAAGCCCAATCTATTCCAATCCTTCTGTAGATTCCCTGCTTTTCAAAAACTACCTACCCCTTCACCTATTCTTGTATTATCCACAAACCTGGAAACAAAGCCGTATAACATGAAAGGTAGCAGTCCCCTGGAGAAAGTCCTACTCACTAGTCACTGGCAGCCAACCAGAAAAGGCCCCCTTTATTCCCACTTGTTGCCTTTTACCCGTCAGTCAATCTTCTGTCCATGCTAATATCTTTCCTGTAATATCATGGGCTGTTATCTTCTTCAGCAGCCTCATATGTGGCATCACAATATTTAAAAACTATTAACTCCTGTACCAAATAAAGTGGCCAATGAATGATCATGGTCTTCTGGTGCTGTAGCACATCCACTTCAAGGATTGACATGTTGTGCATTCAGAGGTGCTCTTCTGCACATCAGTGTTGAAACTTGTGGTTATTTGAATTACTGTGCTTTCCTGTCAGCTTGAACTTTTCTGGCCATTTTCCTCTAACCTCTCTCATTAACTAGGGTTTTTTTTTGCCCACGGCACTGCCACTCACTGGATTTTTTTTTTGGTTCGAGCACTCTTCTCTGTAAACTTGAGACTGTGTGTGGAGATCTCAGATCAGCAGCTTCTGAAATACACAAACCACAAGCATTCCAGAGGAAAAGTCATTTAGACCAGATTTCTTCCCCACTCTGATGTCTGGTCTAAACAACAACTGAACCTCTTGACCACGTCTGCATTAAGTTGCTGCCACATGATTGACTGATTATATATTTGCATTAACAACCAGGTGTGCAGATGCACCTAATAAAGTGGCCACTGAGTGTATACTCAACTTTAAATGTATTAATTTCTGCTGTTGTTAAAGTTGAATCTGAATAAAACTCAGGATACCATCTTCTTATAGTTACAACAGTTTATTGTGCACCCACCTGCAGGAGTTTGAGACCCAGTTGTCAAAGGAAAGGCACGTAAGTACTGCCACCATCCGACAAGTGGGCCCATTCTCTCCAGTTACAAACGTAACATAGTAAGTACACTGTTGTAAGATGTTATTTGAACTGGTACATCCACCAAGTCTGTTGGTGTGAAACTTAGTTACAGATAAGAGAGTCTACTAGATCAAGGCATAATTACAGATGGATGTACTGTCCAGTCCTTATCAGTTATTCCCTTTGCTAGGCCCTGACTTAATTACAAATGGATGTTCCTTCCTGTCCTTATCGGTGAGCCCTCCTCGCCCTACTCAAACAAGGGTACAATGCACAATGTTATCAAACTCTCAATGTCTCTCTGCAAGCCGGGGAGAACTGGTAATGAGCCTGTCTTAGCTGGCTGCTGAAGACCGAGTTTACTTCAGTTCAAAAATTCCTATACAGTCCTAATTATTCTTTTAGCCAGAGGTTACACAGGTTCAAAATGATTTTTTTTTTATATCCCCAATTCCTCATTCCCTCTTTTTTATCATTTTATGATAACTCTCAGGGCCCAAAGGTTACAATTGGATCCCATGGCTGAAGCAGCTAGCCATCAGTGGCCACAAGCATCGCAATACAAGAATGACAACAATTACAATACTTCTATAATGCAATAGCATACCACCGATATTCCTGAAGAAGCTTCCAAACAACCACCATCCTGTCCTGCTGCCAAACCCATGCATCCTCTGTCCTACATTATGAATCTTTTGTATTTCCTGGTTTATAAAGCTCAGAAAGGGACAATGTGTTACTAGATTCATCGGGTATGTAGGTATAGCATTCTTTCCCTATAATGGCGCAAGTTCCTCCTTTTTCTGCCAGAATGAAATCAAGGGCCTTCCGGTTCTAGACAACAGGTGCAGGAGTAGGCCATTTGGCCCTTCAAGCCAGCACTGCCATTCACTGTGATCATGGCTGATTATCCACAATCAGTAACCCTTCTCCCCATATCCGTTGACTCTGCTGTCTTTAAGAACCCTATCTAACTCTTGCTTGAAAGCATCCAGAGAATTGGCCTCCACTGCCTTCTGAGGCAGAGCATTCCATAGATCCACAACTCTTTGGGTGAAAAAGTTTTTCCGGCATCTCTGTTCTAAATGGCCTACCCCTTATTCTTAAACTGTGGCCTCTGGTTCTGGACTCCCCCAACATTGGGAACATGCTTCCTGCCTCTAGCGTATCCAATCCTTAATAATCTTATATGTTTCAATCAGATCCCCTCTCATCCTTCTAAATTCCAGTGTATACAAGCCCAGTCGCTCCAATCTTGCAACATATGACAATCCCACCATCCCAGGATTTAACCTCGTGAAGCTACGCTGCGCTCCCTCAATAGCAAGAATGTCCTTCCTCAAATTTGGAGACCAAAACTGAGCACAATACTCCAGGTGTGGTCTCACCAGGGCCCTGTACAGCTGCAGAAGGACCTCTTTGCTCCTATTCTGTAGGACTGTTTGCCTGATTGCAATTATTTCAGTGGATACTTCTGTTACTTGGGCCAGTGTTTCTGTTGGGGTCTCTGTAGTATTGCGGCCAGCTCCTCAAGTGCTGTAGCCAAATTGATTATCTCTCATGAATTCCTGGCTTTCAGTTATAGTTTCAGTTATACCTTCTGCTACCTGTTCCAATGGGGGTGATCCAGCAGCTGGGCCATGACTCTCAAGTGGGGTACTAAATATGCTAGATAACAGCTGCTCCACCCTTTGCTGGGACTTTGCTGATCCCAACTGCTGGCAGTTTCCCTTGTGAGTCATATACATGCCCGATTTTCACACACCCAGTGGGTGCCATTTACTGGTTGGGAAGGGTCTGCAGAAAAAACTCATCTTCCTCTCTCTGGAAGTTACAGTAACAGGTGGCATTTACTACTCTGCTGCTGGGCAGCTGCAGGTATGGTCAGGTTGCATGTTTCCCAGTATATGAAGTTCTATTTGATGGGGGCCTGAGATACCATCCCTCAAAACACTGACAGCCACAGTCATCTCTGACTGGACTACAGTTTTACGCCTCACATCCCTGGGTGTTATTTGAGAAAACGAAGGCTTAGAGTTCCTCACTCTAGTTGAGCAGATTTACTGACATTGGAATCATAGTTTTACCATGCTGCGGAATTTCCGCGCAAACCCAGCAGGCCCACTTGTTTGGCATAGGTGTGACAGAGAGACAGAAAGGTGTTGACATGGGGGCCCCCAGATGCTGGGGTGAGCCCTCTCAAAGGCATAAGCACAAACATCACTATCAACCAATACATTTTCCTTTAGTCTGAGAGAGTCCTTCTACTCAGTTCCCTCAGTAACACATTTGCAGTCTGTTCGATGTATCCACCAAGATTGCCCCTTCAGTTTCACAGCCGTGGGAGTGGTCAGTAACACCTGATATGGTCCTCTCCACTGAGGTCTGAGTTTCCCTCAATCCCAGTTCTTGATGAGGACAAAATCCCCAGGTTCTAGTGTGGGATAGTCACTCCTCTTTGCAGGGTAGTTCTCTTCCTTGTAAGCCTGTCATACCTGTGAATGTAATGTTGGAGAATTTTTGTTAGTTGGCATATATATATATCCCCATTTCTTCCCACAGGGTATGCATAGCCATTTTTTTGCTGGTAGACTTTCTGGGAGCAATGATAGACAAGATCTTGGTCCCCAGGATGTCCTCATGGGCCGTCCATAAATTATTTCGGCTAGTGAGAGTCCTGTTTTCCCCTGTAGGGTAACTCTCATGTGGAATAGGGCTAGCAGTAGGACCTTCAACCGAGTGAGTCCAGTCTGCGCCATTAGTTTGGCCAATTTACTCATCAGAGTGCCATTGGCTCTTTCCACTATGCCAGCGGCCTGTGGATGGTGTACACAGTGGAACTGTTGCTTGATAGCTAGTTCGTTACATACCCCTTCGTTTACTTTCGCCACAAAATGTCAGAGCTCAGCATCTCTGGCACCTGGGAATTATTTCCCATAATAATACTTTCACAACAGTCATAGTGGTATTATTGGTATTTGGAATAGCTTCAATCCATCTACTAAACACATCTATAATAACTAAACAGTATAGCAATGTACTCTAGGCAATTCAATAAGATCAACTTGTAGACACGGAAAAGGTCCACAGGAGTCGTACCTGGTGTGCAGCGTAAAGGTTACCAATCATTCCCTCCTTTCCCAGATGTGTACAATCATGTATATAATCGACCAATGTTATAAAAACTGTGTAGGAACACAAACCTGTCCCACTGGGGTGATCCAAGAACCTAGGTCGGGGCCTTTCAGGCACCCCATCTGGGACCACAGTTTGCACTCTGCCTCAGTACCTTAGACTCCTTCCAGTATCGGAGTTGGCCCGCAGCCAAGTCTCGCCAGTCTCCCTTGGTACTGGAGGCTTGTTCCGTCAGGGTGTAGGCAAGGAAACCTAAGCTCTTTGGCTTAACTCAGGGCAAACCCTAACGGTGTTATGGGGAACCACCCCTCCTGTCTGTCGCCAAAGGAAATCTGGAACTTCAGCCAGTAATGCACTGCCCCCTTTTCCTTTAACCTTTCCAATCACCGTGACTGGGAACTTCTGTCCCTCAAGGGGTGCATAATATTCGCTTTCCTCAGTGGTGCACCCTGTAGGGTCATAGCACAGGGTCACATGGGGGTCAACCATTGGCAGAGGGGGTTCAAACAAAATGGAGTCCAGATTAAGTGCCCACCACTGGGGGGGGGTCTATCAGGGGGTCTAACTGGGGAAGCTATCAGTTGTTCACTAGTCCCAGGGTGATACCCTTTTCTGTGCATAGAATCTCGACTTCCAACAGACAGAGCAAGTCTCTCTCTGCTAGATTGCACCTCAGACTGGTGGTGACTGTATGTTCCGTGTTTTCAAACCCAGACAG
Source organism: Hypanus sabinus (assembly GCF_030144855.1). Lineage (NCBI taxonomy): Eukaryota > Metazoa > Chordata > Chondrichthyes > Myliobatiformes > Dasyatidae > Hypanus > Hypanus sabinus. Next base: position 98,791,023 of record NC_082709.1, read on the forward strand.
AGTGATTGTAGTGTCCAATAGCTGGAATCCCTGTTCGGATACTATTTCCTGATTGGGACTGGATGTGGTTGCCCCTGTATCAGTCATAAATGGAATTGGAATTCCAGCATCTTGCAATATTATATTGGGCTCTTCCTGAGGGGTGGTACTCATGGTAGTGAGCATCCTCGTTTGTCAATTTCTAAACCGGTCATTGTCCCCACCTGTCCCTTCTTAGGTTTTTGTTCCCATGGGCACCTCGCCCTCCAATGCCCAGGATGTCCACAATTGAAGCACACCCCACTTGGTCCAGGGTTGACCCCCCCCCCCCATACCCATTGTCTGTCTGTGATAGCGCGGTGGACCAGGCCTACCATTCCTAAAATCCTGATGTTTGGATGGAAGTCGTTGGGCTAGCATTCTATTGGGTCCTGTCCAATAAGAGTCCAGGTTATCAGGGTACAGCCAATCGGGAAAATGGGCCCAGTTCTGATCCCCAGATATAACCCGCTTGCGTCCTTCTCCCCGCTGAACAAATTCACCCTTAATATTAGTTCCCTTCAGAGTTGATCGGGATTCAAAAGCTGGGTCCCAATAATATGTCAAAGCTTGTTGCATTCGATTTTGGTCATTGTCAGGCCAATCCATACTATTTGTTTTAATCATGTTGGCTAACTTAGTTGATAAGCATTGGAGCAGTAAGGCATTAAACTGGGGGGGCAGATTCCTGTTATTAAAGGCCTGGTCTCCTGCAAAAGTGCTGTAGCAGGCCACAAATCGCTCCCAATAGTCTGGTCCCGATTCCCCAGGCTTAGGTTTGCATTCAAGTACTTTAGTGATGTTTACAGGTTGCTGGAGAGCCCTTTCCAAGGCTTGAATAATCTGGTCTGTCTGTTCATTCTCATTATGATTTCCCGCCTATACTCCTGATAGGTTTGGTACCTCAATTCTGCCTTCCATTTCCACCCCTCATCAGCTGAGAGAATCATGCATCAGAGACCAAATAAATCTTGCAGGGTCACATTATACATTTGTATAGTACTGCGGACACACTGAGCAAACTGTGCTGGTTTTCCTTTTCTATTTGGGGCCTGATTCATGATCATTATCATTTCTTGAGGCTCTCAGGGCGTATACACAGGAATCACTGAGGGCTGTCCCTCCTCCTGCTCATGTATTGGGCAGCATTCAGGTGGGCAATTGTCTTGGTGGAGCCATTAACTCTGGGGTTTTATTAGATTCTTCCCTCCCCGTCTCGGAACAATCCTTGGTAATCCCTTTCTGGATCTCAGGGTATAGAGGGCGTCCCCTTCCCTGCCGTCACTGTTTTACCCGAGGGGCCACCATATCCGAATACTGGGAGGGTTGGGCTACCGGAGCACTGGGTGCACTCGGTCCCTGGTAAGGTGGGGGGGTTATGATGGGTGCCCAATCGTCATCACGGTCTCTGTCCTCAAACAGGGTAGGTATGCGAGACATGGGCTCGGGATCCTTTGTTTCCCTATTAGTTTGAATTCTAGACTGACGTTCCTGCCCTTCTGTCCTATCTAGGTCAGCCTTGGTTACGTTGTTTTCCCTGCTCTCATTTTCGGTGCCCATCCACCCATTCATGCTCCGCCTTTAGCGTCTCCCAACTTTTTGTCGTTCCTTCTGCAGTACATACCTCTATCCCTTTGTCACACGCATTATCCCTCCAACTTGCTAATAATGTATTGTTCTACTTTACATCTGCCTTATCCTTCCATTCCTTTATCAACAATTACCACTTCTTTCCCCACAGTTCTTTTTCCATATTAAATTTACTGCTTGTTCTCATGAAGTAATATCCCAGGTAATACCCCAGTGGCCACATTTTGTTCCCCAATTTCTTATTCAGTGCTGCACTCAACATTCACAAATCTTTTTCCTTGTCTGGAGAAGTCTCACACATATTGTGTAGGGCAGTTCCTGGCCCACTTGTATCAAACTGACTGCAATTGACCCATGTTCTCTAAGTAATTTACCCGGCACAAAGCTTCCTGCTCAATTAATAAATCAGATAAATTTACCTAGATTGGCACTTCCTGCCCAATTAATAAATTTACCCAGCTTGGCAGCTCCTGCTCAAATAATAAATTGACCTGGCACGTATGCCTCCTGCCCAATTTGTAGAATTTACCCTGTACCGCCTCCTGCTCAATTCATAAAATTTGCCTACCTTTTACGAGTCTCCCGACAGATTCTTTCCCGATCTCGACAAGGTATGCGATCAGCCATGGGCGACGGACTGTGCCTGCAAAGGAACTAACGGAGAGCGACAAAAGGTAAAATACCTATTGAGCACCTGGTCAGTCTCCGCAGTCCCCAGAGTGGTCCAGCCGCTTACTCAGCATTCCCTTTATTGGGATCCTGTTCGTGACACCAAATGTTAAAGTTGAATCTGAATAAAACCTGGGAGACCAGCTTCTTATAGTTACAACAGTTTATTGCGCAGCCTCCTGCAGGAGTTAGAGACCCAGTTGTTCAAGGGAAGGCATGTAAGTACTGCCACCATCCGACAAGTGAGCCCACTCTCTCCGGTTACAGCCATATATTTATACGTAGTAAGCCCCATACATTACTGTTGCAAGATGTTATTTGAACTGGTATGCCCACCAAGTCTGTTAGTGTGAAACTTAGTTACAGATAAGAGAGTCTGCTAGATCAAGGCTTAATTACCATTGGATGTGCTGTCCAGTCCTTATCAGTTAATTCCCTTTGCTAGCCCCTGACTTAATTATAGATGGATGTTCATTCCTGTCCTTATTGGTGATCCCTCCTCAAACAAGGGTACAATGTAAAACGTTATCAAACTCTCAATGTCTCTCTGCAAGCTGAGAACTGGTAATGAGCCTGTCTTATCTAACTGCTGAAGACAGAGTTTACTTCAGTTCAAAAATTCCTATTTGGTCCCAATTATTATTTTAGCCAGAGCTTACATAGGTTCAAAATGATTTTTATTTTATATCCCCAATTCCTCACTGTGACTAAACACTATTTGAAAGTCCCACTTCAACTTAAGCTTGAACTAGAGCTGCAACTTGATAAACTTTGGTCCATACGGGAGAGTGAGGAAGTGAGCTGCAGGGAGGTAGTCACCCCTATATTGCAGGAAACAGGTAACTGGGTGACTGTCAACAGGAGGAAGGGAAATAGGCATCCAATACAGAGTAGCCCTGTGGCCATTCCCTCCAGTACATTGATTTGGATACTTTTGAGGGGGATGACGTACAGGGAAGCTGCAGCAACTGGATCTCTGGCACAGAGTCTGGATCTGTAGCTCAGAAAAGCAGATAAGTGGGAGTGCAGTAGTGGGAGGAATAGATAAGATTCTGTGGATGCAATAGAGACACCTGGATGGCAAGTTGCTTCCCAGGTGCCAGGGTCAGGGAATCTCAGATCAGGTCCATAGCATTCTAAAGGGCATGGTTGCACAGCCATAAGTCTTGGTACATATTGACACTAATGACATGAGCAGGCAAGGGGAGGAGGTTCTAAAGAGAGATTTTTAAGGAGCTAGGTAGAAAGTTGAAAAGTAAGACTGCATGAGTAGTAATCTCTGGATTGTTGTTTGTACCACATGCCAGTTAAGAATAGAAGCATTTGGCAGATAAATGCATGGCTGAGGAAGTGGTGCAGGGGTTCAGATTTCTGGATCATTGGGATATCTTCTGGTGAAGGTACAGCCTGTAAAAAAGGGATGGGTTATATCTGAACCTGAGGAGGGGGTATTTGCTAGAGGTGTCTGGGAGGATTTAAACTAATTTGGCAGGGGATGGGGCAGTTGGTTTACGGAGACGGCTTGCAATGACAGGCTGATGATAGGGCAAAATTGCAGTCCGTGGGATGAGTTGCAATGTAAAAGGGAGATGATGAATACAGTACTATATTTGAATTCAAGCAATATACCAGATAAGGTAGTTGAACTGGTAGCAGTTAGAGATTGCCAGGTTTGATGCTTTGGGCATCACTGAATTATGGCTAGGAGTTCAGTATAGACTTTGTATCAAAAGGACAGATAGGTAGGCAAAGGATGAGTGGCTCTGTTGGTTAAAACAAATGAAATCAAATTCTTCAAAATAGGATCGTAAGATGTAGAATCATCGTGGGTAGAGCTAAGAAACTGCAAGGGTAAAAAGTACCTGATAGGAGTAATATTCAGACCTCCAAACAGCAGCTATGATGTGGGGTACAAATTACAATGGGAGATAGAAAATGCATGTCTAAAAGGCAATGGGGATTTCAATATGCAGGTAATTTGGGAAAATCAGGTTGGTGGTGGGAGAGATTTGTACAATGCATACAAGATGGCTTTTTAAGAGCAGCTATTCTGGATTGGATGTTGTGCAATTAACCAGAATTGATTAGAGCTTAAGATAAAAGGAACCTCTAGGAGATAATTATCATAATGAAAGAATTCACCCTACAATTCGAGAGGGAGAAATTAAATTCAGATGTATCAATATTACAGTGGAGTAAAGGGAATTACAGAGGTATTAGAGTAGCTGGCCAGAGTTGAGTAGAAGGGAACACCAGCTGAGATAACAGCAGAGAAGCAGCAGCTGGTTTCCAGGAGGAATTTGAAAGCCACAGGACAGATACTAAGAATTATTCTAAAGGCACAATGATGAAACCGTGGCTGACAAGGTAAGTCAAAGCCAACATAAAAGCCAAAAGACATGGTGTATAATAGAGCAAAAAGTAGTGGGAAGCTTTTGAATACCAGAAGAAAACTCAAAAGGTCCTAAAGAGGGAAAAGATGGAATAAACTAGGCAATAATATTAAAGAGGATACCAAAAGTTTCTTTAGATATATAAAGAGTAAAAGAGAGGTAACAATAGATATCAGACTGCTGGAAAAGGATGCTGGAGAGGTAGTAATGGAGATATGCCGGAGAAACTGATTAAGTATTTTGCATCAATTGTCATGGTGAAATATGCTAACAGTATGCTGGAAGTTCAAGCATGTCAGGGGGCAGAAATGAGTAAAGTTGTAATTACTAGGCAGAAGGTACTTGGGGAGAAGGGAAGATTAAGATGAATTACTGCCCAGGCTTCTGAAAGAGGTGACTGAAGGGATTGTGGATGTATTAGTAATGGTCTTTGGCAACAGATTATGGCGTGTACTGGAAAATTATTGGTCATTTAGTCTGACCTCAGTGGTTGGAAAGACGTTGGATTTGATTATTAAGGATGTTGTTTTGGGGTACTTGGAGGCACATGATAAAATAGGCCATGGTTTGCTCAAGAGAAACTCTTCCCAGACAAATCTCTTGGAATTCTTTGACGAAGCAACAGGTAGGATAGACAAAGGCGAACCAATGGATGTTGCGTTCTTGGATTTTCAGAAGGCCTTTGACAAAGCGCCACACGTGAGGCTACTTAACAAATTAACAGCTCATGGTATTACAGGAAAGATACTAGCATGGATAGAGTATTGGCTGATTGGGAGGAGGCAGAGTCTTTTCGATTTGCTGTTAGCGACTGGTAGTGTTCAATAGACAATAGGTGCAGAAGTAGACCATTTGGCCCCTCGAGTCTGCACCGCCATTCTGAGATCATGGCTGATCATTCACTATTCCTTTGGGGTCTGTGTTGGGATCATTTCTTTTTTACATTATATGTCAATTTTGGGTCTCTGATCTAAGAGAATGGAGAGGGTTGAAAGGAGGTTCACAAAAATAATTCGGGGATTAAAAGACTTGTATGAGGAGTGTTTGATGGCTCTGTGCCTATACTTACTGGAATTCAGAAGAATGGGGGGGGGGGACTTATTGAAACCTATCGAATGTTGAAAGGCCTCAATAGAGTGGATGTGGAGAGGATATTTCCTATGGTGGGAGTACTTAGCCTCAGAATAAAGAGATGTCCATTTCGAACACAGAAGAGGAGGAACTTCTTCATCCAGAGTGGTGGATCTGCGGACTTCGTTGCCACAGTCAGCTGTGAAGGCCAAGTCATTAGGTATACTTAAGGCAAAGGCTGATAAATTCCCAAATAGTCAGAGCATGAAGGGATATGGAGAGAAGGCAGGAGGAGAATGGGACAGAGTTAAATGGACCAGCCATGATGAAATGGTGGATCAGAGGCAATGGACCAAATGGCCTAATTCTGCTTCTATATTTAATAATGAGGCAGTAATAAATGCATGAATGAGAAATTAAACAATGCAAAAACATGGTTAAGCAACAAAGAACTTTAATGCAATGAATGTGGTTTAAATAACATGTTTGTAAAAGCAGCAGGACTAATAGCAGTGACAATAAATGTGGCTGTTCTAGTGAAATAAAAGGTAATATTGGAGTAATTTAAATCAGCTCTTGACATTTCTGCAATTAACAGTGTTCAATGCTAAAACAATTTACAGTAAAACTTTGCTATGTCTAGTCAATTGTTAGAAAGCAATTAACAAAATTACATTTACATGAAAGGAAATAGATTTGAAATGATAACCTACAAAAGCTAGCAAAGGAATATAGAGTTACAAGAAGTGATTCTCCCCAATAAGAGTTGTGTATTAGCCAATGGGTAGATTATTAAAGAGGATCATATGGTTGAAATCTGAGAGTTACTCACCTACTTATACAAGTATGGAAAACAACTGATAGAATTTCTAAACTCCTTCAATGTTACATGACCATTTAAACTGCTGGGTAATCAACCAGTAAACTTTTGAAGTCAATCCCACCATATAGAAGAGCTTACAGACCTTTCATAGATGTTTTAATAAGTTATGGATGAAAGGTCAGAACATCTCCAAAAAGGCCACAATGCAGTTTTCCCAAACATGTTCCACAAATGGCTGCAATGCTTACTTAACAATTAAAATTAAAGCCAACAAAACCAAAGCAATTCATAAAATAGGTGGTTCAATCAGTTGACACGCAGAAGTTCCAAGGGTGGTAAAAGTATAAGTAAAATTCTTCCAAGCACAAAATAGTAAATTCAAAGTATTCAAACTATATAACAATTAAGTACGGTATTGTATAGATGGTCAATTTTTTTTTTTTTTTAAAAAGGTTGTAAAATTATTCTTGATATTTTAGTCAGTTGAAGAACATATGTAAGGTTAACATGAACAAGTCCTTCCAAATGACTCATGACTGAACTTGTTGCCAACTATGTTTAAGTAAAATTTAACAATGGTGTCCAAATAAAGAGATCTGAACCAATCTGAGAATGAGTTCAGGAACTTAAGATCACAAATATCTCCCGGTTTATATTTTCTCATAAATATTCTTGCCCTTTTATGATATTTGTTGCAATGCACAATGTTTTGCTGGATTTAATCACCTGTTTGGCATCTCCAATTTCAAATTTTTGATTGAATTATTTGCTAATCATGCATACAATTGTACAGAGGACAATTCCCATTTCAATAAAATGGGGAAGAACCCAAGTACAAGCAACAATATCTCAAATAAATATCAACAGTTTATTTGCACATGTGAAACTGCATGATCAAATGAAAAGCACAACCATGACAGCATAACCAGCCAAAAAGATTGATATAAAAAAAACTTTTATTCAGACAACTACATCAATAATCAACAAGCATTTTTTATGTTCAGTCCACTGTAGCCAAGTGGAAAGTACACAAAGATCCACATTTAATTTTCAACTATGACCCACAACAACTCTACATACCAATTATTGATTAGTTGTCAATCAACCCTAGCACTCCAAACACAAATGTAGCTATTTTCAACTCTTGATTATATTTGAGTAAATTGATATTTCATCGCAATATTTACTGATTTTAAACAATGTGCAGCTCACACCAACTAAATCCGCAGCAGTGGGGGGGGGGGGGGAATAATTAGAATACATCAACTCATACTATTAAACTATTTTCACTAATGTCCAGATTACTCAGTGTACTTTAAGTGTTGTAAGTTCCACTAACTACTGTGAAATAAGATGAACAAACAGGATTCACAGCAAGCTGCTCGGAGCATCAGGACTTATTCCAACTTTAAGTCCAAATGGAGATTTTCTTCATAAATAGAACTCCTCCACTTCCTGGTCAATTACTTGTCCGTGGTACTGCTGGGTAATTCCTGATCAAAAAGGAAACAAAAATCAACAGTTAGAATCAAAAAGTCCTTCAATTTCTTGATGACTTTTTTTTGGGGGGGCGGGGAGGGAGAGGGAAAGGATTGAGGAAGTTATCTTCCCTGCACTTCTGTGCAGAATTTCAAAACGTCATTCTAGAATTTATTTGAAATACAGGCTGTCAGGCTGTTGGTGTCACTGCATTTACACTGGTTTTCAAGCACAAGCTAAATTTAAATGAACCCATCCTGAAGATATATTACAGGGAACAACTGCTCCATTTAAAACACATGTTAGAGGCAAGATGTCAGTTAATGTTGCATGCATCTTTAAATCCTAGAATCAACTAAAACTGGACACCATTACAAAGAAAGAAAAAAAACATTTACTGTCCTGCAAAGCTCTGAACATTTACAAGTCATCATTATTCTTACCATTAGCCATGGGCATAAGAGAAAGTAATTCACTAGTGTTATGCTGTTCAAACTGCTCCCTTCAGATACAACTAAAGATTCAAAGGATTGCATTACTGACTTATCTCACAGAATTGAAAAATATCCAAAATTAAAAGTTTTCAACAGTGCAGAAACCTCAAACCCACCAGATCATTACAAATTCACTGGTTTTCTGGGAAGGAAATCTGCTATCCGTATCTTGTGATCCCAGACTAATCAATGTTATTGTTTAATGCATGGTTAATTAGGAATGAACGGAAAATGCAAAATGCCAATAATGTCCATATCCAGTGAACGTACTTTCACAAATCTAATTCTCATATTCTCAATTAAGTTTCACCAATACGCCAGTGATGGTCACAAGTAGTTGACCACTACATAACCAGACACAGGAAAGTTATGAGAGAATGAAGCTGAAGCACTGAAATTTTAAAGGAGAAACCTGTAAAATTTGTTCTCAACATTGTGATTATATTCTGCATTATTTCTGCAGACAAAGTGCACTTGAAAGCTCATTTGTGCTTCATTCCAAAGACATAAGTACTAAGAAATGAGAAAGTACAGTCTAGATTCACTGAACCTTATGGATCTTTAAAAACCAAACAAGCCAAATGAGAAATAGATTAGTGATCCAAGATTTTATTTTGGGAAAGGTATGCCAAAAGATAGAAAAAAGAAATTAGTACACAATGAAAAGTATGTAGCAAATATTAATACCAACAGCTTGCAAATATAATTAATTAGGTAACATTTTGATCAGGTTAAAAAAGTTCAAAATCAGAAGAAATCCTTACTCTTTCATATCTTCTTTTTCTCAGTATCCCTTCTTTGGTGAATACCCTTGGATTAGTACGTCCAAAACCAACACCATATAGACGTCGATACTTCGACTCAATATTGTAAAACTTCTTTCGCCCAGATGTATATTCCTTTGAGAAATTCTATATAAACCAATGATATTGAGAGCTCAACAAAATCAAATTGATACCATAAAGGAAACTGACACATGGATAATTTAAGTAATTAAAATAGTTTGATTATACATCTAAGTATGCCTGTACCAGCCTCATGTATGAAAATAACAAAAAAAAATTTAATATGGTTTCAAAACATTGAAAAACATTCAGAAAATGGAGGCACACAAGAACTTTCTGATTTCTCAATAAATGGAAGGAAAATTGGAAGCAAAACATAATTTTCAAAGGACTTCAACAAAACTCTCCCATAGTTCCCTTACCCTGCACCACTGACTTCTACCTCCTACCCAAGGTCCACCAACCAGACTGTCTATGTAGGCTTAATGTCGCTGTCTGCTCCAGCCCCACTGAACTTGTGACCTCATACCTCGACTCCACTCTATTCCCTTGGTTCAGTCCCTTCCCAACTACATCATGGCATTTCTGATGCTCTCGATCTCCTCACTAACTTTTAAATCCTTGGACCTGACTACCTCATTTTCACCATTCATGTTCAGTCCCTAGAACACTTCTATCCTCCATCATGAAGGCCTTAAATGACTCCCCTGCTTTCTCAAAGAAAGAACCAGCCAGTTCACACCTCCACCTTCTACCTTCCCCCTTCTGGCAGAAATGGTCTTCAATCTCAATTTTTCCTTTAGCTCCTCCCACTTTCTCCAGAGGCTTGGGGTAGGGCATGGGCACCTGTATGGGCCCCAGCTATGCCTGCCTCTTCACTGGCTTCATGGAACAGTCCTTGTCTCAAGCCTTCCCTGTTAATGCTCCCTAACTCTTCCTCCACTACATTGACGACTATATTGGTACTGCTTCATGCACCCATACTGAGCTGGTACATTTAATCAACTTTACCTTCAACTTGCACCCTACCCTTTTCTGGCACCTCCCTCCCCTTTTTAAAAAATCTTTCTGGAGACAAACCGTCACCCAACATCTTCTATAAACCTACCAAATCCCATGGTTATCTTCACTCTTCCCATTCTATCTCCTGTAAAAACGCTACTCCTTTTTCCAGTTCCTTTCCCTTTGCTGCATTTCTTCCTGGGATGTGGCATTCCTTTCCAGGATTATAGGTCACATATCCTGGAAAGGCCTTGATAGAGTAGATGTGGAAAGGATATTTTCTATGGTGGGAGTGTCTACGACCAGAGGAGATGGCCTCAAATTAGAGAGCGTCCTTTTAAGAATGGAGATGAGGATAAATTTCTTTAGCTGGAGTGGTGAATCTATGAAATTTGTCATCACAGCAGTTTTGGAGGCCAAGTCTTTATGTATATTTAAGACAGAGTTTGATAGTTTCTTGATTGGTCAGGGCATGAAGAAAAGGCAGGAGATTGAGAGGAAAAATGGATCAGCCATGATGAAATGGCAGAGGAGACTCGATGAGCCAAATGGTCTAATTTTACTCCTAAATCTTATGGTCTTATAGACATCAGAGATGTCCTTCTTCAAATAAGGGGACTTCCTTCCTCCACCACTGGTGCTGCCCTCACCCACATCTCCTCCATTTCTCACACATCTACATTCACCCCATCTCCCCACTGCCTTAACAGTGATAGAGTTCCTCTTGTCCTTACTTTCCACCCCATGAGCTTCCACATCAACGCATTATCCTCTGCAACTTCCGCTATCTCCATGGATCCAACCACTAAACATATATTTACCTCCCCCCCCTCCAAAAGGATTGCACCCTCCGCAATTCCCTTGTCCATTCGTCCCTCCCCACTAATATCGCTCCCGGCACTTATGTCCGGAAGCGGCCAACATGTTACGCTTACCATTCACCTTCTTCCTCATCTCCATCCAGGGCCCCAAAGGTCCTTCCAGTGAGACAACACTTCACCTGAAAATCTGCAGGGGTCATCTATTGTGTGCAGTGCTACCAATGTGGCCTCCTCCACATTGGTGAAACCTATCATAAATTGGAGACCACTTTCTCAATCATCTCTGCTCCATCCACCAAAAGTGGAACGTCCTGATGGCCCAACATTTTAATTCCAATTCCCATTCCCTTTTGAACATGTTGGCCCATGGCTTCCTCTTGTGCCAAGGTGAGGCCACCCTCAGGGTGGAGGAGCAACAACTTGGATAGCCTCCAACCTGATGTCATGAGTATTGATTTCTCCTTCTGATAAAACCCTCCCCCATATTCTATTCCCCACTCTGGCAACTCTTCTCATTTGCCTATCACCTCCCTCTGGGTCATCTCCTCCTTCACTTTCTCCTATGGTCCACTTTCCTCTCCTGTCAAGATTCCTTCCTCTCCAGCCCTTCACTGTTCCAACTCACCTACCTGGCTTCATAACTGCCTTCAAGCTAGCTCCCTTCCCCACCCCCATTCTGGCATCTTTCACCTTACTTTCCAGTCCCGAACAAGGGTCTCAAAACTTCAACTGTTTATTTATTTCCATAGATACTGCCTGATCTAGTTCCTCTAGAATTTGTATGTTGCTTTGGATTTCCAGCATCTGCAGAATTTCTTGTGTTAACAAAAGACCCTGGCTTTATTTCTCAAAAATCTTATGCAATCCTAGAACTATGCATTAAAATTGTGAGGTAATGGTGAGGAATGAAATACCGCATAAATTATACCTGTCCTGAAGATTTTAAGTAAATTCAGGGAGGATAAAATTGTTGAAAAGTTTGTAACTATGGGTACTTGAATTGTATTCAAAACATTTGTTGATGAAGAAAATTACGCATTAAGCTATAAACACAAATTATGGTGCTGACTGTTACTAAACAATTTCAGCTAACTACCATTTTCGAGAAGAGGTCCAGTTAAAGGTTGATACTATTCATATTACTGCTTTGTGATTGTTAAGGTAATTGCTTTGAACATTTTGCAGTTAACTAACTACCAGTTGTTCTTTTTATAAAGAATAAAAACTCCAGAATGTCATAAATGTAAAGGCTGAATAAATTAGGGTTTAAACTTTCAATTATTACTTCTGACAACACACACAAAGTGATGGAATTTAGCAGGCCAGGCAGCATCAATGGAGAAGAGTATAGTTGGCGTTTTGGGCCGAGACCCTTCAGCAGTCTGATTAAAATGCTCATCAAGATTTTGAGAGACTCAAGGTTTGAGTAAAATACTTCCTTCTTGATGCCCTTTAAAATGTTCTACCTGTCACCTTATATGCATTCTTATTTTAGATACCCATACCTTAGCAAAAAAAATCTTACATACATCATTCTATATCCTTAGGTCTAGTCCCCTCATAGTTCTGTACCCCCCTATTAGGCCACCCTTCAGCTTCTCTACATATACAATCTGTAAAACAAACCCAGCCTATCTAATCTCTACTTATAACAAAATGTTTCAATATAGGCAACATCTCAATAGATCTCTTCTGGACCTTCTTTAATGCAAATACACCCTTTAATGTGGTGGCCAAGCCTGTACACAATGCAACATCTAACCAATGCTCTATATAAAGTTGTGACATAATGTCCTTGCTCTTGTATTCAATGCCATGGGATGCTTTCATTAGCCACATGCCTTCCGCATTACCCTATCTACCAGTACTACCATTTTTAAGGATCTATGAACTTGTACCCAAAAGTCCTGCTGCTCATTAACACTCCCTTAGGGGCCAGCCATCGACTGTTTTTGTGCTATTCTAAATCTTTCCAAATGCATCACTTTACACCAGGCAGATGGAATTTAATTCTGACATTGCTCTGCCCAATGTTCCAGCTGATCATTATCATGCTGAGGTCTCAAGACAAACCTCCACACTATAGTCAGATTTGTTATAATTCCTCATTAGATCTAGGGCACATTATTATATGCATGTTAAATGAGCACAATTTATAGAAACGTCACAAAGACTAAAGTTACGAAATACTTTCAACTGCAGCAACAAAACATGGGATGTAGCTCTAATCTCTTATGTTATCTGTTAATTGAAGACAAAAATCACCAAATGGTTAATCCACTGGGGAAAAAAAATACTGACCGTGATGGGCTTTCTTGCTACTCTCATTCGATGGTCCACAAACTCAGTTGTCGGCTCCTTAAAGTGCAGATTTCTTGATGTTTTCACTTGAGCAGATGAACGAGGTTTTTCATTCCTTGCAGATCTATTTTAAAATAAAGTAGTAAATTTTGGGAACTGAAATTCATATTAGCAACACAAGTATACAATAAAACATAATAATGGCCCAGTTTTATTTATTTAAAAAAAGATTAGTAAACAAAGTTTAACTGTTCAAATAAATCAGACAGTCTCTGGTTTTGAACATAAAAATTGTATTTTTCAATGGAGGCTTGTAGTTGGTCATATTTTGCAAACAACCTAAAAGGATGAATATAGATTCCAGAAACAAGCTATGGTAATAACTGTTAATTCCCTACATGCAGGTCTCTAGTAGTGTTAGATCAGCACATTTTTCAGACAGTTGAATTCTTATAAGTATACCGTTTTTAATACTGTTGGGGGGGGGGGGGGGGAGGAGAAGAAGAGAAGATCTGCCAGGGGAAGCCACAGTCATTCTCTGGCACCAACTCTGTGCTGTGGCTCAGAAGGGAAAGGGAGAGGCATGAGATACTGTGGACATGATAGAGATATCCAGATAGTATGTTTCCTCCCAGAAATCTGGGAAATTACAGGCTGGTAAGTTTGACATCGGTAGTAGGTAAATTATTGGAAGAAGTACTAAAAGATAGGATCTACAAGTATTTAGATAGACAGGGACTTATTAGGGAGAGTCAACATGGCTTTGTGTGTGGTAGGTCATGTTTAACCAATCTGTTAGAGTTTTTCGAGAAGGTTACCAGGAAAGTGGATGAATGGAAGGCAGTGGATGTTGTCTACATGGTCTTCACTAAGGCCTCTGACAAGGTCCCGCATGGGAAGTTAGTTAGGAAGATTCAGTAGCTAGGTATACATGGAGAGGTAGTAAATTGAATTAGACATTGGCTCAATGGGAGAGGCCAGAGCGTGGTAGTAGAGGATTGCTTCTCTGAGTGGGCCCTGTGACTAGTTGTGTGCCACAGGGATTAGTGCTGGGTCCATTGTTATTTGTCATCTATACAACCATATAACAGTTACAGCACTGAAACAGGCCATCTTGGTCCTTCTATTCCATGCCAAATGCTTACCTAGCCCACTGACCCGCACTCAGCCCATAACCTTCCATTCCTTTCCTGTCCATATACCTATCCAATTTTACTTTAAATGACAATACCGAACCTGCCTCTGCCACTTCTACTGGAAGCTTGTTCCACACAGCTACCACTCTCTGAGTACGGAACTCCCCCTTGTGTTACCGTTAAACTATTTCCCCTTAACTCTCAACTCATGTCCTCTTGTTTGAATCTCCCCTATTCTCAATGGAAAAAGCCTATCCATGTCAACTCTATCTATCTCCCTCATAATTTTAACTATTATCAAGTTTCCCCTCAACCTTCTATGCTCCAAAGAATAAAGACTGAACTGGTTCAATCTTTCCCTGTAACTTAGGTGCTGAAACCCAGATAACATACTGGTAAATCTTTTCTGTACTCTCTCTCTATTTTGTTGACATCTTTCCTATAATTCGGTGACCAGAACTGTACACAATACTCCAAATTTGGCCTTACAAATGCCTTGTACAATTTTAACATTACATCCCAACTCCTATACTCAATGCTCTGATTTATAAAGGCCAGCATACCAAAAGCTTTCTTCACCAGCCATCCACATGAGATTCCACCTTCAGGGAACAATGCACCATTATTCCTAGATCACTCTGTTCTACTGCATTCTTCAATACCCTACCATTTACCACGTATGTCCTATTTGGATTATTCCTACCAAAATATAGTACCTCACACTTATCAGCATTAAACTCCATCTGCCATCATTCAGCCCACTCTTCTAACTGGCCTAAATCTCTCTGCAAGCTTTGAAAATCTACTTCATTATCCACACCACCACCTACCTTAGTATCATCTGCATATTTACTAATCCAATTTACCACCCCGTCATCCAGATCATTAATGTATATGACAAACAACATTGGACCCAGTACAGATCCCTGAGGCACACCACTAGTCACCGGCCTCCAACCTGACAAACAGTTATCCACGACTACTCGCTGGCATCTCCCATCCAGCCACTATTGAATCCATTTTACTACTTCAATATTAATACCCAACAATTGAACCTTCCTAACTAACCTTCCGTGCGGAACCTTGTCAAAGGCCTTACTGAAGTCCATATAGACAACATCCACTGCTTTACCCTCGTCAACTTTCCTAGTAACCTCTTCAAAAAATTCAATAAGATTTGTCAAACATGACCTTCCACGCACAAATCCATGTTGACTGTCCCTAATCAGACCCTGTCTATCCAGATAATTACATATACTATCTCTAAGAATACTTTCCATTAATTTACCCACCACTGACGTCAAACTGACAGGCCGATAATCGTTAGGTTTACTTTTAGAATCCTTTTTAAACAATGGAACCACATGAGCAATACGCCAATCCTCCGGTACCATCCCTGTTTCTAATGACATTTGAAATATTTCTGTCAGAGCCCCTGCTATTTCCACACCAACTTCCATCAAGGTCTTAGGGAATATCCTGTCAGGAACCGGAGATTTATCCACGTTTATATTCCTTAAAAGCACCAGTACTTCCTCCTCGTTAATCGTCATAGTTTCCATAACTTCCCTACTTGTTTCCCTTACCTTACACAATTCAATATCCTTCTCCTTAGTGAATACCAAAGACAAGAAATTGTTCAAAATCTCCCCCATCTCTTTGGGCTCCACACATAGCTGTCCACTCTGATTCTCTAAGGGACCATTTTTATCCCTTTTGCTATTAATATAACTGTAGAAACCCTTCGGATTTATCTTCACCTGACTTGCCAAAGCAACCTCGTATCTTCTTTTAGCTTTTCTAATTTCTTTCTTAAGATTCTTCTTACAATCTTCATATTCCTCGAGCACCTCATTTACTCCATGCTGCCTATATTTATTGTAGATATCTCTCATTTTCCTAACCAAGTTTCCAATATCCTTTGGTTCTCTCAAACTTTTAACCTTTCCTTTCAACCTAACAGGAACATAAAGATTCTGTACCCTCAAAATGTCACCTTTAAATGACCACCATTTCTCTATTACATCCTTCCCATAAAACAAATTGTCCCAATCTACTCCTCCTAAGTCCTGTCACATCTCCTCAAAGTTAGCCCTTCTCCAATCAAAATTCTCAACCTTGGGTCTAGTCCTATCCGTTTCCATAATTATAACTGAAAAATAATAGCATTGTGATCACCAGACCCAAAGTGCTCCCCAACACATACCTCCGTCACCTGACCTATTTCATTCCCTAACAGAAGATCGAACACTGCCCTTTCTCTAGTTGGTACCTCTATGTATTGATGCAAAAAACTATCCTGCACACATTTTACAAACTCCAAACCATCCATCACTTTTACAGTATGGGCTTCCCAGTATATGCGTGGAAAATTAAAATCTCCCACAATCACAACCCTGTGCTTACTACAAATATCTGCTATCTCCTCGCAAATTTGCTCCTCCAATTCTCGCTCCCCATTAGGTGGTCTATAAGACACCCCTATAAGTGTTACTACACCTTTCCCATTCCTCAATTCCACCCATATAGCCTCTAACCTATCCTGTCAGAGCACCACTGTAATATTTTCTCTGACCTGGATGATAATGTGGTAAATTGGATCAGCAAATTTGCTGATGATACAAAGATTGGAGGTGTAGTGGACAGTGAGAAGGGTTTTCAAAGCTTGCAGAGGGATTTGGCCCAGCTGGAAAAATGGGCTGAAAAATGGCAGATGGAGTTTAATACAGACAAGTGTCAGGGATTGCACTTTGGAAGGACAAACCAAGGTAGAACATACAAGGTAAATGGTAGGACACCGAGGAGTGCAGTAGAACAGAGGGATCTGGGAATACAGATACAAAATTCCCAAAAAGTGGGGTCACAGGTAGATAGGGCTGTAAAGACAGCTTTTGGTACATTGGCCTTTTGAAATCAAAGTATTGAGTGTAAGAGTTGGAATGTTATGATGAGGTTGTACAAGGCATTGGTGAGGCCAAATTTGAAGTATTGTGTGCAGTTTTGGTCATCAAGTTACAGGAAGGATATTAATAAGGTTGAAAGAGTGCAGAGAAGGTCTACAAGGATGTTGCCGGGCCTTGAGAAACTGAGTTACAGAGAAAAGTTGAATAGGTTAGGACTTTATTTCCTGGAGTGTAGAAGAATGAAGGGTGATTTGATAGAGGTATGTAAAATTATGATGGGTATAGACAGAGTGAATGCAAGCAGGCTTTTTCCACTGAGTCTAGGGGAGAAAAAAAACCAGAGGACATGGGAAGGGGGAAAAGTTTAAAGGGAACATTAGGGGATGCTTCTTCACACAGAGAGTGATGGAAGTGTGGAATGAGCTGCCAGATGAAGTGGTAAATGCGGGCTCACTTCTAAAATTAAAGAAAAACTTGAACAGGTACGTGGTTGAGAGGTGTATGGAGGGATATGATCCAGGTGCAGATCAGTGGGACCAGGCAGAAAAATGGTTCGGCACAGCCAAGAAGGGCCAAAAGGCCTGTTTCTGTGCTGTAATGTTCTATGGTTCTATGCCAGGGTCAGGGATGCCTAAGGTTGGGTCCACAGCATTCTAAAGAGGGAGGGTGATCAGCCAGGTGTCTTAGTACATATTAACATTAATGACATAGGTAGGAAAGGGAGGTGGTACTGAAAAGAGCATTTAGAGAGCTAGGTAGAAAGCTGAAAATCAGGACCTCTCTGGATTGCTGCCTGTGTCACGTGTCAGTGAGAATAAGAATAGGATGATTTGGCAGATGAATGGGTGGCCAACGAGCAAGGGGTAGCATTTCAAATTTTTCGATCATTCAGATCTCTTTGGGGAAGGTGACCTGTACAAAAGGGACAGGTTCAGCTGGAACAAAAGGAAGACCAATATCCTCATGAGCAGGTTTGCTGGAACTGTTGGGGAGGTTTTAGATTAATTTGGCAGGAAACTGTGTGATGGGGCAGTTGATATACATGCAGATAGAATTTATCTTGTAATTTGAGAGGGAGAAGCCAAAGTCAAATGTATCAGTATTACAGTGGAGTAATGGGAACTACAGAGACATGAGGGGGGAGCCAGCCAGAGTTGATTGAAAGGGGACACTTGTAGGGATGACGGCAGAACAGAAGTGTCTGGAGTTTCTGGGAGCAACTTGGAAGGTGGAGGATAGATACATCCCAAAGAAGTATTCTAAAGGTAGGATGTCACAATTATGGCTGACAAGGGAAATCAAAGCCAACATAAAAGCAAAAGACAAGGAGTTTAATAGAGCAAAAAGTAATGGGAAATTAGAGGATTGGGAAATTTTTTAAAAAAACAACAGAAGGCAACTTAAAGAGCCATAAGCTAGCCAATAGTATCAGAAGTGTATTCACATACATAAAAAGTAAGAGAGGCGAGTGTAGTTATCAGACCACTTGAATAATAATGCTGAAGAGGTAGTTATGGGGGACAAGTAAATGGCAGACTAAGTATTTTGCATCAGGCTTCACTATGGAAGACACTAGCAATATCCCAAAGTTTGAGTGTCATAGGGCAGAGGTGAATGCAGTTGCCATTACTAGGGAGATGGTATTGAATTGAATGATCTTTATTGTCATTATACATAGGTACAATGAAACTCTGTTTGGTTTCCTCTCAGGCAATCACACAAAGCAGTAGATAAAAACAAGACAGTAATAGAAAAACAGTATTAAATAGATAAGTAGCTGAAAATAAGTTGCAGCAGCACCAGAATACCACAGTAATGCACAAAGTGCCATTAGTGCAAGTATTTGAGTCCTTGTGTGTGCATGGGTGCTTGGGAAACTGAAAAGACTGGAAGTAGTCAAGTCCCTTGGACCAAGTGAACTACACCCCAGGGTTCCAAAAGAGGTGGCAGAAGAGATTGTGGAGGCATTAATTATTATCCTTCAAGAATCAACAGATACTGGCATAGTTCTGGAGGATTGGAAAATATAAGCCAGTGACGACCTCGGTGCTTGGGAAGACATTGGAATCGATTGTTATGGATGAAGTTTTGGAGTACTTGCAGGTACAAAGCAAAATAAGCCAAAGTCAGCACGGTTTTCTTAAGGGAAAATCCCGTCTGACAAATCTGTTGGAATTTCTTTTTTGAAATAACAAGCAGGATAGACAAAAGGAAATTGGTGGATGTTGTGCACCTGGATTTCCAGAAGGCCTCTGGCAAGGTGCCACACATGAGGCTACTTAGCAAGATAAGAGCCCTTGGTATTACACCAGCATAGATAGAGGGAGCACTGGCTGATTGGCAGGAGGCAAAAAGTGGAAATAAAGGGAACTTTTTCTGGTTGGCTGCCAGTGGCTAGTGGTTCCATAGGGGCCAGTGTTGATATTACTGTTTTTTATGTTGTTTGTGAATGATTTGGATGACAGAATTGGTGGCTTTATGGCCAAGTTTGTGGATGATACGAAGTCAGATGGAGGGGCAGGCAGTGTTGAGGAAGCTGGGAGACTCAGACAGATTAGGATGTTGGGCAAAGAAGTAGCAAATGGAATAGTGTTGGGAAGTGCACTTTTGTATAAGGAATTCTTTTACCTTTTCGGATTCCCTAAAGGTTAACTGCAGGTTAAGATGGTGATGAAGAAGGCAAATGCAATGTTACCATTGATTAGAATGGAGATGAGCAGGAATTTCTTTAGTCAGAGGTTGGTGAATCTGTAGAATTAATTGCAACAGGCAGCAGTGGGGGACAGAGCAGACTCAACGGGCCAAATGGCTTAATTCTGCTCCTATGTCTTATGGTTATTCTATTACTAACTCAAAACACTTCAAGTTAACTGTGTGTGTACATGTGTGACAGAAGAATAAATTTTCTAGTGAATCCAGTAAGTTTCAGGGACGGTAGAACCTTGGTCCTAGAGAGAAGGGAGACTGAAAATCAGTATCTTTGTTAAGGTTAAGCTCCATTGAAATTTCCCAATACACAGACAGCAGGTTATCTAAGTTTTGCCTGTTAACTCATGGCAATGTTTGTGGGTGATAAAAGTCAGGAAATGGGCAAATTCAAAATGCACCGCAGCTGTCAAAAATCCTTAACTTGTTTGAGAAGGAAATATAGCATACCAGTTTTACCAAGTCTACCATTACCAAATTTAATAGAGCATATAGTTCAGGTCCTTCAGCTCTGATATCTTGTGCTGGCATGTTCCATGCTCATTGTCCCAAGAGTAGATAGTATCAGCTCTACCATTGGGGAGGCTCAGAAACCAAAAGTAAACTCTGCACTGTCTTTGTGCATTTCAGGGGCAATTCACAGAATGATCTCAGACTGTACATTTCTACTGCAAAGCTAAGCCTTAACAGAGTAAATAACTATACTTGATTTAGAATTCACTAAAAACAACAATCTGTACAGTGAATAGACTCAAAGGGAAATATTAAATTTCTGGCTTCAAGGGTAGAAAAGGAAATAAGTATCTGGAAAAGACTAATCTATGTCACCTGTGAGACAGCAACTTGTGCTCCACATTTTGAAAGGATTCCTCATACTTGCCACGTAACCTTTCCTTTCTCCTCCTCTCAATGTCATGGCGAAGATCATCTGGATTTACTGCAACCCATGTGCTTGTCTGAATATTAAAAGGCAAACACAAGTTAAAATACAATCAGCCACAGAAAACAATGTTTCATTATTATCATAAAGTTTTTAAACAGGCCTTTAAAATCTAAACTAGGATTTTCTAGGAAAAGGACTAATATTATTGCAGACTATTTGGTTTAAAACTACAGGAGCATCCACAAGACCACAAGACTATAAGAGGCCATTCAGCCATTTGAGTGTGCTCCACCATTTAATAATGGCTGATCCATTCTCCCTCAATCCCATTCTCTTGCCTTCTACCTATAATCTTTCATGTCCCAACTACCGTAGATTCCGGACTACAGAGCGCTCCTGATTAAAAGCCGCACGCTCTAATTTTAGAAAGAAAATCAATTTTGTACTTGTACAAGCCGCACCGGATTTTAAGCCGCAGGTGTCCCACGTTGTAATATGAGATATTTACACAGAAAGATATTACATGTGAGGATTTTTAAACTTTTAATTAAATCCGTATGGTAACATAAACAAATACATATTGCAAATGCTTTTTTTCGAACAGTGCCTGTAACACAGGTACTTTTAAATATACATACGTATTGGTAACACACAAATTACGTTGCGTATACTTTTTTACTGAACAGTGCACGAACAACATTCCAATATCTCCTAACGACTGGTAAAAAATATATATAAATGCAGCCTACCAGGAAAAGTTATTGATCGCCTTTAACTTAAAAGCTGCATCATATGCTTTTCTTCGAGTGTTTTCCATGTTGATGAGGGTGAGTACAAATGACTGATTTACAATAATTTAATTGTGAAAGTGTGCTTGATTTATCGTACAATTTCATTGGACCTCTGTGAACTACTCATCAATTTTATTGGTCTTGCTATGATCCCAGCCCCCTCCTTTGTGAGAATCACAAGAGCACCCGTCGGGGGGGGGGGGAAAGAGTCAGTAGACCCAGTCGGAGAGAGAGAGAGAAATGTACCGAATTGCACGTCCCACCCGGGATGCAGAATAAGACGACAGCGACTATTGTCTCATGGAGACCACGTGAAAAGCCCTCGGGCAAGGTGGGCTGGTTGAGAGAGAGATTGCATCATCCCAACCTGAATGACACCTGCGACCCTGTGAGGAAGTATAAAGGAGAGTCTCAGGGGGACAGCCCCCTCAGATGCACCAAGAAGACACAAGAAAGTGTTCCCGCAGCAGCGGGAAGCCATTCTGAAGGAAGCCACGTGCGTTAGATTCTGGGATTGGAATTTGTGGCTGGAATCACAGAAAACCGCTTTTAACTAACATTGGGGAGAGGAAACCAACGCTCCCCCGATTTCACGGAAGATTCATCAAGACTCGGCAAGTTCTTTCTCTTCTCCCCCAATCTCTCTCTCTCGGTCGCCCCACGTGAAACCCAGCGATTTTCAAAGGGCTGAGGCCTGCAGACTTTCTGAGTGACTTTTATATTTCCAACGAACAATCTATTAACCCCTAGACAACAGCAGAGCTCACTTAATGATGAGTATTACTATACCCGTGCTTTAGATTGAGTGTTGACGATGTGCACAATCTGAATGTATGTATTAACCCTACTTTTGTGTCCCTTTATAAATAAAACGTTTGAAAATAGTGACATCAGACTTCAACGCACCTCTCTATCTTTGCTGGTAAGTTCTCCAGTTACGGGATTCATAACAGTCTTCTGTTACGTGGCAAAATGTTTTTGGCGGCATGAAAAAAAAACATGCATTAGCCGCACCATAGTATAGGCCGCAGTGTTCAAAGCGTGGGAAAAAAGTAGTGGCTTATAGTCCGGAATTTACGGTAATCAAGAACTCATCAACCTTTGCCCTAAATGCAGCCAGTGACCCGGCCTTCACAGCTGCCTGTGGCAACAAGTTCTACAGATTCATGACCCCCTGACTAAGAAATTTCCTCCTAATCTGTTCTAAATGGAGAACCTTCTATTTTGAGGTTTTGCACTCTGGTCCTAGATTCCCCCACCAAAGGAAACATCCTCTTCACATTCACTCTATCTAGGCTGGAAACATTCTCTTGAACTTCCTCTGAACCCTCTCCAATGACAGCACATCCTTTCTTAAATAAGTGACTAAAAACTGTTTATAATATCCCAAGTGATGCCTCACCAGAGCCTTACAAAGCCTTGCTTTTATATTCTAGTCCTTAAGAAATGAATGCTAACATTGCATTCGCCTTCCTCACCACTGATTCAACCTGCAAATTACCTTTAGAGAATACTGCATGAGGACACCCAATCCCTTTGCACCTCAGAGTTTTGAATTTTTTCCCCATTTAGAAAATAATCTAATGCTTTTATTCCTTCAAGTAAAGTGCATGACCATACACACCCCGACCTTGTATTGAAGCTGTTACCTCTGTGCCCAGTCGGGTTGTCCTTCTGCAGCCTCGTTGCTTCCTCAATAGTACTTGCTCCTCCACCTAGCTTCATATAATCTGCAAAGCCATTAATTTCACCACCCAAATTGCTGACATACAACAAAATGAAGTAGTCCCAACACAGTCCTCTGGGGACTGGAATACGTGGAGACTAATGATAAAATAAGTCAAAGTCAACATGGTTTCTGTAAAGGGAAATCTTATCTGACAAATCTGTTAAGAGTCACTTGAGCCAGTAACAAGCAGGGTGGACAAAGGAGAGGCAGTGGATGTCATTTACTTGGATTTTCAGAAGGCATTTGATAAGGTGCCACACATGAGGTTGTTCGATAAGATAAAATCCTATGGCATTACAGGAAAGATATCGGCATGATAGGCAGGAGGCAGCTTGGGAATAAAAGGGCCATTTTCTGGTTGTCTGCCAGTGCCTAGTGGTTTTCCAGTATTGGGACTGCTATTTTTCACATTGTTTGTCAATGATTTGGATAATGGAATTGATGGCTTTGCAGCAAAGACTGCGGATGATAGGTGGAGGGGTAGGTAGTGCTGAAGAAGCAATGCAATTGCAGCAGAACTTAAATAAATCGGAAGAATGGGCAAAAATATGGCAGATAGGATAGTGTTGGGAAATGTATGATAATGCATTTTAGTAAAAGGAAAAATAACACACACTATTATCTAAATAGTGAGAAGGTTCACACAGAGGTGCAGAGGGACTTGGGAGTCCTTGTGCAAAACTCCCAGAAGGTTAATGTACAGGTTGAGTCTGTGGTAAAGAAGGCAAATGCAATGTTGGCATTTATTTCAAGGGGAATAGAATATAAAAGCAAGGAGATACTGCTGAGGCTTTATAAGACACTAGTCAGTCTGCACTTGGAGTATTGTCAGGTTTTGGACCCCACATCCCAGAAAGGATGTGTTGTCATTGGAGAGATCCAGAGGTGGTTTTCAAGGATGATTCTGGGAATGAAAGGTTTATGTGAGGAGCATTTAGCAGCTTTGGGCCTGTACTCACTGGAATTTGTGTGTGGCGCATGGCCAAGTGGTTAAGGCGTTGGACTAGTGATCTGAAGGTCATGAGTTCAAGCCCCAGCCAAGACAGCGTGTTGTGTCCTTGAGCAAGGCACTTAACCACACACTGCTCAGTAAAGTGCTGGGGGTTAACCTCATGATAGACTGGCGTCCTACTGGGGGCGGGGAGCGAGTCTCGTACTCTCAGTTGTTTCACGCCACTGAAACCAGCTTGGTGAGCCTGTAAGGCTCGGTACAGACTTTAACTCAACTTACTGGGAGTTAGGGGAGTGCGGGGTATCTCACTGAAACCTACCAAATATTGTAAGGACTAGATAGGGTGGATGTTTCCTATAGTGGGGGGTACCCAGAATTAGAGGGTACAGCCTCAAAACCAAAGGGCGGCCTTTTACAACTCCTTTTACTCTCTAAAAAGGAGGAATATTTTTAGAGAGTAGTGAAGCATAGACTGCATTGGAGGCCAAGTACGTGGGTACATGCAGAAATTGATAGTTTCCTGATCAGTCTGGGCATCAAAGGGTATGTCGAGAAGGCAGGTTTATGAGGTTGAGTGAGATCTGATATCAGCTAAGATGGAACAGCAGTGCAGATGATGGGCTGAAATGCCTAACTCTGCTGCCAAATTAAGAAACACATAGTGGCAGCTGTACAATGCGCAGGATAAAATAAGCTATGTCTGTGAGGAATTTTATTTTAGCAGTTTTCTGTAAATACAGTGTTCTGCTGGCAAGAATTTTCAGAAGGACAGTATTCTGGTTTGGGGTTAATTGGCGGGAGGCACAGAGAAGAGCACCAGGGAAGACATCTGGAGTATCTCTCCAGAAAGGACACCTGATTGCAAGGAGGTGATCCTTGCAAAGCACCCCTGCTTTGTGAGGCACAGGATTCAATAGGAAGTGCTATCTGTGGTTGATAATGGGAGTTCAGTGCCATGAGTGAAATGATACACCCAGCTACAACAGAAATGAGCTCCAATGTTTATGTGCACATTTAGAGTGGTCTAACTGTACCGGGTCCTTTTTCTTTTTTTTTCTCTGTTAATTGTTTGATAAAATTGAAAATTGGTAAATACACTGTCTTATAATTTTATACTGCTGTGCGATCTGTTATTTCTGGGCATCGATAACTCTGTTTGGACAGTATTTACATAGCATTCGCTCAACTTGAGGTGTTTTTTAAAAAAATTGGAACATCCCGATGTTTCTGTTTCGTTGAACCCCAAATCATACTGACTCAAGATGCATATTACTTATGAGAGTTAGCCCTCTCACTGCTGAGTCACGTGGCTGTTGCCGATCCAAGTTGATGTACAAGAGAATTACAGTTACAATAAGAAATAAAATAATTAATGTAGAGACTAATAGTGAGGTAGACCATTGAGAAACCTGTGGCAGAAGGAAAGAACTGTTCCTAAAATGTTGAGTGTACATCTTCAGGCTCCTGTACCTCCTCCTGGACGGTAGTAATGAGAGGACTACATGCCCTGGATGGTGAGGATGCTTAATAATGTCCATAACCTTCTGCAGCCCTTTGCAATCCTATGCATTGGAGAATCCATATGAGGCAGTCATTCAATCAGTCAGAACATTCTCTGTAGAACTTTATGCTAGAGTCTTTGCTGATACACCAAATCTCCTCAAACTCCTAAAAGAGTTTGAAGGCGTGCCTTCTTTGTCATTGCTTCAATATAGAACCATAGAACATTACAGCACAGTACAAGCCCTTCAGCCCTCCATGTTGTGCTGACCCATATAATCCTTAAAAAGTACTAACCCCACACTACCCCATAACCTTCCATTTTTCTTTCATCCATGTGCCTGTCTAAGAGCATCTTAAATACCCCTAATGTTTTAGCCTCCACCACCATCCCTGGCAAATCATTCAAGGCACTCACAACCCTCTGTGTAAAAAACTTACCCCTGATGTCTCCTCTAAACTTCCCTCCCTTAATTTTGTACATATGCCCTCTGGTGTTTGCTATTGTTGCCCCGGAAACAGGTACTGACTATCCACCCTATCTATGCCTCTCATAATCTCGTAGACCTCTATCAAGTCCCCTCTCATTCTTCTACGCTCCAAAGAGAAAAGTCCCAGCTCTGCTAACCTTGCTTCATATGACTTGTTCTCCAATCCAGGCAACATCCTGGTAAATCTCCTCTGCACCCTCTCCATAGCTTCCACATCCTCCCTATAATGAGGTGACCAGAATTGAACAATACTCTAAATGCAGTCTCACCAGAGTTTTGTAGAGTTGCAAAATGATCTCTCCACTCTTGAACTCAATTCCCCTGTTAATGAAGCCTAGCATCCCATAGGCCTTCTTAACTATCTGTGCAGCGACCTTGAGGGATGTATGGATTTGAACCCCAAGGTCCCTTTGCTCATCCACTCTAAAGTAACTGACCATTAATCCTGTACTCAGTCTTCTGGTTTGTCCTTCCAAAATGCATCACCTCACACTTGTCCAGATTGAACTCCATCTGTCATTTTTCTACCCAACTCTGCAGCCTGTCTATACCCTCCTGTAACCTTCGACAACCTACAGCTCCATCCACAACTCCTCCAATCTTCGTGTCATCCGCAAACTTACTCACCCATCCTTCCGCCTCTACATCCAGGTCATTTATAAAAATCACAAATAGCAGGGGTCCCAGGACAGATCCCTGCGGTACTCCACTAGTCACCGACCTCCAGGCAGAATACTTTCCTTCCACAACTACCCTCTGCTTTCTTCCTTTAAGCCAATTTTTAATCCAAATAGCCAAGGTTTCACTTATCCTATGTCTCATGACTTTCTGGATGAGTCTCTCATGAGGGAACCTGTGAAATGCTTTGCTAAAGTCCATGTAGACTACATCCACTGCCCTACCCTCATTAATTTCTTTTGTTACCTCTTCAAAAAACTCAATCAAGCTCGTGAGGCACAATCTTCCCTTCACAAAGCTATGTTGGCTATCCATGAGTAGACTGTACTTCCCCAAATGTTCACAGATCCTATCCTTAAGAATCCTTTCCAGTAGTTTGCATACCACTGATGTAAGACTCACCGGTCTATAGTTCCAAGGTTTCTCCCTATTATCTTTTTTAAACAAGGGAACTACATTTGCCATTCTCCAGTCCTCCGGCACTTCCCCTGTAGCCAAAGAGGATTCAAAGATCATGGCTAATGCTCCTGCGATCTCTTCTCTCAGTTCCCACAACAACCTGGGGTGTATCATATCCGGCCCTGGGGATTTATCAATCTTAATGTTGGGCCAGGACAGATCCCCTGAGATTTTGATGCTCAACTACTTGAAGCTGATCATTCTTTCCACTGCTGAATGAGGTCTGGTACAAGTTTTCACAACTTCCTCTCCTGAAGCCCACAATCAATTCCTTGATCTCACTGACACTGAGAGTGCAAGTTTGTTGGTGCAACCTTGATAACACAAGTACCACTCAACCAACCAATCTACCCTAGTCCTGTATGCCTCCATGTTGCCACTTGAGATTCTGACAGCAACAGTGACGTTATCTGCAAATTTATAATGGCATTTGACCTGTGCCTAGACACAGTCAGAAGTGTAGAGAGAGTAGAGCAGTGGGCTAAGCATGCATCCTTGAGGTGTGCTTGTATTGACTATCAGTGAGAAAGAGGAGTGGTTACTGATCGGCTCTGAAGTCAAGGATTCGGTTGCAGACACAGCTACAGCAAACCAGGGTTTAAATCAAAGGCCAAGTGGAGAGGTAGTGAGATTTCATTTGCTGTGGCACCTCTCAAAGCACTCAGTGCATGTGTTATCAAGCAACAGTCACTTAGGTAGCTCACCCTGCTCTTCTTGAGAACTAGTGTAATTAATGCCCATTTGAAGCGGTTGGGAACATCCAACTGTAGCAAACCTTACCACAGTTGTTGTGCACATGATTGTGTCTCTAAATGCACACACAATTGCCTTTTACCACTTATGATGATTCGCCACGGGTAGAATGTCTTGTAGGGGTCTGGATCATTAGTCCTGAATCCCACAGATTTAGCCCTCAGCGTCTGCAAATCTCCTAGTTCATTCATGGTCTCTGGTTTAATTATTGATCTAGGTTAAATTATTTGCTAACTCATTTCAGGAAACAAACCTGTAATGAAATACCTAACAAACGTAGACTTGCGTAATTGCTGGAAACCTGAACTGAGTAAAGGTCTTCAACCTGAAAGGTATCTTGAGAAGTGATGCATATCATCAACCTGACCTGACAGGAAGGGCAATGGTATTGTCAAGGATGCTAGTCACCCCACCCTTTTCCTTTCCTCCCGTCTGCCTTCTGGGGAGAGAATAAAGGAGCTTGAAAGCCCAGACATCCAAGAACAGCTTTGCCACAACTGCTATTAGATTTACAAACCAATCTTTTTTTTACATCCGGGGTCGGCAACCTTTTTACCTCTGTGGGCCGGATCGCATATTAATGAGTGGACAGTGGACCAGATAAATGCCATAAAAAACTTGAAATATGGGAATTATTCATTTAAATACATCTAGTTATGTTTTGCCTCAAATTAATGAATAACGCATGCTTGAAAATCATTTGTGCTTAAGGTTGCCTACCCATGTTTTACATCCTTTCCCCAGTGGTGCTTCATAATCTTGCTCATCTAAGTAACAGTTTGTTTAAATGCAAAAATGGGTGTCCCCCGTTTTTCGACCGTTTGCTTTATGACACCTTGCTGTTACGAAAGAGCTACATTAGTTACCTGTGTTCACTAACAGAAGGAGTCTTCACTGTTATGAAAAAAGGCAGCGCGCGCACACCAAGCAGCCAAGCTCCTCCCCGAAACTGCATTCTAGCTGGCATTGCTTAAACACGTGCCAGTGAGCATCTGTGCTTTATGTTGGTTTATTTTGTGCATCTGTTAGGAAGATGAGTTCTAAGGTATCAGAAAAGCCTAAAACAGCGCATAAGGGTGTTACACTTAGCGTAAAACTAGACATAATTAAGTGTTTTGATCAAGGTGAATGAAGTATGGACACAGTGAGTTTGGCTTTGGAGATTGGGTTTGTAGAAGTTGACGAAGATGATGTTGAAGAGGTTTTGGCATCCCATGACCAAGAACTGATAGATGAAGAGCTGATGAAGAGGAAAGGATAACAATTGAAACCAAACGCAGTAGCAAACGGCCCAAAAGCGAAGTCGTCCAGGAACTGAACGTGAAGCAATTGCATGAGATTTTTGTTGCGTTTGACAATGCTGCAATGATTGCAGAAAAGTATGACTTTAATTTTGAAAGGGTACGTAGGTTTAGGGCATATTTGCAGAATGGTTTGAATGCTTACAGAGAACTGTACGATAGAAAAATGCATGAGGCTAAGCAGTCAAGCATACTGCTGTTTTTCAAGCCTTCCACATCAGCCACAGCAGACGATGAAACTAGACCTTTGACATTGAGGCAGGCAGACATAGAAAAAGGTGACCTGCCTGCCCTGATGGAAACAGACGATGATGAGATGACACTCCAGTCTCCCACCATCCCAACCTCCGATGACACCATCCATCATCACTGTGCTGTCCTCCCGATTCTGATAAGTGAGACTATACTGTACATATATTACTACTTTATATAGGTTGTGTATTTTTGTGTGTTATTTGGTATGATTTGGCAGCTTCATAGCTTAAAGGTTACTGGAAAGAGTGCTTCTGCCAAAAGCGCTTGTGTGAGATTTTCACTTCGGTGGACGGTGCTGCAATAATTGTAGAAAAGTATTCCTACTTTATATAGGCTGTGTATTTATCAGATCATTCCTGCTTTTACTATATATTACTATTATTTTAGGTTTTATGTGTTATTTGACATGATTTGGTAACTTATTTTTTGGGTCTGCGAATGCTCAAACATTTCCCATATAAATAAATAGTAATTGCTTCTTCACTTTATGACATTCTGGCTTACGAATCATTTCACAGGAATGCTCTACCTTCGAATAGCAGGTAATACCTGTATTGGGAAAGGGAATACCCCACTTGGTTTTTCTATAATTGTCAACCATTTCACACACTTTCATCATTTTAGCAGTGAATCAATGAAACAAAAAGGGACTCTTAATCTTGCATATCTAATCTAACAAATAGATTACTTGAATGCAATACCCAATTCAAAGTAAATTTATTATCAAAGTACATTTATCTCACCACATAAAACCCTGAGATTAATTTTCTTGCAGGCATTCATAGTTTTGGACTGCCAACAGAGAAGCCTCTCACAATACAGGATACACTTGAATTATAAGGATCACATTAAATAAAGCACAATACCTTTCTTCCAATAGGTTTCCTTTCTTGGTTGTGCATGTCTGCCAATGACATGTCAATCCGTCTTTTTGAGAAAGAAAAATAAATCATTCTTTGAGGAACAAAACAAGTTTGTTTTACAAACTAAAATTGTTTCATGGCAATACCTGTGAATCTCGGGACCAAGATGTCTCCCCTCTTTTTGTGGACTTTGTGCATTTTGTAACTTTGAAAAGCGGTCATGTAATGTTAACTCGGAAGACTTAAAATGATCTTCTGTAACAGAAATCAATCATTTATAGTTGTCATTAAGGTTCAGTGGGAAAAGTCAAATTTTAAGCATTAATCTGTCCACTGGGCATTTACACAAGATAATTAAGATCATGATATACCTCAAACCTGCATTGCCTTAATGGAAATACTTCATTAAAAATTTAATAATGCAAGGTTCTATCCTAAAATGACGCGAACCATCTCCAAACGACCATAAATTAATGAGTGTATTATTTATGTTTGCCAACAATGCAAATTCAGGTGGCAATGGAAAGTAGAGGTGACATTAGGAAAATGCACAATTATCCATTATGATGCAAATAGAAAAGCAGACTTGTTTTCATATTAAGAGGACTAGTAAATGCATTCAAATAGATTTGCACAAACCAATACATGAATCTTGGAAAATCATGCAAGTACAGCCAATGACTAGAAATCTTTATTACGGGATGAATAATACAACTTTTACTGCAATGTTTTGCAGTAGTCCTGCAATCTGGTGTCAAGGAGGAACATTCAATTAAGGTATACCATCTGGATTAGAAGTATTTGAGATGAAAACTAAAAGCCAAGCATAAAAATTAACACTTCCACAGTGGATTTTGACAAAGCGCAGTGGCCTCAAATTGCAGGCTTTGGTGACTGAGTTGGTGTTAATGAGCAGACCATCAGCAGTTGGGTATACACTATTCCTTGGAAGCAGCGTGATTACAGCAGGACTTGAGACAAGATGAAAAGAATGAGCAAAAAAGTGGCAGTTGGAATACAGTTTTGGGATATGTATGTTAATGCATTTTGGTAAAAAGAACAATAGTGTGGACTATTATCGAAATGGGGAGAAAATTCGAACATCAGTGGTGCAGAGGGACCTGGGCATCCTCGTGCAAGACTCCCAGAAGTTTAATTTACAGTTTGAGTCTGTGGTAAAGAAGACTAATACAATATTGGCATTATTTTCAAGGGGAGTAGAATATAAAAAGCAAGGAGAGGCTTTATAAGACCATAAGACATAGGAGCAGAATTAGGCCATTCAGCCCATCAAATCTGCTCCACTTGGGATCACGGCTGATCCCAAGTCCCATTCGACTCCCATACACCTGCCCTTGCACCATATCCCTTGATGCTCCAACCAATCAGGAAGCTTATCAATTTCCATTTTAAATATACCCATGAACTGGACCTGCACTATAGTCTGCGGCAGAGCATTCCACAGATTCACCACTCTTGGCTAAAAAAAAAATTCCTCCTTACTTCTGTTAACAAAGATCACCTCTCAGTGTTGAGGCTGTGTCCTCTAGTTCTGGATACACCTACCATAAGAAACATCCTCTCCACATCTACCCCATCAAGCCCTTTCGACATTCGGTACGTTTCAATGAGATCCTCCTGCATTCTTCTAAATTCCAGTGAGTACAAGCCCAAAGCTGCCAAATGCTCCTTTTAACCCTTTCATTCTCAGAAAAACCCTCATGAACCTCCTCTGGACTCTCTCCAATGGAAATACATCCTTTCTGAGATAAGGGGCCCAAAAATAAGGGACCAGGTGTCTTATAAAGGCTTAGCATTATCTCCTTATTTGAAATAAATGCTAACATTGTATTTGCCTTCTTTACCACGGTCTTACCCTGTGAATTAGCCTTCCTGGGAGTTGTGCACGAAGGCTCCCAAGTCCCTCTGCACCTCTGGTGTGTGAATTTTCTTCCCATTTAGTCTACATTTAGATAATAGCTGTTCCTTTTACCAAAATGCTTCATTTCCCAACACTGTATTTCATCTAGTAAACACAAAGTACACTGCAGATGCTGCGGTCAAAAAAGCTGGATGAACTCAGCAGGTCGGGCAGCATCCGTTGAAATGAGCAGTCAACATTTCGGGTCGAGACCCTTCCATCAGGACTTGCATTGAAATGAGCAGTCAACGTTTCAGGTCAAGACCCTTTGTCCTTTGACGAGGTGGAGTTATTTGATAGACAATCAAATGTTATGGTTTCTCTGCAGCTTGTTTACTTTTTACAAGGTCAGTTACAGATACACACAGTTAGAGTCAAGATGGATTCGGTCAATGGAAGACACCAGTGAGTCGGTCGCTGGTTTAAACTTTCAGTAGCCCAAAAGGGGTGAGTTAAGATCGATCCAGAGTATTGATAAATGACTCTAAGTAGCTCTTGTAATACTATATGTAATGCTTTACATTTACTTACATTAAATTTCATTTGCTATTTATCTGGATTTTGTTTAGATATCAATGTATTGATTTTGCTAACAGTATTGATTCTTCAGCTTGTCCCCCAAATTTTGCGTCATCAAGCTTCACCACTTATTTGTAACCCAAATCTTAATGTAAATTGAAAACAGCAGCTGCCTCAAAACCGAGCCCTGCTAAACCACTTTTAACATCTTCTAGGTGTGAAAATGAAGCTCTCACCATAAATGGTATTTTTGTTTTTCAGCCAATTCTGCACCCACTCACACACCTTACCCTGAATCCCTACCTCCTGTAATTTGATTATTAACCTCTCATGGGGTACCTTGTCAAAAGCCTTCTGAAAGTCTAAGTAAATGATATAAAGTACTCTATTGTTTTCATAATTTTTAGTTGCCTCATCATGGAACTTCAGCATATTAGTAAGATAGAATTTTCCTCTCTGAACCCATGCAGGCTTTCTGCTAATTTGCCTGTTCTTATCAGCTGTTTTGACATCTCTTTCTTTATTACTGTTATCTTGTCTACAATACACATTAAGCTCACTGGTCTACAGTTACCAAGGTCAGTGCCGTCACTCTTCTAATATACTGGACCAACATTAGCCCATTTCCAGTACTTAGGGATTTCACCCAACTTCAGTGACTTTTGAAAAAAAAACTTGTTAGGTGTTTGTATATATAATCACAGACTTCTTTTAAATACCCTTGGATACAATAGGTAGTAGGTGCAGGAGTAGGCCATTTGGCCCTTCTAGCCAGCACCACCATTCACTGTGATATCATGGCTGATCATACACAATCAGTACCCTGTTCCTGCCCTCTCCCCATATCCCTTGACCCCGCTATCTATAAGAGCTCTATCTAACTCTCTCTCTCAGAAACTTAGCCTCCACTGCCTTCTGGGGCAGAGCATTCCATATATCCACCAATCCCTGGGTGAAAAAGTTTTTCCGCATCTCTGTTCTAAATGGCCTACCCCTTATTCTTAAACTGTGGCCTCTAGTTCTGGACTCACCCATCAGCGGGAACATGCTTCGTGCCTCCAGCGTGTCCAATCCCTTAATAATCTTATATGTTTCAATCAGATCCCCTCTCATCCTTCAAAATTCCAGTGCACTCAAGCCCAATCTTTCAACATATGACAGTCCTGCCATTCCAGGAATTAACCTTGTGAACCTACGCTGCACTCCCTCAATAGCAAAAATTCCTCAAATTTGGAGACCAAAACTGCACACAGTACTCCAGGTGGGGTCTCACCAGGGCCCTGTACAGCTGCAGAAGGACCTCTTTATTCCTATACTCAATTCCTCTTGTTATATGGCCAGTATGCCATTAGCTTTTTTCACTGCCTGCTGTACCTGCATGCTTGCTTTCATTGACTGATATACAACACCTAGATCTCACTGTACTTCCCCTTTTCCTAACTTGGCTCCATTTAGATAGTAATCTGCCTTCCTGTTCTTGCCACCAAAGTGGATAACCTCACATTTATCCACATTAAACTGCATCTGCCATACATTTGCCCACTCACCCAACCTGTCCAAGTCACCCTGCATTCTCATAACATCCTCCTGACATTTCACACTGCCACCCAACTTTGTGTCATCAGCAAATTTGCTAATGTTACTTTTAATCCCTTCATCTAAATCATTAATGTATATTGTAAACAGCTGCGGTCCCAGCACTAAACCTTGCGGTACCCCACTGGTCACAGCCTGCCATTCCGAAGTCGCTACTCTTTGTTTCCTGTCAGCCAGCCAATTTTCAATCCATTTCAGTACTTTGCCCCCAATACCATGTGCCCTAATTTTGCCCACTAATCTCCTATGTGGGACTTTATCAAAAGCTTTCTGGAAGTCCAGGTACACTACATCCACTGGATCTCCCTTGTCCATTTTCATAGTTACATCCTCAAAAAACTCCAGAAGATTAGTCAAGCATGATTTTCCCTTCATAAATCCATGCTGACTCGGACTGATCCTTCTACTGCTAACCAAATGTGTCGTAATTTCCTCTTTTATAAATGACTCCAGCATCTTTCCCACCACTAACGTCAGGCTAACCGGTCTATAATTCCCTGTTTTCTCTCTCCCTCCTTGAAAAGTAGGGCAACATTAGCCACCCTCCAATCAGCAGGAACTGTTCCTGAATCTATAGAACATTGGAAAATGACTACCAATGCGTCCACGATTTCTAGAGCCACCTCTTTAAGTACCCTGGGATGCAGACCATCAGGTCCTGGGGACTTATCAGCCTTCAGACTCAGTCTATCCAACACTGTTTCTTGCCTAATATAAATTTCCTTCAGTTCATCCTTTACCCTAGTTCCTTTGGCCGCTATTACATCTAGGAGATTGTGTCTTCCCTAGTGAAGACAGGTCCAAATTACCTGTTCAACTCGTTTGCTATTTCCTTGTTCCCCATAATAAATTCACCCGTTTCTGTCTTCAATGGCCCAATTTTGGTCTTAACTATTTTTTTTTGCTATTCACATACCTAAAGAAGCTTTTACTATCCTCCTTTATATTCTTGGCTAGTTTACCTTCGTACCTCATTTTTTCTTGGCGTATTGCCTTTTTTGTTATCTTCTGTTGCTCTTTAAAAGCTTCCCAGTCCTCCAGTTTCCCGCTCATCTTTGCTATGTTATACTTCTTCTCTTTTATTTTTATACTGCCCTTCACTTCCCTCGTCAGCCAAGGCCGCCCCTTACTCCCCTTAGGATCTTTCTTCCTCTTTGGAATGAACCGATCCTGCACCTTCTGCATTATTCCCAGAAATACCTGCCATTGTTGTTCCACTGTCTTTCCTGCTAGGGTACTGTTCCATAGAACTTTGGCCAGCTCCTCCCTCATAGCTCCATAGTTCCCTTTGTTCAACTGTAATACTGACACATACGATTTTCCCTTCTCCTTCTCAAATTGTAGGTTAAAACATAGTGACATATGGTCACTACCTCCTAATGGTTCTTTTACCTCGAGGTCCCTGATCAAATCCGGTTCATTGCACAACACTAAATCTAGAATTGCCTTCTCCCTGGTAGGCTCCAGTACCAGCTGTTCTAAGAATCCATCTCGGAGGCAATCCACAAACTCCCTTTCTTGGGGTCCAGTACCATTCTGATTCTCCCAGTCTACTTGCATGTTGAAATCCCCCATGACAACTGTATCATTACCTTTGCGACATGCCAATTTTAACTCTTCATTCAACTTACACCCTACATCCAGACTGTTGTTTGGGGGCCTGTAGATAACTCCCATTAGGGTCTTTCTACCCTTAGAATTTCTCAGTTCTATCCATACTGACTCTACATCCCCTGATTCTATGTTCCCCCTCGCAAGGGACTGAATATCATTCCTCACCAACAGAGCCACCCCACCCCCTCTTCCAGTCAGTCTGTCCTTTCGATAAGATGTATATCTTTGAATATTCATTTCCCAGGCCCTGTCCACTTTGAAGCCATGTCTCTTATTCCCACAACAAGTTGTCTGGCCTTGGAGATTTACTACCTTTCAGCCTTTTCAGCTGAAAGAGGACCTTACTTTCTAAGAACTCCAAGTCATTTAAAACCACCTTATTTTTCTCTACACTTACTGACATATTGCTAACATCTTCATAGGCAAATACTTCAGCAAAATATGAGTTAAATATATCCACTATGTTCTTCTCTGCATAACTTAACACTCTACTAATATTCCTAATACCCTTAACTACCCCCCCACTACTAAAGCATTGAAAATATCCCTCAGGATCAATCTTAGCATTATCAGCAATATCCTCCTCAGCCTGCACTTTGGCAATCCAAACTTCCCTCTTGATGATAGCTTTCATATATTCATATGCCCTACGGTTAACATCATTACTATTTTTTTCTGTATTCCTTATATAGCTGTCTTTTCTTCAAAAATTTTTATGAATATCTTTATTCACCATGTAGTTGATTTATGGGTTTTTATGGCTTCTCCTGACCTTGGGTATGAACTTTTCCTGCAGTGCGTGAACCAACTGTTTATACTGACCCTACTGTTCCTAAACTGACTTAATGGCAAGCAATTCCTTTCCAGTTTACCTTCTGAAGTTTTTGTAGGCAAAGAATTTCAAACTTTGCTTTTTTGAAATTCAATTTAATGGCTTTGGTTTTTACTGATATACTCTCCCAAAAAACTTCAAGACCAACAACGTTATCGTCACTTGTTCCTAAAGGCTCAACAACTTCTGAACTCAAAATTCTATCCAGATTGTTATAGAATATCAAATCTAAACAGGCCTCCCCTCTTGTTGGTGGATTAACAGGCTGGATCAAAAAACAATCATTTAACAACTCGATGAATTCATTTTCCTATAATCCACTGGGTTCTCCCACTCAATATCTGAGAAATTAAGATCATACAAAACTATAACATCACCCATAGAATTTGCTTTTTCAATATTCTGAACGAGTATTTACTCAACTCACCATCAGCAATGGGGGTGGATCAATAACATAAATCCAATGTTATTCCTTTATCCTTATAGCTTTCAATTCTCACCCAGATATCTTCACTAAATCTCAATTCACCTCCTATCATTAGTAACCTCACATTTAAATTCTTATATGTAGTATTGCCATCCATTTACTAAATATTTGCAGCATACAGAAAATATTACTTATTGTAGTCTGCAGTAGATTTTTTATAATGTAATGATTTGCAGGACTGTCGAGATAGGAGTCAAGACTTACATCTTAAAATGTATGCTCAAACTGCTGTGTTTATTGTTGGCAAAGCAACCTTTAAATAAAACCACCACCATAATTCTGGTGAATCTCCTCTGCAGCCCTGATAGTGCAATGGGTCATAGACAGCATAGATCCAAAATATTAGGCATTATTCACTTTATATCCAGTTTAATCTCTGCTCTTTGAACCAATTAATGAAAAAAAAAATCCACCTAATATCTGCCATTCAGAAATACACTTCAACTGCTCCAAGTTTCTGTTGGATTGGTGTCTACAGGAATGGGATTAAAGCACCAGCTTTAATCTATTTCACCTAGCAGTATTCAATAACCAACC
This sequence comes from Hypanus sabinus, assembly GCF_030144855.1. NCBI lineage: Eukaryota > Metazoa > Chordata > Chondrichthyes > Myliobatiformes > Dasyatidae > Hypanus > Hypanus sabinus. The sequence continues at coordinate 98,829,375 of NC_082709.1, forward strand.
AGGACTGAAACTAAAATGCAATTTTATAACAATTCTGAATACACACATTACAATGAAAGAATAATTTCTATCATGCAGTATCTCAAGTAACACCATCAATTACCAACAGTTGTGCCACCATTAAATGAAACTGTCTCAATACCACTTCTTGCAAACAAATTTTTAAAAATGATGCAATAATGCAAGTCCGACCTTTAATTTGGTGCACCAAAGTGATTATCTCCTGGGCAAATTCTCCTGAAGAGATATTCGGGTTAGCCTTCAATGATGAACCCATATGCTCAAACACATGATGAAACTCATCTCGTTTCTTGCCAACACTAACCAAATCCCGAGACATTAGTCTCTCTGAAGAATGGCTTGATGCAGGCCTGGAGGAATCCCAAATACAAATTCACAACAAAATATCTGCAACTGACTGAGGGCAGCCATACAAATATATATATATATACAAATATAAAAATTCATAATTAATTTCTTAAAATTTTATTTATATAAAATTAAGAACAAGTTTCAGGAGGTGCTACTTGTTTGAAGAATGCACATGACAATTTCAAACTTCAATATTTCTTAACCAAGTTAATTGCCTAGTTAAGGATTATTTCTGTAATCACTGAAAGAGAAGAGCCACCATCATGCGATCGAGGCCCTTAAATTTTATCAGAGTCTTCTATAGAGCAGCCCAGAAGTTACTCATTTCTGGAAAAAATAATGATTTACCAAGCATCCTGGGGCTGACTCAGTTAAATCAGCTGCCTGGACCACCTTAACTTGTCTCTTCTTAAAGCAAAAAGCCATGTAAAGGCTGGCAGATTGGTTCTTGATGGTCTGAATTAAAACAAAGTTCTGAAACAGGTTTAACAAATTTGACTCTTTTAATAATGTTACATATTTTTTTCTTTCCATGATGTTAGAATATATATTAAATTTTTGAGGCATAATAGGCTTCATTTTATGCATATGAATTATGGCAAGACTATGTTCAGCTACCATACTTCTATTCCTGCAGCTAGCATCAAGAAAGATGTCAACAATTAAGGATCAATAAAATTGGCAAGAAGTTAGTACCAAAAGAAAGAGGATAAGTTAAGCAGCTAGAAGCAAGAGCAAGAAGGCTGCAAGTGAATGGCTGATTTTTTGGAGCAAATGGGAGTTTTTAAACTACTCGGGATTAAAGAGAGGCAAGACTGCGCAGCCGCGTGACGTCAGCCAGTACAGTGCGAAAGGTTTAAAAAGGGAAGGAATCTTCAACGGTTTGTAATTCAGAGCAAGAAGGCTACGAGTGAATGGCTGATTTTTCGGAGCGAAGAGTTTTTAAACTACTCGGGGTTAAAGAGAGGCAAGACTGCACAGGTGCTTGATGTCAGCCAGTAGAGTGCGGAAGGTTTGAGAAAGCAGACCGTCGTATCCAGTGGGCAGTTGAAGCAGGCAGAGGAGTGAGAAGCAGCAGAGTGATAGGGCTTCGGCAGTAACGGGACGAGGTGAGGTAGGTTCACCATTGTTTCCCATGGTGGGGGAGTCTAGTACGAGAGGATTGCAGGGCGCCCATGCAGAACAGAGATGAGAAAAAAAATTTAGCCAGAGGGTGGTGAATTCATGGAATTTGTTGCCATGGGTGGCAGTGGAGGCCAAGTCATTGGGTGTATTTAAGGCAGAGATTGATAGGTACCTGAGTAGTCAGGGCATCAAAGGTTATGGTGAGAAGATGGGGGAATGGGACTAAAGGGGAGACTGGATCAGGTCATGATGAAATGGCGGAGCAGACTCGATGGGCTGAATGGCCGACGGGCTCCTTTGTCTTATGGTCTATGGTCTACCTGTGTTAATTGCGGAAAGGAGGATGTGTGTGAGGCCAATTTTCTGTGCTCGGTGTCAGATATAGGGGGTCCTGGAGTCTCCTAGCCTCCCAGACAGTTGTATCTGCACCAGGTGTGTCAAGCTGCAGTTTCTAAGGGACCGAGTCAGGGAGAGTGAGGAGGTGATAGAGAGGAGTTATAGGCAGGTGGTCACACCGGAGCCACGGGTCAGACAAGTGGGTCACAGTCAGGAAGGGGAAGAGTCAGGTACTAGAGAGTACCCCTGTGGCTATACCCCTTGACAATAAGTACTCCCGTTTGAGTACTGTTTGGGGGGGGGGGGGGGGGGGGGAGGGAAACAACCTAGCTGGGGGAAGCGGCAGTGGATGTGCCTCTGGCACAGAGTCTGGCCCTGTGGCTCAGAAGAGTAGGGAAGGGAAGAGGAAGGCAGTAGTGATAGGGGACTCTATAGTTAGGGGGTCAGACAGGCAATTCTGTGGACACAGGAAAGAAACTCGGATGGTTGATCATGTCCAAGATATCCTGCAGTGAGAAGGAGAACAATCAGAGGTCATGGTACATATTGGTATCAATGACATAGGTAGGAAAAGGGAAGAGGTCCTGAAAAAAAGACTACAGGGAGTTAGGAAGGAAGTTGAGAAGCAGGGCCTCAAAGGTAGTAATCTCGGGATTACTGCCTGTGCCACGCGACAGCGAGAATAGGAATAGAATGAGGTGGAAGATAAGTGCGTGGCTGAGGGATTGGAGCAGTGGGGAAGGAATTCAGATTTCCGAATCACTGGGACCTCTTCTGGGGCAGGTGTGACCTGTACAAAAAATGATGGGGTGCACTTGAATCCCAGGGGGACCAATATACTGGCGGGGAGGTTTGCTAAGGCTACTAGGGAGAGTTTAAGCTACAATTGTTGGGGAGTGGGAACCGAACTGAGGAGACTGGGGAAATGGAGGTTAGCTCACAAAGAGAGAAAGCTTGTACAGTGCGAGAGGGAGGACAGCAGCTGATAGAGAAGGGATGTGCTCAGACCAAAGATTTGAGATGTATCTATTTTAACGCAAGGAGTGTTGTGAACAAAGCAAATGAGCTTAAAGCATGGATCAGAACTTGGAGATATGATGTGGTGGCCATTACAGAGACTTGGATGGCTCAGGGACAGGAACGATTACTTTAAGTGCCGGGTTTTACATGTCTCATAAAGGACAGGGAGGGAAGCAAAAGAGGTGGGGGCATGGCACTGTTCATCAGAGACAGTGTCACAGCTGCAGAAAAGGTGGACGCCATAGAGGGATTGTCTATGGATTCTCTGTGGGTGGAGGTTAGGAACAGAAAGGGGTCAATAACTTTACTGGGTGTTTTTTTAATAGGCCGCCCAACAGTAACAGGGATATCGAGGCGCACATAGGGAAACGGATCCTGGAAGGGTGTAACTATAACCAAGTTGTCGTGATGGGAGAATTACCCAAATAACGAATGGCATCTCCCTAGAGCACAGGGTTTAGATGGGGTGGAGCTTGTTAGTTGTGTACAGGAAGGTTTCTTGACACAGTATGTAGATAAGCCTACAAGAGGAGAAGCTGTTCTTGATTTGGTATTGGGAAATTAACCTGGTCAGGTGTCAGATCTCTTAGTGGGAGAGCAATTTGGAGATAGTGATCATAATTCTATCTCCTTTACAACAGCATTGAAGAGAGATTGGAACAGACAAGTTAGAAAAGCGTTTAATTGGAGTAAGGGGAATTATGAGGCTATCAGGCAGGAAACTGGAAACAGAAAAGGGTCAATAATTTCACTGGGTGTTTTTTAATAGGCCGCCCACTGGAAATTGGAAACAGATGTCGTCAGGAAGAAGTACAGAAGAAATGTGGCAAATATTCAGGGGATATTTGTGTAGAGTTCAGTACGGGAACTTTCCAATGAGACAGGGAAGTAATGGTAGGTTACAGGAACTGTGGTGTACAAAGACTATAATAAATCTAGTCAAGAAGAAAAGTTTACAAAAGATTCAGAGAGCTAGGTAATGTTAGAGATCTAGAAGATTATAAGGCTACTAGGAAGGAGCTTAAGAAGGAAATTAGGAGATCCAGAAGAGGCCATGAGAAGGCTTTGGCAGGCAGAATTTAGGAAAACCCCAAGGCATTCTACAAGTATGTGAAGAGCAAGAGGATAAGACATGAAAGAATAGGACCTATCAAGTGTGACAGTGGGAAAGCGTATATGGAACCAGAGGAAACAGCAGAGGTACTTAATGAATACTTTACTTCAGTATTCATTACGGAAAAGGATCTTAGTGATTATAGTGATTACTTGCAACAGACTGAAAAGCTTGAGCATGTAGATATTAAGAAGCTTAATATCTGGAGCTTTTGGAAAGCATCAAGTTGGATAAGTTGCTGGGACCGGACGAAATGTACCCCAGGCGAGGGAGGAGATTGCTGAGCCTCTGGTGATGATCTTTGCATCATCAATGGAAACAGGAGAGGTTTCGGAGAATTGGAGGGTTGTGGATGATGTTCCTTTATTCAAGAAAGGGAGTAGAGATAACCCAGGAAATTATAGACCAGCGAGTCTTACCTAAGTTGATGGAGAAGATCCTGAAAGGCAGGATTTATGTACATTTGTAAAGGTATAATATGATTAGTAGTAGTCAGCATGGCTTTGTTAAGGGCAGGTCGTGCCTTACGAGCCTGACTGAATTTTTTGAGGATGTGACTAAACCCATCGATGAAGGAACAGCAATAGATATAGTGTACATGGATTTCAGCAAGGCATTTGATAAGGTACCCCACACAAGGCTTGTTGAGAAAGTAAGGAGGCATGGGATCCAAGGGGACATTGCTTTGTGGATCCAGAACTGGCTTGCCCACAGAAGGCAAAGATTGGTTGTAGATGGGTCATATCCTGCATGAAGGTCGGTCACTAGTGGAGTGCCTCAGGGATCTGTTCTGGGACCCTTACTCTTTGTGATTTTTATAAATGACCTGGATGAGGAAGTGGAGGTTTGGGTTAGTAAGCTTACTGATGACACAAAGATTGGAGGTTTTGTGGATAGTGTGGAGGGCTGTCAGAGGTTTCAGCGGGACACTGATAGGATGCAAAACTGGGCTGAGAAGTGGCACATGGGGTTCAACCCAGATAAGTGTGAAGTGGTTCATTTTGGTAGGTCAAATATGATGGCAGAATATAGTATTAATGGTGTGGAGGATCAGAGGGACCTCAGGGTCTGAGTGCATAAGACACTTAAAGCAGCTGCGCAGGTTAACTCTGTGGTTAAGAAGTCATATGGTGTATTAGCCTTCATCAATCGTGGAATTGAATTTACTGGCCGAGAGGTAATGCTGCAGCTATATAGGACCCTGGTCAGACCCCACTTGGAGTACTGTGCTCAGTTCTGGTCACCTCACTACAGGAAGGATGTGGAAGCCATAGAAAGGGCGCAGAGGAGATTTACAAGGATGTTGCCTGGATTGGGGAGCATGCCTTACAAGAAAAGGTTGAGTGAACTAAGCCTTTTCTCTTTGGAGCGAAGGAGGATAAGAGGTGACCTGATAGAGGTGTATAAGATAATGAGAGGCACTGATTGTGCGGATAGTCGGAGGCTTTTTCCCAGGGCTGAAATGGTTGCTACAAGAGGACACAGGTTTAAGGTGCTGGGGAGTAAGTACAAAGGAGCTGTCAGGGGTAAGTTTTTAAACTCAGAGAGTGGTGAGTGTGTGGAATGGGCTGCCAGCAAAGGTAGTGGAGGCCGATACGATAGAGTTTTTTTAAGAGACTTTTAGATAGGTACATGGAGATTAGTAAAATAGAGGGCTATAGGTAAGCCTAGTAATTTCTAAGGTAGGGCCATGTTTGGCACAACTTTGTGGGCCAAAGGGCCTGTATTTTGCTAGTAGGTTTCCTATGTTTCTAAAACATAGGTCAACCTGTGTGACATCCTTTTCCTAGGATGAATGGGTAGAAAACCTTTCCAGTATTCTGCATACTGCAAATTTAAATTTCTCAACTTGATAGCTTTGGGATTTCAATTAAAATAATTACCTTAATTCTGATTAACGCTCATAAATTTTAAGTTCCTTTAATCAAGCACTTTGTACAACTTCTTGCAGAAAATCTATAATTTGTCAAACACTTTCACTCATGTTACATTCAAAGTAAGTCAGAAAAAACAAATGCAAAATTTAAGAATCATTTTCGTACCTTGTATAATGATCTGGACTTGGTTTCTTTAAAGTCTTCTTGTTAAAGAACTCCTGCACATTCTACATAATTTAACATGACTACACAAACAAGCCATTTAAAGAAGAGTTTCTACTTGTTTTCAATTTGATTGCGCAAGGAAATAAACACACTGATTTTATTAGTTAAGCTTGTGTTAGAAAATGCCACTATTTAATAAGTAAAACTGAGGCTGAATAAAAGAAATTTCACACTGAACACTCTATTAAATAGCAATTAAAATTCAATTTTCGTGTGCTACTCATGCTATTGAACGCTCCTCAGAACAGCTTTAATTAATTCATCAATCTTCCATTTTAAATAGGTGTTCATCTGCTTCTTTCCACTGTATCAAAGTTAATGTGACAAAAATGCAGGCTCGTTTTCCATCAATTTAGTAGAATTTTCAGATGTTCACTTTCCATTTAACAATGATTCATCCTGTAAACACTGAGACTTAGGCAGCTAGGATTAATGTACTACAGCTTTATCCAGATGACAGAATCCAACGACATGATGTACAAGTGGAGAGAGGTAATCTGCTGAAACGTTACTTCAGTGTTTGACTGGTAAATCATTAAAACAGGCTTTAGGAAAGTTTGTATGAATCATTCAAGTGAAAAGTTGATTTTTTTCGGAATATTTTAAGATAAAACAGTATTTTGAAAAAAACTATTACTGGCTTGAGAGAAAACAGGTAACTTTGTATCCCATGTTATTCAAACTTTTCCATCGTTGGTGTTTTGATCAATCATGGTCGCACAAGGTAGGCTCATCTAGAAAATCGACAGGCATGCAATCCACGGAAGCTTAAGCCTGCCCACAGAAGGCAGCATCGCAGTAGATGAAGCTAATGCTGATAAGGTTTTAAGGGAATTGGGGCATCCTCAGATTCATGTAAATAATGGGTTAAAGTTGAGTACCAACTGTGCCTGTGTATTCTGGTTTGTGAATGGCTACAGCAAGTTTAAGATGGTGTCTCACAGCTGCTTCTTTGGAGTGGGATAAAGGTTAAGGCTAATTTATACTTGTGCGTTGCATCGACGCATTAGGTGTAGTGTACCCTACGCCATACCCTACACCGTAGGATGACGAGCACCTCTCCAGAAAAGTTACTCGCGTCGCGGCGACGCAGACTGGAACAACTGTGATTGGTCAGCTTGGTAGCATCGCATTTCCTCCTACGCATTTCCGGTTGCTTCTTCTCTACCATGTCTGTAGGCTCTGCGTACACTGATGCGAAATAGATGAACCAAATCATCAAATCTACCTGCTGACATGCAAAGATGTTTGAAATACATTTCCTCGTTCATGTCTCTCACGAAGGAACTCAACACAGTGGCATAGAAACCCCACCACCAACTAACGTTTTGGCGCACACCAATGCATGCTTGCTATGGCGTAGAGTGAGGGAGTTACGACATAAGCTGCGGCGCAGCCCGTATGCACAAGTATAAATCAGCGTTTAAAGCTCACACAGATCCACAAAAGTCATCTCTTAACTTTTCATACCTTTTGGTTTCGACAAAAGGCGGTTGATGATGGAGATAAGACAGGACATTCCTTTCTTAATTAAAGCTTAAATTTTGTGGAGTCTCCTATCTAAGCGATGAAGTTTTGCTCTATTTCAGTAGCTGGAATGTCTAAGTGATTGTTCTTTTGTATCGGTGGCCTTAAGAATTATAACAATTCTGGAAGTCGAGCAGTGAACTTGTTTGAACCTCCAGAGGGATGAGAACGCTTCTCCCCCGATGTCCGGACCAAGTTGCTTTGCCGACTGAGCTCAAAGAACTAAACTGGTGAAAAGTAATGATCTTTTTGTGCTGTGGTTATTTGGTCCGGCGAATTTAAGTTTATAATGCTGCCTGGATATTGGTGACTAGCAGTGGTGTTCCATAGGGATCTGTTCTGGGACTCTGAGAGTTTCAAATGACTTGGATGAAGAAATGGAGAGCTGGGTTATTAAGTCTGCAAATTGTGCAGGAACAGAGGCATCTTAGGGTCCAAGTACATAGATCCCCCAAAGATGCTGCACAAGTGGACAAGGTGGTTACATTGTATGGCAAGTTCATTAGTCAGGGGATTGTGTTCAAGACCTGCAAGGTAATGCTGCAAACCTATAAAAACCTCTGGTTAGACCACACCAAGAGGATTGTGTTCAGTTTTGATCACTTCATTACAGCAAGGATGCAGAGAAATAGTGAGGGTGTAGAGGAGAGTTAGCAGGATACTGCCTGGATTGGACAGCAAATCTTATGGGGAAATATTAAATTAGCTTTTTCTTGTGAGCGATGAAGGATGACCGACAACTTGATGGTGGTGTATAAAATTGTGGAAGAAACAGATAGAGTGAACAGCCAGCACTTTCTTCTCAGGGCACCAATGGCCAATATCAGATGATATTTAAGATGAACGGAAGAGAAGTTAAGGAAAGATGTCAGATGTAAGGTTTCTGTTTTGAACAGAGAGTGGTAGGTGCCTGGAATGCACTGCTGAGGGAGATGGTAGAGGCTGCTACAATAAAGATATTTAAGGTTATTAGATAACCAGATAGATATCAGAAAATGGAGGGTTGTGGGCTGTGTAGGAAGGAAGATTAGTTGTGGAGTAGGTTTATATTGTTCGGCACAAGTGGAAGGGACCGTGCTGTGCTAAATTGTTCAATGTTTTATCATCACATACGAGTCCGGTGGTGGAAAGTTTGACATAAATGGCTAAAATTGATCAACATTTTAACCGTTATTTTGTGCAGCCACCACAATGATATCAGGAAGGCAAGTTGTTCTTTCACTGAATTCTTCTGGTGCATGCCCTTGCTGTGTAAAACATTTTAATTTTCTTCTTTAAAACAATGTTTCACAATTCCATTAACAAGCTTGTTTCATATTGACATACACGATGAAGTAAGTGAGAGAATACTGAATTGATAGCCAGAATCTCACTTCAGAGGTATAGCATGGGCAGAGGAACATACAAAGTCAACATTAGTTTCATCACGTACAGTGCAAATCATATGCCTTCCACCCTTCTGCTTTTTCTTTAAGTTCCAAAATCAGCTGGATACGATCTTCAATTCATCTGCTTTACATTTGTGCATTCAGTCGTGAACTGACACTTCAGTTTACTATGATTCACCATTCTGAATTTGGAGGCTTCACTTTGAAATACCTCCTATCATCTTGCTTGCTTTGACAATATTTCAAGTAAACAATAGCTTGAAATCCAGGTAAAGAGCAGGCACAGAAGTTATCTTTAAAGAAAGATGTTTCATGCTGTGATTCACATTAAGAGAACTATCTAGTCAATCCTGATTGAAGGCATTGATGCTGAATTTGAACTCTTGATCAGTAGTACGGTTTGGATTTATTTTCTGAACTGCATAAAATACTAGTTGATTTAGAAAGTCAAAGAAAAGATTTCCTCAATTGCTCCAGTCTTGAAGTTTGTTAATACGATGCGTCTGAGAAACGCAAGTTCCATTTAGTATTTCCATTTTGATAGAACAATTCATAAGTTGCTCTTTTCTCTCACAAGGTAATTTCACTATATGAATTCTGGTTTAAGTAAAGAACTCTTGCTTGTTGAAAGGGCTATTTCATTGGCAAAGTTGAGAGTCCATTATAATGCATGGCAAGGAGGAAGGTGCACTAGATTGCTACACAAGATTGCTGTCCGTTCCATGAATTTTTCAAAATAGGGTTCCCCCTTTGTAGCCTTCATTTGGATCATGACAAAACTAAATTTATCCAACATCATGTAGCTTCTTCAATAACCAATCCAACCAAAATGGATCACAGGAAGAAATAGAAAGTTCATACATAGAATATAATTCTGGCAACATTAAAAATTCTTTGCTTGATATACTCGTATTGCACAAATGAGAAATATCCAAGTGGTAGAGATTTAATCTTGAATGTTTATAATGAGTAGTTTAATTTCAAAGTACATTTATTATCAAAGTGTGTATACATTATAAAACCTTGAGATTTGTCTCTTTACAGGCAGCCACAGAAGAAACAAAAAAAACTAACAAACACCCAATGTGCAAGAGAGAAAAAAAACACAAACCATGCAAGCAATAAAGTAAGGAAATACCATTTAGAATGAAAATGAGTCCTCAGACATGAAGTCCGGAGCAGTCCACAGTCTCAGAACAGTGAAGAGTGAAGTAAACATCATGGTGAAGTGTGCAGAACTGGCCCAGCCTTTCCCTGTGGTCCCGACACCCTGCTTTTTCAATCCATCTGGCACTGTATTCAAATCTTTCAAACATTCCTCATTCTGGGCCCTGTTGCATCGATATGCTCTTGACAGAGTATTAAGTTCGAGACCAAATATCTGCTATTTTAAGAGCACAGGGTTTTGATTTATTTTGTAAGTTGGAGAGAGCTTTCGCCCAATCTATCAAAAAGAGTAGAAGCAAAACTGCTTGATATTCAAGAGATCTTCAGTTACTTTTTATACTGAGTTGGACTTCTTTGTCCAAAAGTGTTTCTATTACGCAAGGAGAGCCTGGAAGAAGCCAAATATATATCTCATCCTTTGGTGTTTTTAATTACTTGAATGCACAGCAATTATGTTTGCTGTATGCAAATAATATTCTTAGTGCTTAGAATCCAACTGCTTGGTAAACATTCAGGAAGAGGCAACATGCTAACATTCCTTATTATACATGAATTTCTCCTGATTTTTCTCTTTTGGTGGAGAATGAAGGCTTTTGTAGAACTTCTTTGGAATAAAAAAATGGGAGTTTCTAGCATCCCAATTAGAAAAATCAATTAAGGTATGATAAGCTTTCCTGTATCAAGTGCAGTCGAAGGTACAGTTTGCATTCTGATTTTCCATTTCAATTTTCATTTGGTAAAAGTCTGCTTTCTGTGAGGAAAGAAAATTACTTAGAAATAATTCAAGCCATTAGATAGGTACTAAAAGGAGTATGAAATTTCTTTATTCAGCCTCATGTTATCAAAGAATTTAGGACAATACCTGTACTTGTTCACAGTCTTCTTCATGTCTAACTTGATGGTCAAGGATTCAGTTGTATGGTCTTTCTCATTATTAGCAACACAATGTGAAGCTTCCATGTGATAAGACCCATGGTTTGATCGCTTAGTAGTACGAGTATCATCACGCCGGTCCTTAGAACGGTTTCTGAACTCTTTTCTCCTTTCCACTCGCTCCCTGGTGGCCGAGGTTGTTGTATATCGAGGGCTCACTTCTTTCTTGCCTGCACGTGGAAACCTGTCGGAGTAATGCTCAGGAACAACATACTTGCTTGTCGCAGAGTAGTGACTCTCTGCTTTGTTTGCATCAGTACCCGACCTCCTGCTGTTACTGTGAAAACGACTCACCTCTTTAGTACTCAAGGAGCCAGTCGTATATTCTTTATCTTTACTTGAGTATCTTTGCTGTCTTTCACTGGAAAAGCTCTGGTGGTGCTCAGAAGATGAGTGCGTTTCAGGATACTTCTGTGAATGTGCAAACCCACTCTTTACTTGCACTAACTCTTCAAAGCGATCACTGTCACTATACCAGTTTCTTGACACATCTTTAATACGTGCATTTTCAGAGTCATTGTATAATGCAGAAGTGTAGGGTTTTTTATTATGAGGCATTTTCTCTCCTCTCCATTTTAATTCTCGTTCATGATCTACTGCCTCAAGCTTTCCTGGCACCCAGCCTCTTCCAGATGCTTCTCTGTACCCTTTGACATCATTATCCTCAGGATACCTGTGTTGACATAAAGCAGTTTACACTTGCAGTAGAGAAGAGAATGAGAATTACATTCTGATTATTTGAAGTACATTTGGGAGCAATGCCTTGAAAGCAGTGATTTGTCAGGTTACTAGTTTAACCCTTTATCCTTCTGAAAGCCACACTGCGCTATGCCAAGGCACAGCTTGTAGCCACCAATCTGTTCTATTTCAAAACAACTAAAGAGTTGATCATTTATATAAACCTACACTCTTACTTTCAGATTAGGACAAAGGGTTTCTCCAATTTCAAATTCTCAACTAAAAATAAAAGAACAATTTATAACGTTGAAGTTCTATACCAAAACATAATATCCTTAATGGTTCAATCCCAATACCTCTTCTGGTAGGTGCTCCTTTCCAGAAACTCTTCAGACCGTCTTCCAGGAGACCGTAAAGAACTTGAGTGCCTTTCCTCGTGTAAACTGTGACTTCTGAAGCCTTCAGGGTCACGCCACTTTTCTGCACTGGCATAAGTGGTGGTGCTAGGTCGATCATTACAGTTGGATTGTGAATCACCTCTAACAGTCTTTGACTTTTCATCAGACAACTTGTAACGAGTCAAGATTTCTGCACTCTGATTATAATGCTGGTCGTCGTGGTCATTACGCCATACATCACGATCATGGTGACGTTCACTGTGGCCATGGTGACGATCACTGTGACCATGATGCCATTCATGGTGCCAGCCACTGCTCTCATGACGCTCATCATGATCATGGTATGGATTTTCTTCAGCAGATCTCGAAAGAAGGGCATGAGATCGACTTTCTTCTCTCTCCTCTGGGTAAATGTTTCTCCCTAACGCATGATCAGATTCCATTCTTCTTGCAATCGGCGAAGGTTGTCTATACTCAAAAACTTTATAATGAATGTTACCATATTGTGCAACTTCGGATCTTGATTCTGCAGTGCCTGTTTCATTCCATTTTTCCTGTTGTCCCCTCCACTGTGTAGGTCTTCCTGAGCTTTGATTGAATCCTCTTGACTCACTATTATGCGACGGATAAAATGGTCTCACAACATTGTATTCTTGGCTTCGTCCACAGTCTGGCGAGATTAACCTACAATGATTTGGAGAAGATGGGATATTTTGGTACAACTTAAAAATATAACAAAAATGAAGTCCCTCACTCCATTTTTAAGTTCTTTTTAGCAGAAAGATTAATTCTCACTTTTGGATTATACTATACAATCACATATCAAAAATGATAATGATGCAATTGAAATCCAGAAACATTAAACAAGGTAATAGGTTTTATTGGAAATATCAACAGCACAAAATAGTTTTATGGACTATGATCCTTGACCTGGATTTGATAATTGGTCAAATACCTGCAATTTTCATACCCAGACGGTTATTGTCAATCGAGGCTGCACATTTTTACTGGGCAGCATTACTTAACTTGATATTGCAATCACTGGGAAGAATATATTCAACAATAACAGCTACTGCCATATAAAAGTGGAATAATCCAAATGCTTTTGCTGCTCCACTCAGAAGAGAAAAACTCTAATGCTTCTGCTGAATACATGTCATGTGTTTAAACATATGATTCAAAGTTGGAGCCACACAAAAGAAACTGCCATGACAGGAAATTAGAGCACGTGATCAAAGGTGCCAAACTCTAAGGCTGAAGTCTTTGTTTCACACCAACCACACAGACGAGATCCAAAAAGATTGTAGCTCTATTTCTTCAGAGAAAAACAACATCTAAACCAACAAAGGATTTGCCATTGAATTTTGAGAGTTCTCAAACAGCAATTACAGAAACAAGCATGGAGGTATCTACTTCAGTTACAACTTTCAAATTTGTGCGATGTAAGTGCAACTTAAATATAAAAAGTTGCCTTCATTTGAGGAATGCAATTTCAAGTTCAAGATTAATTGTTTTTCAACCATGCCAAACAAAACTGTTCCTCCAGGGCCTAGGTGCAAACACAACAACAGTCACTCGAAGCAAATAAAATTACGATAGCAGTAAAATACAATCACAAAAATATAATACCTTCCAAGTCCCTGAGTGTCATGGTGGTTGGTGCATGGGGTGTTGTCCCAGAACCATGATTCCACAAGTACATGCAATGCTAATGCAGCTGCAGACTAATGCAATCCAGCTCGTCTTCTTCTGAGAACATTGGATGGTAGCACTGATGAGAAGGGCCAATCTCCAACCCACCTGTGCCATGCTGCCCCTGGCATCTGCAAAAGACAACATTGCAGCACGTAGGCCTGGTGAGCGCAATTCACAAACCCATGCACTCACCCGCCGTTGTTCTCGCCAACAGACAGTGAACCAGACTTGCAGTATTCTTCTTTACTAATGTCCAACAGGGTCTTGCATTTAGAATAACATCCAGGACAATGACTTACACTCTATGTTGGACAGCATATCTCTTCCATGCATTGAGTCTGACACTTTCCTCCTTGGGTGACTTAGCAGGCAACATGGTATAAAGCAAGTCCCACAAAGTACCTATTATTTTAATAGAGGAGTTGAATTAATGTGCAGGCTATTCAATCCTTAGAAAGTGAGGAGCATCGTATCCTTTAAGTTTATCTTTGGAACATTTATTTTTGTCAATGAAATCATCATTCAGTGCCCGTGTGAAGATGCTGCTTTCTTGAACTGTGAATTTGTTCCTATATTCTGCAATGAGATGTATTCAAACGAGGAAAGGAAGACGCATGAACACTCCTTTTCCCTTTTGTCCTTCTGTGTGGAAGATGACACTGTGGAAGTCAAACACTGGAATCTTTCTGCAGTACATCTTGTAGTCCAGATCTTTAATGAAGGTTTACATATTGTCCCAGATTGATGCTTTGCACCTCAGATTTGCTTTGGCTACAGCCATTGAAGCTGGCAAACAGTATTCCATTCAAGGTATGAAGCATTCAGTAAGTCGTTGGAGAGGCTTTTCAGAAACAGGAGGCAAATTTCATGCTGCTGAATGTGTCCTGGAAGCTGTGAAGTTGGTCAAGTTGAGCTATTGATCCATGACGGCCTCTAGAATGGCACCAATTGTTGAGAAGAGGCTTATTGGGTTCTTTTGATTGCCGTTAACCAACACTTAAATCACAGGTACACCTACCCACATCTTAGCATAAAAAGGCACAACAAGAGGTTTTAGCCTCGCACCAGAGGGAGGTTTACTGACAAAACGGTTGAGGAATGTAGAGCTGAAAAGCGTGTCTTGGGAAGTTTCGCCAGGCCATCCAGAGGACCTGGAGGCAGAATGACTGCCTCTCAAAAGCACACAAGCCTCTGCTAACACCTGATAATCATGCAAAATCATTTCTCATAATCGACAATGAGAATCTTGACGTATTTTCCTACCCCAAACTTAATCAAGTAGCAAAGTATATCTGCCACAAACCATCACCTAATGTCATGTATAATAGATGAAAACTTAGGCCAATGTTTACATTATTTGGCTACCTTCCACACCCAGTGTTTCTTTAAAGATTACAAAATTTTACATGCAATCAAGCACAGGTGCTATGTAAACGTAGACTTACAATACTCTCAGGGACCAGACCTCAGACAAGCCCCAAAAGTAGATTATTCAATTATGGAAGAAAATCAATTACATAATTAAGTGAACCATGATGTAGATTAAGGCAAGGCATTATATATTGATAAACTTCTATGACTATTGAGCTTTATAATAGCAAACTTGGTCCTCTTAACCTGCACCATCCTCTGAGACACCCCAGTAGCTATAACCTCACAACACAAAAGTGAACTTTATTCCATCCATTAACTCAATCCCAACCCAGAGGGCTGAAATATTCAGATGTTAATATTAGGAGTAAACAATCTTCCTTTTTGGTGGCTCAGGCATAGTCCTCTGTGTCAGAGCCCTACTGAAGTTTGGGAGAGACAGAATAAGAAAGGAGCAGCTTCAGGGAAGGCAAGTCTTCTTTCAGATGTGCAGGCACGGTAAGTGTCAGTGTCAGAGGCCTACACTCCGCAGTAAGTAAAAGGAAGGTAGGGTCAAACGGAGTGTGCCAACGTTAGAGTGAGAAGGCTTTGTCTTAACAGTGAGAACAGGCACAGATAAGAGGCAAGCTTTTTTTTCTTATTGACTGTAAAGTTTTGTGTTTTTTTAAAAAAGTATAGCATAGTCAGGGTGGAATGCTCTTCATGTCAGATATGTGGTGCACCCAACTACAGCTCCTGACTGACCAGGTCAAGGTTTTGGAGTTGGATGCACTCAGGATCATCTGGGAGGCTAAAGACCTTATAGTCGAGATTTTTGATGACATGGTCACACCCAGAGTACTGACTTCCAACAATAACTGGGTGATCACCAGGAGAGATAAAGCAGTCGGTGCAGGGAGAGCCAGAGTGGCTTTGTGCTGGGCCAGCTGGGTCTTACCAACTTGACAAGTTGATGAGAGAGACTGATGAAGGTAAAGCAGTGGATGTTTTCTACATGGATTTTAGTAAGATGTTTGACAAATTCCTTCATGGGAGGCTAAACCAGAAAATTAAAAGGCATAAGGTCTGCAGCGAATTGGGTATTTGAATTCATAACAGGCTTGCACATAGAAGACATGGTAGTTGTTGAAGGTACTTGTTCAAGCTGGAGGTCTGTGATTGGTGATTAGGGATCTGTGCTGGAACCTCTGCTGTATGTGACGTACAGTGGCCTGCAAGTTTGGGCATCCCTGGTCAAAATTTCTGTTACTGTGAATAGTTGAGTAGAAGATGAAGTAATCTCCAAAAGTCATAAAGTTAAGATGAAACATTCTTTTCAACATTTTAAGCAAGATTAATGTATTAATTTTGTTTTGTACAATTTTAGAGTGAAAAAAAGGAAAGGAGCACCATGCAAAAATTTGGGCAGCACAAGAGATTTGAGTTCTCAGATAACTTTTACCAAGGTCTCAGACCTTAATTAGCTTGTTAGGGCTATAGCTTGTTCACAGTCATTGTTAGGAAAGGCCAGGTGATGCAAATTTCAAAGCTTTATAAATACTCTGACTGCTCAAACCTTGTCCCAACAAACAGCAGCCAAAGCAGCTGCCTAGCACTCTGAAAATTAAATGATACCCACAAAGCAGGAGAAGGCTATAAGAAGATAGCAAAGCATTTTCAGGTAGCCATGTCCTCAGCTCGTAATGTAATTAAGAAATGGCAGTTAACAGGAATGTGGAGGTCATGTTGAGGTCTGGAAGACCAAGAAAACTTTACCAGAGAACTGCTCATAGGATTGTTAGAAAAGGAAATCAAAACCCCCGTTAGACTGCAAAAGACCTTCAGGAAGATTTAGCAGACTCTTGAGTGGTGGTGCACTGTTCTACTGTGCAGTGACACCTGCACAAATATGACCTTCATGGAAGAGTCACCAGAAGAAAACTTTTCCTCCATCCTCACCGCAAAATTCAGTGTCAGAAGTTTGCAAAAGAACATCTAAAAAAGCTTGATGCATTTTGGAAACAAGTCCTGTGGACTGATGAAGTTAAAATAGAACTTTTGGCTGCAATGAGCAAAGGTTTGTTTGGAGAAAAAAGGTGCAGAATTTCATGAAAAGAACACCTCTCCAACTGTTAAGCACGGGTGGATTGATCAATCATGTTTTGGGCTTGTGTTGCACCAGTGGCATGGGGAACATTTCACCGGTAGAGGGAAGAATTAATTCAATTAAATACCAGCAAATTCTGGAAGCAAACATCACACCATCTGTAAAAAAGCTGAAGATGAAAAGAGGATGGCTTCTACAACAGGATAATGATCCTAAACACATCTCAAGATCCACAATGAACTACCTCAAGAGGCAAAAGCTTAAGGTTTTGCCATGGCCCTCACAGTCCCCTGACCTAAACATCATCGAAAATCTGTAAATAGACTCAAAAGACCAGTGCATGCAAGATGGCCCAAGAATCTCACAAAACCAGAAGCCTTCTGCAAGGAAGAATAGTCAAAAATCCCCCAAAGAATTGAAAGACTCTTAGCTGGCTACAGAAAGCGTTTACAAGCTGTGATACTTGCCAAAGGGGGTGTTACTAAGCACTGACCATGCAAGGTGCCCAAACTTTTGGTTTGAGCCCTTTTCCTTTTTTATTCTGAAACTGTAAAAGATGGAATTAAAAAAAAAAGTAATCTTGCTTAATTAAAATGTGTCATCTTTAACATTATGCCTTTTGGAAATCAGGTCATCTTTTACTCACTTAGCTATTCACAGTAACAGAAATTTTGACCGGGGTGCCCAAACTTTTGCATGCCACTGTATATTCTGTAATGACCGGGATGAAAATGTAGATGGATGAGCTAACAAGTTTGCAGACGATACCAAGATTGGTGGATTTGTAGATAGAATACACGACTGGCAAAAAATACAGTGCAATATATATCAGTTGCAGATATCAACAGAGAAATGGCAGATTTTTAACCTATATAAATGTGAGATGTTGCACCTAAATAGGGCAAATGCAAGGAGACAGTACACTATTAAGAGCAAGACCCATAACAGTGCTGCTGAACAGAACAATCTTGAGGTCTTAAAAGTGGCTATACAGGTCGATAAGAAGGCTAATGGAATGCTTGCTTTTATTAGTCAAGGCATTGAGTTCTAAAGTCAGGAGGTTATGTTGCCACTTTTTAGAACTCTGGTTAGGCCATGTTTGGAGTATTGCATACAGTTCTGATCACCCCACTATAGGAATTATTTTAAGGCTTTGGAGAGGCAAAAAAGGTTCACCAAGATGCTGCCTGGTTTGAAGAGCATGTGCTATCATGAGAGGCTGGACAAATTTATGTAGTTTTCTCTGGAGCTGTGGGGGCTGAGGGGAGATCGGATAGAGGCTTATAAGATTATGAGAGACATCAACAGAGTAAACAGGGAGTATATTTTTCCCATGGCAGAAATATCTAATACCAGAGGGCCCGAACTGAAGATGAGAAGGGTAGGTTCAAAGCAGATTCTTACTCAGAGAATGGTGGGTGCCTGGAATGCACTGCTTGGTATGGCGGTACAGGCAAATACATTAGAGGCTTTTAAGAGACGTTTACATTGGAACATGAGGGGGGAGTTTCAAGATGGCGACGTAAACACCTGCCTTTTAGGCGCTCTTCATTTCTTAAACTATAATCACCCTTTAATCAAATCTTTTCATCTTTATTACATGGGTTGATACTTACGATTTATTTCTTTTCTAAAATAATACTTGATTTAATCTTTCCAAACTTAAAATGTCTGCACCTAAGAAATCGTCTAAAGAGCCTCTATCTATTGAGGCAATTTCTAATCTTCTGGATACTAAACTTGCAAGTTTGGAAAGTAAAATGACAAGTCTGGAAAATAAGCTTACTGCGAAAATGTCTGGGCTCGAAGAAGCTGTTAGATCGTTTGATACCAAGTTACAATCGCAGGCAGCAGATATTGAACGACATGAAGAAAAGTTCGCAGCTCTTGATAAGTTAATTTGTGAAAAAATACGTACAATCGAAACACTGGAGAAGAAGGTACTGTCGACTGCTAAAACAATAGAGCATTATAAGTTTAAAATCACTGATCTTGAAAACCAATCTCGCAGACAGAATTTGCGAATCATCGGGCTTCCCGAAAATGTTGAATCTGGTGACTTAACTGAATTTTTCTCTAACTTATTATGGGAAGTTTTTGGCGCTGATGTTTTGAAAGCTAAACCTACTATTGATCGTGCCCACAGAGTTTCGAGATTTTCGATCTCGAGAGACAAGCCACGAGCTGTGATTGTTCGCCTCCATTATCCTCGGGAGAAAGAACTTTTAATCCGACTAGCTCGTCAGAAAGGTATGATTTCTTACAGAAGCAACACGTTTCGTATTGTTGAAGATTATTCATTTGAAGTAATGAAAGCAAGAATCGCTTTTAAACCAGTGATGGCAGAGATTCATTCGATTGGATTTAAACAAGCTTTAAGATACCCAGCGAATCTCAGATTTACGTTGAGTGACGACAGTCAGCGCTTTTTTAATACCCCGGAAGATGCGAAGAAATTCGTCGAAGAACATCAATCTTCCAGCATAAGCTGAACTATGTGTTATGTTGAAGAATTTTTGGAGAGAAGATGCCATTTCGTTTTGGGCTTTAACTTATGAAGCTGCGTTATAGCTTTTTACTTTGGTCTGCAGACCCGGTTTTTTTTATAATCATGGTTTATAGATGCTCTTTTAATTTTACTATGTCTTTTTTCTTAATTTTTTTTTCTGAATTGGATATACATGTTTATATTTTGTAATAATGATTTCTTTTTTTAAGATGTCGTTTCTTCTTCCCATAAGACTTTGCTTTCCGTAAGCATTCATTTGTTTGCTTGTATTTGACAATGGGACGAATTTTTTATATTGTAGTGATTATTGAATCCTTTTTTAATTCTATTTTGATAACCTTTTCTTTAAACTTTTTTTTAAATAGATTGGTGAATTTACATTTATATTTTGTAATATGGCTTTTTCAAAATGTCGTTTCTTCTTCCCATAAGTCTTAGCTTTTGAAACGTCATTTTTTTGTATTTGAATATGGATTTTTTTTAAAGGCATATTACACTGTTTCAAACTTTAATGTTTATCCTTTTTTAATTAATGATCTTTTACTTTATATTATTTTTTTTTCATTTTGATTGATATATATTCTTTTTTTTGCAACCCTGTACTTAAATCTGGGTGTTTTATAATCTCTTTTTATCTTTTCATGGAGTTGCCATCTTGAAATGGGGGTAATATTAGTATTAGTTTGTGCGCCTGCCGCTTGGCTTTTTCTCGAGGGGTTGGGGGAGGGGGGAGGGATCTTTTTTCACGCTTTTGCTTTTTATTTTTTTGCTTTTAGTTTATGGGCCAACTTTAAATTATTAATATTGTTGAGGTGTCATTTTCTCCGGTTGCTCCTGAATCATTTTTTCTTCCTGAATTATGGGTTATGTGTCTTTTTAACCTTTTATGATATACACAATCAATATTGGCATGATGGATAAGTCTATTAATTTTATCTCTTGGAATACTAATGGTTGAAATCATCCGATTAAACGTAAAAAAATATTTAAAGTATTCCATAGACTGAATGCTAATATTATCTTTGCACAGGAGACCCATATTAGGAGGGAGGATAATCAATGCTTTTTTAGGTTCTGGAAGGGTCAACAATTTCACTTGAATTGTACCGCCAAAATTAGGGGTGTGTCTATTTTTATAGACCCCTCAATTTTGTTTACACATCATGAAATTATTTCTGACCCACAGGGCAGATTTTTGTTGATTACTGGTTCACTTTTTAATCGAAAAGCGGTTCTAGTTAATATTTATGCTCCAAACTTTGACTGTCCTGAATTTTTTAAACATTTATTTACTTCTCTCCCTAATCTAAATGAATATATGTTGATAATGGGTGGAGATTTTAATTGTTGTTTGAATCCTTTGATGGATAGATCTAAACCTATTCGAACTCTTCTGAATAGATCAGCCTTACTTATTAATTCCTTTATGGTTGATTTGGGAATTACTGAAATATGGCGGTTTTTGAACACTAAAGATAAAGAATTTTCTTTTTTTTCACATGTATATCATAGTTATTCTAGAATTGATTATTTCCTTATTGATCATCGTTTATTAACAGATGTTACTGATTGTAAATACGATTCTATTGCCATTTCGGATCATGCACCTTTGAAGTTATCTATCAAGATTTCAGACTCTTCCATTAATACTAGATCTTGGAGACTCAACGCTACTTTGCTTCAAGATCCAGAATTTATTACCTTCATAAAACAACAAATTGACTTATTTTTTTCAACAAACTATACCGAAGAGATTGACAGAGGAATACTTTGGGACTCTTTCAAGGCTTTTATCCATGGACAAATTATCTCATATTCCGTTGGTAAAAGAAAACAAAGATATTTAGATATAGCTTTATTGGTGGATAAAATTAAAGAAATTGATAAGATTTATTCCGTTACTCCTACCAAAGGACTTTATAAGAAGAGAGTTGAGCTTCAAATGGAACATAGCTTATTATTATCTTCTTCAATTGAGAATCAATTAATTAAGACCAGGGCTCAATTTTATATTCATTGTGATTGAACTGGTAAATTGTTAGCTAACCAATTAAAAGCTATTTCGACTAGGCGACAAATTATTAAAATTCGTAAACAAGACGGTAATCTGACTACTAAAGAAATTAATAATACTTTTCAAGATTTTTATAAATCTTTATATCAATCAGAATTTGATGGCAATCTGTCCATGATGGATAATTTTTTTAACAATTTAAGTATTCCCAAACTGACAGATGAAGATCGAAGTGTGTTTGATGCTCCTATTTCTATGGCCGAAGTAGGAGAGGCTATCGCATCAATGAATTCAGGGAAAGCTCCTGGTCCTGATGGTTATATTATAAAATTTTTTAAAACTTTTTCTTCTTTGCTTTCCCCTTGGTTATGTGAAATCTTTAATGATGCATTTACTAAGAAGAGATTACCCCAGTCTTTTTATGAAGCTACTATCTCTCTAATTCTTAAAAAAGATAAAGATCCTACTTTATGTGCATCTTATCGCCCTATATCGCTATTAAATGTGGACTCTAAGATTCTTACAAAAATTTTAGCTATTAGGTTAGAAAAAGTATTATCACAGATTATTTCAGAAGACCAAACTGGTTTTATTAGGAATCGGTATTCCTTTTTTAATGTTAGAAAATTGATTAATATAATTTATACTTCTTCACCCACAACCTCAGAATGTGTTATCTCATTAGATGCTGAAAAAGCTTTTGATAGAGTTGAATGGACATACTTATTTAATGCCTTGAAAATTTTTTATTTTAGTTCTAATTTTATATCATGGATTAAATTAATATATTATAAACCTGTTGCTTCTGTTCTTACAAATAATTATAGATCCTCTTTTTTTCAATTAACTCGTGGTACGAGACAAGGTTGTCCCTTAAGTCCTTTATTATTTAATATCGCATTAGAACCTTTAGCCATTGCTATTCGTGAATCTCCTAATATTTTTGGTATTACTCGTAATGAAAAGTTATACAAGTTATCACTTTATGCTGATGACTTGTTGTTATATATTTCTGATCCTGATAGGTCTATTCCCGCTATTCTATCCTTGTTGGTTCAATTTGGTAGTTTTTCTGGTTATAAACTAAATTTGGATAAGAGTGAAATATTTCCTTTAAATGCGCAAACTTTATTGAATGACAGGACACCATTTAAAGTTGTTACTGATAACTTTATTTATTTAGGTATAAAAATTACTAAGAAGTATAAAGATTTATTCAGATTGAATTTTTTACCCATGCTTCATCAAATTCAACAACTTACTACTAGATGGTCTCCTTTATCCTTATCATTAGTTGGTCGAATTAATGCTATTAAAATGATGATTTTACCGAAATTTTTATATTTATTTCAAGCCTTACCAACTTTTATTCCTAAATCTTTCTTCGATAACATTGATTCAAAAATTTCCTCATTTGTGTGGCAAAATAAAAATCCCAGGTTAAGTAAAAGACAGTTACAGAAATCTAAAAAAGATGGTGGTTTAGCTTTACCTAACTTTAGATTTTATTATTGGGCGAATAATATTAGAAACTTAATATATTGGAAACTAGATTTGGATTCACCATTGTGCCCACAGTGGGTAAATTTAGAATGTAATGTTGCACAAGGATATTCTTTATTCTCCGTTCTTGGTTCTTCTCTTCCTGTTGATTTAGTTAAACTCAATAAACAGATATCCAATCCTATTGTCAAACATACAATACGAATTTGATTTCAGTTTCGTAAGTTTTTTACTCTGAAAAACTTTGTTCTTGATAGCCCTATCTTACTTAACTTCTTTTTTAAACCTTCTTTAACAGATCAAGCTTTTAGCATATGGAAAAGGAAAGATATAATATGTTTTCGTGATCTCTTTTTTGAAGGTAGTTTGATGTCTTTTGACCAACTTTCCAACAAACTTAATTTACCTAAATCTAATTTTTTCAGATATTTACAAATTAGAAATTTTTTATATAAAGTTTTACCATCCTTTCCCAATTCAACTTTGACAGATTTTTCAGACATGATTTTTACCCTGAATCCTTGTCAGAAAGGATTAGTGGCTCTTATTTATAATAGGATTATGAAGATACAACCAGAAATATCAGGTAGAATTACACAAGAGTGGGAAAAAGAACTTCAATATAATATATCAACAGAAAAATGGGAAAAAAATTTACAAATGGTTAATTCTTCTTCTATATGTGCTAAACATGCTTTAATACAATTTAAGGTCGTACATAGAGCTCATATGTCTAAAGATAAGCTTGCTCGATTTTATTCTCATATTAACCCTCAATGTGACAGATGTCATTCAGATGTGGCCTCACTGACCCACATGTTTTGGTCATGTCCCACTTTACATAACTATTGGAAGGACATATTTGCTACCATTTCCTCAATTTGGAATATTGATTTACAACCTCATTTTATTACTGCAATTTTTGGTATACCAAATGAGGATGGTAGTCGACTTTCCCCTTCAATCAGACGAATGATCGCCTTTGTAACATTAATGGCCAGAAGGTCTATATTACAAAAATGGAAAGAAGTAAACCCTCCTACCACATTTCAGTGGTTTTCTCAAACTATCTCTTGTCTGAGTTTAGAAAAAATTAGAAGTACTATTTTCGATTCATCAATTAAATTTGAAGAAACTTGGGGACCGTTCATTCGACACTTTCATATGAATTAATTTGGCCTCTTTCAGACCTTTTCTCTTTTTATTCTTGTTCTGGTATGGAGTTCCGGAGTTTTGGACACTATCATACTCATATAAACTGGTATTATTGCCCATGTTAGTTTAGGTTTATTTTTTTTTAATATACATTTTTTCGTGCATTTTTACATTTTTTTTCTTTTGATGACTATCTTTATTCTTTTTCACGTTCAATCAAAATAGGTTTGATTGTTTATTGTAAGTTTTTTTTGGCTGATATTTAATAAGATATTGTTATCCTATTATAAATTTAACTTCAAATCTAGTGCACTTATAACCTATTTATACTATGTTATGTTTTTCTTTATATATGAAATTCAATAAAAAGATTGAAAAAGAAAGAAAGGAACATGAATACAAAGAAGATGGAAGGATATAGACATTGTGTAGATAGGAGGTATTAGTTTTTAGGGTTTATTTGATTTTCTTTTATATCTGGTTCAGCACAACATTGAGGGCCAAAGGGCCTGTTGCTGTACTGCACTGTTCTATGTTATTGAAAGGAATTAATAAATGTAGGGTGAAAAGAAGCAGCACAGTGTAAAATTAAGGTTATCTGATTCACGTCTACTCTTCATTAAGTAACTTACTGACCGTTCACTTTTCTCCAGATGTGGTTTGCGCCAAGACCCAACTTAATTTTAGAGACATCTTCACTATAATTCTTCTGCACTACTGGGAAACTAGTGTCTTGCCAATTGCTTGCTGAACTTGTACACTTACTTTCTATTATGCATGCATTTGGATTCTAGCTTTTCCCAGTCTCTTGAATTTTACAATATTGTTTTTTTTTCTCCTTCTTGTATAGCAACGACAAAGCAGGTAGAGCTGCTGGCACACAGCTCCAGCAATGCAGGTTCAATCCTGGCTACCAATGTCTGTATGGAGTTGCATACTGTTCAACTAAGACAACTTCAGACCACTACATCCACACTAAACCTCACCAGACAGGACATGACAATTTGTTACAACTGTCAGGAAGGAGAAAGAGTCTGTAAATGCATACTCAACAATTCAAGATCAGCTTCTACATTATCATAAATTTTCACTATTACAGCTTATTTGAATTGGAACTGGTTGATCATTTCAACATCATGGTAGCACAGTGGGTAGTGTAAAACGATTACAGCTTGGGGCATCAGAGTTCAAAGTTCAATCCTGGTGTCCTCCCAGTGGAATGCATGGGTTTTTCTATGGGTGCTGTGGTTTCATCCCCGTCCTAAGACATACCAGTTAAAAGGCTAATTGGTCATTGTAAATTGTCCTATGATTAGGTCAGGGTTAAATCAGGGGTTGGGTGCTCAGCGGCGTAGCTCAAAGGGCTTGTAAGGCCTATTCCATGCTGTACCTCTCAATAAGTAAATTATTGTCACATGTACCAAGATGCAGTGAAAAGCTTGCCTTGCATATGGTTCATACAGATCAAACACCACACTGGGATAGAACAAGGTAAGACGATAACAGAAAACAAAATTAAACCTGGCAAACTGAGGCAATTTTAATGGGAAGAAAGAAAATTGCAAAGGGGTTTTGTGGATACTCTATCCACTTTATAGTAAAGTCACAAAAAACATGGAAATAGTAGGAAATCTGAATCGGATTAGAAAGGAGTAAGAAATACATTTTTGAATATTCAGTATAACAAACATCAGACAAAATTAATGAGATTAAAAATTAATAGATTCCCCCATAAATAATTGCCTACACCCAAGGTTTTTAAAAATGATGCCAAGATGCTGGATCGCATTTTGCGGGAAGGCAGGGAGACCTCCAGTGCCCTGACAACTACAATATCCAGAAGCACATCCAGTTGCAGCTTCAAACTCACAGCATCAAAGAGTTGCAGCTGGAACTGGACGAACTCCAGAGCATTCAGGAGGCTGAGGGACATATAGAGCTAGTTACATACAAGTTGCAGGACACAGAAAACAGAGTGACAGTCAGCAAGAGGAAAGGGGTTAAACAGCCAGTCCAGAGTACCTTTGTGGCCATCCACCTCACTTTGGATACTGTTGACAGGGGATGACCCAAAAGGAAAATCACAGCAGTCAGGTCTCTGGCAATGAAGCTGACTCTGTAACTCAGAAAGGAAAAGGGAGAGGAAGCAAGCTGTGGTGATACGGGATTTGTTAGGTAGGGTAACAGAAATGAGGCTCTTTAGATGAAAATGAGATTCCTGGATGCATGTTGCCACCCGGGTGCCAGGGTCCAGGACATTTCAGATTAAGTCCTCAGCATTTTTAAGTGGTAGGGTGAACAGCCAGAAGTCGTAATCCATGTAGGTAGCAATGACATAGGTCGAAAGCATGATGAGATTCTACAAAGGGAGTTCGGTGCTAACTTACAGGGCAGGACCTCCAGGGTTGTGACCTCAGGGTTGCAACTCCTGCCATGCTAGTGAGGCCAAAATTAACAAGATTATCCAGTTTAACACATGATTAAGGAGTTGGTATAGGGAGGTAGGGCATAAGATTTTTGGATCATTGGGCTCTCTTCCATGGAAGGTGGGACCTGTACAGAGAGACAGTTTGCACCTGAACTGAAAGGGGACTAATATCCTAGCAGAAAGGTGTGCTTGTGCCGCATGATGGGGTTTAAACTGGAGGTGCAGGAGAATGGGAACCAGAGTGCCAGAACGGTTAGTGGAGGTTGTGGAGATAGACATTGTAACACCTCAGACAATGCCAGGAACCAAAAGGTTGAGCATGGTCTGATTAATGTCCTGAGCTGTGTATATTCCAATGCAAGAAATATTGTACGAAAGGCAGATGAGCCCAGGGCATTAGTCAACACCTGATATTATGATACTGTAGCCATTAGTGAGGATTGGTTGCAGCAGGGACAGGACTGGCAACTCCCTATTCTAGGATTCAACAGTTTTAGATGGGAAAGAGCGGGAGGGATGGCATTACTAGTCAAAGAAAATGTCATGGCAGTGCTCAGTCAGGGCAAACTAGAGAACTCGTCTAGTGAGGCGTTATGGGTGGATTTGAGAAATAAGAATGGTATGACCATGTTGATAAAGTGTTAACAGTCAGAGAACAGGGAGTGGTTTCAACTAATATGGCAGGGGGATAGGAACCAGTATGATAGAGCTGAGGATGAGCCAGCAGATTTACAAGTAGATGATGGGTGTAACATGAATGTAAGGAAGGACAAGCCAATGATTGGGCACAGAGCAAAGAGTTAAATTGTACCACAGAGGCAACATTCAAAAGGGCAAAAAATGCAGGACTGAGTGTGCTGTATTTAAATGTGCATAGCATTCAGAACAAGGTGGACAAACGCATGGTGCAATTAGAGATTGGTTGGAATAACGTTGTGGACACCAATGAGTTGTAGCTGAAAGGTGGTCATAGATGGGAGCTTAACATCAAAGGATATACTTTGTATCGAAAGGACAGGTAGGAAATGCAGACGGTGGCATGCCTCTTTAGAAAGAGGTGACATAGGGTCAGAGAATTTTGAACCTTCGAGGGTGGAGTTAAGAAATTGCAAGGGTAAAAATATACGGGAATCACATACAGGTCTCCAAATAGGAGCCAAGGTGTAGGATTGAGATTGTAAAGGGAGTTGGAAAAAGCACATAATAAGGGTAATGATGCAATTGTAATAGGGGACTTCAACAAGCAAGGGGATTGGGAAAATCTGGCCAGTGTCGGATCACAAGACAGGGAACTTGTTGAATGCCTAGTTGACTCTGGCATGGTCTTGGAGGACTAGAAGGTTACAAATGTCATTCTGCTTTTTAAGGGAGGAAGGCAAAAGAAATGAAATTATAGGACAGTTAGCCTAACCTCAGTGGTTGGGAAAGCAATGGAGTCTATTAGTAAGGATGAGGTTTTGGGGTACTTGGAGACTAATGATAAAATAAGTCAAAGTTAGTATGATTTCTGTAAAGAGAAATCTTGCCTGACAAATCTGTTAGAGTTACTTGAGGGAGTAACAAGCAGGGTGGACAAAGGAGAGGCAGTGGATATCATTTAATTGGATTTTCAGAAGGCATTTGGTAAAGTGCTGCACATGAGGCTGCTTAACAAGATAAAATCCTATGGTGTTACAAGAAAGATACTGGCATGGATAGAGGAATGGCTGACAGACAGGAGGCAACGTGGGAATAAAAGGGCCATTTTCTGGTTGGCTGCCAGTGCCTAGTGGTTTTCCTCAGGGGCCAGTATTGGGACTGCTATTTTTCACATTGTTTGTCAATGATTTGGATAATGGAATTGATGGCTTTGCAGCAAAGACTGCGGATGATAGGTGGAGGGGTAGGTAGTGCTGAAGAAGCAATGCAATTGCAGCAGAACTTAAGACAAATCAGAAGAATGGGCAAAAAATGTGGCAGATAGAATACAGTGTTGGGAAATGTATGATAATGCATTTTGGTAAAAGGAACAATAAGGCACACTATTATCTAAATGGGGCAAAGGTTCACACATCAGAGGGACTTGGGAGTCCTCATGCAAAACTTCCAGCTGGTTAATTTACAGGTTGAGTCTGTGGTCAAGAAGGCAAATACAATGTTGGCATTTATTTCAAAGGGAAGAGAATATAAAAGCAAGGAGATAATGTTGAGCCTTTATAAGATACGAGTCAGGCCATACAGAATACAGTCAACAGTTTTAGGCCTCATATCAGAAAGGATGTGTTGTCATTTGTAAAGAGTTCAGAGCAGGTTCACGAGGATGATTCCTGGAATGAAGAGGTTACCATATGAGAAGCATTTGGCAGCTTTGGGCCTGTACTCACTGGAATTTAGAAGAATATGGGGGGGTGGAAGGGGTGGTGGAGGGTCTCACTGAAACCTACTGAATATTGAAAGGACTAGATGGGGTGAATGTGGAGAGGATGTTTCCTGTGGTGGGAGAATCCAGAAACAGAAGGCACAGCCTCAAAATTGTGATATGCCTTTTTAGAACAGAGGTAAGGAGAACTTTTTTTAGCCAGGGTAATGAATCTGCAGAATGCTCTGCCACAGACTGTGGTAAAGGCCAAGTCCGAGGGTATATTTAAAGCAGAAGTTGACAGTTTCCTGGGGGGTGGAGTTTCAAGATGGCGACGTAAACATCTGCCTTTTAGGTGCTCTTCATTTTTTCAATTATAATCACCCTTTAATCAAATCTTTTCGAACTTAATCATATGAGTTGCTACTTCTGATTAACTTTTTTTTCTTAAAACAATATTTGATCTAATATTGTCAAACTTAAAATGGCTACAAGCAAGAAATCGTCTAAGGATCCTTTATCCATCGACATAATTTCTAACCTTCTGGATGCTAAACTTGCGGGTTTGGAAGGCAGGTTAGAAGGTAAATTGGAAAGTAAACTGGCAAGTTTGGAAAATAAGCTTACCACGAAAATATCTGAACTTGAAGAAGTTGTTAGATCGCTTGAGACTAAGCTTCAATCGCAGGCATCAGATATTCAGCGGCATGAAGATAAGATCACGACTCTTGAAAAATCAATTTGTGAAAAAGCACGTACAATTGAAGCGCTGGAGAAGAAGATAGAGTCGACTGCTAAAACTATAGATCAGTATAAGTTTAAAATTACTGATCTCGAAAACCGATCTCGCAGACAGAATTTGCGTATCATCGGATTTCCCGAAAAAGTTGAGTCCGGTGATTTAACTGAATTTTTCTCTAAATTATTGTGGGGAATTTTCGGTGATGAAGGTTTGCATACTAAACCTGTTATCGACTGCGCTCACAGAGTTGCAAGATTTTCGTCTATGATTGTTAAACCACGAGCGGTGATTGTTCGCCTTCATTATCCTCATGAGAAAGAGCTTCTAATTCGATTAGCTCGTAAAAAAGGTATGATTTCTCACAACAACAACACATTTCGAATTGTTGAGGATTATTCATACGAGGTAATGAGAGTGAGAATCGCTTTTAAACCAGTGATGGCAGAGATTCACTCGATTGGACTTAAACAAGCTTTAATGTATCCAGCGAAGCTTAGAATTACGCTGAACGACAACAGTCAACAATTTTTCAACACTCCGGAAGAAGCGAAGAAATTTGTTGAAGAATATCGATCTTCTAGTGCAACTTGAACTATGTGTTATATTGAAGATTTTTCGGAGAGAGGATGCCATCTCATTTTAAGTTTTAACCTATGAAGCTGGGTTACAACTTCTTATCCTGATCTACGGGCCTGGTTCTTTTTTTTACTACTATTATCATTGTTTATAGACGCTCTTTTAATTCTTATAATATCCTTTTTTATACACGTTTTTATTTTGTAATAATTAATTACTTTTTTTTCAAAATGTCGTTTCTTCTTCCCATAAGACTTTGCTTTCTGTAAGCGTTTATTTGTCTGCCTGTACTTAGAAATGGGACGAATGTTTTGAATTTTTTAGTCTTTTTTTATATATATTGTAGTGTCTACTAAATCTTTTTTTAAATTCTATTTTGATAACTCTTTTTTACTAAATTTTTTTTAATAGATTGCTGAACTTACATTTATATTTTGTAATATGGCTTTTTCAAAATGTCATTTCTTCTTCCCATAAGTCTTTGTCTTTGAAACGTCATCTTTCTTGTATTTGAACATGGAATTTTTTTTAAAGGTATATTACACTTTCAAATTTTAATGTTCATACTTTTTTTTTATTTATGATTGTTTGTTTTATTATATTAGTTTTTTCATTCTGACTGATATATATTTTCTTTTTGCAACCCTATATCTTAATCTGGGTGTTACATAGTTTTTTTTAAATCTTTTTATGGAGTTGCCATCTTGAAATGGGGGTAATGTTAGTATTAGATTATGCGCCTGCCGCTTGGCTTTCTTTCGAAGGGTGGGGGGAGGGGGTAGGGATCTTTTTTCACGCTTTTGCTTTTTATTTTTTTGCTTTTAGTTTATGGGCTGACTTTAAATTATTAATATTGTTGAGGTGTCATGTTCTCCGGTTGCTCCTGAATCAATTTTCCTTCTTCCTGAATTATGGGTTATGTGTCTTTTTAACCTTTTATGATACACACAACTAATATTGGCATGATGGATAAATCTATTAACTTTATCTCTTGGAATATTAATGGTTTAAATCATCCGATTAAACGTAAAAAAATATTTAAAGTATTCCATAGATTGAACGCTAATATTATTTTTGCACAGGAGACCCATATTAGGAGGGAGGATAATCAACGTTTTTTTTGGTTCTGGAAGGGTCAACAATTTCACTCGAATTGTACCGCCAAAATTAGGGGTGTGTCTATTTTTATAGACCCCTCAATTTCGTTTACACATCATGAAATTATTTCTGATCCACAGGGCAGATTTTTGTTGATAACTGGCTCACTTTTTAATCGAAAAGTCGTTCTAGTTAATATTTATACTCCAAATTTTGACTGCCCTGAATTTTTTAAACGTTTATTTACTTCCCTTCCTAATCTAAATGAATATATGTTGATAATGGGTGGAGATTTTAATTGTTGTTTGAATCCTTCGATGGATAGATCTAAACCTATTCGAACTCTTCCGAATAGATCAGCTTTACTTATTAATTCTTTTATGGTCGATTCGGGAATTACTGAAATATGGCAGTTTCTGAACCCTAAAGATAAAGAATTTTCATTTTTTTCACATGTATATCATAGTTATTCTAGAATTGATTATTTCCTTATTGATCATCATTTATTAACAGATGTTACTGATTGTAAATACGATTCTATTGCCATTTCGGATCATGCACCTTTGAAGTTATCTATCAAGATCTCAGACTCTTCCATTAATACTAGATCTTGGAGACTCAACGCTACTTTGCTTCAAGATCCAGAATTTATTACCTTCATAAAACAACAAATTGACTTATTTTTTTCAACAAACTATACCGAAGAGATTGATAGAGGAATACTTTGGGACTCCTTCAAGGCTTTTATCCATGGACAAATTATCTCATATTCCGTTGGTAAAAGAAAACAAAGATATTTAGATATAGCTTTATTGGTGGATAAAATTAAAGAAATTGATAAGATTTATTCCGTTACTCCTACCAAAGGACTTTATAAGAAGAGAGTTGAGCTTCAAATGGAACATAGCTTATTATTATCTTCTTCAATTGAGAATCAATTAATCAAGACCAGGGCTCAATTTTATATTCATAGTGATCGAACTGGTAAATTGTTAGCTAATCAATTAAAAGCTATTTCGACTAAGCGACAAATTATTAAAATTTGTAAACAAGACGGTAATTTAACTACTGATCATAAAGAAATCAATAACACTTTTCAAGATTTTTATAAATCTTTATATCAATCAGAATTTGATGGTGACCTGTCCATGATGGATAATTTTTTTAACAATTTGAATATTCCTAAACTGATAGATGAAGATCGTAGCTTGCTTGATGCTCCTATCTCTATGGCCGAAATAAGAGAGGCTATCTCATCAATGAATTCAGGGAAAGCTCCTGGCCCTGATGGTTATATTGTAGAATTTTTAAAAACTTTTTCTTCTTTGCTTTCTCCTTGGTTATGTGAAATCTTTAATGATGCGTTTGTTAAGAAGAGATTACCTCAATCTTTTTATGAAGCTACTATCTCTCTAATTCTTAAAAAAGATAAAGATCCTACTTTATGTGCATCTTATCGCCCTATATCATTATTAAATGTAGATTCTAAGATTCTTACAAAAATTTTAGCCATTAGATTAGAAAAGGTACTATCACAGATTATTTCAGAAGATCAAACTGGTTTTATTAGGAATCGGTATTCCTTTTTTAATGTTAGAAAATTGATTAATATAATTTATACTTCATCACCCACAACCCCAGAATGTGTTATCTCATTAGATGCTGAAAAAGCTTTTGATAGAGTTGAATGGACATACTTATTTAATGCATTGAGAAATTTTAATTTTAGTCCTAATTTTATATCATGGATTAAATTAATATATTATAAACCTGTTGCTTCTGTTCTTACAAATAATTATAGATCCTCTTTTTTTCAATTATCTTGTGGTACGAGACAAGGTTGTCCTTTAAGTCCTTTATTATTTAATATTGCATTAGAACCTTTAGCCATTGCTATTCGTGAATCTCCTAATATTTTTGGTATCACCCGTAATGAGAAGTTATACAAATTATCACTTTATGCTGATGACTTGCTGTTATACATTTCTGATCCTTACAGGTCTATTCCCGCTATTTTATCCTTGTTGGCTCAATTTGGTAGTTTTTCTGGTTATAAACTAAATTTGGATAAGAGTGAAATATTTCCTTTAAATGCGGAAACTTTATTGAATGACAGGACACCATTTAAAGTTGTTACTGATAACTTTATTTATTTAGGTATAAAAACTACTAAGAAGTATAAAGATTTATTCAGATTGAATTTTTTACCCATGCTTCATCAAATTCAACAACTTACTACTAGATGGTCTCCTTTATCCTTATCATTAGTTGGTCGGATTAATGCTATTAAAATGATGATTTTACCAAAATTTTTATATTTATTTCAAGCCTTACCAATTTTTATTCCTAAATCTTTTTTTGACAACATTGATTCAAAAATTTCCTCATTTGTGTGGCAAAATAAAAACCCCAGGTTAAGTAAAAGGCAATTACAAAAATCTAAAAAAGATGGTGGTTTAGCTTTACCTAACTTTAGATTTTGCTATTGGGCGAATAATATTCGTAACCTAACGTATTGGAAACTAGATTTGGACTCACCATTGTGTCCACAGTGGGTAAATTTGGAATGTAGTGAGGTAAAGGGATATTCTATATTCTCCGTTCTTGGTTCTTTTCTTCCTGCTGATTTAGTTAAATTCAATAAACAGATATCTAATCCTGTTATCAAATATACGCTACGAATTTGGTTTCAATTTCGTAAGTTTTTTACTCTGAAAAACTTTGTTCTTGATAGCCCTATTTTACTTAATTTTTTTTTCAAACCTTCATTGACAGATCAAGCTTTTAGCATATGGAAAAGGAAAGGTATAAAATGTTTTTGTGATTTTTTTTTGAAGGTACTTTGATGTCTTTTGACCAACTTTCCAACAAATTTAAATTACCTAAATCTAATTTTTTTAGATACTTACAAATTAGAAATTTCTTACATAAAGTTCTACCATCTTTTCCCAATTCAACTTCATTGGATTTCTCAGATTTGATTTTCACCTTTAATCCTTGTCAGAAGGGATTAGTAGCTTTTATTTATAACATGATTATGAAGATACAACCAGAAATATCAGATAGAATTAAACAAGAATGGGAAAAAGAACTTCGATACAATATATCAACAGATAAATGGGAAAAAATTTTACAAATGGTTAATTCCTCTTCTATATGTGCTAAACATGCTTTAATACAATTTAAAATTGTACATAGAGCTTATATGTCTAAAGATAAGCTTGCTCGATTCTATTCTCATATTAACCCTCAATGTGACAGATGTCATTTAGAAGTGGCTTCATTGACCCACATGTTTTGGTCATGTCCCACTTTACATAACTATTGGAAGGACATATGTGGTGCCATTTCCTCAATTCGGAATATCGACTTACAACCTCATTTTATTACTGCAATTTTTGGTATACCAAATGAGGATGGTAATCAGTTTTCCCCTCCAATCAGACGAATGATTGCTTTTGTAACATTAATGGCCAGAAGGTCTATATTACAAAACTGGAAAGAAGTAAATCCTCCTACCACATCTCAGTGGTTTTCTCAAACTATTTCTTATCTGACTTTGGAAAAAATTAGAAGCACTACTTTTGACTCATCAATTAAATTTGAAGAAACTTGGGGACCGTTCATTCGACATTTTCATATGAATTAATTTGGCCTTTTTCAGATCTTCTCTCCGCTTATTCTTGTTCAGGTATGGAGTTCCGGAGTTTTTTATTGACACTGTCATATACTTATAAACTGTTATTATTGCCCATGTTAGTTTAGTTTAGTTTAGTTTAGTGTTTTTTTTTCAATATATATTCTCTTTTATATATTTTCAAAATTTGTTTTCCTTTTCTTTTGATTATTTTTGTTTTTTTCATATATAATTATATAGACTTGATTGATTAATGTACTTTTTTTTGTTGATGTTTAATAGGATATTATTATCCTATTACTAATGTAATTTCAAGTCTATTGTATTTATAACCTATTCATTATTATGTTATGTTTTTTCTTATATATATATATGAAACTCAATAAAAAATTGAAAAAGAAAGAAAGACAGTTTCCTGATCAGTCAAGGCAATAAAGGATATGACGAGAAAACAAGTGTATTGGTTTGAATGGGATCCAGGATCAGCCATAATAGAATGGGCAGACAGGCTTGATGGGCTAAATGGCCTCACTTTGCTCCTATGTCTTATGGTTTTATTTAGAGGAACAAATCTGTAAGGAGATCACAGACTGTTGAAAAAAAAACAAACGAAAGGTTGTTATACTAGGTGATTTTTACTTTTCACGGATTGACTGGGAATTCCATACCAAAAAGGACTGGATAGGATGGAGTTTGTCAAAGGTGTTCAGGGAAGTTTCTCTTCATCAGTATGTAGAAGTCACAATACTGGAGCTGCTATTAGGGAATGAGACAGGGCAGGTGACAGAAGTTTGTGTAGAGGAACACTTGTCATCTGGTGATCACAATATCTCAGTTTTAAAGTAAATAAACAAAACAAGAGATCTGGTCAGCAGACAGACTGGAGGAATTTTGATGGAATCAGAAAGGATCTGGAAAGTGTGGATTGGTACAGCTGATTTCTGGCAGAAGTGTACTTAGTAAGTAGGAGGATTTTAAAAATGAAATTTTGAGATACAAAGCTTGTATGCGTCTGTCAGAATAAAAAATAAAGATTACATGTGTAGGGAATCTTGGTTTTCTAGAGATATTGAGGCTCTGTTTAAGTTTAAAAAAAGGACTTGCATAGCAAGTATAGGCATGTCGGAGCAAATGAGGAGCTTAATGAGTATAAGAAATGCAAGAGAACTCTTAAGAAAGAAATCAGGATGGCTAAAAGAAGACATGAAGTTGCCCTTGTAGGCAAGGTGAAGGAGAATCCTATGGGGTTCTACAGATATGTTGAAAGCAAAGGATTGCAAGGGACAAAACTGGTCCTCTGGAAGATCAAAACGGTAATCCATGTATGGAACCAAAAGAGATGGGGGAGATCCTAAATAAATGTTTTGCATCTGCATTTACTCAAGAGATGAACACAGTGTCTATAGAAATGAAGCAAATTGTCACCAACTTCATAGACCCTATACAATTTACAGAGGAGGAAGTGTTGCCGCCCTGAGGTAAATTAGGGCAGAATAATCCCAAGGACTTGACGCACTGTTCCCTCAGTTTCTGCGCAAGGCAAGTGCAAAAATTTCCAGAGCCCTAGCAGAGATACTTAAATCCTCTTAGCGACAGAGGCTTGGAGGATAGACAATGTCATTCTGCTGTTCAAGAAAGACTAAAAATAAACCAGGAAATTATAGGCTGATGAGTCTGACATCAGTGGTGGAAAAGTTATTGGAAGGTATTCTGAGGGACCGGATATACAAGTATTTGGACAGAAACAGATTGATTAAGGATAGTCAGCATGGCTTCATGCGTGATATGTCATGTCTAACCAAGGTCATAGTTTTCAGAGGATGTTAGCAAGAAAGTGGATGAAGGTAAAGCAGTGGACGTTGTTTACATGGACTTTAACAAGGCATTTAACAAGGTCCCACATGGGAGATCGATCAAGAAGGTTCAGTTGTTCAGCATTCAAGGTAAGTTAGTAAACTGGATTAGACATTGGCTATGCGGGCGAAGCCAAAGAGTGATAGTAGACCTCTCTGACTGGAGGCCTTTGACTAGTGGAGTGCTGAAGGGATCAGTGCTAGATCTGTTGTGATTTGTCATCTATATCAAGATCTGGATGATAATATGGTTAACTGGATCAGTAAACCTGTGGATAACAACAAAATTGGGGAAGTAGTGGATAGCGAAGTCTACCCTGGCTTGCAGCGGTATCAGGACCAGATGGAAGATGGAAGTTAATCCAGACAAGTGCAAGGCGTTGCACATCGGTAGGACCAACCAGGGTGGGTCTTGCACAGTGAGCGGTAGGGCACTAGGGAGTGCTGTAGAGCTAAGAGATCTGCGAATACAGGTCCATAACTTATTGAAAGTGGCATCACTGGTAGATAAGGTTGTAAAGAAAGGGTTCAGAAAGGCCAGGTCCTGTTTGACAAACTTGCGCGAATTTTTTTGAGGACATAACGAGTGCAGTGGATAGAGGAGAACAAGTGGATGTCGTATACTTGGATTTCCAGAAGGCATTTGATGAGGTGCCGCGCAAGAGACTTATAAATAAGATATCGATGCATGGAGTCAGAGGAAGTGTATTGGCATGGATAGTGGATTGGTTAACCAATAGAAGGCAGAGAGTTGGTATAAATGGGTGTTTCTCCGGTTGGCAGTAGTGGTGCCGCAGGGGTCGGTGCTGGGCCCGCAGTTGTTTACCATTTACATTGATGATTTGGAAGAGGGGACTGAGTGTAGCATAGCAAAGTTTGCTGATGACACTAAACTGAATGGAAAAGCAAACTGTACAGAGGATGTGGAGAGTCTACAGAGAGATATAGATAGGTTAAGTGAGTAGGCCCAAGGTCTGGCCAATGGAATACCATGTTGGTAAATGCGAGATCACCCACTTTGGAAGGAACAATAGAAGAGCAGATTATTATTTAAATAGTGAAAGATTGCAGTATGCTGTTGTGCAGAGGGACTTGAGAGTGCTTGTGCATGAATCGCAAAAAGTTGGCTTGCAGGTACAACAGGTTATTAAGAAGGCAAACGGAATGTTGGCTGGCCATTGCTAGAGGGATTGAATTCAAGAGCAGGGAGGTCATGTTGCAACTATACAGGGTCCTGGTGAGGCCACACCTGGAATACTGTGGGCAGTTCTGGTCTCCATACTTAAGAAAGGATATATTGGCTTTGGAGGCAGTGCTGAGGTGGTTCGCCAGGTTGATTCCAGAGATGAAGGGGTTAACCTATAAGGAGAGATTGAGTTGCCTGGGACTATAGTCTCTGGAATTCAGAAGAATGAGAGGGGAACTTATAGAAACATACAAAAAGGGACAGATAAGATAGAAGCAGGAAAGTTGTTTCTGTTGGTAG
Organism: Hypanus sabinus; assembly: GCF_030144855.1. Lineage (NCBI taxonomy): Eukaryota > Metazoa > Chordata > Chondrichthyes > Myliobatiformes > Dasyatidae > Hypanus > Hypanus sabinus. The sequence goes on from NC_082709.1 coordinate 98,868,026, forward strand.
GTGAGACTAGAACTAGGGGACATTGTCTCAAGATTCAGGGGAGAAGATTTAAGATGGAGATGAAAAGAAACAGTTTTTCCCCAGAGAGTGGTAAATCTGCAGAATTCTCTGCCCAGGGAAGCAGTTGAGGCTTCTTCACTACATATATTTAATATATAATTAGATAGATTTTTACATTGTAGGGGAATTAAGGGTTATGGGGAAAAGGCAGGTTGATGGAGCTGAGTTTACCGACAGATCAGCCATGATCTCACTGAATGGCGGGGCAGGTTCGATGGGCCGGATGGCCTACTCTTCCTCCTATTTCTTATGTAAAGAAAGCTTTTTGCACATTGGCCTTCATAAATCAAAAGTACTGAGTACAGGAGATGGGATGTTATGTTGAAACTGTATAAGACATTGGTGAGGCCTAATTTGGAATACTGTGTGCAGATTTGGCCATCTACCTACAGGAAAGATGTAAATAAAGTTGTAAGGAAACAGAAAATTTACAAGGATGTTGTTAGGTCTGGAGGACCCAAGTTAAAGTAAAGACTGGAACAATTATAACTTTATTTAATGGAACACAGAAGTTTGAGGGAAGATTTCACAGTGGTACAAAAAATTTGAATGGTATAAATAGGGTAAATGTAAGCAGTCTTTTTCCACTGAGGTTGGGTGGGACTACAGTAAGAGGTCACGAGTTAAAGGTAAAGGTGAAAAGTTTAAGGGGAACATGAGGGGACACTTCTTCACTCAAGAGGGTTGTGACAGTGTGGAGTGAACTGCCAGCACAAATGGTACATGAGAGCTCGATTTCAATGTTTAATAGGTTAGATAGGTACATGGATGGTAGGGGTATGGCAGGCTGTGGTCTCAGTGCAGGTGGAAGGGAGCAAATAGTTTAAATGGGTTGGCATGTACCAGATGAGCTGAAGGGCCTGTATCTGTACTATACTTTTCTATGGCTCTATGACTAAATAATGGATGAGTTTTCTATACTGTAGAATGGTCCTTGCAGATTCCAAGATAACTACAGTATTCTGTGAAAGGGAAGAGAAAATTGGGTCATTTAGCCCAAATCATTACTGGGAAGATGTTACACTTCATCTGAAATACAGTAATAGAACATTCACTTTAAAAAAAAATCAACTTATTGTTTTTGATATGAAGGTTAGGAAGCTTAAACCTAAATATATCACAGACAATTGTTCAACTGTGCAACAAATCCACAGTTCTATATGTAACTCCCTGGGTCGCCTCAGGCTCGGTCAGCTCGTTCTTGTCTAGGGGGAGCAGCCTTCGGCCCCGCCAAACTGGGTAATCAGCTGGTGTAGATGCTGTGTGATGTCCCCGCCTCGCCCAAAAACAGACAGTACACCATATGCGATTAAATGAGTACAATTTATAAAGGTTACTATAACTAAGTGATTAATAACGATACAGTATATATGAAGAGAAAAATAAAGAAAAGGCGCCAAACTTATCAAAGTCCAAACCACTTCGTGCACAGCCATTGGAGCTCAATTACTGAAGTCTTCTGGCCACCATTCGATCCCCTCCGAACTCCTCGACTCGCAGCTCAGGACCCTCCGAACTCGACTCTCCAAACAGCTCAGGACCCTCCGAGTGGTCAACCAAGCACATCTAGCTTCATCCCCCCCTTTACACATACGAAAAGCAAATGCACACTAACTGATTGCATGTGAATCATGCCAGAAGTTTGCATTTGTAAATTCTAAAGCAAGCAGTGCCCTTGAATGGCAAACCAAACAATATTGCATTATATCATGTAATTCAGGAGGGAAGAAGACCATATGACAATAACACATAGAAGCAGAACTAGGCCATTCAGCCTATCGAGTCTTCTGTGCCATTTGATCATGGCTGATCCATTTTACTCTCCACCTTCATTCGTTGCCACAGGTTGCTATGGAGGCCATGTCTTTGGGTGTATTTAAGCAGAGGTTGATAAATTATTGATAAGTCATGTGGGGCAGGGCAGGGAGGTTATGAAGAGAACCTCCTTCACTGGTTCTCTTCATTCCCACTCTTTGCCTCCTGCCAATCAACTGGTCCTATATCCATGCAAGTATCTTTCCTTCAATATTCTTGCTAAGCAAGCTCATGTGTAGCATCTTGTCAAAAGCTGTCTTAAAATCCAGGTGCACAACATCCACCAGTTTCCTTATCTATCCTGCTTATTTTTCTCAAAGAATTCCAACAGATCTGTTGGTCATGATTCTCCCTTAAGGAAACCATGCTGACTTTGGCCTATTTTACCATGTGCCTCCAAATACCCCAAAACCTCATCCTCAACAATCACCTCCAAAATCTTCCCAACATTAAGGTCAAGCTAACTGGCCTATAATTTCCTTTCTTCTGCCTCCCTCTCTTCTTGAAGAGTGGCAAGACATTTGCAATTTTCCAGTCCTCTGGAACCATTCCAGAATCTAGTGATTCTTGAAAGATCTTTACGAAAGCCTCCACAATCTCCAACCACTTATTTCAGAACTCTGGGGTATAGTGCATCTGATCCAGGTGACTTCTCTACCTTCAGACCTTTCAGTTTCCCAAGCACCTTCTCCCTCAAAGTTCAAAGTAAAAGTTATTATCAGATACAACCCTGAAATTCTTTTTCTGTGGGTACACTTAGCAAATCTATAGAACAGTAACTGTAAACAAACTGTTCAAATGTTAATATAAATAAATAGCAATAAATAACAAGCCTGAAATAACAATATAACTGACTCCTTAAGTAAGTGTAGCTATCCCCTTTTGTTCGAGAGCCTGCTGGCTGAGGGGTAGTAGCTGTTTTTGAACATGATGATACGAGTCCTGAGGCACCTGTGTCTTCTACCTGATGGAAGCAGTAAGCAAAAAGCATGGCCTGGGTGGTGAGGACCTTTGATGATTGAGACTGCTTTCCTCCATCAATGTTTCACGTAGATGTATTAGCAACTACAGTCACACTCCCGACATACTGCTAGGGTCTTCCACAGTAAAGTGGTCCAATATCTACTCTCACCTCTTTTACACTTCATATATTTGAAAAAGCTTCTTGTATCCTCTTTGATATTATTGCATGTTTACCTTCATATTTCATCCTTTCCTCCTTATGGCATTTTTTAGCTGTTCTGTTGGTTTTTACAAGCTTCCCAATCCTCCAACTTCCCACTTTATTTTTGCTTTATTACATGTTCTCTCTTTCGCTTTCATGATGGCTTTGACTTCCATTGTCAGCCACAGTTCCATCATTCTGCCTTTCAGATATCTATCTTGCACCTTCTGAATTTCTCCCAGAAACTCCAGACATTGCTGTTCTGCCATCATCCCTGCTAGTGTCTCCTTCCAATCAACTTTGACATCAATCTCATGCCCCTCTTTACTCCACTATAATACTGATACATTTGACTTTAGCTTCTCCCATTCAAATTGCAGGGTGAATTTTATCATATTACAATTACTGATTCCCAAGTGTTCCTTTACTTTAAGCTTCCTCATGAAATCTGATTCATTACACAACACCCAATCCAGGATAGCTGATCCCCTAGCAGCTCACCCACTAGCTGATCTTAAAAAGGACATTACTTTCATTTTACAAATTCTACCACACCTCTGTCAAATTAGTTTAAAAGCTCCCCAACAGTTCATGAAAAACTGCCCACAAGGATATTGGTCCCACCCCCTTGGGTTCAGGTGTAATTGAAAGCCTTTGTCCAGGTCATAAATTATGCAGAAAAGATCCCAATGATCCAGAAATATGAAACCATGTCCCCTGTACCCCCTGTAGCAATTCTTCAACCACACATTTATCTGTCAAATCATCCTATTCTTACCCTCACTGGTGCATGGCTCACATTCCTGACTCTGGCACGTGGAAAGCAATTTACTATCCATCTATTAAGACCATATTTTTCTTTTATAAAGTAAGGCAGTAATTTATTGAAAAGTAATAACAGGAATTGCTGTACTCAATTTTATATTAAATTCTATCAAGTCAGTTTTATAATCTTTCGAGAAGGGTTGAACAACTGCATTTTCAAAATGCTTAAATGTCTTACCTGTGCTTCCATCTTGGGGATCTTGACCTTGAGCGAACCATCACGCCTGGCAATAAGGAACCCTGTGATTAAGATAAAACATATGATGCTCCACATTATAATCAAACAAATACTGAGCAACATTTGGACATCAAGTTTATTAAGAAGTACTTATTACTTTATGCTTATTCACAGAAATTAATTTCTTAACAGAAAGGATTAGGAATTTTATTGACATTTGCAACTGCATGTGATTTTTTTCTTTGGGTGATAATTAAAATCATTGCCCACATCCAAAATTCAATAAAAAATATTGGAAATGATAGCAATAATGCCATGCCCAATACACAAGCACACGTGTTGGATCTAGAGACGATATTGTTTATAAGGTTCTTTAGAAAGTCAAGAATGATACACAAATCTTATGGTTACAGTGCAGGATAAGCAATTTGAACAAGGAGTCTTGATTTACAGTGTCATGGCCTATCAAGCTTATGAAGAAGAATTTAAAATTCAACAAAAATTTACAAACAAGTGATTGTACAAACATATAGGAAGATAAACTATAAGAAAAATAACAATTTAATTACATCTGAAAGCCTAATCCAAAATATGGTTGATCCATTTTACTGACTGTTCCTCAATGGATAACCTTTTTCAAATGCCTTCATGAAGGCCTTGGTCAACAATCCTACTAAACCCAACGGATGAACCCCACTGAACCCAACGGATGAACCCCACTGAACCCATGTATATACCTGTCAGTACGTAGTCCCAAAAAACACAAAATAGGGCCACTAACTTCCCAATATCCATTTTCAAACACAGTTGACCACCCTGCCCCCATCAACCAGGAGAAAAACCAATACTTGTAGCCCCAGCAACCCTCATCACCAACTACCCCATAACTACTGATCTACTTTACAACAGCAATTAAGAAACAAACCACCGATCACCACAGGAAATCAAGATTGACCACCCCTGATCTCAACCCTACATTTACCCCTATAACCACTGAGAAACATAGAAAATAGGTGCAGGAGTAGGCCATTCGGCCCTTCAAGCCTGCACTACCATTCAGTATGATCATGGCTGATCATCCAACTCAGAACCCTGTAGCTGCTTTCTCTCCATACCCCCTGATCCCTTTAGCCACAAGGGCCATATCTAACTTCCTCTTAAATATAGCCAATGAACCGGCCTTAACTGTTTCCTGTGGCAGAGAATTCCACAGATTCAGCACTCTCTGTGTGAAGAAGTTTTTCCTCATCTCGGTCCTAAAAGGCTTCCCCTTTATCCTTAAACTGTGACCCCTTGTTCCGGACTTCCCCAACATCGGAAACAATCTTCCTGCATCTAGCCTGTCCAATCCCTTTAGAATTTTATACGTTTCAACAAGATCCCCCCTCAATCTTCTAAATTCCAGTGAGTATAAACCCCCCGATCCCATTCAATACACCACCGCCACCACTCTGCACAGTCTCACCCCTTCATTCAACTGGTAGGTGGTGACATGCACCCATTCTCCAGCCCATCCTGACCCCTTTCATCAACTGGAGAGTCCCTGATTCCACTCTACACATCTCCCAGCCAGTCCATTCATGAGAGAACCCATTATTCACTTAACACTTCGCCAACCCATTCATCTATGGGAGAAGCTATGAAACACACAGCGATTCAGGAACAGCTTTTTCCCTCTCCATCCAATTTCCAAATGAACATTGGACCCATGAACACTGATTTTTTGCTTTTGTACATTATTTTACATTAAGACACATATATACCTACAGTAATTCAGTTTTTTCCTCTATATTTATCGTGTAATTCATTGTACTGTTGCTGTGAAGTTAACAAATTTCACGACATCAGCCGTTGATACGAAACCGGACGAGTTCTACTCTGCCCCCCCCACCCACCCACTGGAAGCACCTAACACGCATGCGTGTTCATAGCGCCGCTGAAAGAGGCTCGCGCAGCGACGTACGACGTACGACGTAACGGGCGTCTGGCGGTTAGCGACAGATTCCAAAGCTACAAATCCTCCCCCCTTCCAATGAAACCAGTTAATTTACCAACATGTGTCACACTAACGTACCAAGTGCCCGCTGAATTGAAAGAACTCCCGAAGGGGAGAACACGGATCCAATCCTGTGAGGACTCGCACCCTTTCCCCGCCGCCCGGCGCGGCTAAAACACCAACGACAACCCGAAGCGAGACGATAACTTCTGTTCTGCGTCACTATTCTGCGCACGCGCAAGATCGCCCGCGGTTGGCGCATGCTCGTCCTCAGTGGCCGGCGCCTGCGCACTGTCGCTGACGCTGCTCCTCTGCGGAGAGCTTTGCGTCGCCATGTTTTCCTGTTCATGCAATTTTATTTTCCCACAGAATCTCTATATAATTACCCCCTTTCAATTAGAAAGGGTTATACGAGTCACCTGCGAACGGTATCAGCAGCTGTCAGTGTAGGTGAAACCTGACGTCGATTAGGGCGATTTTTCGGTGGCCACACAATTCAGTTTGACTTCGTATTCCGACATGTCGGTCCCTGGGGCCTGGCCTCCCCTACTGTCAGGTTAGAGATACAGCACCTCATTTCCCGTCTGGGTAGTCTGCATCCTAATCTCATAAATATCGATTTTTCCCCTTCCCTTTCTCTTTTTTTTTCCCATTCCACATAGAGGACCAAGCACCTCATTTCCCATCTGGGTAGACTGCAACCTTATCTCATGAATATCGATTTCTCCCCTTTTTCCCATTCCCCAATGTGATTCTCCTCTCATCCCTTCCTCTCACCTGTCCATCATCACCCTCTAGTGTCCCTTTCTCCCACCATCCACTGTCCTCGTCTATTCCTTCATTTTCATCCCTTTACCTCTTTCATCTATTGCCTAGGTTCTTTACCTTCCACACCTCCTTATTCTGGCTTCTTCCCCTTTACTTTCCAGTCCCAATGTGGGGTCGCAGTTTGAAATGTCTGTTTACAAATTAAATTTATTATTTATTTGTATGTTGTCATATACCACCCTGCGATTCATTTTATTCACAGTAAATACAAAGAAGCACAATAGAACCAATGAAAAGCTGCTCACAACAAAGGCAGAGTGCCTGACCTGACCTGCTGAGTTCTTCCAGCATTATGTGTTTGTTGCTCTGGAGTTCCAGCATCTGTGGAATCTGTTGTGCATATAAATCATGATCTTGCTTGCAATATCACAGAATGCCTTATGAGAATAGGTTGAGTGAACTCGGCCTTTCCTCCTTGGAGCAATGGAAGATAAGCGGTAACCTGATAGGGGTGTATAAGATGATGAAAGGCATTGATAGTTGAATAGTAAGGCTTTTTCCCAGAGCTGAAATGGTTACCACAAGAGGACACAGGTATAAGGTGCTGGGGAGTAGATACAGAGGAGACGTCAGGGGTAAGTTTTTTACTCAGAGAGTGGTGAGTGCGTAGAATGGGCTGCCAGCAACAGTGGTGGAGGTGGATACAATAGGGTCTTTTGGATAGGTACATGGAGCTTAGAAAAATAGATACAATAGGGTCTTTTGGATAGGTACATGGAGCTTAGAAAAATAGAGGGCTATGGGTAAGCCTAGTAATTTCTAAGGTAGGGACATGTTCAGCACAACTTTGTGGGCTGAAGGGCCTGTATTGGTTTTCAAGGTTTCTATGTAACTGAATGTTGCAAAATTTTGTGTAAGGATCAAAAGAGTTGGACTAATTAAACAGAAACTCTAAACAAAAGTCCCACCATGACATCAGTTCAACAAAATAAATTGGAATTATTAGATGGTACAGTACACATACTGTAAAAGTAATTGTGGATTGTTGGAAAGGTTTGTAAATGAAAAACTGAAAATATATTATTCTAAGTTTGAAAAATTTAATGTTTTTAAAGTGGTTTAGCAGATATCTACAAAGAATAAAACTAAAACCACACAGATTGATCAGTTCCGATGGAAGTCAGCTTACAAAACCACCAGTAAATTTAAGCTTTATCATTGTTTAGATGCAGTTAAAGAAAAACTAGACTCTATAGAAATCCAAAACACAAACAGAATATGCTAGGAAATTTGGGCCATTAGGCTCAAATTGATCATGGCTGATTTATTTTCCTTTCAACCCGTGCCTTCTCCCCGTATCCTTTGACTCCTATTAATCAAGGCCCATCAACCTCTGTTTTAAATATTTCCAATGACTTCACCTGTATGGCAATGAATCCCACAGACTTATCATCCAGCTAAAGAAATTCATCCTTGTCTCTCTACTAATGAGTGTCCTTCTGAAGCTGTGCCTCTGGTCCTGAACTTCCCCAGTATAGGAAACATTGTCTCCATGTCCACTCTATACAGGCCTTTCTATATTCGGTAGGTGTAGGCTGATGAATTACTTTGTCGGGAACTGGGGTAGAGCTGATGGACCAGTTGGTCTTTATGGGTCAAGTGCAGGTAAGTGGGATTAAGTCAGTAATGCGTTTTGGTCGGCACAGAGATTGGGACTAAAGGGCCACTATGAAACTATGAAAATGTGCAAATTCCACACATAGACAGCACCACAACCCATTGGCCCCAATGCCTCGGGATTGCATATCTTCATTCAGCAGCTCAGGTGTGAGGAGTGTGTCTTAGTGTTGGAGCCCTGTGGAAGTCAGGAGAGAGGATGAAAGGAGCAAATTTGGACAAGGCTTGTCTTCCTGGGCTGCATAGGTGCAGAAAATGTCGGCGTCAGAGACCTAACCTTGGCTGCAAATTAAAGAAGGGTAGGCTCAAGTAGAACAGCCATTGTCAGAGTGTGCCAGTGATAGATTGTGAAGGTTTTGGCTTAACAGGCTTCGGTGTGAACAAGTGAAGGCAAATTTAAGAAGAGGCAAGCTTTTTTTCTTTTTTGGTATAGAGTAGTCAGGATGGAATGCTCCTCCTGTCAGAAATGGGAATTAGGGATACCTAACAGTTTTCCTGATGACTACATCTGTGGGAAGTGCACCCAAATACAGCTTCTGAGGTCAAGGAATTGGAGCTGGAGTTGGATGTACACAGGATCATTCGGGAGGCTGAAGATATTATAGATGAGACTTCTGGAGAGGTGGTCACACCCAGAGTACAGATTTTGGACAGAAGATTGGTGACCACGAGAGGTAAGGGGATTAAGAAGTCAGTGCAGGTTTCCCCTGTGGCCATTCCCCTCAGCAACAATTTGAATACTGCTGGGGGTAATGACCCGTCAGATCACAGCAGCAGCTACCAGGCTGGTGGCAATGTGGCCAGCTCTGAGCCTTAGCAGGTCAGGCAGTACGGTAGTTATAGAGTACTTGATAGTTAGGGGACAGAAAAAAGTTTTTGTGGCTGCAAAAGAGATGCCAGTCTAGTGTGTTGCCTCCCAGGTGCAAGAGTCAATTCTCAAGGTGGGGTGGGGGGACAGGCAGAGGTCATGGTGCCTATTGGCACCAATGGCATAGGCAGAAAAGATGATAGGTCCAATGTAGTGAGTATACTGTATATAGTTAGGGGAGTTCCACAGGGATGTGTGCTGGGACCCTCTGATGTTTGTAATGTATATAAATGACCTGGATGAAATATAGATGGTTGGATCAGTAAATTTGCAGATGAACCAAGATTGGTGGAGTTATGGATAGTGTAGAAGACTGGCAAAGAATACAACATGATATAGACTCGTTGCAGATATGAGCTACTGCTAAGAAATGGCAGTTGGAGTTTAACCCAGTTAAATCTGAGGTGTTACACCTTGGTAGTGCAAATGTAAGTGCAGGATCCTTAACAGTGTTGCTGAGCAGAGAGATCTTGGGATCCAAGTTCCTTCACAATGGCTACACAGATAGATAAAGTGGTTAAGACATATAGAATGCTTTGTTTTATTAGTTGAGGCATTGAGTTTAAAAGTCAGGAGGTTATGTTGCAACTCTTTTAAACTGGTTTGGCCACATCTGGAGTATTGCGTACAGTTCTGGTCACCCCACTATAGAAAGGATATTGACTTGAAGCTTTGCAGAGGGTGCAGAAAAGGTTCATTGGGATGCTGCCTGGTTTAGAGAGCATGTGCTATTCATGGGAGTCAGGATAAACCTGAGTTGTTTTCTCTGGAGCGTTGGAGGCTGAGGGGAGAACCGATAGAGGTTTATAAGATTATGAGAGGCATAGATAGAGTGGACAGAGAGTGTCTGTTTCCCAAGGTTGAAATGTCTAATACCAGAGGGCATGCAATGAAGGTGAGAGGGGTAGGTTCAAAGTGGATGTGAGGGGAAGTATTTTACTCAGAGCATGGGGATGTCTTGAATGTGCTGCCTGTACGGTGCTAGAGGCAAATCCATTAGTGACTTTTAAGAGATGTTTGACAGGCACATGGATGTGAGGAAGATGGCAGGATATGGATATGGTGTAGGTAAGAGTGATTAGTGTTTGGGTGTTTTGATCTGCTTTTTAGCTGTTTCAACACAACCTTGTGGGCCAAATGGCCTATTCCTGTGTTGTACTTTTCTATGTTCTGTGTTTAAAGTGATTTTGATTCCATCAGCGAAATAGTCCAGGGAGGAGTTGAGAAAGAAAATAAATCAGCCATGATTGGTGGAATAGACTCAATGGACTGAAATGCGTGATTTTGTTCCTATGTTTAATAGGCTGAAAGTCTTCCTTTAGAATATTATTTATTTCTATGGTTACAGTCTTAGGAACACCTGAATCTGCAAATATGTTGTTCATCAGAGATGTTCTGGTCGAAAAGGATGGCTCCTCACTAATGTATAGATTTTTTGCCTTGTCCTAAAGGCCTCAACCCAACCTATGTGGTCAGCAATGCTGTAATAACCCCTTCAGTGTGGAGTGCTGCTAGCAGTACAACAATGGGCATCTTGGCCAGTAAATGCTAGAAAAAAGCAGTCTTTTAAAATATTGCACTGTGGATTTTCCAACAATAAAGCAAAGTGGCAAGACGTGCTCTTCGCTTGTACTGAATTTAAAGCTCCAACTTAATTAGAAAAGAAGGAAATAGACCTGTAATGAACAGAGCCTTAATTAAGTATGTGGCTGATGTTAGAAAATCATTAGATGTGACTAGCACATGGCATTGCCTGGTCCAATTTCAAATTGGCTATGATTTCTCAAGAAAACTAGCTGATGTGATCTATGCTTGTTTCTGCACACTAAAATGGGTGCTAATGCTTACAGTTTCTAGGCAGAGTAATGCAGATGCCATAAACTCAGTTGATATTCAGGAAGATGAATATGCCCTGTGTACGATAGTTGGAGTCAAGAGAGATTTTTAGAAACTTGCCAGCTTTTACTTTTTATGATTTCGATCCTTCGAGACTTCCGTTGGTGTAGCTTTAGCTAAAGCCGTTCTTCCATGGTAAGGCCCCAATCCCAGGCAAAGGGAAAGGATGCACGCAAGCCTCCCACCGGCTGTCGCTATTAAACGCTGTCACGGGATTTCTAGCGTTTCTCCTGGTGCGTCTGAAGGGGTTGTTCCCCAGACCCTCTTTTATCCTTACGTACGGGGTCTCAGATGTCAATCAGGTTGGGATGATGCAATCCCTCAACCAGCCCACTCTGGTCATCCCCTGAGGGCTTCAATGAATAGTACTGTACTCAATACACAATTCCGTCTCCAAGAGACAATAGCCGTTATCAATGGTTCCGTCTTGCTGAGGCCAGGGCACATTCCAAACTCTGTGTATTCTGGATGTCTCTCTCTCATTTCCTGGGTCCCAGACCCGAATTAATAGCGATCTTGCGATTCTCACAAAGGAGGGGGCTACTTTGTACCTTTCGGCCCCTCAGAGTTGTGGCACATTCGTAACAGTCTACAGGAGCAACCGGTCCATGGCAGATGCCATCTCATTGGCTCTTCACTCAAACATGAAATACCTGTACAGCAAAGATGCTCTTTACTGACTTCAGCTCTGCATTCAATACCATCATCCTCTCAAAACTAATCGATAAACTCCAAGACCTTGGCCTCAATACCTCCTTGTGCAATTAGATCCTCAAATTACCTCACTAGCAGACCACAGCCAGTTGGGATTGGCAACAACATCTCCACGATCTTCATCAGAACTGGTGCACCACAAGGCTGTGTGCTTTGCCCCTGCTCTTCTCACTTTATGCTTATCAAGTCAAGTCACTTTTTATTGTCATTTCGACCATAACTGCTGGTACAGTACATAGTAAAAATGAGTCAACGTTTTTCAGGACCACGCAGTACAAAAACTAAACTGAAATATGTTAAAAAACAACACAGAAAAAAATTACACTAGACTACAGACCTACCCAGGACTGCATAAAGTGCACAAAACAGTGCAGGCATTACAATAAATAATAAACAGGACAATAGGGCAGTAAGGTATCAGTCCAGGCTCTGGGTATTGAGGAGTCTGATAGCTGGGGGAAGAAACTGTTGCATAGTCTGGTTGTGAGAGTCTGAATGCTTCGGTGCCTTTTCCCAGATGGCAGGAGGGAGAAGAGTTTGTATGAGGGGTGCCTAGGGTCCGTCATAATGCTGTTTGCTTTGCAGATGCAGCGTGTAGTGTAAACGTCCGTAATGGCGAGTAGAGAGACCCCGATAATCTTTTCAGCTGACCTCATTATCCGCTGCAGGGTCTTGCGATCTGAGATGGTGCAATTTCCAAACCAGGCAGTGATGCAGCTGCTCAGGATACTCTCAATACAACCTCTGTAGAATGTGATGAGGATGGGGGGTGGAAAATGGACTTTACTCGGCCTTCGCAGAAAGTAGAGATGCTGCTGGCTTTCTTTGCTATGGAGCTGTTGTTGAGGGACCAGGTGAGATTCTCCGCCAGGTGAACACCAAGAAATTTGGTGCTTTTAATGATCTCTACTGAGGAGCAGTCGATGTTCAGCGGGGAGTGGTCGCTCCGTGTTTTCCTGAAGTCAACAACCATCTCTTTTGTTTTGTTCACATTAAGAGACAGGTTGTTGGCTCTGCACCAGTCTGTTAGCCACTGCACCTCCTCTCTGTAAGCTGACTCGTCGTTCTTGCTGATGAGACCCACCACGTTCGTGTCATCGGCGAACTTGATGATGTGGTTCGAGCTGTGCATTGCAGCACAGTCATGGGTCAGCAGAGTGAACAGCAGTGGACTGAGCACACAGCCCTGGGGGGCCCCCGTGCTCAGTGTGATGGTGTTGGAGATGCTGCTCCCAATCCGGACTGACTGAGGTCTCCCAGTCAGGAAGTCTAGGATCCAGTTGCAGAGCCCAGTAGGCTCAGCTTTCCAATCAGTTTCTGAGGGATGATTGTGTTGAATGCTGAACTGAAGTCTATGAACAGTATGTGTCTTTTTTGTCCAGGTGGGTTAGGGCCAGGTGGAGGGTGATGGCAATGGCGTTTGGGACGGTACGTGAACTGCAGGGGTCCAGTGAGGGGGGCAGCAGAGTCTTGATATGCCTCATGACGAGCCTCTCGAAACACTTCATGATGACGGATGTAAGTGCAACGGGACAGTAGTCATTTAGGCAGGACACTGAAGACTTCTTCAGCACGGGGACGATGGTGGCGGCCTTGAGGCACGTTGGAATGGTGGCGCTGCTCAGGGAGATGTTGAAGATGTCAGTGAGAACATCTGCTAGCTGGTCTGCACATCCTCTGAGCACTCTGCCAGGGATATTGTCCGGTCCAGCAGCCTTCCGTGGGTTGACTCTGCACAGGGTTCTTCTCACATCGGCTACAGTGAGACCAGGTAAGCACAACTTCAATGCCATATTCAAATTTGCTGATGATACCACTGTAGCAGGCCAAATGAAAGGGGGTGATCAATCAGAATACAGGAGGGAAATTGAAAATCTGGCTGAGTGGTGTCATAACAAGAATCTCTCATTCAATGCCAGCAAGATTAGACTTAAGGAGAAGGAAATTAGAAGTCCATGAGCCAGTTCTCATTGGAGGATCGGAGGTGGAGAGGGTCAGTAACTTTAAATTCCTGGCTGTTACTATTTCAGAGGACCTGTCCTGGTCCCAGCACACAGTGCAATTACGAAGAAAGCATGGCAATGCCTCGAATTCCTTAGGAATTTGCGAAGATTCGGCATGACATCTAAAACATTGACAAACTGCTGTAGATGTGTAGTGGAGAGTATGTTGACTGGCTGCATCACAGCCTGGTATGGAAATACCAATGCCCTTGAGTGGAAAATTCTACAAAAGGCAGCAGATACGGACTAGTCCATCATGAGCACATCGACATGAAACGCTGTTGTAGAAAAGTAGCATCCGTCATCAGAGACTCCCACCACCGAGGTCATGCTCTTTCTTGCTGCTGCCACCAGAAAGAAGGTGCAAGAGCCACCACCAGTTTTAGGAAACAGTTACTACTTGACAAACATCAGGCTCTTGAACACTTGCCCCAACATTGAAATGTCAGTGACTCTTCATCTCATGTTCTCGATATTTATTGCTTATTTATTTATAATATTGTTTCTTCTTTTTGCATTTGCACAGTTTGTCATCTTCTGCACTCTGGTTGAAAGCCCTAGTTCATTGATTATGCTGAGATTACTATTCTATAGATTTACCGAGTATCTGCAAGAAAATGAATCTCAGAGTTGTAAATGGTGACATATATGTACATTCACAATAAATTTACTTTGTACTTTCCCTTCCAGACACATAGAAAACATACAGTACAATACAGGCCCTTCGGCTCACAAAGCTGTGCTGAACATGTCCCTACCTTAGAACTACCTAGGCTTTACCCATAGTCTATTTTTCTAAGCTCCATGTAGCTATTCAGGAGTCTCTTAAAAGACCCTATTGTATCTGCCTCCACCACCACTGCTGGCAGCCCAATCCATGCACTTGCCACTCTTTGCATAAAAAAAAACTTACCCCTGACATCCCCTCAGCATCTTTTTCAAAGCACCTTAAAACTATGCCCTGTCGTGTTAGCCATTTCAGCCCTGGGAAAAAGCCTCTGACTGTCCACACGATCGATACCTCTCATTATCTTATACACCTCTATCAGGTCACCTCTCATCCTTCGTCACTCCGAGGAGAGAAGGCCGAGTTCATTCAACCTATTCTCATAAGGCATGCTCCCCAATCCAGGCCACATCCTTGTAAATCTCCTCTGCACCCTTTCTATGATTTCTGCGTCCTTCCTGTAGTGAGGCAACAAGAATTGAGTACAGTACTCCAAGTGGGGTCCGACCAGGGTCCTATATAGCTGCAACATTACCTCTCGGTTCTTAACTCAATCCCATGATTGATGAAGGCCAATGCACTGTATGCCTTCTTAACCACAGAGTCGACCTGCATAGCAGATTTGAGTGTCCTATGGTCTCGGACCCCAAGATCCCTCTGATCCTCCAGACTACCAAGAGTCTTACCATTAATATTGTACTATATTCTGCCATCATATTTGACCAACCAAAATGAAACACCTCACAATTACCTGGGTTGAACTCCATCTGCCACTTCTCAGCCCAGTTTTGCATCCTATCAATCTCTGACAGCCCTTCACACTATCCACAACACCCCCAACCTTTGTGTCATCAGCAAACTTACTAACCCATCCCTCCACTTCCTCATCCAGGTCATTTATAAAAATCACAAAGAGTAAGGGTTCCAGAACAGATCCCTGAGGCACACCACTAGTGACCAACCTCCATGCAGAATATGACCTGTCTACAATGACTCTTCGCCTTCTGTGGGCAAGCCAGTTCTGGATCCATAAAGCAATGTCCCCTTGGATCCCATGCCTCCTTACTTTCTCAATAAGCCTTGCATGGTGTATCTTATCAAATGCCTTGCTGAAATGCATACACTGTGCACTTCACCTACGGCTCTACCTTCATCAATGTCTTTAGTCACATCCTCAAAAAATTCAATCAAGCTCGTAAGGCATGACCTGCCTTTGACAAAGCCATGCTGACTATTCCTAATCATATCATGCCTCTCCTAATGTTCATAAATCCTGCCTCTCAGGATCTTCTCCATCAACCACTGAAGTAAGACTCACTGGCCTATAATTTCCTGGGTTTTCCCTGCTCCCTTTCTTGAATAAGGGAACAACATCCACAACCCTCCAATCCTCTGGAACCTCTCCCATCCCCATTGATGATGCAAAGATCATTGCCAGAGGCTCAGCAATCTCCTCCCTTGCCTCCCACCGTAGCCTGGGGTACATCCCGTCTGGTCCCGGTGACTTATCCAACTTGATACTTTCCAAAAGCTCCAGCACATCCTCTTTCTTAAAATCTACATTCTCAAGCTTTTCAGTCCACTATGACTCATCCCTACCATCGCCAAGATCCTTTTCCATAGTGAATACTGAAGCAAAGTATTCATTGAGTACCTCTGCTATCTCCTCCGGTTCCAAAAACAATTTTCCACTGTCACACTTGATAGATCCTATTCTTTCACATTTTATCCTCTTGCTCTTCATGTACTTGTAGAATGCCTTGGTATTTTCCTTAATTCTGTCTGCCAAGGCCTTCTCATGGCCCCTTCCAGCTCTCCTAATTTCTTTCTTAAGCTCCTTCCTGCTAGCCTTATCATTTTCTAGATCTCTATCATTACCTAGTTTTTTGAACTTTTCATAAGCTCTTCTTTTCTTCTTGACTAGACTGATAACAGTGTTGGCTTGTGGCCTAGTGGATAAGGCATTGGTCTAGTGATTTGAAGGTCACTGGTTCGAGCCTCAGCTGAGGCAGCATGTTGTGTCCTTGAGCGAGGCACTTAACAATACATTGCTGTGCGGCGACACCAGTGCCAAGCTGCTTGTGTCCTAGTGCCCTTCCCTTGAACATCGGTGGTGTGGAGAGGGGAAGGCTTGCAGCTTGGGCAACTGCCGGTCTCCCATACAACCCTGCCCAGGCCTGTGCCCTGGAAACCTTCCAAGGCTCAAATTCATGGTCTCACGAGACTAACGGATGCTTATGTATAGGTTTACAACAGTCTTTGGCACCACGGTTCCTGTACCATCCTTTCTCTGTCTCATTGGAACGTACCTATGCAGAACTCCACGCAAATAAGCCATGAACATTTGTCACATTTCCTTTTGTTTGATTTTCTGCGCAAAGGCATTGATGCTCCCATACTGAAATGCAGCTAGTCAATACACTGAGTTTTATGCTGCGGTACTATATCCTGGATGGTAGCACCTGGAACAATTTGTGGTTGGGGTGACTCGGGTCCCTAATGATCCTTTGGGCCCTTTTTACACGGTTCACATTTACAGATGCATTGCGCTGTCTGCACCACTCTGCAGAGTCTTGCGATTGATGGAAGTACAGGTAGTGATGCAGCTAGTCAGGATGCCCTCAATTGTGCCCCTGTAGAAAAATCTTAGGATTTAGGGACCCATAACAAACTTCTTCAATTGTCTGAGTTGAAAGAGGCACTGTTGTGCCTTCTCCACCACAAGCTGGTTTGTACAGACCACGTGAGATAGTTGGTAATGTGCATGCTGAGAAACTTGAAGCTGTTCATCCTCTCGGGGTTCCGGTGACATCATCATCCAGAATGGCAGCTTAAGTCAATAGCTCCTCCAAAAAAACACATATTTTGCCCCGTTAACCCATCAAATATAGGATTTTTTGAAAGTATTTGAACTGAAAAGAGGGGCAAGAATGGGGGAAAAAATGGAAATTAAAAAAGCCACACTGCAGAGCCTGTGGACGAGAGGAGTGCAGTGAGTGGCTCTCCTACCCAACCGCGTGCTAGTGAGGCTGACGATGGGCCTTGTTCAGGTGAAGTGGCAAATATATGATAAAAATTTTGAAAGTGATACAAGAGTTCCAAAAAGATATAAAACAGCAGCTACATGATATTAAGTCAGAGCTCGCCAACGTCAGTCAAAAAATAGTGGTGGCAGAGACTTGAATTGAGAAGGCGGTAGATCGCATGCAAAACATGGAACAGATGCTAAGTAAAACGATCAAAATATTAAATCAACAAGAAAGTAAACTGCTTGACCTGGGGGGAAGATTACAGCGGAAAAATAACAGGATATACAATGTTCCCGAAGGAGCAGAAGGTTTGTCTATGACAGAGTTTGTAGGAAAGTTGCTGCGGGATGCGCTGGAGATTCCTCCAACTATGGAGCTGGAAATTGAGAGGGCACATCGTGCGATCGTCCCATGGCCTACCCGAGACAGAGAAGATAAGCCATGCTCAATCATAATTAGATTCCTTTGATACAGTACCAAGGTGGAGATTCTATGAAGGGCCTGGGGTAAGAAGAGAGTGTTTTTAGATGGTAAATTAATATATTTTGATCAAGATTACCCCCTCCCCCGCAGTCCTGCAGAAACATAAAGAATACCCTGAAGTAAAGTGAATACTAAAGCAAGAAAGGATTAGATTTCAAACTCCGTAGCCTGCCAAACTTTGAGTGTTTTATCAAGATGGGATCCAACCGTATCAGACAATGGAAGAGGCGACTACACACATGAAGGCCAGAGGGTTGCCTGTCAGCGTGATCAAACTGAGGGAAAGCCTGGCAGAGGAATTATCCCGCTCTGCTTGGGAAATAGTACGAGAATCGAGAAAGCAGGAGACAGGAGGAGGGCGAAAGAAGTATATCAGGAAGAGCCTGGGAGTTTTCCAAAGACAGCCCACACCCTCTTCAGAAGAGCCATAAGGTTTGGCTAACTTTAAAAATGTTGAGAAGCTAAACGGAAGCAAAAAAAGGATGGTGATATACCTATCTCGAGAAATACTTATTATAATGTGGATATTATATTACCCAGTTATTCTTTATTCACTCACTTACTCCTTTTTCCCCACCAAAATGAGAATATACCTATATATATATGTGTGTGTGTGTGTGTGTGTGTGTGTATTTGTTCACTGACTTTTATGAATACTGCAATGAGGGCCCCAACTCGCAGGTAGGAGGGGCTATCCCCCACAGCTAGACATTTCCTCTAGCTCAACCCAGGGTAATCTACTAGAGACCTCAGCCTTGGAATCACACCTTTGTTGCCTTTGTTGTTATTATTTGTGTTTCTTGGTTCTTATTTGTTTAGGGAGTCAATCGATTAAGTTTTATTCTGCTAATTTCAATGATACATTGACAGATAAATACAGATGGCTAAGGACAAAGTAAAATTCATTTCTTTTAATGTCAATGGGCTATTAAATCCAATCAAATGTAATAGAATTCTATCCAAAATGAAAAAAGAACAAGCCCATGTAGTATATTTACAGGAAAATTACTTAAGTGATAATGACCACAGAAAACTAAAGAGAATGGGCTTCACTAATTTGTTTCTCTCCTCATATAAATCAAGACATAGGAGAGGAATTGCTATTCTTATCTCAAGTAAGCTAAATTTTGAAAAAGTATTCGAAATGGGAGAGAAGGAGGGCAGATATATTCTGGTAGGGGGAATTTAGATGGAAATTCAGTTACTCTATTGAATATATACGCACCCCTGAAAAGTGATATTGCTTTCTTTCAGAAAATTACTGACATTATAACAGAAACAGAAGGTCTCCTGTTATGTGTGGGAGACTTAAATTTACAGTTACAACCAAAGTTAGACTCTTCCAATAGAAAAACTTATGAAACAAAATCCTTACATAAGGAAGTTAATACACTTTTTGAGGATGTTGGTTTAATTGATATATGGAGGGACCTTTTCCCTGACAGAAGGGATTACACTCATTATTCTGCTCCCCATTCTGTATATACAAGAATAGACTATTTCATAACATTTGGAAAAGACAAAGACAAAATAAATACCTGTGGAATTGGGACAATAGATATAAGTGACCATGCACCTATATATTTATCTGTTGATTTTGACCTACAACCAAAGAATACTATTTGGAAACTAAATTCAAGTCTGCTCAATGATCCGTATTTTAAGGAATAAATTAAAAGAAGAAATTGGTCTGTACTTAGAATTCAATGCTAATGGAGAGGTTTCACCTCTCATTTTATGGGATACTCTGAAGGCTGTCTTAAGAGGGAAAGTTATAGCGATATCTTCATATAAGAAAAAAATAAGGAATAAAACATTAGAGGAATTACAAAATAGGCTGAAGGAACTAGAGAGAAAACACAAATTGAATCTGGCACAGGACACATTAGAGGAAATTAAGAAAATTAGCAATGAAATTAATAGTTTGGCTATGCAAGAAATCAAGAAAAATATAATGTTTCTGAAACAGAGACATTATGAAAGTGGATCAAATCTATGAAAATACTGCCGTGGAAACTGAAAAAAAAAGATAGCAGAAAATACAATTCATAGACTTAGGGATCCAAGAACAAAAATGATAAAAAATAAGCTAAGTGAAATTCAAGAAGCTTTTGAAGTGTTTTACAAAACTCTATATTCCAAAGTTCCAGGGGGAAGCGTAACCCAAATTGACACCTCCCTGAATTTTCTACAGTTACCCACTTTAAGCAAAGAACAAAATAGAATGATGACTGCTGACATATCTGACGTTGAATTAAAAGCTGCAATTAGTAGGCTTAAATTAAGCAAGTCACCAGGATCAGATGGGTATACGGCAGAGTGGTACAAATAATTTAAAAATGAGTTAAATCCTGTTTTACTCCCCACACTGAACTGGGCTCTAAAAAAGGCATAAATGCTACCCAGTTGGAAGGAAGTGATAATCTCAGCTATACTGAAAGAAGGCAAGGATAAAATGGAATGCGGGTCATTTTGACCAATATCCATTCTTAATGTAGATTATAGATTATTTACCTTCATCATGGCCAAACAATTGGAGGAGTTTCTACCGATACTGATACGTAACGATCAAGCAGGTTTTATATGACAATGCCAAACACAAGACAATATATGAAGGACACTTCACATTATGGATCATATACAAAAAAATAGAATTGAAGCAATAGTGATAAGCGTGGTCGCTGAAAAGGCATTTGATTTGGTTAATTGGAATTTTCTTTACAGTGTTTTACATAGATTTGGTTTCCAAGACACAATTATTAAAACTATATAGACACTATATGACAACCCTACTGCTAGGATTAAAATCAATAGATATTTATCAAATAGTCTTACCCTAGAAAGGGGCACGAGACAGGGTTGTGCATGGTCACCGCTACTCTTCGCATTATATCTGGAACCATTAGCTTAATACATCAGACAAAATAAAGATAGCAGGGGAATTACTATTAAAGGGACAGAGCATTAATTGGCTTGTTACACAGATGACATTTTGACCTATCTAGGGCAACCAACATATTCTTTACCTAAATTGATGCAATCCTTTGAACAATATGGTCAATTATCAGGATACAAGATCAACATAGATAAAACCCAATTACTTTCATATAACTATAGCCCACCAAGAGAAATTGAAAGGAGATACCCCTGGGCATGGCAAACAGAGTCTTTCAAATATTTGGGCATCATTATGCCAAAAGATTTGGCAAAATTATCAGAATGCAATTATCAGCCTTTATATATTAAAAAGAAAGATATGGCAAGATGGAACCTGATTCCTTTTTTTAATCTCAGTTCAAGGATTGAATCTATTAAAATGAGTATACTGCCGAGCCTGTTATACCTATTCCAGACCCTACCAATGGAGATTAATCAAAATCAATTCAATGAATGGAACAAGATTTTAGAGTTCATCTCAAAACTTTGCAATTAGAGATTTACCTTTTCTTAGAGATTTCTTTTTGCAGCACAGTTGGGAGCTGTGATATGTTGGTGCAACCCATCATATGACGCTCAATGGAAAAACATTGAGGGGCGGTTACTTCCTATCCCCATATAAGTAATTTTGGCTGATAACAACCTGCAAAGGTACATAAATACTATTGATAACCCATGGGTGAAATTGACACTTAAAATATGGAAAACTACCATAAAAGAATATAATCTAGAGGGAGATATTGCAATTCTTAAATGATGTGCATATGACTTAGATTTTACGCCAAATAAACTGGATGCTAGATTTAAAGACTGGACAGCTAAAGGAATAACAGTTCTTTGCAACATAATGAAGGAAGGAACACTGTTCAGTTTTGAAATGCTTAAAGAAAAACAGTTATTAGAAAAACAAAATTTTTATCGGTATTTACAGATGCGACAATATGTTAATAGGACACTTTAAAATGTAACCAAGACAAGTACATGCTTGATAGAGCTCTTTAGAAAAGCATATAATTCAGATAACGGTAGTAGAATCATTTCAAGCATGTATAAGGGTTTCGACTTCATACATTAAAACAAAATGGGAGAAGGAAGGAGGGATAATTATATCTGAGGAAGAATGGATAATAATATGGAGGTATCAATGGAAGTGTACCAGTTCACAGAAATGGAGGGAGTTCGGATGGAAAAACTTGATAAGATATTACAGCCTCTCAGAAATCCCATTACAATAGTAATCTCCCTGTTTGCTGGAGAAATTGTGGAAATCAAAATGCAAATCATTATCATATTTTTTGGGACTGCCCTGTTATCAAAGACTATTGGAGGGGAATACACAATGCCCTACAAGATATCTTTAAATGTGAAACACCCTTAGAGAGTAAGACCATATATTTTGGGTATATACCTCGAGAATGGTTGAAAAGAGATAAATATTTAATGAATATACTGTTGGTGGCTGGTAAAAAGACTCTTACTAGGAAATGGTCATCACAGGAGAGCCCAACTTTAAATACATGGATGGAAATTACAATGGACGTTTACAAAATGGAGATAACAGCATCTGTTAATCATAAGCCGGAACAATTTGATTCATGCTGGGAAAAATGTTTTAACTACGTAATGCTTCATAGGCCTGATTTTATTCTCACAAATCAATGAATATATTGTTAAAAAAAAAGATCACTTCCTGCTTGTACATAGTTTTTTTTCCTTTTGCTTGTTTTTTCTTTCCTCTCTTTTCTATAAGTGTATACCTCAGATCCTCAGATAAATATTATGTGGAGATTTGTGACATATATGATTATATGATATATATGTACAATGTCTGAAATACATCTTATGGAAATGTTTGTTTAATGATGAACTTCAATAAAGAAAATAAATTACAAAAAAAAACTGTTCACCCTCTTAAACCCAGATCCATTGATTTTTGATGATCCATTGAGAGGTTATTTTCTTGACACTGCTGTGTCATCGTGATGATTTCTTCTCTGCAGGCTGCCTCATTATTATTTGAGATGAGGCCAATCAGTGTAGTGCTGTCAGCAAATTTAATTAGCAGACAGGAGCTGTGGGTGATGACACAGTGATGATACAGAGAGTAAAGGAGGGGGCTTAGGATACAGCCCTAAGGGGCACCTGTGTTGTGAGTCAGAGGGATGGAGATGAGGGAGCCCACTCTTACAACCTGCTGGGGATCTGACAGGAAGTCCAGGATCCAGCTACACAAGATAGGGTGAATGCCGAGGTCTCTGAGCTTCTTGTTGAGCCCGAAGGGAATTATGGTGTTGAATGCTGAACTGCAATCCAAGAACAGCATTCTCACATGAGCATCCCTCTTTGAATAGATCAGATCAAAGCTTGGAGGTGGGGTTTCTTGATATTCTGGTTTACAATGTGCATTATCATAGTTTACATCTTATGTACTTGTATAAGGGCCATCATTAATAAAGCTGCTCACACTCAAACTCATCTACTCATAAGGATGATATGACTATTTCATAGGTGATTTCTTATCAATGGAAGGTCCTGTATCTATCTAATCCGAGACAGTTTTAAGTCTAGGATAGCCACAAGTTCTTTGTTACTTTCTTTCTTTGTTTTTTTTTCTTTACAATAGAATGAGTTGATCACTGTTACTGTGTTATGAACACCTAATAAAATGGCCAGGACCACAAGTTTTTTGCCTCATTCTTGACTTCTGAATAACCTTTGGATCCTGTCGTCTCCAGATCCAACACAAGCAAGATTTCAGGAAATCCCAATAAGTTCTATAGTTAAATTAAGAGTAAAAGGGTTGCTAGGAGAGAGTAGGTTCCCTTAGATATCTGCAGGGCTGTTTATGTCTTGAGCTAGAAGAGATGGTTGAAATTTTTAACAAATATTTCTTTTTGGTGTTTACAGGGGAGGAATTGCTCAAATGATAAGTGAAATAAGTGGGAGATGCTTTGCAGAACATTCTATAACCAAGTAGGATGCATTTGTAGCCTTACAATGCTTTACTGAGTGCATCCTTAGACTTTGCAGAAGGCTAGAGAAGAAATTGTAGTGGCCCTTGTGGAAATATTTGCCTCATCACTAGCCACTAGTGAAATTCTTGAAGACTGGCAGGTGGCTAATGTTCTGTTGTTAAAGAAGTGTAGGAAAGACAAGTCAGAGAACTACAGGTTGGTCAGCCTGACATCACTGCAAAGGTTTCTGGAGGATTTTCTAAGGGATAGTATCTACCAGCATTTCAATAGACACAGTCTGATTAGGAGTTAGCATAGCTACAATTGTGTTTGGAAAGTCATGATTAACAGATCACTTAGAGTTTTTTTTTGAACAGTTAACCAAAAAGTTAGTTGAGGATAGGGTAGTGGATGTTATTTCTATGGACTTTATCAAGATCTTTGACAAGGTCCTGCATAGTAAGACTGGTCTGAAAGGGCAGATCCCATGGAATCCAGGGAGAGCTAGATTCAATATTGGTTCTTGACAGAAAACAGAAGATGGTGGTTATGTGTTATTGCTTAGAATCGAGGCTGATGACTACCGGTGTGCAGTATAAGTCAGTACTAGACCCGTGTTATTCATTATTTATTTAAATGATTTGGATACAAATGCACATGGCTTGATTAGTAAGTTTGTGGATGACATGAAATTAGGAGGTGTTCATGGTGAAGGTTATTGTAGATTACGGGGGAGTCTTGATCAGTTAGGGAAGTGTGTTAAGGAGCGGAAAATTGAAATAGATTTCAAGACAGACCAGTGTGAGGGGATGCAACATGGAAAGTCAAACTAGCACAGATCTTTGATAACACTATGAATGTTACTGGGGGCGTACTTCAACTGAGGGATCTAGGAGCACAGCTACATAACACACTGAAAGCAGTGTCACAGATAGAGAAGGTGGTGAAAAAGGTGTTTACAATTCTGGCCTTCATCATTCAGGGCACTGAATATAGTTGAATTACTGTGTACAGCTTTTGTCCCTCTGTCATAGGAAAGATGCGTTTGAAGGTGGCACCAGCAAACAATGTGACTAAAGGTGACATCCTTCAGACAGTTCACAAAACTACTTCTTTTACTTCATCTTCCTTCAAATTGATTCTATTACTAAGGTGCAGGCGATTGTAACCTGTGAGTTACATTTTGATGGTGTTCTCTTTGGGCCAATTGAATGATCTGGAACTTTGCTGTGTTCGAGAGAGTTTGGTGAGGTTTGGAGGGGGTTTGGCAGCCTGGAGAGGGGGTGCAAGTCCATGATCAACTTCATTTCTCACCAATCAATGTGTTGAGCAAGATTGAAATCAGTGAGGATGAGAGCAGAAGGTGACCAGGTGTTCAGCACCATCTGCCTGTGTTTGTCTGTTCTCTTCTCTCCCTTACGCTCACTGCTGTCAGAGGAAGGTGCTGCAGTCTTGGGTCTTGGCAATGTTTAATTGTCACAAATTGTAGATTACACTCTGCAGTTCATGTTACATGCATTTCTAGTTACTCCTTTTTTTTATTGCTACTTTGTGTGATTTTGATCAGGGCAGACTGGCTCTGCTGCCTGCATTCAGTAAATGACGTAGCATTAAATTGAACTGAGTTGAACTAAATTGAATGTTCCCAGACTGCTTCAAGGTGTCTGTGGTTTGATATTATATATTCTGTGTGTTTTCCGCCTGTTTTTTGCCATTTGTGCATTTTGGGTGTTTGATGTTTTCTTTGAACGCGTTCCATAGTGTTTCTCGGCAGAGAGTAGGACCACTGAAAGATAAAGGAGGAAACGTGCTTGGAGACAGAAGACGTGGGCATGATCTTAAATTAGTAGGCAACACGAGTGAATCTGTGGATGCTGGAAATAAATAAAAACACAAAATGCTGGCAGAACTCAGCAGGCCAGACAGCATCTGTGGGAGGAGGTAGTGAAGACGTTTTGGGCCGAAACCCTTCATCAGGAGTGAAGTAACATGGGATGGTCAAGGGGGGATAAGGAGCCGGGGGAAGGATGAAGTAGAGAGCTGGGAAGTGATAGGCTTAAGGGAAATGGGCTGGGGGGAAGGTGGAGAATTATGGAAAATAAAAGAGAAAGAAAGGTAGGGAAAAGAGAGAGAAAGAGAACCAGACTAAAATTAGACAATAGACAATAGGTACAGAAGTAGACCATTCGGCCCTTCGAGCCTGCACCGCCATTTTGAGATCATGGCTGATCATCTACTATCAATACCCGGTTCCTGCCTTGTCCACATATCCCTTGATTCCCCTATCCATAAGATACCTATCTAGCTCCTTCTTGAAAGCATCCAGAGAATTGGCCTCCACTACCTTCCGAGGCAGTGCATTCCAGACCCCACAACTCTCTGGGAGAAGAAGTTTTTCCTTAACTCTGTCCTAAATGACCTACCCCTTATTCTCAAACCATGCCCTCTGGTATTGGACTCTCCCAGCATCTGGAACATATTTCCTGCCTCTATCTTGTCCAATCCCTTAATAATCTTATATGTTTCAATCAGATTCCCTCTCAATCTCCTTAATTCCAGCATGTACAAGCCCAGTCTCTCTAACCTCTCTGTGTAAGACAGTCCAGACATCCCACAAATTAACCTCGTGAATCTACGCTGCACTTCCTCTACAGCCAGGATGTCCTTCCTTAACCCTGGAGACCAAAACTGTACACAATACTCCAGGTGTGGTCTCACTAGGGCAAGGATTTCCTTGCTCTTGTACTCAATTCCCTTTGTAATAAAGGCCAACATTCCATTAGCCTTCTTCACTGCCTGCTGCACTTGCTCATTCACCTTCAGTGACTGATGAACAAGGACTCCTAGATAATCTGCCTTCCTGTTCTTACTCCCAAAGTGGATAACCTCACACTTATTCACATTAAACGTCATCTGCCAAGTATCTGCCCACTCACCCAGCCTATCCAAGTCACTCTGAATTCTCCTAACATCCTCATCACATGTCACACTGCCACCCAGCTTAGTATCATCAGCAAATTTGCTGATGTTATTTTTTATGCCTTCATCCAAATCGTTAACGTAAATGGTAAACAGCTGTGGTCCCAATACCATGCCCTGCGGTACCCCACTAGTCACCACCTGCCATTCCGAGAAACACCCATTCACCGCTACCCTTTGCTTTCTATCTGCCAACCAGTTTTCTATCCATGTCAATGTCTTCCCCCCGATGCCTTGAGCTTTGATTTTACCCACCAATCTCCTATGTGGGCCCTTATCAAATGCCTTCTGAAAATCGAGGTACACTACATCCACTGGATCTCCCCCATCTAACTTCCTGGTTACATCCTCGAAAAACTCCAACAGATTAGTCAAGCATGATTTACCCTTGGTAAATCCATGCTGGCTCGGCCCAGTCCTATCATTGCTATCTAGATATGCCACTATTTCATCCTTAATAATGGACTCTAGCATCTTCCCCACCACCGATGTCAGGCTGACAGGTCGATAGTTCTCTGTTTTCTCCCTCCCTCCTTTCTTAAAAAGTGGGATAACATTAGCCATTCTCCAATCCTCAGGAACTGATCCTGAATCTGAAGAACATTGGAAAATGATTACCAATGCATCCGCAGTTTCTAGAGCCACCTCCTTTAGTACCCTAGGATGCAGACCATCTGGACCTGGGGATTTGTTAGCCTGCAGTCTACTCATCACCGTTTCCTTCCTAATGTCAATCTGTTTCATTTCCTCTGTTACCCTATGTCCTTGGCCCATCCATACATCTGGGAGATTGCTTGTGTCTTCCTTAGTGAAACCAGATCTAAAGTTGATGCACCATCAATAACTCACACTGAGACGTAAGGCGAGATATCGGCTTTTATTGACTGGAAGAAGGAACCAGGAGTGAGTGTCCATCATACTATGTCCTGGAGACTGAGGCCGAGCGTCAGGCCTCAGATCGCCTTTATACAGGGGCCTGTGGGAGGAGCCACAGGAGCAGTCAGCAGGGGGCGTGTCCAGACAGGCACATAGTTCACCACAAAAGTACTCAATAAATTCTTCTGCCATTTCTCTGTTTCCCATAACAATTTCACCCAATTCATTCTTCAAGGGCCCAACATTGTTCTTAACTATCTTCTTTCTCTTCACATACCTAAAAAAGCTTTTGCTATCTTCCTTTATATACCTGGCTAGCTTGCGTTGTTACCTCATTTTTTCTCCCCGTATTGCCTTTTTAGTTAAGTTCTGTTGTTCCTTAAAAACTTCCCAATCATCTGTCCTCCCACTCACCTTAGCTCTGTCATACTTCCTGTTTTTTTAATGCTATGCAATCTCTGACTTCCTTTGTCAACCACTGTGGCCCCTTTTCCCCCTTTGAATCCTTCCTTCTCTGGGGGATGAACTGATTTTGCACCTTGTGCATTATTCCCAAGAATACCTGCCATTGCTGTTCCACTGTCTTTTCTGCTAGAATCTCCATCCAGTCAAAATTATAGATAGGGATGGGGTAAGGGGGGGGCAGGGGTATCAACGGAGGTCAGTGAGTTGGATGTTCATGCCAGCAGGTAGGAGACTACCTAGGCGGAAGATAAGGTATTGCTCCATCGACCTGCGTGTGGTCTCATCTTGACGGTAGAGGAGGCCATGGACAGACATATCGGAGTGGGAGTAGTCTGTGGAATTGAAGTGTGTGGCCACAGGGAGATCCCGCCACTGCTGGAGAACTGAGCGCCGGTGTTCGGCAAAACGGTCTCCCAGTCTGTGGCAGGTCTCCCCAATGTATAAATGGCCACATCGGGAGCACCGGATACAGTATATCACCCCAGTTGATTCGCAGGTGAAGTGGTGCCTCACCTGAAAGGACTGTCTGGGGCCTAGGATGGTGGTGAGGGAATAAGTGTGGGGGCAGGTGAGGCACTTCTTCCATTTGCGGGGATGTGCCCAGGGAGGTCGGTGGGGATGGATGGAGGGGATGATGGACAAGGGAGTCATATAGGGAGCGATCCCTGCGGAAAGTTGAGAGTGGGGGGAGGAGGGGAAGATGTGGCTGGTGGTAGGATCCCGTAGGAGGTGGCGGAAGTTACGGAGGATTATATGTTGGCATGAACATTAAACTCACAGACCTCCGTTGATACCCCTGCCCCCCTGATGCACCATCAATAACTCACACTGAGACGTAAGGCGAGATATCGGCTTTTATTGACTGGAAGAAGGAACCAGGAGTGAGTGTCTATCATACAATGTCTTGGAGACTGAGGCCGAGCGTCAGGCCGCAGATCTCCTTTATACAGGGGCCTGTGGGAGGAGCCACAGGTGCAGTCAGCAGGGGCGTGTCCCGACAGGCACATAGTTCACCACACCCCCTTACCCCATCCCTACTGTAATTTTAGATTGGTTCTCTTTCTCTCTTCCCCCCCCCTCACTATAATTTCTCCCCCCAGCCCTACCTTTCTCTTTTATTTCCCATAATTCTCCACCTTCCCCCAGCCCATTTCCCTTCAGCCTATCACTTCCCAGCTCTCTACTTCATCCCCCCGACCATCCCATGTTACTTCACTCCTGATGAAGGGTTTTGGCCCGAAACGTCGTCACTACCTCCTCCCATAGACGCTGTCTGGCCTTCTGAGTTCTGCCAGCATTTTGTGTTTTTCTTAAATCAGTACTTTGTGTCAGTATTTACCATGGAGAAGTACTTGGAGGAGAGTGAGATCTGTGTGGAGTGTGCTATGCGTTAGGGCATTTTGATACAAAGAAAAGGGTAGTGTTAAGTCTCTTAAAGAAATTAAGTCCCCCAGGGACTGGTGATATGCACCACAGGTTATTGAGACAGGCAAGAGATGAGATTGCTGGGGCCTTCACCAATATCTTCATGCCCTGTTAGCGATAGGCAAGTAGTTACTATTGTTCCATTATTTAACAGGAAATAAGGATAATAGGGAGTCTCACATCAGTGGTAGGGAAGCAGTTAGAGAGGATTCTAGGGATAGGACTTATGAGGACTTGGAAAACCATGGCCTAGTTAGGGACCATCTGCATAGCTTTGTGCGGAACAATTTGTGACTTACTAACTCTACTTTTTTAAGGAGATGATGAAGGTGATAATACCTGGGGATTTCAAAATTCAGGTAGATTGGGAAAATCAGGTTGGGGCAGGATCCCAAGACAAGGAAATGGGGCTGAGAAGGAAAATACGATGGAATGGCCTCACTGCTCCTATGTCTTATGGCTTTATTCAAGGCTGAGCAGTGAAAGCTGACTACATGGATTGTAGATGGATAAGGTCTGTTATGGGTGACTCATCCAGAAAATTAAGATACAAGGGATCCATGGTGACTTGGGCAGTTTGGACACTATTACTGGCAAAAACCTTTAACAGTGGTGATGTGCAGAGGTTTGCCAGGATTCTTCCCTGAATTAAAAGACGTGCGATGAAGAGAGCTTAAAAATAGGCTGTTTTTTTCTGGAGCATCGGAGGCTGAGGGGAGAACTGATCGAAATCTATAAGATTTGCAAGGTATAGACAGACAGCCTGGATAATTTTTTTTCCAAAATCTGTGCCATTACTTTTCTGTTCTTGGGCCTGTCACTCAAAATTATACATGCAGAAGACCAAAGATAGCACAATTAATAGAACAGAGTTTGTGAATGTAACATGCTTAAAGGTTAGTTCAAAGGAAAATGGTAATCAGTGGATCCTACTCAAGATAAAGATACTTTTGTAGAGTAGGAACAAAAAGAAACAGGGGATTTTGTGGTTTAATCTGTGGGGATTTTGCCAACAACAAGAGGCTATAAGGAGGAGTTGAATTTTCTGAAGAACACTGTAACAAGAGGTAAGCTTTCTTTAAATCAAGAGGATATGATCCATAGTAGTTCTGATAGGAGACTCCACATGCTAGTACTTGCTCAAGTAGATTTGCTTTCAGTTTTTCAAAAGCAGATTTCACATTTGTATGGCTGGCAACTCAATAGCCTCATCCCAAGAATAAGGTGAAACAATATGTCTGATTTAAAAAAATCAAAACTTTCATTGTATTCATTTGAAACTTGGTTGTCAGAAATTTTCACGATCAGCTTATCTCCTATATCTGTTTAAGGAGTATTAATTTTTGAATTATATTATCAAAGTCTTCCTTGACTAAAGGCATCAAATTATGAACAGGTATTTTAAACATGACAGCATTTACAATAAAAATTTATTGATGCTTTACACATACATGCTCAAAATAATGAGATTTATTACATCAGCAACTACATCACCATTATTGAATATTGGACAAAGATACTGAATTAATAGTGAGTTGTTACAGAAGCAGAAATTGTTCAATGGATGTGCTACATATTGTGGCATCCTCGAATGAGATAATTTGAACAGATTAATGTGGCATGCAAACCATTATGTTGACAGTCCATTGACAGAATGGACCCAATAGTGCAATTAAACAATAGGCCATATATATGTGTGTAATGTCACACACAATTACAGTAGTTCTTTAGTTCATAAGCACTAGAAAATACATTTTACAATCTAACAGAAGCTGAAATACAGCTGATTTCGAGATCTTAAGCCAGCAATTCAAATTGGCCACATACACATTTTAATTTTCTAAAAGAAATGTACTGCTTTTCTTGGCAACAAGCAATCATAGCCTTTGCAGAGATCATAATCAGAGTTTGATATTGTGCACACAGTCTTTCCAAATGGGAATGTGACTAAATGTGAGGCAGGTGACCAAGCTTGGTTCCCAAAGCTGCAAACTATTCTTGCACAGCGACACAATCCAGGACACTACCTTTAAATATGCAAATGATTTTCAGTTCTATTACCATATGGCTGTCACATGGTTACAAGTCCTTTTGTTTTAAATTGCAAATGTTCAGTTTTGCTATCCTTGTTTTTCACCTGTAATCAATCATCCACATCAGGGAGTTCTCACAGTAAAACATCAAGATCAATAAAAATAAATCATTGACTTTGGTGTGAACCGAGCACTCAGCTGCAGCATACCAGGAGGAGTTTGTTCAGCTCTTGCCTGAGTTTAAGCTGATGACTGATCTGTGAAGGCTTTATGAATCTAGTGTTAGACTGATTGAAGCCAATCAGTAAGTTCTGCTAGATGTTTTAGATCCAGTAGGTCTGACAACTCTGATCGGAGACACTCCAAGAGTTTACAGAATATGACAACTGACTTCCAACCATCCTGCTGAGTCAAAGTTCAAGCATTATCTCTGTAGCAACTAATGATTGGGGAAAAGTCAAAGAAATGAAAATATAATTTTAATAGTTTTATGTGCATGCAACAGTTCTCAATGTTTGCTTGCAGCAGCCCCCAAGGTACTAATCTTTAATTCCTTGTGATTCCAGGACAAGCCTATCTAGACCTTTAAGCATTTTTGACCTTTATCATGTTACACCTGGTGAGGATATTATCTAGCCAACAGGATAAGGACAAAGTACTAACTGTTGTACTTCAATTTTCTTTGCCTTTTATTGACAACCCGTACTTGCTGGAAAGCCTTTCCAATTACTACACAAATTACTTTAGAGCATTATATTTAAACAAATCCTTTTAAATCGGTGTTGTATATTAGTTTGTACAATTGAAAAGTGAGAATTCCCTTGTCGTTCAAACCTCAGAAGGGTGAAAGTGCTCTCTACAATAAAAATCCCGAATAGACTAAAGCTTTTGTGGATCATTTTCTGGTTTCTATCAATGAAGGGTTTGGTATCACTCTACCAAAAGGTGTAAGGAACGCAAGTTACAAGTGAAACTTTATACAAGAAGAGAACATTATGATGTGCATTTAATGAGAAATCATTACGATTATTTTTGAGCCAATTATGATACTATGGGTGATAATGCAGCATTTAAATACAATGTTGGTTAGCAATCGAAGAGAAGAGTTGCACAAATCTTTTTCTAAAAGACTGTGGCTGTGAAGAAAATTCATTTATAAAATCCATTAAATATGCTGCAAAATGCTTAGTGAATCAGACTAAAACATATTTAACATTCTAAAATTAACATTCAGTTACCACTGAAGAATACCTGAGTTTTCTGAATACACATTACAATGATCTTAATCTTATCTTTGCTTTACAACAAGTATCATTCATACTGCAATTAAATGACTCTCCTGAGGCAAATTCAGTTATTAGCTTGATTATTAAGAGGTCTGCAGAAGCTCAATAAATAACAATGATATTCATAATAATCTGAAACTATGGGTAGTGTTTCATCTAACAGGAGGCATATTTGACAATGAATCATATTTGTGAGTTTTTTCTTTTAATTTATTTGCAGGATGAATGGCACCCAAGGGTGTGTTTAAACTGACTGCTTAGACCAGAGTCAACATTTATAGAATGCTATTTTTTTTCTTAAATTAAAAAGAGCATTTAATACAGATGATTGAAGTGCTGCATGAAGGATTGCTGTTGGTTAACAAAGGCTGCATTAATCTTCGTAAAGAGACACAGTAGTCTTGGACTGATCAAGCCCATGCTCCATGTGTTCAAAGCTCTGAAAAAGGACAAAATCACATCATCAGCTATAAGGATCATGCATCTTTCCTGCACAAAATTAAAAATACTTAAATTTAAAATGTCCCTCTCTTAAGTTATTCAAAGTTCAATTCCATAATGTTCAACATAAAATTTAATATAAGTAAATTATTCAATTATAAATTTACATTTTAAAATCATGGAAGGACATGTATTGCACTGTAGAACAGGAATGAGAATATTTTCAATGTTCAAGGTAAATTTATTATCAAAATACAGTGCCTATAAAAAGTATTCACCCCCCTTAGAAGTTTTCATGTTTAATTGTTTTACAATATTGAATCACAGTGATTTAATTTAGTTTTTTGACACTCATAACAGAAAGACTTACATGCCAAAGTGAAAACAAATTTCTACAAATTGGTCTAAATTTATTAGAACCAGAGAACATTTCAGCACAGAAACAGGCCTTTTGGCCCTTCTTGGCTGTGCCGAACCATTTTTCTGCCTAGTCCCTCTGACCTGCACCGAGACCATATCCCTCCAAACTCCTCTCATCCACATACCTGTCCAAGTTTTTCACTTTGGCGTGAAAGAGTCTTTCTATTATGAGTGTCAAAAAAACAAATTAAATCACTGTGATTCAAATATTGTAAAACAATTAAACATGAAAACCTTCTAAAGGGGTGAATACTTTTTAAAGGCACTGTATTTTGATAATAAATTTATTATAATTATTAAACACAAAATAATTGATTGCATTTCTCAATCTCTTCAAGCCACTATTTAGTAGATGCACTTTTGGCAGCAATTACAAACTTGAGTCTTTATGGATAGGACTCTATCAGCTTTGCACATTTTTTCCCCGATTCTTTTTTTTACAAAACTGCTCCGTCTCTGTCATATTGCACGGAGATCATAAGTCAACATCCCTTTTCAAGTCTAGTCACAAATTTTCAACTGGATTTTGGTCTGCGTTCTGATTTTGGCCACTCCAGAAAATTAACTTTATTTTTCTTTAAGCCATTCCTGTGCATCATTATCTTGCTGGAAAACAAATCACCACCCAAGTCACAGTTCTCCTGCAGACTGCATCAGGTTTTCCCCCAGGATTTCCCTGCATTTTGTTCCATTCATTTTACCCTTTACCTTCCAGGGCCTACTGCAGTGAAAAATCCCCACAGCATGACGCAGCCACTACCATGCTTCATGGTAGGGATGCTGTGTTTTTGATGATGTACAGTGTTTGGCTGGGTTAACCGTTGTATGCGCAGTCTCTTCCATCTCAGCCACTGAAGCTTGTAACCCTTCTAGAGTTCTCATAGGTCTCTTGATGGCCTCCCTCAGTAGACCCTTTTTGCACAGTCACTCAGATTTTGAGGACAGCCTGCTCTCGGCAGGTTTACAGCTGTGCCATGTTCTCTCAATTTCTTGATGATTGACTTAACCGTACTCCAAGAAATATTCAGTGACTTGGAAATTTTCTTGTATCCATCTCCTGACATGCTTTTAAATAACCTTTTCACAGAGTTTCTTGGAGTGTTTTCCTGGTGGCAGCAGAGATACCGAGGAGCAGATTGGGAGGCAGATTTTGGAAAGGTGCAAAAATAACAGCGTTGTTATCATGGGTAACTTTAACTTCCCTAATATTGATTGGCACCTGATTAGTTCCAATGGTTTGATGGGGCAGAGTTTGTTAAGTGTGTCCAGGATGGATTCCTGTCACAATAGGTTGACAGGCCGACTAGGGGGAATGCCATACTAAATCTAGTATTAGGTAACGAACCGGGTCAGGTCACAGATCTGTCAGTGGGTGAGCATCTGGGGGACAGTGATCACCACTGCCTGGCCTTTAGCATTATCATGGAAAAGGATAGAATTAGAGAGGACAGGAAAATTTTTAATTGGGAAAGGGCAAATTATGAGGCTATAAGGCTAGAACTTGCGGGTGTGAATTGGGATGATGTTTTTGCAGGGAAATGTACTATGGACATGTGCTCGATGTTTAAGGATCTCTTGCAGGATGTTAGGGATAAATTTGTCGCGGTGAGTAAGATAAAGAATGGTAGCATGAAGGAACAAGTGAGGTGGAAAATCTAGTCAGGTGGAAGAAGGCAGCATACATGAGGTTTAGGAAGCAAGGATCAGATGGGTCTATTGAGGAATATAGGGTAGCAAGAAAGGAGCTTAAGAAGGGGCTGAGAAGAGCAAGAAGGGGGCGTGAGAAGGCCTTGGCAAGTAGGGTAAATGAAAACCCCAAGGCATTCTTCAATTATGTGAAGAACAAAAAGATGACAGGAGTGAAGGTAGGACAGATTAGAGATAAAAGTGGGAAGATGTGCCTGGAGGCTGTGGAAGTGAGCGAGGTCCTCAATGAATACTTCTCTTCGATATTCACCACTGAGAGGGAACTTGATGACAGTGAGGACAATATGAGTGAGGTTGATATTCTGGAGCATGTTGATATTAAGGGAGAGGAGGTGTTGGAGTTGTTAAAATACATACTGATAAGTCCCCAGGGCCTGACGGAATATTCGCCAGGATGCTCCACGAGGTGAGGGAAGAGATTGCTGAGCCTCTGGCTAGGATCTTTATGTCCTTGTTGTCCACGGGAATGGTACCGGAGGATTAGAGGAAGGTGAATTTTGTCCCCTTGTTCAAAAAAGGTAGTAGGGATAGTCCGGGTAATTATAGACCAGTGAGCCTTACATCTGTGGTGGGAAAGCTGTTGGAAAAGATTCTTAGAGATAGGATCTATGGGCATTTAGAGAATCATGGTCTGATCAGGGACGGTCAGCATGGCTTTGTGAAGGGCAGATCGTGTCTAACAAGCACGATAGAGTTCTTTGAAGAGGTGACCAGGCATATAGATGAGGGTAGTGCAGTGGATGTGATCTACATGGATTTTAGTAAGGTATTTGACAAGGTTCCACACAGTAGGCTTATTCAGAAAGTCAGAAGGCATGGGATCCAGGGAAGTTTGGCCAGGTGGATTCAGAATTGGCTTGCCTGCAGAAGGCAGAGGGTCATGGTGGAGGGAGTACATTCAGATTGGAGGGTTGTGACTAGTGGTGTCCCACAAGGATCTGTTCTGGGACCTCTACTTTTCATGATTTTTATTAACGACCTAGATGTGGAGGTAGAAGAGTGGGTTGGCAAGTTTGCAGATGACACGAAGGTTGGTGGTGTTGTAGATAGTGTAGGGGATTGTTGAAGATTGCAGAGATAAGATGCAGAAGTGGGCTGAGAAGTGGCAGATGGAGTTCAACCCGGAGAAGTGTGAGGTGGTACACTTTGGACGGACAAACTCCAAGGCAGAGTACAAAGTAAATGGCAGGATACTTGGTAGTGTGGAGGAGCAGAGGAATCTGGGGGTACATGTCCACAGATCCCTGAAAGTTGCCTCACAGGTAGATAGGGTAGTTAAGAAAGCTTATGGGATGTTAGCTTTCCTAAGTCGAGGGAAAGAGTTTAAGAGACGCGATGTAATGATGCAGCTCTATAAAACTCTAGTTGGGCCACACTTGGAGTACTGTGTCCAGTTCTGGTTGCTTCACTATAGGAAGGATGTGGAAGCATTGGAAAGGGTACAGAGGAGATTTACCAAGATGCTGCCTGGTTTAGAGAGTATGCATTATGATCAGAGATTAAGGGAGCTAGGGCTTTACTCTTTAGAGAGAAGGAGGATGACAGGAGACATGATAGAGGTGTACAAGATATTAAGAGGAATAGATGGAGTGGATAGCCAGTGCCTCCTCCCCAGGGCACCACTG
The DNA here is from genome assembly GCF_030144855.1 of Hypanus sabinus. Taxonomy (NCBI): domain Eukaryota; kingdom Metazoa; phylum Chordata; class Chondrichthyes; order Myliobatiformes; family Dasyatidae; genus Hypanus; species Hypanus sabinus. The sequence goes on from NC_082709.1 coordinate 98,905,378, forward strand.
CTCAATACAAGAGGACATGGCTTTAAGGTAAGGGGAGGCAAGTTCAAGGGGGATATTAGAGGAAGATTTTTCACTCAGAGAGTGGTTTGGTGCGTGGAATGCACTGCCTGAGTCAGTAGTGGAGGCAGATACACTAGTGAAGTTGAAGAGACTACCAGACAGGTATATGGAGGAATTTAAGGTGGGGGGGTTATATGGGAGGCAGGGTTTGAGGGTCAGCACAACATTGTGGGCCGAAGGGCCTGTAATGTGCTGTACTATTCTATGTCTATGTCTATGTGTTCTTTTGTTGTCATGGTGTAATTTTTCCCAATATACTGACTTACCAGCAGTTGGACCTTCCAGACACAGGTGTATTTTTACGACAATTGATTGAAACACTTTGACTGTACACAGGTCTCCAAAAATAGATCTCCATTTAACAAATTATGTGATTTCTAAAACAAGTTGGCTGCACCAGTGAAGATTTGTTGTGTCATATTAAAGGAGGGCTATCAATTATTTCTTGTTTTATATTTGCAATTAATTTAGATCACTCTGTAGAGATCTGTTTTCACTTTGACGTGAGAGAGTCATTTTCTGTTGATCAGTGTCAAAAAGCAAAATTAAATTCACTGTGATTCAATGTTGTAAAACAATAAAACATGAAAACCTTCAAAAGGGGGTGAATATATAGGCACTGTACGTAACCATATACTACATTGAGATTCATTTTCTTGCAGGAATAAGTGCAATCAAGTCAATGAAAAATTACACACAAAGACTAACAAACAACCTATGTGCAAAATAATAATAAATAATATTGAGCAAATGAGTTGTAGAGTCCTTGAAACTTAGTCCATAAGTTATGCAAACAGTTCAGATTTGAGGTAAATGAAGTTATCCATCCTGATTCAGAAGTCTGATGGTTGAAGGGTAATAACTGTTCCTGAACCTGGTGTCATGGGACCCAAGTTTCCTGTACTTCCTTCCTGATGGCAGTTAGCAAGAAGAGAGCATGATCTGGATGCTGGGGGTCCTTGATGATGGATACTGGGTTTTTGTGGCAGTGCTTCATGTAGATGTGCTCATTGGCGGGAAGGGTTTTACCCATCATGGACTTGGCTATAACCACTACTTTATGTAGGCTTTTCCATTCATGAGCATTGGTCTTTCCATACCGGGTCCAGTCTGGATACTCTCTCCACAGTGCATCTATAGAAGTTTGCCAAAGTTTTAGATGACGTGAAATCTGGCAAATATTTAAGCAAAAACAGAGGCACTGTCATGTCTTTTTTGTAATGACACCCACTGCTGGTCCCAAGAAAGATCCTCTGATACGATAACACAAAGAAATGTAAAGTTACTGTTGTGTCTGTGCAACTACTTATTGATTTAGATGATGACAGTGATTTAGATGAAGGGATTAAAAGTAACATTAGCAAATTTGCTGATGACACAAAGCTGGGTGGCATTATGAAATGTCAGGAGGATGTTATGAGAATGCAGGGTGACTTGGACAGGTTGGGTGAGTGGGCAAATGCATGGCAGATGCAGTTTAATGTGGATAAATGTGAGGTTATCCACTTTGGTGGCATGAACAGGAAGGCAGATTACTATCTAAATGGAGTCAAGTTAGGAAAAGGGGAAGTACAACGAGATCTAGGTGTTCTTGTACATCAGTCAATGAAAGTAAGCATGCAGGTACGGCAGGCAGTGAAGAAAGCTAATGGCATGCTGGCTTTTATAACAAGAGGAATTGAGTATAGGAATAAAGAGGTCCTTCTGCAGCTGTACAGGGCCCTGGTGAGACCCCACCTGGAGTACTGTGTGCAGTTTTGGTCTCCAAATTTGAGGAATTTTTGCTATTGAGGGAGTGCAGCGTAGGTTCACAAGGTTAATTCCTGGAATGGCAGGACTGTCATATGTTGAAAGATTGGAGCGATTGGGCTTGTATACACTGGAATTTAGAAGGATGAGAGGGGATCTGATTGAAACATATAAGATTATTAAGGGATTTGACACACTGGAGGTAGGAAGCATGTTCCCGCTGATGGGTGAATCCAGAACTAGAGGCCATAGTTTAAGAATAAGGGGTAGGCCATTTAGAACAGAGATGCAGAAAAACTTCTTCACCCAGAGAGTGGTGGATATGTGGAATGCTCTGCCCCAGAAGGCAGTGGAGGCCAAGTCTCTGGATGTGTTCAAGAGAGAGTTGGATAGAGCTCTTATAGATAGCTGGGTCAAGGGATATGGAGAGAGGGCAGGAACGGGGTACTGATTGTGTATGATCAGCCATGATCACATTGAATGGTGGTGCTGGCCAGAAGGGTTGAATGGCTTACTCCTGCACCTACTGTCTATTGTCTATTGATTAAATAAAAACACACACGTGGATGTGACTTTAACTGGTGTATTCACATTGCAGCGAGAGAGAGAGCAATGTGCACGAGCAGACAACAGATCAATATACATGTGTAGGGGAGTCATTGCTCTAAAAGAAATAGATCCATATGTTTCCTCCCCCTTTAGATTAGTGTAACATGAAATTGTATATGTACAAAACATTCAGTTTCCCTTTCACAAACCATATTCAAATAAACATGCTAAAAACAATAACAGTCCATAACTAACTTCACTGTTCTAAAGATTCAGTCTTTTGAGTGCCTCTCTGTTTCTTTCAGGATGGCACCCCTGGACCAGTGGGGTGGCATAAGGCTTGGTAGGTGTCTTGTCAGCAATAAGTTCTCACCACAATTCTAGACCAGTGGAGTGGCATAAGGCTTGGTAGGTATCTTGTCTAAGACAACATTCTCGATTGCCAGTGTCGCGTTGCTGTCAGTGACATCATCACTGAGAGGTAAGTCTAGTGGCTGGAATGTGTCTGTCTTGTTGCATGCATTTGACTCAGGTTTGTCCTTCGGTTGAGTATCTGGTCCATATGATATCTTCATGTATGTTCTCCAACATCTACTGTGTTCATCAGTGGCACAGTTCTTGTAGCTATCCTACCAGATGTCCACTTGTCTTCTTAGTAATCACATGTTAGGACTTACTGTCCAACCTCGAAATTCCTTTCTGCTTCACTTGGCAACTGGCTTAACTGTTTACTCTGCACTTCCCTCTGTAGATCTGGTTTCAGGAGGTCTACGCGGGATCTCAGATTCCTACTCATGAACAGCATTGCAGGCGTTTGATTTATCATCGCATGGGAAGAGTTCTGATACACAGAAGGAAGTTATCCACCTTGTGCTGTAGAGAAATGTCCTCCTTGTCTATTGGTTTAATGGACTTCTTGAAGGTTTGGATAAAGCTTTCAGTTAACCCATCCATTGCTGAGTGGTGAGGAGCTGACTTGAAATGTTTGATGGCATTTTACTTCATGAACAGTTGCAATTCTTCTGAACATATTAGGGTCTATTGTCACTCACAATTTGTTCTGGTAAGCCATTTCTGGCAAAGAAAGTCTTCAGAGAGGAGACAGTCTTTGCTGAGGTGGTTGACTTCATTGGTATAACATTCGTCACTTTGAATGAGCATCTAAAACAATCAGAATCATGGAGTCCACGAATGGCCCAAAGTCCATATGTACTCTTTGCCATAATGACAATGCCACTCCCAAAGGTGTAAGGGTGCCTGTGGGGGATGCATTTTGAACTTCTTGGCATTCTGAACAGCATTCTTCAATCTGTTTCTCTAATCCCAGCCACCACATGTAGCTCCAGACGATACTGTTCCTCAGGTGTCCTTCATGTAGATCCTCCAACACTCTGGTATGCAGCTTAGAGGGAACCACAACACAAGATCTACACATCAGCATTAATAGACGTTATGACAGTTGGTCTCGTCTCACTGAGAACTCTGTAAATATAGAGTTACCATGAGCTGAACATCGTGATTTCATAGACTTTGACAATATCGAGTCATTCCTGGTTTCCCTTTGTATTTCTGAATTTGTTACCAGCAACTGGTCTACCAATACTGTGGGAAACCCTTCTGCTGGGTTACTGTATGAAGACTTTTCTTCTTCAGTTGCCAAAAGTGGAAGAAGTGACAAGCCATCAGCATTGCTGTGTTGTTTGGTAACCTTGAACTCTGTGTCATCAGAGAGGGCTCCTAGGAATAGTGCCCAATATTGTAACCAGGTAGCAGTCATCACTGGGATTCCCTTCCTGGGATTGAAAATGAACACAAGGGGCTGGTGACCTGTCACTAGTGTAAACATTTGTCCGTAGAGTTCGTGGTGGAACTTCTTTATTCCCCATACTAGACTAAGGGCCTCTCAGTCAATCTGTGTGTAGTTGTGTCCTGTGCACGCCAGTGATCTTAAAGCAAATGCAATTAGGCATTCAAATCCATCTTTCATAATGAGTGTCAAAATGGCTCCAATGCCATAAGCGCGCCAGTCTGATGGGTCATAATGGGAGAGCAGTTTATTGGATGTTATTGGTCACTTTGTTTCCTTGAAAGCTTTTTCACAACTTTCTGACCATTCCCACTTTGCTCCTGTCTGCAACAGTGCATTCAATGGATGCAACACTGTAACAATGTTTAGGAGTTTGGTGGTAGTAGTTTACAAGGCCCAAGTATGACCTGAGTTGTGACACATTTTCCAGTTTGGGTGCCTGTAGCACTGCTTCAATCTTCTCTTGTGACTTACGTAAACCCTGCTTGTCAATGGCATGTCCAAAATATGAGAATGCATTCTTGAAAAACACTCTTTTCTCTCTCTTTGCACGCAGACCATACTCACTCAGCCTGGTAAGCACTTTATCAAAGTTCTGGAGGTTCTCTTCATTGTTTTTTGCCAGTCACGATGATGTCATCAAGGTAATATTGTAAAATGACGGAGCAGACTCAATGAGCCAAATAGCCTAATTGTGCTCCGATGTCTTATGGAGTGCATACTTCATATCTGCCTTTGGTGGTATGTAAACTGCAGTGAGGATCGTGGCAGAGGATCTCTCAGTAAGTATAGCAATTTAATCATTAAATGCTCCAGGTCAGGAGGACAAGAATGAGACAAAGCCACAACGTCCGAGCACCACAATGAGTTTTTAAGAAGTAGATTGCACCACTTCTCCCCTTTCCTAATGTAGCAGTTCCATCCATTGAGTGGATCGAGAACCTCTCAGGCTGAAGTGGCATGTCTGAGTGAACCAAGTCTCACTGAGCAATCTTGTCTTCAGGTCCTCAGTTTTGCTCTCCAGTGTCTATACATTGGCTTGGAGTTAGCTAGGGAGAGGTAGTCATGTACCCCATCGCTTTAGTGTAGACGGAAGTCCTCCATGGCACGCTCTCTTACGGCAACGGCCGACCTTCTTCCGCTTTAAGGTACCTGCATTCCTGAGAGTCGATCGCTGAGTCCTTCAGATGTTAAGATCACTAGTGTATTTAGACAGTTCAAAAATGTGCTCAAGGAATGTGCTGATGTCCTGACAGACATTTTCAACATCTCCCTTACTCAAGCCATTGGCCCCAGATACTTCAAAACCTCCACAATCATCCCTGAAGCAAAGAAATCAGTTGTAGCCTGTCTGAATGATCACCGTCCCGTCACCCTGACCGCTAGTGATGAAATGTTTTGAACGGCTTGTCAAGCCTCAAATCACAGCCAGCCTCCCCTCATCGCTGGATCCTCTACAGTTTGCTTATCGTCTCAACTGCTCTACGGAGGATGCAATATCCACCACACTGCACACAGTTCTCTCTCACTTGGACAACAAAGACACTTATGCCAGAATCCTGTACATTGATTTCAGTTCAGTGTTCAATACCATCATCCCACAGAGACTAGTGGAGAAACTGCTGCTGCTTGGCCTTAACACTGCCATGTGTCGCTGGATTCTGGATTTCTTGACAGAGAGACCACAGTCAGTCCGTGTTGGCAGGAACATCTCTGACTCCATCACACTGAGCACTGGATCCCCACAAGGCTGTGTGCTTAGCCTATTGCTGTTTACGCTGCTAACACATGACTGTGCAGTTAGATTCAAGGGGAACCTGATCATAAAATTTGCTGATGATACCACAGTGGTGTGGCTCATCAGCAAAAATGATGAAACAATGTACAGGGAGGAGGTCAAACACCTAGAGAGCTGGTGCAGTGACAACAACTTGATGCTTAATGTCACCAAAACCAAGGAGATGATCGTCGATTTCAGATGGTCTCAGCCCGAGCACACACCCCTTAGCATCAGTGGCTCCACAGTGGAGAGAGCGGAAAACATCAAGTTCCTTGGGGTGCAGATCTCGGACAATCTCACCTGGTCCAGGAACATCACTGGGATTGTGAAATGAGCCCAGCAGAGATTGCACTTTCTCAGGAAGCTTAAACAAGCATCACTCCCCACTAACATCTTAACTACATTCTACAGAGGCATGGTTGAGAGTGTGCTAACCTTTTGCATCACAACCTGGTACTCCAGCTGCAGTGCTGCTGACAAAAAAGCCTTGCAGAGGGTGGTTCGGGGAGCAGAGAAGGTTATTGGGGTCTCTCTACCTTCTGCCTAAGACCTCTTTCAGAGTCGATGCCTCCAGAAGACACGATACATCATTAAAGATCCCTCACACCCTCTCCATAAACTGTTATGTTCTTCTGCCATCAGGCAAACGTTACAGGAGCATCAAAACAAAAACCACAAGGCTACTAAACAGCTTCCTCCCACAGTCAGACTGCTAAATAGCTGCTCTACCCGACTCTGCTTTAGTCACTCTTAACTTGCACTGGACACTTATAACTTGTTTTTAACTGACATTTATTGTTGTGTTTATTATTTAGTCTTGTGTTTGTTATGTTATGATTGCACTGCCCCGGGAAACGCTGTCTCATTCTGCCCTGCAGAGCTGATGTACAGTTAGAATGATAATAAACTTTTTGAATCTTGAATCTTAAAGGGGAATTGCAGTCATACGTACAACATGCTGGAGGACCTCAGCAGGTTGGGCAGCATCTGTGGAAACGAACAATCAATGGCTCGAGCCAAGACCCTTTGTCTGGACAGAAGAGGGAGGAGGCAGGGGCCCTAAAAAGGTGGTGGTGGATGGTGGAAAGGAGAAGGCTGGTAGGTGCCAGGTGAAAAACCAGTAAGGGGAAAGATCAAGGGGTGGGGGAGGGGATTGCAGTGATAGCAGTTCAGAAAATGTATATCTAGTAGTTATGTGAGATACCTGTAAAACATTGCCATATATTGCCAGAGCCATCTTGGAACCTTTTATTGTTCTCTTTGGAGCTGGTTGCAAAACGCTGCCATTCTCTAGTGTTACCACAGCAGAGATGGCAACATGACAAACAGGCATTCTACTGAAGACCCTCTGAGTAGAGTTCTTGATATTTCCCTCAACTTGCCCTAATCTCATTATGTTTATTTTTGGTTATTTTGTCATGTAAGCTATGTAGAATTTGTTAATTTAAATGTAAGTGTCATATCATATATTGTGCTGCACTGTGCTCATTTTCATGGCATTCATGTATTCACATGACAATAATGTTGAACTGGAGCTTGACAATAAGGTTCTGTTAGTGGAACAGCTAGAGACTGGAGAACGATGAAAATGATATGGATATGTCAGAATCAGGAGAGGAAAGAAGAGAATAAGTATTAACTTGGAAAGAGGTAAATGAGGGAACAGGGTCCAAGTGTGTGAACAAATTGAAGGCATTAGGGGAAAGGAGTCAAAGGTCACTGACAGGGTGTAGAGAAAGGGCAGATGAGTGGAAGAGTGGGAAACGATGAGTGGTGGTCAAAGTGTATATGTAGAGCAGAGCCTCTTGTCGCTGATTGTCATGGACCTCCTTGCCATTTAACCAAGAACTTGCCCCATCAACACTGTGGGTTGGCACAAGAAAATATCAGAAGTAGGCAACTAAGCCCCTTACATCTTTCTCTGTCATTCAATAAGATAATATAGTTTAACACATGGCTGAGGAGATGGTGCAGAAGAGTGGGCTTCAGAATTTTGAATCATGAGGGTCTCTTCCAGGGAAGGTGGGACCTGTAGAGATGGACTAAACTGGGGGTAGGGCGAATTAATATCCTTGCTGAAAGGTTTGTGGTTTGCTAGTGCTGCTCCAGGGGCAGGTTTAAAGTAGAGTTGGAGGGCGATGGGAATCAGAGTGCCAGAACAGTTAGTGGACTGATAGTGGGCAAAGATAATGTTAAGCTGACATACAAAGACAAGAATTAAACTGTGGAAATAATATCCTAAGTTGTGTCTATTTCAGTGCAAGGAGAATTGTAGGCAAGGTGGATGAGCTTAGAGCATGGCTCAGCACAACCAGTTATGATATTGCAGCCTTTCATGAGACTTGGTTGCAGGAGGAGCAGAACTGGTAATGTTCTGGGGTTGAAGCAATGCACACAAAATGCTGGAGGAACTCAGCAGGCCAGGCAGCTTCTATGGAAAAATACAGATGATGTTTCCAGCCAAGACCCTTCACGTTGACTAATTTTTTCCAGAGATGCTGCCTGTCCTGCTGAGTTCCTCCAGCATTTTGTGTATGTTGCTTGGATGTCCAGCATCTACAGATTTTCTCGTTTATGTTCTGAGGTTCTGTTGTTTCGATATGATAGAGTGGGAGGGATTAAAGGGGGAATGGTGGCATTATTAGTGCTGAGAGCTCACCTACTAAAAGTTTACTGGTGGAAATAAGGAATAACCATATAACCATATAACAATTACAACACGGAAACAGGCCATCTCGGCCCTTCTAGTCCGTGCCGAATGCTTACTCTCACCTAGTCCCACTGACCCGCACTCAGCCCATAACCCTCCATTCCTTTCCTGTCCATATACCTATCCAATTTTACTTTAAATGACAATATCAAACCTGCCTCTACCACTTCTACTGGAAGACTTGTTCCACACAGCTACCACTCTCTGAGTAAAGAAATTCCCCCTCGTGTTACCCTTAAACTTTTGCCCCCGAACTCTCAACTCATGTCCTCTTGTTTGAATCTCCCCTATTCTCAATGGAAAAAGCCTATCCACGTCAACTCTATCTATCCCCTTCATAATTTTAAATACCTCTATCAAGTCCCCCTTCAACCTTCTACACTCCAAAGAATAAAGACCTAACATGTTCAACCTTTCCCTGTAACTTAGGTGCTGAAACCCAGGTAACATTCTAGTAAATTTTCTCTGTACTCTGTCTATTTTGTTGACAACTTTCCTATAATTTGGTGACCAGAACTGTACACAAGACTCCAAATTCGGCCTTAACAATGCCTTGTAGAATTGTAACATTACATCCCAACTCCTATATTCAATGCTCTGATTTATAAAGGCCAACATACCAAAAGCTTTCTTCACCACCCTATCCACATGAGATTCCACCTTCAGGGAACTATGCACCATTATTCCTAGATCATTCTGTTCTACTGCATTCTTCAATGCCCTACCATTTACCATGTATGTCCTATTTGGATTATTCCTACCAAAATGTAGCACCCCACACTTATCAGCATTAAACTTCATCTGCCATCGTTCAGCCCACTCTTCAAACTGGCCTAAATCTCTCTGCAAACTTTGAAAACTTACTTCATTATTCACAACGCCACCTACCTTAGTATCATTTGCATACTTACTAATCCAATTTACCACCCCATCATCCAGATCATTAATGTAAATGACAAACAACATTGGACCCAGTACAGATCCCTGAGGCACACCACTAGTCACCGGCCTCCAACCTGACAAACAGTTATCCACGACTACTCGCTGGCATCTCCCATCCAGCCACTGTTGAATCCATTTTACTACTTCAATATTAATACCTAACAATTGAACCTTCCTAACTAACCTTCCGTGTGGAACCTTGTCAAAGGCCTTACTGAAGTCCATATAGACTGTGTTGCCTTTAAGGCATTTGTTTAGTTTATTATATTTTTGCTTTAGTAATTCGTTTGTTATCATTTTCTAGTTAAAGTTAAGGTTGTTTAAAGTAAATTCGTTGTCTGTGATATATCGCGGCATGCGATGACGTCACACCCGGTTTCTCCACGTCTTGTGGGAAAATACCGGTTTGGAGAAACGGGAAGGAGGGGGCTTATGTGTGTGTGCAGGATCAGCACGAAAAAAGTTTTCTTTCTACACACTAGAAATATCAGAGAAGCAACACCTTAAGTTCATAAGATAATCGATAGGTTGAATTAAAAATGTTAATGCTGATTCTGTTAAAAGTAATGACAGTTGATAAAGTTTACGTTTTTGTTATTTAAAGAGTTGCGGATAGTTTGTGTTGAAGTGCATTTAAAGCCAGTCGATGGCATAGGTAGATTCTGACTGTATGTTGCACTTTAATGTAATATAGATTCCTACACTAACCTCCCTCAAGGTCCTAGGGAATATCCTGTCAGGACCTGGAGATTTACCCACTTTTATATTCCTTAAAAGCGCCAGTACTTCCTCCTCTTTAATCATCATAACTTCCTTACTTGTTTCCCTTATACCAAAGAAAAGAAATTGTTCAAAATCTCCCCCATCTCTTCCGGCTCCAATAAAAAATCTCAACCCTGGGTCCAGTCCTATCTTTCTCCATAATTATATTGAAACTAATGGCATTGCGATCACTGGACCCGAAGTGCTCCCCAACATATACCTCTGTCACCTGAACTATTTCATACCCTAACAGGAGATCCAACACTGCCCCTTCTCTAGTTGGTACTTCTATGTATTGCTGCAGAAAACTATCCCGCACACATTTTACAAACTCCAAACCATCCAGCCCTTTTACAGTATGGGCTTCCCAGTCTATTTGTGGAAAATTAAAATCTCCCACAATCACAACCCTGTGCTTACTACAAATATCTGCTATCTCCTTGCAAATTTGCTCCTCTAATTCTCACTCCCCATTAGGTGGTCTATAATACACCCTTATAGGTGTTACTACACCTTTCCCATTCCTCAATTCCACCCAAATAGTCTCCCTAGATGAGTACTCTAATCTATCCTGCCAAAGCACCGCTGTAATTTTTTCTCTGATAAGCAATGCAACACCTCCCCCTCGTCCTTCCAATTCTATCACACCTGAAGCAACAAAATCCAGGAATATTTAGTTGCCAATCACACCCCTCCTGCAACCATGTTTCACTAATAGCTACAACATCATATTTCCAGGTATCAATCCATGCTCTAAGCTCATCCACCTTTCTTACAATGCTCCTAGCATTAAAATAAATGCATTTAAGAAATCCTCTGCCTCTTCCTCTCTGTTTATCTCTTAACAGTACAAAGAACTTTACTGTCTTCTTTTTCTTCCTTCTCGCATACATCTGTTCCTACACTTTGGTTCCCCTCCCCCCTTGTATCTAGTTTAAATCCACTGGAGCCTCTCTAGCAAACCCACCTGCAAGAATATTTGCCCCCTCCAGTTCAGATGTAAACCATCTCGCCGGAACAGGTCCCACCTTCCCTGGAAAACTGCCCAATTATCTATAAATCTGAAGCCCTCCATCCTGCACCATATCTTCAGCCACGTGTTGATCTGCACTATCTTACTAGTTCTAAACCCAACTGCACGTGGCACTGGTAGCAATCCTGAGATTGCTATCCTGGAGGTCCTGTCCTTTAACTTGGCACCTAGCTCCCTAAACTCACCTTTCAGGACCTCCTCACTCTTCCTACCCATGTCATCGGTCCCTACATGGACCATGACATCTGGCTGCTCACCCTCCCTCTTGAGAATATGGAGAACTTGAGCCGAGATATCGCGGACCCCGGCACCAGGGAGGCAACAGACCATCCGGGATTCTTGATCTCTTCCACAGAACCTCCTATCTGTCCCCCTAACTATCGAATCCCTTATCACTACTGCTCTCCTCTTTTCCCTCCTTCCCTTCTGAGCTGAGGGTCCAGTCTCGGTGCCAGAGATGTAACCACTGCAACTTGTCCCTGGTAGGTTGTCCCCACCAACAGTACCCAAAACAGTATACTTATTATTGATGGGAATGGCCACAGGGGTGCTCTGCTCTTCCTGTCTATTCCCCTTCTCTCTCCTGACAGTCACCCAACTACCTGTCTCCTGACTCCTGGGGGTGACTATCTCCCTGAAACTCCCGTCTATTTTTGCCTCTGCCTCCCGAATGATCCGAAGTTCATCCAGCTCCAGCTCCAGTTCCCTAACACGGTTTGTCAGGAGCTGCAGCTGGATGCACCTTTTGCAGGTGTAGTCATCAGGGACAACAGTGTTCGCCCTGACTTCCCACATACTGCAAATGGAGCACTCAACTGCGCTAACTGCTGCCTCCATTATCTACTCCTAATCTAATTAGATTAATTAAAGGAGCTTATCTGGCCTTACCTCACCTGGACTGAAGCTCGTACTCAGCCTCTGCTCACTATTTAAATTCTCCCGCTGCCTCACGGGCTGACTTCCATGTGCTTGCGCAGTTGTTCCCCGTTCAAACCTCGGCTCTGCCTGTTCTTGCCGAAGCCTGATTGAGCCAAAGCCGACCCACTCTGCCTCAGTCCACTCCGACAATGGCCGCTATGACGATCTTTCTTTTTAAACTTCTAGCACGCTACGTCATGCGCCTGCCTCTTTTCCCCAATCAGTTAAAAAAAAACAGCTTCTCTCCGTGCTTCTTTTACCTCTTCCCTCTCCACCTCTTGCTGCGATTTAGAAAGGGTTGATAATAAGATTAATGCGATTAATAAGAAAGGGATGACCACATTAATGGGATTATATTATAGACCACCCAGTAGTCAGTGGGATTTAAAGGAGCAAATGTGTAAAGAGATTGCAGGCTGTTGGAAGAAACATAAGGTTGTGATAGTAGGTTGTTTTAACTGACTGGAATTCCCGTACTGTTACCAGGCTGGATGGGATAGAGTTTGTCAAATGGGTTCAGGAAAGTTTCCTTAACTAGAGAGAGTGTGATATGATCATCTATTAGAAGAGAGACCATAAGATAAGAATATATATGAGCAGAATTGGGCAACTTGGCCCATCAAGTCTGCTCTATCATAACTGATTTATTATCCCAATCAACCTCAGTCTCCTGCCTTCTCCCCATAACCTTTGTTACTTCAAATAATCAAGAACCTATCAACTTCTGCATTAAATATATTCAATAACGGCCTCCACAGCCATCTGTAGCAATGAATTCCACAGATTCACTACTCTCTGGCTAAAGATAATACCTTCCCATCTCTGTTCTAGATGGTCAACCATCTATTCTGAGGCTGTGCCCTCTGGACGTAGCCTAACCTTCTATAGGAAACATCCTCTCCACATTTGTTCTATCTAGGCCTTTCAATATTTGATAGCTTTTAGTGAAATCCCTGCTCATTCTTCCTAACTCTGGTGAGTACAGGCCCAGAGCCATCATGTGCTCATTATACATTAACCTTTTCATTCCAGTGATCATTCTCATGAACTTCATCTGCCAGCACATCCCTTCTTAGATAAGGGGTCCAAAACTACTCACAATACTCCAAGTGACGCCTCACCAGTGCCTCAAAAAGCCTCATCCTTGCTTTTATATTCCTGTCCTGTCAAACAAATTGCATTTGCCTCCCTTACCACCAACTCAACCTGCAGGTTGAGGGCAGGTGACAGGAGTGTGAGCAGAGATCTAGTGATCATCATTCCAATAGTTGCAAGATAATAATGGAAAAGGTAGGATTGCTCATTGGGTTAAGATTCTAAATTGGAGAAAGGCTGTTTTCTGGCAAAGGTGTGTTCAGGTGGCCTTCAAAAGTGAAATTTTGTGAGTACAGAGTGTGTATGTTCCTGTCAGAATAAAAAACAAGGCTAACAGGTTTAGGGAACCTTTGTTTTTGAGAGATATTGAGGCCCAGGTTATGAAGGAGGTGCAGAGCAGCTATAAGCAGGTAGGAACAAATGAGGTACTTGAGTATAAGAAATGCAAGAGTACACTTAAGAGGACTAAAGGATGGCATGAGGTTGCTCTACCAGACAAGGTGAAAGAGAATTTCAAGGGCTGCTACAGGTACAGGTTTCCCCTGCAATCTGAAGGTAGAGTGTTCCTATGAAACAGTTCATAAGCCGGAATGTGGTAAAGTGAATAAGCAATTTATTAATATGGGAAAAATTTGTGAGCGTTGCCAGATCCAAAAAATAACCTACAAAATCATGCCAAATAACAGATGAAACCTAAAATCACAGTAACATGTAGTAAAAGCAGAAATGATACGATAAATACACAGCCTATATAAAGTAGGAATACTTTCCTGCTATCATTGCAGCACTGTCCACTGTAGTGAAAATCTCACTATGTAACAGAAGCACTCTCTCCAGTAACCTTTAAGCTATGAAGCTGCCAAATCATACCAATAACACATAAAAATACACAGCCTATATAAAGTAGAAATAATGTATGTACAGTGTAGTTTCACTTACCGGAATCGGGAAGACAGCGAGCACACTGATGACGATGTGTTAGGCTGAGTCGTCGGAAGTTGGGGTGCTCGGCAATTTTTTCCAATAAATTGTAGTTTCGTCACAGTTAAACACTTGCTTATATGAATAACTACCTTCTGTAATTATTTTCTTCAGTTCTGTTGGGAGCTTTTCGGCAGCTTCAGTATCAGCCGAAGCACTCTCTCCAGTAAACGTTAAACTATGAAGCTGCCCTCGCCTCAGAAACCCATCAAACCACCCATGACTGCCTTTAAATTCCACTTCCACAATACTTTCATCACCATTGTCCAGTGCTTTCTGTTTCAGCTTATTAAAAAGACTGACTGATTTTTCCTTAAGTATAAGATAACTTAACAGAACACCAGGCTTTGTACGGCCATCAATCCACTCAAGCAATAGATTTTCCATCTTATCCATTATTGGATGCCGACTAAGAGAGACCACTCTGCTATGAGCAGAACCAACAGTAACATCGACAGCTTTCAAGATTCTTTCTCTCTGCGTGTAAATAGTGCGAATGGTTCAACACGGAGACAATGTCCTTACTTCATTCACCACGATCAAAATGCTTAATTATGTCCAGTTTTACACTAAGTGTAACACTCTTACGAGCTCTTTTAGGCTTTTCCGATACCTTAGGACTCATCTTGCTAATGGATGCACAAAATAAATCGACATAAAGCACAGATGCTCAGAGGCACGTGGTTAAGCAATGCATTTCCGGGGGAGGAGTGAAAACACCTCCTGTTGGTGAAAACAGGTAACTAATGTAGATCTTTTGTAAAAGCAAGGTGTCGTAAAATGAACATTCAAAAAATGGGGGCCACCTATATATTAAAAGCAAAATGGTATCAGGGGACAAAATGGGTCCACTTGAAGATCAGCATGAATGTCTCTGCATGGAGTTGAAAGAGATGTGGAATATCTTAAATAGATTTTCTGTATTTATTTGAGAGATGGACAAAGAGTCCATAGAAGTGAGGCAAAGCAGCAGTGAGATCATGCACCATATTCAGATACAGAGGTTGAGGTGCTTGCTATCTTGAGGCAAATTAGGGTGGATTAATTCTAATGACTAATGGTGTGCCACAGAGATCTCTGCTGGGTCTGTTTGTCATCTATATTAATGATCTGGATGATAATGTGGTAAACTGGATCAGCAAATTTACAGAAGACACCAAGATATTGTAATGGACAGGGGATCTGGACAGGCTGGAAAAATAGCAGATGGAATTTAATGCAGACAAGTGTGAGGTGGTGCACTTTGGGAGGACTAACAGCAGGACAATGAGGAATACAGTAGAACAGAGGGATCCAGGAACAGAGATTCATAATTTCTTGAAAGTAGTGTCACAGATATATAGGGTCATAAAGAGACATTTGTGTACATTGGCCTTCATAATCTAAGTTTTGAGCACAGGAGTTGGGATGTTACACAGAAGTTACATAAGACATTGGTGAGGCCTAATTTGGAGCGTTGTGTGCTGTTCTAGTCCCCTACCTACAGGAAAGATATCAATGAGCTTGAAAGAGTACAGAGAAAATTTATAAGAATGTAGGGAAAGGTTGAATAGGTTGGGGCCTTGTTTCCCAGAGGGCAGGAGAATGAGGACAGATTTGTTAGAGATATACAAAACTATGAGGGGTATTGACAGGGTAAGACATCTTCCACTGATGTTGAGTGAGACTAGAACTAGAGGTCACAGGTTCAGAGTGAAAAGTGAAACAGTTAAGGGGAACATGAAGGGAAACTTTTTCACTGAGAGGGTGATGAAAGTATGGAATGAGCTATCAGTGGAAGTAGTTGATGCTGGTTTCATTTCAAAATTTAAGAGAAGTTTGGACAAAAGCAATGGCAGCTAGAATGCATTTCTGGGGGAGGAGCCTGGCTGTACAAGTAAAAGTACTGTACAAAAGTCTGAGGCACTAGAGTGTAAGACCTTTGCACAGTACCGTATTTGCCAACATGGAGTGGAGAGTGAGTTTGTAATTCTGGCAAGGGCAAGGTATGTTCGGAATGGTAATAATGGAGCGATGCTAGAGGGGTGTGGGATGGGTGGCAGAGAGGGATAGCCGGATGGGCAGGGGCATTGATGCAGGTGCAGACACACTTAGTCCTGAGACATCAGGCAAGGTAATTTAATTCCAAACAGTTGGTTTATTGATCATTACAGAATATTTTTCTGGTGCCTCCCCCTCCCTCTCTTCCCAACCATGATTCCCTTCTTGCTTCCAGAATCAGGATTAGAATCACTCACATATGTCCTGAAGTTTGATTTTTTTTGTGGCAGCAGTGCAGTCCAACGGATAAATTTACTACAGTACTGTGCAGTAGTCTTAGGTATATATATGTGCACAGACTTTTGCACAATCATGTACATGGAGAGGATGGGTTTGGAGAGCTATGGTCTAGGTGCAGGTCGATGAGACTAGTAGAATAATATTTTGGCCCGAAGGTCCTGTTTCTGTGCTGTAGTGTTCTATGACTCTCTATCAGAGCTTCTTCTGCAGTGGCTCTTCTGCTCTAGCTGTCAGTGTAGACCTCAGGGCAAGTTACTGAGCAATATGGGAGTGAGAACAAATGATGTGACGGGGCTTATATTAGGATTGTACTTGGGAAAGAGGAAAGGAATACTATAACTGATGCACAACTTCATCAGAATAAATAAAATTAAAACATGCTGAAATACTCATTTGGTCAGGCAGCATCTTCGGAAAAGTTTAGAGTTTTAATGTATCTGCTGAAGACCTTTGGTAAGAACTGGAATGACGGAAAATAAGTCAGTACAATATTTTCCAGTGAGTGTACTTATTTTCCCTCCTTCCAATTCCTGATTAACATTCTTCAATGCAAACATTAATTTTGATGCAGAAAATGAGATGTTGAATGAACTCCAGGTCAGACAGATGCTGCCTGATCCACTGAGAATTTCTGATCAGATTCCAGCATCTGCAGTATCTTTTGTCAACATTAATACTCTTTCCACAGATACTGTCTGACTCCCTGTGTATATCCAGCACTTTTTAGGGTCAATATGACTTGGGTCCCACCAGAACAGGACAGCCAGGATGTTTCAATCACCTGCACCCCAATCTGAGCTAATGCTGCATAAATGCTGCTCACTTGCAATTATCCACTAGAAATAACATCATACACTGCATACAGTTGTAAAGAAAGTATATTTACAAACTTCAGCTTTATCAAACAGTAAAAAAAAGAAAAGAATAAAAAATAAAAAAGGGCCCATTACTGTTAACCCAGTCTAAATGTGCACCTGAGTTGGAGCTTATCTTGAAGTTGTCTTTAACTCTCACACTGGACGTATGGTTTGCATGAAAGCACACGCTACATTCAGAATGTCTCTCGAAATCCATCTCAATCAAATGGGCTCCCCCACGGGAGTATTGCTCCTTCCTCCTTGAAGCCATTCATCTGCACAAAGCACCTTGTGCGACAGGGACAGCATCCTCAGCCACCTTCCTTCCTGTCCTCTCCCATCTTCTGCCAAAAAAACCTCAAACCACACCAGCATCTGTCACAAAAACCTCTCCTCACAGTGTTCTCTAGAACCTTCTCCTAATTCCACCATCCTGATCAGATGACATGACATTCCTAAGCTGAACATCATTAGCCTCATCTTTAATGGTAACCCAAACACTTCCAACAGAACACACTGCTTCTACAGAAAACCATTAAATAAAATACCCTAAACATTAGCAGTAAAATCTTAACCAGGGCATTACAATTAATTTATGGGAGTAAAGAGCATTCCCTCCATTTATTCACTGAATGGAGATTAACCCGTCATAGTTACATCACTCTATTAAAAGGTACAGTATATGATACTGGCATACAAGGCATAGAGTTCTTCGGAGATTTTAAGTGTTATTGAAGTTCACATCAGCAATCAAGCTAGCATGTTCTCCATTTGAAGGAAACACTTGTAAGGAAATTATAATTAATATCTATATTGCATTTTTTATTGTTTTATAAAACAATATTTTTTAACATTTGAGAAAGTTTACCTGCTGATGTCTGTATATGAGTTTCCTCAACAGATTTAGTCAGCGATGTGATAAGAGAACTTTCTGCTGTGGAAATGCACTGCCCCTCAATCAAGTTCTTGTTACAGTCATCCAAGCTGATCTTATCCTGGGACACCATATTGTAGGTTGAATATCCTGTCAGGTCAATGAGGTCTTCAACAGTCTCTGGCTCATTCCGATCCCTCTCCAATTCCACATCTTGGTTCACCTCATTTAGTGGAGAGAATTCCGGGATGGATATACCTTCATCCTTTGACATAGGGCTAGAAATAAAAATACTACAGAATAAAATATGTCCACAATTTACTATCAGACCTTTTGATGAAGAGTCTTCCACTTGACCCATTCATTCAGTTGCTCTCCCCACAAATGCAGCCTTCCCAGTTGACTATTTTCAGTATTTACTGTCTGATATGCAGTTATTTTGATTTTCATCATCACACCTTTGTTGATAATGTGGGAAAATACAGTGTTCCCAAAGTTACATTGTGCCGTACTAAGTCCTGTTTACATATAGAAAATGTCACTGTCTAAATAGAAAAGTATATAATATGAATATGCAGAGTGAATACTCACAAATTACAATAAAGCAGGAAATATTGGAATCTCTCAGCATTTTCGAATCCTTTCTAGGAATTGGGAAGGAGAGAAAATAAGCATTCCAACTAGAAAATAAAATGCTAACTTTTTCTAAACTTGCTAATTCTGAGGAAGGTCTTTGACCTTCACTATCTGTTTAGCACGGATGTTGTCTGACCTGCTGAGTGTCATATAAATGTAGAACAGTACAGCACACTATAGGCCCTTCAGCCCACAGTGTTGTGCTGGCCCTTTAATCTCCTCCAAGATCAATCTAACCCTTCTCTCCCACAAAAACCTAAGTATTCATTCATTTGCCTATCTAAGACTCTCTGAGATGTCCCTAATGTATCTGCCTGTACCACACGGTTGGCAGCACGTTACACACCCCTACCACTCTCTGTGTAAAAGAAAACAACCTCTGACACCCCCTTGACTTTCCTCCAAACACCTTAAGGATATGCCCCCTGGTATTAACCATTTCTGACCAGGGGAAAAACTCGCCAATTCTCCACTCTATGCTTCTTATCAACATCTGTCAAGTCACCTCTCAGCCTCCTCCTCTCCAAGAGAAAAACGCTGGCTCGCTCAATCTACCCTCATCAGACATGCTCTTTAATCCAGGCGGCATCCTAGTAAATCTGCTCTGCACTCTCTCTAAAGCTTCCACATCCTTTCTTTAATGAGGCAATTAAAATAGATTTCAATACTTCAAGTGCAATCTAACCAGAGTTTTATAGAGCTACAACATTACCGGAATCAGAATTGGGTCTATTTTATTTATATATTGAGATACAGTGCACACTGCCCAGCCATGAAACAAAGTACACAACAGTCCCTGATGTCCCTCTGCTATTTGCTCTGAAGTCTTCAATTTTATTTTTCAGTGACTGTACATTCGCCAGTAGGGGAGGTGGGAGTTGGGGGAGGTGGTCTATGGGGTCTGCAGTCCAGCACACTTTCCTTGCTTCCTTTTTCTCAAAGGGGAACTGCACTCATAGCCTGAGTCTCTCACCCGGGGTCCACCAATTTTGAGGATCAATAGATTCTTTAAACGTTTTAAAGCTGTGTTGCTTACTGAAGTAGATATGGCTGTGCCTGTGGAATTCAGCTGCAGCAGTCCAAAATGGGAACCTTGATGATTTCCATCAGAACTGTGTGGAAAGAGTCACCACTTATCAGTGCCATCCTGAAGAGCCATTCACAGCTCTTGAACTCAATCCCATGACTAATGAAGGTCAACAGACCAGATGCCATCATAACCCCCTGTCAACTTGAACTGCAACTTTGAGGTATCTATGGATGTAAATCCCAACATCCTTCTGTTCCTCCACACTGTAAAGAATTCTGCCATTGGCGCTGTCAGTGAAGAGCACAGTGAAAGCTTTCACCAGGACATCACGTTGATGGAGAAATGGTATCAGGGCAACTGGAATCCATCAATACTGGCAGATTATTGTTGGATGCTTAAGCAAGAAACCTCAGACACTGAGTACAAATGCAAATCATCAACAAAGCATTTTTAGCTTAGTTGAACTATAGCGAAGTGTCAACATCATTATGCAATTAAATGCATTATATTCAATAAAAGTTAATTTCTACTTCCTCCAAATTCCTACATGACACAAGTAGTCTGAAACCACAATGTCAAATGGTCTATTGTAACCACAAAAAATTCTGAGGCAGCAACACTTCAGAAAAAATTTGTTGTCCAGTGTAACTGGCTGAACTGGACAATGTTATTTCACTGATGCCTCCCTAGACCATCTCTGGGTAAAGAACACTGACATATGGACAAGAAAAACATCCATAATATTATTAAATGAATTCATAGTACAGTGGTAATATGGTTCCTGTATTGAGTGATGCAGTGCATCCTCTGACTTGTGTACAAAATCAATTTAAGACATTGTCCAGTGCCATAAGCTCAGAATTCTCATCATGGAACAACAGACAAGATACTAGAGGAACTCAGTGGGCCAGGCAGCAGCTATAGAGGAAAAAGGACAATTGATAGTTCAGGTCGAGATCCTTCATCAGTCCACTGTATATTTTCCTCTACTATCATATTGATTACTCCATATTCCAGATCTGTTGACTCCTTTCTCAACATGATAGTAGTTCTTCCAGGGTTTTGACCCTCTGTATTTCAGTGGCTTTCACAGCCCCACAACACTTTCTCACCTCTTGTCCGATTTTCTTATCATGCCATTGGTAGCTATACCTTCATCCATTTAATTTCAGGGATTTCACTCCTTAAAGCTTTCCACCTCCTCAGTTCCCCTTTTTCTTCTGTGGTCCTTAAGCTCTTTCACATAACCAAGTTTTAATCACCTAGCCTAATATCCACTTTATTCCAGTAATAACTCTATGAAACATTTCATTATATGAATGATATTACATAAATACAAACTAGTGGCTAATTTCTAAAGTTCTTAAGTTTGTAAAAGTGCTAATGGATATAATAACATGGCGATATATTAAAATGTAATGTTTTATAGGCTTGATTATTCAGGTGTCATTAATATGTACATTTTTCAAATTAAATTTTCCTTCTAAAAAACAATTACTTTTATTCAAGACTTGTAGACAAAAGAAACTTCAGATGCTGAAATCTGGAACAACATACAAAATACTAGAGGAACTCTGAGTCAGGACTCACCTGTGGAGGGAAATGGAAAGTCACATTTCTGATTAAGATCCTTCATCGTGACAGAGGAGTATACAGTAGAGGGGAAGGGGTAGAGTTCCTGAAAAAGCATCCGTAACTCACCAGACACATTAATCACTAGCTAATCTTTCCATTCACCTCTTTAAACAGGTTCTCTTCCCGCTATCTTTCTACCTGTACCATTAATTGCCCATTTCCTTCTGCAGATCCTGCCCGATCCACCAAATTTTGATTTCGAACTTGTTCTTGACTCCTCTGTTTTTCAAGAACTTTAAGAGAATGTACAATTGCAATAGACTGTTTTTCCCAAAGTGAAAAAAACACAAAATTTTAATTGGAAATCCCCAGAATAACATATAACAAAATGAAATTGAACTATTAGTTTACTTAGGTTATTAATAGAGCCATACTAATAAGCCATCCCACCTCACATCCATTGACTGTATTTCATCTGTGGACTCATCCACACTATTAGGCTGCTCATCCATTTGCTCAGTTGCTGTCACCACTTCCAGGTCTGGTACAGCCTCAGGTGGGGTCACAGCAGAATGTGCCATCTCATCCTGCTTGCTTTCTAAACAAAGCAGTGCTGTGCTGACTTCTACTAGAAAACAAGGATATGATATTACACTAGCTCTCAGATAGCACATTGCTCACCAGAATCTGCAGAGGTACATTTTGATTAGCACTGATGTACGCCAAAGAGTTCACATTCTACCAAGCTAAGAAGAATCCAGAATTTACTATTTTATAACAGATAACTACATTATCAGTGAAAAAGTATCTATAATTTATCATACAAAATAATAATTAAGAAATAGATAGAAGCCAAATTGACCTCAGAAAATTAAGAGCACATTTTACAGTTAACCTGAGTTGCAACAAAAATCTAAACAGTGGGAGAGCATATCAGGATATGACCAGTCCCTAATCATCCCTTGGGTTGAAAAGCCTTTTCCTTCCAGCTAGGAATGCTACATTTTTTTCTGGCCAATGCTTAGGAGACTTCAGTCTGATTAATTGGTTCTAACAGGACAGTTTAGGTTTTGGAGCTTAGTAATTAGTTCTGAGGGCTGAAATTTTTAAATGCTGAATCATAGTCAGTGAAGAACGCCCTAAAGTATGCATCTTCATTGTTCAAATGTTCTACAGGTGAGTAAAGAGCCAATGAAATGGCCATCTGCTGGTATCCCGTTGTGACGGTCGGCAAGTTGGAGCAGATCCAAGTCATATCTCAGACAGACATTGACATGCATCATGCTTCTGAATGCGCTTATCACAGTGACGCTGGACAATCGTCACTGTGGCAGGTTACCACATTCTTCTTGGGCAATGGCACTTCTTGGCTTTCTGTGAGTTCACCCTCCTGAACAATGCTGCCATGTCAGCCTCAGAGACTGCTATCACAGGATCCTCGGTGGCTATGGGAGTTTGTGAAGATGCCTCCATGTTCTTTCACTCAAAGCCAGTATAAAAGGCATTGAGCTCATCTGAGACTGAAACCTTCTTGTCATTAGTGACAACATTGAAGCACTGCCAGAGCTGTCAAGCATCCTGTGATTCAAATTTGGTCTGGAATTGCCATGTCACATATGAGAAGGCTTGGCTGGACCCTGTCACCTTCATGGAAGATATGGTCCTGTACTATAGGCACCACTTTGTAAGCCGGCTGGTGGCACAGTGGCATCAGCACCGGATTCGGAAGCAAAGACTCCCAAGTTTGAACCCAGTCGGCCCCCCACTGGGCACACTTTCCATCCGTGCTGGGTTGAGTGCTGAGCTAGCCACTCAGCCTTGTAAAAAAAAAGGGTCGAGTCAGGAAAGTTCATACCGTGACCTGGTTAATCCGAAAGGAGACCAATCCTGACACCACGTGCCAGACAAGAATGGCTGATGGCTGGTGTGACAATCTATGAAATGAACCACCTTGTAGGCACGTGGACGCTCACCATTTGAAGAAATGGTGCATCTTTATTTATTCATCCATTTTTCAGATTATGGACTTTACTGCCCAGCATAGCATTAGTTCCCCAACCATATTTCTCTTCAGAGGTGGATGATGAGCCATCTTACTGAAGCATACATTTCTTTTTGTGAAAGTGCTCTCAACAATGTAATTGGGGAGGAATTTACAATGATTGGGAGTAAATGACAGTTGCAGCTCCAGTTCCCCAGCATGACTTGTAAGGATCTGCAGTTCATTGCACCTCGTGCATTTGTAGTTATCAGGGAGACTGGAGGTCTCTCAACCCTCAAACAAAGAACATACCACTAACTTTGCACACATTCTCACCACACTAGCTATGTACCAATAGACGAAGAAAGAAAAAAAAACTTAACTAGAAACTTACTTAGAGCTCTTGTTACCCAAACCTGACCACTCTAACACCAGCCCACTCATGCAATAGTCTTGCTTCTTTTTATTGACCACTGTCAAGTGTCTCATAGATCAATATGATTAAAGCCCACCAAAAAGTCCAGAAAGGCCCGAGCTATTTTTAAACCTGCTGCTCCCTCGCCCACAAGATGTGCTCGTGATGACTGAAGCCCACCAAAAAGTCCGGAAAGGCCCGAGCTATTTTTAAACCTGCTGCTCCCTCGCCCACAAGATGTGCTCGTGATGATTGAAACCCTCCAAAAGGCCCAAGCTATTTTTAAACCTGCTGCTCCCTCGCCCACAAGATGTGCTCGTGATGATTGAAACCCTCCAAAAGGCCCGCTCTTTTTAAACCTTGTGCCACCTCACCCACAAGATGTGCTCGTGATGATTGAAACCCACTGAAGAAGGTTACAGGTTATGGTGATGTACATTTTTCCCACTCATTATGGTCATAATGCTTTGGCATTACCCAATGGATTAAGCCGCCAAAATTATTCCAAACGCAAGAAATTCTACAAATTCCAAAGTTAAATTTCTGCTGCAAATCCAGAACAACACTCACAAAATGATGGAGGAACTCAGCTGGTTAGGCAGCATCTATGGAAATGAATTAATAGTCAACGTTTCAATCTGAGACCCTTCCTCAGATCCATTCTGTGTCTATCCTATTTAATAAGAGTGCAGTGTAAAGCATGTCCAAAATGTGAAGACAGGAGCATCTCCACAAGGACTGAGTGCTCCCTCTAGTAATGTTATCATGGACAGATACATCTGCCACAGACAGATTGGTGAGGACGTGCTGAGGTAGGTTCGCTCACTAACTCCCACAGAACCACCTGGCAGCTGTGTTCTTCAGCAACTGGACAGATGTGGTGTTACCAAGCCACTCTTGATGGTGGACATTACAAGTTCATCCTGTAACCTTATCTAGACTTAACTAGCAATCTACAGAGGCGTGTGTGTGCACCAGGTAGTGACCAGCTAATAAAACTTCAAGTACATGCACTTTCGCATGCTAACTCTGCTTTAATTGTAGTGCCTGTTTTCCGACTCAGGCTGCAGCCACTGATTTAGATCATTTACATTTCACTTCTTATTGTATAATAGATGAGTGGGATTCCTCCTCAACACATAGCAGCCAGCAGAATAGGGACACACACTCACTGCCTCAGAAGGCTTTCCAAATGACAGGAAGGGGTCATGTTCTCTCAGGCCATCAGAAGACTTTGCTACTTAACGCTTTCCAGCTTGCACCTCTCATAACTTGCTCCACAGACCTTGAGTACCTATGGTATTTTCTACTTTTATTTTAGGCTACTATAGAGATGGCGCCAGAGATTTCCATAGACCTAGGCAATTTCTTTCAGTTAGTCAATGAAACACATTATTTCTCTTTCCATATCTTGCTTTTCTTTTCAAGGTGGCTGGTATCCCATCAGAGCCCACAATCTATAGCTACAGCTCAATCTATGGTTCTCTGCGAGCAGTGGGTTCTCAGACTGACAATGCGGCCTGGTGTTTCGATATCTCCAGGAGCAGCCTGGAAGAGGTGTGCCTTTGGGGTGGGGGGGGGGGGGCTCTCCTGTAGATGACCTGATTCATTGCCAATGTCACTGACTGAAGCACTGTGGGAGACTGAACCATTGGGACAGACGGCGGTGTGCACTGCTGTCAGAAGAAGGCCCTGTACTCGAGTGACCTTCTCTCTCACCCTTCGATGGTGAGTGACAGCCTGTCAGTCCTCGAATCAGGGGACCCAGAGAAGTGATGTGGAAGATTGTAACGTCGGAACAGTAACTGTTGGAGTCCACTCTTGTTGTTACAAAAGCAATCTCTCTCTCCCTCACAAGCCTGTCTGAGATACCGAAGGGCTGGATTACGGACTGCAGATTTTGATGGACTCTAGATCGAGGTCTCTTTGGGGTCTTTGCTCTTGCTTGCATGGTGAAGGGGAGGGGGAGGAGTTGGGAGACAGGAAGGGGTGATGCTTCTGTTGCTGCTTGTGCATGCAAGGGAGAGTGGAACTTCGGGGTTCTGAATTTGCTGTCATTCATTCTTTAGGGTTTTTTTTTACTGTTTTGTGGATGTCTGTGAAGAGTAAGAATTTCAGGTTGTATAAGGTATACATTCTCTGATATCAAATGGAACCATTTGTTTGCTTTTCACTGATTCATCTTTTTCCTAA
The DNA here is from genome assembly GCF_030144855.1 of Hypanus sabinus. Lineage (NCBI taxonomy): Eukaryota > Metazoa > Chordata > Chondrichthyes > Myliobatiformes > Dasyatidae > Hypanus > Hypanus sabinus. The sequence goes on from NC_082709.1 coordinate 98,931,605, forward strand.
TAGAACAGCCTCTAGTATTTCAGAACCACGACCCAGAGGATGGACTTCAGAGGCAGGGTGGTGCGGGGGGAGGGGGGACTATCTTCTGGTCAAATGGGTGCACACTCTGCTCACATCTTCAAACTCTGTCACAGATGGGGCAGGACATGGATAAGCCAGACAAGTGGTAGGGTAGTCTGTGAGATAATGTGACCCTTCCACCATCTGTGCACTCCAAAACATGAACCGAGGTTCTTCTTCTCCACTTCAAGCAGCCATGGCCAGGAATTCACAGGAATCAGTGGGTATAGAATATTTCCTAAATGGGGAGAAAATTAAAAAACCAGAGGTGCAAAGGGACTTGGAAGTGCTTATGCAGGATTCCCTAAAGGTTGAGTCAATGGTAAGGAAGGCAAATGCAATGTTATCATTCATTTTGAGATGACCAAAATATAAGAGCAAGGATGTATTGTGAGCAGTTTTGGGCCCATTATTTAAGAAAAGATGTGCTGGCATTGCAGCGGGTCCAGAAGAGGTTCATGAAAATGATTCTATGAATGTAAGGGTTAATGTACCTAGAGCATTTGATGGCTCTGGCCCTGTTCTTGCTGAAGTTTAGAAGAACGAAGGAGGATCTCATTGAAACCAATTGAATATTAAAAGGATTAAATAGAGTGGATGTGGGAAGGACGTTTCCTGTAGTGAGCGAGTCCAGGAACAGAAGGCACAGGCTTAGAATAGAGGATCATCCATTTAGAACAGGGATAAGAAGGAATTTCTTTAGTCAGATTGTGGTGAATCTGTGAAATTTACTGCCATGGTCGACTATGGAGGCTAAGTCATTGACTATGATTAGTCAGGGAGAGAAATGTTACAGTGAGAAGGCACAAGACTGAGATTGAGAGGGATAATAAATAATCCATGATGGAATAGTGGAGTAAAGTCGATGGGCTGAGTGGCCTAATTCTGTTCCTATGTCTTATGATTTTATGGTATGTTGCCTCTTTTTCTAAAGAGGTTTGAAGGATAGCGACCTGGTAATTTCCTCTCGTGACAGAGCATTTCAGTTGATGTGAGGCTTGTGAGCAATGCAACCTTCCCATCAAACCCAGATAATTGTTTACATGCTTGGCTTGACAGTAGGAAGCAAACGGTGATGGTGAAAAGCTATTTTTCAGAATGTAAGTCTAGGACTAATGATGAGCCTCAAGGATTAGTGCAAGAGTCATTGTTGTTGATCATTTAAATGAGAATGTACAAGGTATGGCTAGTAACAGTTTACATGGTGGTGTAGCGGTGTGCTACGTGCAGCGCTAAAATTACGACACGGAGTCGGTAACTGCAGTCGAAGGAAAAACTTTATTTGAAATCCTCAGCCTCACTTTTTAAGCCTCTCTCGACCTGCCCCCCATGGCGCAGAGGCTCCAAAGCTCTGTGCTCGCAAACCCCCGTAGGCTATCTAATTGTGAGCCGGTTCGGATGTGCCAGGAAATGGGTCGCCACATAACCCCCCCCCCCAGAACCGGCGATACACCCCCCAGTGTCCACAGTCTGGGCCAGAACCTGCTTGGGAGGACAGCCTCTGCGCCGAGGTGCCGGAAACTCGGCCGGTCGCGCCAGGTCCACATGGGCCGGTTTGAGGCGGTCCACCGTGAAAACCTCCTCTTTCCCTCCAATGTCCAGCACGAACGTGGACCCGTTGTTCCGGAGCACCAGAAACGGCCCCTCGTATGGCCGCTGCAGCGGTGGCCGATGCCCGCCCCTTCGGACAAACACAAACTTACAGTTCTGTAGGTCTTTGGGTACGCAGGTCGGGTGCCGCCCGTGCTGTGAAGTGGGTATGGGGGCCAGGTTACTGAGCTTCTCGCGTAGTCTGCCCAGGACTGCTGCGGGATCTTCCTCTTGCCCCCGTGGGGCTGGTAGGAACTCCCCGGGGATGACCAGGGGCGCGCCGTATACCAACTCGGCCGACGAGGCGTGCAGGTCGTCCTTGGGCGGATGCCGAGTAGGACCCAGGGAAGCTCGTCCACCCAGTTGGCTCCTCGCAGGCGGGCCATGAGGGCCGACTTCAGGTGACGGCGGAAACGCTCCACTAGCCCGTTCGACTGTGGGTGGTAGGCAGTTGTGTGGTGCAGCTGAGTCCCCAAAAGGCTGGCCATAGCTGACCACAGGCTGGAGGTGAACTGGGCGCCTCTGTCGGAGGTAATGTGGGCCGGTACACCAAAGCGAGATATCCAGGTGGCGATCAGGGCTCGGGCGCAAGATTCAGAGGTGGTGTCGGTGAGCGGGACCGCCTCTGGCCATCTCGTGAACCGGTCCACGATGGGCAGGAGGTAACGCGCTCCGCGCGACACTGGCAGGGGGCCCACGATATCCACATGAATGTGGTCGAAACGCCGGTGGGCGGGATGGAACTGCTGCGGTGGGGCTTTGGTGTGCCGCTGCACCTTGGCCGTCTGGCAGTGCATGCATGTTTTGGCCCATTCACTGACCTGTTTGCGGAGTCCGTGCCAAACGAACCTGCTGGAAACCATCCGGACAGTTGTCCGGATGGAGGGATGCGCCAAGTTATGAATGGAGTCGAAAACACGGCGCCGCCAGGCTGTCGGGACGACGGGACGGGGCTGGCCGGTGGCGACGTCACAGAGTAGGGTCCTCTCACCCGGGCCCACGGGGAGGTCCTGGAGCTGCAAACCGGAGACTGCGGTTCTGTAACTCGGAATCTCCTCATCCGCCTGCTGCGCCTCTGCCAGTGCCTCAAAGTCTACCCCTTGGGAAAGGGCATGAACGGTAGGGCGAGAGAGCGCATCCGCCACGACATTGTCCTTACCCGAGACGTGCCGGACATCCGTCGTGTATTCAGAGATGTAGAGATGTGTAGAGATGTTGCTGGTGGGATGACCAGGGGTCGGACGCTTTCGTAAACGCAAAGGTAAGCGGTTTGTGGTCCGTGAACGCGGTGAAGGGCCGACCTTCTAGGAAGTACCTGAAATGCCGGATTGCCAGGTAGAGCGCCAACAGTTCCCGGTCGAAAGCACTGTACTTGAGCTCGGGTGGCCGCAGGTGTTTGCTGAAAAACGCCAGGGGTTGCCAGCGACCTGCGATGAGTTGCTCCAGCACCCCACCGACTGCCGTGTTAGATGCGTCCACTGTGAGGGCGGTAGGGGCGTCCATTCTGGGATGTACTAGCATCGCGGCGTTCGCCAAAGCTTCCTTCGTTTGAACGAAAGTGGCGGCGGACTCTTCATCCCAGGTAATGTCCTTGCTCGGACCCGACATCAGGGCGAACAGGGGGCGCATGATCCGGGCAGCTGAAGGGAGGAAACGGCGGTAGAAATTGACCATACCTACGAATTCCTGAAGGCCTTTGATCGTGGTGGGTCAGGGAAAGTGGCGGACCGCATCTGCCTTAGCGGGCAGAGGGGTTGCCCCGTCTTTAGTAATCCTGTGGCCCAGGAAGTCAATGGTATCGAGTCCGAACTGGCATTTGGCAGGGTTGATTGTAAGACCGTACTCACTCAGTCGGGCGCAGAGTTGACGGAGGTGGGACAGATACTCCTGACGACTGCTGCTGGCTATGAGGATGTCATCCAAATAGATGAACGCGAAGTCCAGGTCCCATCCCACCGCGTCCATTAACCGCTGGAACGTCTGTGCGGCATTCTTCAGGCCAAACGGCATGCGGAGGAACTCGAAAAGGCCAAACGGGGTGATGAGAGCCGTTTTGGGGACGTCGTCAGGATGCATCGGGATTTGATGGTACCCTCGGACGAGGTCTACCTTGGAGAAGATCTGTGCGCCGTGCAGGTTTGCTGCAAAGTCCTGAATGTGCGGCACAGGGTAGCAGTCCGGTGTGGTAGCCTCGTTCAGCCTGCGGTAGTCGCCGCACGGTCTCCAGCCTCCCATCGCTTTGGGCACCGTGCAGGGGGGAGGCCCATGGGCTGTCGGACCGCCGGATGATCCCCAATTCCTCCATCCTCTGGAACTCCTCCTTCGCCAGTCGGAGCTTGTCCGGGGGAAGCCGCTGAGCCCGGGCGTGGAGGGGTGGTCCCTGGGTCGGGATGTGGTGCTGTACGCCGTGCCTGGGCATGGCCACTGTGAACTGCGGTGCCAGAACCGATGGGAAATCTGCCAGGACCCTGGTGAAGTCGTTGTCGGACAGTGTGATGGAGCCGAGGTGAGGGGCTGGCAACTGTGCTGCACCCAGGGAGAACATCTGAAAGGTCTCGGCGTGGACCAGTCTCTTCCTCGGCAGGTCGACCAGTAGGCTGTGAGCCCGCAAAAAATCCGCACCCAGAAGCGGTTGGGCTACGGCGGCCAGTGTGAAGTCCCACGTGAACCGGCTGGAGCCGAACTGTAGCTGCACCTGACGGGTGCCATAGGTCCTTACTGTGCTGCCGTTCACGGCCCTCAGGGGGGGACCCGGTGCCCTGCTGCAGGTGTCGTAACTCGTCAGAGGTAAAACGCTGATCTCGGCCCCAGTATCGACCAAAAACCGGCGTCCCGACCTTCTATCCCACACATACAGGAGGCTATCCCGATGGCCAGCCGCCGTACCCATCAGCGGTGGCTGGCCCTGGCGTTTCCCGGGAACTTGCAGGGCGGGCGACAACGGCGGGCTTCTGCGCCCCACCACTGGTGGTAGAAGCACCAGTGTTCATTGGGCCGGGGGTTGGCGGGCTCTGCGGCCGGGCCTGGACTGGTTTGCTGCTGGGAGCGTGGCTGGGAGATCTGTGCGATGGACGCCTCGCTCACCTTTTTGGCGTTCCACAGCAAGTCCGCCTGGGCTGCCACCTTCCGGGGGTCACTGAAATCCGCGTCGGACAGCAGCAGGCGTATGTCCTTGGGCAGCTGCTCCAGGAATGCCTGCTCAAACATGAGGCAGGGTGTGTGTCCGTCGGCCAGAGACAACATCTCATTCATTAGAGCCGATGGAGGTCTGTCGCCCAAGCCATCCAGGTGCAGTAAACGGGCAGCCCGCTCGCGCCGTGAGAGTCCGAAAGTCCTGAGGAGCAGGGCTTTGAATTCCGTGTACTTGCCGTCTGCCGGGGGCGACTGTACGAACTCCGTGACCTGGTCGAGGGAGCTCACCACGTAATAGTAGCGGGTGTCTTCTGAGGTGATCTGGCGAACGTGGAATTGGGCTTCGGCTTGCTGGAACAGGTTTGGTCGCTGTGTCCAGAAACCCGGCAGTTTCAACGAAACCGCATGAACAGAGGCGGCGTCGGTCATTTCTGGTCCAAAAATCGTTTGGACCGTTGGGGTCACCAATTGTAGCGGTGTGCTACACGCAGCGCTAAAAATACGACACGGAGTCGGTAACTGCAGTCGAAGGAAAAACTTTATTTGAAATCCTCAGCCTCACTTTTAAGCCTCCCTCAACCTGCCCCCCGTGGCGCAGAGGCTCCAAAGCTCTGTGCTCGCAAACCCCTGTAGGCTATCTAATTGTGAGCCGGTTCGGATGTGCCAGGAAATGGGTCGCCACAGTGGATCAATTGATTTGAAGAGAGAGGGAGAGGGAGAGAGCTTTGTCAGGGGGAAGTTTAAAAAAAAGGAGAGTTTTGCAGGGCTCGGTGCATAGGTGGTGGGCCAATTAACTCACAATTCATGAGCAAGAACAAATAAAAAGTTAAAGTAGAGTAGCCATTATGTGAGTGGACCAGTGTAGGAGTGGGAACTTGAGACTTTGGCTCAAGAGACTTCGGTGAGGAGGCACAGGTGAGAGGCAGGTTAGGCTTTTGTGGTGGTTGAATAAAGTTCACCAAACTACAACTAATTAAAGGGATGATGCAGGATCAGGTGATGTGCTGTAGCAGCATGATGTGGGGCCTGATGGACCCCTTTGTGGTGGTGACCACATCTGCAGCAAGTGTTGGCTGCTGGAAGAACTCAAGCTCAAAGTTGATTTCCTGGAATCTGAGCTTCAAACACTGCGGCACATCAGGGAAGGGGAGAGTTAACCTGGATTCTCTGTTTCAGGAGGTAGTCACACCCATTAGATTAGCTGCCTCAAGTTTGGTCATGGGCAAGAGGGTGTTATGGTGAGTGAGCCAGGCAGTGGTATCCAAGAGACCGTGCTGGAGGAGCCTCAGCCCTTGAGCTTGTCCGACAGGTCTGAGATTCCTGCTCCCTGTGTGGACGAGAGTGGGGGCTGTAGGAAGGATGAGCAACCTAACTGTGGCACAGTAGTTCAGGGAGCCTTTCAGGAGAGGGGAGAGAAGAGAAATGTGGTAATTGGGGGTAGTATAGTCAGAAGATAGAAGATAGATAGAAGGCTGTGTTACCTACCTCGTATGTGGGTTTGGGACATGTTATCTGACCTGCACAGAAATTTGCAGTGGGAGGGGAAAGATCCAGTTGCCGTGGTCCATGTGGGTACCAATGACATAGGGAGGAGGAGGAAAGAGGTTTTGCTGAGGGAATTTGAGCAGCTAGGGACTATTTTAAAGAGCAGAACCGAAAAGGTGGTAATCCCTGGATTACTACCTGAGCCACATGCAAATTGGCATAGGGTCAAGAAGATTAGAGAGTTAAATGCATGACTCAAGGATTGCTGTGGGAGAAGTGGGTTTGAATTCATGGGAAATTGGCACCAGTATTGGGGAAGGAGGGAGCTGTACCAATGGACAGGCTCCACCTGAACCATGATGGGACCTGGATCCCAGCGAATTGCATAACTGGGGCTGTGGATAGGGCATTAAACTAAATAGTAGGGGGTGGGTTTAACAGACTGGAGAAGTATGGATGAAATAAAAAAGAAAAGTGCAGATAAAGATAAAGAAAAAAACAAAAGATAATAAAGAGAAATGCAAGAGTAGAGTGAAGAAAAGTGCAAAAGAGTAAACGATTGCAAGATTTTAAAAACAAAATGAGTGTGAGGGCACTTTATCTGAATGCCCGTAGTATTCAAAAGAAGGTCAGTGAACTTGTGGCACAAATCAGTATAATGGTGTATGATTTAGTGGCCATTACAGAGACATGATTGCAGGGTGGAGAGCATTGGGAATTAAATATCAAAGGATATCAGGTAATACAGGAGGATAGGCAGGAAGATGTGGGGTAGCACACTTAAGTAAAGATGTGATCAGGGCAATAGCAAGAGACAACATAAGATTGAAGGAGCAGAATGTTGAATCCATCAGGGTGGAGAGTAGGAACAGTAAAGGGAAAAATCACTGGTGGGAGTTGTCTATAGACCACCAATTAACAACATTATAGGGGCATAAGCAATAAACTGAGAAATATCTGAGGCATGTAAGAATGGAACAGTAGTTATCGTGGGGTACTTTAACTTGCACATAGATTGGGTGAATCACGTTGGTCGAGGCAGTGTTGAGGATGACTTCATAGAACGCATCCATGATGGCTTTCTGGAACAGCATGTTACTGAACCTACAAGGGAACATGCTATCTTAGATCTGGTCCTGTGCAGTGCGACAGGTAAAATTAGTGATTTTGTAGTTAGGGATCCTCTTGGAAAGAGTGATCACAATATGATTGAATTTCTCATGCAGATTAAAACCTCTGTAATATGCTTAAACAATGGAGCCTACAATGGGATGAGGGAGGACTTGGCTAGTGTAGACTGGGAACCAGTTGAGGACCAGTGGAAGACTTTCAAAGAGATTTTTCATGGTGCTCAACAAAAGTACACTCTAATTAAAAGCAAGGACAGTAAGGGTGGGGAGAGCCAGCCTTGGATAACTAAGGAAATAAAAGAAGGCATCAAGCTAAATGCTGGTGCAGACAAAGTCACCAAGAGTAGTGGGAACTGGAGGGTTGGGAAAGCTTTAAAAAGCAACAAAGAATCACTAAGCGAGCAATAGAAAAAGGGAAGCTAGATTATGAAAATAAACTAGCACAAAATATAAAAGTGGATAGCAAAAGTTTTTTATAATTTTATAAAGCGGAAAAGGGTGGCTAAAGTGAATGTAGGTCCCTTGGAGGATGAGAAGGGGGAATTGATATTGGGTAATGAGGAAATGGCCAAGGCTTTGAATGACTATTTTGTGTCAGTCCTTACAGTGGAGGATACATCTAACATGCCAAAGAGAGATGTTATGGATGCGATGGGAGGTGAGGATCACGATATAACAGCTATCACTAAAGAGGTAGTACTGAGCAAACTTGTGGGCCTGAAGATAGACAAGTCCCCTGGTCCTGATGGAATGTAACCCAGGTACTGAAAGAAACAACAGAAGTTATAGCAGAGGTTTTGGTGACGATTTACCAAAATCTCTGGACTCTGGGCATGTCCCGGCTGATTGGAAGGCAGCAAATGTCACACCACTGTTTAAAAAACGATGTAGGCAGAAGCAGGTAACTACAGGCCAGTTAGTTTAATATCTGTAGTCGGGAAAATGCTTGAAGCTATCATTGACTTAAGAAGAAATACTGAAGCATCTGGAAAGAAGTGGATCCATCATGCAGACGTAGCATGGTTTCAGCAAAGACAGGTCCTGTTTGACAAACTTACTGGAGTTCTTTTAGGATATAACGAGTGCAGTGGATATAGGAAACACATGGTCATAATTTATTTGGATTTCCAGAAGGCGGTTGATAAGGTGACGCATAAAAGACTTATCTATAAGATGAGGATGCATAGAGTTGGGGGTGATGTATTAGCATGGATAGAGGATTGGTTAACTAATCGAAAGCAGAGAGTCGGGATACACGGGTGTTTCTCTGGTTGGCAATCGGTGGTGAGCAGTGAGCCACAGGGGTTGGTGCTGGGCCCGCAACTGTTCAAGATATACATTAATGATTTGGAAGTGGTGACTGACCGTAGTGTATCTAAGTTTGCTGATGATATTAAATTGAGTGGAAAAGCAAATTGTGCAGAAGATATGGAGAGTCTGCGGAGAGATACAGATGGGTTAAATGAGTGGGCAAGGGTTTGATAGATGGAGCACAATGTTGGTAAACTGAAAGAGCAGATTATTATTTAAATGGTAAAAAATTGCAGAATGCTGCTGTGCAGAGGGACTTTGGGGTGCTTGTTCATGTATCACAGAAGGTTGGTTTGTAGGTGCAGCAGGCTATCAAGAAGACAAATGGAATGTTGACCTTCATTGCTGGAGGGATGGAATTTAAGAGCAGGGAGGGGATGCTGCAACTGTACACACCCAGAGTACTACATGCAGTTCTGGTCTCCTTACTTGAGGAAGGATATACTGGCTTTGGAGGTGGTGCAGAGGAGGCTCACCAGGTTGATTCCAGAGATGAGAGGGTTAGACTATGAGGAGAGATTGAGTGGCCTGGAACTGTACTTGCTGGAATTCAGAAGAATGAGAGGAGATCTTGTAGAAACATATAGAATTATGAAAGGGATAGATAAGATTGAGGCAGGAAAGTTGTTCTCGCTGCTAAGTGAGGCTAGAACTAGGGGACATAGCCACAAGATTTGGGGGAGTAGATTTAGGATGGAGATGAGGAAGAATTGCTTTTCCCAGAGAGGTGAATCTGTGGAATTCTCTGCCCAATGAAGCAGTAAATATATTTAAGACAAGGTTGGATAGATCTTCACATAGTAGGGGAATTAAGGGTTACAGGGAAAAGGCAGGTAGGTGGATACATGGCCAGATCAGCCATGATCTTACTGAATGGTGGAGCAGACTTGATGTGCCAGATGTCCTACTCCTGCTCCTATTTCTTGTACTCTTATCAAAGTTTGCAGATGTCACTAAAATAGGTGGCATTGTAGACAATGAAGAAAGTCATCAAAAATTACAGAGGGATCTTGATCAGTGGGCTGAAGAATGGCAAATGGCAGTCAATCCAGAAAAATGTAAGGTGTTACATTATGTAGTCAGACCAGGGTAGGATAGTCAGAATGAACTGTTGGGCTCTGGGGAGTTGTGTGAAAGAGGGCCTTAAGAGTACAAGTGTATGCTTCCCTGCAAGTATCACCAGAGATAGACAGGGTGGTGAAGAAGTCATCTGGCACACTGGTCTTCATCCGGCAAGGCACTGAATATACAAGTTGAGATGCTATCCTGCTGTTCATCAAGATATTGGCAAGGCTGCATTTGGAACACTGCATGCATTATTGGTTACCCTGTTATAGGAAATGCATCATTAAATTGAAAGAGTGAAAAGACAACATATGAGAATGTTGCCAGACCAGGAGGACCTGAGTTAAAGGGAGAGCTGGCATAGATTAGACTTTACTCCCTGAAAGTGAGGGAGACTGAGGGGTGACCTTATCCCAAGGAAACAAAATCAAAAACTAGAGGGCGTATGCAAAAAATGAGAGGGGAAAGCTTTAAAACAACCTGAGAGACACCTTTATCATGCCAAAATAAGTAATTGTGCAGGTACAGTTACAATATTTAAAAGATATTTGAACAGGTTCTCTCCTCAGGACAAGGTCCTGAAGAGAGAATATAGGGAGTCAGGTAGAAAGGTGAAAAGTAGGACCTCCAGAACAGTAACCTCTGAATTGCTGCCTATGTCACATGTCAGTGAAGGCAAGAATAGGATGGTTTGACAGATAAATGTGTGGCTGAGGAACCAGTGCAGGGGGACAGAGTTTCAGATTTCTGGTCATTGGAATTTTGTCTGTACAAAAAGGACAGGTTACACCTGAACCCAATGGGGACCAATATCGTTGTGAGGAGGTTTGCTAGAGCTGTTGGGGAGGGTTTGAACTAGTTTGGCAGGGGTTGGAGGCCAGAAAGATAGGGCTGAGGATGAAGCAGTTGTGTACTGAGACTGTGAGAAAGGACAATCAGTGGGATAAGGTTTAATGTAACATGGGGGCAAAATCAAAAAGGATGATGAATACAGGATCGAAGATGTTATGTTTGAATGCACAGAGTATACAGAATAAGGTAGATGATCTTGTAGCACAGTTAGAGATTGACAGATTTGACATTGTGGGCATCACTGAGTCATGGCCTGATCAATGTTGAAGGCTTAATATCCAAAAAAACAGCTTTTATCAGGTGGGCATGCAGAGGGGTGGGGTGGCCCAGAAGGCAGGAGAATGGGGATAATAAATCAGCCATGATAGAATGGTGGGGTAGACTCAATGGACCGAATGGCCTATTTCTGCTCCGATGTCTTATGGTATATGGATAGGAAAGGTTTTTATTTATTTATTTATTTGTTTGTTTATTTTTAAATTAGGTAGTGCAAAAAAGAGAGCAAAAAGTGAAGTAGTGATCATGGGTTGGTTCATTGTCCATTCAGAAATCTGATGCAGAGGGGCAGAAACTTTTCCTATAATGTTACGTATGTGTCTTCAGGAATGGATCTAAGTCACTTCACAGACAAGAGTTGATATGTTTCATCACCAGTCTCTCAAAACCCTTCATCACAGTGGATGTAAATGCTACTCGACAACAGTCATTGAGGCAGGTTACTAAATTCTTCTTCCGCACCCATATAATTGAAGCCTGCTTAAACCAGGTGGATTCCTCAGATTGCCAGAATGAGGTTAAAGATATCGGTGAACACTCCAACCAGTTGATCAGCACAGGTTTTTAGGTTCTACATTTGGGCCGAGTGCTTTCCGTGGTTTACACTCCTGAAGGATGTTCTCATGTCAGCCTCAGACTGAAATCACAGGGTCATTGGTGCTGTAGAGGTTCGTGAAGGTGCTCCAAGTTTTGATGGTCAAAGTGAGCATAAAATGCATTGAATTCATCTGGGAGCAAAACCTGTCGCTTGGTATCACTTCGTAGGAGTTGAGAGCATTCAAGCCCTTCCACAGCTGTTGAACATCCTTCAGTGATTCAAGTTTGGTCCAGAATTACTACTTCATATGTGAGGTGGCTTTCCAAAGAACACACCCAAACCTTTTGATTTTACCTGAATGCCACTATTCTGTCCCTTAGCAGATTGCAGGTCTCAAGGGTCATTCAGGGCTTCCGATTGGGGAAGGCTGAATGATTTTGTGGGTACACACTTGTCTGTCACTGTTTTTATAAAGTCCATGATGAACGTGGTGTATTTGTTCAGATGAGTCCTTGAACACCGTCCAGTCCACCAACTCAAAACAATCCCTAAGCCTCTTTAGCCTCTGCCTGTACGCAGGTAGAAGGACAACCAGGTGATCAGATTTTGCAGAAATGTGGTCAGGGAATGGAATGGTAGGCATTCCTTATTGCAGCATAGCAGAGGTCTAGTATGTTGGGACCCCTGGTACTGCAGGTTATACGTTGACAATAAAAGGGCAGAGATTTCTTCAAACAAGCCTTACTGATGTCCCCAACAATGATTTGAAAGGCATCGAGATAGGCTATTCCTTGTTTGCTCGAGATAGGCTATTCCTTGGTTGTACTCAACACCTCAAGTACCTACTTAATATCAGCTCTGGCAGTGTATAAACTGCGGTCGGGATCACGGAGGAGAATTCCCTTGGTAAGTAGAATGGTCAGTGTTTTTTGTTCCAGGTTGGGCGAACAAGAGTGAAAGAGTGCTGGTGGTGTTGTGGCAAGTTTATTGGAGGGTTGCAAAAATTTAATAAAAGGTTTCCAGTAACAACAGCTCCTGTAGACAAACAGTGGTATGCGATACTACAATCTTTATAAAGGTTTTTACATCAGCCTTAAGGAGAGACATATCAATGGAGAATCAGCACATAAAAAGAGGTCTGTATTTCTTTAGTATATTTCTCTGGATTTGTTCTTGTTGATGCAGCATTGGCTACCTTCAAAATGCATCAGGCATTGAAGATGGACTACCCCCTTTAACCTATGGAGCCTAATGAAACCACTCTGAGCTATTGATGATTCAGGAGCAGAATGAGACGTCATCCAGGTCAGGGAAGAAATGGCAGAATTTCTTTAGAAAAGTGCATTGGATGGAATTTCTGGCAGTCTGGTGGGTGTTTAAAACTTCAGTGCTTTGGTTCTGATAATCCAAATATTTATCACAAGTATTTCAGATTGATTAAATGAAAAAAATGCAATACTACTCCAATGGTAATAAAAATGATTTTAAAAATGACATCTCCCTTGAGGAGATTGGCAGCATTTTTTTTAGATAGGGCAAGGTCAAAACAACCAATAACATGAGTGTGGTCAAAAATAACTCTAAAATCAGAAGATGCAATGTCAGAATAAACTCACTTTATCCCAGAATTGAGTTTGATAATAAATCACTCCAAATTCACTCTGCACAAGGTAACTGCAATTCCAACGTGGTACCTAAGGAAAGATATGCTGACCCTGAGGAGGATCACAAGAATGATCCTGGGAGAAAAAAGCTTAATGTATGAGGAGATTTTCATGTATCTGCATCTGTCTTGGTGGTGGACGATCTCCAACAGGACACTGAAAGGCTTGGATAAAGTGGATGTGTACAGGTTGTTTCCACTAGTAGGAGAGTCTAGCATCCAAGGGCACAGCCTCAGAATAAAAGGACATCCATCCTTCTAGGCCACACTTGGAGTACTGTGTCCAGTTCTGGTCGCTTCACCTTAGGAAGGATGTGGAAGCATTGGAAAGGGTACAGAGGAGATTTACCAGGATGCTGCCTGGTTTAGAGAGTATGCATTATGATCAGAGATTAAGGGAGCTAGGGCTTTACTCTTCAGAGAGAAGGAGGATGAGAGGAGACATGATAGAGATATACAAGATATTAAGAGGAATAGACAGTGGATAGCCAGCGCCTCTTCCCCAGGGCACCACTGCTCAGTACAAGAGGACATGGCTTTAAGGTAAGGGGAGGGAAGTTCAAGGTGGATATTAGAGGAAGGTTTTTCACTCAGAGAGTGGTTGGTGCGTGGAATGCACTGCCTGAGTCAGTGGTGGAGGAAGATACACTAGTGAAGTTTAAGACACTACGAGACAGGTATATGGAGGAATTTAAGGTGGGGGGGGGTTATATGGGACGCAGGGTTTGAGGGTCGGCACAACATTGTGGGCCGAAGGGCCTGTAATGTGCTGTACTATTGTATGTTCTATGTTCTAAAACAAATGAGGAGAAATTTCTTCAGCCAGAGGATGATGATTCTGTGGAATTTGTTACCACAGATGGTTGTAAAGGCCAAGTCACTGTGTGTACTTAAGGCAGAGATTGATAGGCTCATGATTGCTAAGGGTAATGGGGAAAAGGTGGGTGAATGGGGTTGAAATAAAAATCAACTATGACTGAGTGGTTGAGTAGACTAAATAGGCCAAAAAGCCTAAGGTAAGTCAAAGCTGGAACTTCAGGCCTGTTTCGACTGCATGGATTGGAGTGTCTTTGAGACGGCAGCTACAGATCTTCATGATCTGTCTGACACCGTGACCTCATACATCAGTTTTTGTGCAGACACATGCATTCCAACAAAAACCTTCTGCACATTCAATAACAAGAAGCCCTTGTTCACATCACAACTCAGGCAGCTTCGTCCGGAGAACGAGGAGGCGTACAGAAGAGGGGACAGGATTCTGTACAAACGAGCCAGGAACACACTGACAAGGGAGATTAAGGCAGCGAAGAAGCGCTACATTGGAAAACTGCAAAACAGGTTTTCAGACAATGACCAGTGTGGAAGGGGCTCCAAGAGATCACTAACTACAAGAAACCATTCCCTCAGGCTGTTGAGAACCATCAACTGGCTGACGATCTGAACAAGTTTTATTGTAGATTCAACACCTTCATTCCCCCCAGCCAAAACACAGACCTACCTGCAACCCCCATCATCCGTCACCCTGACATCTTAGTATCCGCTTTCTCACCCCACATTAAAAAATCCCCCTACCCCCCTTCACTTCAACTCCCTTGTACCTGCACTTAGGATCTGTGAGAGGGAGGTGAGTCAGCTGCCCCAGAGGCAGAAGACCAGGAAAGCGCCAGGCCCAGATGGTGTGTTGCCCTCCTGCCTGAAGACCTGCGCTGATCAGCTGGCCCCCATCTACACACAGATCTTCAACAGATCATTGGAGCTGTGTGAAGCCCTTCATTGCTTCAAGCGCTCCATTATCATTCCAATCCCTAAGAAACCCACTGTCAAGGGACTAAATGACTACAGGCCTGTTGCTTTGACATCTGTGGTCATGAAGTCCTTTGGGAGACTAGTGTTGGCTCACCTGAAGGACATCATAGGCCCCCTGCTGGACCCCCTGCTTATCGGGCAAATAGGTCAGTGGATGATGCAGTCAACATGGGACTGCATTACATTCTACAACACCTCGACAACCCAGGAACTTCTGTGAGGGTCCTGTTTGTTGACTTCAACTCGGCGTCCCAGGAATCCTCCACTTCAAATTCACCCAGCTTACTGTCTCCACTGCCATCTGTCAGTGGATCACAAGCTTCCTGACTGACAGGGTGCAGCAAGTGAGGCTGGGGAGCATCATCTCTAGCACCCGGACAATCAGTACCGGTGCCCCACAGGGACACCCTTCCCCCTTTACACTAATGACTGCACCTCACAGGACCCATCTGTTAAACTCCTGAAGTTTGCAGATGACACAACTGTCATTGGCCTTATCCGAGACGGTGATGAGTGTGCATACAGACGGGAGGTGGAATGGCCGGTCCTCTTGTGTGGTCAGAACAATCTGGAACTAAATACGCTCAAGACTGTGGAAATGACAGTGCACTTCAGGAGGAGCCCCCCAATACTCCCCCCACTCACTAGACTCAACAGTATTGTGTCTGCGGTGGAGACCTTCAGATTTCTTGGAGTCACAATCTCCCAGGACCTGAAGTGGACACCCAACGTGGACACTCTTATCAAAAAGGCTCAGCAGAGGTTGTATTTCCTACGTCAACTCAGGAAGTACAACGTGCCTCAGGAGCTGCTGATTCAATTCTACTGAGGAATAATCCAGTCTGTTCTCTGTTCGTCCATCACTGTCTGGGTTGGATCAGCTACCAAACAAGACAAGAATAGACTCAAAAGAACCGTCAGGGTTGCGGAAAGGATTATTGGTGTGAAGCTGCCCTCGATCCAGGACTTATATGCATCTAGAGTCAGGAAGCGAGCAAGCAGCATTATTGTAGACCCATCACACCCTGGACATCACCTGTTCCAACTCCTTCCTTCTGGTAGATGATTAGATTTAGATTTAGATTTAGATTCTGCACTTTAGATCACTGTATACCAGGACAAATAGGTATAAGAACAATTTCTTTCTGTATGCCATCAGTTTTATGAACACTTGAATTTTAGTCTATTATAAATCAAGTCCACCTGTACATTCAATGAGGGGTACCTCATTGGATATAGTTTATGATTATTTGCACGATTGCTTTTGTTTGCTTTTAATTCTGTACAGAGGGAGCTCAGGGAAACCGGCATCAAATTCCCTGTATGTGTCCTCGTACTTGGCGATAGTAAAGGATTCTGATTCTGATTCTCTACTCCTTTATCCAATGGTCTCAATAGGATCAAGTCCTACTACCTAAGGAAAAGACTTTTCAAACTGCTCTTCCTCCAAAGGAATAGAATTTGTTACAGAACAGGAAGCACCTTGTGAAACCACGATTCCTCAAAATTTCTTCCTTAATGTCCAGTTCAGTGAAGAATCATAAAAAACATAGCATTTTCGTGCTCTATCAGAACCATGCAAAGTAAGTATTGATCCAGCTCTTCCCAACATTACTAATAGTTCAAGAAACTGCTTATCCCGTAAACACAACTTCTCCACAATAGAATTAATCACATTAGAATGACCCAGGAACAGAGATTACCTGGTTCCATGGAGGTCAAGGTTTGATGCCCCTTTGCACTGTTCTCTGTTAGCTCAACTTCTGCTTTAATTTCTTCTTTCTGAAAGCAAAACATTTAGGAGATTTAATAATAATATCCCCTCACTTGTTCTGTCAGAATTCTTCTTGATGTTGCTATTAGATCTCATTGATCAACCCCAACTCCACTGTTTTCTACCATCAGCTAGGAAGAACCATTGCTATCATTTATGTGAATAATTCCCACTACTCTCAGAAAACCTAATGAGCTCCTGAATTGGACTCAATATTCCAGCCAAATGAACATGCTGAACAAGTCGATGACATACCATGAGGAAAGCACAGTAGCTGGCAGTAACAGCCGGAGACACTGTCCCCATTGCCAGTGAACAGCTGGCAACACAGAGCACACATGGGCATTCGTTCTGAGAGGCTCTTCTGAAAATCGGGTACTTAACTCCAAAGGAAGCTGATGTGCAATTACCTTAAGAATAATGGCACATGTCCACTTAGCAGAAAACTAACCTTATTTGTTCTATTTTGCAATACAAGTTTGAGCTTACTGTTTTCTACAGTAAGATTCTGAAAAGCAGAGAGGGATAAGCAAGGTAGAGTAATTATCCCTCCATGTGGATATAGTAGAAAGGGTTGTATTTACTGCCTGTCCAACATTTACCTCCAGAAGTCATTGTATGCTTAACTTGAACTGCTCGTGGATTCTATCCAGTTATATAGCAGGGAAATGGTTCATTCTTGATCCAAACCAGTTTGTGTGTTGGTTCTATAGCAGGCAAATGGTTCCTTCTGACCAAAACCAGTCTGTGTGTCGGTTATATAGCAGGGAATTTGTTCCTTCCTGACCAAAACCAGTCTGTGTGTCGATTATATAGGAGGGAATCTGCTCCTTCCTGACCAAAACCAGTCTGTGTGTCGGTTATATAGCAGGGAATTTGTTCCTTCCTGACCAAAACCAGTCTGTGTGTCGGTTATATAGGAGGGAATTTGCTCCTTACTGACCAAAACCACTCTGTGTGTCGGTTATATAGCAGGGAATTTGTTCCTTCCTGACCAAAACCAGTCTGTGTGTCGGTTATATAGCAGGGAATTTGTTCCTTCCTTACAAAACAGGTCTGTGTGTCGGTCATATAGCAGGGAATTTGTTCCTTCCTGACCAAAACCAGTCTGTGTGTCGGTTATATAGCAGGGAATTTGCTCCTTCCTGACCAAAACCACTCTGTGTGTCGGTTATATAGCAGGGAATTTGCTCCTTCCTGACCAAAACCAGTCTGTGTGTCGGTCATATAGCAGGGAATCTGCTCCTTCCTGACCAAAACCAGTCTGTGTGTCGGTCATATAGCAGGGAATTTGCTCCTTCCTGACCAAAACCACTCTGTGTGTCGGTTATATAGCAGGGAATTTGCTCCTTCCTGACCAAAACCAGTCTGTGTGTCGGTTATATAGCAGGGAATTTGCTCCTTCCTGACCAAAACCAGTCTGTGTGTCGGTTATATAGCAGGGAATTTGCTCCTTCCTGACCAAAACCACTCTGTGTGTCGGTTATATAGCAGGGAATTTCCTCCTTCCTGACCAAAACCAGTCTGTGCGTCGGTTATATAGCAGGGAATTTGTTCCTTCCTTACAAAACCAGTCTGTGTGTCGGTTATATAGCAGGGAATTTGTTCCTTCCTTACAAAACCAGTCTGTGTGTCGGTTATATAGCAGGGAATTTGCTCCTTCCTGACCAAAACCAGTCTGTGTGTCGGTTATATAGCAGGGAATTTGTTCCTTCCTTACAAAACCAGTCTGTGTGTCGGTTATATAGCAGGGAATTTGTTCCTTCCTGACCAAAACCAGTCTGTGTGTCGGTTATATAGCAGGGAATTTGCTCCTTCCTGACCAAAACCAGTCTGTGTGTCGGTTATATAGCAGGGAATTTGTTCCTTCCTGACCAAAACCAGTCTGTGTGTCGGTTATATAGCAGGGAATTTCCTCCTTCCTGACCAAAACCAGTCTGTGTGTCGGTTATATAGCAGGGAATCTGCTCCTTCCTGACCAAAACCAGTCTGTGTGTCGGTTATATAGCAGGGAATGTGCTCCTTCCTGACCAAAACCAATTTGTGTGTCGGTTATATAGCAGGGAAATTGCTCCTTCCTGACCAAAACCAGTCTGTGTGTCGGTCATATAGCAGGGAATGTGCTCCTTCCTGACCAAAACCAGTCTGTGTGTCGGTTATATAGCAGGGAATTTGCTCCTTCCTGACCAAAACCAGTCTGTGTGTCGGTTATATAGCAGGGAAATGTCTCCTTTGGCTCAGCTCAACAACATAAACCAAGGTATCTATCCAAAATAGTCCGATTCTCTCAATTTGATCAATCTCTCTCTTAGCCTTTCCTGTCCATGTACCTGCCCACCTGTTCCACTTCCTCAGCAGCTGATTCCCTGGACCCAGCACCCTCTGCGTGATGAAGTTTTCCCTCAGGCACCATTTAAATCTTGAGCTTTAGATTCTCCATCCTAGGAAAAAGACCATGAGCATCAACCTTATCTGCAACCGTATGATTTTATACACTCCTTTGAGGTCACCCGTTAGCCTCCTACAAACTCAGCCTTTTCAACTTCTCCTTATCACACAAGTCCTCTAGCAGAATAAGATACACATGCATCTTTCCCGCAACCTGTCCAGTTTAATGACATTGTTCCTGCAGTTGGACGACCAGGAATGTACAAAATACTCTAAGTTTGGTCTTAGCAATGACCTGTACAGTTGTTAAAATGACACCCTATCTCTTGTACGCAATGCTCCAATGAAGGTAAACGTGTCATACACCTTAGCAACACTAAACACAAAGTGCACTGCAGATGCTGTGGTCAAATCAAGGCTTACAAAAAAGCTGGATGAACTCAGCAGGTCGGACAGCATCCGTTGAAAGATGCAGTCAATGTTTCGGGTCGAAACCCTTCGTCAGGACTTGGTCAGGTCCTGACAAAGGTTTTCGACCCAAAACGTTGAGTGCTTTTTAGCAATAATAAAGACTGCCAGATGCTGGAATCTAGAGCAATGTACAACCTGCTGGAAGAACTCAGCAGGCTGAGAGGAAAGGAATTGTCAATGTTCTTCCAGCAGATTGTGTATTGTGCTGAACGACCCCTTCAGAACTCTGTCAGGTCCTGCAACTGTGACTTCAGCCCTACAACAATGGACCTAACACCACTTGGATCATTTCATTCAATAAACAATAACATTGCTGACACACTCACAAACACAGTGAACTGTAAAAAGATATGCCAAGGATAATTATTACAAATCACTGATAGTGAGTAGGAGCCCATGGCTGAATTTACTTGCACACAGCCTGAGTGCTGGCTAGCCTATGCTTGTGCATGCAGACTTCCCACTGGCCCATGAGCTTCCATGGGAAGGGAAGATGGGGTATCAAAAAAACAGTCAGGGTGCATATATTCCAGTTCGTGATAGTACCACATCGGCTATATAGAGGTTCCATTTTATGGTATTTAATAGATATACGAAGCAATGCAAAATGAACTACACTTCCTCTGCTGCATTTTCAGTTTGTATTCAAATCATGCATGGAGATTAGATGGAGGAAAGACCAAGCAAGGGTAGTGCTGCTGCTTCAAAATTCAGTAACCAGTATTCTATCTTGACCTTGGAAGCTATCCGTGTATCCTTATGGCAGAGGCCATTTAGCCCATTGAATCTATGTCAGCCCATTAAGCAATTCCATTAGTTACATTCTCCCATTTATTTTCCTGCAACCCATTCCCTTTCACATGATACCGACTAGACAGCACACTGAGGCAGACAGTACAGCCATTGCTTTAGAGCACTATAGACACAGTTTCAGTGCCTTGGGCACTGTGTGAAGTTTGCATGTTTTCCTGTGACCGTGCGGCTTTACACTTCCTCCCAAACACATATAGATACGCTAACTGGCTGCTGTCAATTACCCCTCACTGTAGGTCAATGGCAACAAGAATCCAAGGGGAGTTGACAGTCAGGTGCAAGAGAGAAGTTGTTGCAGGGAAGTATGGAGATGAAGACCAGGTCCAATGGGATCATTCCCCAAGAAGCTAGAATTAGCTCAATGCGTTGAATGCCCTCTGTATCTTAATAAGCTCAGAAAACAAACCATTGAATTTTCTGGCTTGGACTCATTGAGAATATTGGGTTGCAATAATAAGACCATTCTCCAGAATGGTAAAATGTTCAGTGATGGGAAAAGCTGTTGCTCAGAAGAATGGATGGGGGAGTTTTGTTACTGATCTTGTTTGTTACCTTGGTCTCTCCAGCATCACTTCGCCTGGTTCGTTTCATGATCTCTTCTATTCTCTAGAAAAGAACATAGTCAATCAAATGCTATTCCTTTTTGCCCGTTCTCAGCATGAGGCTTTCCATTCTAAAACATTTGAGATGCTCTCCTTCTTCAAAACACTGGTTTTCACTTTCACCACCATTGATGCTGCCCTCATCCACATTTCCCACACATCTTCCCTTGCCCTATCCTCCCACTACAATGACAGGGATAGGGTTTCCCTGTCCTTACCTACCACCCCATGAATTTCCATACCCAAAACATTATTCCATCTACAGTGGGTTCCTACCACTAAGCATATCTTTACCTCCCCCTTATTCTCCACTTTCTGCAGGGTTGCTCTCTATATGACTCCCTTGTCCATTTGTTCCTCTCCACTGATCTCCCTCCTGGCACTTACCTCTGTAAGCAGAATAAATGCTACACCTGTCCCAACATATCCTTCCTCGCTACCATTCCCCTAAACAGTCTTTCCAGGTGAGGCAGCAGTTCACCTGTGAATCTATCAAATAACTGTATCTGGAGCAACTGGTGCTGCCTTCTTTACTTTAGTGAAACCTGATTGGTAGATTGGTAGACCACATGGTCGAACACCCTTGCTATGTTGCCACAAAAAGTGAAGCAAAAAGTGGCCACCCATTTCAATTTGACTTTCTATTCCCATGCTGACATGTCAGTCTACTACCTGTTCTATTGCCACAAAGAGGACACACTCAGGTTGGAGGAGCACCATCTCATATCCTGTCTGGGTAGCCTCCAATCCAGTGGCATGAACATTGATTTCTCTAACTTCTGGTTATTTCTCCCCTCCCTTTTCCTTCTTTTTCAATTCCCCATTCTGAATCCCTGCTCACATTTTCTCTTCCCCTCACCTGTCCATCATCTCTTCCTTCCCTTTCTTACATGTCCATTATCCTCTCAGATTCTTTCTTCTTCAGCCCTTTAGCTCGTCCACCTATCATCACCTAGCTTCTTATTTCATTTTCCCTCCCCACCTACCTCCTTCACTGGTTTCACCAATCACCTGCCAGCTTGCACTCCTTCCCCAACCTCACCTTCTTCATCTTGTATCTCACTCCTTCCTTTCCAGTCCAGATAAAGGGACTCAGCCTAAAACTTTGACAGTGTATTCCTCTCTATTGATGCTTCCTGACCTGCTGAATTTCTCCCACAGTTTGTCTGTGTTAGTCAATCAGACAATTTTTATTCTTCTCTTTAACTGAAACCCTTTCTGTATCAGGAGCTTGCTCCTTCATCTCTCCTCACTTACTTTTTTTCTCTCCAACCTCTCCTGTTCAACCTGCAGGATGGCCTGCTCCCGTAATCGCCGCTGTCTCTCAGCAGCCTCTCGAGCCTTGATTTCAGCTTCTTCCCTCTGAAGACAGAGAAATGGGGAGATATTAATAACACCAAGTCTTAAATTACAGCCATCTGCATCTTAGCCGAATAAACAATGCAAATTTCAGGGAAAAAAATCCAATCCTAATCACCACTGTTAGTCAATCCAGCACCTCACCAGATGAGCACTGTGTGCCTGTCGAAATAAGAGAAGCCGGCTTTCGAAGCTCAATTCCTCATCCTGTACCTTAGTTGTACTCAACAATATTTCACCCATCTCTCAACTATCTCATTATATTGTATAACTTGAAGTGTGGTTAGCGGGACATTTTACAGTACAGGAGACCCGAATTCATTTCCCGCTGGTGGCTGGAAGGAATTTGTATGTTCTGCCCTGTGGACACATGGGTCTCCTCTGGGTGCTCCATCTCCTCCGGCTGCTCTCGTCTCCTCCCATGGTAAGTTAATTGGTCATTGAGAATTGATTAGGCTAGGGTTAAATTTGGGGATTGCTAGGGGGTGCTGCTTGAAGGGCCGATTCAGTGCTGTATCTCATTAAATAAATAAATATTATCATGGCAAGAAGACAAGATGATGCAGAATTAGAACGATCTCCATGATTACAGAGTAGTATCTGAAGATAAATGGCTTGTGGTTAAGAAAGATTAGGAGTAATCCAACTGAGTTACTTAAAGCAATCATAGAAATTTGAGAACTGGGATTATAAGGAATGAAATAATAAAAACTTTTTCACAGAAAGGCTCTGTAGAAACTGCATGGGAGTTGCACATAACAAGGTGTGGTAGAAAGGTGGAAAATAGAAGCCATAAGTGCTGGTGAAACAGTCTAGCAGGTTGAATGGAGTTGTTGCGGGTCAAACCCTGCATTAGGACTCCAGCCTCATTCACCTCTTGTATTTCTCAGATAGAACAGGGACACTGCGGGTATTGGAATCTGGAGCAACACAAGATGCTGGAGAAAGTCAGCACCTACAGAGGGAAATGGCTTGTCACTGATTCAGGCTGAGGCCCTTCTCCCTTATCGAAGGGTATGGCAGTGGTGCACTGGTTCATTTAACACATCAGTAATCTAACAATCCAGAGATAAGAGTACAATTCTCACCACGGCAGCTGTGGAATTTAAACTCATTTTGGTAGTAATGATGAACCCAGTTTGCTCTGCTATAACACAACTGTTGCATTCCGAAGATCATATTGTAGAAAATTTGCATTATAAAAACAATTATACAAATGGGAGAAAGGGGGTTCGGGATTAAGGAGTTTCAGACTTGCAACTAAGTTATTTTCTCACATGATTTTCAAAACTAAATGCACTTTTAATAGTCATAAATTTATTTTATTACTACAAGCTGGAAGTACTAATGTTATAGAGTTTAATGGACAAGTGTCAGTAGAAACAATCTCTTGTCAGTTTCCAATTCTATATAACCATATAACAATTACAGCACAGAAACAAGCCATCTCAGCCCTTCTAGTCCGTGCCGAATGCTTATTCTCACCTAGTCCCACTGACCCGCACTCAGCCCATAACCCTCCATTCCTTTCCTGTTTATATACCTATCCAATTTTACTTTAAATGACAATACCGAAACTGCCTCTACAACTTCCACTGGAAGTTCGTTCCACACATCTACCACTCTCTAAGTAAAGAAATTCCCTCGTGTTACCCTTAAACTTCTGCCCCCTAAGTCTCAACTCATGTCTTCTCGTTTGAATCTCCCCTACTCTCAATGGGAAAAGCCTATCCACGTCAATTCTATCTTTCCCCCTCATAATTTTAAATACCTCTATCAAGTCCCCCCTCAACCTTCTATGCTCCAAAGAATAAAGACCTAACTTGTTCAATCTTTCCCTGTAACTTGGGTGCTGAAACCCAGTAAATCTTCTCTGTACTCTCTCTATTTTTTCCCTCACATGGTGAAATTAGCAGCCTGTGTTTTTAAGAGACAGTGTTGTCTAAATACTGCAGGGAGGGTACATGGAAACAGTTTTTATCCTCAGACCTTTACTCCCCACAAATGAGCTTTTTCATACTTATCAATTTCCAACTCTTCAGTGGCAGTCTAGTGTCTGATCAAAAGCGTCTTAAAATAAACCAGAGGTCAGGCTCCTAGGCCAATCTTTAAATGCAATTAGACCATGATGTAGTTTAGTAATAATGGTCACATGGATGCCAAGCTCTCTCTCTCTCTCTCCTTCTTGGTTTACGGTGGTTGGCACCCAGCTTAATGGTGCATTACCGCCACCTTCTGCTCCGGAGTATGCGATGGACTCACATTCTAAATCCCTTCACCCAATCGCACACATACACATACCCTAAACCACACTTTATCCTCCCCATCCTAGTACCCTATTTCTGCTTATCCATCATATCCTATAAAAAAAACCTCTGTACCCCTTAAGAAAGCTAAAAATACTCTGACCTGTGTTCTCTCACCCATGCCCAGCAACCCTTTTAATGTGAATTCCTGCACCCCCAATTCCCTTAGATTAATTCTCATCATCTCTCTCTGTATCCCATACTTCCTGCAACTCAGAACTACATGTTCTACTGACTCCTCTTCCTGATATTCCTCACACAGTCCTGTCTGGTGTTTCCCTATCAATTTCAATGTTTGGTTTAGTGCACAGTGCCCCAGCCTTAACCTAGTCCACACAATTTCCTCTCTTCTGTATCTACTACCTACCCTAGTACCAACACCTTTTTGTATTTGATATAAATGCCTCCCTTTCCCCTCGCTGTCCCATCTTTCTTGCCACATTTGGTTAATTTTTTTCCCAGATTACACACTTAACCTCTGCTTTACTGATACTAATGTGCATTTCTATATTTTCTTTCTTTATTGCCCTCTTTGCCAACTCATCCACCCTTTCATTGCCCTTCACCCCTACATGAGCTGGAACCCATAGAAATTTAACCTGACCTCCCTGATTTGCAACTCTTGTGACTGACTGAAGGACTTCATGAAGTACATCTTGCCAGCTGTTTGAGTGAGAAGACCTTAGACTTGCTAGTACTGAAGATGAATCTGAGCATATCAACGCTTTGACTAGTTTAGTTTTCTCCACCCAACGCAACGCAACCAACACTGCCATCATCTCCACTGTATACACCGCTAACTTATCAGATGTTCTTCTGCTGATTGCAATTGCTGGTATAGCCACCCCAAACCCTGTCACTTCTGTCTCAGGTTCCTTAGCACCATCTGTATAGACCTGAGTATAATCACTATACTTTTCCATCACAACAGTTAAATGCACTTACCATATCAGTTTTATACTTTCCTTTCCTTTTTACCTCTATGTCAGGCCATACCAGCTTCCATGGAGCTACAACCGGATAAACGACTGAAGGACTTATCCTTAGATCAAACATTCCACATGATCTAGCAATATCATTCCCTACCCGACTAAAGTTTTCCCTCTGAAACCTCCCATTTTCCCAGGACTCCTGCGAACACTCCTTTAGCAGGGTGAGAATCATTGTGTCCCTGCAAATTAACCCAGTAGTTTGCCATCAATTGCATCCCTCTTAATTCCAAAGGCATTACTCCCATTTCTCCCTGCAGGGCTGATACTGGTGATGTTTTAAAAGCCCCACTGCACACTCTCAAAACCTGAGCCTGAATCACATCCAGTTTCCTTACAAGAGACCTGGCTGCTGATCCATATGCTACACTTCCATAGTCCAACACAGATCTTACTAAAGCCACATACATTCTCTTCAATGCTGAACAACTTGCTCCCCATTCCCTACCAGTCAAACATCTCATCACATTTATTACTTGTTTACATTTCTCCTCAACTTTCCTGATATGGTCTGCCCATGTTAATCGTGAATCAAATATAACTCCCAGAAATTTAAATGATCCAACCCTTTCTAATTCAATCCCATACATCCTTAACTTCTTCCCTACTTCAAATCTTTTCCTAGTGAAAAATACAGCTTGAGTTTTTTCCGCTGAAAATCTATGTCCCCACTCTACCACTTCATCAATTGCTCCTTGTAGTTTCCTGATTATATGCTCCGCGTTCCTGCCTCTTTTCCACAAGGCCCCATCATCCGCAAACAGTGACCTACCTATATCCACTGGTACCTTTGTGAAGACATCATTGATCATAATGATGCAAAGTAATGGGCTAATCACACTACCCTGAGGTGAGCCATTTCCCACTATGTACTGTTTTGATAATTCTGATCCAATCCGAACTTGAATTTTTCTACCAAACAAAAAATCTTTAATCCAATTAAAAACTCTCCCCCCAACCCCCATCTTGTGCAGTTTAATTAATAATCCTTCCTTCCACATCATATCATAGGCTTTTTCAATGTCAAAAAACACTACAACTACTGATTCTTTATTTGCCTGGGCCTTTCTTATTTCAGTCTCTAACCTTATCACTGAGTCCATGGAATTCCTTCCCTTCCTCAAACCACTCTGATAACTTGCCAGCATTCCTCTCTTCTCAAGATCATATGATAAACTTTCAGTTATCATCCTTTCCATTACCTTACATTTATTTGATGTTAGTGCTATTGGCCTGTAGCTAGTGGGTTTTGACAGATCCTTGCCAGGTTTCCTTATTGGAATTACTACTGCTTCTTTCCATGCACTTGGTAATCTTCCCTCCTCCCACAATCTGTTATAAAAATGCAGTAACTTCAAGAGCGCTCCTTCTCCTAGATTTTTTAGCATAACATAGCATATTAGATCTTTCCCTGGGGAGGTTGGTCTCGATCTCTTTATTGTTCTCACCATTTCTGCCAAAGTAAATGGATCGTCAATTATATCATCTGTTTCTTTCCTCCTGTTTAACACACCTGGGTATTGACTCATAGTTCTTTCCCTTCTCCTTCTCCCTTCTTCGGACAAATTTTCTGAACTATGTATCTTTACAAATGACTTGGCCATGATCTCAGCCTTATCCCTGCTGGAGATTGCTGTTTCCTCCTCAGATATCATTACTGGATACTCCCAATCCCTTCTATTCCCCCCCCCCCCATCGTCTTAATCATTCCCCATACCTCTCCCACAGGCGTTGTTCTTCCTATTTTGTTGCAAGAACTCCTCCAACTTGCCCTTTTAGCTTGACGTATAGTTCCTCTCACCACTGCCTGTGCCTTCTTATATTGAATCAAATGCTGCATATTATGGGTTCTTTTAACTAGCCTGAATGCTCTATTTCTGTTTTTTACAGCCTGACAACATTCCTCTGTCCACCATGGCACTTTTTTCTATTCATCCTATTTTTACTCCTGGGTATAGATCCTTCTGCTGCCATAATAATTGCTAAAGTCACCTGACTGTTTAATTCATCTATATCTCCAGAAATGTCAATCCTTGTCAATGCTCCTTCACTCAACTTCTGGAACTTACCCCAATCTGCTTTTCCAAACACCCACTTTGGGACTCCCCCACCTGGTCTTATTTCAACTCTTTCACCCACTGAACATAAAACTGGGTAGTGATCACTGCCTACTGTTGAAGCAGTCCAAACTCCCCAGTTACTGATGCCAGCCAAGACATTAGAC
This sequence comes from Hypanus sabinus, assembly GCF_030144855.1. Lineage (NCBI taxonomy): Eukaryota > Metazoa > Chordata > Chondrichthyes > Myliobatiformes > Dasyatidae > Hypanus > Hypanus sabinus. The sequence goes on from NC_082709.1 coordinate 98,959,439, forward strand.
ACTAACATAATATCGAATACCGACTCAGTTCCTGTTGTTATGTTTATCCTTGTTTCTCTACCATCATTCATACATTCCCTTTCTTCCATCAAATCTTCAATTACCGTTCCATTTGAATCTGTAATCGGATCCCCCCCATATTGTGCTGTGAGCATTGAAATCTGCACACCACACGACTTTGTGTCTGTTTTGTTCTCGTATCCTTAGTAGGCTGTCCAAATCCAACCTTTTACATGGATTGTAGTGGTTAATTATAACCACTCCCTCCCCTCTCTCCCATATTTCCACCACTATGTATTCTTGATTGTCTCCTTTTTCCAGTACTCTATACAGTATAACTTGCTTGATTAACATAGCACAACCTCCTCCTCCCTCCTTTCTATCTTTCCTTATCATTGTATACCCATGTACCACAAAGTCTAAAGCTGGTTTCAACCAAGTTTCCTGAATACACACTACATCTGGTTTTACAACCATTTCCTTAATAAAGTCCTTAAATTCCTGGCCATTGACCAGTAAACTCATGGCATTCCATTGCAAAAGAATCACTATAATGAGTACTAACCAACCTATGACACTTCCTGGCTTGACTGATTAGTGAGGTTCTCCCTCACTTCTTCCCATGTCAGTCCTACTAACCCTAAATGGTTTACTGCTGCTTTGACCACCAACTGAATTTTGTCACTTTCTGACTTTATCTCTGCCGTACTATTAATAACACCTGCAATGAATGTTACTAGAGCTTTTTTTCCACATAAATCCTGTCATTTACTTTTCGCTGCATCTCTTGCATCCCTATTGCTCTCTGGTCATTAGGAGCATTATTCTGTTCTCTTGACATTCCTACAGCTTCTGCATAAGTGATCTTTCTTTTCACTCTTATTTCTTGAATTTTACTCTCCAGTCTCATAACCTCACACCCACTATACACCACATTATGAGCTCCTCCACAATTACAGCATTTTGGTTGCACTCCTGTTCCGCACTTTCCATATTCATGATCACCCCCACATCTAGCACATCTCCTCTGCCTTTTACAGTTTTTAGCTATGTGTCCAAACCTTTGACTATTATAGCACCCCAATGGCTTTGGCACATATACCCTTACTGGGTAACTCATGAAACCCAGGAACACTTTCCTTGGCACTCTTTCTTCTTCAAATTCAATCAATACTGTTTCACTTTCCTTTTTCATTCCCTCCTTTGTTGTTTTCAGTCTTAGAACATTAATTACTTTCCCCCCTTTGATATTCCTCTTCAACTCCTCCATGTTTATACTCATTGGTACACCTGTGATCACTCCTTTACAACCACCATTTCGTGCTCCCACCCTCCCTGTATATTCCACCTTGCATTTTCCTATCTCTTTTAGCTTGAGTGCTTTCTCAAGTTGTTCCTCATTTGCACATCTTACCAATAGATAGCCATCATTAAGGACTTTTGCAAATACTATTTCCCCTATCTTATTTGCCAGAGTTGTTGTTAGCACAAACGGGTTAATTTTCTTCATGTGTCCTTGCACCTTCTCATTAAACCTAATTATGACACCTCCTCTCTGAACTTGTTCATCTTCCTCACTTTCAGAAACTCTCTCCACTGTCGTTTCTTATTCTTTTATTCCCTTTGTCTCAGCTTTCTTTCATCCATCTCCTCACTATCTCCTTATTCCCTTTATTTCTCCCTTCACAATAATCCATTTCTCCCCAGCTCCCTACCCCCGATTCCAAATCCCTATCCCACTCCTTCCCCACTCTGTTTCCCTCAACAAGTTCCAGACCCCATTCAGACATGCACCTCCACCGCCTTCCTCTCCGACCAGCCTACGTCAGCCAAACTCTGGACGCCAAGCTGATGAGCACTCAAGATTAAAAAGGCGTGGTTTGCAGCAATTTTTCAAACTCAGACTACAACCAATCACTGAGCTGGATTCATTAGAAAGGGCAAATAAAAATAAGGCAGGTGCAAGTGGAGCAGCCATTGTGTGAGTGGTCCAGTGTTCAAGCGGCTTTGGCGAGTAAGTATATAGTAAGTTTCTCCTTTTTCTTTACTCTACATTTCTCATTTGTCAGGGCACAGTCAGTAAAGTGAGGATGGCCCAAGAGATAATGTTTTATTCTGTGGGCAAGATATGGGAATACTAGGAGACATCCAGCCTCATAGATAATCACATCTGCACCAGACACATCAAGCTAGCCCAATCATGGGCACACCCCTCACCACCTTCAGCAGCAAATACAGAGAGTTCTAGACCAGCCTAATAACGGGCACACCCCTCACCACCTTCAGCAGCAAATACAGAGAGTTCAAGACCAGCCTAATCACGGGCAGAACTCTCAGCAACTTCAGCAGCAAATACAGAGAGTTCTAGACCAGCCCCATCCCAGGCACACCTCTCAGCACGTTTGGCAGCAAATACAGAGAGTTCTAGACCAGCCTAATCACGGGCATACACCTCCCCAGCTTCAGCAGCAAATACAGAGAGTTCTAGACCAGTCCCATCACAGGCACACACCTCACCACCTTCGGCAGCAAATACAGAGAGTTCTAGACAAGCCCAATCACGGGCACACCCCTCACCACTTTCAGCAGCAAATACAGAGAATTTTAGACCAGACTAACCACGGGCACATTTCTTACCACATGCGGCAGCAAATACAGAGAGTTCTAGACCAGCCCCATCCCAGGCACACCCCTAACCACCCTCGGCAGCAAATACAGAGAGTTCTAGACCAGTCCCATCACAGGCACACCCCTCACCTCCTTCGGCAGCAAATACAGAGTCCTAGACCAGCCCCATCCCAGGCACACCCCTCACCACCTTCGGCAGCAAATGCAGAGATTTCTAGACAAGCCCAATCACGGGCACACCCCTCACCACTTTCAGCAGCAAATACAGAGAATTTTAGACCAGACTAACCACGGGCACATTTCTTACCACATGCGGCAGCAAATACAGAGAGTTCCAAACAAGCCCCATCCCAGGCACACCCCTAACCACCCTCGGCAGCAAATACAGAGAGTTCTAGACCAGTCCCATCACAGGCACACCCCTCACCTCCTTCGGCAGCAAATACAGAGTCCTAGACCAGCCCCATCCCAGGCACACCCCTCACCACCTTCGGCAGCAAATGCAGAGATTTCTAGACAAGCCCAATCACGGGCACACCCCTCACCACTTTCAGCAGCAAATACAGAGAATTTTAGACCAGACTAACCACGGGCACATTTCTTACCACATGCGGCAGCAAATACAGAGAGTTCCAAACAAGCCCCATCCCAGGCACACCCCTAACCACCCTCGGCAGCAAATACAGAGAGTTCTAGACCAGTCCCATCACAGGCACACCCCTCACCTCCTTCGGCAGCAAATACAGAGTCCTAGACCAGCCCCATCCCAGGCACATCCCTCACCACCTTCGGCAGCAAATAGAGAGTGTTGTAGACCAGCCCCGTCCCAGGCACACCTCTGCCCACCTTCAGCAGCAAATACAGGGAGTTCTAGACTAGCCCAATCCCAATCACGGGCACACCTCTCACCATACTCAGCAGCAAATACAGAGCGTTCTAGACTAGCCCAATCACGGGCACACCTCTCACCATACTCAGCAGCAAATACAGAGCGTTCTAGACTAGCCCAATCACGGGCACACCTCTCACCATCCTCAGCAGTAAATACAGAGAGTTCAAACCAGCCCAATCACAGGCACACATCCCTCACCACCTTCAGCAGCAAATACAGAGAGTTCCAGACCAGCCCCATCCCAGGCACATCCCTCACCACCGTCAGCAGCAAATACAGAGATTTCTAGACAAGCCCAATCACGGGCACACACCTCACCACCTTCGGCAGCAAATACATAGAGTTCTAGACAAGCCCAATCACGGGCACACATCCCTCACGACCTTCGGCAGCAAATACAGAGAGTTCTAGACCAGCCCCATCCCAGGCACACCTCTGCCCACCTTCGGCAGCAAATACAGAGAGTTCTGGACTAGCCCAATCACGGGCACACCTCTCTCCATACTCAGCAGCAAATACAGAGTGTCCTAGTCAAGCCCAATCACGGGCACACCCCTCACCTCCCTCGGCAGCAAATACAGAGAGTTCTAGACAAGCCCAATCACGGGCACACACATCTCCCCACCTTCGGTAGCAAATACAGAGAGTTCTAGACCAGCCCCATCCCAGGCACACCCCTCACCACCTTCGGCAGCAAATACAGAGAGTTCTAGACAAGCCCAATCACGGGCACACACATCTCCCCACCTTCGGTAGCAAATACAGAGAGTACTAGACCAGCCCCATCCCAGGCACACCCCTCACCACATTCGGCAGTAAATACATAGAGTTCTAGACAAGCCCAATCACGGGCACACATCCCTCACGACCTTCGGCAGCAAATACAGAGAGTTCTAGACCAGCCCTATCCCAGGCACACACCTCACCACCTTCGGCAGCAAATACATAGAGTTCTAGACAAGCCCAATCACGGGCACACATCCCTCACGACCTTCGGCAGCAAATACAGAGAGTTCTAGACCAGCCCCATCCCAGGCACACCCCTCACCACATTCGGCAGCAAACACAGAGAGTCCTAGACCAGCTCCATCCCAGGCACACCACTCACCACCTTCGGCAGCAACTACAGAGAGTTCTAGACCAGCCCAATGACGGGTACGCACCTCGCCACCTTTTGCAGCAAATACAGAGAGTTCTAGACAAGCCCAATCATGGGCACACATCACTCACCACCTTCGGCAGCAAATACAGAGTCCTAAACCAGCCACATCCCAGGCACACCTCTCCCCACCTTCGGCAGCAATTACAGAGAGTTCTAGACCAGCCCCGTCCCAGACACACCCCTCACCACTGTCAGCAGCAAATACAGAGAGTCCTGGACAAGCCCAATCACGGGCACATCTCTCCCCACCTTCGGCAGCATAAACAGAGAGTTCTAGACCAGCTCCATCCCAGGCACACGTCTGACCACCTCCAGCAGCAAATACAGAGAATTCTAGACAATCTCCATCCCAGGCACACCTCTACCCACCTTCGGCAGCATATACAGAGAGTTCTAGACAATCCCCATCCCAGGCATACCTCTGTTCACCTTCGGCAGCAAATACAGGGAGTTCTAGACTAGCCCAATCACGGGCACACCTCTCACCATACTCAGCAGCAAATACAGAGTGTCCTAGTCAAGCCCAATCACAGGCACACCCCTCACCTCCCTCGGCAGCAAATACAGAGAGTTTTAGACCAGCCCCATCCCAGTCACACCCCTCACCACCTTCGGCAGCAAATAGAGAGTTCTAGACCAGCCCCATCCCAGGCACACCCCTCACCTCCTTCGGCAGCAAATACAGAGAGTTCTAGACCAGCTCCATCCCAGGCACACCCCTCACCTCCTTTGGCAGCAAATACATAGAGTTCTAGACAAGCCCAATCACGGGCACACATCCCTCACCACCTTCGGCAGCAAATACAGAGAGTTCTAGACCAGCTCCATCCCAGGCACACCCCTCACCACCTTCGGCAGTAAATACAGAGAGTTCTAGACCAGCCCCATCCCAGGCACACGCCTCACCTCCTTCAGCAGCAAATACAGAGTCCTAGACCAGCCCCATCCCAGGCACACCTCTCCCCACCTTCGGCAGCAAATACAGAGAGTTCTAGACCAGCCCTATCCCAGGCACACACCTCGCCACCTTTTGCAGCAAATACAGAGAGTTCTAGACAAGCCCAATCATGGGCACACATCACTCACCACCTTCGGCAGCAAATACAGAGAGTCCTAGACCAGCCCCATCCCAGGCACATATCTCACCACCTTCACCAACAAATACAGAGTCCTAAACCAGCCCCATCCCTGGCAAACCCCTCACCTCCTTCGGCAGCAAATACAGAGAGTTCTAGACCAGCCCCATCACAGGCACACGCCTCACCACCTTCGGCAGCAAATACAGAGAGTTCTACACCAGCCCCATCCCAGGCACACCCCTCACCACCTTCGGCAGCAAATACAGAGAGTTCTAGACCAGCCCCATCCCAGACACACCCCTCACCACATTCGGCAGCAAATACAGAGAGTCCTAGACCAGCCCCATCCCAGGCTCATCCCTCACCACCTTCGGCAGCAAATACAGAGAGTTCTAGACAAGCCCCATCCCAGGCACACCCCTAACCACCCTCGGCAGCAAATACAGAGAGTTCTAGACCAGTCCCATCACAGGCACACCCCTCACCACCTTCGGAAGCAACTACAGAGAGTTCTAGACAAGCCCCATCCCAGGCACATCCCTCACCACCTTCGGCAGCAAATAGAGAGTGTTGTAGACCAGCCCCGTCCCAGGCACACCTCTCCCCACTTTCAGCAGCAAATACAGGGAGTTCTAGACTAGCCCAATCACGGGCACACCTCTCACCATACTCAGCAGCAAATACAGAGCGTTCTAGACTAGCCCAATCACGGGCACACCTCTCACCACCTTCGGCAGCAAATACAGAGAGTTCAAACCAGCCCAATCACAGGCACACATCCCTCACCACCTTCAGCAGCAAATACAGAGAGTTCCAGACCAGCCCCATCCCAGGCACACCTCTCCCCACCTTCGGCAGCAAATACAGAGAGTCCTAGACCAGACCCATCCCAGGCTAATCCCTCACCACCGTCAGCAGCAAATACAGAGAGTTCTAGAGAAGCCCAATCACGGGCACACACCTCACCACCTTCGGCAGCAAATACATAGAGTTCTAGACAAGCCCAATCACGGGCACACATCCCTCACGACCTTCGGCAGCAAATACAGAGAGTTCTAGACCAGCCCTATCCCAGGCACACACCTCACCACCTTCGGCAGCAAATACATAGAGTTCTAGACAAGCCCAATCACGGGCACACATCCCTCACCACCTTCGGCAGCAAATACAGAGAGTTCTAGACCAGCCCCATCCCAGGCACACCCCTCACCACCTTCGGCAGCAACTACAGAGAGTTCTAGACCAGCCCAATGATGGGTACGCACCTCGCCACCTTTTGCAGCAAATACAGAGAGTTCTAGACAAGCCCAATCATGGGCACACATCACTCACCACCTTCGGCAGCAAATACAGAGAGTCCTAGACCAGCTCCATCCCAGGCACATATCTCACCACCTTCACCAACAAATACAGAGTCCTAAACCAGCCCCATCCCAGGCAAACCCCTCACCTCCTTCGGCAGCAAAAACAGAGAGTTCTAGACCAGCCCCATCCCAGGCACACCCCTCACCACCTTCGGCAGTAAATACAGAGAGTTCTAGACCAGCCCCATCCCAGGCACACGCCTCACCTCCTTCGGCAGCAAATACAGAGAGTTCTAGACCAGCCCAATCACGGGCACACCTCTCACCATACTCAGCAGCAAATACAGAGAGTCCTTGTCAAGCCCAAACACGGGCACACCCCTCACCTCCTTCGGCAGCAAATACAGACAGTTCTAGACCAGCCCCATCCCAGGCACACCCCTCACCACCTTCAGCAGCAAATACAGAGAGTCCTAGACCAGCCCCATCCCAGGCTCATCCCTCACCACCTTCGGCAGCAAATACAGAGTCCTAGACCAGCCCCATCACAGGCACATCCCTCACCATACTCAGCAGCAAATACAGAGATTTCTAGACCAGCCCCATCCCAGGCACACCCCTCACCACCTTCGGCAGCAAATACAGAGAGTTTTAGACCAGCCCCATCCCAGTCACACCCCTCACCACCTTCGGCAGCAAATAGAGAGTTCTAGACCAGCCCCATCCCAGGCACACCCCTCACCTCCTTCGGCAGCAAATACATAGAGTTCTAGACCAGCCCTATCCCAGGCACACCCCTCACCACCTTCGGCAGCAAATACATAGAGTTCTAGACAAGCCCAATCACGGGCACACATCCCTCACCACCTTCGGCAGCAAATACAGAGAGTTCTAGACCAGCCCCATCCCAGGCACACCGCTCACCACCTTCGGCAGTAAATACAGAGAGTTCTAGACCAGCCCCATCCCAGGCACACGCCTCACCTCCTTCAGCAGCAAATACAGAGTCCTAGACCAGCCCCATCCCAGGCACACCTCTCCCCACCTTCGGCAGCAAATACAGAGTGTTCTAGACCAGCCCTATCCCAGGCACACACCTCGCCACCTTTTGCAGCAAATACAGAGAGTTCTAGACAAGCCCAATCATGGGCACACATCACTCACCACCTTCGGCAGCAAATACAGAGAGTCCTAGACCAGCCCCATCCCAGGCACATATCTCACCACCTTCACCAACAAATACAGAGTCCTAAACCAGCCCCATCCCTGGCAAACCCCTCACCTCCTTCGGCAGCAAATACAGAGAGTTCTAGACCAGCCCCATCCCAGGCACACCGCTCACCACCTTCGGCAGTAAATACAGAGAGTTCTAGACCAGCCCCATCCCAGGCACACGCCTCACCTCCTTCGGCAGCAAATACAGAGAGTCCTAGACCAGCCTCATCCCAGGCTCATCCCTCACCACCTTCGGCAGCAAATACAGAGAGTTCTAGACCAGCCCCATCCCAGGCACACCCCTCACCACATTCGGCAGCAAATACAGAGAGTCCTAGACCAGCCCCATCCCAGGCTCATCCCTCACCACCTTCGGCAGCAAATACAGAGAGTTCTAGACCAGCCCCATCCCAGGCACACCCCTAACCACCCTCGGCAGCAAATACAGAGAGTTCTAGACCAGTCCCATCACAGGCACACCCCTCACCACCTTCGGAAGCAACTACAGAGAGTTCTAGACAAGCCCCATCCCAGGCACATCCCTCACCACCTTCGGCAGCAAATAGAGAGTGTTGTAGACCAGCCCCGCCCCAGGCACACCTCTCCCCACTTTCAGCAGCAAATACAGGGAGTTCTAGACTAGCCCAATCACGGGCACACCTCTCACCATACTCAGCAGCAAATACAGAGCGTTCTAGACTAGCCCAATCACGGGCACACCTCTCACCACCTTCGGCAGCAAATACAGAGAGTTCAAACCAGCCCAATCATGGGCACACATCACTCACCACCTTCAGCAGCAAATACAGAGAGTTCTAGACTAGCCCAATCACGGGCACACCTCTCACCATACTCAGCAGCAAATACAGAGAGTCCTTGTCAAGCCCAAACACGGGCACACCCCTCACCTCCTTCGGCAGCAAATACAGAGAGTTCTAGACCAGCCCCATCACAGGCACACCCCTCACCTCCTTCGGCAGCATATAGAGAGAGTTCTAGACAAGCCCAATCACGGGCACACATCCATCACGACCTTCGGCAGCAAATACAGAGAGTTCTAGACCAGCCCCATCCCAGGCACACCCCTCACCACATTCGGCAGCAAATACATAGAGTTCTAGACAAGCCCAATCACGGGCACACATCCATCACGACCTTCGGCAGCAAATACAGAGAGTTCTAGACCAGCCCCATCCCAGGCACACCCCTCACCACCTTCGGCAGCAAATACAGAGAGTTCTAGACCAGCCCCATCCCAGGCACACCACTCACCACCTTCGGCAGCAAATACAGAGAGTTCTAGACCAGCCCCGTCCCAGACACACCCCTCACCACCTTCGGCAGCAAATACAGAGAGTCCTAGACCAGCCCCATCACAGGCACAACCCTCACCACCTTCGGCAGCAAATACAGAGAGTCCTAGACCAGCCCCGTCCCAGACACACCCCTCACCACTGTCAGCAGCAAATACAGAGAGTCCTGGACAAGCCCAATCACGGGCACATCTCTCCCCACCTTCGGCAGCAAATACAGAGAGTTCTAGACCAGTCCCGTCACAGGCACACCCCTCACCACCTTCGGCAGCAAATACAGAGAATTCTAGACCAGCCCCATCCCAGGCACACCCCTCACCTCCTTCAGCAGCAAATACAGAGTTCTAGACAAGCCCAATTACGGGCACACCCCTCACCACCTTCGGCAGCAAATACAGAGAGTTCAATACAAGCCTAATCAGGGGTACACATCCCTCACCACCTTCGGCAGCAAAAACAGAGAGTTCTAGACAATCCCCATCCCAGGCACACGTCTACCCACCTTCGGCAGCAAATACAGCGAGTTCTAGACTAGCCCAATCACGGGCACACCTCTCACCATACTCAGCAGCAAATACAGAGTGTCCTAGTGAAGCCCAATCACGGGCACACCCCTCACCTCCCTCGGCAGCAAATACAGAGAGTTCTAGACCAGCCCAATCACGGGCACACCACTCACCACCTTCGGCAGCAAATAGAGAGTTCTAGACCAGCTCCATCCCAGTCACACCCCTCACCACCTTCGGCAGCAAATACAGAGAGTTCTAGACCAGCCCCATCCCAGGCACACCCCTCACCACCTTCGGCAGTAAATACATAGAGTTCTAGACAAGCCCAAACACGGGCACACCCCTCACCTCCTTCGGCAGCAAATACAGAGAGTTCTAGACCAGCCCCATCCCAGGCACACCCCTCACCACCTTCGGCAGTAAATACATAGAGTTCTAGACAAGCCCAATCACGGGCACACACCTCACCACCTTCGGCAGCAAATACATAGAGTTCTAGACCAGCCCCATCCCAGGCACACCCCTCACCACATTCGGCAGCAAACACAGAGAGTCCTAGACCAGCTCCATCCCAGGCACACCACTCACCACCTTCGGCAGCAACTACAGAGAGTTCTAGTCCAGCCCAACGATGGGTACGCACCTCGCCACCTTTTGCAGCAAATACAGAGAGTTCTAGACAAGCCCAATCATGGGCACACATCACTCACCAGCTTCGGCAGCAAATACAGAGAGTCCTAGACAAGCCCAATCATGGGCACACATCACTCACCAGATTCGGCAGCAAATACAGAGAGTCCTAGACCAGCTCAATCACGGGCACATATCTCACCACCTTCACCAACAAATACAGAGTCCTAAACCAGCCCCAACCCAGGCACACCTCTCCCCACCTTCGGCAGCAAATACAGAGAGTCCTAGACCAGCCCCGTCCCAGACACACCCCTCACCACTGTCAGCAGCAAATACAGAGAGTCCTGGACAAGCCCAATCACGGGCACATCTCTCCCCACCTTCGGCAGCAAATACAGAGAGTTCTAGACAAGCCCAATCACGGGCACACATCCCTCACGACCTTCGGCAGCAAATACAGAGAGTTCTAGACCAGCCCCATCCCAGGCACACGCCTCACCGCCTTCGGCAGCAAATACATAGAGTTCTAGACCAGCCCCATCCCAGTCACACCCCTCACCACCTTCGGCAGCAACTACAGAGAGTTCTAGACCAGCCCAATGACGGGTACGCACCTCGCCACCTTTTGCAGCAAATACAGAGAGTTCTAGACAAGCCCAATCATGGGCACACATCACTCACCACCTTCGGCAGCAAATAGAGAGTTCTAGACCAGCCCCATCCCAGGCACACACCTCACCACCTTCAGCAGCAAATACAGAGAGTTCAATACAAGCCTAATCAGGGGTACACATCCCTCACCACCTTCGGCAGCAAAAACAGAGAGTTCTAGACCAGCTCCATCCCAGGCACTCGTCTGACCACCTCCAGCAGCAAATACAGAGAATTCTAGACAATCCCCATCCCAGGCACACCTCTACCCACCTTTGGCAGCATAAACAGAGAGTTCTAGACAATCCCCATCCCAGGCACACCTCTACCCACCTTCGGCAGCAAATACAGCGAGTTCTAGACTAGCCCAATCACGGGCACACATCTCACCATACTCAGCAGCAAATACAGAGTGTCCTAGTCAAGCCCAATCACGGGCACACCCCTCACCTCCCTCGGCAGCAAATACAGAGAGTTCTAGACCAGCCCCATCCCAGGCACTCGCCTCACCGCCTTCGGCAGCAAATACATAGAGTTCTAGACCAGCCCCATCCCAGTCACACCCCTCACCACCTTCGGCAGCAAATAGAGAGTTCTAGACCAGCCCCATCCCAGGCACACCCCTCACCTCCTTCGGCAGCAAATACAGAGAGTTCTAGACCAGCCCCATCCCAGGCACACCCCTCACCACCTTCGGCAGTAAATACATAGAGTTCTAGACAAGCCCAATCACGGGCACACACCTCACCACCTTCGGTAGCAAATACATAGAGTTCTAGACAAGCCCAATCACGGGCACACGTCCCTCACCACCTTCGGCAGCAAATACAGAGAGTCCTAGACCAGCCCCATCCCTGGCACATATCTCACCACCTTCACCCACAAATACAGAGTCCTAAACCAGCCTCATCACAGGCACACGCCTCACCTCCTTCGGCAGCAAATACAGAGAGTTCTAGACCAGCCCCATCCCAGGCACACCCCTCACCACCTTCAGCAGCAAATACAGAGTCCTAGACCAGCCCCATCCCAGGCTCATCCCTCACCACCGTCAGCAGCAAATACAGAGAGTTCTAGACAAGCCCAATCACGGGCACACCCCTCACCATACTCAGCAGCAAATACAGAGAGTCCTTGTCAAGCCCAAACACGGGCACACCCCTCACCTCCTTCGGCAGCAAATACAGAGAGTTCTAGACCAGCCCCATCCCAGGCACACCCCTCACCACCTTCGGCAGCAAATACATAGAGTTGTAGACAAGCCCAATCACGGGCACACATCCCTCACGACCTTCGGCAGCAAATACAGAGAGTTCTAGACCAGCCCCATCCCAGGCACACCCCTCACCACATTCGGCAGCAAACACAGAGAGTCCTAGACCAGCTCCATCCCAGGCACACCCCTCACCACCTTCGGCAGCAACTACAGAGAGTTCTAGACCAGCCCAATGACGGGTACGCACCTCGCCACCTTTTGCAGCAAATACAGAGAGTTCTACACAAGCCCAATCATGGGCACACATCACTCACCACCTTCGGCAGCAAATACAGAGAGTCCAAGACCAGCCCCATCCCAGGCACATATCTCACCACCTTCACCAACAAATACAGAGAGTCCTGGACAAGCCCAATCACGGGCACACCTCTCCCCACCTTCGGCAGCAAATACGGAGAGTTCTAGACCAGCCCCATCCCAGGCACAACCCTCACCACCTTCGGCAGCAAATACAGAGAGTTCTAGACCAGCTCCATCCCAGGCACACGTCTGACCACCTCCAGCAGCAAATACAGAGAATTCTAGACAATCCCCATCCCAGGCACACCTCTACCCACCTTCGGCAGTAAATACATAGAGATCTAGACCAGCCCCATCCCAGGCACACGCCTCACCTCCTTCGGCTGCAAATACAGAGAGTTCTAGACCAGCCCCATCCCAGGCAGATATCTCACCACCTTCGGCAGTAAATACAGAGAGTTCTAGACCATCCCCATCCCAGGCACATCCCTCACCACCGTTAGCAGCAAATACGGAGAGTTCTAGACAAGCCCAATCATGGGCACACCTCTCACCATACTCAGCAGCAAATACAGAGTGTCCAAGTCAAGCCCAATCACGGGCACACCCCTCACCTCCCTCGGCAGCAAATACAGAGAGTTCTAGACCAGCCCAATCACGGGCACACCACTCACCACCTTCGGCAGCAAATAGAGAGTTCTAGACCAGCTCCATCCCAGTCACACCCCTCACCACCTTCGGCAGCAAATAGAGAGTTCTAGACAAGCCCCATCCCAGGCACACCCCTCACCACCTTCGGCAGTAAATACATAGAGTTCTAGACAAGCCCAAACACGGGCACACCCCTCACCTCCTTCGGCAGCAAATACATAGAGTTCTAGACAAGCCCAATCACGGGCACACACCTCACCACCTTCGGCAGCAAATACATAGAGTTCTAGACCAGCCCCATCCCAGGCACATATCTCACCACCTTCACCAACAAATACATAGAGTTCTAGACCAGCCCAACGATGGGTACGCACCTCGCCACCTTTTGCAGCAAATACAGAGAGTTCTAGACAAGCCCAATCACGGGCACACCTCTCACCATACTCAGCAGCAAATACAGAGAGTCCTTGTCAAGCCCAAACACGGGCACACCCCTCACCTCCTTCGGCAGCAAATACAGAGAGTTCTAGACCAGCCCCATCCCAGGCACACCCCTCACCACCTTCGGCAGCAAATACATAGAGTTCTAGACAAGCCCAATCACGGGCACACACCCCTCACCTCCTTCGGCAGCAAATACACAGAGTTCTAGACCAGCCCCATCCCAGGCACACCCCTCACCACCTTCGGCAGCAAATACAGAGAGTTCTAGACTAGCCCAATCACGGGCACACGTCCCTCACCACCTTCGGCAGCAAATACAGAGAGTTCTAGACCAGACCCATCCCAGGCACACCCCTCACCACATTCGGCAGCAAACACAGAGAGTCCTAGACCAGCTCCATCCCAGGCACACCACTCACCACCTTCGGCAGCAACTACAGAGAGTTCTAGACCAGCCCAATGACGGGTACGCACCTCGCCACCTTTTGCAGCAAATACAGAGAGTTCTAGACCAGCCCCATCCCAGGCACACCCCTCACCACCTTCGGCAGCAAATACAGAGAGTTCTACACCAGCCGAATCCCAGGCACATCACTCACCACCTTCGGCAGCAAATACAGAGAGTCCTAGACAAGCCCAATCATGGGCACACATCACTCACCAGATTCGGCAGCAAATACAGAGAGTCCTAGACCAGCTCAATCACGGGCACATATCTCACCACCTTCACCAACAAATACAGAGTCCTAAACCAGCCCCATCCCAGGCACACCTCTCCCCACCTTCGGCAGCAAATACAGAGAGTCCTAGACCAGCCCCGTCCCAGACACACCCCTCACCACTGTCAGCAGCAAATACAGAGAGTACTGGACAAGCCCAATCACGGGCACATCTCTCCCCACCTTCGGCAGCAAATACAGAGAGTTCTAGACCAGTCCCGTCACAGGCACACCCCTCACCACCTTCGGCAGCAAATACATAGAGTTCTAGACAAGCCCAATCACGGGCACACATCCCTCACGACCTTCGGCAGCAAATACAGAGAATTCTAGACCAGCCCCATCCCAGGCACACACCTCACCACCTTCAGCAGCAAATACAGAGAGTTCAATACAAGCCTAATCAGGGGTACACATCCCTCACCACCTTCGGCAGCAAAAACAGAGAGTTCTAGACCAGCTCCATCCCAGGCACTCGTCTGACCACCTCCAGCAGCAAATACAGAGAATTCTAGACAATCCCCATCCCAGGCACACCTCTACCCACCTTTGGCAGCATAAACAGAGAGTTCTAGACAATCCCCATCCAAGGCACACCTCTACCCACCTTCGGCAGCAAATACAGCGAGTTCTAGACTAGCCCAATCACGGGCACACCTCTCACCATACTCAGCAGCAAATACAGAGTGTCCTAGTCAAGCCCAATCACGGGCACACCCCTCACCTCCCTCGGCAGCAAATACAGAGAGTTCTAGACCAGCCCCATCCCAGTCACACCCCTCACCACCTTCGGCAGCAAATAGAGAGTTCTAGACCAGCCCCATCCCAGGCACACCCCTCACCTCCTTCGGCAGCAAATACAGAGAGTTCTAGACCAGCCCCATCCCAGGCACACCCCTCACCACCTTCGGCAGTAAATACATAGAGTTCTAGACAAGCCCAATCACGGGCACACACCTCACCACCTTCGGTAGCAAATACATAGAGTTCTAGACAAGCCCAATCACGGGCACACGTCCCTCACCACATTCGGCAGCAAATACAGAGAGTTCTAGACAAGCCCAATCATGGGCACACATCACTCACCACCTTCGGCAGCAAATACAGAGAGTCCTAGACCAGCCCCATCCCTGGCACATATCTCACCACCTTCACCCACATATACAGAGTCCTAAACCAGCCCCATCACAGGCACACGCCTCACCACCTTCGGCAGCAAATACAGAGAGTTCTAGACCAGCCCCATCCCAGGCACACACCTCACCACCTTCAGCAGCAAATACAGAGTCCTAGACCAGCCCCATCCCAGGCACATCCCTCACCACCGTCAGCAGCAAATACAGAGAGTTCAAGACAAGCCCAATCACGGGCACACCCCTCACCACCCTCGGCAGCAAATACAGAGAGTTCTAGACCAGCCCCATCCCAGGCACACCCCTCACCACCTTCGGCAGCAAATACATAGAGTTCTAGACAAGCCCAATCACGGGCACACATCCCTCACGACCTTCGGCAGCAAATACAGAGAGTTCTAGACCAGCCCTATCCCAGGCACACACCTCACCACCTTCGGCAGGAAATACATAGAGTTCTAGACAAGCCCAATCACGGGCACACATCCCTCACCACCTTCGGCAGCAAATACAGAGAGTTCTAGACCAGCCCCATCCCAGGCACACCCCTCACCACATTCGGCAGCAAATACAGAGAGTTCTAGACCAGCCCCATCCCAGGCACACCACTCACCACCTTCGGCAGCAACTACAGAGAGTTCTAGACCAGCCCAATGACGGGTACGCACCTCGCCGCCTTTTGCAGCAAATACAGAGAGTTCTAGACAAGACCAATCATGGGCACACATCACTCACCACCTTCGGCAGCAAATACAGAGTCCTAAACCAGCCACATCCCAGGCACACCTCTCCCCACCTTCGGCAGCAATTACAGAGAGTCCTAGACCAGCCCCGTCCCAGACACACCCCTCACCACTGTCAGCAGCAAATACAGAGAGTCCTGGACAAGCCCAATCACGGGCACATCTCTCCCCACCTTCGGCAGCATAAACAGAGAGTTCTAGACAATCCCCATCCCAGGCATACCTCTGTTCACCTTCGGCAGCAAATACAGGGAGTTCTAGACTAGCCCAATCACGGGCACACCTCTCACCATAGTCAGCAGCAAATACAGAGTGTCCTAGTCAAGCCCAATCACAGGCACACCCCTCACCTCCCTCGGCAGCAAATACAGAGAGTTTTAGACCAGCCCCATCCCAGGCACACCCCTCACCTCCTTCGGCAGCAAATACAGAGAGTTCTAGACCAGCTCCATCCCAGGCACACCCCTCACCACCTTCGGCAGCAAATACATAGAGTTCTAGACAAGCCCAATCACGGGCACACATCCCTCACCACCTTCGGCAGCAAATACAGAGAGTTCTAGACCAGCCCCATCCCAGGCACACGCCTCACCTCCTTCAGCAGCAAATACAGAGTCCTAGACCAGCCCCATCCCAGGCACACCTCTCCCCACCTTCGGCAGCAAATACAGAGTGTTCTAGACCAGCCCTATCTCAGGCACACACCTCGCCACCTTTTGCAGCAAATACAGAGAGTTCTAGACAAGCCCAATCATGGGCACACATCACTCACCACCTTCGGCAGCAAATACAGAGAGTAATAGACCAGCCCCATCCCAGGCACACCCCTCACCACCTTCGGCAGCAAATACAGAGAGTCCTAGACCAGCCCCATCCCAGGCACATATCTCACCACCTTCACCAACAAATACAGAGTCCTAAACCAGCCCCATCCCTGGCAAACCCCTCACCTCCTTCGGCAGCAAATACAGAGAGTTCTAGACCAGCGCCATCCCAGGCACACCGCTCACCACCTTCGGCAGTAAATACAGAGAGTTCTAGACCAGCCCCATCCCAGGCACACGCCTCACCTCCTTCGGCAGCAAATACAGAGAGTTCTAGACCAGCCCCATCCCAGGCACACCCCTCACCACCTTCAGCAGCAAATACAGAGTCCTAGACCAGCCCCATCCCAGGCTCATCACTCACCACCTTCGGCAGCAAATACAGAGAGTCCTAGACCAGCCCCATCCCAGGCTCATCCCTCACCACCTTCGGCAGCAAATACAGAGAGTCCTAGACCAGCCCCATCCCAGGCTCATCCCTCACCACCTTCGGCAGCAAATACAGAGAGTTCTAGACCAGCCCCATCCCAGGCACACCCCTAACCACCCTCGGCAGCAAATACAGAGAGTTCTAGACCAGTCCCATCACAGGCACACCCCTCACCACCTTCGGAAGCAACTACAGAGAGTTCTATACAAGCCCCATCCCAGGCACATCCCTCACCACCTTCGGCAGCAAATAGAGAGTGTTGTAGACCAGCCCCGTCCCAGGGACACCTCTCCCCACTTTCAGCAGCAAATACAGGGAGTTCTAGACTAGCCCAATCACGGGCACACCTCTCACCATACTCAGCAGCAAATACAGAGCGTTCTAGACTAGCCCAATCATGGGCACACCTCTCACCACCTTCGGCAGCAAATACAGAGAGTTCAAACCAGCCCAATCACAGGCACACATCCCTCACCACCTTCAGCAGCAAATACAGAGAGTTCCAGACCAGCCCCATCCCAGGCACACCTCTCCCCACCTTCGGCAGCAAATACAGAGAGTCCTAGACCAGACCCATCCCAGGCTAATCCCTCACCACCGTCAGCAGCAAATACAGAGAGTTCTAGAGAAGCCCAATCACGGGCACACACCTCACCACCTTCGGCAGCAAATACATAGAGTTCTAGACAAGCCCAATCACGGGCACACATCCCTCACGACCTTCGGCAGCAAATACAGAGAGTTCTAGACCAGCCCTATCCCAGGCACACACCTCACCACCTTCGGCAGCAAATACATAGAGTTCTAGACAAGCCCAATCACGGGCACACATCCCTCACCACCTTCGGCAGCAAATACAGAGAGTTCTAGACCAGCCCCATCCCAGGCACACCCCTCACCACCTTCGGCAGCAACTACAGAGAGTTCTAGACCAGCCCAATGACGGGTACGCACCTCGCCACCTTTTGCAGCAAATACAGAGAGTTCTAGACAAGCCCAATCACGGGCACACATCACTCACGACCTTCGGCAGCAAATACAGAGAGTCCTAGACCAGCCCCATCCCAGGCACACCCCTCACCACATTCGGCAGCAAACACAGAGAGTCCTAGACCAGCCCCAACCCAGGCACACCACTCACCACCTTCGGCAGCAACTACAGAGAGTTCTAGACCAGCCCAATGACGGGTACGCACCTCGCCACCTTTTGCAGCAAATACAGAGAGTTCTACACAAGCCCAATCATGGGCACACATCACTCACCACCTTCGGCAGCAAATACAGAGAGTCCAAGACCAGCCCCATCCCAGGCACATATCTCACCACCTTCACCAACAAATACAGAGAGTCCTGGACAAGCCCAATCACGGGCACACCTCTCCCCACCTTCGGCAGCAAATACGGAGAGTTCTAGACCAGCCCCATCCCAGGCACACCCCTCACCACATTCGGCAACAAATACAGAGAGTCCTGGACAAGCCCAATCACGGGCACACCTCTCCCCACCTTCGGCAGCAAATACAGAGAATTCTAGACCAGCCCCATCCCAGGCACACCCCTCACCACCTTCAGCAGCAAATACAGAGAGTTCAATACAAGCCGAATCAGGGGTACACATCCCTCACCACCTTCGGCAGCAAATACAGAGAGTTCTAGACCAGCTCCATCCCAGGCACACGTCTGACCACCTCCAGCAGCAAATACAGAGAATTCTAGACAATCCCCATCCCAGGCACACCTCTACCCACCTTCGGCAGTAAATACAGAGAGTTCTAGACAATCCCCATCCCAGGCACACCCCTCACCACCTTCGGCAGTAAATACAGAGAGATCTAGACCAGCCCCATCCCAGGCACACGCCTCACCTCCTTCGGCAGCAAATACAGAGAGTTCTAGACCAGCCCCATCCCAGGCAGATATCTCACCACCTTCGGCAGTAAATACAGAGAGTTCTAGACCAGCCCCATCCCAGGCACATCCCTCACCACCGTCAGCAGCAAATACGGAGAGTTCTAGACAAGCCCAATCATGGGCACACCTCTCACTATACTCAGCAGCAAATACAGAGTGTCCAAGTCAAGCCCAATCACGGGCACACCCCTCACCTCACTCGGCAGCAAATACAGAGAGTTCTAGACCAGCCCCATCCCAGTCACACCCCTCACCACCTTCGGCAGCAAATAGAGAGTTCTAGACCAGCCCCATCCCAGGCACACCCCTCACCTCCTTCGGCAGCAAATACAGAGAGTTCTAGACCAGCCCCATCCCAGGCACACCCCTCACCACCTTCAGCAGCAAATACAGAGTCCTAGACCAGCCCCATCCCAGGCACATCCCTCACCACCGTCAGCAGCAAATACAGAGAGTTCAAGACAAGCCCAATCACGGGCACACCCCTCACCACCCTCGGCAGCAAATACAGAGAGTTCTAGACCAGCCCCATCCCAGGCACACCCCTCACCACCTTCGGCAGCAAATACATAGAGTTCTAGACAAGCCCAATCACGGGCACACATCCCTCACGACCTTCGGCAGCAAATACAGGGAGTTCTAGACCAGCCCCATCCCAGGCACACCCCTCACCTCCTTCGGCAGGAAATACATAGAGTTCTAGACAAGCCCAATCACGGGCACACATCCCTCACCACCTTCGGCAGCAAATACAGAGAGTTCTAGACCAGCCCCATCCCAGGCACACCCCTCACCACATTCGGCAGCAAATACAGAGAGTTCTAGACCAGCCCCATCCCAGGCACACCACTCACCACCTTCGGCAGCAACTACAGAGAGTTCTAGACCAGCCCAATGACGGGTACGCACCTCGCCGCCTTTTGCAGCAAATACAGAGAGTTCTAGACAAGACCAATCATGGGCACACATCACTCACCACCTTCGGCAGCAAATACAGAGTCCTAAACCAGCCACATCCCAGGCACACCTCTCCCCACCTTCGGCAGCAATTACAGAGAGTCCTAGACCAGCCCCGTCCCAGACACACCCCTCACCACTGTCAGCAGCAAATACAGAGAGTCCTGGACAAGCCCAATCACGGGCACATCTCTCCCCACCTTCAGCAGCATATACAGAGAGTTCTAGACAATCCCCATCCCAGGCATACCTCTGTTCACCTTCGGCAGCAAATACAGGGAGTTCTAGACTAGCCCAATCACGGGCACACCTCTCACCATACTCAGCAGCAAATACAGAGTGTCCTAGTCAAGCCCAATCACAGGCACACCCCTCACCTCCTTCGGCAGCAAATACAGAGAGTTTTAGACCAGCCCCATCCCAGGCACACCCCTCACCTCCTTCGGCAGCAAATACAGAGAGTTCTAGACCAGCTCCATCCCAGGCACACCCCTCACCACCTTCGGCAGCAAATACATAGAGTTCTAGACAAGCCCAATCACGGGCACACATCCCTCACCACCTTCGGCAGCAAATACAGAGAGTTCTAGACCAGCCCCATCCCAGGCACACGCCTCACCTCCTTCAGCAGCAAATACAGAGTCCTAGACCAGCCCCATCCCAGGCACACCTCTCCCCACCTTCGGCAGCAAATACAGAGTGTTCTAGACCAGCCCTATCCCAGGCACACACCTCGCCACCTTTTGCAGCAAATACAGAGAGTTCTAGACAAGCCCAATCATGGGCACACATCACTCACCACCTTCGGCAGCAAATACAGAGAGTAATAGACCAGCCCCATCCCAGGCACACCCCTCACCACCTTCGGCAGCAAATACAGAGAGTCCTAGACCAGCCCCATCCCAGGCACATATCTCACCACCTTCACCAACAAATACAGAGTCCTAAACCAGCCCCATCCCAGGCACACCGCTCACCACCTTCGGCAGTAAATACAGAGAGTTCTAGACCAGCCCCATCCCAGGCACACGCCTCACCTCCTTCGGCAGCAAATACAGAGAGTTCTAGACCAGCCCCATCCCAGGCACACCCCTCACCACCTTCAGCAGCAAATACAGAATCCTAGACCAGCCCCATCCCAGGCTCATCCCTCACCACCTTCGGCAGCAAATACAGAGAGTTCTAGACCAGCCCCATCCCAGGCTCATCCCTCACCACCCTCGGCAGCAAATACAGAGAGTTCTAGACCAGCCCCATCCCAGGCACACCCCTAACCACCCTCGGCAGCAAATACAGAGAGTTCTAGACCAGTCCCATCACAGGCACACCCCTCACCACCTTCGGAAGCAACTACAGAGAGTTCTAGACAAGCCCCATCCCAGGCACATCCCTCACCACCTTCGGCAGCAAATAGAGAGTGTTGTAGACCAGCCCCGTCCCAGGCACACCTCTCCCCACTTTCAGCAGCAAATACAGGGAGTTCTAGACTAGCCCAATCACGGGCACACCTCTCACCATACTCAGCAGCAAATACAGAGCGTTCTAGACTAGCCCAATCACGGGCACACCTCTCACCACCTTCGGCAGCAAATACAGAGAGTTCAAACCAGCCCAATCACAGGCACACATCCCTCACCACCTTCAGCAGCAAATACAGAGAGTTCCAGACCAGCCCCATCCCAGGCACACCTCTCCCCACCTTCGGCAGCAAATACAGAGAGTCCTAGACCAGACCCATCCCAGGCTAATCCCTCACCACCGTCAGCAGCAAATACAGAGAGTTCTAGAGAAGCCCAATCACGGGCACACACCTCACCACCTTCGGCAGCAAATACATAGAGTTCTAGACAAGCCCAATCACGGGCACACATCCCTCACGACCTTCGGCAGCAAATACAGAGAGTTCTAGACCAGCCCTATCCCAGGCACACACCTCACCACCTTCGGCAGCAAATACATAGAGTTCTAGACAAGCCCAATCACGGGCACACATCCCTCACCACCTTCGGCAGCAAATACAGAGAGTTCTAGACCAGCCCCATCCCAGGCACACCCCTCACCACCTTCGGCAGCAACTACAGAGAGTTCTAGACCAGCCCAATGATGGGTACGCACCTCGCCACCTTTTGCAGCAAATACAGAGAGTTCTAGACAAGCCCAATCATGGGCACACATCACTCACCATACTCAGCAGCAAATACAGAGAGTCCTTGTCAAGCCCAAACACGGGCACACCCCTCACCTCCTTCGGCAGCAAATACAGAGAGTTCTAGACCAGCCCCATCCCAGGCACACCCCTCACCACCTTCGGCAGCAAATACATAGAGTTCTAGAAAAGCCCAATCACGGGCACACATCCCTCACGACCTTCGGCAGCAAATACAGAGAGTTCTAGACCAGCCCCATCCCAGGCACACCCCTCACCACATTCGGCAGCAAACACAGAGAGTCCTAGACCAGCCCCAACCCAGGCACACCACTCACCACCTTCGGCAGCAACTACAGAGAGTTCTAGACCAGCCCAATGACGGGTACGCACCTCGCCACCTTTTGCAGCAAATACAGAGAGTTCTACACAAGCCCAATCACGGGCACACATCACTCACCACCTTCGGCAGCAAATACAGAGAGTCCAAGACCAGCCCCATCCCAGGCACATATCTCACCACCTTCACCAACAAATACAGAGAGTCCTGGACAAGCCCAATCACGGGCACACCTCTCCCCACCTTCGGCAGCAAATACGGAGAGTTCTAGACCAGCCCCATCCCAGGCACACCCCTCACCACATTCGGCAGCAAATACAGAGAGTTCCAGACAAGCCCAATCACGGGCACACATCCCTCACGACCTTCGGCAGCAAATACAGAGAATTCTAGACCAGCCCCATCCCAGGCACACCCCTCACCACCTTCAGCAGCAAATACAGAGAGTTCAATACAAGCCGAATCAGGGGTACACATCCCTCACCACCTTCGGCAGCAAATACAGAGAGTTCTAGACCAGCTCCATCCCAGGCACACGTCTGACCACCTCCAGCAGCAAATACAGAGAATTCTAGACAATCCCCATCCCAGGCACACCTCTACCCACCTTCGGCAGTAAATACATAGAGTTCTAGACAATCCCCATCCCAGGCACACCCCTCACCACCTTCGGCAGTAAATACAGAGAGATCTAGACCAGCCCCATCCCAGGCACACGCCTCACCTCCTTCGGCAGCAAATACAGAGAGTTCTAGACCAGCCCCATCCCAGGCAGATATCTCACCACCTTCGGCAGTAAATACAGAGAGTTCTAGTCCAGCCCCATCCCAGGCACATCCCTCACCACCGTCAGCAGCAAATACGGAGAGTTCTAGACAAGCCCAATCATGGGCACACCTCTCACCATACTCAGCAGCAAATACAGAGTGTCCAAGTCAAGCCCAATCACGGGCACACCCCTCACCTCCCTCGGCAGCAAATACAGAGAGTTCTAGACCAGCCCCATCCCAGTCACACCCCTCACCACCTTCGGCAGCAAATAGAGAGTTCTAGACCAGCCCCATCCCAGGCACACCCCTCACCTCCTTCGGCAGCAAATACAAAGAGTTCTAGACCAGCCCCATCCCAGGCACACCCCTCACCTCCTTCGGCAGCAAATACAGAGAGTTCTAGACCAGCCCCATCCCAGTCACACCCCTCACCACCTTCGGCAGCAAATAGAGAGTTCTAGACCAGCCCCATCCCAGGCACACCCCTCACCACCTTCGGCAGTAAATACATAGAGTTCTAGACAAGCCCAATCACGGGCACACATCCCTCACGACCTTCGGCAGCAAATACAGAGAGTTCTAGACCAGCCCTATCCCAGGCACACACCTCACCACCTTCGGCAGCAAATACATAGAGTTCTAGAGAAGCCCAATCACGGGCACACATCCCTCACCACCTTCGGCAGCAAATACAGAGAGTTCTAGACCAGCCCCATCCCAGGCACACCCCTCACCACATTCGGCAGCAAACACAGAGAGTCCTAGACCAGCTCCATCCCAGGCACACCACTCACCACCTTCGGCAGCAAATACAGAGAGTTCTAGACCAGCCCAATGACGGGTACGCACCTCGCCACCTTTTGCAGCAAATACAGAGAGTTCTAGACAAGCCCAATCATGGGCACACATCACTCACCACCTTCGGCAGCAAATACAGAGAGTCCTAGACCAGCCCCATCCGAGGCACATATCTCACCACCTTCACCAACAAATACAGAGCCCTAAACCAGCCCCATCCCAGGCACACCCCTCACCTCCTTCGGCAGCAAATACAGAGAGTTCTAGACCAGCCCCATCCCAGGCACACCCCTCACCACCTTCGGCAGTAAATACAGAGAGTTCTAGACCAGCCCCATCCCAGGCACACGCCTCACCTCCTTCGGCAGCAAATACAGAGAGTTCTAGACCAGCCCCATCCCAGGCAGATATCTCACCACCTTCGGCAGTAAATACAGAGAGTTCTAGACCAGCCCCATCCCAGGCACACGCCTCACCTCCTTCAGCAGCAAATACAGAGTCCTAGACCTGCCCCATCACAGGCTCATCCCTCACCTCCTTCAGCAGCAAATACAGAGTCCTAGACCAGCCCCATCCCAGGCACATCCCTCACCACCGTCAGCAGCAAATACGGAGAGTTCTAGACAAGCCCAATCATGGGCACACCTCTCACCATACTCAGCAGCAAATACAGAGAGTCCTTGTCAAGCCCAAACACGGGCACACCCCTCACCTCCTTCGGCAGCAAATACAGAGTGTTCTAGACCAGCCCCATCCCAGGCACACCCCTCACCACCTTCTGCAGCAAATACATAGAGTTCTAGACAAGCCCAATCACGGGCACACATCCCTAACCACCTTCGGCAGCAAATACAGAGAGTTCTAGACCAGCCCCATCCCAGGCACACCCCTCACCACATTCGGCAGCAAACACAGAGAGTCCTAGACCAGCTCCATCCCAGACACACCCCTCACCACTGTCAGCAGCAAATACAGAGAGTCCTGGACAAGCCCAATCACGGGCACATCTCTCCCCACCTTCGGCAGCAAATACAGAGAGTCCTAGACCAGCCCCGTCCCAGACACACCCCTCACCACCGTCAGCAGCAAATACAGAGTGTCCTGGACAAGCCCAATCATGGGCACACCTCTCCCCACCTTCGGCAGCAAATACAGAGAGTTCTAGACAAGCCCAATCACGGGCACACATCCCTCATGACCTTCGGCAGCAAATAAAGAGAATTCTAGACAAGCCCCATCCCAGGCACACACCTCACCACCTTCAGCAGCAAATACAGAGAGTTCAATACAAGCCTAATCAGGGGTACACATCCCTCACCACCTTCGGCAGCAAAAACAGAAAGTTCTAGACCAGCTCCATGCCAGGGACACGTCTGACCACCTCCAGCAGCAAATACAGAGAATTCTAGACAATCCCCATCCCAGGCACACCTCTACCCACCTTCGGCAGCATAAACAGAGAGTTCTAGACAATCCCCATCCCAGGCACACCTCTACCCACCTTCGGCAGCAAATACAGGGAGTTCTAGACTAGCCCAATCACGGGCACACCTCTCACCATACTCAGCAGCAAATAGAGAGTTCTAGACCAGCCCCATCCCAGGCACACCCCTCACCTCCTTCGGCAGCAAATACAGAGAGTTCTAGACCAGCCCCATCCCAGGCACACCCCTCACCTCCTTCGGCAGCAAATACAGAGAGTTCTAGACCAGCCCCATCCCAGGCATACCTCTGTTCACTTTCGGCAGCAAATACAGGGAGTTCTAGACTAGCCCAATCACGGGCACACCTCTCACCATAGTCAGCAGCAAATACAGAGTGTCCTAGACCAGCCCCATCCCAGTCACACCCCTCACCACCTTCGGCAGCAAATAGAGAGTTCTAGACCAGCCCCATCCCAGGCACACCCCTCACCTCCCTCGGCAGCAAATACAGAGAGTTCTAGACCAGCCCCATCCCAGTCACACCCCTCACCACCTTCGGCAGCAAATAGAGAGTTCTAGACCAGCCCCATCCCAGGCACACCCCTCACCTCCTTCGGCAGCAAATACAGAGAGTTCTAGACCAGCCCCATCCCAGGCACACCCCTCACCTCCTTCGGCAGCAAATACAGAGAGTTCTAGACCAGCCCCATCCCAGGCACACGCCTCACCTCCTTCGGCAGCAAATACAGAGAGTTCTAGACCAGCCCCATCCCAGGCACACACCTCACCACCTTCGGCAGCAAATACAGAGAGTTCTACACCAGCCCCATCCCAGGCACATCACTCACCACCTTCGGCAGCAAATACAGAGAGTCCTGGACCAGCCCAATCACGGGCACACCTCTCCCCACCTTCGGCAGCAAATACAGGGAGTTCGAGACCAGCCCCATCCCAAGCACACCCCTCACCTCCTTTGGCAGCAAATACAGAGAGTTCTAGACAAGCCTAATCAGGGGTACACATCCCTCACCACCTTCGGCAGCAAATACAGAGAGTTCTAGACCAGCCCCATCCCAGGCACACCCCTCACCACCTTCGACAGCATATACAGAGAGTTCTAGACTAGCCCAATGACGGGCACACATCCCTCACAACCTTCGGCAGCAAATACACGGAGTTCTAGACCAGCCCCATCCCAGGCACACACCTCACCACCTTCAGCAGCAAATACAGAGAGTTCAAGACCAGCCCCATCCCAGGCACACCCCTCACCACCTTCGGCAGCAAATACAGAGAGTTCTAGACCAGCCCCATCCCAGGCACACCCCTCACCACCTTCGGAAGCAAATACAGAGACTCCTAGACCAGCCCCATCCCAGGCACACCCCTCACCACCTTCGGCAGCAAATACAGAGAGTTCTAGACCAGCCCCATCCCAGGCACACCCCTCACCACCTTCGGAAGCAAATACAGAGACTCCTAGACCAGCTCCATCCCAGGCACATCACTCACCTCCTTTGGCAGCAAATACAGAGAGTCCTAGACCAGCCCAATCACGGGCACACACCTCTCCCCACCTTCGGCAGCAAATACAGAGAGTTCTAGACCAGCCCCATCCCAGGCACACACCTCACCACCTTCGGCAGCAAATACAGAGAATTCCAGACCAGCCCCATCCCAGGCACACTCCTCACCACCTTCAGCAGCAAATACAAGGAGTTCGAGACTAGCCCAATGACGGGCACACCTCTCACCATCCTCGGCAGCAAATACAGAGTGTTCTAGACCAGCCCCATCCCAGGCACACCTCTGCTGACCTTCGGCAGCAAATACAGGGAGTTCTAGACTAGCCCAATCACGGGCACACCTCTCACCATACTCAGCAGCAAATACAGAGAGTTCTAGAGTAGCCCAATCACGGGCACAACTCTCACCATCCTCAGCAGCAAATACAGAGCGTTCTAGACTAGCCCAATCACGGGCACACCTCTCACCATCCTCAGCAGTAAATACAGAGAGTTCTAGACCAGCCCAATCACAGGCACACCCCTCACCACCTTCGGCAGCAAATACAGAGAGTTCTACACCAGCCCCATCCCAGGCACATCACTCACCACCTTCGGCAGCAAATACAGAGAGTCCTGGACCAGCCCAATCACGGGCACACCTCTCCCCACCTTCGGCAGCAAATACAGGGAGATCGAGACCAGCCCCATCCCAAGCACACCCCTCACCTCCTTTGGCAGCAAATACAGAGAGTTCTAGACAAGCCTAATCAGGGGTACACATCCCTCACCACCTTCGGCAGCAAATACAGAGAGTTCTAGACCAGCCCCATCCCAGGCACACCCCTCACCACCTTCGACAGCATATACAGAGAGTTCTAGACTAGCCCAATGACGGGCACACATCCCTCACAACCTTCGGCAGCAAATACACGGAGTTCTAGACCAGCCCCATCCCAGGCACACACCTCACCACCTTCAGCAGCAAATACAGAGAGTTCAAGACCAGCCCCATCCCAGGCACACCCCTCACCACCTTCGGAAGCAAATACAGAGAGTTCTAGACAAGCCCAATCACGGGCACACATCCCTCACCACCTTCGGCAGCAAATACAGAGTATTCTAGACCAGCCCCATCCCAGGCACACTCCTCACCACCTTCGGCAGCAAATACAGAGACTCCTAGACCAGCTCCATCCCAGGCACACACCTCACCACCTTCGGCAGCAAATACAGAGAATTCCAGACCAGCCCCATCCCAGGCACACTCCTCACCACCTTCAGCAGCAAATACAGAGAGTTCGAGACTAGCCCAATGACGGGCACACCTCTCACCATCCTCGGCAGCAAATACAGAGTGTTCTAGACCAGCCCCATCCCAGGCACACCTCTGCTGACCTTCGGCAGCAAATACAGGGAGTTCTAGACTAGCCCAATCACGGGCACACCTCTCACCATACTCAGCAGCAAATACAGAGAGTTCTAGAGTAGCCCAATCACGGGCACAACTCTCACCATCCTCAGCAGCAAATACAGAGCGTTCTAGACTAGCCCAATCACGGGCACACCTCTCACCATCCTCAGCAGCAAATACAGAGTCCTAGACCAGCCCCATCCCAGGCACATCCCTCACCACCGTCAGCAGCAAATACAGGGAGTTCTAGACAAGCCCCATCCCAGTCACACCTCTGCCCACCTTCGGCAGCAAGTACAGGGTGTTCTAGACTAGCCCAATCACGGGCACACCTCTCACCATACTCAGCAGCAAATACAGAGAGTCCTAGACAAGCCCAATCACGGGCACACAACCCTCACCACCTTCGGCAGGAAATACAGAGTGTTCTAGACCAGCCCCATCCCAGGCACACCCCTCACCACCTTCGGCAGCAAATACAGAGAGTTCTAGACCAGCCCCATCCCAGGCACACCCCTCACCACCTTCGGCAGCAAATACAGAGAGTTCTACACCAGCCCCATCCCAGGCACACCCCTCACCACCTTCGGCAGCAAATACAGGGAGTTCTAGACTAGCCCAATGACGGGCACACATCCCTCACCTCCTTCGGCAGCAAATACAGAGAGTTCTAGACCAGCCCCATCCCAGGCACACCCCTCACCACCTTCGGCAGCAAATACAGAGAGTTCCACACCAGCCCCATCCCAGGCACACCCCTCACCACCTTCAGCAGCAAATACAGAGTCCTAGACCAGCCCCATCCCAGGCACACCCCTCACCACCTTCGGCAGCAAATACAGGGAGTTCTAGACTAGCCCAATGACGGGCACACATCCCTCACCTCCTTCGGCAGCAAATACAGAGAGTTCTAGACCAGCCCCATCCCAGGCACACCCCTCACCACCTTCGGCAGCAAATACAGAGAGTTCTACACCAGCCCCATCCCAGGCACATCCCTCACCACCGTCAGCAGCAAATACAGAGAGTTCTAGAGAAGCCCAATCACGGGCACACCGCTCACCATACTCAGCAGCAAATACAGAGAGTCCTTGTCAAGCCCAAACACGGGCACACCCCTCACCTCCTTTGGCAGCAAATACAGAGAGTTCTAGACCAGCCCCATCCCAGGCACACGCCTCACCGCCTTCGGCAGCAAATACAGAGAGTTCTAGACCAGCCCCATCCCAGGCACACCCCTCACCACCTTCGGCAGCAAATACATAGAGTTCTAGACAAGCCCAATCACAGGCACACATCTCTCACCACCTTCGGCAGCAAATACAGAGAGTTCTAGACCAGCCCCATCCCAGGCACACCCCTCACCACATTCGGCAGCAAACACAGAGAGTCCTAGACCAGCTCCATCCCAGGCACACCACTCACCACCTTCGGCAGCAACTACAGAGAGTTCTAGACCAGCCCAATGACGGGTACGCACCTCGCCACCTTTTGCAGCAAATACAGAGAGTTCTAGACAAGCCCAATCATGGGCACACATCACTCACCACCTTCGGCAGCAAATACAGAGAGTCCAAGACCAGCCCCATCCCAGGCACATATCTCACCACCTTCACCAACAAATACAGAGTCCTAAACCAGCCCCATCCCAGGCACACCTCTCCCCACCTTCGGCAGCAAATACAGAGAGTCCTAGACCAGCCCCGTCCCAGACACACCCCTCACCACCGTCAGCAGCAAATACAGAGTGTCCTGGACAAGCCCAATCATGGGCACACCTCTCCCCACCTTCGGCAGCAAATACAGAGAGTCCTAGACCAGACCCATCCCAGGCTAATCCCTCACCACCATCAGCAGCAAATACAGAGAGTTCTAGACAAGCCCAATCACGGGCACACACCTCACCACCTTCGGCAGCAAATACATAGAGTTCTAGACAAGCCCAATCACGGGCACACATCCCTCACGACCTTCGGCAGCAAATACAGAGAGTTCTAGACCAGCCCCATCCCAGGCACACCTCTGCCCACCTTCGGCAGCAAATACAGAGAGTTCTGGACTAGCCCAATCACGGGCACACCTCTCACCATACTCAGCAGCAAATACAGAGTGTCCTAGTCAAGCCCAAACACGGACACACCCCTCACCACCTTCGGCAGCAAATACAGAGAGTTCTAGACAAGCCCAATCACGGGCACACACATCTCCCCACCTTCGGTAGCAAATACAGAGAGTTCTAGACCAGCCCCATCCCAGGCACACCCCTCACCACCTTCGGCAGCAAATACAGAGAGTTCTAGACAAGCCCAATCACGGGCACACACATCTCCCCACCTTCGGTAGCAAATACAGAGACTACTAGACCAGCCCCATCCCAGGCACACCCCTCACCACATTCGGCAGTAAATACATAGAGTTCTAGACAAGCCCAATCACGGGCACACATCCCTCACGACCTTCGGCAGCAAATACAGAGAGTTCTAGACCAGCCCCATCCCAGGCACACCCCTCACCACATTCGGCAGCAAACACAGAGAGTCCTAGACCAGCTCCATCCCAGGCACACCACTCACCACCTTCGGCAGCAACTACAGAGAGTTCTAGACCAGCCCAATGACGGGTACGCACCTCGCCACCTTTTGCAGCAAATACAGAGAGTTCTAGACAAGCCCAATCATGGGCACACATCACTCACCACCTTCGGCAGCAAATACAGAGAGTTCTAGACCAGCCCTATCCCAGGCACACACCTCACCACCTTCGGCAGCAAATACATAGAGTTCTAGACAAGCCCAATCACGGGCACACATCCCTCACGACCTTCGGCAGCAAATACAGAGAGTTCTAGACCAGCCCCATCCCAGGCACACCCGTCACCTCCTTCGGCAGCAAATACAGAGAGTTCCAGACCAGCCCCATCCCAGGCACACCCCTCACCACCTTCGGTAGTAAATACATAGAGTTCTAGACCAGCCCCATCCCAGGCACATCCCTCACGACCTTCGGCAGCAAATACAGAGAGTTCTAGACCAGCCCTATCCCAGGCACACACCTCACCACCTTCGGCAGCAAATACATAGAGTTCTAGACAAGCCCAATCACGGGCACACATCCCTCACCACCTTCGGCAGCAAATACAGAGAGTTCTAGACCAGCCCCATCCCAGGCACACCCCTCACCACATTCGGCAGCAAACACAGAGAGTCCAAGACCAGCCCCATCCCAGGCACACCAGCACCACCTTCGGCAGCAAATACAGAGAGTTCTAGACCAGCCCAATGACGGGTACGCACCTCGCCACCTTTTGCAGCAAATACAGAGAGTTCTAGACAAGCCCAATCATGGGCACACATCACTCACCACCTTCGGCAGCAAATACAGAGAGTCCTAGACCAGCCCCATCCGAGGCACATATCTCACCACCTTCACCAACAAATACAGAGCCCTAAACCAGCCCCATCCCAGGCACACCCCTCACCTCCTTCGGCAGCAAATACAGAGAGTTCTAGACCAGCCCCATCCCAGGCACACGCCTCACCTCCTTCGGCAGCAAATACAGAGAGTTCTAGACCAGCCCCATCCCAGGCAGATATCTCACCACCTTCGTCAGTAAATACAGAGAGTTCTAGACCAGCCCCATCCCAGGCACGTGCCTCACCTCCTTCAGCAGCAAATACAGAGTCCTAGACCTGCCCCATCACAGGCTCATCCCTCACCTCCTTCAGCAGCAAATACAGAGTCCTAGACCAGCCCCATCCCAGGCACACCCTCACCACCGTCAGCAGCAAATACAGAGAGTTCTAGACAAGCCCAATCATGGGCACACCTCTCACCATACTCAGCAGCAAATACAGGGAGTCCTTGTCAAGCCCAAACACGGGCACACCCCTCACCTCCTTCGGCAGCAAATACAGAGAGTTCTAGACCAGCCCCATCCCAGGCACACCCCTCACCACATTCGGCAGCAAACACAGAGAGTCCTAGACTAGCTCCATCCCAGGCACACCTCTCCCCACCTTCGGCAGCAAATACAGAGAGTCCTAGACCAGCCCCGTCCCAGACACACCCCTCACCACTGTCAGCAGCAAATACAGAGAGTCCTGGACAAGCCCAATCACGGGCACATCTCTCCCCACCTTCGGCAGCAAATACAGAGAGTCCCAGACCAGCCCCGTCCCAGACACACCCCTCACCACCGTCAGCAGCAAATACAGAGTGTCCTGGACAAGCCCAATCATGGGCACACCTCTCCCCACCTTCGGCAGCAAATACAGAGAGTTCTAGACCAGTCCCGTCACAGGCACACCCCTCACCACCTTCGGCAGCAAATACAGAGAGTTCTAGACAAGCCCAATCACGGGCACACATCCCTCATGACCTTCGGCAGCAAATACAGAGAATTCTAGACAATCCCCATCCCAGGCACACACCTCTACCCACCTTCGGCAGCATAAACAGAGAGTTCTAGACAATCCCCATCCCAGGCATACCTCTACCCACCTTCGGCAGCAAATACAGGGAGTTCTAGACCAGCCCCATCCCAGGCACACCCTTCACCTCCTTCGGCAGCAAATACAGAGAGTTCTAGACCAGCCCCATCCCAGGCACACCCGTCACCTCCTTCGGCAGCAAATACAGAGAGTTCTAGACCAGCCCCATCCCAGGCACACCCGTCACCTCCTTCGGCAGCAAATACAGAGAGTTCTAGACCAGCCCCATCCCAGGCACACCCCTCAACACCTTTGGTAGTAAATACATAGAGTTCTAGACCAGCCCCATCCCAGGCACATCCCTCACGACCTTCGGCAGCAAATACAGAGAGTCCTAGACCAGCCCCATCCCAGGCACATATCTCACCACCTTCACCAACAAATACAGAGTCCTAAACCAGCCCCATCCCAGGCAAACCCCTCACCTCCTTCGGCAGCAAATACAGAGAGTCCTAGACCAGCCCCATCCCAGGCACACCTCTCCCCACCTTCGGCAGCAAATACAGAGAGTCCTAGACCAGTCCCATCACAGGCACACCCCTCACCACCTTCGGCAGCAAATACAGAGAGTTCTAGACAAGCCCAATCACGGGCACACATCCCTCACGACCTTCGGCAGCAAATACTGAGAGTTCTAGACCAGCTCCATCCCAGGCACACCCCTCACCACCTTTGGCAGCAAATACAGAGAGTTCTAGACAATCCCCATCCCAGGCACACCTCTGTTCACCTTCGGCAGCATATACAGAGAGTTCTAGACAATCCCCATCCCAGGCATACCTCTACCCACCTTCGGCAGCAAATACAGAGAGTTCTAGACAATCCCCATCCCAGGCACACCTCTACCCACCTTCGGCAGCAAATACAGAGAGTTCTAGACAATCCCCATCCCAGGCATACCTCTGTTCACTTTCGGCAGCAAATACAGGGAGTTCTAGACTAGCCCAATCACGGGCACACCTCTCACAGTAGTCAGCAGCAAATACAGAGTGTCCTAGTCAAGCCCAATCACGGGCACACCTCTCACCACCTTCGGCAGCAAATACAGAGAGTTCTTGACCAGCCCCATCCCAGGCACACCCCTCACCTCCTTCGGCAGCAAATACAGAGAGTTCTAGACCAGCCCCATCCCAGGCACACCCCTCACCTCCTTCGGCAGCAAATACAGAGAGTTCTAGACCAGCCCCATCCCAGGCACACGCCTCACCTCCTTCGGCAGCAAATACAGAGAGTTCTAGACCAGCCCCATCCCAGGCACACCCCTCACCACCTTCGGCAGCAAATACAGAGAGTTCTACACCAGCCCCATCCCAGGCACATCACTCACCACCTTCGGCAGCAAATACAGAGAGTCCTGGACAAGCCCAATCACGGGCACACCTCTCCCCACCTTCGGCAGCAAATACAGGGAGTTCGAGACTAGCCCAATGACGGGCACACCTCTCACCATCCTCGGCAGCAAATACAGAGTGTTCTAGACCAGCCCCATCCCAGGCACATCACTCACCTCCTTCGGCAGCAAATACAGAGAGTCCTAGACCAGCCCAATCACAGGCACACACCTCTCCCCACCTTCGGCAGCAAATACAGAGAGTTCTAGACCAGCCCCATCCCAGGCACACCCCTCACCACCTTTGGCAGCAAACACAGAGAGTTCGAGACTAGCCCAATGACGGGCACACATCCCTCACAACCTTCGGCAGCAAATACACGGAGTTCTAGACCAGCCCCATCCCAGGCACACCCCTCACCACCTTCGGCAGCAAATACAGAGAGTTCTAGACCAGCCCCATCCCAGGCACACCCCTCACCACCTTCGGAAGCAAATACAGAGACTCCTAGACCAGCTCCATCCCAGGCACATCACTCACCTCCTTCGGCAGCAAATACAGAGAGTCCTAGACCAGCCCAATCACGGGCACACACCTCTCCCCACCTTCGGCAGCAAATACAGAGAGTTCTAGACCAGCTCCATCCCAGGCACACACCTCACCACCTTCGGCAGCAAATACAGAGAATTCCAGACCAGCCCCATCCCAGGCACACCCCTCACCACCTTCAGCAGCAAATACAGAGAGTTCGAGACTAGCCCAATGACGGGCACACCTCTCACCATCCTCGGCAGCAAATACAGAGTGTTCTAGACCAGCCCCATCCCAGGGACACCTCTGCTGACCTTCGGCAGCAAATACAGGGAGTTCTAGACTAGCCCAATCACGGGCACACCTCTCACCATACTCAGCAGCAAATACAGAGAGTTCTAGAGTAGCCCAATCACGGGCACAACTCTCACCTTCCTCAGCAGCAAATACAGAGCGTTCTAGACTAGCCCAATCACGGGCACACCTCTCACCATCCTCAGCAGTAAATACAGAGAGTTCTAGACCAGCCCAATCACAGGCACACATCCCTCACCACCTTCGGCAGCAAATACAGAGAGTTCTATCCCAGCCCCATCCCAGGCACACCCCTCACCACCTTCAGCAGCAAATACAGAGTCCTAGACCAGCCCCATCCCAGGCACATCCCTCACCAACGTCAGCAGCAAATACAGGGAGTTCTAGACAAGCCCCATCCCAGTCACACCTCTGCCCACCTTCGGCAGCAAGTACAGGGTGTTCTAGACTAGCCCAATCACGGGCACACCCCTCACCACCTTCGGCAGCAAATACAGAGAATTCCAGACCAGCCCCATCCCAGGCACAACCCTCACCACCTTCGGCAGGAAATACAGAGTGTTCTAGACCAGCCCCATCCCAGGCACACCCCTCACCACCTTCGGCAGCAAATACAGAGAGTTCTACACCAGCCCCATCCCAGGCACACCCCTCACCACCTTCAGCAGCAAATACAGAGTCCTAGACCAGCCCCATCCCAGGCACACCCCTCACCACCGTCAGCAGCAAATACAGAGAGTTCTAGACAAGCCCAATCACGGGCACACCTCTCACCATACTCAGCAGCAAATACAGAGAGTCCTTGTCAAGCCCAAACACGGGCACACCCCTCACCTCCTTCGGCAGCAAATACAGAGAGTTCTAGACCAGCCCCATCCCAGGCACACCCCTCACCACCTTCGGCAGCAAATACAGAGAGTTCTAGACTAGCCCAATCACGGGCACACATCTCTCACCACCTTCGGCAGCAAATACAGAGAGATCTAGACTAGCCCAATCACGGGCACACGTCCCTCACCACCTTCGGCAGCAAATACAGAGAGTTCTAGACCAGCCCCATCCCAGGCACACCCCTCACCACATTCGGCAGCAAACACAGAGAGTCCTAGACCAGCTCCATCCCAGGCACACCACTCACCACCTTCGGCAGCAAACACAGAGAGTCCTAGACCAGCCCAATGACGGGTACGCACCTCGCCACCTTTTGCAGCAAATACAGAGAGTTCTAGACCAGCCCCATCCCAGGCACACCACTCACCACCTTCGGCAGCAACTACAGAGAGTCCTAGACCAGCCCAATGACGGGTACGCACCTCGCCACCTTTTGCAGCAAATACAGAGAGTTCTAGACAAGCCCAATCATGGGCACACATCACTCACCACCTTCGGCGGCAAATACAGAGAGTTCTACACCAGCCCCATCCCAGGCACACCCCTCACCACCTTCGGCAGCAAATACAGGGAGTTCTAGACTAGCCCAATGACGGGCACACATCCCTCACCACCTTCGGCAGCAAATATAGAGAGTTCTAGACCAGCCCCATCCCAGGCACACGCCTCACCTCCTTCGGCAGCAAATACAGAGAGTTCTGGACCAGCCCCATCCCAGGCACACCCCTCACCACCGTCAGCAGCAAATACAGAGTCCTAGACCAGCCCCATCCCAGGCACATCCCTCACCACCGTCAGCAGCAAATACAGAGAGTTCTAGACAAGCCCAATCACGGGCACACCTCTCACCATACTCAGCAGCAAATACAGAGAGTCCTTGTCAAGCCCAAACACGGGCACACCCCTCACCTCCTTCGGCAGCAAATACAGAGAGTTCTAGACCAGCCCCATCCCAGGCACACCCCTCACCACCTTCGGCAGCAAATACAGAGAGTTCTAGACCAGCCCCATCCCAGGCACACCCCTCACCTCCTTCGGCAGCAAATACAGAGAGTTCTAGACAAGCCCAATCACGGGCACAACCCTCACCTCCTTCGGCAGCAAATACATAGAGTTCTAGACAAGCCCAATCACGGGCACACATCTCTCACCACCTTCGGCAGCAAATACAGAGAGTTCTAGACCAGCCCCATCCCAGGCACACCCCTCACCACATTCGGCAGCAAACACAGAGAGTTCTAGACCAGCCCCATCCCAGGCACACCCCTCACCACATTCGGCAGCAAACACAGAGAGTCCTAGTCCAGCTCCATCCCAGGCACACCACTCACCACCTTCGGCAGCAACTACAGAGAGTTCTAGACCAGCCCAATGACGGGTACGCACCTCGCCACCTTTTGCAGCAAATACAGAGAGTTCTAGACAAGCCCAATCATGGGCACACATCACTCACCACCTTCGACAGCAAATACAGAGAGTCCTAGACCAGCCCCATCCCAGGCACATATCTCACCACCTTCACCAACAAATACAGAGTCCTAAACCAGCCCCATCCCAGGCACACCTCTCCCCACCTTCGGCAGCAAATACAGAGAGTTCTAGACCAGCCCCATCCCAGGCACACCCCTCACCACCTTCGGCAGCAAATACAGAGAGTTCTACACCAGCCCCATCCCAGGCACATCACTCACCACCTTCGGCAGCAAATACAGAGAGTCCTGGACAAGCCCAATCACGGGCACACCTCTCCCCACCTTCGGCAGCAAATACAGGGAGTTCGAGACCAGCCCCATCCGAAGCACACCCCTCACCTCCTTTGGCAGCAAATACAGAGAGTTCTAGACAAGCCTAATCAGGGGTACACATCCCTCACCACCTTCGGCAGCAAATACAGAGAGTTCTAGACCAGCCCCATCCCAGGCACACCCCTCACCACCTTCGACAGCATATACAGAGAGTTCTAGACAATCCCCATCCCAGGCACACCTCTCAGCACCTTCGGCAGCAAATACAGAGTGTTCTAGACCAGCCCCATCCCAGGCACACCCCTCACCACCTTCGGCAGCAAATACAGAGTGTTCTAGACCAGCCCCATCCCAGGCACATCACTCACCTCCTTCGGCAGCAAATACAGAGAGTCCTAGACCAGCCCAATCACAGGCACACACCTCTCCCCACCTTCGGCAGCAAATACAGAGAGTTCTAGACCAGCCCCATCCCAGGCACACCCCTCACCACCTTTGGCAGCAAACACAGAGAGTTCGAGACTAGCCCAATGACGGGCACACATCCCTCACAACCTTCGGCAGCAAATACACGGAGTTCTAGACCAGCCCCATCCCAGGCACACCCCTCACCACCTTCGGCAGCAAATACAGAGAGTTCTAGACCAGCCCCATCCCAGGCACACCCCTCACCACCTTCGGAAGCAAATACAGAGACTCCTAGACCAGCTCCATCCCAGGCACATCACTCACCTCCTTCGGCAGCAAATACAGAGAGTCCTAGACCAGCCCAATCACGGGCACACACCTCTCCCCACCTTCGGCAGCAAATACAGAGAGTTCTAGACCAGCCCCATCCCAGGCACACACCTCACCACCTTCGGCAGCAAATACAGAGAATTCCAGACCAGCCCCATCCCAGGCACACCCCTCACCACCTTCAGCAGCAAATACAGAGAGTTCGAGACTAGCCCAATGACGGGCACACCTCTCACCATCCTCGGCAGCAAATACAGAGTGTTCTAGACCAGCCCCATCCCAGGGACACCTCTGCTGACCTTCGGCAGCAAATACAGGGAGTTCTAGACTAGCCCAATCACGGGCACACCTCTCACCATACTCAGCAGCAAATACAGAGAGTTCTAGAGTAGCCCAATCACGGGCACAACTCTCACCTTCCTCAGCAGCAAATACAGAGCGTTCTAGACTAGCCCAATCACGGGCACACCTCTCACCATCCTCAGCAGTAAATACAGAGAGTTCTAGACCAGCCCAATCACAGGCACACATCCCTCACCACCTTCGGCAGCAAATACAGAGAGTTCTATCCCAGCCCCATCCCAGGCACACCCCTCACCACCTTCAGCAGCAAATACAGAGTCCTAGACCAGCCCCATCCCAGGCACATCCCTCACCAACGTCAGCAGCAAATACAGGGAGTTCTAGACAAGCCCCATCCCAGTCACACCTCTGCCCACCTTCGGCAGCAAGTACAGGGTGTTCTAGACTAGCCCAATCACGGGCACACCCCTCACCACCTTCGGCAGCAAATACAGAGAATTCCAGACCAGCCCCATCCCAGGCACAACCCTCACCACCTTCGGCAGGAAATACAGAGTGTTCTAGACCAGCCCCATCCCAGGCACACCCCTCACCACCTTCGGCAGCAAATACAGAGAGTTCTACACCAGCCCCATCCCAGGCACACCCCTCACCACCTTCAGCAGCAAATACAGAGTCCTAGACCAGCCCCATCCCAGGCACACCCCTCACCACCGTCAGCAGCAAATACAGAGAGTTCTAGACAAGCCCAATCACGGGCACACCTCTCACCATACTCAGCAGCAAATACAGAGAGTCCTTGTCAAGCCCAAACACGGGCACACCCCTCACCTCCTTCGGCAGCAAATACAGAGAGTTCTAGACCAGCCCCATCCCAGGCACACCCCTCACCACCTTCGGCAGCAAATACAGAGAGTTCTAGACTAGCCCAATCACGGGCACACATCTCTCACCACCTTCGGCAGCAAATACAGAGAGATCTAGACTAGCCCAATCACGGGCACACGTCCCTCACCACCTTCGGCAGCAAATACAGAGAGTTCTAGACCAGCCCCATCCCAGGCACACCCCTCACCACATTCGGCAGCAAACACAGAGAGTCCTAGACCAGCTCCATCCCAGGCACACCACTCACCACCTTCGGCAGCAAACACAGAGAGTCCTAGACCAGCCCAATGACGGGTACGCACCTCGCCACCTTTTGCAGCAAATACAGAGAGTTCTAGACCAGCCCCATCCCAGGCACACCACTCACCACCTTCGGCAGCAACTACAGAGAGTCCTAGACCAGCCCAATGACGGGTACGCACCTCGCCACCTTTTGCAGCAAATACAGAGAGTTCTAGACAAGCCCAATCATGGGCACACATCACTCACCACCTTCGGCGGCAAATACAGAGAGTTCTACACCAGCCCCATCCCAGGCACACCCCTCACCACCTTCGGCAGCAAATACAGGGAGTTCTAGACTAGCCCAATGACGGGCACACATCCCTCACCACCTTCGGCAGCAAATATAGAGAGTTCTAGACCAGCCCCATCCCAGGCACACGCCTCACCTCCTTCGGCAGCAAATACAGAGAGTTCTGGACCAGCCCCATCCCAGGCACACCCCTCACCACCGTCAGCAGCAAATACAGAGTCCTAGACCAGCCCCATCCCAGGCACATCCCTCACCACCGTCAGCAGCAAATACAGAGAGTTCTAGACAAGCCCAATCACGGGCACACCTCTCACCATACTCAGCAGCAAATACAGAGAGTCCTTGTCAAGCCCAAACACGGGCACACCCCTCACCTCCTTCGGCAGCAAATACAGAGAGTTCTAGACCAGCCCCATCCCAGGCACACCCCTCACCACCTTCGGCAGCAAATACAGAGAGTTCTAGACCAGCCCCATCCCAGGCACACCCCTCACCTCCTTCGGCAGCAAATACAGAGAGTTCTAGACAAGCCCAATCACGGGCACAACCCTCACCTCCTTCGGCAGCAAATACATAGAGTTCTAGACAAGCCCAATCACGGGCACACATCTCTCACCACCTTCGGCAGCAAATACAGAGAGTTCTAGACCAGCCCCATCCCAGGCACACCCCTCACCACATTCGGCAGCAAACACAGAGAGTTCTAGACCAGCCCCATCCCAGGCACACCCCTCACCACATTCGGCAGCAAACACAGAGAGTCCTAGTCCAGCTCCATCCCAGGCACACCACTCACCACCTTCGGCAGCAACTACAGAGAGTTCTAGACCAGCCCAATGACGGGTACGCACCTCGCCACCTTTTGCAGCAAATACAGAGAGTTCTAGACAAGCCCAATCATGGGCACACATCACTCACCACCTTCGGCAGCAAATACAGAGAGTCCTAGACCAGCCCCATCCCAGGCACATATCTCACCACCTTCACCAACAAATACAGAGTCCTAAACCAGCCCCATCCCAGGCACACCTCTCCCCACCTTCGGCAGCAAATACAGAGAGTCCTAGACCAGCCCCGTCCCAGACACACCCCTCACCACCGTCAGCAGCAAATACAGAGTGTCCTGGACAAGCCCAATCATGGGCACACCTCTCCCCACCTTCGGCAGCAAATACAGAGAGTTCTAGACCAGTCCCGTCACAGGCACACCCCTCACCACCTTCGGCAGCAAATACAGAGAGTTCTAGACAAGCCCAATCACGGGCACACATCCCTCATGACCTTCGGCAGCAAATACAGAGAATTCAATACAAGCCTAATCAGGGGTACACATCCCTCACCACCTTCGGCAGCAAAAACAGAGCGTTCTAGACCAGCTCCATGCCAGGGACACATCTGACCACCTCCAGCAGCAAATACAGAGAATTCTAGACAATCCCCATCCCAGGCACTCCTCTACCACCTTCGGCAGCATAAACAGGGATTTCTAGACTAGCCCAATCACGGGCACACCCCTCACCACCTTCGGCAGCAAATACAGAGAGTTCTAGACCAGCCCCATCCCAGGCACACCCCTCACCACCTTCGGCAGCAAATACATAGAGTTCTAGACCAGCCCCATCCCAGGCACATCCCTCACGACCTTCGGCAGCAACTACAGAGAGTTCTAGACAAGCCCAATCACGGGCACACATACCTCACGACCTTCGGCAGCAAATACTGAGAGTTCTAGACCAGCTCCATCCCAGGCACACGTCTGACCACCTCCAGCAGTAAATACAGAGAATTCTAGACAATCCCCATCCCAGGCACACCTCTACCCACCTTCGGCAGCATATACAGAGAGTTCTAGACAATCCCCATCCCAGGCATACCTCTGTTCACCTTCGGCAGCAAATACAGGGAGTTCTAGACTAGCCCAATCACGGGCACACCTCTCACCATAGTCAGCAGCAAATACAGAGTGTCCTTGTCAAGCCCAATCACGGGCACACCCCTCACCTCCCTCGGCAGCAAATACAGAGAGTTCTAGACCAGCCCCATCCCAGTCACACCCCTCACCACCTTCGGCAGCAAATAGAGAGTTCTAGACCAGCCCCATCCCAGGCACACCCCTCACCTCCTTCGGCAGCAAATACAGAGAGTTCTAGACCAGCCCCATCCCAGGCACACCCCTCACCTCCTTCGGCAGCAAATACAGAGAGTTCTAGACCAGCCCCATCCCAGGCACACGCCTCACCTCCTTCGGCAGCAAATACAGAGAGATCTAGACCAGCCCCATCCCAGGCACACCCCTCACCACATTCGGCAGCAAACACAGAGAGTCCTAGACCAGCTCCATCCCAGGCACACCTCTCCCCACCTTCGGCAGCAACTACAGAGAGTTCTAGACCAGCCCAATGACGGGTACGCACCTCGCCACCTTTTGCAGCAAATACAGAGAGTTCTAGACAAGCCCAATCATGGGCACACATCACTCACCACCTTCGGCAGCAAATACAGAGAGTCCTAGACCAGCCCCATCCCAGGCACACCACTCACCACCTTCGGCAGCAAATACAGAGAGTTCTAGACCAGCCCCATCCCAGGCACACCTCTGTTCACCTTCGGCAGCAAATACAGGGAGTTCTAGACTAGCCCAATCACGGGCACACGTCTCACCATACTCAGCAGCAAATAGAGAGTTCTAGACCAGCCCCATCCCAGGCACACCCCTCACCTCCTTCGGCAGCAAATACAGAGAGTTCTAGACCAGCCCCATCCCAGGCACACCCCTCACCTCCTTCGGCAGCAAATACAGAGAGTTCTAGACCAGCCCCATCCCAGGCACACCCGTCACCTCCTTCGGCAGCAAATACAGAGAGTTCTAGACCAGCCCCATCCCAGGCACACCCCTCACCACCTTCGGCAGCAAATACATAGAGTTCTAGACCAGCCCCATCCCAGGCACACACCTCACCACCTTCGGCAGCAAATACATAGAGTTCTAGACAAGCCCAATCACGGGCACCCACCCCTCACCACCTTCGGCAGCAAATACAGAGAGTTCTAGACCAGCCC
Source organism: Hypanus sabinus (assembly GCF_030144855.1). Lineage (NCBI taxonomy): Eukaryota > Metazoa > Chordata > Chondrichthyes > Myliobatiformes > Dasyatidae > Hypanus > Hypanus sabinus. The sequence goes on from NC_082709.1 coordinate 99,003,377, forward strand.
CATCCCAGGCACACCCCTCACCACATTCGGCAGCAAACACAGAGAGTCCTAGACCAGCTCCATCCCAGGCACACCACTCACCACCTTCGGCAGCAACTACAGAGAGTTCTAGACCAGCCCAATGACGGGTACGCACCTCGCCACCTTTTGCAGCAAATACAGAGAGTTCTAGACAAGCCCAATCATGGGCACACATCACTCACCACCTTCGGTAGTAAATACAGAGAGTCCTAGACCAGCCCCATCGCAGGCACATATCTCACCACCTTCACCAACAAATACAGAGTCCTAAACCAGCCCCATCCCAGGCACACCCCTCACCTCCTTCGGCAGCAAATACAGAGAGTCCTAGACCAGCCCCATCACAGGCACACCCCTCACCACCTTCGGCAGCAAATACAGAGAGTTCTAGACAAGCCCAATCACGGGCACACATCCCTCACGACCTTCGGCAGCAAATACCGAGAGTTCTAGACCAGCTCCATCCCAGGCACACGTCTGACCACCTCCAGCAGCAAATACAGAGAATTCTAGACAATCCCCATCCCAGGCACACCTCTACCCACCTTCGGCAGCATATACAGAGAGTTCTAGACAATCCCCATCCCAGGCACACCTCTACCCACCTTCGGCAGCATATACAGAGAGTTCTAGACAATCCCCATCCCAGACATACCTCTGTTCACCTTCCGCAGCAAATACAGGGAGTTCTAGACTAGCCCAATCACGGGCACACCTCTCACCATAGTCAGCAGCAAATACAGAGTGTCCTAGTCAAGCCCAATCACGGGCACACCCCTCACCTCCCTCGGCAGCAAATACAGAGAGTTCTAGACCAGCCCCATCCCAGGCACACCCCTCACCTCCTTCGGCAGCAAATACAGAGAGTTCTAGACCAGCCCCATCCCAGGCACACCCCTCACCTCCTTCGGCAGCAAATACAGAGAGTTCTAGACCAGCCCCATCCCAGGCACACCCCTCACCTCCTTCGGCAGCAAATACAGAGAGTTCTAGACCAGCCCCATCCCAGGCACACGCCTCACCTCCTTCGGCATCAAATACAGAGAGTTCTAGACCAGCCCCATCCCAGGCACACCCCTCACCACCTTCAGCAGCAAATACAGAGAGTTCGAGACTAGCCCAATGACGGGCACACCTCTCACCATCCTCGGCAGCAAATACAGAGTGTTCTAGACCAGCCCCATCCCAGGCACACCTCTGCTGACCTTCGGCAGCAAATACAGGGAGTTCTAGACTAGCCCAATCACGGGCACACCTCTCACCATACTCAGCAGCAAATACAGAGCGTTCTAGAGTAGCCCAATCACGGGCACAACTCTCACCATCCTCAGCAGCAAATACAGAGCGTTCTAGACTAGCCCAATCACGGGCACACCTCTCACTATCCTCAGCAGTAAATACAGAGAGTTCTAGACCAGCCCAATCACAGGCACACCCCTCACCACCTTCAGCAGCAAATACAGAGAGTTCTATCCCAGCCCCATCCCAGGCACACCCCTCACCACCTTCAGCAGCAAATACAGAGTCCTAGACCAGCCTCATCCCAGGCACATCCCTCACCACCGTCAGCAGCAAATACAGGGAGTTCTAGACAAGCCCAATCACGGGCACACCTCTCACCATACTCAGCAGCAAATACAGAGAGTCCTAGACAATCCCCATCCCAGGCACATCCCTCACCACATTCGGCAGCAAATACAGAGAGTTCTAGACCATCCCCATCCCAGGCACAACCCTCACCACCTTCGGCAGCAAATACAGAGAGTTCTAGACCAGCCCCATCCCAGGCACACCCCTCACCACCGTCAGCAGCAAATACAGAGCGTTCTAGACTAGCCTAATCACGGGCACACCTCTCACCATAGCAGTAAATACAGAGAGTTCTAGACCAGCCCAATCACAGGTACACATCCCTCACCACCTTCAGCAGCAAATACAGAGTCCTAGACTAGCTCCATCCCAGGCACATCAGTCACCTCCTTCGGCAGCAAATACAGAGAGTCCTAGACAAGCCCAATCACGGGCACACCCCTCACCACCTTCGGCAGCAAATACAGAGAGTTCTAGACCATCCCCATCCCAGGCACACACCTCACCTCCTTCGGCAGCAAATACAGAGAGTTCTACACCAGCCCCATCCCAGGCACAACCCTCACCACTTCAGCAGGAAATACAGAGTGTTCTAGACCAGCCCCATCCCAGGCACACCCCTCACCACCTTCGGCAGCAAATACAGAGAGTTCTAGACCAGCCCCATCCCAGGCACACCCCTCACCACCTTCAGCAGCAAATACAGAGTCCTAGACCAGCCTCATCCCAGGCACATCCCTCACCACCGTCAGCAGCAAATACAGGGAGTTCTAGACAAGCCCAATCACGGGCACACCTCTCACCATACTCAGCAGCAAATACAGAGAGTCCTAGACAATCCCCATCCCAGGCACACCCCTCACCTCCTTCGGCAGTAAATACAGAGAGTTCTAGACCAGCCCCATCCCAGGCACACCCCTCACCACCTTCGGCAGCAAATACAGAGAATTCCAGACCAGCCCCATCCCAGTCACACCCCTCACCACCTTCGGCAGCAAATACAGAGAGTTCTAGACCAGCCCCATCCCAGGCACACACCTCACCTCCTTCGGCAGCAAATACAGAGAGTTCTACACCAGCCCCATCCCAGGCACACCCCTCACCACCTTCGGCAGCAAATACAGAGAGTAATAGACCAGCCCCATCCCAGGCACACCCCTCACCACCATCGGCAGCAAATACAGAGAGTTCTAGACCAGCCCCATCCCAGGCACACCCCTCACCACCTTCGGCAGCAAATACAGAGAGTTCTAGACCAGCCCCATCCCAGGCACACCCCTCACCACCTTCGGCAGCAAATACAGAGAGTTCTAGACCAGCCCCATCCCAGGCACAACCCTCACCCCTTCAGCAGGAAATACAGAGTGTTCTAGACCAGCCCCATCCCAGGCACACCCCTCACCACCTTCGGCAGCAAATACAGAGAGTTCTAGACCAGCCCCATCCCAGGCACACCCCTCACCACCTTCGGCAGCAAATACAGAGTGTTCTAGACCAGCCCCATCCCAGGCACACCCCTCACCTCTTTCGGCAGCAAATACAGAGAGTTCTAGACCAGCCCCATCCCAGGCACACCCCTCACCACCTTCGGCAGCAAATACAGAGAGTTCTAGACCAGCCCCATCCCAGGCACACCCCTCACCACCTTCGGCAGCAAATACAGAGAGTTCTACACCAGCCCCATCCCAGGCACACCCCTCACCACCTTCGGCAGCAAATACAGGGAGTTCTAGACTAGCCCAATGACGGGCACACATCCCTCACCACCTTCGGCTGCAAATATAGAGAGTTCTAGACCAGCCCCAAACCAGGCACACGCCTCACCTCCTTCGGCAGCAAATACAGAGAGTTCTAGACCAGCCCCATCCCAGGCACACCCCTCACCACCTTCGGCAGCAAATACAGAGCCCTAGACCAGCCCCATCCCAGGCACATCCCTCACCACCGTCAGCAGCAAATACAGAGAGTTCTAGACAAGCCCAATCACGGGCACACCTCTCACCATACTCAGCAACAAATACAGAGAGTCCTTGTCAAGCCCAAACACGGGCACACCCCTCACCTCCTTCGGTAGCAAATACAGAGAGTTCTAGACCAGCCCCATCCCAGGCACACCCCTCACCACCTTCGGCAGCAAATACATAGAGTTCTAGACCAGCCCCATCCCAGGCACACACCTCACCACCTTCGGCAGCAAATACATAGAGTTCTAGACCAGCCCTATCCCAGGCACACACCTCACCACCTTCGGCAGCAAATACATAGAGTTCTAGACAAGCCCAATCACGGGCACACATCCCTCACCACCTTCGGCAGCAAATACAGAGAGTTCTAGACCAGCCCCATCCCAGGCACAACGCTCACCACCTTCGGCAGCAAATACAGAGAGTTCTAGACCAGCCCAATGACGGGCACACACCTCTCCCCACCTTCAGCAGCAAATACAGGGAGTTCTAGACTAGCCCAATGACGGGCACACTTCTCACCATCCTCAGCAGCAAATATAGAAGTCCTAGACAAGCTCAATCATGGGCACACCACTCACCTCCTTCGGCAGCAAATACAGAGTGTTCTAGACCAGCCCCATCCCAGGCACACCTCTGCTGACCTTCGGCAGCAAATACAGGGAGTTCTAGAGTAGCCCAATCACGGGCACACCTCTCACCATAGCAGTAAATACAGAGAGTTCTAGACCAGCCCAATCACAGGCACACATCCCTCACCACCTTCAGCAGCAAATACAGAGTCCTAGACCAGCCCCATCCCAGGCACATCCCTCACCACCGTCAGCAGCAAATACAGGGAGTTCTAGACCAGCCCCATCCCAGGCACAACCCTCACCACCTTCGGCAGCAAACACAGAGAATTCTAGACCGGCCCCATCCCAGGCACACCCCTCACCACCTCCGGCAGCAAATACAGAGAGTTCTAGACAAGCCCAATCACAGGCACACCCCTCACCTCCCTCGGCAGCAAATACAGAGAGTTCTAGACAAGCCCCATCCCAGGCACAACCCTCACCACCTTCGGCAGCAAATACAGAGAGTTCTAGACCAGCCCCATCCCAGGCACCCCCCTCACCACCTTCGGCAGCAAACACAGAGAATTCTAGACCGGCCCCATCCCAGGCACACCCCTCACCTCCTTCGGCAGCAAATACAGAGAGTTCTAGACAAGCCCAATCACGGGCACACCCCTCACCTCCCTCGGCAGCAAATACAGAGAGTTCTAGACAAGCCCCATCCCAGGCACAACCCTCACCACCTTCGGCAGCAAATACAGAGAGTTCTAGACTAGCTCCATCCCAGGCACATCAGTCACCTCCTTCGGCAGCAAATACAGAGAGTCCTAGACCAGCCCAATCACGGGCACACCTCTCACCACCTTCGGCAGCAAATACAGAGAGTTCTATACCAGCCCCATCCCAGTCACACCCCTCACCACCTTCGGCAGCAAATACAGAGAGTTCTATACCAGCCCCATCCCAGTCACACCTCTCACCACCTTCGGCAGCAAATACAGAGTTCTAGACCAGCCCCATCCCAGGCACACCCCTCACCACATTCGGCAGCAAACACAGAGAGTCCTAGACCAGCTCCATCCCAGGCACACCACTCATCACCTTCGGCAGCAACTACAGAGAGTTCTAGACCAGCCCAATGACGGGTACGCACCTCGCCACCTTTTGCAGCAAATACAGAGAGTTCTAGACAAGCCCAATCATGGGCACACATCACTCACCACCTTCGGCAGCAAATACAGAGAGTCCTAGACCAGCCCCATCCCAGGCACATATCTCACCACCTTCACCAAAAAATAGAGAGTCCTAAACCAGCCCCATCCCAGGCACACCCCTCACCTCCTTCGGCAGCAAATACAGAGAGTTCTAGACCAGCCCCATCCCAGGCACACCCCTCACCACCTTCGGCAGTAAATACAGAGAGTTCTAGACCAGCCCCATCCCAGGCACACGCCTCACCTCCTTCGGCAGCAAATACAGAGAGTTCTAGACCAGCCCCATCCCAGGCACACCCCTCACCACCTTCAGCAGCAAATACAGAGTGCTAGACCAACACCATCCCAGGCACATCCCTCACCACCGTCAGCAGCAAATACAGAGAGTTCTAGACAAGCCCAATCACGGGCACACCTCTCACCATACTCAGCAGCAAATACAGAGATTCCTTGTCAAGCCCAAACACGGGCACACCCCTCACCTCCTTCGGCAGGAAATACAGAGAGTTCTAGACCAGCCCCATCCCAGGCACACCCCTCACCACCTTCGGCAGCAAATACATAGAGTTCTAGACAAGCCCAATCACGGGCACACACCCCTCACCTCTTTCGGCAGGAAATACAGAGAGTTCTAGACCAGCCCCATCCCAGGCACACCCCTCACCACCTTCGGCAGCAAATACAGAGATTCCTTGTCAAGCCCAAACACGGGCACACCCCTCACCTCCTTCGGCAGGAAATACAGAGAGTTCTAGACCAGCGCCATCCCAGGCACACCCCTCACCACCTTCGGCAGCAAATACATAGAGTTCTAGACAAGCCCAATCACGGGCACACATCCCTCACCACCTTCGGCAGCAAATACAGAGAGTTCTAGACCAGCTCCATCCCAGGCACACCACTCATCACCTTCGGCAGCAACTACAGAGAGTTCTAGACCAGCCCAATGACGGGTACGCACCTCGCCACCTTTTGCAGCAAATACAGAGAGTTCTAGACCAGCCCCATCCCAGGCACATATCTCACCACCTTCACCAACAAATACAGAGTCCTAAACCAGCCCCGTCCCAGACACACCCCTCACCACTGTCAGCAGCAAATACAGAGAGTCCTGGACAAGCCCAATCACGGGCACACCTCTCCCCACCTTCGGCAGCAAATACAGAGAGTTCTAGACCAGTCCCGTCACAGGCACACCCGTCACCACCTTCGGTAGCAAATACAGAGAGTTCTAGACAAGCCCAATCACGGGCACACATCCCTCACGACCTTCGGCAGCAAAAACAGAGAGTTCTAGACCAGCTCCATCCCAGGCACACGTCTGACCACCTCCAGCAGCAAATACAGAGAATTCTAGACAATCCCCATCCCAGGCACACCTCTACCCACCTTCGGCAGCATAAACAGAGAGTTCTAGACAATCCCCATCCCAGGCATACCTCTGTTCACCTTCGGCAGCAAATACAGGGAGTTCTAGACTAGCCCAATCACGGGCACACCTCTCACCATACTCGGCAGCAAATACAGAGTGTCCTAGTCAAGCCCAATCACGGGCACACCCCTCACCTCCCTCGGCAGCAAATACAGAGAGTTCTAGACCAGCCCCATCCCAGTCACACCCCTCACCTCCTTTGGCAGCAAATACAGAGAGTTCTAGACCAGCCCCATCCCAGGCACACCCCTCACCTCCTTCGGCAGCAAATACAGAGAGTTCTAGACCAGCCCCATCCCAGGCACACCCCTCACCACCTTCGGTAGTAAATACATAGAGTTCTAGACAAGCCCAATCACGGGCACACATCCCTCACCACCTTCGGCAGCAACTACAGAGAGTTCTAGACCAGCCCAATGACGGGTACGCACCTCGCCACCTTTTGCAGCAAATACAGAGAGTTCTAGACCAGCCCCATCCCAGGCACACCCCTCACCTCCTTCGGCAGCAAATACAGAGAGTTCTAGACCAGCCCCATCCCAGGCACATCCCTCACCACCTTCAGCAGCAAATACAGAGTCCTCGACCAACCCCATCCCAGGCACATCCCTCACCACCGTCAGCAGCAAATACAGGGAGTTCCAGACAAGCCCAATCACGGGCACACCTCTCACCATACTCAGCAGCAAATACAGAGAGTCCTTGTCAAGCCCAAACACGGGCACACCCCTCACCTCCTTCGGCAGCAAATACAGAGAGTTCTAGACCAGCCCCATCCCAGGCACACCCCTCACCACCTTCGGCAGCAAATACATAGAGTTCTAGACAAGCCCAATCACGGGCACACATCCCTCACGACCTTCGGCAGCAAATACAGAGAGTTCTAGACCAGCCCTATCCCAGGCACACACCTCACCACCTTCGGCAGCAAATACATAGAGTTCTAGACAAGCCCAATCACGGGCACACATCCCTCACCACCTTCGGCAGCAAATACAGAGAGTTCTAGACCAGCCCCAATCCAGGCACACCCCTCACCACCTTCGGCAGCAACTACAGAGAGTTCTAGACCAGCCCTAATCCAGGCACACCCCTCACCACATTCGGCAGCAACTACAGAGAGTTCTAGACCAGCTCCATCCCAGGCACATCACTCACCACCTTCGGCAGCAAATACAGAGAGTCCTAGACCAGCCCCGTCCCAGACACACCCCTCACCATAGTCAGCAGCAAATACAGAGAGTCCTGGACAAGCCCAATCACGGGCACACCTCTCCCCACCTTCGGCAGCAAATACAGAGAGTCCTAAACCAGCCCCATCCCAGGCACACCCCTCACCTCCTTCGGCAGCAAATACAGAGACTTCTAGACCAGCCCCATCCCAGGCACACCCCTCACCACCTTCAGCAGCAAATACAGAGTCCTAGACCAGCCCCATCCCAGGCACACCCTCACCACCGTCAGCAGCAAATACAGAGAGTTCTAGACCAGCCCCATCCCAGGCACACCCCTCACCTCCTTCGGCAGCAAATACAGAGAGTTCTAGACAAGCCCAATCACGGGCACACCTCTCACCATACTCAGCAGCAAATACATAGAGTTCCAGACAAGCCCAATGACGGGTACGCACCTCGCCACCTTTTGCAACAAATACAGAGAGTTCTAGACCAGCCCCATCCCAGGCACACCCCTCACCTCCTTCGGCAGCAAATACAGAGAGTTCTAGACCAGCCCCATCCCAGGCACACCCCTCACCACCTTCAGCAGCAAATACAGAGTCCTCGACCAACCCCATCCCAGGCACATCCCTCACCACCGTCAGCAGCAAATACAGGGAGTTCCAGACAAGCCCAATCACGGGCACACCTCTCACCATACTCAGCAGCAAATACAGAGAGTCCTTGTCAAGCACAAACACGGGCACACCCCTCACCTCCTTCGGCAGCAAATACAGAGAGTTCTAGACCAGCCCCATCCCAGGCACACCCCTCACCACCTTCGGCAGCAAATACATAGAGTTCTAGACAAGCCCAATCACGGGCACACATCCCTCACGACCTTCGGCAGCAAATACAGAGAGTTCTAGACCAGCCCTATCCCAGGCACACACCTCACCACCTTCGGCAGCAAATACATAGAGTTCTAGACAAGCCCAATCACGGGCACACATCCCTCACCACCTTCGGCAGCAAATACAGAGAGTTCTAGACCAGCCCCAATCCAGGCACACCCCTCACCACCTTCGGCAGCAACTACAGAGAGTTCTAGACCAGCCCTAATCCAGGCACACCCCTCACCACCTTCGGCAGCAACTACAGAGAGTTCTAGACCAGCTCCATCCCAGGCACATCACTCACCACCTTCGGCAGCAAATACAGAGAGTCCTAGACCAGCCCCGTCCCAGACACACCCCTCACCATAGTCAGCAGCAAATACAGAGAGTCCCGGACAAGCCCAATCACGGGCACACCTCTCCCCACCTTCGGCAGCAAATACAGAGAGTCCTAAACCAGCCCCATCCCAGGCACACCCCTCACCTCCTTCGGCAGCAAATACAGACACTTCTAGACCAGCCCCATCCCAGGCACACCCCTCACCACCTTCAGCAGCAAATACAGAGTCCTAGACCAGCCCCATCCCAGGCACACCCTCACCACCGTCAGCAGCAAATACAGAGAGTTCTAGACCAGCCCCATCCCAGGCACACCCCTCACCCCCTTCGGCAGCAAATACAGAGAGTTCTAGACAAGCCCAATCACGGGCACACCTCTCACCATACTCAGCAGCAAATACATAGAGTTCCAGACAAGCCCAATCACGGGCACACATCCCTCACGACCTTCGGCAGCAAATACAGAGAGTTCTAGACCAGCCCTATCCCAGGCACACACCTCACCACCTTCGGCAGCAAATACATAGAGTTCTAGACAAGCCCAATTACGGGCACACATCCCTCACCACCTTCGGGAGCAAATACAGAGAGTTCTAGACCAGCCCCAACCCAGGCACACCCCTCACCACATTCGGCAGCAAACACAGAGAGTTCTAGACCAGCTCCATCCCAGGCACACCACTCACCACCTTCGGCAGCAACTACAGAGAGTTCTAGACCAGCCCAATGACGGGTACGCACCTCGCCACCTTTTGCAGCAAATACAGAGATTTCTAGACAAGCCCAATCATGGGTACACATCACTCACCACCTTCGGCAGCAAATACAGAGTACCCTAGACCAGTCCCATCCCAGGCACACCTCTGCTGACCTTCGGCAGCAAATACAGGGAGTTCTAGACAAGCCCAATCACGGGCACACCTCTCACCTCCTTCGGCAGCAAATACAGAGAGTTCTAGTCCAGCCCCATCCCAAGCACACCCCTCACCACATTCGGCAGCATATAGAGAGAGTTCTAGACAATCCCCATCCCAGGCACACCTCTCACCACCTTCGGTCGCAAATAGAGAGTGTTCTAGACCAGCCCCATCCCAGGCACACCTCTCACCACCTTCGGCAGCAAATGCAGGGAGTTCTAGACCAGCCCAATGACGGGTACGCACCTCGCCACCTTTTGCAGCAAATACAGAGATTTCTAGACAAGCCCAATCATGGGTACTCATCACTCACCACCTTCGGCAGCAAATACAGAGTACCCTAGACCAGTCCCATCCCAGGCACACCTCTGCTGACCTTCGGCAGCAAATACAGGGAGTTCTAGACAAGCCCAATCACGGGCACACCTCTCACCTCCTTCGGCAGCAAATACAGAGAGTTCTAGTCCAGCCCCATCCCAAGCACACCCCTCACCACATTCGGCAGCATATAGAGAGAGTTCTAGACAATCCCCATCCCAGGCACACCTCTCACCACCTTCGGTCGCAAATAGAGAGTGTTCTAGACCAGCCCCATCCCAGGCACACCTCTCACCACCTTCGGCAGCAAATGCAGGGAGTTCTAGACTAGCCCAATCACGGGCACACCTCTCATCATCCTCAGCAGCAAATACAGAGCGTTCTAGACTAGCCCAATCACGGGCACACCTCTCACCATCCTCAGCAGTAAATACAGAGAGTTCTAGACTAGCCCAATCACGGGCACACCTCTCACCATCCTCAGCAGCAAATACAGAGCGTTCTAGACTAGCCCAATCACGGGCACACCTCTCACCATAGCAGTAAATACAGAGAGTTCTAGACCAGCCCAATCACAGGTACACATCCCTCACCACCTTCAGCAGCAAATACAGAGTCCTAGACTAGCTCCATCCCAAGCACATCAGTCACCTCCTTCGGCAGCAAATACAGAGAGTCCTAGACCAGCCCAATCACGGGCACACCTCTCACCACCTTCGGCAGCAAATACAGAGAGTTCTAGACCAGCCCCATCCCAGGCACACCCCTCACCACCTTTGGCAGCAAATACAGAGAGTTCTAGACCATCCCCATCCCAGGCACAACCCTCACCACCTTCGGCAGTAAATGCAGAGTTCTGGACCAGCCCCATCCAAGGCACACCCCTCACCACCTTTGGCAGCAAATACAGAGAGTTCTAGACCAGCCCCATCCCAGGCACACCCCTCACCACCTTCGGCAGCAAATACAGAGAGTTCTAGACCATCCCCATCCCAGGCACAACCCTCACCACCTTCGGCAGCAAATACAGAGAGTTCTAGACTAGCCCAATGACGGGCACACCTCTCACCATCCTCAGCAGCAAATACAGAGAGTTCTAGACAAGCCTAATCAGGGGTACACATCCCTCACCACCTTCGGCAGCAAATACAGAGAGTTCTAGACCAGCCCCATCCCAGGCACACCCCTCACCACCTTCGGCAGCAAATACAGAGAGTTCTAGACAAGCCCAATCACGGGCACACATCCCTCACGACCTTCGGCAGCAAATACAGAGAGTTCTAGACAAGCCCAATTACGGGCACACACCCCTCACCACCTTCAGCAGCAAATACAGAGAGTTCAATACAAGCCTAATCAGGGGTACACATCCCTCACCACCTTCGGCAGCAAATACAGAGAGTTCTAGACCAGCTCCATCCGAGGCACACGTCTGACCACCTCCAGCAGCAAATACAGAGAATTCTAGACAATCCCCATCCCAGGCACACCTCTGTTCACCTTCGGCAGCAAATTCAGAGAGTTCGAGACCAGCCCCATCCCAAGCACAGGTCTCACCTCCTTTGGCAGCAAATACAGAGAGTTCTAGACAAGCCTAATCAGGGGTACACATCCTTCACCACCTTCGGCAGCAAATACAGAGAGTTCTAGACTAGCCCAATGACGGGCACACTTCTCACCATCCTCAGCAGCAAATACAGAGAGTTCTAGACAAGCCCAACCATGGGCACACCCCTCACCTCCTTCGGCAGCAAATACAGAGTGTTCTAGACCAGCCCCATCCCAGGCACACCTCTGCTGACCTTCGGCAGCAAATACAGGGAGTTCTAGACTAGCCCAATGACGGGCACACCTCTCACCACCTTCGGCAGCAAATACAGAGAGTTCTAGACTAGCCCAATGACGGGCACACCTCTCACCACCTTCGGCAGCAAATACAGAGCGTTCTAGACTAGCCCAATGACGGGCACACCTCTCACCATCCTCAGCAGCAAATACAGAGACTCCTAGAAAAGCCCAATCATGGGCACACCTCTCCCCACCTTCGGCAGCAAATACAGAGAGTTCTAGTCCAGCCCCATCCCAAGCACACCCCTCACCACCTTCGGCAGCATATAGGGAGAGTTCTAGACAATCCCCATCCCAGGCACACCTCTCACCACCTTCGGTCGCAAATAGAGCGTGTTCTAGACCAGCCCCATCCCAGGCACACCTCTGCTGACCTTCGGCAGCAAATACAGGGAGTTCTAGACTAGCCCAATGACGGGCACACCTCTCACCACCTTCGGCAGCAAATACAGAGAGTTCTAGACCAGCCCCATCCCAGGCACACCCCTCACCTCCTTCGGCAGCAAATACAGAGAGTTCTAGACAAGCCCAATCACGGGCACACATCCCTCACGACCTTCGGCAGCAAATACAGAGAGTTCTAGACAAGCCCAATTACGGGCACACACCCCTCACCACCTTCAGCAGCAAATACAGAGAGTTCAATACAAGCCTAATCAGGGGTACACATCCCTCACCACCTTCGGCAGCAAATACAGAGAGTTCTAGACCAGCTCCATCCCAGGCACACGTCTGACCACCTCCAGCAGCAAATACAGAGAATTCTAGACAATCCCCATCCCAGGCACACCTCTGTTCACCTTCGGCAGCAAATTCAGAGAGTTCGAGACCAGCCCCATCCCAAGCACAGGTCTCACCTCCTTTGGCAGCAAATACAGAGAGTTCTAGACAAGCCTAATCAGGGGTACACATCCTTCACCACCTTCGGCAGCAAATACAGAGAGTTCTAGACTAGCCCAATGACGGGCACACTTCTCACCATCCTCAGCAGCAAATACAGAGAGTTCTAGACAAGCCCAACCATGGGCACACCCCTCACCTCCTTCGGCAGCAAATACAGAGTGTTCTAGACCAGCCCCATCCCAGGCACACCTCTGCTGACCTTCGGCAGCAAATACAGGGAGTTCTAGACTAGCCCAATGACGGGCACACCTCTCACCACCTTCGGCAGCAAATACAGAGAGTTCTAGACTAGCCCAATGACGGGCACACCTCTCACCACCTTCGGCAGCAAATACAGAGCGTTCTAGACTAGCCCAATGACGGGCACACCTCTCACCATCCTCAGCAGCAAATACAGAGACTCCTAGAAAAGCCCAATCATGGGCACACCTCTCCCCACCTTCGGCAGCAAATACAGAGAGTTCTAGTCCAGCCCCATCCCAAGCACACCCCTCACCACCTTCGGCAGCATATAGGGAGAGTTCTAGACAATCCCCATCCCAGGCACACCTCTCACCACCTTCGGTCGCAAATAGAGCGTGTTCTAGACCAGCCCCATCCCAGGCACACCTCTGCTGACCTTCGGCAGCAAATACAGGGAGTTCTAGACTAGCCCAATGACGGGCACACCTCTCACCACCTTCGGCAGCAAATACAGAGAGTTCTAGACCAGCCCCATCCCAGGCACACCCCTCACCTCCTTCGGCAGCAAATACAGAGAGTTCTAGACCAGCCCCATCCCAGGCACACGCCTCACCTCCTTCGGCAGCAAATACAGAGAGTTCTAGACCAGGCCCATCCCAGGCACACCCCTCACCTCCTTCGGCAGCAAATACAGAGAGTTCTAGACCAGGCCCATCCCAGGCACACCCCTCACCACCTTTGGCAGTAAAAACAGAGAGTTCTAGACCAGCCCCATCCCAGGCACACGCCTCACCTCCTTCGGCAGCAAATACAGAGAGTTCTAGACCAGCCCCATCCCAGGCACACCCCTCACCACCTTCGGCAGCAAATACAGAGAGTTCTACACCAGCCCCATCCCAGGCACGTCACTCACCACCTTCGGCAGCAAATACAGAGAGTCCTGGACCAGCCCAATCACGGGCACACGTCTCCCCACCTTCGGCAGCAAATACAGAGAGTTCGAGACCAGCCCCATCCCAAGTACACCCCTCACCTCCTTTGGCAGCAAATACAGAGTTCTAGACAAGCCTAATCAGGGGTACACATCCCTCACCACCTTCGGCAGCAAAAACAGAGAGTTCTAGACAATCCCCATCCCAGGCACACCTCTCAGCACCTTCGGCAGCAAATACAGAGTGTTCTAGACCAGCCCCATCCCAGGCACACCTCTGCTCACCTTCGGCAGCAAATACAGGGAGTTCTAGACTAGCCCAATCACGGGCACACCTCTCACCATACTCAGCAGCAAATACAGAGAGTCCTAGTCAAGCCCAATCACGGGCACACCCCGCACCTCCCTCGGCAGCAAATACAGAGAGTTCTATACCAGCCACATCCCAGGCACACCCCTCACCACCTTCGGCAGCAAATTCAGAGAGTTCGAGACCAGCCCCATCCCAAGCACAGGTCTCACCTCCTTTGGCAGCAAATACAGAGAGTTCTAGACAAGCCTAATCAGGGGTACACATCCTTCACCACCTTCGGCAGCAAATACAGAGAGTTCTAGACTAGCCCAATGACGGGCACACTTCTCACCATCCTCAGCAGCAAATAGAGAGAGTTCTAGACAAGCCCAACCATGGGCACACCCCTCACCTCCTTCGGCAGCAAATACAGAGTGTTCTAGACCAGCCCCATCCCAGGCACACCTCTGCTGACCTTCGGCAGCAAATACAGGGAGTTCTAGCCTAGCCCAATGACGGGCACACCTCTCACCACCTTCGGCAGCAAATACAGAGAGTTCTAGACTAGCCCAATGACGGGCACACCTCTCACCACCTTCGGCAGCAAATACAGAGCGTTCTAGACTACCCAATGACGGGCACACCTCTCACCATCCTCAGCAGCAAATACAGAGACTCCTAGACAAGCCCAATCATGGGCACACCTCTCCCCACCTTCGGCAGCAAATACAGAGAGTTCTAGTCCAGCCCCATCCCAAGCACACCCCTCACCACCTTCGGCAGCATATAGAGAGAGTTCTAGACAATCCCCATCCCAGGCACACCTCTCACCACCTTCGGTACAAATAGAGCGTGTTCTAGACCAGCCCCATCCCAGGCACACCTCTGCTGACCTTCGGCAGCAAATACAGGGAGTTCTAGACTAGCCCAATGACGGGCACACCTCTCACCACCTTCGGCAGCAAATGCAGGGAGTTCTAGACTAGCCCAATCACGGGCACACCTCTCACCATCCTCAGCAGCAAATACAGAGCGTTCTAGACTAGTCCAATCACGGGCACACCTCTCACCATCCTCAGCAGTAAATACAGAGAGTTCTAGACTAGCCCAATCACGTGTACACCTCTCACCATCCTCAGCAGCAAATACAGAGCGTTCTAGACTAGCCCAATCACGGGCACACCTCTCACCATAGCAGTAAATACAGAGAGTTCTAGACCAGCCCAATCACGGGCACACCTCTCACCACCTTCGGCAACAAATACAGAGAGTTCGAGACCAGCCCCATCCCAAGCACACCCCTCACCTCCTTTGGCAGCAAATACAGAGAGTTCTAGACAAGCCTAATCAGGGGTACACATCCCTCACCACCTTTGGCAGCAAATTCAGAGAGTTCGAGACCAACCCCATCCCAAGCACACCCCTCACCTCCTTTGGCAGCAAATACAGAGAGTTCTAGACAAGCCTAATCAGGGGTACACATCCCTCACCACCTTCGGCAGCAAATACAGAGAGTTCTAGACCAGCCCCATCCCAGGCACACCCCTCACCACCTTCGGCAGCAAATACAGAGAGTTGTAGACCATCCCCATCCCAGGCACAACCCTCACCACCTTCGGCAGCAAATACAGAGAGTTCTAGACTAGCCCAATGACGGGCACACTTCTCACCATCCTCAGCAGCAAATACAGAGAGTTCTAGACAAGCCCAACCATGGGCACACCCCTCACCTCCTTCGGCAGCAAATACAGGGAGTTCTAGACTAGCCCAATGACGGGCACACCTCTCACCATCCTCAGCAGCAAATACAGAGACTCCTAGACAAGCCCAATCACGGGCACACATCCCTCACCACCTTCGGCAGCAAATACAGAGAGTTCTAGTCCAGCCCCATCCCAAGCACACCCCTCACCACCTTCGCCAGCATATAGAGAGAGTTCTAGACAATCCCCATCCCAGGCACACCTCTCACCACCTTCGGTCGCAAATAGAGAGTGTTCTAGACCAGCCCTATCCCAGGCACCCCTCTGCTGACCTTCGGAAGCAAATACAGGGAGTTCTAGACTAGCCCAATGACGGGCACACCTCTCACCACCTTCGGCAGCAAATACAGGGAGTTCTAGACTAGCCCAATCACGGGCACACCTCTCACCATCCTCAGCAGCAAATACAGAGCGTTCTAGACTAGCCCAATTACGGGCACACCTCTCACCATCCTCAGCAGTAAATACAGAGAGTTCTAGACTAGCCCAATCACGGGCACACCTCTCACCATCCTCAGCAGCAAATACAGAGCGTTCTAGACTAGCCTAATCACGGGCACACCTCTCACCATCCTCAGCAGTAAATACAGAGAGTTCTAGACCAGCCCAATCACGGGCACACCTCTCACCATAGCAGTAAATACAGAGAGTTCTAGACCAGCCCAATCACAGGTACACATCCCTCACCACCTTCAGCAGCAAATACAGAGTCCAAGACTAGCTCCATCCCAGGCACATCAGTCACCTCCTTCGGCAGCAAATACAGAGAGTCCTAGACAAGCCCAATCACGGGCACACCCCTCACCACGTTCGGCAGTAAATACAGAGTTCTAGACCAGCCCCATCCAAGGCACACCCCTCACCACCTTCGGCAGCAAATACAGAGTGTTCTAGACCATCCCCATCCCAGGCACAACCCTCACCACCTTCGGCAGCAAATACAGAGAGTTCTAGACTAGCCCAATGACGGGCACACCTCTCACCATCCTCAGCAGCAAATACAGAGAGTTCTAGACAAGCCCAACCATGGGCACACCCCTCACCTAAATTCGGCAGCAAATACAGAGTGTTCTAGACCAGCCCCATCCCAGGCACACCTCTGCTGACCTTCGGCAGCAAATACAGGGAGTTCTAGACTAGCCCAATGACGGGCACACCTCTCACCGCCTTCGGCAGCAAATACAGAGAGTTCTAGACTAGCCCAATGACGGGCACACCCCTCACCACCTTCGGCAGCAAATACAGAGAGTTCTAGTCCAGCCCCATCCCAAGCACACCCCTCACCACCTTCGGCAGCATATAGAGAGTGTTCTAGACAATCCCCATCCCAGGCACACCTCTCACCACCTTCGGCAGCAAATACAGAGAGTGTTCTAGACCAGCCCAATCACGGGCACTCCTCTCACCACCTTCGGCAGTAAATACAGAGTTCTAGACCAGCCCCATCCAAGGCACACCCCTCACCACCTTTGGCAGCAAATACAGAGAGTTCTAGACCAGCCCCATCCCAGGCACACCCCTCACCACCTTCGGCTGCAAATACAGAGAGTTCTAGACCATCCCCATCCCAGGCACAACCCTCACCACCTTCGGCAGCAAATACAGAGAGTTCTAGACTAGCCCAATGACGGGCACACCTCTCACCATCCTCAGCAGCAAATACAGAGAGTTCTAGACAAGCCCAACCATGGGCACACCCCTCACCTCCTTCGGCAGCAAATACAGAGTGTTCTAGACCAGCGCCATCCCAGGCACACCTCTGCTGACTTTCGGCAGCAAATACAGGGAGTTCTAGACTAGCCCAATGACGGGCACACCTCTCACCACCTTCGGCAGCAAATACAGGGAGTTCTAGACTAGCCCAATGATGGGCACACCTCTCACCATCCTCAGCAGCAAATACAGAGACTCCTAGACAAGCCCAATCACGGGCACACATCCCTCACCACCTTCGGCAGCAAATACAGAGAGTTCTAGTCCAGCCCCATCCCAAGCACACCCCTCACCACCTTCGGCAGCATATAGAGAGAGTTCTAGACAATCCCCATCCCAGGCACACCTCTCACCACCTTCGGTCGCAAATAGAGAGTGTTCTAGACCAGCCCCATCCCAGGCACACCTCTGCCCACCTTCGGCAGCAAATACAGAGCGTTCTGGACAATCCCCATCCCAGGCACACCTCTCACCACCTTCGGTCGCAAATAGAGAGTGTTCTAGACCAGCCCCATCCCAGGCACACCTCTGCTGACCTTCGGCAGCAAATACAGGGAGTTCTAGACTAGCCCAATGACGGGCACACCTCTCACCTCCTTCGGCAGCAAATACAGAGAGTTCTAGACAAGCCCAATCATGGGCACATCCCTCACCACCTTCGGCAGCAAATACAGAGAGTTCTATCCCAGCCCCATCCCAGGCTAATCCCTCACCACCGTCAGCAGCAAATACAGGGAGTTCTAGACTAGCCCAATCACGGGCACACCTCTCACCATACTCAGCAGGAAATACAGAGAGTCCTTGTCAAGCCCAATCACGGGCACACCCCTCACCTCCCTCGGCAGCAAATACAGAGAGTTCTAGACCACTCCCATCCCAGACACACCTCTCACCACCTTCAGCAGCAAATACAGGGAGTTCTAGACCAGCCCCATCCCAGGCACACCCCTCACCTCCTTCGGCAGCAAATACAGAGAGTTCTAGACCAGCCCCATCCCAGGCACACCCCTCACCTCCTTCGGCAGCAAATACAGAGAGTTCTAGACAAGCCCAATCACGGGCACACATCCCTCACCACCTTCGGCAGCAAATACAGAGAGTTCTAGACCAGCCCCATCCCAGGCACACCACTCACCACCTTCGGCAGCAACTACAGCGAGTTCTAGACCAGCCCAATGACGGGTACGCACCTCGCCACCTTTTGCAGCAAATACAGAGAGTTCTAGACCAGCCCCATCCCAGGCACACCCCTCACCACCTTCGGCAGCAAATACAGAGAGTTCTACACCAGCCGAATCCCAGGCACATCACTCACCACCTTCGGCAGCAAATACAGAGAGTCCTAGACAAGCCTAATCACGGGCACACCTCTCACCATAGCAGTAAATACAGAGAGTTCTAGACCAGCCCAATCACAGGTACACATCCCTCACCACCTTCAGCAGCAAATACAGAGTCCTAGACTAGCTCCATCCCAGGCACATCAGTCACCTCCTTCGGCAGCAAATACAGAGAGTCCTAGACCAGCCCAATCACGGGCACACCTCTCACCACCTTCGGCAGCAAATACAGAGAGTTCGAGACCAGCCCCATCCCAGGCACACCCCTCACCACCTTCGGCAGCAAATACAGAGTGTTCTAGACCATCCCCATCCCAGGCACAACCCTCACCACCTTCGGCAGCAAATACAGAGAGTTCTAGACTAGCCCAATGACGGGCACACCTCTCACCATCCTCAGCAGCAAATACAGAGAGTTCTAGACAAGCCCAACCATGGGCACACCCCTCACCTCCTTCGGCAGCAAATACAGAGTGTTCTAGACCAGCCCCATCCCAGGCACACCTCTGCTGACCTTCGGCAGCAAATACATGGAGTTCTAGACTAGCCCAATGACGGGCACACCTCTCACCACCTTCGGCAGCAAATACAGAGAGTTCTAGACAAGCCCAATCACGGGCACACATCCCTCACCACCTTCGGCAGCAAATACAGAGAGTTCTAGACCAGCCCCATCCCAGGCTAATCCCTCACCACCGTCAGCAGCAAATACAGGGAGTTCTAGACTAGCCTAATCACGGGCACACCTCTCACCATAGCAGTAAATACAGAGAGTTCTAGACCAGCCCAATCACAGGTACACATCCCTCACCACCTTCAGCAGCAAATACAGAGTCCTAGACTAGCTCCATCCCAGGCACATCAGTCACCTCCTTCGGCAGCAAATACAGAGAGTCCTAGACCAGCCCAATCACGGGCACACCTCTCACCACCTTCGGCAGCAAATACAGAGTTCTAGACCATCCCCATCCAAGGCACACCCCTCACCACCTTTGGCAGCAAATACAGAGAGTTCTAGACCAGCCCCATCCCAGGCACACCCCTCACCACCTTCGGCAGCAAATACAGAGTGTTCTAGACTAGCCCAATGACGGGCACACCTCTCACCATCCTCAGCAGCAAATACAGAGAGTTCTAGACAAGCCCAACCATGGGCACACCCCTCACCTCCTTCGGCAGCAAATACAGAGTGTTCTAGACCAGCCCCATCCCAGGCACACCTCTGCTGACCTTCGGCAGCAAATACAGGGAGTTCTAGACTAGCCCAATGACGGGCAAACCTCTCACCGCCTTCGGCAGCAAATACAGAGAGTTCTAGACTAGCCCAATGACGGGCACACCTCTCACCATCCTCAGCAGCAAATACAGAGACTCCTAGACAAGCCCAATCACGGGCACACATCCCTCACCACCTTCGGCAGCAAATACAGAGAGTTCTAGTCCAGCCCCATCCCAAGCACACCCCTCACCACCTTCGGCAGCATATAGAGAGAGTTCTAGACAATCCCCATCCCAGGCACACCTCTCACCACCTTCGGTCGCAAATAGAGAGTGTTCTAGACCAGCCCCATCCCAGGCACACCTCTGCCCACCTTCGGCAGCAAATACAGAGCGTTCTGGACTATCCCCATCCCAGGCACAACTCTCACCACCTTCGGTCGCAAATAGAGAGTGTTCTAGACCAGCCCCATCCCAGGCACACCTCTGCTGACCTTCGGCAGCAAATACAGGGAGTTCTAGACTAGCCCAATCACGGGCACACCTCTCACCATCCTCAGCAGCAAATACAGAGCGTTCTAGACTAGCCCAATCACGGGCACACCTCTCACCATCCTCAGCAGCAAATGCAGAGCGTTCTAGACTAGCCTAATCACGGGCACACCTCTCACCATAGCAGTAAATACAGAGAGTTCTAGACCAGCCCAATCACAGGTACACATCCCTCACCACCTTCAGCAGCAAATACAGAGTCCTAGACTAGCTCCATCCCAGGCACATCAGTCACCTCCTTCGGCAGCAAATACAGAGAGTCCTACACAAGCCCAATCACGGGCACACCTCTCACCATAGCAGTAAATACAGAGAGTTCTAGACCAGCCCAATCACAGGTACACATCCCTCACCACCTTCAGCAGCAAATACAGAGAGTTCTAGACCAGCCCCATCCCAGGCACATCAGTCACCTCCTTCGGCAGCAAATACAGGGAGTTCGAGACTAGCCCAATGACGGGCACACCTCTCACCATCCTCAGCAGCAAACATAGAGAGTCCTAGACAAGCCCAATCATGGGCACACCTCTCACCACCTTCGGTCGCAAATAGAGAGTGTTCTAGACCAGCCCCATCCCAGGCACACCTCTGCTGACCTTCGGCAGCAAATACAGGGAGTTCTAGACTAGCCCAATGACGGGCACACCTCTCACCTCCTTCGGCAGCAAATACAGAGAGTTCTAGACAAGCCCAATCATGGGCACATCCCTCACCACCTTCGGCAGCAAATACAGAGAGTTCTATCCCAGCCCCATCCCAGGCTAATCCCTCACCACCGTCAGCAGCAAATACAGGGAGTTCTAGACTAGCCCAATCACGGGCACACCTCTCACCATACTCAGCAGGAAATACAGAGAGTCCTTGTCAAGCCCAATCACGGGCACACCCCTCACCTCCCTCGGCAGCAAATACAGAGAGTTCTAGACCACTCCCATCCCAGACACACCTCTCACCACCTTCAGCAGCAAATACAGGGAGTTCTAGACCAGCCCCATCCCAGGCACACCCCTCACCTCCTTCGGCAGCAAATACAGAGAGTTCTAGACCAGCCCCATCCCAGGCACACCCCTCACCTCCTTCGGCAGCAAATACAGAGAGTTCTAGACAAGCCCAATCACGGGCACACATCCCTCACCACCTTCGGCAGCAAATACAGAGAGTTCTAGACCAGCCCCATCCCAGGCACACCACTCACCACCTTCGGCAGCAACTACAGCGAGTTCTAGACCAGCCCAATGACGGGTACGCACCTCGCCACCTTTTGCAGCAAATACAGAGAGTTCTAGACCAGCCCCATCCCAGGCACACCCCTCACCACCTTCGGCAGCAAATACAGAGAGTTCTACACCAGCCGAATCCCAGGCACATCACTCACCACCTTCGGCAGCAAATACAGAGAGTCCTAGACAAGCCTAATCACGGGCACACCTCTCACCATAGCAGTAAATACAGAGAGTTCTAGACCAGCCCAATCACAGGTACACATCCCTCACCACCTTCAGCAGCAAATACAGAGTCCTAGACTAGCTCCATCCCAGGCACATCAGTCACCTCCTTCGGCAGCAAATACAGAGAGTCCTAGACCAGCCCAATCACGGGCACACCTCTCACCACCTTCGGCAGCAAATACAGAGAGTTCGAGACCAGCCCCATCCCAGGCACACCCCTCACCACCTTCGGCAGCAAATACAGAGTGTTCTAGACCATCCCCATCCCAGGCACAACCCTCACCACCTTCGGCAGCAAATACAGAGAGTTCTAGACTAGCCCAATGACGGGCACACCTCTCACCATCCTCAGCAGCAAATACAGAGAGTTCTAGACAAGCCCAACCATGGGCACACCCCTCACCTCCTTCGGCAGCAAATACAGAGTGTTCTAGACCAGCCCCATCCCAGGCACACCTCTGCTGACCTTCGGCAGCAAATACATGGAGTTCTAGACTAGCCCAATGACGGGCACACCTCTCACCACCTTCGGCAGCAAATACAGAGAGTTCTAGACAAGCCCAATCACGGGCACACATCCCTCACCACCTTCGGCAGCAAATACAGAGAGTTCTAGACCAGCCCCATCCCAGGCTAATCCCTCACCACCGTCAGCAGCAAATACAGGGAGTTCTAGACTAGCCTAATCACGGGCACACCTCTCACCATAGCAGTAAATACAGAGAGTTCTAGACCAGCCCAATCACAGGTACACATCCCTCACCACCTTCAGCAGCAAATACAGAGTCCTAGACTAGCTCCATCCCAGGCACATCAGTCACCTCCTTCGGCAGCAAATACAGAGAGTCCTAGACCAGCCCAATCACGGGCACACCTCTCACCACCTTCGGCAGCAAATACAGAGTTCTAGACCATCCCCATCCAAGGCACACCCCTCACCACCTTTGGCAGCAAATACAGAGAGTTCTAGACCAGCCCCATCCCAGGCACACCCCTCACCACCTTCGGCAGCAAATACAGAGTGTTCTAGACTAGCCCAATGACGGGCACACCTCTCACCATCCTCAGCAGCAAATACAGAGAGTTCTAGACAAGCCCAACCATGGGCACACCCCTCACCTCCTTCGGCAGCAAATACAGAGTGTTCTAGACCAGCCCCATCCCAGGCACACCTCTGCTGACCTTCGGCAGCAAATACAGGGAGTTCTAGACTAGCCCAATGACGGGCAAACCTCTCACCGCCTTCGGCAGCAAATACAGAGAGTTCTAGACTAGCCCAATGACGGGCACACCTCTCACCATCCTCAGCAGCAAATACAGAGACTCCTAGACAAGCCCAATCACGGGCACACATCCCTCACCACCTTCGGCAGCAAATACAGAGAGTTCTAGTCCAGCCCCATCCCAAGCACACCCCTCACCACCTTCGGCAGCATATAGAGAGAGTTCTAGACAATCCCCATCCCAGGCACACCTCTCACCACCTTCGGTCGCAAATAGAGAGTGTTCTAGACCAGCCCCATCCCAGGCACACCTCTGCCCACCTTCGGCAGCAAATACAGAGCGTTCTGGACTATCCCCATCCCAGGCACAACTCTCACCACCTTCGGTCGCAAATAGAGAGTGTTCTAGACCAGCCCCATCCCAGGCACACCTCTGCTGACCTTCGGCAGCAAATACAGAGAGTTCTAGACCAGCCCAATCACAGGTACACATCCCTCACCACCTTCAGCAGCAAATACAGAGTCCTAGACTAGCTCCATCCCAGGCACATCAGTCACCTCCTTCGGCAGCAAATACAGAGAGTCCTACACAAGCCCAATCACGGGCACACCTCTCACCATAGCAGTAAATACAGAGAGTTCTAGACCAGCCCAATCACAGGTACACATCCCTCACCACCTTCAGCAGCAAATACAGAGAGTTCTAGACCAGCCCCATCCCAGGCACATCAGTCACCTCCTTCGGCAGCAAATACAGGGAGTTCGAGACTAGCCCAATGACGGGCACACCTCTCACCATCCTCAGCAGCAAACATAGAGAGTCCTAGACAAGCCCAATCATGGGCACACCTCTCACCACCTTCGGTCGCAAATAGAGAGTGTTCTAGACCAGCCCCATCCCAGGCACACCTCTGCTGACCTTCGGCAGCAAATACAGGGAGTTCTAGACTAGCCCAATGACGGGCACACCTCTCACCTCCTTCGGCAGCAAATACAGAGAGTTCTAGACAAGCCCAATCATGGGCACATCCCTCACCACCTTCGGCAGCAAATACAGAGAGTTCTATCCCAGCCCCATCCCAGGCTAATCCCTCACCACCGTCAGCAGCAAATACAGGGAGTTCTAGACTAGCCCAATCACGGGCACACCTCTCACCATACTCAGCAGGAAATACAGAGAGTCCTTGTCAAGCCCAATCACGGGCACACCCCTCACCTCCCTCGGCAGCAAATACAGAGAGTTCTAGACCACTCCCATCCCAGACACACCTCTCACCACCTTCAGCAGCAAATACAGGGAGTTCTAGACCAGCCCCATCCCAGGCACACCCCTCACCTCCTTCGGCAGCAAATACAGAGAGTTCTAGACCAGCCCCATCCCAGGCACACCCCTCACCTCCTTCGGCAGCAAATACAGAGAGTTCTAGAGAAGCCCAATCACGGGCACACATCCTTCACCACCTTCGGCAGCAAATACAGAGAGTTCTAGACCAGCCCCATCCCAGGCACACCACTCACCACCTTCGGCAGCAACTACAGCGAGTTCTAGACCAGCCCAATGACGGGTACGCACCTCGCCACCTTTTGCAGCAAATACAGAGAGTTCTAGACCAGCCCCATCCCAGGCACACCCCTCACCACCTTCGGCAGCAAATACAGAGAGTTCTACACCAGCCGAATCCCAGGCACATCACTCACCACCTTCGGCAGCAAATACAGAGAGTCCTAGACAAGCCTAATCACGGGCACACCTCTCACCATAGCAGTAAATACAGAGAGTTCTAGACCAGCCCAATCACAGGTACACATCCCTCACCACCTTCAGCAGCAAATACAGAGTCCTAGACTAGCTCCATCCCAGGCACATCAGTCACCTCCTTCGGCAGCAAATACAGAGAGTCCTAGACCAGCCCAATCACGGGCACACCTCTCACCACCTTCGGCAGCAAATACAGAGAGTTCGAGACCAGCCCCATCCCAGGCACACCCCTCACCACCTTCGGCAGCAAATACAGAGTGTTCTAGACCATCCCCATCCCAGGCACAACCCTCACCACCTTCGGCAGCAAATACAGAGAGTTCTAGACTAGCCCAATGACGGGCACACCTCTCACCATCCTCAGCAGCAAATACAGAGAGTTCTAGACAAGCCCAACCATGGGCACACCCCTCACCTCCTTCGGCAGCAAATACAGAGTGTTCTAGACCAGCCCCATCCCAGGCACACCTCTGCTGACCTTCGGCAGCAAATACATGGAGTTCTAGACTAGCCCAATGACGGGCACACCTCTCACCACCTTCGGCAGCAAATACAGAGAGTTCTAGACAAGCCCAATCACGGGCACACATCCCTCACCACCTTCGGCAGCAAATACAGAGAGTTCTAGACCAGCCCCATCCCAGGCTAATCCCTCACCACCGTCAGCAGCAAATACAGGGAGTTCTAGACTAGCCTAATCACGGGCACACCTCTCACCATAGCAGTAAATACAGAGAGTTCTAGACCAGCCCAATCACAGGTACACATCCCTCACCACCTTCAGCAGCAAATACAGAGTCCTAGACTAGCTCCATCCCAGGCACATCAGTCACCTCCTTCGGCAGCAAATACAGAGAGTCCTAGACCAGCCCAATCACGGGCACACCTCTCACCACCTTCGGCAGCAAATACAGAGTTCTAGACCATCCCCATCCAAGGCACACCCCTCACCACCTTTGGCAGCAAATACAGAGAGTTCTAGACCAGCCCCATCCCAGGCACACCCCTCACCACCTTCGGCAGCAAATACAGAGTGTTCTAGACTAGCCCAATGACGGGCACACCTCTCACCATCCTCAGCAGCAAATACAGAGAGTTCTAGACAAGCCCAACCATGGGCACACCCCTCACCTCCTTCGGCAGCAAATACAGAGTGTTCTAGACCAGCCCCATCCCAGGCACACCTCTGCTGACCTTCGGCAGCAAATACAGGGAGTTCTAGACTAGCCCAATGACGGGCAAACCTCTCACCGCCTTCGGCAGCAAATACAGAGAGTTCTAGACTAGCCCAATGACGGGCACACCTCTCACCATCCTCAGCAGCAAATACAGAGACTCCTAGACAAGCCAAATCACGGGCACACATCCCTCACCACCTTCGGCAGCAAATACAGAGAGTTCTAGTCCAGCCCCATCCCAAGCACACCCCTCACCACCTTCGGCAGCATATAGAGAGAGTTCTAGACAATCCCCATCCCAGGCACACCTCTCACCACCTTCGGTCGCAAATAGAGAGTGTTCTAGACCAGCCCCATCCCAGGCACACCTCTGCCCACCTTCGGCAGCAAATACAGAGCGTTCTGGACTATCCCCATCCCAGGCACAACTCTCACCACCTTCGGTCGCAAATAGAGAGTGTTCTAGACCAGCCCCATCCCAGGCACACCTCTGCTGACCTTCGGCAGCAAATACAGGGAGTTCTAGACTAGCCCAATCACGGGCACACCTCTCACCATCCTCAGCAGCAAATACAGAGCGTTCTAGACTAGCCCAATCACGGGCACACCTCTCACCATCCTCAGCAGCAAATGCAGAGCGTTCTAGACTAGCCTAATCACGGGCACACCTCTCACCATAGCAGTAAATACAGAGAGTTCTAGACCAGCCCAATCACAGGTACACATCCCTCACCACCTTCAGCAGCAAATACAGAGTCCTAGACTAGCTCCATCCCAGGCACATCAGTCACCTCCTTCGGCAGCAAATACAGAGAGTCCTACACAAGCCCAATCACGGGCACACCTCTCACCATAGCAGTAAATACAGAGAGTTCTAGACCAGCCCAATCACAGGTACACATCCCTCACCACCTTCAGCAGCAAATACAGAGAGTTCTAGACCAGCCCCATCCCAGGCACATCAGTCACCTCCTTCGGCAGCAAATACAGGGAGTTCGAGACTAGCCCAATGACGGGCACACCTCTCACCATCCTCAGCAGCAAACATAGAGAGTCCTAGACAAGCCCAATCATGGGCACACCCCTCACCTCCTTCGGCAGCAAATACAGAGAGTTCTAGACAAGCCCCATCCCAGGCACACCTCTGCTGACATTCGGCAGCAAATACAGGGAGTTCTAGACTAGCCCAATCACGGGCACACCTCTCACCATACTCAGCAGCAAATACAGAGAGTCCTTGTCAAGCCCAATCACGGGCACACCCCTCACCTCCCTCGGCAGCAAATAGAGAGTGTTCTAGACCAGCCCCATCCCAGGCACACCCCTCACCACCTTCGGCAGCAAATACAGAGAGTTCTAGACCAGCCCCATCCCAGGCACATCACTCACCACCTTCGGCAGCAAATACAGAGAGTCCTGCACCAGCCCAATCACGGGCACATCTCTCCCCACCTTCGGCAGCAAATACAGAGAGTTCGAGACCAGACCCATCCCAAGCACACCCCTCACCTCCTTTGGCAGCAAATACAGAGAGTTCCAGACAAGCCTAATCAGGGGTACACATCCCTCACCACCTTCGGCAGCAAATACAGAGAGTTCTAGACCAGCCCCATCCCAGGCACACCCCTCACCAGCTTCGACAGCATATACAGAGAGTTCTGGACCATCCCCATCCCAGGCACACCTCTGCTGACCTTCGGCAGCAAATACAGAGAGTCCTAGACTAGCCCAATCACGGGCACACCTCTCACCATACTCAGCAGCAAATACAGAGAGTCCTAGTCAAGCCCAATCACGGGCACACCCCTCACCTCCCTCGGCAGCAATTACAGAGAGTTCTAGACCAGCCCCATCCCAGGCACACCCCTCACCTCCTTCGGCAGCAAATACATAGAGTTCTAGACAAGCCCAATCACGGGCACACATCACTCACCACCTTCGGCAGCAAATACAGAGTCCTAAACCAGCCCCATCCCAGGCACACCCTTCACCTCCTTCGGCAGTAAATACAGAGAGTTCTAGACAAGCCCAATTACGGGCACACACACCTCACCACCTTCGGCAGCAAATACAGAGAGTTCTAGACAAGCCCAATTACGGGCACACCCCTCACCACCTCCAGCAGCAAATACAGAGAGTTCAATACAAGCCTAATCAGGGGTACACATCCCTCACCACATTCGGCAGCAAATACAGAGAGTTCTAGACCAGCTCCATCCCAGGCACACGTCTGACCACCTCCAGCAGCAAATACAGAGAATTCTAGACAATCCCCATCCCAGGCACACCTCTGTTCACCTTCGGCAGCAAATACAGGGAGTTCTAGACTAGCCCAATCACGGGCACACCTCTCACCATACTCAGCAGCAAATACAGAGTGTCCTAGTCAAGCCCAATCACGGGCACACCCCTCACCTCCCTCGGCAGCAAATACAGAGAGTTCTATACCAGCCCCATCCCAAGCACACCCCTCACCTCCTTTGGCAGCAAATACAGAGAGTTCTAGACCAGCCCCGTCCCAGACACACCCCTCACCACCGTCAGCAGCAAATACAGAGAGTTCTAGAAAAGCCCAATCATGGGCACACATCACTCACCACCTTCGGCAGCAAATACAGAGAGTCCTAGACCAGCCCCATCCCAGGCACATATCTCACCACCTTCACCAACAAATACAGAGTCCTAAACCAGCCCCATCCCAGGCACACCCCTCACCTCCTTCGGCAGCAAATACAGAGAGTTCTAGACAAGCCCAATTACGGGCACATCCCTCACCACCTTCGGCAGCAAATACAGAGAGTTCTAGACAAGCCCAATTACGGGCACACCCCTCACCACCTCCAGCAGCAAATACAGAGAGTTCAATACAAGCCTAATCAGGGGTACACATCCCTCACCACCTTCGGCAGCATAAACAGAGAGTTCTAGACAATCCCCATCCCAGGCATACCTCTGTTCACCTTCGGCAGCAAATACAGGGAGTTCTAGACTAGCCCAATCACGGGCACACCTCTCACCATACTCAGCAGCAAATACAGAGTGTCCTAGTCAAGCCCAATCACGGGCACACCCCTCACCTCCCTCGGCAGCAAATACAGAGAGTTCTAGACCAGCCCCATCCCAGTCAAACCCCTCACCAGCTTCGGCAGCAAATAGAGAGTTCTAGACCAGCCCCATCCCAGGCACACCCCTCACCAGCTTCGGCAGCAAATAGAGAGTTCTAGACCAGCCCCATCCCAGGCACACCCCTCACCTCCTTCGGCAGCAAATACAGAGAGTTCTAGACCAGCCCCATCCCAGGCACACCCCTCACCTCCTTCGGCAGCAAATACAGAGAGTTCTAGACCAGCCCCATCCCAGGCACACCCCTCACCTCCTTCGGCAGCAAATACACAGAGTTCTAGACCAGCCCCATCCCAGGCACACCCCTCACCACATTCGGCAGTAAATACATAGAGTTCTAGACAAGCCCAATCACGGGCACACATCCCTAACCACCTTCAGCAGCAAATACAGAGAGTTCTAGACAAGCCCCATCCCAGGCACATCCCTCACGACCTTCGGCAGCAAATACAGAGAGTTCTAGACAAGCCCCATCCCAGGCACACCCCTCACCACCTTCGGCAGCAAATACATAGAGTTCTAGACAAGCCCAATCACGGGCACACATCCCTCACCACCTTCGGCAGCAAATACATAGAGTTCTGGACAAGCCCAATCACGGGCACATCCCTCACCACCTTCGGCAGCAAATACAGAGAGTTCTAGACCAGCCCCATCCCAGGCACACCCCTCACCACCTTCGGCAGCAACTACAGAGAGTTCTAGACCAGCCCAATGACGGGTACGCACCTCGCCACCTTTTGCAGCAAATACAGAAAGTTCTAGACAAGCCCAATCATGGGCACACATCACTCACCACCTTCGGCAGCAAATACAGAGAGTCCTAGACCAGCCCCATCCCAGGCACATATCTCACCACCTTCACCAACAAATACAGAGTCCTAAACCAGCCCCATCCCAGGCACACCTCTCCCCACCTTCGGCAGCAAATACAGAGAGTCCTAGACCAGCCCTGTCCCAGACACACCCCTCACCACTGTCAGCAGCAAATACAGAGAGTCCTGGACAAGCCCAATCACGGGCACACCTCTCCCCACCTTCGGCAGCAAATACAGAGAGTCCTAGACCAGCCCCATCCCAGACACACCCCTCACCACTGAGAGCAGCAAATACAGAGAGTCCTGGACAAGCCCCATCCCAGGCTCACCTCTGCTGACCTTCGGCAGCAAATACAGGGAGTTCTAGACAAGCCCCATCCCAGGCACACCTCTGCTGACCTTCGGCAGCAAATACAGGGAGTTCTAGACTAGCCCAATCACGGGCACACCTCTCACCATACTCAGCAGCAAATACAGAGAGTCCTTGTCAAGCCCAATCACGGGCACACCCCTCACCTCCCTCGGCAGCAAATAGAGAGTGTTCTAGACCAGCCCCATCCCAGGCACACCCCTCACCACCTTCGGCAGCAAATACAGAGAGTTCTATCCCAGCCCCATCCCAGGCTAATCCCTCACCACCGTCAGCAGCAAATACAGGGAGTTCTAGACAAGCCCAATCACGGGCACACCTCTCACCATACTCAGCAGCAAATACAGAGAGTCCTTGTCAAGCCCAATCACGGGCACACCCCTCACCTCCCTCGGCAGCAAATAGAGAGTGTTCTAGACCAGCCCCATCCCAGGCACATCACTCACCACCTTCGGCAGCAAATACATAGAGTTCTAGACAAGCCCAATCACGGGCACACATCCCTCACGACCTTCGGCAGCAAATACAGAGAGTTCTAGACCAGCCCTATCCCAGGCACACACCTCACCACCTTCGGCAGCAAATACATAGAGTTCTGGACAAGCCCAATCATGGGCACACATCTCTCACCACCTTCGGCAGCAAATACAGAGAGTTCTAGACCAGCCCCGTCCCAGTCACACCCCTCACCACCTTCGGCAGCAAATACAGAGAGTTCTAGACCAGCCCCATCCCAGGCACACCCCTCACCACATTCGGCAGCAAATACAGAGTCCTAGACCAGCCACATCCCAGGCACACCACTCACCACCTTCGGCAGCAACTACAGAGAGTTCTAGACCAGCCCAATGACGGGTACGCACCTCGCCACCTTTTGCAGCAAATACAGAGAGTTCTAGACAAGCCCAATCATGGGCACACATCACTCACCACCTTCGGCAGCAAATACAGAGAGTCCAAGACCAGCCCCATCCCAGGCACATATCTCACCACCTTCAGCAACAAATACAGAGTCCTAAACCAGCCCCATCCCAGGCACACCTCTGCTCACCTTCGGCAGCAAATACAGGGAGTTCTAGACTAGCCCAATCACGGGCACACCTCTCACCATACTCAGCAGCAAATACAGAGAGTCCTAGTCAAGCCCAATCACGGGCACACCCCTCACCTCCCTCGGCAGCAAATACAGAGACTTCTATACCAGCCCCATCCCAAGCACACCCCTCACCTCCTTTGGCAGCAAATACAGAGAGTTCTAGACCAGCCCCGTCCCAGACACACCCCTCACCACCGTCAGCAGCAAATACAGAGAGTTCTAGACAAGCCCAATCATGGGCACACATCACTCACCACCTTCGGCAGCAAATACAGAGAGTCCTAAACCAGCCCCATCCCAGGCACACCCCTCACCACCTTCGGCAGCAAATACAGAGAGTTCTAGACCAGCCCCATCCCAGGCACACCCCTAACCACCTTCGGCAGCAAATACAGAGAGTTCTAGACTAGCCCAATTACGGGCACACCCCTCACCACCTTCGGCAGCAAATACATAGAGTTCTAGACAAGCCCAATTACGGGCACACACACCTCACCACCTTCGGCAGCAAATACAGAGAGTTCTAGACAAGCCCAATTACGGGCACATCCCTCACCACCTTCGGCAGCAAATACAGAGAGTTCTAGACAAGCCCAATTACGGGCACACATCCCTCACCACCTCCAGCAGCAAATACAGAGAGTTCAATACAAGCCTAATCAGGGGTACACATCCCTCACCACCTTCGGCAGCAAATACAGAGAGTTCTAGACAAGCCCAATTACGGGCACACACACCTCACCACCTTCGGCAGCAAATACAGAGAGTTCTAGACAAGCCCAATTACGGGCACATCCCTCACCACCTTCGGCAGCAAATACAGAGAGTTCTAGACAAGCCCAATTACGGGCACACATCCCTCACCACCTCCAGCAGCAAATACAGAGAGTTCAATACAAGCCTAATCAGGGGTACACATCCCTCACCACCTTCGGCAGCAAATACAGAGAGTTCTAGACCAGCTCCATCCCAGGCACACGTCTGACCACCTCCAGCAGCAAATACAGAGAATTCTAGACAATCCCCATCCCAGGCACACCTCTACCCACCTTCGGCAGCATATACAGAGAGTTCTAGACAATCCCCATCCCAGGCATACCTCTGTTCACCTTCGGCAGCAAATACAGGGAGTTCTAGACTAGCCCAATCACGGGCACACCTCTCACCATACTCAGCAGCAAATACAGAGTGTCCTAGTCAAGCCCAATCACAGGCACACCCCTCACCTCCCTCGGCAGCAAATACAGAGAGTTCTAGACCAGCCCCATCCCAGTCAAACCCCTCACCAGCTTCGGCAGCAAATAGAGAGTTCTAGACCAGCCCCATCCCAGGCACACCCCTCACCAGCTTCGGCAGCAAATAGAGAGTTCTAGACCAGCCCCATCCCAGGCACACCCCTCACCTCCTTCGGCAGCAAATACAGAGAGTTCTAGACCAGCCCCATCCCAGGCACACCCCTCACCTCCTTCGGCAGCAAATACACAGAGTTCTAGACCAGCCCCATCCCAGGCACACACCTCACCACATTCGGCAGTAAATACAGAGAGTTCTAGACAAGCCCAATCACGGGCACACATCCCTCACCACCTTCGGCAGCAAATACAGAGAGTTCTAGACCAGCTCCATCCCAGGCACACCACTCACCACCTTCGGCAGCAAATACAGGGAGTTCTAGACAAGCCCAATCACGGGCACACATCCCTCACCACCTTCGGCAGCAAATACAGTGAGTTCTAGACCAGCCCCATCCCAGGCACACCCCTCACCACCTTCGGCAGCAAATACAGAGAGTCCTAGACCAGCCCCATCCCAGGCACATATCTCACCACCTTCACCAACAAATACAGAGTCCTAAACCAGCCCCATCCCAGGCACACCTCTCCCCACCTTCGGCAGCAAATACAGAGAGTCCTAGACCAGCCCTGTCCCAGACACACCCCTCACCACTGTCAGCAGCAAATACAGAGAGTCCTGGACAAGCCCAATCACGGGCACACCTCTCCCCACCTTCGGCAGCAAATACAGAGAGTCCTAGACCAGCCCCATCCCAGACACACCCCTCACCACTGTCAGCAGCAAATACAGAGAGTCCTGGACAAGCCCCATCCCAGGCACACCCCTCACCACCTTCGGCAGCAAATACAGAGAGTTCTAGACCATCCCCATCCCAGGCACAACCCTCACCACCTTTGGCAGCAAATACAGAGAGTTCTAGACAAGCCCCATCCCAGGCACACCTCTGCTGACCTTCGGCAGCAAATACAGGGAGTTCTAGACTAGCCCAATCACGGGCACACCTCTCACCATACTCAGCAGCAAATACAGAGAGTCCTTGTCAAGCCCAATCACGGGCACACCCCTCACCTCCCTCGGCAGCAAATAGAGAGTGTTCTAGACCAGCCCCATCCCAGGCACACCCCTCACCACCTTCGGCAGCAAATAGAGAGTTCTAGACAAGCCCCATCCCAGGCACACCCCTCACCACCTTCGGCAGCAAATACAGAGAGTTCTACACCAGCCCCATCCCAGGCACATCACTCACCACCTTCGGCAGCAAATACAGAGAGTCCTGGACCAGCCCAATCACGCGCACATCTCTCCCCACCTTCGGCAGCAAATACAGAGAGTTCGAGACCAGCCCCATCCCAAGCACACCCCTCACCTCCTTTGGCAGCAAATACAGAGAGTTCCAGACAAGCCTAATCAGGGGTACACATCCCTCACCACCTTCGGCAGCAAATACAGAGAGTTCTAGACCAGCCCCATCCCAGGCACACCCCTCACCACCTTCGACAGCATATACAGAGTGTTCTAGACAATCTCCATCCCAGGCACACCTCTCCCCACGTTCGGCAGCATAAACAGAGAGTTCTAGACAATCCCCATCCCAGGCACACCTCTACCCACCTTCGGCAGCAAATACAGCGAGTTCTAGACTAGCCCAATCACGGGCACTCCTCTCACCATACTCAGCAGCAAATACAGAGAGTCCTCGTCAAGCCCAATCACGGGCACACCCCTCACCTCCCTCGGCAGCAAATACAGAGAGTTCTAGACCAGCCCCATCCCAGTCACACCGCTCACCTCCTTCGGCAGCAAATACAGAGAGTTCTAGACCAGCCCCATCCCAGGCACACCCCTCACCTCCCTCGGCAGCAAATACAGAGAGTTCTAGACCAGCCCCGTCCCAGACACACCCCTCACCACCGTCAGCAGCAAATACAGAGAGTTCTAGAAAAGCCCAATCATGGGCACACATCACTCACCACCTTCGGCAGCAAATACAGAGAGTCCTAGACCAGCCCCATCCCAGGCACATATCTCACCACCTTCACCAACAAATACAGAGTCCTAAACCAGCCCCATCCCAGGCACACCCCTCACCACCTTCGGCAGGAAATACAGAGAGTTCTAGACAAGCCCAATTACGGGCACACACACCTCACCACCTTCGGCAGCAAATACAGAGAGTTCTAGACAAGCCCAATTACGGGCACATCCCTCACCACCTTCGGCAGCAAATACAGAGAGTTCTAGACAAGCCCAATTACGGGCACACCCCTCACCACCTCCAGCAGCAAATACAGAGAGTTCAATACAAGCCTAATCAGGGGTACACATCCCTCACCACCTTCGGCAGCAAATACAGAGAGTTCTAGACCAGCTCCATCCCAGGCACACGTCTGACCACCTCCAGCAGCAAATACAGAGAATTCTAGACAATCCCCATCCCAGGCACACCTCTACCCACCTTCGGCAGCATAAACAGAGAGTTCTA
This sequence comes from Hypanus sabinus, assembly GCF_030144855.1. Lineage (NCBI taxonomy): Eukaryota > Metazoa > Chordata > Chondrichthyes > Myliobatiformes > Dasyatidae > Hypanus > Hypanus sabinus. The sequence goes on from NC_082709.1 coordinate 99,039,318, forward strand.
GACAATCCCCATCCCAGGCATACCTCTGTTCACCTTCGGCAGCAAATACAGGGAGTTCTAGACTAGCCCAATCACGGGCACACCTCTCACCATACTCAGCAGCAAATACAGAGTGTCCTAGTCAAGCCCAATCACGGGCACACCCCTCACCTCCCTCGGCAGCAAATACAGAGAGTTCTAGACCAGCCCCATCCCAGGCACACCCCTCACCACCTTCGGCAGCAAATACAGAGAGTTCTAGACCAGCCCCATCCCAGGCACACCCCTCACCACCTTCGGCAGCAAATACAGAGAGTTCTAGACCAGCTCCATCCCAGGCACACATCTGACCACCTCCAGCAGCAAATACAGAGAATTCTAGACAATCCCCATCCCAGGCACACCTCTACCCACCTTCGGCAGCATAAACAGAGAGTTCTAGACAATCCCCATCCCAGGCATACCTCTGTTCACCTTCGGCAGCAAATACAGGGAGTTCTAGACTAGCCCAATCACGGGCACACCTCTCACCATACTCAGCAGCAAATACAGAGTGTCCTAGTCAAGCCCAATCACGGGCACACCCCTCACCTCCCTCGGCAGCAAATACAGAGAGTTCTAGACCAGCCCCATCCCAGTCAAACCCCTCACCAGCTTCGGCAGCAAATAGAGAGTTCTAGACCAGCCCCATCCCAGGCACACCCCTCACCTCCTTCGGCAGCAAATACAGAGAGTTCTAGACCAGCCCCATCCCAGGCACACCCCTCACCTCCTTCGGCAGCAAATACAGAGAGTTCTAGACAAGCCCAATCACGGGCACACATCCCTCACCACCTTCAGCAGCAAATACAGAGTCCTAGACTAGCTCCATCCCAGGCACATCAGTCACCTCCTTCGGCAGCAAATACAGAGAGTTCTAGACCAGCCCCATCCCAGGCACACATCCCTCACGACCTTCGGCAGCAAATACAGAGAGTTCTAGACAAGCCCCATCCCAGGCACACCACTCACCACCTTCGGCAGCAACTACAGAGAGTTCTAGACCAGCCCAATGACGGGTACGCACCTCGCCACCTTTTGCAGCAAATACAGAGATTTTTAGACAAGCCCAATCATGGGCACACATCACTCACCACCTTCGGCAGCAAATACAGAGAGTCCTAGACCAGCCCCATCCCAGGCACACCCCTCACCACCTTCGGCAGCAAATACAGAGAGTCCTAGACCAGCCCCATCCCAGGCACATATCTCACCACCTTCACCAACAAACACAGAGTCCTAAACCAGCCCCATCCCAGGCACACCCCTCACCTCCTTCGGCAGCAAATGCAGAGAGTTCTAGACCAGCCCCATCCCAGGCACACGCCTCACCACCTTCGGCTGCAAATACAGAGAGTTCTAGACCATCCCCATCCCAGGCACAACCCTCACCTCCTTTGGCAGCAAATACAGAGTGTTCTAGACCAGCCCCATCCCAGGCACACCTCTGCTGAACTTCGGCAGCAAATACAGGGAGTTCTAGACTAGCCCAATGACGGGCACACATCCCTCACCACCTTCGGCAGCAAATACAGAGAGTTCTAGACAAGCCCAATCACGGGCACACATCCCTCACCACCTTCGGCAGCAAATACAGAGTCCTAGACCAGCCCCATCCCAGGCTAATCCCTCACCACCTTCAGCAGCAAATACAGAGTCCTAGACCAGCCCCATCCCAGGCTAATCCCTCACCACCGTCAGCAGCAAATACAGGGAGTTCTAGATTAGCCCAATCACGGGCACACCTCTCACCATACTCAGCAGCAAATACAGAGAGTCCTTGTCAAGCCCAATCACGGGCACACCCCTCACCTCCCTCGGCAGCAAATACAGAGAGTTCTAGACCAGCCCCATCCCAGACACACCCCTCACCACCTTCGGCAGCAAATACAGAGAGTTCTAGACCAGCTCCATCCCAGGCATACCTCTGTTCACCGTCGGCAGCAAATACAGGGAGTTCTAGACTAGCCCAATCACGGGCACACCTCTCACCATACTCAGCAGCAAATACAGAGTGTCCTAGTCAAGCCCAATCACGGGCACACCCCTCACCTCCCTCGGCAGCAAATACAGAGAGTTCTAGACCAGCCCCATCCCAGGCACACCCCTCACCTCCTTCGGCAGCAAATACAGAGAGTTCTAGACAAGCCCAATCACGGGCACACATCCCTCACCACCTTCGGCAGCAAATACAGAGAGTTCTAGACCAGCCCCATCCCAGGCACACCACTCACCACCTTCGGCAGCAACTACAGCGAGTTCTAGACCAGCCCAATGACGGGTACGCACCTCGCCACCTTTTGCAGCAAATACAGAGAGTTCTAGACCAGCCCCATCCCAGGCACACCCCTCACCACCTTCGGCAGCAAATACAGAGAGTTCTACACCAGCCGAATCCCAGGCACATCACTCACCACCTTCGGCAGCAAATACAGAGAGTCCTAGACAAGCCTAATCACGGGCACACCTCTCACCATAGCAGTAAATACAGAGAGTTCTAGACCAGCCCAATCACAGGTACACATCCCTCACCACCTTCAGCAGCAAATACAGAGTCCTAGACTAGCTCCATCCCAGGCACATCAGTCACCTCCTTCGGCAGCAAATACAGAGAGTCCTAGACCAGCCCAATCACGGGCACACCTCTCACCATAGCAGTAAATACAGAGAGTTCTAGACCAGCCCCATCCCAGGCACACCCCTCACCACGTTCGGCAGTAAATACAGAGTTCTAGACCATCCCCATCCAAGGCACACCCCTCACCACCTTTGGCAGCAAATACAGAGAGTTCTAGACCAGCCCCATCCCAGGCACACCCCTCACCACCTTCGGCAGCAAATACAGAGTGTTCTAGACCATCCCCATCCCAGGCACAACCCTCACCACCTTCGGCAGCAAATACAGAGAGATCTAGACTAGCCCAATGACGGGCACAACTCTCACCATCCTCAGCAGCAAATACAGAGAGTTCTAGACAAGCCCAACCATGGGCACACCCCTCACCTCCTTCGGCAGCAAATACAGAGTGTTCTAGACCAGCCCCATCCCAGGCACACCTCTGCTGACCTTCGGCAGCAAATACAGGGAGTTCTAGACTAGCCCAATCACGGGCACACCTCTCACCACCTTCGGCAGCAAATACAGAGAGTTCGAGACCAGCCCCATCCCAGGCACACCCCTCACCACGTTCGGCAGTAAATACAGAGTTCTAGACCATCCCCATCCAAGGCACACCCCTCACCACCTTTGGCAGCAAATACAGAGAGTTCTAGACCAGCCCCATCCCAGGCACACCCCTCACCACCTTCGGCAGCAAATACAGAGTGTTCTAGACCATCCCCATCCCAGGCACAACCCTCACCACCTTCGGCAGCAAATACAGAGAGTTCTAGACTAGCCCAATGACGGGCACAACTCTCACCATCCTCAGCAGCAAATACAGAGAGTTCTAGACAAGCCCAACCATGGGCACACCCCTCACCTCCTTCGGCAGCAAATACAGAGTGTTCTAGACCAGCCCCATCCCAGGCACACCTCTGCTGACCTTCGGCAGCAAATACAGGGAGTTCTAGACTAGCCCAATCACGGGCACACCTCTCACCACCTTCGGCAGCAAATACAGAGAGTTCCAGACCAGCCCCATCCCAGGCACACCCCTCACCACGTTCGGCAGTAAATACAGAGTTCTAGACCATCCCCATCCAAGGCACACCCCTCACCACCTTTGGCAGCAAATACAGAGAGTTCTAGACCAGCCCCATCCCAGGCACACCCCTCACCACCTTCGGCAGCAAATACAGAGTGTTCTAGACCATCCCCATCCCAGGCACAACCCTCACCACCTTCGGCAGCAAATACAGAGAGTTCTAGACTAGCCCAATGACGGGCACACCTCTCACCATCCTCAGCAGCAAATACAGAGAGTTCTAGACAAGCCCAACCATGGGCACACCCCTCACCTCCTTCGGCAGCAAATACAGAGTGTTCTAGACCAGCCCCATCCCAGGCACACCTCTGCTGACCTTCGGCAGCAAATACAGGGAGTTCTAGACTAGCCCAATGACGGGCAAACCTCTCACCGCCTTCGGCAGCAAATACAGAGAGTTCTAGACTAGCCCAATGACGGGCACACCTCTCACCATCCTCAGCAGCAAATACAGAGACTCCTAGACAAGCCCAATCACGGGCACACATCCCTCACCACCTTCGGCAGCAAATACAGAGAGTTCTAGTCCAGCCCCATCCCAAGCACACCCCTCACCACCTTCGGCAGCATATAGAGAGAGTTCTAGACAATCCCCATCCCAGGCACACCTCTCACCACCTTCGGTCGCAAATAGAGAGTGTTCTAGACCAGCCCCATCCCAGGCACACCTCTGCCCACCTTCGGCAGCAAATACAGAGCGTTCTGGACTATCCCCATCCCAGGCACAACTCTCACCACCTTCGGTCGCAAATAGAGAGTGTTCTAGACCAGCCCCATCCCAGGCACACCTCTGCTGACCTTCGGCAGCAAATACAGGGAGTTCTAGACTAGCCCAATCACGGGCACACCTCTCACCATCCTCAGCAGCAAATACAGAGCGTTCTAGACTAGCCCAATCACGGGCACACCTCTCACCATCCTCAGCAGCAAATACAGAGCGTTCTAGACTAGCCTAATCACGGGCACACCTCTCACCATAGCAGTAAATACAGAGAGTTCTAGACCAGCCCAATCACAGGTACACATCCCTCACCACCTTCAGCAGCAAATACAGAGTCCTAGACTAGCTCCATCCCAGGCACATCAGTCACCTCCTTCGGCAGCAAATACAGAGAGTCCTCCACAAGCCCAATCACGGGCACACCTCTCACCATAGCAGTAAATACAGAGAGTTCTAGACCAGCCCAATCACAGGTACACATCCCTCACCACCTTCAGCAGCAAATACAGAGAGTTCTCGACCAGCCCCATCCCAGGCACATCAGTCACCTCCTTCGGCAGCAAATACAGGGAGTTCGAGACTAGCCCAATCACGGGCACACCTCTCACCATACTCAGCAGCAAATACAGAGAGTCCTTGTCAAGCCCAATCACGGGCACACCCCTCACCACCTTCGGCAGCAAATACAGAGAGTTCTACACCAGCCCCATCCCAGGCACATCACTCACCACCTTCGGCAGCAAATACAGAGAGTCCTGCACCAGCCCAATCACGGGCACACCTCTCACCATACTCAGCAGCAAATACAGAGAGTCCTTGTCAAGCCCAATCACGGGCACACCCCTCACCACCTTCGGCAGCAAATACAGAGAGTTCTACACCAGCCCCATCCCAGGCACATCTCTCCCCACCTTCGGCAGCAAATACAGAGAGTTCGAGACCAGACCCATCCCAAGCACACCCCTCACCTCCTTTGGCAGCAAATACAGAGAGTTCCAGACAAGCCTAATCAGGGGTACACATCCCTCACCACCTTCGGCAGCAAATACAGAGAGTTCTAGACCAGCCCCATCCCAGGCACACCCCTCACCAGCTTCGACAGCATATACAGAGTGTTCTAGACAATCTCCATCCCAGGCACACCTCTCAGCACCTTCGGCAGCAAATACAGAGAGTTCTAGACCATCCCCATCCCAGGCACACCTCTGCTCACCTTCGGCAGCAAATACAGAGAGTTCTAGACAAGCCCAATTACGGGCACATCCCTCACCACCTTCGGCAGCAAATACAGAGAGTTCTAGACAAGCCCAATTACGGGCACACCCCTCACCACCTCCAGCAGCAAATACAGAGAGTTCAATACAAGCCTAATCAGGGGTACACATCCCTCACCACCTTCGGCAGCAAATACAGAGAGTTCTAGACCAGCCCCATCCCAGTCAAACCCCTCACCAGCTTCGGCAGCAAATAGAGAGTTCTAGACCAGCCCCATCCCAGGCACACCCCTCACCTCCTTCGGCAGCAAATACAGAGAGTTCTAGACCAGCCCCATCCCAAGCACACCCCTCACCACCTTCGGCAGCAAATACAGAGAGTTCTAGACCAGCCCCATCCCAGGCACACCCCTCACCACCTTCGGCAGTAAATACAGAGAGTTCTAGACCAGCCCCATCCCAGGCACACGCCTCACCTCCTTCGGCAGCAAATACAGAGAGTTCTAGACCAGCCCCATCCCAGGCACACCCCTCACCTCCTTCGGCAGCAAATACAGAGAGTTCTAGACCAGCCACATCCCAGGCACACCCCTCACCTCCTTCGGCAGCAAATACACAGAGTTCTAGACCAGCCCCATCCCAGGCACATCCCTCACCACATTCGGCAGTAAATACATAGAGTTCTAGACAAGCCCAATCACGGGCACACATCCCTCACGACCTTCGGCAGCAAATACAGAGAGTTCTAGACCAGCCCCATCCCAGGCACATCACTCACCACCTTCGGCAGCAAATACAGAGAATTCTAGACAATCCCCATCCCAGGCACACCTCTGCTCACCTTCGGCAGCAAATACAGGGAGTTCTAGACCAGCCCCATCCCAGGCACACCCCTCACCTCCTTTGGCAGCAAATACAGAGAGTTCTAGACCAGCCCCGTCCCAGACACACCCCTCACCACCGTCAGCAGCAAATACAGAGAGTTCTAGAAAAGCCCAATCATGGGCACACATCACTCACCACCTTCGGCAGCAAATACAGAGAGTCCTAGACCAGCCCCATCCCAGGCACATATCTCACCACCTTCACCAACAAATACAGAGTCCTAAACCAGCCCCATCCCAGACACACCCCTCACCACCTTCGGCAGCAAATACAGAGAGTTCTAGACAAGCCCAATTACGGGCACACCCCTCACCACCTCCAGCAGCAAATACAGAGAGTTCAATACAAGCCTAATCAGGGGTACACATCCCTCACCACCTTCGGCAGCAAATACAGAGAGTTCTAGACCAGCTCCATCCCAGGCACACGTCTGACCACCTCCAGCAGCAAATACAGAGAATTCTAGACAATCCCCATCCCAGGCACACCTCTACCCACCTTCGGCAGCATAAACAGAGAGTTCTAGACAATCCCCATCCCAGGCATACCTCTGTTCACCTTCGGCAGCAAATACAGGGAGTTCTAGACTAGCCCAATCACGGGCACACCTCTCACCATAGTCAGCAGCAAATACAGAGTGTCCTAGTCAAGCCCAATCACGGGCACACCCCTCACCTCCCTCGGCAGCAAATACAGAGAGTTCTAGACCAGCCCCATCCCAGTCAAACCCCTCACCAGCTTCGGCAGCAAATAGAGAGTTCTAGACCAGCCCCATCCCAGGCACACCCCTCACCAGCTTCGGCAGCAAATAGAGAGTTCTAGACCAGCCCCATCCCAGGCACACCCCTCACCTCCTTCGGCAGCAAATACAGAGAGTTCTAGACCAGCCCCATCCCAGGCACACCCCTCACCTCCTTCGGCAGCAAATACAGAGAGTTCTAGACCAGCCCCATCCCAGGCACACCCCTCACCTCCTTCGGCAGCAAATACACAGAGTTCTAGACCAGCCCCATCCCAGGCACACCCCTCACCACATTCGGCAGTAAATACATAGAGTTCTAGACAAGCCCAATCACGGGCACACATCCCTAACCACCTTCAGCAGCAAATACAGAGAGTTCTAGACAAGCCCCATCCCAGGCACACCCCTCACCACCTTCGGCAGCAAATACATAGAGTTCTAGACAAGCCCAATCACGGGCACACATCCCTCACCACCTTCGGCAGCAAATACATAGAGTTCTGGACAAGCCCAATCACGGGCACATCCCTCACCACCTTCGGCAGCAAATACAGAGAGTTCTAGACCAGCCCCATCCCAGGCACACCCCTCACCACCTTCGGCAGCAACTACAGAGAGTTCTAGACCAGCCCAATGACGGGTACGCACCTCGCCACCTTTTGCAGCAAATACAGAGAGTTCTAGACAAGCCCAATCATGGGCACACATCACTCACCACTTTCGGCAGCAAATACAGAGAGTCCTAGACCAGCCCCATCCCAGGCACATATCTCACCACCTTCACCAACAAATACAGAGTCCTAAACCAGCCCCATCCCAGGCACACCTCTCCCCACCTTCGGCAGCAAATACAGAGAGTCCTAGACCAGCCCTGTCCCAGACACACCCCTCACCACTGTCAGCAGCAAATACAGAGAGTCCTGGACAAGCCCAATCACGGGCACACCTCTCCCCACCTTCGGCAGCAAATACAGAGAGTCCTAGACCAGCACCATCCCAGACACACCCCTCACCACTGAGAGCAGCAAATACAGAGAGTCCTGGACAAGCCCCATCCCAGGCTCACCTCTGCTGACCTTCGGCAGCAAATACAGGGAGTTCTAGACAAGCCCTTTCCCAGGCACACCTCTGCTGACCTTCGGCAGCAAATACAGGGAGTTCTAGACTAGCCCAATCACGGGCACACCTCTCACCATACTCAGCAGCAAATACAGAGAGTCCTTGTCAAGCCCAATCACGGGCACACCCCTCACCTCCTTCGGCAGCAAATACAGAGAGTTCTAGACCAGCCCCATCCCAGGCACACCCCTCACCACCTTCGGCAGCAAATAGAGAGTGTTCTAGACCAGCCCCATCCCAGGCACACCCCTCACCACCTTCGGCAGCAAATACAGAGAGTTCTATCCCAGCCCCATCCCAGGCTAATCCCTCACCACTGTCAGCAGCAAATACAGGGAGTTCTAGACAAGCCCAATCACGGGCACACCTCTCACCATACTCAGCAGCAAATACAGAGAGTCCTTGTCAAGCCCAATCACGGGCACACCCCTCACCTCCCTCGGCAGCAAATAGAGAGTGTTCTAGACCAGCCCCATCCCAGGCACATCACTCACCACCTTCGGCAGCAAATACATAGAGTTCTAGACAAGCCCAATCACGGGCACACATCCCTCACGACCTTCGGCAGCAAATACAGAGAGTTCTAGACCAGCCCTATCCCAGGCACACACCTCACCACCTTCGGCAGCAAATACATAGAGTTCTGGACAAGCCCAATCATGGGCACACATCCCTCACGACCTTCGGCAGCAAATACAGAGAGTTCTAGACCAGCCCCATCCCAGGCACACCCCTCACCACCTTCGGCAGCAAATACAGAGAGTTCTAGACCAGCCCCGTCCCAGTCACACCCCTCACCACCTTCGGCAGCAAATACAGAGAGTTCTAGAGCAGCCCCATCCCAGGCACACCCCTCACCACATTCGGCAGCAAACACAGAGAGTCCTAGACCAGCTCCATCCCAGGCACACCACTCACCACCTTCGGCAGCAACTACAGAGAGTTCTAGACCAGCCCAATGACGGGTACGCACCTCGCCACCTTTTGCAGCAAATACAGAGAGTTCTAGACAAGCCCAATCATGGGCACACATCACTCACCACCTTCGGCAGCAAATACAGAGAGTTCTAGACTAGCCCAATCACGGGCACACCTCTCACCATACTCAGCAGCAAATACAGAGAGTCCTAGTCAAGCCCAATCACGGGCACACCCCTCACCTCCCTCGGCAGCAAATACAGAGACTTCTATACCAGCCCCATCCCAAGCACACCCCTCACCTCCTTTGGCAGCAAATACAGAGAGTTCTAGACCAGCCCTATCCCAGACACACCCCTCACCACCGTCAGCAGCAAATACAGAGAGTTCTAGACAAGCCCAATCATGGGCACACATCACTCACCACCTTCGGCAGCAAATACAGAGAGTCCTAAACCAGCCCCATCCCAGGCACACCCCTCACCACCTTCGGCAGCAAATACAGAGAGTTCTAGACCAGCCCCATCCCAGGCACACCCCTCACCTCCTTCGGCAGCAAATACAGAGAGTTCTAGACAAGCCCAATTACGGGCACACACACCTCACCACCTTCGGCAGCAAATACAGAGAGTTCTAGACAAGCCCAATTACGGGCACATCCCTCACCACCTTCGGCAGCAAATACAGAGAGTTCTAGACAAGCCCAATTACGGGCACATCCCTCACCACCTTCGGCAGCAAATACAGAGAGTTCTAGACAAGCCCAATTACGGGCACACCCCTCACCACCTCCAGCAGCAAATACAGAGAGTTCAATACAAGCCTAATCAGGGGTACACATCCCTCACCACCTTCGGCAGCAAATACAGAGAGTTCTAGACCAGCTCCATCCCAGGCACACGTCTGACCACCTCCAGCAGCAAATACAGAGAATTCTAGACAATCCCCATCCCAGGCACACCTCTACCCACCTTCGGCAGCATATACAGAGAGTTCTAGACAATCCCCATCCCAGGCATACCTCTACCCACCTTCGGCAGCAAATACAGGGAGTTCTAGACTAGCCCAATCACGGGCACACCTCTCACCATACTCAGCAGCAAATACAGAGTGTCCTAGTCAAGCCCAATCAGGGGCACACCCCTCACCTCCCTCGGCAGCAAATACAGAGAGTTCTAGACCAGCCCCATCCCAGTCAAACCCCTCACCAGCTTCGGCAGCAAATAGAGAGTTCTAGACCAGCCCCATCCCAGGCACACCCCTCACCAGCTTCGGCAGCAAATAGAGAGTTCTAGACCAGCCCCATCCCAGGCACACCCCTCACCTCCTTCGGCAGCAAATACACAGAGTTCTAGACCAGCCCCATCCCAGGCACACCCCTCACCTCCTTCGGCAGCAAATACACAGAGTTCTAGACCAGCCCCATCCCAGGCACACCCCTCACCACATTCGGCAGTAAATACATAGAGTTCTAGACAAGCCCAATCACGGGCACACATCCCTCACGACCTTCGGCAGCAAATACATAGAGTTCTAGACCAGCCCCATCCCAGGCACATCACTCACCACCTTCGGCAGCAAATACATAGAGTTCTGGACAAGCCCAATCACGGGCACACATCCCTCACCACCTTCGGCAGCAAATACAGAGAGTTCTAGACCAGCTCCATCCCAGGCACACCACTCACCACCTTCGGCAGCAAATACAGGGAGTTCTAGACAAGCCCAATCACGGGCACACATCCCTCACCACCTTCGGCAGCAAATACAGTGAGTTCTAGACCAGCCCCATCCCAGGCACACCCCTCACCACCTTCGGCAGCAAATACAGAGAGTCCTAGACCAGCCCCATCCCAGGCACATATCTCACCACCTTCACCAACAAATACAGAGTCCTAAACCAGCCCCATCCCAGGCACACCTCTTCCCACCTTCGGCAGCAAATACAGAGAGTCCTAGACCAGCCCTGTCCCAGACACACCCCTCACCACTGTCAGCAGCAAATACAGAGAGTCCTGGACAAGCCCAATCACGGGCACACCTCTCCCCACCTTCGGCAGCAAATACAGAGAGTCCTAGACCAGCCCCATCCCAGACACACCCCTCACCACTGTCAGCAGCAAATACAGAGAGTCCTGGACAAGCCCCATCCCAGGCACACCCCTCACCACCTTCGGCAGCAAATACAGAGAGTTCTAGACCATCCCCATCCCAGGCACAACCCTCACCACCTTTGGCAGCAAATACAGAGAGTTCTAGACAAGCCCCATCCCAGGCACACCTCTGCTGACCTTCGGCAGCAAATACAGGGAGTTCTAGACTAGCCCAATCACGGGCACACCTCTCACCATACTCAGCAGCAAATACAGAGAGTCCTTGTCAAGCCCAATCACGGGCACTCCTCTCACCATACTCAGCAGCAAATACAGAGAGTCCTCGTCAAGCCCAATCACGGGCACACATCCCTCACCTCCCTCGGCAGCAAATACAGAGAGTTCTAGACCAGCCCCATCCCAGTCACACCGCTCACCTCCTTCGGCAGCAAATACAGAGAGTTCTAGACCAGCCCCATCCCAGGCACACCCCTCACCTCCCTCGGCAGCAAATACAGAGAGTTCTATACCAGCCCCATCCCAAGCACACCCCTCACCTCCTTTGGCAGCAAATACAGAGAGTTCTAGACCAGCCCCGTCCCAGACACACCCCTCACCACCGTCAGCAGCAAATACAGAGAGTTCTAGAAAAGCCCAATCATGGGCACACATCACTCACCACCTTCGGCAGCAAATACAGAGAGTCCTAGACCAGCCCCATCCCAGGCACATATCTCACCACCTTCACCAACAAATACAGAGTCCTAAACCAGCCCCATCCCAGGCACACCCCTCACCACCTTCGGCAGGAAATACAGAGAGTTCTAGACAAGCCCAATTACGGGCACACACACCTCACCACCTTCGGCAGCAAATACAGAGAGTTCTAGACAAGCCCAATTACGGGCACACCCCTCACCACCTCCAGCAGCAAATACAGAGAGTTCAATACAAGCCTAATCAGGGGTACACATCCCTCACCACCTTCGGCAGCAAATACAGAGAGTTCTAGACCAGCTCCATCCCAGGCACACGTCTGACCACCTCCAGCAGCAAATACAGAGAATTCTAGACAATCCCCATCCCAGGCACACCTCTACCCACCTTCGGCAGCATATACAGAGAGTTCTAGACAATCCCCATCCCAGGCATACCTCTGTTCACCTTCGGCAGCAAATACAGGGAGTTCTAGACTAGCCCAATCACGGGCACACCTCTCACCATACTCAGCAGCAAATACAGAGTGTCCTAGTCAAGCCCAATCACGGGCACACCCCTCACCTCCCTCGGCAGCAAATAGAGAGTTCTAGACCAGCCCCATCCCAGGCACACCCCTCACCTCCTTCGGCAGCAAATACAGAGAGTTCTAGACCAGCCCCATCCCAGGCACACCCCTCACCTCCTTCGGCAGCAAATACAGAGAGTTCTAGACCAGCCCCATCCCAGGCACACCCCTCACCTCCTTCGGCAGCAAATACAGAGAGTTCTAGACCAGCCCCATCCCAGGCACACCCCTCACCACATTCGGCAGTAAATACATAGAGTTCTAGACAAGCCCAATCACGGGCACACATCCCTCACGACCTTCGGCAGCAAATACAGAGAGTTCTAGACCAGCCCCATCCCAGGCACATCACTCACCACCTTCGGCAGCAAATACATAGAGTTCTAGACAAGCCCAATCACGGGCACACATCCCTCACGACCTTCGGCAGCAAATACAGAGAGTTCTAGACCAGCCCTATCCCAGGCACACACCTCACCACCTTCGGCAGCAAATACATAGAGTTCTGGACAAGCCCAATCTCGGGCACACATCCCTCACGACCTTCGGCAGCAAATACAGAGAGTTCTAGACCAGCCCCATCCCAGGCACACCCCTCACCACCTTCGGCAGCAAACACAGAGAGTCCTTGTCCAGCTCCATCCCAGGCACACATCTCCCCACCTTCGGCAGCAACTACAGAGAGTTCTAGACCAGCCCAATGACGGGTACGCACCTCGCCACCTTTTGCAGCAAATACAGAGAGTTCTAGACAAGCCCAATCATGGGCACACATCACTCACCACCTTCGGCAGCAAATACAGAGAGTCCTAGACCAGCCCCATCCCAGACACACCCCTCACCACTGTCAGCAGCAAATACAGAGAGTCCTGGACAAGCCCAATCACGGGCACACCTCTCCCCACCTTCGGCAGCAAATACAGAGAGTCCTAGACCAGCCCCATCCCAGGCACACCCCTCACCACCTTCGGCAGCAAATACATAGAGTTCTAGACCAGCCCCATCCCAGGCACACCCCTCACCACCTTCGGCAGCAAATACAGAGAGTTCTAGACCATCCCCATCCCAGGCACAACCCTCACCACCTTTGGCAGCAAATACAGAGAGTTCTAGACAAGCCCAATCACGGGCACACTTCTCACCATCCTCAGCAGCAAATACAGAGAGTTCTAGACAAGCCCAACCATGGGCACACCCCTCACCTCCTTCGGCAGCAAATACAGAGAGTTCTAGTCCAGCCCCATCCCAAGCACACCCCTCACCACCTTCGGCAGCATATAGAGAGAGTTCTAGACAATCCCCATCCCAGGCACACCTCTCACCACCTTCGGTCGCAAATAGAGAGTGTTCTAGACCAGCCCCATCCCAGGCACACCTCTGCTGACCTTCGGCAGCAAATACAGAGCGTTCTGGACAATCCCCATCCCAGGCACACCTCTCACCACCTTCGGTCGCAAATACAGAGTGTTCTAGACCAGCCCCATCCCAGGCACACCTCTGCTGACCTTCGGCAGCAAATACACGGAGATCTAGACTAGCCCAATCACGGGCACACCTCTCACCATCCTCAGCAGCAAATACAGAGCGTTCTAGACTAGCCTAATCACGGGCACACCTCTCACCATAGCAGTAAATACAGAGAGTTCTAGACCAGCCCAATCACAGGTACACATCCCTCACCACCTTCAGCAGCAAATACAGAGTCCTAGACTAGCTCCATCCCAGGCACATCAGTCACCTCCTTCGGCAGCAAATACAGAGAGTCCTAGACAAGCCCAATCACGGGCACACCCCTCACCACCTTCGGCAGCAAATACAGAGATTTCTAGACCAGCCCCATCCCAGGCACAACCCTCACCACCTTCGGCAGCAAATACAGAGAGTTCTAGACCAGCCCCATCCCAGGCACACCTCTCACCACCTTCGGCAGCAAATACAGAGAGTTCTAGACCAGCCCCATCCCAGGCACAACCCTCACCACCTTCGGCAGCAAATACAGAGAGTTCTAGACTAGCCCAATGACGGGCACACCTCTCACCATCCTCAGCAGCAAATACAGAGAGTTCTAGACAAGCCCAACCATGGGCACACCCCTCACCTCCTTCGGCAGCAAATACAGAGTGTTCTAGACCAGCCCCATCCCAGGCACACCTCTGCCCACCTTCGGCAGCAAATACAGAGCGTTCTGGACAATCCCCATCCCAGGCACACCTCTCACCACCTTCGGTCGCAAATAGAGAGTTTTCTAGACCAGCCCCATCCCAAGCACACCTCTCACCACCTTCGGCAGCAAATACAGGGAGTTCTAGACTAGCCCAATGACGGGCACACCTCTCACCACCTTCGGCAGCAAATACAGAGCGTTCTAGACTAGCCCAATGACGGGCACACCTCTCACCATCCTCAGCAGCAAATACAGAGACTCCTAGAAAAGCCCAATCATGGGCACACCTCTCCCCACCTTCGGCAGCAAATACAGAGAGTTCTAGTCCAGCCCCATCCCAAGCACACCCCTCACCACCTTCGGCAGCAAATACAGGGAGTTCTAGACTAGCCCAATCACGGGCACACCTCTCACCATCCTCAGCAGCAAATACAGAGCGTTCTAGACTAGCCCAATCACGGGCACACCTCTCACCATCCTCAGCAGCAAATACAGAGCGTTCTAGACTAGCCTAATCACGGGCACACCTCTCACCATAGCAGTAAATACAGAGAGTTCTAGACCAGCCCAATCACAGGTACACATCCCTCACCACCTTCAGCAGCAAATACAGAGTCCTAGACTAGATCCATCCCAGGCACATCAGTCACCTCCTTCGGCAGCAAATACAGAGAGTCCTAGACAAGCCCAATCACGGGCACACCTCTCACCATAGCAGTAAATACAGAGAGTTCTAGACCAGCCCAATCACAGGTACACATCCCTCACCACCTTCAGCAGCAAATACAGAGTCCTAGACTAGCTCCATCCCAGGCACATCAGTCACCTCCTTCGGCAGCAAATACAGAGAGTCCTAGACCAGCCCCATCCCAGGCACACCTCTGCTGACCTTCGGCAGCAAATACAGGGAGTTCTAGACAAGCCCAATTACGGGCACACCTCTCACCACCTTCAGCAGCAAATACAGAGAGTTCTAGACAATCCCCATCCCAGGCACACCTCTGTTCACCTTCGGCAGCAAATACAGGGAGTTCTAGACTAGCCCAATCACGGGCACACCTCTCACCATACTCAGCAGCAAAGACAGAGTGTCCAAGTCAAGCCCAATCACGGGCACACCCCTCACCTCCCTCGGCAGCAATTACAGAGAGTTCTAGACCAGCCCCATCCCAGTCAAACCCCTCACCAGCTTCGGCAGCAAATAGAGAGTTCTAGACCAGCCCCATCCCAGGCACACCCCTCACCTCCTTCGGCAGCAAATACAGAGAGTTCTAGACCAGCCCCATCCCAGGCACACCCCTCACCTCCTTCGGCAGCAAATACAGAGAGTTCTAGACCAGCCCCATCCCAGGCACACCCCTCACCACATTCGGCAGCAAATACAGAGAGTTCTAGACCAGCTCCATCCCAGGCACACCCCTCACCTCCTTCGGCAGCAACTACAGAGAGTTCTAGACAAGCCCAATCACGGGCACACATCCCTCACCACCTTCGGCAGCAACTACAGAGAGTTCTAGACCAGCCCAATGACGGGTACGCACCTCGCCACCTTTTGCAGCAAATACAGAGAGTTCTACACAAGCCCAATCATGGGCACACATCACTCACCACCTTCGGCAGCAAATACAGAGAGTCCTAGACCAGCCCCATCCCAGGCACATATCTCACCACCTTCACCAACAAATACAGAGTCCTAAACCAGCCCCGTCCCAGACACACCCCTCACCACTGTCAGCAGCAAATACAGAGAGTCCTGGACAAGCCCAATCACGGGCACATCTCTCCCCACCTTCGGCAGCAAATACAGAGAGTCCTAGACCAGCCCCATCCCAGGCACATATCTCACCACCTTCACCAACAAATACAGAGCCCTAAACCAGCCCCATCCCAGGCACACCCCTCACCTCCTTCGGCAGCAAATACAGAGAGTCCTAGACCAGCCCCATCCCAGGCACACCCCTCACCACCTTCGGCAGCAAATACATAGAGTTCTAGACCAGCCCCATCCCAGGCACACCCCTCACCACCTTTGGCAGCAAATACAGAGAGTTCTAGACTAGCCCAATGACGGGCACACTTCTCACCATCCTCAGCAGCAAATACAGAGAGTTCTGGACAAGCCCAACCATGGGCACACCTCTCACCACCTTCGGTCGCAAATAGAGAGTGTTCTAGACCAGCCCCATCCCAGGCACACCTCTGCTGACCTTCGGCAGCAAATACAGAGAGTTCTGGACAATCCCCATCCCAGGCACACCTCTCACCACCTTCGGTCGCAAATAGAGAGTGTTCTAGACCAGCCCCATCCCAGGCACACCTCTGCTGACCTTCGGCAGCAAATACAGGGAGTTCTAGACTAGCCCAATCACGGGCACACCTCTCACCATCCTCAGCAGCAAATACAGAGCGTTCTAGACTAGCCTAATCACGGGCACACCTCTCACCATAGCAGTAAATACAGAGAGTTCTAGACCAGCCCAATCACAGTTACACATCCCTCACCACCTTCAGCAGCAAATACAGAGTCCTAGACTAGCTCCATCCCAGGCACATCAGTCACCTCCTTCGGCAGCAAATACAGAGAGTCCTAGACCAGCCCAATCACGGGCACACCTCTCACCATCCTCAGCAGCAAATACAGAGAGTTCTAGTCCAGCCCCATCCCAAGCACACCCCTCACCACCTTCGGCAGCATATAGAGAGAGTTCTAGACAATCCCCATCCCAGGCACACCTCTCACCACCTTCGGTCGCAAATAGAGAGTGTTCTAGACCAGCCCCATCCCAGGCACACCTCTTGCCCACCTTCGGCAGCAAATACAGAGCGTTCTGGACAATCCCCATCCCAGGCACACCTCTCACCACCTTCGGTCGCAAATAGAGAGTGTTCTAGACCAGCCCCATCCCAGGCACACCTCTGCTGACCTTCGGCAGCAAATACAGAGAGTTCTGGACAATCCCCATCCCAGGCACACCTCTCACCACCTTCGGTCGCAAATAGAGAGTGTTCTAGACCAGCCCCATCCCAGGCACACCTCTGCTGACCTTCGGCAGCAAATACAGGGAGTTCTAGACTAGCCCAATCACGGGCACACCTCTCACCATCCTCAGCAGCAAATACAGAGCGTTGTAGACTAGCCTAATCACGGGCACACCTCTCACCATAGCAGTAAATACAGAGGGTTCTAGACCAGCCCAATCACAGGTACACATCCCTCACCACCTTCAGCAGCAAATACAGAGTCCTAGACTAGCTCCATCCCAGGCACATCAGTCACCTCCTTCGGCAGCAAATACAGAGAGTCCTAGACCAGCCCAATCACGGGCACACCTCTCACCATCCTCAGCAGCAAATACAGAGAGTTCTAGTCCAGCCCCATCCCAAGCACACCCCTCACCACCTTCGGCAGCATATAGAGAGAGTTCTAGACAATCCCCATCCCAGGCACACCTCTGCTGACCTTCGGCAGCAAATACAGGGAGTTCTAGACTAGCCCAATGACGGGCACACCTCTCACCACCTTCGGCAGCAAATACAGGGAGTTCTAGACTAGCCCAATCACGGGCACACCTCTCACCATCCTCAGCAGCAAATACAGAGCGTTCTAGACTAGCCTAATCACGGGCACACCTCTCACCATAGCAGTAAATACAGAGAGTTCTAGACCAGCCCAATCACAGGTACACATCCCTCACCACCTTCAGCAGCAAATACAGAGTCCTAGACTAGCTCCATCCCAGGCACATCCCTCACCTCCTTCGGCAGCAAATACAGAGAGTCCTAGACCAGCCCCATCCCAGGCACACCTCTGCTCACCTTCGGCAGCAAATACAGGGAGTTCTAGACTAGCCCAATGACGGGCACACCTCTCACCATACTCAGCAGCAAATACAGAGAGTCCTTGTTCATCCCAAACACGGGCACACCCCTCACCTCCCTCGGCAGCAAATACAGAGAGTTCTAGACAAGCCCAAACACGGGCACATCCCTCACCACCTTCGGCAGCAAATACAGAGAGTTCTAGACCAGCCCCGTCCCAGGCACACCCCTCACCTCCTTCGGCAGCAAATACATAGAGTTCTAGACAAGCCCAATCACGGGCACACCCCTCACCTCCTTCGGCAGCAAATACATAGAGTTCTAGACAAGCCCAAACACGGGCACATCCCTCACCACCTTCGGCAGCAAATACAGTGATTTCTAGACCAGCCCCATCCCAGGCACACCCCTCACCACATTCGGCAGCAAATACAGAGAGTTCTAGACTAGCCCAATCACGGGCACACATCCCTCACCACCTTCGGCAGCAAATACAGAGAGTTGTAGACCAGCCCCATCCCAGGCACACCCCTCACCACCTTCGGCAGCAAATACAGAGAGTTGTAGACCAGCCCCATCCCAGGCACAACCCTCACCTCCTTCGGCAGTAAATACAGAGAGTCCTAGACCAGCCCCATCCCAGGCACACCCCTCACCACCTTCTGCAGGAAATACAGAGAGTTCTACAGCAACCCCATCACAGGCACACCGCTCACCTCCTTCTGCAGCAAATACAGAGAGTTCTAGACCAGCCCCATCACAGGCACACCCCTCACCTCCTTCTGCAGCAAATACAGAGAGTTCTAGACCAGCCCCATCACAGGCACACCCCTCACCTCCTTCTGCAGCAAATACAGAGAGTTCTAGACCAGCCCCATCACAGGCACACCCCTCACCTCCTTCTGCAGTAAATACAGAGAGTTCTAGACCAGTCCCATCCCAGGCACACCCCTCACCTCCTTCTGCAGCAAATACAGAGAGTTCTAGACCAGCCCCATCCCAGGCACACCCCTCACCTCCTTCTGCAGGAAATACAGAGAGTTCTAGAAAAAAAACCCTGCGGCGCCACTTTCACCTTAGTCAGCTGAAGAAGTTCAGCTCAAGTCCCCAAATCTTCAGGACTTTCTCCAAAGGCACAATCAAGAGCATCATGACTGGCTGTACCATTGCTTGCTGAGCGAACTTTATTACCTTCAATCACAGGGCACTGCAGAGGGTGGTGCGCACAGCCCAGCACATCTGTGGATGTGAACTGTCCTCTATTCAGGATATTTACAGCAGCAGGTGCGTAAAAAGGGCCAGGAGGATCATCAGGGACTCCAGCCACGCCAACCACCAAATGTTTCATCTGGTACAGTTTGGCAAACAGTACTGCAGCATTAAGGCCAGGACCAACAGGCTCCGGGACAGCTTCTTTCACCAGGCAATCAGATTTATCAATACACATTGATGAGACAGCATATCCAACTGTACACTGATCCGACTGCACATCTGCCTGTACACTGATCTGACTGTATATACATGTATTCAAAACAATTATGTATACAACCTTGGTGTTTGGGCAATATCCTCCCACATTTCCCTTCCCTATTGCTTGTACATAGCGACAGAGCTGCAATGTAAAGAATTTTGCTCCCATAGATGTAAGAAATAAAATATATCTTAACTTTAAATAATATTAACATATAATAAAAATATTCTGTAAATGTAGATGTTGACATAAAGCGCATATATGACACATGATTAAATATTACTGGCACTGTCATAAATGACGTGAGCAGAGCAGTAACAGGGTGCTCAGAGGCCTCACAGCCTGGGGGAAGAAGCTGTTTCCCACCCTGACAGGCCTGGTTTTTGTACTGTGTTGCATCTGCCTGACAGTAGGAGATTTTCTCAACCATCCTCATAATCTGCTGCAGGGTCTTGTGGTCAGCTGCCTTGTAATTCCCCTACCAGACACTGATATAGCTGGTGAGGACACTCTCGATGGTGCTCTGGTAGAATGGGGACTGGGGGCTTCGCTTGCCTGAATCTCAGGAACTGGAGGCACTGCTGTGCTTTCTTCACCAAAGAGGTGGTGGAGAGGAAGCAGGTGAGATTATTTGTGAAGGGCAAGTCAAGAAGCTTGGTGCTCCTGGCTCTCTCCACGGAGGAGCCACTGGTGTGCAGTAGGGAATAGTCAGCCTGCACCTTCCTAAAGTCCATAATCATCTCTTTAGTCTTGTCCACATTGAGACTCCTCAATTTGTTGTGTTCACACCAGTCCACCAACAGCTCTGTATGTTGATTCATCATTGTGACTGATGAGGCCAATCACTGTTGTGTCATTGATGTGGTTAAAGCTGGGTCTAGCTGTATGTCAGTAGAGTAAACAGCAGTGGTCTGGGGGCGGCATTGTTACTCACCATGGTGGAGTTAGAGATCTCGTTTGATAGCGCAGAGTGTCTGAAGTCTCTCTATCAAGATCCACTTACAGAGGGTAGAGGGGAATGTTGAGACCTAACTAGGACAGTTTACCCACTAGCATCTGACAAATAATCATATTGAATGCCATCCTGAAGTCAACAAACAGCATTCTCCAGGACTGAGTAGAGGGCAGAGGCTATTGCACCATCAGGCGACTGATTTAGGTGATTTGCAAACTGAAAGGAGCTCAGTGTACAGGTTTCCCCCGCTATTCAAAGGTAGAGCATTCCTATGAAATGGTTCGTAAGCCAGAATGTCGTAAAGTGAAGGAGCAATTACCATTTATTTATATGGGAAATATTTGTGAGCATTCACAGACCCAAAAAATAACCTACCAAATCATGCCAAATAACACATAAAACCTAAAATAACAGTTATTGCAGCACTGTCCACCGCAACAAAATCTCACGCAAGCGCTCTCAGCAAAAAACACACGGTGCAAGTACTCCTGGCAGAATCGCTCTTTCCATTAACCTTTAAGCTATGAAGCTGCCAAATCATACCAAATAACACACAGCCTATATAAAGTAGAAATAATGTACGCCCAGTGTAGTTTCACTTACCGGAATCGGGAAGACAGTGAGCACACTGATGATGGTGCGTTAGGCTGAGTCGTCGGAGGTTGGGGTGGTGGGAGATAGAGGAGACTGGGGTGTCATCATTGTCTGTTTCCATCAGGGCAGACAGGTCACCTTTTTCTATGTCTGCCTGCCTCAATGTCGAAGGTCAAGGTTCGTCGTCTGCTGTGGCTGATGTGGAAGGCTTGAAAATTGACAGTATGCTTGACTGCTTAGCCTCGTGCATTTTTCTATCATACACTTCTTTGTAAGCACTCAGACCATCCTGCAAACCTGCCCTAAACCTACGTACCCTTTCAAAATTAAAGTCGTACTTTTCTGCAAACATTGCAGCGTGTCAATGACAGCGAAAATCTCACGCAATTGCTTCACGTTCAGTTCCTGGACGTCTTCACTTTTGGGCCGTTTGCTACTGCGTTTGGTTTCAATTGTTATCCTTTCCTCTTCATCTGTCAGTTCTTGGTCTTGGGATGCCAAAACCTCTTCAACATCATCTTCATCAACTTCCACAAACCCTTAGCCAAACTCACTATGTCCTTACTTCGTTCACCACGATCGAAACGCTTTATTATGTCTAGTTTTACACTAAGTGTAACACCCTTCTGCACTCTTTCAGGCTTTTCCGATACCTGAGAACTCATCTTGCTAACAGATGCACAAAATAAATCAACATAAAGCACAGATGCTCACAGGCACATGGTTAAGCAATGGCTGCTGGAATGCAGTTCCGGGGAGGAGCTCAGCTACTCAGCGTAACAGTGAAAACACCTTCTGTTAGCGAAAACAGGTAACTAATGTAGGTCTTTCATAACAGCGAGTTGACATAAAGCGAACATTTGAAAAACGGGGGCCACCTGTAGTGTGAAGGAAGGTTTTAATGCAGTTCACGCAAGCTGCTCAAACCACTTCATTATTACTGGGGTCAGTACTACTGGGTGGTAGTTGTTAGGGCAGGTTACCGTCACTGGGATGATGATAGTGACCTGGAAGCCTGCTGAGGTGGTGCACTGTTTCAGAGAGATGTTACAGATGTCTGTGAGAACATCTGCAAGCTGGGCCACACAGTCTCTCAGCACCTGAGCAGGTGTGCTGTCAGGCCCCACAGCTTCATGTGGGTTGACCAAGACATCGGCTGTGGCCAGACAGTGTGCCTGCTCCTCAGGGGAGGGGGGCTATCTTCGCCTGTACAGTCAGCCCTCCTTATCCGCAAGAGATTGGTTCCGGGACCCCTCGTGGATACCAAAAAAACACGGATGCTCAAGTCCCTTATTCAACCTGTCTCAATGCGGTGGACCTTGGGACCCAGCGGAACCGCAGACCTTATTTAACCTGTCTCAGTGTGGTGGACCTTGGGACCCAGCAGAACCCCAGACCTTATTTAACCTGTCTCAGTGTGGTGGACATTAGGACCCAGCGGAACCCCAGACCTTATTTAACCTGTCTCAATGTGGTGGACCTTGGGACCCAGCGGAACCGCAGACCTTATTTAACCTGTCTCAGTGTGGTGGACCTTGGGACCCAGCAGAACCCCAGACCTTATTTAACCTGTCTCAGTGTGGTGGACATTAGGACCCAGCGGAACCCCAGACCTTATTTAACCTGTCTCAGTGCGGTGGACATTAGGACCCAGCGTAGCTCTGAATCCGCAGTGTTACTGTTCATGAAAATAATCACGATCACGATTGAAAATAAAGTGGAAATAATAAAGCGATAGGAAAGAGGTGAAATGCCATCGGTCATTGGAAAAGCGTTGGGCTTCGTCAGTCAACGATCGGAACAATTTTAAAGGATAAAGTGAGAAAGGCTCTGCCCCGATGAAAGCTACAATTATTACTAAGCAACGCAGTGGTTTAATTATTGTGTTTTGGGTTTTTGATCCTCCACATCAACCCGGCACGGTGGAGAGCGCACTTGGGGGCAGTCTGTCACTGGATCGAACTCCGGAGCTTCCCGAGCCCGGCACTGAAACATATGTTCTTAAATGTTTTATATGCATAGAAAGTTAAAATATATACTATCTACTAAGACAAACGTTTGACTAACTGATACTAAATAATACCGGATGTACCTATTCCGACTTATATAGTAAGAGAACTTCTGATTTTTTTTCAATCCCGATCCACGGTAACCTACACACATCCTCCTGTCTACTTTAGATCATCTCTAGAGTACTTATAATACCTAATACAATGTAAATGCTATGTAAACTGGTTGTTATACTGCATTGTTTAGGGTAGTGGTCACCAACCCATCGATCTGAGACTTTCCCAGTAGATCCCGAAAAAAACAAACAACACACAAATACAGTTGAGAGATTGTTTCCGGGTTGCAGGGTTTTAGTTCCGTTCTTTCTGCCCAGTGCGCATGCGTGTAGCTCCCCCCCACCGCACTACACAGTGTACTTCAGTGGTCCCCAACCACCGGGCCATGAGGAAACAAAAGGAGTCAGCTGCACCTTTCCTCATTCCCTGTTGAACCTACACAAGGTCATCAGTCGCCTAAACGCAATGATACCCTCGCGCCAGGGATCACTGGTTGGTCTCGGGAAACTCACGTGGCCTCACGTGGCCGGCGGGAAGTCCCGTTGCTACTGGCCTGGAGCACGGACAGATGGGCGCCGCCTCTAAACCTGTTTACCACACCGAATGTTCGTGGGGAACCCGGTGCTCAAATATTCGCAAACAACCTAATTCAGGTTCAGGGTTCCGTAAGTATCAGAGCAGCTGCCTCGCTGTGATCTACTGAAACAAACTTTTTGTGGCCGATAGATCCTATAAGGGATCCTAACGCGACCGCCGTGGCCCCGGTCCAGGGACCTCCGGCCCTGACCTCGACCTCTCACCCCACTCACGACCAGCCGCACCTGGCCAAGGGGTCTGGCAGCAGGTGGGTGGAGGCTGGAGTTTGGGCCTGGAGGCTGTCTAATGAGGCCATGAACCCCTCAGACCTGCTTTGGTACCTTGAGTCCAAGCACCCCGCACTTAAAGACAAACCTGTTGAGTTTTGTGAGCAAAAAAAACGTGAGCAAGCGGGACAGAAGCTAAGCGCCAAGATCTGCAAAAACTAAACTGCAGAATAGACTGGACATAAGGAATCTGCTTCGAGTATCGCTGTATTCCGGTTGTGTTTAACACTCACACCCCTGTCGGCTTGTCCACAAGAATATTGTCAATATTAAACCAGTCCACGGTGCAAGAAAGGGGGAGTACCCCTGGTGTTCATACGTTATTTCTACTTCCGGGTTGTGGGGTTTTACTTCCGGTCTCTTCTGCCCCGGTGCACTTGCGTGTAACTAATCGATCTGGGGTCGATCTTGCCTTTCACTGAGGCCAAGGTAGGGGATCTTGGGCTTAAAAAGGTTGGTGATCACTAGATTAGGGAATAATGACAAAAAAAAGTCTGTACATGCTCTAACAACAAGTGCTGGAAGAGCACTTCTTGTTTTTCTCAATTCACGGTTGGTTGAATTTGTGCATGCGGAACTCACGGATAAGGAGGGCTGACTGTACGTTGTTCAGTGTATCAAACCGAGTAGGAGACATTCAACCTATCAAGTGAGGTGTCACTGTCACAGATATGCAGTGAGATCCCAATGCCTTGCCACATTCACTGCCCATCCCTGGTATCACAGAATGGCTGTAGATTTTATGAGTGTCCGAGCAGTGCTGCCAGGATAATCAAGGACATGACTCACCCAGCTAGCACACTTTTTGTCCCTCTTCCCTCCGGGAGAAGGTTCAGGAACTTGAAGATTCGTACGGCCACATTTGGGAACAGCTTCTTTCCAACTGTGATAAAACTGCTGAACAGATCCTGACCCGGATCTGGGCCGTACCTTCCAAATATCCGGACCTGACTTGCGCTACCTTACTTTCCCTTTTCTATTTTCTAATTATGATTTATAATTTTTTTTATCATATTTACTTCGACTTGTACTTCAGGGAGCGCGAAGCGCAGAATCAAATATCGCTGTGATGATTGTACGCTCTAGTATCAATTGTTTGGTGACAATAAAGTAAAGTAAGTAAGTAAGGTGTAGTCCCATTCCCCTCGCCACGTTCTCTGCCTGTCCCTGGTATCACAGAATGGCTGTAGATTTTCTGAGTGTAGTCCTATGGGAAGCGGCCTGGTTGAGGGAAGTCTAGTCTTTGGCTGGAGAGATTCTGGCAGTTTTGGCAGTTGGATAGTGCAATCAAGAATTGATTAGCAGTTGATTGGCAATCAAGATTTGAATAGCTCAGACTCAGCAGAAAACAGCTGATTGGGCAATCGAGGTCAGGTGACCTTGCAGCTGGCAAAGCTCAAGCAAATAAAAAGAGGGAGAGCTCCACTAGAATGGCCTGTTGGGTAGTGCCTGGTGTGAAAAGAGCTAGTCTTTGGCTTGGGAGTCTTCAGTGAGGAGGCCGAAGGAGGAAATATGACCGCTAAGCTGATTCAGTGTGCTATGTGCATGATGTGGGAGGTCAGGGACCCTGATGGTGCCCCCAGCTGCTACAGCTGTGGAAAGTGCCCTTCTGAAGGAGCATGTTGCAGCACTGAAGAAAGAACTGGATGACCTCAGGTTTATCTGTGAAAATAAGAGTTTTCTGGACAGGCCCTACAGTGAGGTTGTTACACTGAAGATACTGGAAGAGAGAAAGGGGGAGAGGATGCTTGGAGTACAGGAGACCCCAGGGGATGTACCTTTTGTAAACAGGTTCACCCTCTTGGAAGCTGTCAGGACAGAAGATACTGCCAATCTGAGAGGCGGACAGGTCTGCGAGTTGAAAATTGGTGCAGAAGCAGAGCCGAGGAGTCAGACATCAGGAAGAGCCATGGTAGTAGGGGACTCCATAGTAAGAGGTATGGAAAGGGGTTTCTGTAGCAACAGGTGAGAATTAAGGATGATGTGTTGACTCCCTGGTACTAGGATCCAGGACATCACAGACTAATTGCAGGGAATCCTCAAGGGTGAAGGTGAACAGCCGGAAGTGGTAGTGCATGTTGGCACAAATGACATCGGGAAGAAGAGGAAGGACATTCTGCAGCGGGACTTCAGAGAACTCAGAAGGCGGCTGAAAAGCAGGACTTCCAGGGTGGTTATCTCTGGTTTGCTTCCAGTTTCTCGTGCTGGAGAGGGCAGGAACAGGGAGATAATGGATCTGAATGTGTGGCTGAGGAACTGGTGCAGGAAGCAAGGATTTACATTCTTGGACCACTGGGATCTGTTTTGGGGTAGGGATGAATTATACAAAAGGGACGGGTTGCATTTAATAGGCGGGGGACAGCATTCTGGCAGACAGGTTTGCCACTGCAACACGGATGTGTTTAAACTAAGTAGTGGGGGAGAGGGAATGAACTGGAAATATAAGGATGGAGTTAAAGGGAAAGAGAAAATAAGTTAAACAGGACAACAGAATCAATGGAGTAGAAAGATCAAGAAAATTTCATACAGTATGGCCAAGTGAAATAGGAATTGATATGAAAGGAGAGGGGAGTAATGAATTAAAAGTATATGAATGCACAAAGTATAAGGAATAAAGTAGATGAGCTTGAGGCTCAGTTGGAAATTGGCAAGTATGATGTTGTGGGAATAACAGACATGGCTTCAAAGTGGACAGGGCCTGGGAAATGAATATTCAAAGATATACATCTTATCAAAAGGACAGACTGACTGGCAGAGGGACTGTGGTGGCTCTGTTGGTGAGGAATGATATTCAGTCCCTTGCGAGGGGGGACATAGAGTCAGTATGGATAGAACTGAGAAATTCTAAGGGTAGAAAGACCCTAATGGGAGTTATCTACAGGCCCCCAAACAGCAGCCTGGATGTAGGGTGTAAGTTGAATGAAGAGTTAAAATTGGCATGTCGCAAAGGTAATGATACAGTTGTCATGGGGGATTTCAACATGCAGGTAGACTGGGAGAATCAGAATGGTACTGGACCCCAAGAAAGGGAGTTTGTGGAGTGCCTCCAAGATGGATTCTTAGAACAGCTGGTACTGGAGCCTACCAGAGAGAAGGCAATTCTAGATTTAGTGTTGTGCAATGAACCGGATTTGATCAGGGACCTTGAGGTAAAGGAACCATTAGGTGGTAGTGACCATAATATGATGTGTTTTAACCTACAATTTGAGAAGGGAAAATCGTATGTGTCAGTATTACAGTTGAACAAAGGGAACTATGGAGCTATGAGGGAGGAGCTGGCCAAAGTTCAATAGAACAATACCCTAGCAGGGAAGACAGTGGAAAAACGATGGCAGGTATTTCTGGGAATAATGCAGAAGGTGCAGGATCGGTTCATTCCATAGAGGAAGAAAGATCCTAAGGGGAGTAAGGGGTGGCCGTGGCTGATGAGGGAAGTAAAGGGCAGTATAAAAATAGAAGTATAACTTAGCAAAGATGAGCAGGAAACCGGAGGACTGGGAAGCTCTTAAAGAGCAACAGAAGATAACAAAAAGGCAATACGCCAAGAAAAATGAGGTACGAAGGTAAACTAGCCAAGAATATAAAGGAGGATAGTAAAAGCTGCTTTAGGTATGTGAATAGCAAAAAAAAATAGTTAAGACCAAAATTGGGCCATTGAAGACAAAAATGGGTGAATTTATTATGGGGAACAAGGAAATGCCAAACGAGTTGAACAGGTACTTTGGATCTGTCTTCACAAGGGAAGACACAATCTCCCAGATCTAATAGTGGCCAAAGGAACTAGGATAAAGGATGAACTGAAGGAAATTTATATTAGGCAAGAAACAGTGTTGGATAGACTGAGTCTGAAGGCTGATAAGTCCCCAGGACCTGATGGTCTGCATCCCAGGGTACTTAAAGAGGTGGCTCTAGAAATCGTGGACACATTGGTAATCATTTTCCAATGTTCTATAGATTCAGGAACAGTTCCTGCTGATTGGAGGGTGGCTAATGTTGCCCTACTTTTCAAGAAAGGAGGGAGAGAGAAAACGGGGAATTAGCCTGATGTCAGCGGTGGGAAAGATGCTGGAATCAATTATAAAAAAGGAAATTACAACACATTTGGTTAGCAGTAGAAGGATCAGTCCAAGTCAGCATAGATTTATGAGGGGAAAATCATGCTTGACTAATCTTGAGTTTTTTGAGGATGTAACTGTGAAAATGGACAAGGGAGAGCCAGTGGATGTAGTGTACCTGGACTTACAGAAAGCTTTTGATAAAGTCCCACATAGGAGATTAGTGGGCAAAATTAGGGCACATGGTATTGGGGGCAGAGTACTGACATGGATTGAAAATAGGCTGGCTGACAGGAAACAAAGAATAGTGATTAATGGGTCCCTTTTGGAATGGCAGGCTGTGACCAATGGGGTACCGCAAGGTTCGGTGCTGGGACTGCAGCTGTTTACAATATACATTAATGATTTAGATTAAGGGATTAAAAGTAACATTGGCAAATTTGCCAATGGCAAAGCTGGGTGGCAGTGTGAAATGTCAGGAGGATGTTATAAGTATGCAGGGTGACTTGGACAGGTTGGGTGAGTGGGCAAGTGTATGGCAGATGCAGTTTAATGTGGATAAATGTGAGGTTAACCACTTTGGTGGCAAGAACAGGAAGGCAGATTACTATCTAAATGGAGTCAAGTTAGGAAAAGGGGAAGTACAATGAGATCTAGGTGTTGTACATCAGTCAACAGGCATGCAGGACATTCTTGCTATTGAGGGAGTGCAGCATAGGTTCACAAGGTTAATTCCCAGAATGGCAGGACTGTCGTATGTTGAAAGATTGGAGTGACTGGGCTTGTATACTGGAATTTAGAAGGATGACAGGGGATCTGATTGAAACATAAGATTATTAAGGGATTGGACAGGCTGGAAGCATGTTCCCTCTGATGGGTGAGTCCAGAAATAGAGGCCACAGTTTAAGAATAAGGGGTAGGCCATTTAGAACAGATGTGGAAAAACTTTTTCACCCAGGGATTGGTGCATATGTGGAATGCTCTGCCCCAGAAGGCAGTGGAGGCCAAGTCTCTGGATGCATTCAAGAGAGTTAAATAGAGCTTTTATAGATAGCAGGGTCAAGGGATATGGGGAGAGGGCAGGAACAGGGTACAGGGTACTGATTGTGTATGATCAGCCATGATCACTGTGAAAGGCGGTGCTGGCTAGAAGGGCCAAATGGCCTACTCCTGCACCAACTGTCTATTGAAAGCACAGCTCTTGCTGACCTGAAGGCAGCATCCTGTTGACTCAGCAGTGCCCAGATGGTGATGACAGTGAAACCCTAGATGAACTTTGCCATGTAGCATGTCACGGAACCTGCACACTCAAAGTTTTTATGATGATCACAGGCAGCCGCCTCCCTCAACATATTCCAGTCCGTGCTTTTTAAATCAGTCCTGCAATGCTAAAGTTGCTCCTCCTGACCGGACCAGAGTCTGGTTCCCCTGTGAACTGGTTTGACTTGTTTTAGCAGTAGCTTCTATGCAGGAATTAGCATAACAGATTAGTGATGGAGGGGGTGGTGGTGTCAGTCTTGTAAACCAGGTCTATTGTATTCCCTCCTCTGGTAACCAAGTGCACAGATACCAGTGCATATGACAATAAGCTTGACTTTGACAAAGCACCCACCCTGGGTATGGCACACCAACTACATCCGTACTCCGCAATGTCCTGGAGACTGCTGGAAACCAAACACTTTCACTTCCATTTTTACCACTGCCATCTTTACATTTGCTTGTTGCTTAAATTTCATATAAAATGTTGACAGGGTTTTAATTTACATTGTTATTCCAGTAACACAGACAAGAAGCTGTGTGGTTTAAATGTCTTACCTGTAATTGTAATGAGGCTTTAGTCTGTTTAAAATAAATGTTGCACTGCTCTGTTATCCCTGCACCGAGACTGACACATATACCTGTCCACTGCGTTCAGAGTTAGGAACAAGAATTATTCACTGCAAAAATGGAACATGACATCACTAACCTGCTGCTCCAGCCTGGCCAGAAGTTCTTTCTCTTGCTGTACCTTCAAGATTCTTTCCTCCTCTGCTCTTCTTTGGCATTCCAACTCCTGCTGTCTTCGTTCTTCTGCAAGCCTGCATGCCTCTTCTTCACAACGTGCCTTCTCTTCAGCCTCTATTCTCTTCAACTCTTCCTTCATTTTCCTTTAACAAACACCAAACGTAATTGATTTTTCCTATATCCGAGGATGGACAATAACCCATACATCCATCACCCCAGAGCCAAGTGAGTTAGGCAACACATGCAAAATGCTGGAGGAACTCAGCAGGTCAGGCAGCATCTGTGGAAAGGAACAGTCAGCATTTAGGGCCTAGGGCAAGGCTAGGGTAAATACCTACTGACAACATCATCCAAAAACCACCATTTGCTTGCAACACTTGGGCTCCCACACTCTACCACACACCCCTTAACTCCTCCACTGCAACAAACTTTCTCAGATTCAGATTCATTTCCAGTCTCTTCTGAGCAGCTCATGGAGTAAGATGCTGGTTGACTCTTCTCTATCCTTTTACAATCTAATTTCCACTGCTACTTCTGTTTAAACTTGGAAGATTCATCACTTTTAGTGTAGGATCTACAATCTAATTATGATGGCTGGAACCCAAACTGGAAAGAAATTAAGACGTGGCAAAATTGTTTCTAAAACTGAACAAGCCGAATTCACATTGGAGGTAGAGGAATCCTATACTCCTGAAAAAACGTTCTTATTGATGCAAGATACTAATACCAACATTCTAAAATTGATAAACTGATGAATGCTAATCAAAAGCTTGAAAAAACTGTATCTACCATCCAGGAATCTCTGAAGAATTTGGAATCTCAATATCAAATACTTAAAATCGACACTAATAAAATTGGAAGACAACAGGAGACAATACAGCAAGTGATTAAAGAGCAGGAATTTAAGTTGTCTACCATGGAAAAGAGAATTGCTGAGGTTTCATTGGAATTATCAAGAAGAAAATGATCAATCTGGAAAGTAGAAGCCGAAGGATGAATTTACGTAAACTAGGTTTGCCTGAAAATATGGAAACCAGTGAGCCATTAGTGTTTTTTACGAGTATGTTATACTCACTTTTTAGTGAGATACTTGAAACCTCTCTGTTAATAGACAGAGCTTACCGAATCCCCCACAACAAGCCACGGTTGAGATGAAACCACGGGCGGTGATTCTGTCCCTACATTATTTTGCTACTGAAGAAGCAATTCTTCAGGATGCCAGGAAGTGGGGGAAGTTAACTTACAACGGTGTGGACTTTCGTATAGTTGAAGATTTTGCTCCTGAAGATTATGCAGAAAGAATTAAATATCTGGAAGTGAAGGCAGAATTGTATAAGAAAAATTATTGTCCATCTTTGCGTTTCCCTGCCTGTTTGATCATTTTTCCGCTAAACGCTCGATTCTCCTGAGGAGGCGTGGAAGTTTCTTAACGAGTTTGTCAGTCGCATAAGCAATTCTTATACTGCCGCTTTGCAAGCAACTTCAACATTTAATCCTTTGCTGACAATTGTGTGTAGTTGAACCGTTTAAAGTTTAATCTATGTTTGTACAGCCATCGCTTTGATTCTTGTATTTTTTCTTTTTTTTTCTTTTTGTAAGATTTGCATGAATTTAACATAAGTCACAATATATTATTTGTTTGAATCTATTCTTTTCTGGATATAATCAATTTTTACTAAATGAATTCAAGTTAGCCACTGTTGATTACGTGTTAACATTCATTAGACATAATATTAAATTCAATCTCTAGCTGAGAGTCGTTTTCAGCTGAATAGTTGGAAGTTCAATTTACGTTTTTTGTTGGTCCAGACATATTCTGGCAGTTTTAATTTTTTTTCTTCTGCTTTCTTTTAGGATATGTAAGAGTTTATTATTATTTGTATCATAATACTTGGTTAGATTTTTCTTTTTTGAATATAAGATCAATGGTTATTAAACGAATCTAAGATGGCCACTGTTAAATATGTTTTATCTTCTGTTAGACATAATATTATAATACTTGGAATGTTTCTATTTTTTTACCTATCTGATGTGTCTTGAGTCAGTGGTGTTAGTATATAACTTTTTTTTAAAAAAAGAGCCTGCCTTTTAGAGACATAGGGTTTAGGGTGGGTAGTTTAGCATGCTCTCTGGCTAATGAATGTTTTTTTTTCTGGCTTTGGGGGGGAGGGGTGGGGTTATTAGTTTAGGTTTTTTTTCGATTGGGCAGTCCTGAGAGGTTTTCTTGTCAATCATGTTTTTTTTCTTTCTGATTGAATCCATTCTGTTCCTCCCTATGGGTTTGGTTTGTTTTGGCGCACTAATTCATTTTATAAATCCCTAAATTAAAATCTCAGTACAGATGTTAATAAAAGTAATATAATCTCCTGGAACATGACCAGCATGAATCAACCTATTAAACATAGAAAGGTCTTTAAGAAACTGAGAACATTTTAAGCCGATATTATTTTTGCGCAAAACACCCATATCCGTAGGGAAGATGAAATTGTTTTTTTAAATTTTAGAAGGGTTCTCAGTTTCACTCTTCATCATTATCTAAAAATAGAGGGGTGTCTATTTTTATTAATTTTAAAGTCTCTTTTGTACATCTTAATACTGTTACTGATTCAAGTGGAAGATACTTGATTGTTACCGATTTGTTATGTGGTCAAAAGGTGGCATTAGTATGTGTGTACACACCTAATGTCCTGAATTTTTTTAAGAGGCTATTTTCTGCATTGCCGAATTTAAATGAATATAAGTTGATTATGGCCGGGAATTTTAATTGCTGTCTCAATCCTTTGATTGACAGGTCATCAACCAATCCATACCTTCCTAATAAGGCTGCATCCTGCATTAACTCCTTTTTACTAGAATACAGAGTGTTAGACATTTGGAGATTTCTTCATCCTAATGATAAAGATTTTTCTTTTTTCCCCACATGTACATCATAAATATTCAAGAATTGATTACTTTCTGTTAGATACGCGATTGGTATCCTTTGTTGCTGATTGTGCGTATGACGTTATTGTGCTGTCGGATCACGTACCCATTAGACTCACACTGAAGCTGTCTGATAACACATGGAATGTAGCTCAGTGATTTAATGCTGTATTGCTCCATGACTCAACATTTTTAAGTTTTATAAAAGAGCAAATCTCTTTATTTTTTTGAATTAGATGCAACTGAGGGTATGTCAAATTTGGTTATTTGAGATGCGATGAAATCTTTTCTTAAGGGACATATAATTTCATAGCAGCTTTAAGAAGGAAAATTAAAGCAGAGCTTCTGGTGTTTACTAACAGGATTAAAGAAATAGATAAAGTTTATTCAGTATCACCTACTTAAGATTTATATAAGGAAAGGGTGAAACTTCAAACGCAGCATGACTTGCTACTGATTTATTCCATTGAGCAGCAACTTTTGAAATCAAAAAGTCATATATATATAAGATAAATCAGGTAAACTGTTAGCTGCTCAACTCAAAGCAACTACAGCTAGAAGACAGATTTTGAAAGTGTGAAGATCTGACAGAACTGAAACATCCGATTCTCAGGAAATTAATAAGGTTTTTTTGGACTTTTACTTTAATCTTTATAAATCTGATTTTCCTGACAACGCTAATTCTATGAATGAATTTCTGTAAAGATCGAATATACCTCAAATTTCTACCCAAGATATGAATACTTTAGAAGCATCCATTAATCCAGAGGAAATAGTAAGATATCTTATATATGAAAATAGTATATCTTCTTTTCAATCAGGTAAAGCTCCAGGACCGGATGGATTCACTGTAGAATTTTTTAAGACGCTTACGCATAGTCACAGCTCATTTATGCCAAATTTTCACTGAATCTTTATCTTCTGGGACCTTCCCAAAAACTTTTTATGAGCCATCAATTTCACTAATTCCTAAAAATTGAAAAGATTTATTTGAATGTGCCTCTTATTGACCAATTTCTTTATTAAATGTTGATTCTAAAATTCTTCCTAAGATTTTGGCTAATGGGCTTGAGAATGATTTACCTAAGGTTATTTCTAAGGATCAAACTGGATTTATTAAGAATAGATATTCATATTTTAATATTTAGAGGTTACTGAATATTATCCATTTCTCTCCATCTAAAGAATTTGAATGTGTTGTTTC
Organism: Hypanus sabinus; assembly: GCF_030144855.1. Taxonomy (NCBI): domain Eukaryota; kingdom Metazoa; phylum Chordata; class Chondrichthyes; order Myliobatiformes; family Dasyatidae; genus Hypanus; species Hypanus sabinus. Next base: position 99,074,137 of record NC_082709.1, read on the forward strand.
TCTTGATGCAGAGAAAACCTTTGATAGGGTAGAGTGGCCCTATTTATTTCAGGTTTTAGTAAGATTTAATTTTGGTCCATGCTTTATTTCTTGAATTAAATTGATTTATCAAGCCCCTTTGGTGGCAGTTATAACTAATAATCAAAAATCTTATTTTAGGTTATATAGAGGTACCTGGCAGGGTTGCCCTCTTAGCCCGTTGTTATTCAACCTGGCTCTAGAACCTCTTACTATTGCTCTTCGGGACTCCAATGAGGTTTTAGGTATTAAGAGAGGTGATAAAGTGCATAAGGTTTCATTGTATGCAGATGACTTGCTAGTTTATATTTCAGATCCTAAGAAATCCATTCCTGCTTTGTTATCTATTTTTTTCTGAATTTAGTAGTTTTTCTGGCTATAAATTAAATTTGCATAAAAGTGAGTTATTTCCTATTAATAATTATTTTGATCAATATGACCAACTTCCTTTTAGTATTGCTAAAAATAACTTCACTTATCTCAGAATTAAAATTACCAAAAATTTTAATGTCCTGTATAAATATAACTTTCTTCCATTAATTGAGTATATGCAGCAAGTAATATCTAAATGGTCTCCTATGACATTATCATTAATTGGCTGTATTAATGCTATCAAAATGATAGTGTTACTGAAGTTTTTATATATATATACACACACACACACACATACAGTTCAAGCAATCTCCTCTTTTGTTCCTAAACTGTTTTTTGATAGAATTGACTCTAAAAATTTTTATCTTTTATTTGGAATAATAAAATTCCTAGATTGAGTAAACCTTTATTGCAGAAATTTAAAAAGTTTGGTGGTATTGGCTTTGCCAAATTTTAGATTGTATTATTGGACAATTAATATTCGTTGTATTTCTTTTTGGATTCATTTTTCAGACATACATGATTGTCCCTTATGGGTGGATTTGGAGAAAAACTCGGTGAAGGGGTATTCTTTGGCTTCTTTATTGGGTGCTCCTCTTCCTTTTTTGCTTCCTAAGAACGACAGTCGAGATTTTAATCCTATTTTTAAACATACATTAAGAATTTGGTTTCAATTTCGTAGATCCTTTGACTCTAATAATTTTGTTCTTTCTAGTAAAATCCATCTTAATTACTTTTTTAAACCTTCCATTTTTGATCAGACCCTTTCAATTTGGAAAGCCAAAGGAATAGTAACATTTTTTAGATTTGTTCATGGCTAATTGTCTGTCTTTCACTCAGTGGATAAATATGACCTACCTAATGTACACTTATTTTGATATTTGCAAATTAGAAATTTTCTACGTAATTTACTGCCAGATTTTCCCTGGCTTACTCGCCCAATATTATAGATACTCTTTTTCAGGTTAAACCATTTCAAAAAGGACTGATGGCTATAATTTGTAAATGGTTATTGAATTTGCATATGTTAACTAATGATAAAATTAAAGCTGCGTGGGTATTGGAGTTTTGTAAGTCTCTTTCAGATAATCAATGGGATAAAAAATTTTATTAGGTAAACACTTTGTCTATTTCTGCCCATCATTCCTTGATACAGTTCAAGGTAGTGCATCAGGCACATCTGTCAAAGGACAAATTATCCTGTATTTTTTCTAATATTAATCTTATTTGTGATAGGTGTAATGTTGAGGTGACTACTTAAATACATATGTTCTGATCCTGTATCAAGTTAAATAATTTTTTGAAAGAAGTCTTTAAAACTTTATCTAAGGTTCTGAGTTTGGACCTACAACCGAATTTACTTACAGCAATTTTTTGGATCATTCCATTGGAAGCAGGAGATATTCCTGCTTCCGCTCAACGGATGATAGCTTTCACAACTTTATTGGCTAGGAAAGTCATTTTTTTAAATGGAAGGATTCTAATCCACCTCCTGTTATTTATTGGTTTACCTCCATTATGTCCTGTTTAAGTTTAGAGAAAATAAGAAGTCGGACATTTGATACATCCTCTAAATCTGAGGAAATTTGGCAACCTTTTATTCAATATTTTCATATGCTCTGACTTATTCCAGTTACCTTTTTGAAGTTTTGGATTTGATCAGAAAGTTTTTCCTTGTTTTTTCTTGCTTTCACTTTCAGTTTGAGCTGCCCACTTCTTTCCTTTTCATTTTTTTTTTGTGTTTTGGGTTTTTTCCCCTGTATATTTCAATTATAAAAGTTTCTAATCTTTTTTTTCTTTTTATGGATAAGAGGAGAATCAAGTATCTTTCTCTTTACTATGTACTATTAGATTAATACTATGTTTGATCTTGATAATGTTTATTTTTCCTTTTGTTTGAACTGTTATTGATATAGATTTTGTGATAATTCTCCTCTTGTTTATAGATATATGTACTTTTTTATTTAACTAATAAAAAGATTGATAAAGAAAGATTCATTTCCTCACATGCATATTGAAACATACAGTGAACAGATGCAGCCTTAACAACCAGCACAACCTAAGAAAGTGCTGGTGGCAGCCTGCAACAACAACACAACAGCGGCAACAAAACAAAACAAAACAGGAAAACTCCCTGCCACCCACCACAGGATGAGCTGAATTATACACAGCAAGACAAAAGTTACTTCCTTTACTCCCTTCCACAGTTGTTCAAATTTATATTTGGGATATTGTATATTTTTTGCAAAGTGTGCTTACTGCCCAACTCCTGAAGTAATGATGGTGCAGCTGCTTGAAATGAGATTGAAGTTAATGATCATCATTATGTGCCATGTCATATGACATGGGCAATCACGGTCTTTTCATGACCATGATAGTTCTTGGCAAATTTTTCTACACAAGTGGTTTTCCCTTACCTTCTTCTGGGCAGTGTCTTTACAAGACGTTGTCCCCAGCCATTATCAATACTCCTCAGAGACGGTCTGTCTGGTGTCGGTGGTCTCATAACCAGGACCTGTGATATGCATGAGCTGCTCATATGACCATCCACCACCTGCTCCCATGGCTTCACGTGACTGTGATCGGGGGCTAAGCAGGAGCTACACCTTCCCCAAGGGTGTCCCACAGGCTAGCAGAGGGAAGGAGCACCTAACAACTCCTTTGGTAGAGATGAATCTCTACCCCATCAGAATCTTATTACATATAGGGAATTCCATTACTTGGAACCAAAGATGATCAAAGAACAGAGTTATTTTGTCAGCGCAGGTAATGAGAAACGTGCAGGTGCTGGTGCTTTGCTGCACCTACAACTTGTCCTTCCAGTTAATAGAGAGGTCACAGTTTCAAAGTTCAAGGTAAATTTATTATTAAAGTATGTTTGCATTTTTCAACCCTGAGATTCATCTTCCCACAGACAGCCATGGAACAAAAAAAAACACTATAGTACTCGTTCAAACAAAAAACATCAGATAACCAATAGGCAAAACCAGAACCAGTCACGCAAATTGCAAAAAAAAAATCGAATAACACATAGAATATTAAACATCAAACTGAAGAATCCTTGGAACAATCAAAGAATGTTCTGTCTGGGCCTCTGTACCTCCCTCTGCAGCTGGGTCCTTGGCTTCATCACTGAAAGACCAGTCTGTGCAGATGGGAAATAACATCTCCACCTCACTGATAATCCACACTGACACACCTCAAGGAGGGTGTTTAGCCCACTGCTATACTCTCTCTTCACCCATGATTGCATCACCAGACACAGCTTAAATGGCATCTATAAATCTGCTGACAACACAACTATTGTTTGCAGAATTTCAGATGGAAACAAGAAGGTGTCCAGGAGTGAGATAAGCTGGTCACAGCAACAACCTTGCTCTAAATGTCAGTAAGATCAAAGAATTGATTGTGGACTTCAGAAAAGATGAGGGGACACACATCTGTCCTCATAGGGGGAATCAGAAGTGGAAAGGGTGAGCAATTTCGAACTCCTGGGTGTCAGTGTCTCTGAGGATCTATCCTGGGTCTGATATATGGATGCAGCTATAAAGAAGGGATGACAGTGGTTATACTCGTTTGGAGTTTGAGAAGGTTAAGTATGTCACCAAAGACACTAGCAGATTTCTACAGATGTACCGTAAGCATTCTAAATGGCTGCATCACTGTCTGGTGTTGGGAGGGGGATGGGATGACTGCACAGGATCGAAAGAAGCTGCAGAGTTGTACAATTAGTCAGCTCCATCATGAGCTCTGTAGCATCTTCAAAGATCACTGCCTCAAACAGGCAACACAACATTACGATCAAGGATCACCATCATCTAGGGCAGGGGCGGCCAACCTTTTATATTCCATGTGTCAACTTTTTCACGCACGAATTCTATATTAACGTATTTTTACAAGAATTGAATGGGGGTACAGTGTTGTATGGCACATCTAAACTCGTGAGTGAAAAAATTGACGTACAGAATGTAAAAGGTTGGCCACCCCTGACCTAGGATATACCCTCAAACTCATGAACATTACCTCTTTTTTTTGCACTATATGTTTAACTAATACATATAATTTCACAGTTTTTATGATTATGTATTGCAATGTACTGATGCCACATAGCAACAATTTCACAAGTCATGCTGGTCAGATTAAACCTGATTCTGATTCAGTCTAGATCAGTTCAGTTCGACTTAGTGCTGTGTTTTTCATTGACTGCTGGTGGTAGAGCCAGCCCTGATCAAAATCATGCAAAGCAGCAATTAAAAAAGGAGTAACTGGAAATCTGATGCGCATTTAGCATGAACTGCAGTCCCCTAAAAATTAGTTCAATCAAGCCTTGCCCAAGACCCAAGAATTCCTCTGGCAGAGAGAGGCCCGTCAAAAGCTGGCAGACAGAGCTAAACATCTGCTCACCTTCCAGTCTCATCCTCCTTGATTTCAATCTTGTTCCGACATTTTAATTGGCAACATTGGTGAGTAATAGATCATGGATTCACCCTCCCAATGAGGCATATTCTGTTCTCAACCATGTCACATTCCCTCGGAGACAGCCAAAGCACCAGATCAAAGCCAAAGGCAGATTATCGAAGTGTAAATTACAGGCTCCAATCATACACAGATTAGCTGTAGAAGTTTAAAGGCTCCAATCACACACAGATTAGCTGTAGAAGTTTACAGGCTCCTGTCACACACGGATTGGCTGTAGAAGTTTACAGGCTCCAATCACACACAGATTAGCTGTAGAAGTTTACAGGCTCCAATCACACACAGATTAGCTGTAGAAGTTTACAGGCTCCTGTCACACACGGATTAGCTGTAGAAGTTTACAGGCTCCTGTCAGACACGGATTAGCTGTAGAAGTTTACAGGCTCCAATCACACACAGATTAGCTGTAGAAGTTTACAGGCTCCAATCACACACAGATTAGCTGCAGAAGTTTACAGGCTCCAATCACACACAGATTAGCTGTAGAAGTTTAAAGGCTCCTGTCACACACGGATTAGCTGTAGAAGTTTACAGGCTCCTGTCAGACACGGATTAGCTGTAGAAGTTTACAGGCTCCAATCACACACAGATTAGCTGTAGAAGTTTACAGGCTCCAATCACACACAGATTAGCTGCAGAAGTTTACAGGCTCCAATCACACACAGATTAGCTGTAGAAGTTTACAGGCTCCAATCACACACAGATTAACTGCAGAAGTTTACAGGCTCCAATCACACACAGATTAACTGTAGAAATTTACAGGCTCCAATCACACACAGATTAGCTGTAGAAGTTTACAGGCTCCAATCACACACAGATTAACTGTAGAAGTTTACAGGCTCCAATCACACACAGATTAACTGCAGAAGTTTACAGGCTCCAATCACACACAGATTAACTGCAGAAGTTTACAGGCTCCAATCACACACAGATTAACTGTAGAAGTTTACAGGCTCCAATCACACACAGATTAGCTGTAGAAGTTTACAGGCTCCAATCACACACAGATTAACTGTAGAAGTTTACAGGCTCCAATCACACACAGATTAACTGTAGAAGTTTACAGGCTCCAATCACACACAGATTAGCTGTAGAAGTTTACAGGCTCCAATCACACACAGATTGGCTGTAGAAGTTTACAGGCTCCTGTCACACACGGATTGGCTGTAGTTTACAGGCTCCAATCACACACAGATTAGCTGTAGAAGTTTACAGGCTCCTGTCAGACACCAGTTGGCTGCAGAAATGCATTTAAAAGAATAAGTAGTTTATGAACTGTCGCCATAGTCATGTTGGTTGCTGGTGCCATTTAGCAATCAAAGAAGGCAGGGCAATTTGTAATGGTGGAGTGCAGGCACCAGAGTGGAAACAATGATCGTTTTCAATCCTCTCTGAGATCTCACCCCCTCCCCAGCTCCGTAGTCAACACTCCGGCCATGAGCAACCCTAGGTCTCGATTCTGGCCTCTTGACCTGTTTTAAAGTTAATAGTTGTACTTTTGAGCTCTGGAATCTACTTTGTCTCTCACTATTTTCTCTACTAAATCAATACGCGTCAAGCTTTTTACCATCTGCCCCAATATCTCCTCATGTGTTGTATTTGATTAACTGTACATCCCTGAAATACCTTGGCGTGTTAGCAGTTTAAAGACAACACACAAAGCAAAGCTTTAGGACTTCAGAAAGAAAGTTGGAGCATGCTCACTACCTCTCAGCTTCTTCCTGCTCTTGCCGCTCCTGCTCTTCTTTCTCCTTCTGCAGTCGTGCAAGTCTTCGTCTTTCTGCCAGAAGCTTGGCTGCTTCCTCTGGATCAGTAGTTCCTGCCATGGTCTTTGTATTGGATGTGTCTGGAAGAGAATAACAAGTCAGTCAGTAAAGCCATTATACCGTGTGTAGATGAGGACAAGGGGGAGGGAATGTTCTGGGGGGGGGGCGGGTGCCTTTGATTATGTTGCCTGTTTTACCATGGAGTGGAGGCTGGCTTTCATGAAGCACTGAGCTGAGTCCACGGTCTCTGCAGTTTCTTGCAGTCCTGGTCAGAGATGTTTCCATACCAAGTTAGGATGCAAGTAGGTAGGATGGTTTAGATATTTAGCTAAATAAGATGATAAAACTGAGGAGCAGAATTAGGCCATTTAGCCCAATGACTCTGCACCACCATTCCACCATGGCTGATTTATTATCCCTCTCAACCCCATTCTCCTGCCTTCTTCCCAAACTTTTGATGTCCTTACTAATCCAGAACCTATCAACCTCCACTTTAAACATACCCAGTTACTTGGCCTCCACTTCCTTCCGTGGCAATGAATTCCATGGATTCACCACCCTCTGGCTTAGACCATAAGACATAGGAGCATATTTAGGCCATTTCGCCCATCGAGTCTGCTCTGCCACTTAATCATGGCTGATCCTTTTTTCCCCTCCTCAGCCCCACTCCCCATCCTTTGCCCCATAACCTTTGATGCCGTGTCCAATCAAGAACCTATCAAACTCTGCCTGGCCCAATGACCTGGCCTCTACAGCTGCCTGTGGTTACAAATTCCACAAACTCACCAACCCCTGGCTAAAGAAATTTCTCTGCATCTCTGTTTTAAATGGACACCCTCTATCCTGAAGATATACCCTCTTGTCCTCGAATCCCCCACCATGGGATACATCCTTCCTACATCTACTCTGTCTAGCCGTTTCGATATTTGAAAAGTTTCAATGAGATCCTCCTCATCCTTATAAATTCCAGTGAGTACTGTTACACAGCCATCGAACATACCTCGCATGATAACCCTTTCATTCCAGGAATCACACGAGTGAACCTCCTCTGAACCCTCTCCAATGACCGCACATCTTTTCTTAGATGAGGAGCCAGATCTGTTCATAATACAAGGTGAGGCCTCACCAGAGCCTTATAAAGCCTCAGCATCACATCCCTGCTCGTATATTCCAAACCTCTTGAACTGAATGCTAATATTGCATTTGCCTTCCTCACCACTGACTCTACCTGCAAGTTAACCTTTATGGAATTCTGCACAAGGACTCCCAAGACCTTTGGCATCTCAGATTTTTGGATTTTCTCCCCATTTAGAAAATAGTCTGCCAAAGTGTAAGGCCATGGATTATCCAACATTGCATTTCATTTTCCAACTTCTTGCCCATTTTTCTAATCTGTCTAAGTCCTTCTGTTTCCTCAACACTACCTGCACCTTCACCAATCTTCGTATCATCTACAAACTTGGCAACAAATCCATCTGTTCCATCATCTAAATCATTTACATAGAGCATAAAAAGGAAAGTCCCAACACCAACCCCTGCGGAACACCACTAGTCACTGGCAGCCAACCAGAATAAGATCCTTTTAATCCCACTCGCTGCCTCTTACCAATCAGCAAATTCTCTAACTATGTCAGTAACTTTCCTATAATACCATGGGCTCATGTAAGCAGCCTCATGTGTGGCACCTTGTCAAAGGCCTTCTAATAGTCCAACTATACAACATCTACTGCATTCCCTTTATCTATCCGGTGTGTAATCTCCTCAAAGAACTCCAACAGGTTCATCGGGCAAGATTTTCCCTTAAGGAAATGGTGCTGACTTTGTCCTATCTTGTCCTGCGTCACCAAGTACTCCATAACATCATCCTCAACATCTGACTCCAACATCCTCCCAACCACTGAGGTCAGGCTAACTGGTCTTTTATTTCCTTTCTGTTACCTTCCTCCTTTCTTAAGGAATGGAGTGATATCTACTAATTTCCAGTCTTCTGGCACCATGCAGAAAATAGTCTATGCCTTTATTCCTTCTGCCAAAGTACATGACCATACACTTCCAACACTATATTCAATCTGCCTCTTCTTTGCCCATTCTCTTAATCTGTCTACAGACTTCCTGCCTCCTCAATGCTACCACCTCCCACCCTCTCCACTTCCTCTTTTTATCGTCCACAAAGCCATCAATTGCTTCACCCAGATCACTGACATATAACCCAAAAATAAGAAGTTCCCAACACCAACCCTGCAGAACACCAGCAGCCAACCAGAAAGGATGCCTTTATTCCCATTCTTTGCTTCCTGCTAGTCAAGTAATCTTATATCCATGTTAGTATTATTCCTGTAATGCCAAGGACTCTTATTCTGTTCAGCAGCCTCATGTGCGACACCTTGTAAAAGGCCTTCTGAAAATCCATGTAAACAACATCCACTGATTCTCCTTTGTCTATCCTCAAAGGATTCCAATAGATTTGTCAAGCAAGACTTCCCCTCAAGAAAACCTTATGATTTGGGCTTATTTTACCTCATCTATAGTAATGGATTCCAACATCCTAGAAATTGATAAATTCAGGGTATGCGGCCTGTAAATTCCCGTATTTTGGCTCGCTCCGTTCTTAAAAATTGGAGCACCATTTAGGACTTTCCAGTTCTCCAGAACCCTTACAAAATGTATGGATTCTTGAAAAATCATTTCTAGTGCCCCAACAATCTGTTCAGCTACCGTTTTCCCGTTTTTCAGAATATTGGGATTTAGTTCATGGAGACATTGGATGGATATGGCTCATGTAATGGGGGAGAATGGACGGATATGGATCGTTTAACTGTGGGGAATGGATGGTTATGGATCGCGTAACGGAGAACGGATGGACATGATCATGTAAATGGGGGAAATGGATGGATATGGATCATGTAACTGGGAGAATGGACGGATATGGATAGCATAACTGGGAGAACGGACGGATATGGATCGTGTAACGGAGAATGGATGGACATGGATCATGTAAATGGGGGAAATGGACGGATATGGATCGTGTAACTGGGAGATTTTGTCAGATATGGATTGTGTAACTGGGGGGAATGGATGGTTATGGACCGTGTAACTGGGAGAATGGACGGATATGAATAGTATAACTGGGAGAATGGACGGATATGGATCGTGTAACGGAGAATGGATGGACATGGATCGTGTAAATGGGGGAATGGACGGTTATGGAATGTTTTAACTGGGGGAATGGACGGTTATGGATCGTGTAACTGGGAGAATGGACGGATATGGATCATGTAACTGGGGAGATTTTGACAGATATAGATCGTGTAACTGGGGGGAATGGATGGTTATGGATCGTGTAACTGCGGAAATGGATGGATATAGATAGTATAACTGGGAGAACGGACGGATATGGATCATGTAATGGAGAATGGATGGACATGGATCGTGTAAATGGGGGAATGGATGGATATGGAATGTTTTAACTGGGGGAATGGACGGATATGGATCGTTTAACTGGGGGAATGGACAGACATGGATCCTGTAACTGTGGAAATGGACGGATATGGAACGTGTAACTGGGGAGAATGGACAGATATGGATCGTGTAACTGCGGAAATGGACGGATATGGATAGTATAACTGGGAGAACGGACGGATATGGATTGTGTAACGGAGACTGGATGGACATGGATCGTGTAAATGGGGGAAATGGACGGATATGAATCGTGTAACTAAGAGATTTTGACAGATATGGAACGTGTAACTGGGGGAATGGACTGATATGGATCGTGTAATATGGATAATGGACGGATATGGATCGTGTAACTCGGATAGTGGACGGATATGGATCGTGTAACTCAGATAGTGGACGGATATGGATTGTTTAACTGGGAGATTTTGACAGATATGGATTGTGTAACTGGGGGGAATAGACGGATATGGATCGTGTAACTGGGAGATTTTGACAGATATGGATTGTGTAACTGGGGGGAATGGATGGTTATGGATCGTGTAACTGGGAGAATGGACGGATATGGATCATATAACTTTGGAAATGGACGGATATGGATTGTGTAACTGGGGGGAATGGATGGACATGGATCGTGTAAATGGGGGAAATGGACGGATATGGAACATGTAACTGGGGGAATGGACGGATATGGAACATGTAACTGGGGGAATGGACGGATATGGAAGATGTAACTGGGGGAATGGACGGATATGGAATGTGTAACTGGGGGAATGGACGGATATGGAACATGTAATTGGGGGAATGGATGGATATGGAATGTGTAATTGGGGGAATGGACGGATATGGAACATGTAATTGGGGGAATGGACGGATATGGAATGTGTAATTGGGGGAATGGATGGATATGGAATGTGTAATTGGGGGAATGGACGGATATGGAACATGTAATTGGGGGAATGGACGGATATGGAATGTGTAATTGGGGGAATGGATGGATATGGATCGTGTAACTGGGGAGATTTTGACAGATATGGATCGTATAACTGGGGGAAACAGACGGATATGGAACGTGTAACTGGGAGAATGGACGGATATGGAACGTGTAACTGGGGGAATGGACAGATATCAAGAATATAGACAGGTATATGGAGGAATTTAAGGTGTGGGGTTATATGGGAGGCAGGATTTGAGGGTCAGCACAACATTGTGGGCCGAAGGGCTATTCTATGTTCTATGTTCTATATATGGATCGTGGAACCAGGAGAATGGATGGATATGGATCGTGTAGTTGTTTAGAAACTGTGAGATATAAGTCCACTCCAGTGCTGTTCTATGTTCTGTGTTGTATTGATTTTAAAGTTGAAAACTAGAAAGTGTTCTAGTTGCTTTAAAGTCACAGAAATACACACTGTGTTCTTGCTGGACCAGGACTACATTGCTCAGTCAGCTAGAAGTGAAGCTTTTCATTCTGTGTTTTAAAATGCATACTATTTCATATCAGCAGCACCCAACAGTGTGACCTGTCCAGCCATCAAAAACATCCTCTAATCCGGATTCCAAAATCCTTCCATCCTCAAATCGGCAAAGTAGCACTGAGGAATATGATGACGATCAGCAGACATCTGGACTAATAATCCAGAGACCTGGGCTCAAATGCCACCACAGTAGCTGGGGATACCCTCGCCATGAGTAATCAGATGATGCATTGTCGCAAAATCCCAGACAGAAATAGTTCATGAAGGAAATCTCCCTTCCTTACCAACTCTCCGTGTGACTGCAGGCCCACAACACTGTGATTAACTCTGAACAATCTCCCTTCCTTACCCACTCTCCGTGTGACTGTAGGCCCACAACACTGTGATTAACTCTGAACAATCTCCCTTCCTTACCCACTCTCCGTGTGACTGTAGGCCCACAACACTGTGATTAACTCCGAACAATCTCCCTTCCTTACCCACTCTCCGTGTGACTGCAGGCCCACAACACTGTGATTAACTCTGAACAATCTCCCTTCCTTACCCACTCTCCGTGTGACTGTAGGCCCACAACACTGTGATTAACTCCGAACAATCTCCCTTCCTTACCCACTCTCCGTGTGACTGTAGGCCCACAACACTGTGATTAACTCCGAACAATCTCCCTTCCTTACCCACTCTCCGTGTGACTGTAGGCCCACAACACTGTGATTAACTCCGAACAATCTCACTTTCTTACCCACTCTCCGTGTGACTGTAGGCCCACAACACTGTGATTAACTCCGAACAATCTCCCTTCCTTACCCACTCTCCGTGTGACTGTAGGCCCACAACACTGTGATTAACTCCGAACAATCTCCCTTCCTTACCCACTCTCCGTGTGACTGTAGGCCCACAACACTGTGATTAACTCCGAACAATCTCCCTTCCTTACCCACTCTCCGTGTGACTGCAGGCCCACAACACTGTGATTAACTCCGAACAATCTCCCTTCCTTACCCACTCTCCGTGTGACTGCAGGCCCACAACACTGTGATTAACTCCGAACAAGCTCCCTTCCTTACCCACTCTCCGTGTGACTGTAGGCCCACAACACTGTGATTAACTCCGAACAAGCTCCCTTCCTTACCCACTCTCTGTGTGACTGTAGGCCCACAACACTGTGATTAACTCCGAACAATCTCCCTTCCTTACTCACTCTCCGTGTGACTGTAGGCCCACAACACTGTGATTAACTCTGAACAATCTCCCTTCCTTACCCACTCTCCGTGTGACTGTAGGCCCACAACACTGTGATTAACTCTGAACAATCTCCCTTCCTAACCCACTCTCCGTGTGACTGTAGGCCCACAACACTGTGATTAACTTGAACAATCTCCCTTCCTTACCCACTCTCCGTGTGACTGCAGGCCCACAACACTGTGATTAACTCCGAACAATCTCCCTTCCTTACACACTCTCCGTGTGACTGTAGGCCCACAACACTGTGATTAACTCCGAACAATCTCCCTTCCTTACCCACTCTCCGTGTGACTGTAGGCCCACAACACTGTGATTAACTCCGAACAATCTCCCTTCCTTACCCACTCTCCGTGTGACTGTAGGCCCACAACACTGTGATTAACTCCAAACAATCTCCCCTGAAATGACACACACAAAATGCTGGTGGAACAAAGCGGGCCAGGCAGCACCTATAGGGAGAAGCACTGTTGACGTTTCAGGCCGAGACTCTTCGTCAGGACTAACTGAAAGGAGAGATACTAAGAGATTTGAAAGTAGTGGGGGGAGGGGGAAATGCGAAATTATAGGAGAAGACCGGAGGGGGTGGGATGAAGCTAAGAGCGGGAAAGGTGATTGGCAAAAGTGATACAGAGCTGGAAAAGGGAAAGGATCATGGGATGGGAACCTCGAGAGAAAGAAAGGGGGAGGGGGGAGCACCAGAGGGAGATGGAGAACAGGCAGAGTGATGGGCAGAGAGAGAGAGATAAAAAAGAACTAAATATGTCAGGGATGGGGTATTAAGGGGAGCATTAACGGAAGTTAGAGAAGTCAATGTTCATGCTATCAGGTTGGAGGCTACCTAGCCGGTATATAAGGTGTTGTTCCTCCAACCTGAGTTTGGATTCATCTTGACAGTAGAGGAGGCCATGGGAATATCAGAATGGGAATGGGACGTGGAATTAAAATGTGTGGCCACTGGGAGATCTTGCTTTCTCGGGCATATCGGGTCTACCAATATATAAAATGCCACACCAGGAGCACCGGACACAGTATACCACACCAGCCGACTCACAGGTGAAGTGTCGCCTCACCTGGAAGGACTGTCTGGGGCCCTGAATGGTGGTGAGGGAGGAAGTGTAAGGGCAGGTGTAGCACTTGTTCCGTTTACAAGGATAAGTGCCAGGAGGGAGATCGGAGGGAAGGGATGGGGGGGGACGTGGACAAGGGAGTCGCATAGGGAGTGATCCTTGCGGAAAGCAGAAGGGGGGGGAGGGAAAGATGTGTTTGGTAGTGGGATCCTCTGAAATGACCACTTTTATCAAGGCCAATTAGGGATGTGCAATGTATGCTAGCTTTTCCATGGCTAGATCTTGAAAAAATGAAGAACTCATTGTTCTACCTATTCCAATTCCAATCCCACAACTTCCCAACACCTCTGTTGCTCATTTCTTTCATTTATTTGCACCACATCCTTCAGCTCCCCTTACTTAACTCCCATCTCACTTCAAAGGCCAGTCCTTATAGATGCACTTCTGGCTGAAGACATTTGGGATGTTGCACTGCATTAAAGGTGCTATACAAATGCAGGTAGTTGTTCTACTTGCCTTCACCCACAGCTGCTTTTCTCCTCTCGTGCTCTTTCACTGGAGTTGTCACAGAAGGAGTATCACCCTCAGCCTGCTCTGCCTCCTCGGATTTCTGCCGAGCTACTTCCCCCTTCTCTCTGCTCTTTTTCCCACTCTCTGCAACGTTGTTAGAAGACGGCCGTCTTCTCATGGGGGAGGACTTCCCACTGGAGGTTGGAGATGTTGGGAACTCTTTGGAAGAGCTGTGCAACTGAGTCCGAACTTTTGAACCGTGCCTGCAGAAAACAAAGCAACAACTCTTCAGCAATATTAAATCTCTGCACGCACTTAATGCATTTGTGACAAAGTGCTGGAGTATATTACTCTATCTGGTGCCCATACCAAGGGATCCCAGTAAAGCAGTCAATACCAGCATTTACTGGCATTATTGGAAATCCGCAAGTATATCAACAATTACCTAAGCAGTTACATTGATGAAAATCGCTGTAAAATAATTGCTGCAGTTAACCTATTTAAATTTTGAAGATGTCAGGTGATCACTCTCACTTGTAAACCAACCAATCCTAAAGTTCCCACTTCAGTACAACCAGGAGGAATTTGAGAAACCACCTTTCAAATGAAAGACAGTTGATCTCTGATCCAACATCCTAACCCTAATTTTGCAGATGACAGCACTATAGTAGGGCAGATGTCAAACCATGGTGAAGTGCACTACAAAAAAGAGACAAAGAACCTAGTGATGCGTGTGTCATGACAACAATCTTTCCCTGAATGTCAACAAAAGAGCTGCTAACTTACTTTGGAATGCTGGGTGGAGGACATACCCCTGTCCGTATCAATGGGAGAAAGTTTCAGGATCAAATCACTAACAATCTGTCCTGGTCCAAATACACAGATGCTATGGGCAAAAAACTCAACAGCACCTCTGCTTCTTCACTAGGCTAAGGAATTTCAGCATGTCCCTGCTGACTTTCACCAACTGGGCAGTACTGTCAAGTAGTGGTTAGCACAACGCTTTACAGTACCAGCGACTTGGGTTCAATTCCCATCACACGGTAGTGTAGTGGTTAGCACAACGCTTTACAGTACCAGCGACTTGGGTTCAATTCCCATCACACGGTAGTGTAGTGGTTAGCACAACGCTTTACAGTACCAGCGACTTGGGTTCAATTCCCATCACACGGTAGTGTAGTGGTTAGAACAACGCTTTACAGTACCAGCGACTTGGGTTCAATTCCCATCGCACGGTAGTGTAGTGGTTAGCACAACGCTTTACAGTACCAGCGACTTGGGTTCAATTCCCATCGCACGGTAGTGTAGTGGTTAGCACAACGCTTTACAGTACCAGCGACTTGGGTTCAATTCCCATCGCACGGTAGTGTAGTGGTTAGCACAACGCTTTACAGTACCAGCGACTTGGGTTCAATTCCCATCGCACGGTAGTGTAGTGGTTAGCACAACGCTTTACAGTACCAGCGACTTGGGTTCAATTCCCATCGCACGGTAGTGTAGTGGTTAGCACAATGCTTTACAGTACCAGCGACTTGGGTTCAATTCCCATCGCACGGTAGTGTAGTGGTTAGCACAACGCTTTACAGTACCAGCGACTTGGGTTCAATTCCCATCGCACGGTAGTGTAGTGGTTAGCACAACGCTTTACAGTACCAGTGACCCGGGTTCAATTCCCATCACACGGTAGTGTAGTGGTTAGCACAACGCTTTACAGTACCAGTGACCCGGGTTCAATTCCCATCGCATGGTAGTGTAGTGGTTAGCACAACGCTTTACAGAACCAGTGACCCAGGTTCAATTCCCATCACACGGTAGTGTAGTGGTTAGCACAACGCTTTACAGTACCAGTGACCCGGGTTCAATTCCCATCGCATGGTAGTGTAGTGGTTAGCACAACGCTTTACAGTACCAGTGACCCGGGTTCAATTCCCATCGCACGGTAGTGTAGTGGTTAGCACAACGCTTTACAGTACCAGTGACCCGGGTTCAATTCCCATCGTACGGTAGTGTAGTGGTTAGCACAACGCTTTACAGTACTAATGACCTGGGTTCAATTCTCACCACTGTCTGTAAGGCGTTTGTATATTGCCCCTGTGACTGCATGGTTTCCTCCCACAGTCCAGACACATACCCATTGGTAGGTTAATTGTTAATTTAAACTGTCCCATGATTAGGTGAGGGTTAAATCAGGAGTTGCTAGGTGGCGAGGCTCAAACGGCTGGAAAGGCCAACCCCACACTGCATCTCAATAGATAAATAAATGTATTTTTTAACCATTGCACCCTGTCTGGACACATCCCAACTTGGTATGGTCACTGTTCTGCCCAAGACGGTAAGAAACTGCAGGGGTTATGAATATAAGCTAGTCATCATGAAAACAAGTTTCCTTTCCATTGACTCCACCCACTGCCTCAGGAAAACAGGCAGTATAAACCAGGACACCTCCCACCCTCCGGCATTCTTTCTTCACCCCACCCCCCCACAACTCCCTACGGGCAGAAGATACTCATACCATCAAGGTCAAGGACGGCTTCTATCACAATGTTATCAAACTCTTGTCCGGATCTCTGATATGATTAAGATGGAACTCTGCATTTCCAAATCTATCCTACTGTGGCCAAACTCCTCATTTCTCTACCTGCACTGCACTTTACATCTAACTTGGAATGATGTGATAACACTGTTGCCATGGGTAGGTGGGATGAGGTTTGGTCACCACTACCAGGAGGTAGTTAAGGGAAGGCTTGCCTCCTCTCTGAGGGACCAGCTGGAGAGGAATTTGAACCCTTTCAGTCTTTGACAAAGGTGTGCAAAGGTTAGCAGTGGGCTGAGCAGCATGCCGATTTTGATTCAACTTACTTCACTGCCGGTGACAAGGACCTTTTGGACATGTTCGCTGGAGATTGGGATCTTCTAAACGTCGACGTGGCACTGGATCCTGCACTGGAGGAGTGCTTCTTTTCCTTCTTTGTTTTCTCAGCCTGAAATAAATCATTCTAATTTTGCTTCAAAACCTTAAATGACTTCCAACAACAATCATAAAAAAGCATTAAAAAGTTCCTGATGCAGTAAAGTTGAAGTGCTGGGGATATTCAACAGCTCAGGCACAGTCTATGGAGGGACTGTCAATAGAGGGATAGTCTATGGAAGGACTGTCAATTGAGGGACAGTCTATGGAGGGACTGTCAATTGAGGCACAGTCTATGGAGGGACTGTCAATAGAGGGACATTCTATGGAGGGACTGTCAATAGAGGCACAGTCTATGGAGGGACTGTCAATAGAGGGACAGTCTATGGAGGGACTGTCAATAGAGGGACAGTCTATGGAGGGACTGTCAATAGAGGGACAGTCTATGGAGGGACTGTCAATAGAGGCACAGTCTATGGAGGGACTGTCAATAGAGGGACAGTCTATGGAGGGACTGTCAATAGAGGCACAGTCTATGGAGGGACTGTCAATAGAGGGACAGTCTATGGAGGGACTGTCAATAGAGGGACAGTCTATGGAGGGACTGTCAATAGAGGCACAGTCTATGGAGGGACTGTCAATAGAGGCACAGTCTATGGAGGGACTGTCAATTGAGGGACACTCTATGGAGGGACTGTCAATGGAGGGACAGTCTATGGAGGGACTGTCAATAGAGGGATAGTCTATGGAGGGACTGTCAATAGAGGGATAGTCTATGGAGGGACTGTCAATAGAGGCAGTCTATGGAGGGACTGTCAATAGAGGGACAGTCTATGGAGGAACTGTCAATAGAGGCAGTCTATGGAGGGACTGTCAATAGAGGCACAGTCTATGGGGGGACTGTCAATTGAGGGACAGTCTATGGAGGGACTGTCAATACAGGGATAGTCTATGGAGGGACTGTCAATAGAGGCAGTCTATGGAGGGACTGTCAATAGAGGGACAGTCTATGGAGGGACTGTCAATAGAGGGACAGTATGGAGGGACTGTCAATGGAGGGACAGTCTATGGAGGGACTGTCAATAGAGGGATAGTCTATGGAGGGACTGTCAATAGAGGGATAGTCTATGGAGGGACTGTCAATTGAGGGACAGTCTATGGAGGGACTGTCAATTGAGGGACAGTCTAAGGAGGGACTGTCAATTGAGGGACAGTCTATGGAGGGACTGTCAATGGAGGGACAGTCTATGGAGGGACTGTCAATTGAGGGACAGTCTATGGAGGGACTGTCAATTGAGGGACAGTCTATGGAGGGACTGTCAATAGAGGGACAGTCTATGGAGGGACTGTCAATAGAGGCACAGTCTATGGAGGGACTGTCAATAGAGGGACAGTATGGAGGGACTGTCAATGGAGGGACAATCTATGGAGGGACTGTCAATAGAGGGATAGTCTATGGAGGGACTGTCAATTGAGGGACAGTCTATGGAGGGACTGTCAATAGAGGGACAGTCTATGGAGGGACTGTCAATAGAGGGATAGTCTATGGAGGGACTGTCAATAGAGGGACAGTCTATAGTGGGACTGTCAATTGAGGGACAGTCTATGGAGGGACTGTCAATAGAGGGACAGTCTATAGTGGGACTGTCAATAGAGGGATAGTCTATGGAGGGACTGTCAATAGAGGGATAGTCTATGGAGGGACTGTCAATAGAGGGACAGTCTATAGTGGGACTGTCAATTGAGGGACAGTCTATGGACTGTCAATAGAGGGACAGTCTATGGAGGGACTGTCAATAGAGGGACAGTCTATGGAGGGACTGTCAACAGAGGGACAGTCTATGGAGGGACTGTCAATAGAGGGTCAGTCTATGGAGGGACTGTCAATAGAGGGATAGTCTATGGAGGGACTGTCAATAGAGGCACAGTCTATGGAGGGACTGTCAATAGAGGGACAGTCTATGGAGGGACTGTCAATAGAGGGACAGTCTATGGAGGGACTGTCAATAGAGGCACAGTCTATGGAGGGACTGTCAATTGAGGGATAGTCTATGGAGGGACTGTCAATTGAGGGATAGTCTATGGAGGGACTGTCAATAGAGGCACAGTCTATGGAGGGACTGTCAATAGAGGGACAGTCTATGGAGGGACTGTCAATAGTGGCACAGTCTATGGAGGGACTGTCAATTGAGGGATAGACTTTGGAGGGACTGTCAATAGAGGCACAGTCTATGGAGGGACTGTCAATTGAGGGACAGTCTATGGAGGGACTGTCAATTGAGGGACAGTCTATGGAGGGACTGTCAATTGAGGGATAGTCTATGGAGGGACTGTCAATAGAGGCACAGTCTATGGAGGGACTGTCAATAGTGGGATAGTCTATGGAGGGACTGTCAATAGAGGCACAGTCTATGGAGGGACTGTCAATAGAGGGACAGTCTATGGAGGGACTGTCAATAGAGGGACAGTCTATAGTGGGACTGTCAATTGAGGGACAGTATGGAGGGACTGTCAATAGAGGCACAGTCTATGGAGGGACTGTCAATAGAGGCACAGTCTATGGAGGGACTGTCAATAGAGGCACAGTCTATGGAGGGACTGTCAATAGAGGGACAGTCTATGGAGGGACTGTCAATAGAGGCACAGTCTATGGAGGGACTGTCAATAGAGGGACAGTCTATGGAGGGACTGTCAATAGAGGGACAGTCTATAGTGGGACTGTCAATTGAGGGACAGTATGGAGGGACTGTCAATAGAGGGACAGTCTATGGAGGGACTGTCAATAGAGGGACAGTCTATGGAGGGACTGTCAATAGAGGGAGAGTCTATGGAGGGACTGTCAATAGAGGGACAGTCTATAGTGGGACTGTCAATAGAGGCACAGTCTATGGAGGGACTGTCAATAGAGGGACAGTCTATGGAGGGACAGTCAACAGAGGGACAGTCTATGGAGGGACTGTCAATAGAGGGACAGTCTATGGAGGGACTGTCAATTGAGGGACAGTCTATGGAGGGACTGTCAATAGAGGGACAGTCTATGGAGGGGCTGTCAATAGAGGGACAGTATGGAGGGACTGTCAATGGAGGGACAGTCTATGGAGGGACTGTCAATAGAGGCACAGTCTATGGAGGGACTGTCAATAGAGGCACAGTCTATGGAGGGACTGTCAATAGAGGCACAGTCTATGGAGGGACTGTCAATAGCGGGATAGTTTATGGAGGGACTGTCAATAGAGGCACAGTCTATGGAGGGACTGTCAATAGAGGGACAGTCTATGGAGGGACTGTCAATAGAGGCACAGTCTATAGTGGGACTGTCAATAGAGGGACAGTCTATGGAGGGACTGTCAATAGAGGGACAGTCTATGGAGGGACTGTCAATAGAGGGACAGTCTATGGAGGGACTGTCAATGGAGGGACAGTCTATGGAGGGACTGTCAATTGAGGGACAGTCTATGGAGGGACTGTCAATAGAGGGACAGTCTATGGAGGGACTGTCAATGGAGGGACAGTCTATGGAGGGACTGTCAATTGAGGGACAGTCTATGGAGGGACTGTCAATGGAGGGACAGTCTATGGAGGGACTGTCAATGGAGGGACTGTCAATGGAGGGACAGTCTATGGAGGGACAGTCTATGGAGGGACTGTCAATAGAGGGACAGTCTATGGAGGGACTGTCAATGGAGGGACAGTCTATGGAGGGACTGTCAATAGAGGGACAGTCTATGGAGGGACTGTCAATGGAGGGACAGTCTATGGAGGGACTGTCAATTGAGGGACAGTCTATGGAGGGACTGTCAATGGAGGGACAGTCTATGGAGGGACTGTCAATAGAGGGACAGTCTATGGAGGGACTGTCAATAGAGGGACATTCTATGGAGGGACTGTCAATAGAGGGATAGTCTATGGAGGGACTGTCAATAGAGGGACAGTATGGAGGGACTGTCAATAGAGGCACAGTCTATGGAGTGACTGTCAACTGAGGGACAGTCTATGGAGGGACTGTCAACTGAGGGACAGTCTATGGAGGGACTGTCAATTGAGGGACAGTCTATGGAGGGACTGTCAATAGAGGGATAGTCTATGGAGGGACTGTCAATAGAGGGATAGTCTATGGAGGGACTGTCAATTGAGGGACAGTCTATGGAGGGACTGTCAATAGAGGGACAGTCTATGGAGGGACTGTCAATTGAGGGACAGTCTATGGAGGGACTGTCAATAGAGGAATAGTCTATGGAGGGACTGTCAATAGAGGGATAGTCTATGGAGGGACTGTCAATTGAGGGACAGTCTATGGAGGGACTGTCAATAGAGGGACAGTCTATGGAGGGACTGTCAATAGAGGGACAGTCTATGGAGGGACTGTCAATAGAGGGATAGTCTATGGAGGGACTGTCAATAGAGGGACAGTCTATGGAGGGACTGTCAATAGAGGGATAGTCTATGGAGGGACTGTCAATAGAGGGACAGTCTATGGAGGGACTGTCAATGGAGGGACAGTCTATGGAGGGACTGTCAATAGAGGGACAGTCTATGGAGGGACTGTCAATAGAGGGACAGTCTATGGAGGGACTGTCAATTGAGGGACAGTCTATGGAGGGACTGTCAATGGAGGGACAGTCTATGGAGGGACTGTCAATTGAGGGACAGTCTATGGAGGGACTGTCAATAGAGGGATAGTCTATGGAGGGACTGTCAATAGAGGGACAGTCTATAGTGGGACTGTCAATTGAGGGACAGTCTATGGACTGTCAATAGAGGGACAGTCTATGGAGGGACTGTCAATAGAGGGACAGTCTATGGAGGGACTGTCAACAGAGGGACAGTCTATGGAGGGACTGTCAATAGAGGGACAGTATGGAGGGACTGTCAATGGAGGGACAGTCTATGGAGGGACTGTCAATAGAGGCACAGTCTATGGAGGGACTGTCAATAGAGGCACAGTCTATGGAGGGACTGTCAATAGAGGGATAGTTTATGGAGGGACTGTCAATAGAGGCACAGTCTATGGAGGGACTGTCAATAGAGGGACAGTCTATGGAGGGACTGTCAATAGAGGGATAGTCTATGGAGGGACTGTCAATAGAGGGTCAGTCTATGGAGGGACTGTCAATAGAGGGATAGTTTATGGAGGGACTGTCAATAGAGGCACAGTCTATGGAGGGACTGTCAATAGAGGGACAGTCTATGGAAGGACTGTCAATAGAGGCACAGTCTATGGAGGGACTGTCAATTGAGGGATAGTCTATGGAGGGACTGTCAATTGAGGGATAGTCTATGGAGGGACTGTCAATAGAGGCACAGTCTATGGAGGGACTGTCAATAGAGGGACAGTCTATGGAGGGACTGTCAATAGAGGCACAGTCTATGGAGGGACTGTCAATTGAGGGATAGTCTTTGGAGGGACTGTCAATAGAGGCACAGTCTATGGAGGGACTGTCAATAGAGGCACAGTCTATGGAGGGACTGTCAGTTGAGGGACAGTCTATGGAGGGACTGTCAATTGAGGGACAGTCTATGGAGGGACTGTCAATTGAGGGACAGTCTATGGAGGGACTGTCAATAGAGGGATAGACTATGGAGGGACTGTCAATAGAGGCACAGTCTATGGAGGGACTGTCAATAGAGGGACAGTCTATGGAGGGACTGTCAATAGAGGCACAGTCTATGGAGGGACTGTCAATAGAGGCACAGTCTATGGAGGGACTGTCAATAGAGGGACAGTCTATGGAGGGACTGTCAATAGAGGCACAGTCTATGGAGGGACTGTCAATAGAGGGACAGTCTATGGAGGGACTGTCAATAGAGGGACAGTCTATAGTGGAACTGTCAATTGAGGGACAGTATGGAGGGACTGTCAATAGAGGGACAGTCTATGGAGGGACTGTCAATAGAGGGACAGTCTATGGAGGGACTGTCAATAGAGGGAGAGTCTATGGAGGGACTGTCAATAGAGGGACAGTCTATAGTGGGACTGTCAATAGAGGCACAGTCTATGGAGGGACTGTCAATAGAGGGACAGTCTATGGAGGGACTGTCAATGGAGGGACAGTCTATGGAGGGACTGTCAATAGAGGGACAGTCTATGGAGGGACTGTCAATGGAGGGACAGTCTATGGAGGGACTGTCAACAGAGGGACAGTCTATGGAGGGACTGTCAATAGAGGGACAGTCTATGGAGGGACTGTCAATTGAGGGACAGTCTATGGAGGGACTGTCAATAGAGGGACAGTCTATGGAGGGGCTGTCAATAGAGGGACAGTATGGAGGGACTGTCAATGGAGGGACAGTCTATGGAGGGACTGTCAATAGAGGCACAGTCTATGGAGGGACTGTCAATAGAGGCACAGTCTATGGAGGGACTGTCAATAGAGGCACAGTCTATGGAGGGACTGTCAATAGCGGGATAGTTTATGGAGGGACTGTCAATAGAGGCACAGTCTATGGAGGGACTGTCAATAGAGGGACAGTCTATGGAGGGACTGTCAATAGAGGGACAGTCTATGGAGGGACTGTCAATAGAGGCACAGTCTATAGTGGGACTGTCAATAGAGGGACAGTCTATGGAGGGACTGTCAATAGAGGGACAGTATGGAGGGACTGTCAATAGAGGCACAGTCTATGGAGGGACTGTCAATAGAGGGATAGTCTATGGAGGGACTGTCAATAGAGGGACAGTCTATGGAGGGACTGTCAATAGAGGCACAGTCTATAGTGGGACTGTCAATAGAGGGACAGTCTATGGAGGGACTGTCAATAGAGGGACAGTCTATGGAGGGACTGTCAATGGAGGGACAGTCTATGGAGGGACTGTCAATTGAGGGACAGTCTATGGAGGGACTGTCAATAGAGGGACAGTCTATGGAGGGACTGTCAATGGAGGGACAGTCTATGGAGGGACTGTCAATGGAGGGACAGTCTATGGAGGGACTGTCAATGGAGGGACAGTCTATGGAGGGACTGTCAATGGAGGGACAGTCTATGGAGGGACAGTCTATGGAGGGACAGTCTATGGAGGGACTGTCAATAGAGGGACAGTCTATGGAGGGACTGTCAATGGAGGGACAGTCTATGGAGGGACTGTCAATAGAGGGACAGTCTATGGAGGGACTGTCAATGGAGGGACAGTCTATGGAGGGACTGTCAATTGAGGGACAGTCTATGGAGGGACTGTCAATGGAGGGACAGTCTATGGAGGGACTGTCAATAGAGGGACAGTCTATGGAGGGACTGTCAATAGAGGGACATTCTATGGAGGGACTGTCAATAGAGGGATAGTCTATGGAGGGACTGTCAATAGAGGGACAGTATGGAGGGACTGTCAATAGAGGCACAGTCTATGGAGTGACTGTCAACTGAGGGACAGTCTATGGAGGGACTGTCAACTGAGGGACAGTCTATGGAGGGACTGTCAATTGAGGGACAGTCTATGGAGGGACTGTCAATAGAGGGATAGTCTATGGAGGGACTGTCAATAGAGGGATAGTCTATGGAGGGACTGTCAATTGAGGGACAGTCTATGGAGGGACTGTCAATAGAGGGATAGTCTATGGAGGGACTGTCAATTGAGGGACAGTCTATGGAGGGACTGTCAATAGAGGAATAGTCTATGGAGGGACTGTCAATAGAGGGATAGTCTATGGAGGGACTGTCAATTGAGGGACAGTCTATGGAGGGACTGTCAATAGAGGGACAGTCTATGGAGGGACTGTCAATAGAGGGACAGTCTATGGAGGGACTGTCAATAGAGGGATAGTCTATGGAGGGACTGTCAATAGAGGGACAGTCTATGGAGGGACTGTCAATAGAGGCACATTCTATGGAGGGACTGTCAATAGAGGGACAGTCTATGGAGGGACTGTCAATAGAGGGATAGTCTATGGAGGGACTGTCAATAGAGGGACCGTCTATGGAGGGACTGTCAATGGAGGGACAGTCTATGGAGGGACTGTCAATAGAGGGATAGTCTATGGAGGGACTGTCAATAGAGGGACAGTCTATGGAGGGACTGTCAATAGAGGGACAGTCTATGGAGGGACTGTCAATTGAGGGACAGTCTATGGAGGGACTGTCAATAGAGGCACAGTCTATGGAGGGACTGTCAATAGAGGGATAGTCTTTGGAGGGATTGTCAATAGAGGGACAGTCTATGGAGGGACTGTCAATAGAGGGACAGTCTATGGAGGGACTGTCAATTGAGGGACAGTCTATGGAGGGACTGTCAATAGAGGCACAGTCTATGGAGGGACTGTCAATAGAGGGACAGTCTATGGAGGGACTGTCAATTGAGGGATAGTCTATGGAGGGACTGTCAATAGAGGGTCAGTCTATGGAGGGACTGTCAATAGAGGGATAGTTTATGGAGGGACTGTCAATAGAGGGACAGTCTATGGAGGGACTGTCAATAGAGGGATAGTCTATGGAGGGACTGTCAATAGAGGGACAGTCTATGGAGGGACTGTCAATGGAGGGACAGTCTATGGAGGGACTGTCAATAGAGGGACAGTCTATGGAGGGACTGTCAATAGAGGGACAGTCTATGGAGGGACTGTCAATTGAGGGACAGTCTATGGAGGGACTGTCAATAGAGGGATAGTCTATGGAGGGACTGTCAATTGAGGGATAGTCTATGGAGGGACTGTCAATGGAGGGACAGTCTATAGTGGGATTGTCAATAGAGGGACAGTCTATGGAGGGACTGTCAATAGAGGGATAGTCTATAGTGGGACTGTCAATTGAGGGACAGTCTATGGAGGGACAGTCTATGGAGGGACTGTCAATTGAGGGATAGTCTATGGAGGGACTGTCAATAGTGGGACAGTCTATGGAGGGACTGTCAATAGAGGGACAGTCTATGGAGGGACTGTCAATAGAGGGACAGTCTATGGAGGGACTGTCAATAGAGGGACAGTCTATGGAGGGACTGTCAATTGAGGGACAGTCTATGGAGGGACTGTCAATAGAGGGACAGTCTATGGAGGGACTGTCTATGGAGGGACTGTCAATTGAGGGATAGTCTATGGAGGGACTGTCAATAGTGGGACAGTCTATGGAGGGACTGTCTATAGAGGGATAGTCTATGGAGGGACTGTCAATAGAGGGATAGTCTATTGAGGGACTGTCAATTGAGGGACAGTCTATGGAGGGACTGTCAATAGAGGGATAGTCTATGGAGGGACTGTCAATTGAGGGACAGTCTATGGAGGGACTGTCAATTGAGGGACAGTCTATGGAGGGACTGTCAATAGTGGGATAGTCTATGGAGGGACTGTCAATTGAGGGATAGTCTATGGAGGGACTGTCAATGGAGGGACAGTCTATAGTGGGATTGTCAATAGAGGGACAGTCTATGGAGGGACTGTCAATAGAGGGATAGTCTATAGTGGGACTGTCAATTGAGGGACAGTCTATGGAGGGACAGTCTATGGAGGGACTGTCAATGGAGGGACAGTCTATGGAGGGACTGTCAATTGAGGGACAGTCTATGGAGGGACTGTCAATAGTGGGACAGTCTATGGAGGGACTGTCAATAGAGGGATAGTCTATGGAGGGACTGTTTACAGAGGAAACAATGCATCAGGTGAAAACTCATTGTCCTGTAACATTAGCTCAGCTTCTCTGACTGATATGAACCCTCCACAGACTTTGTCCGTGCCTCTGAGTATCGTCAACATTTCAGATTTCAACCATTTTCAGCTTTTTATGCATTTTTTCCAACATCTTCTGCTTTGTTGTTGAAATAATAAAGTTCTTTTTAAAAGGAAATAAACATATGCACAGTGAAAACTGTGAAATGAAATGGAGTTTATGGAGGAAATGGAGTTTAATGAAAACTTCAAATTCAAAAGCAGCTTTTAAATAAAGATTCCAGCATCAGCTTCTTGTTTAAAAAACAAACTTGCTGACTGTTGATCATATAAATGTTGTACAGGATCTGACCAAATTTATTATCCCAGCAACATGACTTCCATTTTGCCAACATTGGTCTAATTTTGTTATTGTGTTCAGTCATGTTAAAGAAGGAACAGTGACTGGTAGGGAATTTGACCAGTCCTTTGTGAAAGAATCAATAGACCAATAGCAATTAAGCTCCAAAAAGATGTTATGTCATTGAATATCCTCCAGTTACTGAAATTATCTTCATAGTTTACCTCAGCTGTGAATAACCTGACTTCCACACACAATGTAATGGTCAGAACAAGTAAGCTAACTTATTCTTCCAAAATCCATTCTGGAACATTTTCTGTGGTTGGAGGGTAGTGGCAAATGAAACCCAAATATTAAAGAAGATGGAGAAAGAAATGGACCATTTTGTATAATTAATATTTATATTTTACTCCTGAATGTCGTGCCCCTGATGTTGCTGAAAGTAAGTTTCCCACTGCAGCTGTGTATACAGACGACAATAAAGTGAACTCTGACTTTCGAGAAAACAGGAAACTACAAAACTATTGACCTGCTATCAGTGGTAACGCTGCTCGAAAAGAGACTACTTGCTCATTATAAAATGCCTCAGCTAGAAGCTAACCCTCCATTTCTCCAAGCTGAAACTTCATTGTACTTCTGGTTATCAGGAATCAAGGGTCATGAATCTGGTAGGGTGTGAGTTTAAGGAGAGGGCTAGCAGATGAGCTTCAGCCTGCATGCGCGTATCTCCTTCATAACAGTATTGTAACAGAAGCCAAGGGAAACTGTCAGTGTCATTGTAGCAACGTGCACAGATCCCACTGTAAAAACAAACAGACTGGGAAAGAACTTTCATGTTGGAATGGCAAGGGTGTAGGTCTCACTGTTTAGTTTTCCCTCACAGGATGAAGATAAACATTGGGCTCATTGAATATGCTTCAAGCTGCTTTGGGTGTTTTTCTTTTCATGCTTCTAAGCATCTATCTCCATAAAGTTTACCATTCCTGCCTTTTCCTTAAGGCTTCCAAACTTGCTTTCTTTTTTTTCTCCCTCCCTCCCTCCCTCCCCACTCCCCTTAGCTATGTTCAAAGGGGAGGGATGAGTGGTATCCTGCAGCTAGACAGTGGGATAAAATGATCAGACCCACAGAGAGTGTGGCATTAAATGTCAGGAATCGGAGAAGATGCAACGGTTAGCTACTTACTTTCTCATTCATTGTCATCTCCTTCCTGCACTAAAGTGACTCATCCCTTTTGAAAGATTGAACAAGAAAATATAATTTGCAACTCTGCCCCACAGATCTAATGACTGGCCTGGCCTCTCACTACTTAACTTTTTGCTTTTGCGAACTGTTTATTGGTGAAAGAAAGCCCTCTCTAATTTGTTGTTACATGTATAATTGTGAGTGATTTTACCCTCCCACTCTCATAGCCATTCCTTTCCAAGCAATTGAAAAAGAACAAAACAGATATAATCTCCACAATTTTTTAAATTATCCCATTTGTTAAAATTACTTCATAAACTGTTGCTGCACTGGAAAAACGCAGAAATGAGACAAAGTTCACATTCTCACAATGTACTGTTCAAACTAGAGTTGCAGGGGATAGGAACCAGAATGCCAGAACAGTTAGCAGAGAGTTTGTGGAAGCAGATGGTGGTAAGAGCTCAAAGTCAGGATTCAAGAGGTTGATTAGTGTCATGAGCTGAATATATTTCAATGCAAGTAGTATCGTGGGAAAGGCATTTGAGCTCAGGCCATGGATCAACACCCGGAATTATGACATCGCTATTAGTGAGACAGGGTTGAAATCAGAGTTACTGGAAAGAATCTTGTGCACTTCATTCACCAAAGTATGCAGAGTGACACTCACTAAGGAGGAATGTGTGATAAAGGTGGACCCAAATGGAAAATGTTGGCAGAAATCATAAAAAAGGAACAGGAAATTTGTAATGGATGTGTGTACAGATTATGATAAAATAGAAGATTCATATTCTTATTAACTCTTGAATTGATAATATAGTAGCTCATATTACAAGGGTCATGGATGCATATACTGATGATGGTGAAATGCAGAAGGTCTTAAAGGAAAGAAAATCATTCAGAATGACTTGTTTGGAATATCTTACAAATATTATGAATCAGAAATACTGCAAATGCTAGAACTTTGAAATCAAAACCGACCATGCTAGAAACACTCAGTGGATCTGCAACCTAGCAGGATGCAGCCAACTTGCATTTCCTGTTTTTATAACTGTTAATATTACACTTCATTGGGGCTTATAATTTTTGCCCAAGGTTACCTGACACAGCTGCCCTTATTAAAAACAATTGTTGAAAGTAAGTTTCTTTGTAAAGCAAAGCCTTTCATTGGACTTTCTTACAATGAGAGCAATTTGGAAAAGCAGCGTGAAGCTTGACAGTAAGTTATCACCTGAAGATAGAGGGCAGCAGGAAAGTACAGAAAGAAGCAGTAGAGAGGAGGAAAGGAAGGCCATGGAAATTACTTTCCAGTTCACCAAAGAAAGTAACTTCTAACATGCAGAATTTCTGTAACTGTTGAAGTATTCATTGGCCAAGGACTGTTGTATAATAAATTCCCTCAAATCATTCAGAACCTCAGTCAATTTAATTGTCACTAAAATGAGTTTACAGCAGTAATACTAAATTCACTACATACGTCACTGATAACAAACTCAATTGTGATTCTGAATTATATCCAGATCCTTTGTGATTTACTATAGCATTGTGAAAAATGGTATAGAGATTGTTTCATGGAAACTTTATTCAAACAGAAAATTGCTGGAATATTTTGGTAAAACAAAGCAAAAAATGAGGTGGATAGAATTAATGCCTCAGGGAGATGGGACTGGGAAGTCACTGTTACCAGAAGCCAAACAACACACACACATTGCTGGTGGAACACAGCAGGCCAAGCAGCATCTATCGGGAGAAGCGCTGTCGAAGTTTCGGGCCGAGACCCTTCGTCAGGACTAACTGAAGGGAGAGATACTAAGAGATTTGAAAGTAGTGGGGGGAGGGGGAAATGCAAAATGACAGGAGAAGACCGGAGGGGGTGGGGTGAAGCTAAGAGCTGGAAAGGTGATCGGTGAAAGTGATACAGAGCTGGAGAAGGGAAAGGATCATGGGACAGAAGGCCTCCGGAGAAAGCAATGGGGGGGGGGGGGAGCACCAGAGGGAGATGGAGAACAGGCAAACAACTAAATATATCAGGGATGGGGTATTAAGGGGAGCATTAACGGAAGTTAGAGAATTCAATGTTCATGCCATCAGGTTGGAGGCTACCCAGCCGGTATATAAGGTGTTGTTCCTCCAACCTGAGTGTGGCTTCATCTTGACAGTAGAGGAGGCCATGGATAGACATATCAGAATGGGAATGGGACGTGGAATTAAAAAGTGTGGCCACTGGGAGATCCTGCTTTCTCTGGTGGACCGATCGTAGGTGTTCAGCGAAACAGTCTCCCAGTCTGCGTCGGGTCTCACCAATATATAAAAGGCCACACCGGGAGTACCAGACTCAGTATACCACACCAGCCGACTCACAGGTGAAGTGTCGCCTCACCTGGAAGGACTGTCTGGGGCCCTGAATGGTGGTGAGGGAGGAAGTGTAAGGGCAGGTGTAGCACTTGTTCCGTTTACAAGGATAAGTGCCAGGAGGGAGACTGGTGGGAAGGGATGGGGGGGATGAGTGGACAAGGAAGTCGTGTAGGGAGCGATCCCTGTGGAAAGCAAAAGGGGGGGGGGGGGGAGGGAAAGATGTGCTTGGTAGTGGGATCCCATTAGAAGTGGCGGAAGTTACGGAGAATTATATGTTGGACCTGGAGGCTGGTGGGGTGGTAGGTGAGGACAAGGGGAACCCCATCCCGAGTGGGGTGGCGGGCGGATGAGATGAGGGCAGATGTGCGGGAAATGGGACAGATGCGTTTGAGAGCAGAGTTGATAATGGAAGAAGGGAAGCCCCTTTGTTTAGAAAAGGAAGACATCTCCTTCGTCCTGGAATGAAAAGCCTCATCCTGAGAGCAGATGCGGCGGAGACAGAGGAATTGTAAGAAGGGGATAGCATTTTTGTAAGAGACAGGGTGGGAAGAGGAATAGTCCAGGTAGCTGTGAGAGTCTGTAGGCTTATAGTAGATATCAGTAGATAAGCCGTCTCCAGAGATGGAAACAGAAAGATCAAGAAAGAGGAGGAAGGTGTCGGAAGTGGACCAGGTAAATTTGAGGGCAGGGTGAAAGTTGGAGGCAAAGTTAATGAAGTCAACGAGCTCAGCGTGCGTGCCGGAGACAGCGCCAATGCAGTCGTCGATGTACCAGAAGCCAGCCCAAGCTGTGCAATTCTGGATCTCCCAGCAGCCACATCAGTTGGTGTGCACTTCCCAGGTAAGAACCCATTTGATGTGTGATCACAAGAACACTGTCAGATTCAGTAATGCTGAGGAAGAATATTCTCACACTTTACCCACATGTATGGAATTAGGCATTGAAAGCAACCTGTTCTGCTGGTTTCTAAGTTCTCCAGACTGAACTGACTTTATATCTTGTCTACTCTTTTCTCAATATTATGGAGGGGGAAACCGAAGATGGTGCACACCAAGCCAGACTTGTACTTGCTCCTATGTCAAGCACACCAGCACTTCTGTCTGGGATGGATAGAGTCATCAAGCAACACAGATACAGACCCACTAGCCCAGTAAGGCCTAATTGGCCTAATGCGTAGGAGATTATTTTGGACATTTTACTTGCAATCGCAATACTCTGTTGGACAGTGATAACACACAGTGGTGCTAGCAAGTTTCTGAACCCTGTAGAATTTTCTCTTTTACTGCATATATATGGCCTAAAATGTGATCTTATCTTCACATGTCCTAAAACTAGATAAAGAGAACCCAATTAAATAATTAACACAATAACATTATACTTGTTCATTTA
Organism: Hypanus sabinus; assembly: GCF_030144855.1. Classification (NCBI taxonomy): domain Eukaryota; kingdom Metazoa; phylum Chordata; class Chondrichthyes; order Myliobatiformes; family Dasyatidae; genus Hypanus; species Hypanus sabinus. The sequence goes on from NC_082709.1 coordinate 99,106,278, forward strand.
TTTATTGAAACTAGATGTATTTGTTTGAAAAAGTATGTGAAGCTCGGGAGTAATGCCTTCGACAAAAGCTATTTGGAGTCAGGTGTTCCAATCAATGAGGTGAGATTGGATGCGTGGGTTGCAGAGGTGCCCTGCCCTATAAAAAAGGCACACAAAATCAGGTTACGGACAGAGCCTGCTCTCATCAAGAAAGATCTGTTTATGTGCACCATGCATGAAGCTGGAAAAGGTGACAAAAGCATTTCTAAAGACATGAGTATTCATCAGTCCCCAATAGGAGAAATTGTCTACGAATGCAAGAAATTCAGTACTGTTGCTATTCTGTCTCGGTGTGGGCATCCTGCAAAGATCACACCAAGAGCACAACATGCAATGCTGAAAGAGGTGAAAAAGAACCCAAGTGTAACAGCAAAAGACCCACAGAGATCTGTAGAACTTGCTAAAGTCTATGTTCATGTGTCCAGTGTAAGAAAATCACTGAACAAGAATAGTGTTCATGTAAGGACACCACGGAAGAACAGTGTTCTCCAAAAGAACACTGCTGCACATCTCAAGTTTGCAACAGACCACCTGGATGTTCCACAACACTTCTGGGACAATGTTCTGTGGACAGATGAGTCAAAAGTTGAACTTCTTGGCAGAAATTACTATGTTTGGAAGGAAAAGGGCATTGCACTGCACAGCAACACCAAAACCTCATCTCAACTGTGAATCATGGTGGAAGGAGCATCATGGTTTGGGGCTGTTATGCTACCTCAGGGCCTGGACAGCTTGCAATCATTGAGGGAACAATGAATTCAAAATTGTATCGTGACATTTTACAGGAGAATGTCAGGATAGCAGTCTATCCCCTGAAGCTTAATAGAAGTTGGATAATACAACAAGACAATGATCTAAAAGAGAAGAGTAGATCAACAACAAAATGGTTTAAAAAGAAGAAAATTCATGTTTTGGAATGGCCAAATCAAAGTCTTGACCTTATTAGTATAGAAATGTTGTGGAAGGACCTGAAGCAAGCAGCTCATGCAAGGAAGCCCACCAGCATCCCAGAGTTGAAGCAGTTTTGTAAGGAGGAATGGCCTAAAATTCCTCCAAGCTAATGTATGCAGAACTGATCAAGTTATCAGAAATATTATGTTGAAGTTATTGCTGTACAAGAGGGTCACACCAGTTACTGACAGCAAAAGTTCACGTACTTTTTCCACTAAATACATTCAATATTGGATCATTTCTCTCACTAAATAAATGAACACGTATAATGCTTTAGTGTTATTTATTTATTTGAGTTCTCTTTAAGAGTTTTAGGATTTGTATGAAGACCTGATCCCATTTTAGATCACATTTATGCAGAAATAGAGAAAATTCTACAGGGTTCACAAACTTTCTAGTACTATTGTGCATTCATATTATATAATTTCTTATTGTAATTTATAGTTTTATTATGTATTGCATTCTACCGCTGCCACAAAACAAATTTCACAACATTTACCAGTGATAATAAACCCGATCTGATTCTGAATCATCCCCTCAAAACCAATCAGTAAACTCTAAGTCTTGGGCCCCAATACCCCCTTGTGCAATTGGATCCTGGATTTCCTCACTTGCAGATTCATTTCCCCAGTCTGTTTGCATTGGCAAAAACATCTCCCCCACAACCTCAATCAGCACAGGTGTACCACAGGGCTGTGTGCTTAGCCCCTACTCTACTCACTTTACACCTCTGACTGTGTGGCTAAGTACAGCTCCAGCACTGAATACAAGTTTGCTGACGACATCACTGTTTTAGGCTGTATCAAATGGGGTGATGATTCAGCATACAGGAGGGAGATTGAAAATTTGGCCGAGTGGTGTAGTGGTGTCTTAACGATAACCTCTCACTCAATGTCAGTAAGACCAAGGATTGTAGACCAGGAGAGGGACACCAGAGGTCCATGAGCCAGTACTCATTGGAAGATCAGAGCTGCAGAGGATCAGTAACTTTAAATTCCTGGGTGTCCTGGACCCATCATATAAATATAATTGCAAAGAAAGCACAACACTATCTCTACTTCCCCAGGAGTCTGCTGAGATTTGGTATGTCATCAAAAATCTTGGCAAACTTCTTTAGACATGTAGTGGAAAGTGTGTTGTTTGACACTAATTACTGCCAATGTCTTTGAGCAGAAAATCCGACAAAAGGTAATGGATTCAGCCCAGGACATCATGGGTAAAACCCTCCCAACCACCGAGTACATCTACATGAAATGTTGCCGTAGAAAAGCAGCACCCATTATCAAAGATCCTCACCACCCAGGTCATGCTCTTTTCTCGCTGCTGCCATCAGGAAGAATGACCAAGTGCCTCAGGACATGCACCCCCAGGAACGTTACCCCAGGAACGTTACTTCCCCTCAACCATCAGCATCTTGAACAAAAGAGTACAACTACACTCATTCTATTTCTGGTGTTCCCACAACCAACGATCTCACTTTAAGGACTCTTATCTTGTTATTTCATGCTCTCATTATTCATTGTTATTTATTAATATTTGCATTTGCACAGTTTGGTGTTCATTGATCCTGTTTACAGTCACTGTTCTATAGATTTTCTGAGTATGTCTGCAAGAAAAAGAATCTCAGGGTTGTATGCGGTGACATGTATGTACTCTGTTAATAAATTTTACTTTGAACCAGTTGCTGATCAGCTCTTAAGCCAGTCTACAACTAACTAACAATTAAGCAAAGGCAACACAAGTGAATCTGCAGATGCTGGAAATAAATAAAAAACACAAAATGCTGGCAGAACTCAGCAGGCCAGACAGCATCTATGGGAGGAGGTAATAACGACGTTTCGAGCCGAACCCCTTCATCAGGAGTGAAGTACATGGGATGGTCAAGGGGGGATAAGAAGTGGGGGGAGGGATAAAGTAGAGAGCTGGGAAGTGATAGGCTGGAGGGAAATGGGCTAGGGGGAAGGTGGAGAATTATGGGAAATAAAAGAGAAAGAAAGGTAGGGCTGGGGGGGGGGGGAAGAGATTATAGTGAGGGGGGAAAGAGAGAGAAAGAGAACCAGACTAAAATTATAGATAGGGATGGGGTAAGGGGGGGGGGGCAGGGGTATCAACAGTGGTCTGTGAGTTGAATGTTCATGCCGGCAGGTAGGAGGCTACCTAGGCGGGAGATAAGGTATTGCTCCATCGACCTGCGTGTGGCCTCATCTTGACGGTAGAGGAGGCCATGGACAGACATGTCAGAGTGGGAGTGGTCTGTGGAGTTGAAGTGTGTGATCACAGGGAGATCCCGCCACTGCTGGAGAACTGAGCGCCGGTGTTCGGCGAAACGGTCTCCCAGTCTGCGGCGGGTCTCCCCAATGTATAAATGGCCACATCGGGAGCACCGGATACAGTATATCACCCCAATTGACTCGCAGGTGAAGTGGTGCCTCACCTGAAAGGACTGTCTGGGGCCTAGGATGGTGGTGAGGGAAAAAGTGTGGGGGCAGGTGTAGCACTTCTTCCGTTTGCAGGGATGAGTGCCCAGGGAGGTTCGTAGGGAGGGATGAGGGGGATGAATGGACAAGGGAGTCACATAGGGAGCGATCCCTGCGGAAAGCTGAGAGTGGGGGGGGAGGGGAAGATGTGGCTGGTGGTGGGATCCCGTAGGAGGTGGCGGAAGTTACGGAGGATTATACATTGGATCTGTAGGCTGGTAGGGTGATAGGTGAGGACCAGGGGGACTCTATCCCTGGTGGGCTGGCGGGGGGATGAGGTGAGGGCAGAGGTGCGTGAAATACGGGAGACGCGATGGAGGGCAGAGTTGATAGTGGACGAAGGGAAGCCCCTTTCTTTAAAAAAGGAAGACATCTCCTTTGTCCTAGAATGAAAGGCCTCATCCTGAGAGCAGATGCGGCGGAGACGGAGGAATTGAGAGAAAGGGATAACATTTTTGCAGGAGACAGGGTGGGAGGAGGAATAGTCTAGGTAGCTGTGGGAGTCTGTAGGTTTGTAGTAGACATCGGTGGATAGGCTGTCTCCAGAGATAGAAACAGAAAGATCTAGAAAGGGGAGGGAGTTGTCAGAAATAGACCAGGTGAGTTTGAGGGTGGGGTGAAAGTTGGAGGCAAAGTTAATGAAGTCGACGAGCTCAGCATGCGTGTAGGAAGCAGCGCCGATGCAGTCGTCGAAGTAACGTAAGAAAAGAGAAGGACAGATACCGGTGTAGGCTTGGAACGTAGATTGCTCCACATGGCCGACAAAAAGGCAGGCGTAGCTGGGACCCATGCGGGTGCCCATGGCTGCGCCTTTAGTTTGGAGGAAGTGGGAGGAGCCAAAGGAGAAATTGTTAAGGGTCAGGACTAATTCCGCGAGGCGGAGAAGAGTGGTGGTAAAAGGTGACTGGCTGGGTCTGGAATCCAGGAAGAAATGGAGAGCTTGGAGACCTTCCTGGTGGGGGATAGAGGTATATAGGGACTGGACGTCCATGGTGAAAATGAGGCGGTGGGGGCCAGGGAACTTGAAATCTTTGAAGCGATGTAAAGCATGGGAAGTATCACGGACATAGGTGGGAAGGGATAGAAGGCATGGTAACATTGTGATGGAAATAATGCTGTTTAAGCCCCAGCGACTGGGATTCAGTTCCACTGCTGTCAGTAAGGAGTTTGTATGTTCTCCCTGTGAACACGTAGGTTTCCTATGGCTGCTCCAGTTTCCTCCCACAGTCCAAAGACATGCAGTTTAGTATGTTAATTGGTCACAAGGGTGTAACTGGACAGCTGGGTTGGATGGGCCTGTTACTGTGTTGTTTCTCAAAATGATGATACCGAATGCCACCCGACCTGCTGAGTGTTTCCAGCATTATCAGTTCTTACTATGGACAATAAAAACTAGCACATATTGAGAACTTGGGAGCACACCGAAGCACTTTGAAGTTTTTGAAATGTGACCACTTGGTAATTAAAGAAATGTGGAAACTACCTTACCCCACAAACAGCAAAGTGGCTCTCTGACGTTAGTAGAGGGAGAAGTAAAGAAAGGACACCAAGGAGAACTCCCTGCTTAGCTTCAGATGGTACCTGGATCATCCCTTTGATTGAGAAGTGCTGATAATACTTCAACATGAATCTTAAGAGTCAGAGAACTCTACAGCACAGACAACATCGGCTGCCTTGCCTTCATCCGCTTTCCCTCGAACTTCCTCAAATAACTCTGCAAGACTGGTTAGACGTGACCTACCATGTACCTAGTCAGTCTCCGTCTATCCAAATACTTAAATATCCGGTCCCTTAGAATTCCTTGCAATAACTTAGCTACTGCTGAAGTCAGGCTCAGCAGCCCATAATTTCCTGCCTTAACTTAAAAAGTACCGTACATCTTTTCCAGAGATCGAGCCATCTTCATGCACATTTGCCAGATACCATTAAAATTGGCCCTTCTCCAATTTAGGACCTCAATCTGAGGACTAGACCTATCCTTTTCCATTATTACCTTGTAACTAAAGGTATTATGATCACTAGGTGCAAAGTGTTTCCTTCCACAAATTTCTGTTAATTGCCCAGGCTCATTTTCTAACAGGAGGTGAACTATCACATTCTTTAATTGGGAATCCATATGCTAATTATGGAAACTTTGGTGAACAAACTCTATCCCATCCAGCCCATTTACAGTATGGGAGTCCCAGTCATTATGTGGAAAGTGAAGACCCCCTACTATCACAACATTATATTTCTTCCAACAGTCTGTGATCTCTTTACACATTTGCTCCTTTAAATCCTGCTGACTATTGGATGGGCTATAATATAATCCTATAACTATCTTGATCCACTTAAGGAAGTACAACCAGATTAATTGTTTGATGTTGTCAATCAAATACAGAAGCCTCAAGTGCTGGATGGCAGAGAATGCATTGTTCAGACTCCAATATTGGCTTGTTCCCCAATGGGAAATATATTCTGTTCTTGCACATCACTGTTTCCAGCATCTTCTCTGCATCCTCCAACCCTTCCAAATCTCCTTCTGTCCACCCTTTATGGATCCCATTGGGGGACAGTGAACTTCAACAGCTTCCAGTCTGAGGCTTTGCAGACTAGTCAGAACTACGTTAGGTGCCAAAGGCAATGGCTCCTCAGTCAAGTAGAAAGGTGCGGTGAGAGTAGGAAAAGGGAGTCAATTCAGTATTATTACCCAATTTCAATGATTCTAATTTTATTTTAATCTATGAATATTTCACTGTGGTGGAGCGGGTGGAATCTGGTACATGGGAAACAGCTTGCTCTCCACATTGCACTGTCCTGGCTTGCGTATCATGTAGACAGCCGGGATGCAACATCCATGGTCAACCCTGACCAATAGAAGGCCTCATCCACAATATCAGTGAATATTAGAGAAGACTGATTTATGGAGTTCAGGAATTAAGGTCCTTAGTGCAGTCTGAAACATTCTGTAGCAACACAGGGAGAAATGCATAGTACAAAACAGTCTGAGTTCAAGGTCCTTACATGATTCTAGATCCTGATCAGAATTAAATACACTTTCTGAAAATATCCTCTTATTTTTTTTATAAACAGCATCAGTGTTTAGAACACTGGAAACAATTGATAGTTTATTCATTTAATATCAATTCAATGCCATTTGCTGTACCCTCCTTGCCCTGTTGAAGTTCTTTTTGGGCTAGAAGTTTCAAAGGCAACACCAAGCAAGTTTCAAGTCTGCCAGTGAAACTGACCAAATCACTTCAATAAGAGAAACACAAAAAGATGAAATCATTGCATTTTGACATAACACCAACATTATATATTTGTCAAAATTCTTACTGTTTGCACTACCTGTTGCATTTCCAACACCGGACTCTCTTTGACTTCTCTTGGTGAGCTGGAAGTGGTTGCTGGACTCTGTCTGTCTCTGCTTGGACTTGTAGGTTTGGAAGAGAGCTTGAGCGGGCTTCCTGAGACAACACAAGGGCAGACACAGAACACTAAAGAGTTAAAGCTTCATAGCAGAGAGAGAATAGAATGAGAAGGAATAAACAACAAGACTATTGTGGATGATGTAAACTAAGGAAAATTACATCTGCAGTAGATGGCTGCATCAAGTAAATCAGAAACACAAGAAATTCACAGCTTCTTGGAATTTGAAAAACACACAAAATGCTGGAGGAACTCAGCATCTATGGAGGGGGAAAAACAGTCAATGTTTTGGATCTTCACTAGGACTGAAAAAGAAGGGGGAAGAAGCCAGAATAAGACGGTGGGGTTGGGGAAGCTGTACAAGCCAGTAGGTGATAGGTGAGATCAGGTGAGCTGAGTGGGTGAGGAAGAGAGGGATGGAGAAAGACACTAGGGTGTGATGGGTGGAAAATGTAAAGGGTTGAACAAAGAATCTGATAGGAGAGGATTTGTCAGTCTGAAACTTTGGAGCAGCATGGTAGTGTAGTGGTTAGCATAATGTTATTACAGCGCCAGTGAACCGAGTTCAATTCCCGCCACAGCCTGTGAGGAATCTGATTGTTCTCCCTGTCACTGCGTGGGTTTCCTCCAAGTATTCTGTTTTGCTTCCATGGTCCAAAGAAGTATGGGTCAGTCGGATATTGGTCACGTGGGTCTAGTTGGGTGGCACAGGCTCACTGGAAGGGCCTGTACCATGCTGTATCTCTAAAAGAAAATCTAAATCTAAGGCAGGAGAAAGTGACAGAGGAGGGGCACCTCAGGGGTATCATGGGCAGGTGAGGAGACAAGAAGGGGCAGCAGAGAGCCACATGAGGAATGGAAAAAGAGGGTCGGGACGGCGGAATTACTGGAATTTAGAGAAATCGATATTCGTGCCATCAGGTTGGAGGCTACTTAGACTAAATAATGAGATGCTGCTCGTCCAACCTGAGAGAGGGAACATTGTGGCAGTAGAGGAGGGCATGAATTGACATATTGGAATGGGAAGTCAAATTGGAATGAGTGACAACCAGGAAACTTCTGGTGTACGGAGCATCCTCTCCCCCCCACCTTCTAATTCTGGCTTCTTCCTCCTTCCTCACTCATTCTCAGCCTTGAAACATCAACTGTTCATTCCCCTCCACAGATGCTGCCTGACATGCTGAGTACCTCCAGCATTTTGGTGATGTTAATTAATTTGGTTCATGGGGAGAACAGTACACTTCCAGCCTCAGGGTGAGAAGAAGTAACAGAGGCAGTGATGATGTTGTAGCAGCACTGTAATAGAAAGGGTGAACCGATGAAACTGGAGCTCTTTGTAAGCAGTGCTGGCAAAGGTGTATAAAATAATGGAAGGACTGGTTGTGAAGAAGGTACATGGTGAAGGGCTATCTACAGCAATTATTACCTGAATTTCCAAAGCCCCAACAAGAAGCTTGGAAGAGCTTTTCTACTCAAAGAGTGGAATTCACTAGCAGAAAGCGGTCCAGGTGACACACTTAGGGACAAACACGAGGGGGAAAGAAATATTGATGGGTGGAAGACGAGAGGTGGGAACTGGAGCAGAAGCTCTAGTGTGACCTTCCTGAGCCACAGTGTGCATTTCTGTGATGCCCATGACATCGCTGTTCTACTAACCCTACACTCATAAGTTCAGATATTTAGTGCTGAATGTTCAAAACAATGCAGGAAAACATTAAGATGAAAAAATTCTGCAGATGCTGGAAATCTAAGCAACACACACAGAATGCTGGAGAAACCCAGCAAGCCAGGCAGCATCTTTGGAAAAGAATGAACTGCCAACGTTTTGGGCCGAGACCCTTCATTAGGACTGGAGAAAAAGAAGAGAAATTGGAGCAGGGAGGGGTGGAAGAAGTACAGGGTGGTAGGTGGTAAGTGAAACCGGGAGAGGGGGGAGGATCAAGTAAAGAACTGGGAAGTTGATCAGTGAAAGAGATAAAGGGCTGGAGAAGGGGGTATCTGATAGGAGAGGGTAGAAGAGCATGGAAGAAAGGGGAAGAGCATGGAGGGAGGTGATGGGCAGGAAAGGAGAAGAGATGAGAAAGGGAAAGCAGAATGGAAATAGTGAAGGGGGGGCAATTACTTTAAGTTTCTGAGAAATTGATATTTATGCCATCAGATTGGAGGCTACCAGACAGAATATAAGGTGTTGATCCTCCAACCTGAGAGTGGCCTCATCACATCAGCCTACACAATGGGATGAGGGAGGATTTGGCGAGTGTAGACTGGGAACACAGGCTATGTGGTGGGACAGTTAAGGACCAGTGGAAGACTTTCAAAGAGATGATCTGGAAGAGGGGACCAAGTGTAGTATATCTAAGTTTGCTGGTGATACTAAATTGAGTGCAAAAGCAAACTGTGCAGAAGGGTCTGCAGAGAGAGATAGATAGGTTAAGTGAGTAGGCAAGAGTCTGGCAGATGGAGTACAATGCTGTTAAATGTGAGGTCATCCACCTTGGAAGGGAAAAAAAAAGAACAGATGACTAGTTAAATGGGAAAAGATTGCAGCATGCTGCTGTGCAGAGGGACTTGGGAGCGCTTGTGCATGAATCACAAGAAGTTGGTTTGCAGGTGCAGCAGGCTATCAAGGAGGCAAATGGGATGTTGGCCATTGCTGGAGGGATGGTATTTAAGAATAGGGAGGGTATGCTGCAACTATACAGGGTACTGGTGAGGCCACATCTGGAGTACTGCATGCAGTTCCAGTCTCCTTACTTGAGGAAGGATATACTGGGTTTGGAGGTGGTGCAGAGGAGGTTTACCAGGTTGATTCCAGAGATGAGGAGGGTAGACTCAGGAGAGATTGAGTCGCCTGGGACTGTACTCACTGGAATTCAGAAGAATGAGAGGAGATCTTATAGAAACATCATCATCATCATAAACATGAGTAAATCTGCAGATGCTGGAAATTCAAGCAACACGCACAAAATGCTGGTGGAACACAGCAGGCCAGGCAGCATCTATAGGAATAAGTACGGTCGACATTTCAGGCCGAGACCCTTCATTACAGGACTTCATCATCATCATCATTATTTGGCTTCGCGAACGAAGATTTAGGAAGGGTGCTGCCCACGTCTGCTGCAGGCTCGCTGGTGGCTGACGAGGCCAACACGGGACAGACAGACCCGGCCGCAGCGGCTGCAAGGGAAAATCGGGGAGGATGGTCGGAGACGTGGGCGAGTCCTTCGGCCTGCGCAATGGTTTTTTAGGTGGAGTGCAGTGTGAGTGATACTGGTCCCACCCTTTACACCTGGGGTTCATCTGCCATAGCCTAGCAAGCTGGGACGGTGACAGGGAGGTCCTCGGGTCGTAGGGGTTACATCGGAGTGTTCTTCTCCTAGGTGGATGACCTGACAAGGCTGACGAGCCCCGCCTGCCCGGGTTTGGAGTCAGAGTTGTCCTTCTCTTAGGCCGGCTGCCAACCAAGGCTAACGAGTCCAGCCTATATACAAACGTAGAAACATCTAACATTATAAGATAGAGGCAGGAAAGTTGTTTCCATTGGTAGGTGAGACTAGAACCAGGGGCACAGCCTCAAGATTTGGGGGAGTGGGTTTAGGATGGAGATGAGGAGGAACTGCTCTTCCCAGAGAGTGGTGAATCTGTGGAATTCTCTGCCCAATGAAGCAGTGGAGGCTGCCTCTGCAAATATATTTAAGATAAGGTTGGAGAGATTTTTGCATAGTCAGGGAATTAAAGGTTATGGGGAAAAGGAAGGTAGGTGGAGGTGAGTCCATGGCCAGATCAGCCATGAGCTTATTGAATGGCAGAGTAGGCTCAATGGGCCAGATGGCCTACACCTGCTCCTATTTCTTATGTTCTTATGTTGGAATGAGAACAGGAAGTAGATGAAGTGAGTGGCTACCAGGAGACCTGACATGTCAGAATGGGAATGTGACTGACAGTCTCTCCGTAACTTCCACCATTTCCAATGGATCGCACAACAAAGCCCTTTCCTTACCCCTGCCCCCCCCCCCACCCTTTCTGCTTTCCACAGGGATCGCATCCCACACGATTCCCTTGTCCATTCATCTCTCCCGGTACTTATCCTTGCTAGCAGAACAAGTGCCATGCTTGTCCCTACACCTCTTCCCTCACTATCATTCAAGGCCCCAACAGGTTTTCCAGGTGAGGAGACACTTAACCTGTGAACTTACTGAGGTCATCTGGTGCTCCTGGTGTGGCCTCCTGTATATCGATGAGACCCAATGTAAATAAGGAAACTGCTTCGCTGAGCACCTACGTTCCATCCGCCAGAAACAGTTGGATCTCCTGGTGGCCACCCTCTTCAATTCTACTTCCCATTCTGATATGCCAGTCCATGGCCTCCTCTACTGCTGTGATAAGGCCATACTTGGAATGGAGGAGCAACACCTTGTATTCCGCCTGGGTAGCCGCCAACCTGATGGCATGAACATCGATTTGTCAAACCTCTGGTAATTGCACCCCCTTCACCATTCCCATTTCCCTCTCTCACCTCTTTGCCTTACCTGCCCATCACCTCCCTCTGGTGCTCCACCCCCTTCTCTTTTTTCCATGAACTTCTACCCTCTCCTATCAAATTCTTCCTTCTTCAGTCGCTTATCTCTTTCACCTATCAGCTTTCCAGCACTACTTCACCCATCCCCAACTCCTGGTTTCACGTACCTCCTACCACCCTGAACTTTATCCTCCCCTCTCCCCACCTTCTTGCTCTGACTTCTCATCTTCCTTTCCAGTCCTGCTGAAAGATCTCAGCCTGAAACATCGACTGTACTCTTTTCCATGGATGCTGCCTGGCCTGCTGAGTTCCTCCAGCATTTTGTGTGTGTTGCTGGAAAGTATTACTTTCTTGCTATTAAAATGCAAATCCTTTGATCCGTGTGTTTTGATTGATGAATAATTTTCATATTTTTCAAGTATACGATTAACAAGGTAACATCCACATTACTCCAAATGAGGCCTCTCTCAGCAAGTGGATGATAATATTGGGTCCAATGAGGCTACAGTAGAAAAGCAGACCACAGACAATGGGAAAGCATGGATTACAGTACATGAATCAACAGAATTTGTATTATGCATACTAAACCAATGTTGTAAAAGAGCAAAACAACAGAGCCATCAATGACAGCATTGATGTGTGCAGTTAGAAAGGGAAAGGAAAGGAGGCAACATGCTGAGGTTGGGAGCTGAAAATACACAACAGATCAGAGAGAGAAACAGTTAATGTTACAGGTGAATGGCCCCACATCAGAACTGGTCAGTTCTTATACAAACTAAAGTGGTGAGTAATCTGAGATTGGTAAACTCAACTTGAGCCTTGAGGGTTGCAGTTTAGTCAGATGGAAGGCAAGGTGCCATTGCTCAAGGCTACCTATATTTATAATGACATGGCAGAGGCTCCTGGAAGAATTCCAACAAGCCCATTCTCTACAGAACATAGGAACAAGCCCTTCAGCCCAAGATGTTGAACAAACTAATTGAAAGCTTAACTAAACTAGTCGCTTCTGCCTATACAAGTCCATATCCCTCCATTCTTTGTAGTTCACATCCTTATTAAAATGCATCTATTGTTTCTACCTACATTCCCACTCTGAGCAACATATTTTAGTCACCCTCACCCTCTACTCTGCATCATAAACCTGCTCTGTACATCTCCTTTAAATGCACCCCAACCCCATCTTCAGTGCATGCCCTCTAATATGAGATATTTTAACCCTGAGAGAAAGATATTGACTGTCTACTCACCTGTACCTTCCATAATCTTATAAACAGGCAGCACCCTAAACATCTTTTGCACACCTACATGCTTCCTATATGGAGTATTCCATTCAATTCTGGTCAACCAGAATACTCCAGATGTGGACTAACTAGAACTTTATAAAACTGCAGCATAACTTCTTGACCAACTCCATGCCTTGTCTAATAAGTATGCCATGCACTTGTGTTGTGATGTACTAAACTTTGTAAAAATACTAGATGAAAGCCTGAACAATTCCAAGTGACACTTTAACTCTTTGTGAGCCTGCAGCATGTAAGGTGTCTGTTCAAGTTAAACTCTGTAGGTTTGTTAAATGTTTGCTAATAGCAGCTGGATTCTTTCTGGCTCAGGCACAGTGGCATAACAAAAAAGGATCAAAGAGTTTGTCTGTCTCTGTGTGTCTTGCTCTGCTTGTGGATTGAATCCCTTTTTTTTTGAGGCACCGTTTGCTCGGTTCTTGGGACTACACCTAGACTGGTAGATGGATTAGGGTGATTTCACGAGTCTCCCAACAACAGTGACAATCAACTCCCTCGACTGCAGCAACAATCAAATGGAGGCTACAAATCACGAGCCCTGAAATCTTTGCAATTTACTATATAATATTTAGTGTGATATATTTGTGTTTTCTATTTTATGATGATAAATTAGCTTTGAGTTACTTTGTGTGCCTGAACAATTATCACTACATTTCTGGGACACTCAAATTGGTTTGGGTCTGACCTGCTTTACCAACCTATTGATCTGTGCTGTCATTTTCAGGAAGCTAAAACCTTGGCCCCAAAGTTTCCTTTATATATTAACACTGTTAAGGATTTTTGCAACAGTCCATTGACTCTTTACATTTGATCTCCCACGGTGCCAACTTTTAAAATTGGCCAGGTGAGACTCCGTTAGCCAATTCTGCACCTCTATCTGTAACTGATCTAGGTCCTGATTTGCTCACAGCCATAGCCTTCCCTTGCACATGCCTGTGACGCTAACCTACACCAGGAAGGATTGGAGTAACTAACCTACCAACCCACATAGCTTTGACATGGTGCAGGTGGAAATCCTGGATGATTCCTGGGACACACCCTGAGCCACTCCCATTCAGCACTGTGACCTGCTCTCCCCTTACTGCTGACGTCCCACCCTTTGCTCCAATTACCTCTGCTTCCCTGGCTGATATGTTGGGACAGGCTATCATATAGGCAGCAGTATTTAATCCCCAATCACCCAAACACACTCCAGATCCCACCAGTCAGGTAGGGGGTATGCTTGGAGGGTGGTGAACGTGAGAGGCTGCCACCTAGACACCCAGTTTCTGGCCAGAAGAGTACTGGATATCCCTTCGTCATAACTGGTCACTAATGATTCCCAATGCTATTAAGAGAACGACAAGAATTGGATCCTTGGCATGAGATATAACTTTAATTGCATTGGTTATCTCACTGCAGATGGGTTTAGGTGAGTATATGTTCACCACTTCCCAGAAAAAGGTTGGTTGCCTCATAATGAGGCCCTTATTTCCAGTACTTGACAAACATTGTCACTGAAATCGCCATCACGGCCTGCTGTCTCTCAGCAATATTTGAGAAGCTTCTGAAACTGCCAATTAATGGCACGGGGATGAAACGTGTAGACAACTGCCATCATAAACACAGAGCATGGATCAGTACAGCGCCTTTGGCACACAATGTTGTGCCAACCTTCTCACCCACTCCAAGATCAACCAAACCTTCCCCTGAGAGGAAACAGTAACAAATGGGAAACTCATGGATGCTTTAATTTAAAAAGACTCCCTCACCAGTCTTGATTTGAGGGCAAGATCTACACTACTGTTGCTTTTAAGCAGCAAGTCTCATCTGTTTATCAGCATCAGACCATACGAAAGTTAACTTCAAGGAAGTGCTATTTGTTTAGCAGGGAAAGCAGCAGAGTAGTTAATGTATTCCCTCATTATTACCATTTCTTTGACACCTGCCTCTGACTGAGGAACAACCTTGCTGCTTCCTCATTGACCTCAGTACCTTGCTTCAACCTGACTCTGGCTGGCAACTCCAGACAAGTGTGATTCAAGCTATCATACTAATATAGCAAAATCACAATAGATTTTGCAGATGCTGGAAATCCAGAGTAATATTCATAAAATGCTGCAGGACCTCAGCAGTTCAGTCAACATCTATGGCAAGACCCTTCATCTTTTTAGAGCACCCTGTAGTTGAACCCACTAGGCAATAAGCTATTCTGGATTGGGTGTTGAACAATGAACCAGAATTAATTAAAGAGTTTAAGGTAAAGGAACCCTTAGGGACAAGTAATCAAATTCACACTGAAGTTTGAGAAGGAGAAGCTAAAGTCAGATGTATCAGTATTACAGTGGAGTAAAAGAAATTACAGGAGCATGAGAGAGGATTTGGCCAGAACTGCTCAGAAAAGAACACTGGCAGGGATGATGATGGAACAGCAATGGCTGGAATTTCTGAAAGCAATTCAGAAGGCACAGGATATATACATCCCAAAGAGGAAGAAGTCTTCTAAAGGCAAGATGACACAACCTTGGCTGACAGGGGATGTCAGAGCCAACATAAAAGCCAAAGAGTGGGAATATAATAAAGCAAAAATTACAGCAAGTTAGAGGATTGGGAAGCTTTTAAAAACCAACAGAAGGCAACTAAAAATTCATCAAGAAGATAAAGATGCAATACGAAAGTAAGCTAGCCAATAATGGTAAAGAGAATAATAAAAATGTCTTCAGATACATAAAATGTAAAAGAGAGGCAAGAATGGATATCGCACTGCTGATAAACAATGCTGGAGAGGTAGTAATGGGGGTCAATGGAATGGCAGACAAACTGAACAAGTATTTTGCATCAATCTTCACTGTGGAAGACACCAGCAGTATGGGTCAAGTGTCAGGGGTCATGAGATGTGTTACTAGTGAGAAGGTTCTTGGGAAACTGAAAGGTCTGGAGGTAGATAAGCCACCTAGACCAGATGGTGTCCACCCCAGGGTTCTGAAAGAGGTGGCTGGAGAGATTGTGGAGGCATTAGTAATGGACTTTCAAGAATCACCAAATTCAGGAATTATTCCAGAAGACTGGAAAATTCCATTCTTCAAGAAGGGAGAGAAGCAGAAGAAAGGTACTTAGATGTCAGTCAGTCTGATGTCAGTGGTTAGGAAGATGTTGGAGTCAATTGTCAAGGATGAGTTCTCAGGGTACCTGGGGGCACGTGGTAAAATGGGCCATAGTCAGCATGGTTTCCTCAAGGGGAAATCTTGACTGACAAATCTGTTGGGATTCTTTAAAGAAATAACAAGCAGAGTCTGTTGATGGTGTGTAACTGGATTTCCAGAAGGCCTTTGACAAGGTGCCACATATGAGGCTACTTAACAAGCCAGAGCCCATGTTATTACAGGAATGATTCTGGCATGGACAAAACATTAGCTGATCGGCAGGAAGCAAAGAGAGCCTTTTCTGGTTGGCTGCCTGTGACTCATGGTGTTCCTGTGTTGGAACCAATTCTTTTTACGTCATATGTCAATGATTTGGATGATGGAGTTGATGACTTTGTTGCAAATGGTATGAAGATAGAGTGGCAGATAGCTTTGAGGAAGTAGAGAGGCTACTGAAAGACAGTCAGAATGGGATAATGGGCAAAGAAATGGCAGATGGAATACAGTGTCATAAAGTGTAGAGTCATGTACTTCAGCAGAAGAAACAAAAGGGTTGATTATTTTCTAAATGGAGAGAAAATATAAATAACTGAGGCACAAAGGGATTTGGGAATTCTTGTGCAGAATTCTTCAAAGGTTAATTTGCAGGTTGGCTCTGTGGTGAGGAAGTTAGCATTCACTTCAAGAGAACTAGAATATAAAAGCAAGGATGTATTGTTAAGAATTTATAAAGCACTGGCGAGGTCTCACTTGGAGTATTGAGAGTAGTTTGGGGTCCCTTATCAAAGAAAGGTTGTGCTGAAACTGGAGAGGGTTCAAAGGAGTTTCACAGAATTGATTCAGGATTGAATGGCTTGTCATATGAGCATTTGATGGATCTGGGCCTGTTTTCACCAGAATTCAGAAGGATGAGGGGTAACCTAATTGAAACTTATCAAATGGTGAAAGACCTTGATAGAGGGGATATGGAGAGGATGCTTCTCATGTTGGGAGAGTCTTAAGACCAGAGGACATGGCCTCAGAATACAGCAATGTCCTTTTGCAATGGAGCTGAGGAGGATTTTTTTTAGCCAGAGAGTGCTGAATCTGTGAAGCCCAACTTTATGTATATTTAAGATAGAGGTTGATTATTGATTGGTCAGGTCATGAAGGGATATGAGGAGAAGGCAGGAGATTTGGGCTGAGAGGAAAATTGGATGATGAAATGATAGAGCAGACCTGATGGGCCAAATGGCTTAATTCTGCTCCTACAACTTATGATCCAGTGGAGAGTATTCTGACTGGTTGCATCATAGCCTGGTATGGGAACTCCAATACACAGGATCACAAGAGGATACAGAGTGTGGTGGGTCAGACTCTTCCATCATAGATACAGTTCTCCCCACCTTCAAGGACGTCTACAAGAAATGGCATCTCAGGGAGGTAACATGTATTATCAAGGACCCACAACATCTAGATAGATAGATAGATACTTTATTCATCCCCAAGGGGAAATTCAACATTTTTCCAGTGTCCCATACACTTATTGTAGCAAAACTAATTACATACAGTATTTAATATAAATATGATATGCATCTAAAATCACCCTCCCAAAAAGCATTAATAAATAGCTTTTAAAAAGTTCTTAAATAGTTTACTAAAGTGCATTGAGTGGTAACTTAAGCTCAGTCCTAACCCCGGCACTTTAACATGTCTTGCCCCTGGTGGTTGAATTGTAGAGCCGAATGGCGTAGGGGAGTAATGATCTCTTCATCCTGTCTGAGGAGCATTGCATTGACAGCAACCTGCCGCTGAAGCTGCTTCTCTGTCTCTGGATGGTGCTGTGCAGAGGATGTTCAGGGTTTTCCACGATTGACCGTAGCCTACTCAGCGCCCTCCTCTCTGCCACCGATGTCATACTCTCCAGTTCTGTGCCCACGACAGAGCCCGCCTTCCTTACCAGCTTATTAAGACGTGAGGCGTCCCTCTTCTTAATGCTGCCTCCCCAGCACGCCACCACAAAGAAGAGGGCGCTCTCCACAACTGACCGATAGAACATCTTCAGCATCTCACTACAAACATTGAATGATGCCAGCCTTCTGAGGAAGTACAGTCGACTCTGTGCTTTCCTGCACAGGGCATCTGTGTTGGCAGTCCTGTCTAGCTTCTCGTCTAACTGCACTCCCAGATACTTGTAGGTCTTAACCTGCTCCACACATTCTCCATTAATGATCACTGGCTCCATATGAGACCTAGGTCTCCTAAAGTCCACCACCATCTCCTTAGTCTTGGTGATATTGAGACCATGCCCTCTTCCCAATGCTGCCATCGGCAGGGGGTCCGGGAGCCTGAAGGCAAAGGTCTCGAGGTTTAACACAACCATTTTGTTCCCACTGACATCAGGTTCTAGAATCATCCTGAAAAACCCTAACAACCTCTTTCAATCTAGCTCTAGTGTTGGTATGTTTATTTTATTGGCTATTTGGGTAAGTTGTGTAGATTTCAAGTTCACCTGTGTTAATTTATGTTTGTCTCCTTCTTGTACTGTAATAAAGCTGATTTTCATTGAATTTATACTTTGTCCACATAAACTTAGGACAATCTTGTGAACTTGAGCCTTGGAGCAATACCCCACAAGAAGAGTCCACTTGGCCCATCTTGTTATGCACAGCTTGTGATATTAGTCCATTCCTCTCCAAAGTCTGTACAGTCCCATAAATTATCTCTCTTCACATATCCAGTTTGAAGTGTTGTAGGAGATTTAACTTGTGCCTCTGGTCCCCTTCAAGACAAGTATTCCAGATCCCTGAAACTCTTTACAAAGTTGCAACATGGGACTAAAATGCTAAAGTATTGGTTGGAGCAGCCAATTGAATGCATAAGAATACAAGCTGCTGTGGACTCAGCACAATATGCCACAGGCACATTCCTCTCACCATCAGTTGTATCTTCGGGAAGCACTGCCTCATGCAAGCAACATCTATTCTCAAGGAAGCCCACGTTCAGGCCACGCCACCCTCTTACAGCTACCATCAGGAAGGAGGGACAGAAGCCTGAAGTCCCACACCAGCAGGTCCAATCACAACTACTTCCCTTCAACCACTCATTTCTTGAACCAACCTGCACATCCCTAATCACTGCAGATTAACAACACCATAATCACTTTGCTCTAAAATGGATCTGCTGTCTTTATTTGTTCTAATTATGTTCTTTCTCATAGAAATTGTGTATAATTTACATCTAATTTATGCATTTCTTCTAAAAGCTGCTTATATGATGCTATGTTCCAATGACGTTGCTGCAGGTTTTTCATTTCATACATGTACTTGTGCAGGAAAATAAACTTAAATTTGCCTTGGACCATATTTAACCATTACTCTCCTAGCACCAGCACAATGAAAAACAACCTGCAAGATACAGTGAGTTACCCCCGACCTCTTTCACCAAGGAGAACAAGGCTCTTGAACCTTACATCCTAATTCAGTGCAAAAGAAAATTTTGTGTTCTTCAGCAGAGGAAGCACCTTTGTCTGGAGATGCTTGCCAGCTACAAAGCTGACTGAAACTACTCTGTCCCAAAGGAAAGTGAAACGTGCTCAATCCCCTAAACTTCATGCTCCTAGAAAGATTAGTTCATGTGACATGTATCCCAAGACAGAATTAGTTTTTCTGAGGTGCAGTGAAGCCTGAGGCAGGTCATTACTCTGTAACACCAGCTGAAACCACCTTAATTCTATTCTCTGCATCTACACTCCATCCATTGCCCAGAGATTACACTTTGTACACAAGGGCCAATGTGGGGAATAAGGTTTTTAAATGGCTATCAGAAAATCTTGTCAAAAAGTAAACATGACTGCATGAAAACCGCACTTGCTGTTAATCACCTTTGGTTTTGTGTCACCACATCCTCATCATCAATGAAGGAACACACAGAACTTCAATGATAAGCTCAAAGATACCCTGGTATGACATGGTCAATTTGAGCTGATGACTGCTCTCTGTTTGTGAGGCACCAGTCAAGCTCAAGCCCTAACTTGGTCTACAACTTAAACACAAGGGGTCAATACTTGAGAATAAATGAAGAAAATTTTCGTTCCCACAGAGATTCGCAATTCTTGGGCACCATCTTCCACCAGGCAGGTGAAAGCAGTCTTTGAGCAAAGCAGGAATGTAGAGTTGAGGTGAAATCAGATCAGAACAGAGACACTTTGGGGTACAGCTACATAGTTGCCTGAAAGTGGAGACACAGAAGGACAGTGCTGAAGGCAGCTTTTGGCATGCTTGCCTTCAACACGTCAGGGCATTGAGTACAAGAATTAGGACCGCACCTTACAAGACATTGGTGAGACCACTTTGAGTGTTGAGTACAGTTCTGGCCACCCAGCTATGGAAAAGGATGTTGTATTAATCTGGAAGGTTACAGAGGTTTCATGTTGCCGGCACTGGACTGGATAGGATGGGGCTTTTTTACCCCCCTGGAACGTACCAGGCTGAAGGGTAATCTCATAGAAATGGGTCCTGTAGCGAAGGTAAATAACTTAGTCAGCATTGAAGAGTTGGACTGAATGGCCTGGCTTACACCATAACACTAAGACTACGGTCCTGGCGGGGCAATGTGGCAGGCAGTGCTACCACGTGCTTTATTTACAGAGTTGTGGCTCCACCCTACCAACGTTACTCGGCCTGTTATTAGGTTCAGAGGGAACCTACCAACAAAAGGCTATCCGGAACAGAGGACGTTGTGCAATCTGTTAAACGCATTGCAGACACTGTATCAAAATCCAAACGGGCATTTAAAAAATGCCCTGTGGTCTGCTCACAGAGGAATGCGGTGGAGCCAGTGGGGTGAGACATTTTGAGGAAGCGGGCAAGAGCGCAGACCACATGGAATCCCAGGAGCGTGATCGATCGCCTCTTTCAGGGGGAACTCTGCAGCAAAAGAGGGCAGGGGATCGCGGACCGGCGACTCTGTTAGCTTGGGAAGGTTCACAGCCGAAGCCGCTACGAGGAGACAGCTAGCAAGGACATTCGCATCGGTTCCGCTGATATCATCACAAGCAGAGGACCAGATTTTTTTCTGTTTAAGATAAAAGTTTCTACGATGCACATGCATGCACAATAGTCTGATAACACAGAGGTTTGCCAGCGGCAGGGAAAGTAGCTTGTCCATCTCTGTGCGTATCGATTACTGAAACAAAAACACACACAAATTGCCCGAAAGAAAAGTAAGCATTGACAATACAACAGCAAACCGTCGGGGCGCTGGGTGGGTATGCCATTGGTTAGTGGGAAATGTTTAACACAGACAGTAAGGTAAATAGTAATTTTCCCAAATACCAGTCCGAGAAGCTGCAGCGTCAAAGATCGCGGGCTCTGGAGGAAAGGTGTTGGCTGCTAGATCTATAGGAAGGGGTGTGGCATTTTCTGATTCACCTATACGACACAGAATTGGAATAAAGTGAATGGCGGAACGGAACGGATCCATGGTTTTCAGGAAATTACACTTCAACAGACAGCGCACGGCGAGTAAATTCAGACCCTGGCCCTAGACTCTCAGTATGTTATAATCTCATATCTCGCCAACTCTTCCGGCCGGATAATTCACCCACTGTCCCCCCTGCCGGCTCAGCACAATACAGACTGAGAAGCAGTCCTGGGAAATCGATCCATTTGTGTACGGGAAACACTGCAGAGGAACTGCACCAACAAACCCGGCTTCACTGGCGCCAGGGCTCTCAGTTCAGCAAATGCCCGAAACTGCTTCAGAAAACCCATCTTTGTAGATGACAGAATTTAGGACACACAAAATCGAATTGCTTTAACAACTGCCTCTGGATTTTTTATGATCTGAAATCCAGAACCAAATAAAAGCTATTGCTACAGATTGCACGACTGAGCGGAGTATTATACTGAGCAAAGAAGTCAGTTCCGCATGGAGATAAACGGGACGTGGAAGGAGGACTGCAAGAGGAAACGGACCTGCTTTGCTGAAATCAATCAGGTTCGGAAGCCGGCGGCTGCATTCTATTGAGGGAAAGCAGAAGCGGCGTGAAGTGCACTCTCGTTCTCTCTATCTCTCTCTCTCTCACACACACACAAGCAGCACTCTCCTATGTCATTTTAGAAGCTGCATTGCAGACGGTGTAGTTTAACTCACCGTCCTGGGATCCCGTCCCTGTGGGCGCTGCTCCTCCCCAAGACCACCTCTTCTGCCGATGCTCGAACTGCTGGCTGCGTTCTGAAGAGCGGCGCATCATGGCTTCGTGACGTTCCTGGCAATCACACAACAAACAAACAACACCCATCACCACCTGTGGGTTCATCACGCACCCTTCCGGGTAAGTACATTCTTATTCAGTTCTGTTAAACTAAAACAAAAATTCAGAGCTCACTGCCGTTATGCAAAATCATATGCATTCAATTGATAAAAGCCAGGATTCAGTATAAAAGAATATATACCATGGTAAAGCACCCGACAATGTCAATATGGGCAGAGGTAGAGGATGCTGAAGTGCTATGCAAATCACACTTGACATCATCAGCAGCTCCTGTTCTCATAGGTTTGCACATCATTGGAGATTCTGACTGCATCTGTCCATGAATAATGCTCCAACAAGCATTAACCGCAGAGCCACGGAGAGAACTTAAGAGCAAAGGATCAATAGCTGACTAGAATTCTTAGCAGAAATGCTAGCCAACTGCGCCGACTATGCACAACTACAGCAGACAATTGCACTGCACTGTCAATCCGGCTGCATTTTTAATTTTCCAATGAAGATAAACTCATAGGTGTTCCATTATTGATGCAAACATTAACTTTCCAAAAGGTATAATGTATTCTTCATTTTATCAAATACAGTTTATATAAAAACTTATAATAGATCAGTCACCTTGAAGATCTGAAGGTGACTTGATCCGACCATGGACACTACAGGTAATGTGCCAGTGTTGTGCAAGGTGTGTCGCACACAGAGCGAGTCCACATACTGAGACCGGGTTTGTGCACTGACTCTCTGACCAGAGATAACGGGAAACCACAAACGAACGTTGGTCAACAGATAGATTCATTTATTTATCACATGTACATCAAGACATACAGTGAAATGTCCTGTTCGCGTTAGCAACCAGGATGATCTAAGCCAATGCTGGGTGCAGCCTGCAAGTATTACTACATTTTCCACTGCCAATATACATGCCTACAATGCTCAACAGAACACAACAAAATGACATCAACTAAACTTCCTCCCACGCCTACCCACTAAAATCTGCAGCCTCATTCTTGGAACGGCCTACAGATTTCAGGACACACACACACACAACCCCAGCACACCCTAAACATCCATTCACTCTACTCACACCATACCTCCATTGTGCTCCAAATGTCCAGCAGCAATTCATTAAGGCATATGACGTGGAATCTCTCACACCTACCGCTTAAAAGGACATGACTGTTAGATACACAAGAGGAGCCAGGAGGATGCCAGAAGGGCATCTGGTGCTGGACACCATTTCACTTTGACCATGGTGGTTCAAAACAACCCCTCACCACATGCTCAAGAGTATATAGAACACCACAAAACAGTACAGGCTATGGGACTGGATTCTGATGTTGTACTCCAAGATTCTTTAATAAGTCAGGAAGAGAGGCACAAAAGATGATTGCTTCATTAAACATTATTAGAACAAAGGAAAATTGAACTGGACAGAACCAACTTCACTGAATGTCATTTGCCCCATCACTGAAATGTTCCCAAAACCTATGGACTCACTTTCAAGGACTCTTAATATCATGTGCTCAACATTTATTGCTTAATTATTTATTATTATTTCTTTATTTTTGCATTTGCAAACTGGTTCAATGCCCAAGTTGGTGCGGCCTTTCATTGATTCTATTATGGTTATTACTCCATTCTGGATTTATTGACTATGCCCACAAGTCAAGTTTATTGTCATTTAACTATATACATATATATATATATATATAATGTACATAACCATCTAATGTATATAGAAATAAGACATTTCTTTAAACCATAGTGTAAATGCAGGAAAATAGGAAATAAAGTACATGAAAATGAATCTCAAGGTTATATGTAGTGATGTATATGTACTTTAATATTAAATTTATTTTGATCTAATTAACAGGTCTGCTAAGTTAAAAGATCCAAGATGGCTCTTGCTTTCTGGTGCAGCTCTTTTTATACTACAGGAATAAGGAAAATTCCATTCAAGTTTTGTAGATCAAAGTTCAAAGCAAATTTATTATCAAAGAACATATATATCACCACATACAACCCTGAAATTTATTTTCTTGCAAGCATACTCAATAAATCCAAAAACCATGACAGAATCAATGAAAGACTGCAACAACAGGGCAAACAACCATTGTGCAAATGAGAACAAACCATCAAGTACAAAGAGAAAGAAAAAAAACAAGAAATAATAATAATAATAAACAAATAAGCAATAAATATTGAGAATATGAAATGTAGAGTCCCTGAAATTAATCCATAGGTTGTGGGAATATTTCAAGGATGGGACAAGTGAAGTTATCATCTCTGGTTTAAGAGCCTAATGGTTGAGGCGTAATAACCATTCCTGAACATGGTGGTGTGAGTCCTGAGGCTCCTGTACTTTCTTCGTAACGGTCGCAGTGAGAAGGGAGCATGGCTGGATGGTGGGGTTGTCTGGTGATGGATGCTGCCTTCCTGCATCAATGCAGATACAGATTGGTGGGGAGAGCTTTACCCATAATGGACTGCGCCATATCTACTAATCTTCGTAAGATTTTTCCATCAGGGGCATTGGTGTTTCAATATCAAGCTGTTATGCAGCCAGTCAATATATTCTCCACCACACATCTATAGAAATTTATCAAAGGTTTAGATGTCATCCTGAATCTTTGCAAACTTCTAAGGAAGTTAAGGCACTGCCATGATTTCTTCATGATTGCACTTACCTGCAATTATGCAAAAGTAAAAGATTGTTTTAGCACCACTCAACCAGATTTTCAATCTCCCTGATTCTGACTCATCGCACCTTTGATTTGACCTATGAGTGTGGTGTTATTAATTAGCTTATTGATTAAGAGTTAACCAATGAGAAAGCTCTTATTCAAATGATGCAATACCAAGAGAAGCTTCCAGAATCATACCAGAATAATATGGGAATCGTACCACTATAACCGCAAGGGGACACACTGAACACACTGTAACCACCAGGAAGCACACTGAGCAGTTACTTGTAGATAATTAGTTATATAGAATACAAGCTGACTATTAATTGTTAAACTGTAAAGAAAGTTACAATTAAACAATTGGATGCAACAAGACCTTTCAGTCCACAATGTTGTGCCGATCTTTTAATAATCTAAGATCAAACCCCTTTTTCTCTAAGATCAAACAGCTCTCCATTTTCCTATCATCCATGTGCCTATTTAAGAGTTTCTGAAAAGTCTTTAATGTATTTGTCTTTACCATCACAACTGACAGGGCATTCTGCAAACTCATCATTCTCTGTGTAAAAAAACAAATCTCTGACATCCCCCTCCCAAATTCCTTGACAGACAGACAGACTTTATTGATCCCGGGGGAAATTGGGTTTCGTTACAGTCGCACCAACCAAGAATGGTGTAGAAATATAGCAATATAAACCATAAATAATTAAATAATAACAAGTAAATTATTCCAACTGGAAATAAGTACAGGACCAGCCTATTGGCTCAGGGTGTCTGACACTCCGAGGGAGGAGTTGTAAAGTTTGATGGCCACAGGCAGGAATGACTTCCTATGATGCTGAGTGTTACATCTCAGTGGAATGAGTCTCTGGCTGAATGTACTCCTGTGCCTAACCAGTACATTATGGAGTGGATGGGAGACATTGTCCAAAATGGCATGCAACTTGGACAGTCACCGTAAAATTACACCCCTGCCATACGAAGAAGTCTTTAGCTATCCACTCAATCTATGCCTCTTATCTGTAGGGTTGAGTAAAACACACAGGCTTTGCCACAAGGAAAACAATGTCTTCCTCCTCTTCCCTCCTCCGAAGAGCAACAACTTAACTTCATTATCTTCCATCTCTTCATAGAAACATAGAAAACCTACAGCACAATACAGGCCCTTTAGCCCACAAAGCTGTGCCGAACATGTCCCGACCTCAAAAATTACTAGGCTTACCCATAGCCCTCTATTTTACTAAGCTCCATGTACCTATTCAAAAGCCTCTTAAGAAACCCTATCATATCCACCTCCACCATCGTTGCTGGCAGCCCATTCCACACACTCACCACTCTTTGAGTAAAATTCTTACCCCTGACATCTCTGTACCAGCTCCCCAGCACCTTAAACCTGCATTCTTCAAATGCAGAACAGTACAGGAACAGGCCCTTCAGTTCACAAAGTCTCTGTTGACCACAATCTGAAAGTTGCAGCGAGACAAGGGTTTGCTGACATTGACAGTGTGCAGACATCGTAGAGTCATTGTGCAGACAGTGGGCAGACATCGTAGAGTCATTGTGCAGACAGTGGGCAGACATCGTAGGGTCATTGTGCAGACAGTGTGCAGACATCGTAGTGTCAGTGTGCAGACATCGTAGAGTCATTGTGCAGTCAGTGTGAAGACATTGTAGAATCATTGTGCAGACAGTGTGCAGACATCGTAGGATCATTGTGCAGATATTGTAGAGACACCAAATCTGAACATGGCCCTTGAGTACTTAGCTCCTGTTTGTGCAAGCCTCAGACCCAAGGTCACCCGTCATACCAAGACAAGATAAGGATACAAATGAAGGATTTGCAGTATGCATTAGCTACTAGGCATTATTTAACTAATTTTACGGGCTATTGGCCTTTATGCTTTGATCTTACTGGTTATTAATACCCTAAAAAGATACAAAGTACATTTATTATCAAAATATATATGCAGATTCGTCTTCCCACAGACAGTCACAAAATAGAAGACCATGGAACCAGTTTAAAGAAAAACATCAGCCCCCCAACTTGCAAAAAAAAGAACAAATTGGGGGAAAGTGGCAAAAAAATACAGAATACAAATCATCAAATCACAAAGCCATCAAAAAAGTCCAGACATATTCAGTTCTGCACAATATTGCGATTGCTACCTAAATGTTTCTATTGGATCAATATCTGTATATCTGAGTGGCTCTGACATCCACCACTGCTTCGAGTGTCTGGTCGTGGCACACATTAACACCATTCTCCTAGACAACCTTGACCTGCAGCAATCTGCCCAACACTGAAACAGGAGTAAGGTGGATGTCGTCTCATTGTCCTAAGGTCATCTCTGGAGCATCTGGAGAGTAAAGATATTGATGTTGCACTGGTGTTCATTTGTTTTGCTAAACCCTTGGTCAAGAAAGCTCACCAATGCCTCTACTTCCTTAGGAGGCTAAAGAAATTTGGCTTATCCCTGTCGATCCTCACCAATTTTTGCCCATGCACCATAGACAGCATCCTATCTGGATGTATCATATGACAGCTGCTCTGCCTGTGAGCACAAGGAGCTTCTGGGAGCTGTGGGTACAGCTCAGCACATTAGAGAAACCATGGCCTCTGTCTATACTTCTGACTGCCTCAATAAAGCAGCCATCATAATCAAAGGCCCCACAGACCCCAGACATTCTCCCTCCTGCTCCCTTCCATCGGGCAGAAGATAGAAAAACTGGAAAGCTTCCATCTCACTGTCATAAGACTATGAGTAGTTCCCTAGTACAATCAGTTAGACTCTTCACCTCACAATCTTCCACGTTACGATCTTCCATTTTATTGCCTACCTGCACTATACACCCTGACAAAGGGCTTGAAACATCGACAGCGCTTCTCCTTATAGATGCTGCCTGGCCTGCTGTGTTCCACCAGCATTTTGTGTGTGTTGCCTGTATATCCTGTGATTGTTTTACCTGGTACTACCTCAATGCACTGTGTAATGATCTGATCTGATCTGTGTGAACAGTATGCAAGCCAAGCTTTTCACTGTACCTCATGACAACAGTAAACCAATTCCACCCTAACTCATCACTTCTGGAACCAGGATAAGGTTCTCTGGTCTGCCTGGCTCACTGTATCCTTACAATACAGATGTTTGTAATTTAGCCCATCAAGACTACACCAGCTCTCAAAGCAGTCCCATTCCCACAGTTACTTCCCTGTAACCCCTCTCTCCCAAGCCCGCCAAAGCCACCTGTACAACAGGGCAATTTTCAGTGGCCAATTAACCTATCCATTCAAACATCTGAGATGTGTGAGGAAGTCAGAGCACCCAGGGAAACCCACAGAGTCACAAGGAGAATGTGCACAGACAGCATCCAAACGCAATATCAAACCCAAGTCACTGGAGCTATACACCTGCGTCACTGTGCCAATATTCAACTATCTGACCCATTTAATACCAGTTACCTCTCACTGTGCAGCATTCCCTTGGAAATGGATAAGATAAATTTATGTTTGCAGTAAGAATAGCGACAGGCCATTGAGCTAGACTCAGCTTTCAATTGGCTTGTGACTAGAGTACTTCATTTACCATTCTCCATATTCCTTGAAACACTTGTCCAACAGAAGTCTATCAATCCTACACACCCCACTTCCATTTACCAATTAATCCCCTTACCTGGATACACCCATCATTTGCCAGAAGGATATTGAATTGTATAAGGAAAGGGAAACAAGTAGGGTAGTTATGGAAACTATGTTGATTAAAGAAGAGGAAGTACGGGCGCTTTTGAAGAATATAAGTGGATAAGTCTCTGGGTCCTGACAGGAAATTCCCTGGGACCTTGAGGGAAGTTAGTGCAGAAATAGCAGGGGCTCTGACAGAAATATTTCAAATGTCATTAGAAACAGGGATGGTGCCGGAGGATTGGCATATTGCTCATGTGGTTCCATTGTTTAAAAAAGGGTTCTAAGAGTAAACCTAGCAATTGTTGACCTGTAAGTTTGACGTCAGTGGTGGGTAAATTAATGAAAAGTATTCTTAGAGATGGTATATATAATTATCTGGGTAGACAGGGTTTGATTAGGAACAGTCAACATGGATTTGTGCATGGAAGGTCATGTTTGACAAATATTATTGAATTTTTTGAAGAGGTTACTAGGGAAGTTGATGAGGAAAAGCAGTCGATGTTGTCTATATGGACTTCAGTAAGGCCTTTGACAAGGTTCTACATGGAAGGTTCAATCGTTAGGTATTAATCGTTAGGTATTAATATTGAAGTAGTAAAATGGATTCAACAGTGGCTGGATGGGGGATGCCAGAGAGTAGTGGTGGATGACTGTTTGTCAGGTTGGAGGCCGGTGACTTGTGGTGTGCCTCAGTGATCTGTGCTGTGTCCAATGTTGTTTGTCATATACATTAATGATCTGGATGATGGGGTGGTAAATTGGATTAGTAAGTATGCAGATGATACTAAGGTAGGTGGCGTTGTGGATAATGAAGTAGGTTTTCAAAGCTTGCAGAGATATTTAGGCCAGTTAGAAGAGTGGGCTGAACGACGGCAGATGGAGTTTCATGCTGATAAGTGTGAGTTTTGGTAGGAATAATCAAAATAGGACATACATGGTAAATGGTAGGGCATTGAAGAATGCAGTAGAACAAAGTGATCTAGGAATAATGGTGCATAGTTCCTTGAAGGTGGAATCTGATGTGGATAGGGTGGTGAAGAAAGCTTTTGGTATGCTGGCCTTTATAAATCAGAGCATTGAGTATAGGAGTTGGGATGTAATGTTAAAATTGTACAAGTCATTGGTAAGGCCAAATTTGGAGTATTATGTACAGTTCTAGTCACAGAATTATAGGAAAGATGTCAACAAAATAGAGACAGTACAGGGGAGATTTACTAGAATGTTACCTCGGTTTCAGCACCTAAGTTACAGAGAAAGATTGAACAAGTTAGGTCTTTATCCTTTGGAACGTAGGAGGTTGAGGGGGAGCTTGATAGAGGTATTTAAAATTATGAGGGGGATAGATAGAGTTGACTTGATAGATAGATAGGCTTTTTCCATTGACAGCAGGGGAGATTCAAACAAGAGGACATGAGATTTAGGGGCAAAAGTTTAGGGGTAACACGAGGGGGAATTTCTTTACTCAGAGAGTGTTAGCTGTGTGGAATGAGCTTCCAGTAGAAGTGGTAGAGGCAGGTTCGGTATTGTCATTTAAAGTAAAATTGGATAGGTATATGAACAGGAAAGAAATGGAGGGTTATGGGCTGATGCGGGCCAGTGGGACTAGGTGAGAGTAAGCATTCAGCACGAACTAGAAGGGCTGAGATGGGTTGTTTTCATGCTATAATTGTTATATAGTTATGTGGTTATATGAAGGGTCTCGACTGAAATTCCAATTCTCCATTTCCCTCCACTGAAAATGCCTGGTTTGCTGAGTTCCTTCATCACCTGTTTTCACTCCATGTTTCAGTTTCTACGATATTTTGCATGCTCAAAAGTCCATTGATCTTATTTTTGTAATGTCTGGTATTCCTCTAGCATCCACCTCCTGGAAAGAAGGCTCTTTGGGCATCCACTATCTGTTGTGTGAGAAACTGCTGCAAGTTCAAATTCATTGCCATCTGTCTGTACATTTATTGCAACCAAATGAAACAACATCCTGGTGCACCCACAAAGCACATCACACACAATGCAGAAATCTAAATATTACCATAAACACATTTAAAAATATAATTCAAATTGCATGCAGTGCACAGCCCAGGTAAACAGCTCATTGACCTAGTGATGAGACCTCAGCGGTGGCAGGGCATTCATCAGTTTCTCAGCCTGAGAGAAGATGTTACCCAGTCTGGCAGTCCTAGTCCCAATGCTTCTGTACCTCCTTCCTTATGGTAGAGGGTCAGAGAGATGGTGGGATGGGTTGGTGGGCCCTTCATACACAACGCTCCCGGTAAATGTCACAAATAGGGGGAAAGGTCCAAGGCCAAAGTGATACAGCCGGAAAGGCCTGTAGAAAGTAGTTAGAATGGGACATGCCTCAGTCTCCTCAGAAAGTGTAGATAATGCTGTGTGTGCCTTCTTGACTAATGAGGAGATGTTGTGGGGCAGATTAGATCGTCCATTATGCACACACCAAGGGACTTTGTGCTCTTCACTCTCTCCACAGTGAAGTCATTGATGTGGAATGGAGAGTGTTTGACCTGAAGTCCACAATCAAATCTTTTATCTTGTCTGTGCTGAGACCCAGGTTGTTGCACCATTTGACAACCCTCTCCACCTCCTCTTTACTCATCGCTATTGCTGATGAGGCCAACTTCCGATTTCCTGATTTCACCCAGAGAGTAGCTCAGATGTTAATGCTGCATCTTCTGAGAGATGATCAAAGAGAAATAGATCTCTTCAAATGTTTCTGTCACTGAAGATGCTTATTTGATCAGTCCTCAGTACGTTAAGCTCAAAACAAAACCAAGCCATTTTATCTCTGGAAAAACTCATTTATCTTCAAACAACCAAAGGGAATTATTACCAGTGTTGATTGCCTTGGAGATGTTAAAACTCTCCCACAGTAGTGGCAACACACTGTTAATTCTACCCTCTTTTATGAAAGTTCATCTTTGAAACACAGAAAGGAGTGGATAGATTTTATTAAATTGATGATTGAATAGGATGATGATTGATTTACAGTAAATTGGATGGTTGAATTGCTAATTAATTCACACCCACTACAATCTCCCTACAGTTTTAATCTTAAACTAGTTTCATTGCTTCCCTCCCTTCCCAAAAGCATTCTTGTTAAGACTGTGTAACACATTTTGTTAAGAGTGGTAAATTGGTTTAATGGAGTGAGAAATGTTCCGATGCCAGCTATACAGATCATTCTATCACATCAGTTTATTGAGGTAATACAAGGGGAAAATAATCAATAACAGAATGCAAATGAAGTCTTACTTTCCTGCACTAACAACCACACAGCCACAATTCGGAATCTACAAACTTACTTATCATGCTCTGTGTAATTAAATCTAGATGAAAAAAATGTATAGAAACTTGAGGAATCCCATTGCTAACAGTGTTCCAGCCACAAGAACCATGGTTCTTTGCTTCCTGCATTGAGCCAATTTATCATACAATTTCCACTTTCCCCTCTCTCTCGAGCTTTTACCTTTCTGATGAGGCAGCCTTGAGGAACACGTTAAACTCTCTGCTGCAATCCATGTAGATGAAATCAAATGCACTGCCCTCATCAACTTGTTGTTAGCACCCCAAGAAGTTCAATTAAGTTAGTAAGGTATTACCTTCCCTTGACTAATCCAAGTCAGCTATATCTGATTAATCTGTATGAAGGATTATAAACATTGTACAGCACAGGACCAGAGCATTGGCCATGATGCCATGTCCGACTAATATAGCAAAATAACTCCTGATCCCTTTTTGGTCCATATCCCTCCATCCCTACACACTCTTGTGTCTATTTCAGTGCCTCTTAAACGTTGCTATCATATTTGCCACCATCCACCACCTCTGATATTGCTTTCCAGGTACCCACCATTTTGTGAAGAAAGTATTGCCCTGCACATCTTCTTTGAACTTTCACTTAGAGTCATAGAAGAGTACAGCTCAGAAACAGGCCCTTTGGTCCATTTAGTATGTGCTGAACCATTTAAACCTGTTTAGAATACACGCCCTTTAATACTGGACATTTAAACTGTGGGAAAAAGATACAGACATGCACCCTATCCATGACTCTGAAAACATGATAAACTTCTATCAGCCTCCACTGGTAAAGAGGAAACAAGCCAGCTTGTCAACCTCTCCTCATATCGCATTCTCTCTTCTCCAGGCAGCAACAGGTAAATCTCTTCTGCATCATTACAAAGCCTCCACAACCTTCCTGTGATGGGACAAGCTGAATTGTACACAATATTCCAATACAGTCGAACAAAACGTTCATTTAGCTGCAACATGACTTCTCCAATCTTATCTTCATTACCACAACCATTAAAGTTAAGCAGGCCATAAGGCTTCTTTACCACCCTATCCATTTGCACGGCCATTTTCAGGAGCTACATACTGGACCCCAAGGTCCCCGTGTACATGATTCTGCCGTTAACAGTGTATCTTCCAGCTCCCAAATTGTCACTTGCCCAGATTAATTTCCATCTGCCATTTCTCTGCCCATGATCAATATCTGCTGTATCATTTGACAGACTTCTACACAACTTCATCAATCTTCCTGCTCTCTTGGGGTTTATAAAAGAAGGAGCTGTTTTGTTCAGGATAGAATTAATTGATGACTTCAGCTATCTCAGCAGTGATGTCCTTCCAGTTCCTGACATTGTGATCTTATCTAGAGTGTTACAGGTTCCAAACGTAATTACTGAATAGCAGCTGTTAAAACTACAGTTTAATTAAATGAAACAGGGCATGAAAGTCAGCATTTTTGTGAAATGGCAGATCCTCACCCCTACCCCTACACCAACCCAAAAAAATAACCAAACTTCAAATTTCCCCAGTTGTGTGATTCATTGTATTTGTCTGGCATGGGTTGCCATTTTCCTGGTTCACCAGCTGGGAGAGTCATGGGTGGAGGTGGGGAAGAACAACACATACCCACCTCTCACTACAGCACTGGAACTGACCCCACAGCAGCACCCTAAGCAATGTTCTCAACTATATCCGGAAGAAGATATGAAGGACTCTGTTCTGCAGCCCAAGCATTCACACCTATAGAGCAAGTAGCAGGAAGGCAGGATTTAGAATAACATGGCAGCTTTCCCATCACAAGGTGCCCATGATGAAATCTACTTCAACTGAAGTAGGAAATATACCAACACCATGGGTAATGAGGTCATTTACAACACAGTTTATATTAGTTTGGTGGAAAGGAGAACTATCTAGGCTGAAAGGGAGACATTTTAAAGGAGATGTCCAGGGCAAATTGATTTTACATGCCAGGTACATGCCAGAAAGAGATTCTCAGATGTGTTGGTGTTTAAGATGCTGATAGACAGGCAAGTGGACAGGTTGAAGGGTTTTAGTTTAATTTGGCATTGTGTTCAGTGCAGAGTCAGTGAGACGAAGGGCCTATTTCTGTGCTGTATTGTTCTGTGCTCTGCAGGATGATGGTAACTGACCAACTAATCCTCCAAACCATTTCCAAGAGATCCTTCACACTGACTGGGATTATTGGATGGTCCCCTACACACTCCACACATCCACACTCTCCCACTAATGCAGAGTCAGCGACAAGTCTAAAGCCTCTCGACCAAGAGATTCTACAGGGGCTCGAAATCTTGAGCAACACAAGCAACATGCTGGAGGAGTTCAGCAAGTCAGGCAGAATCTATGGAGGGGAATAAGCAGTCAACGTTTCAGATGAGACTCCCGCTGATACCAAAATCTTACTCAAAATCTAGGGTGCAACCAAATAATAACAGTTTAAAGTCAATGCTCACCAACAAGTCAATTTCACAATTTAACAAGTACGATAAGACAATTAAATGAGGAGAAAGATACAAGTCTTTGCATAGTTGCGGACCTGTCTTACACATACTGCAACACACACAAAATGCTGGAGGAACTCAACAGGTCAAGCAGGAAATAAACAGAATAAATATGGAGGGAAATAAACAGTTGACGTTTTGGAATGAGACACTTCATTTGGACTTGTAAGGAAGGGGCAGATGCCAGAGTAAGAAGGTGGGGGAGGAGAAGCAGTACAAGCTTGAAGGTGGTAGGTGAGACCAGGTGAGGGTGAAGGGGGTGGGTGGTAGAGGGGAGAAGGGTGAAGCTGGAAGGTGATCAATGGAAAAAGTAAAGGGCAGAAGAAGGAGGAATCCGATAGGAGAGGAGATTGAATATACTGCTTGTAATGATAAGAACCCAATCTCATTTCAGGAACCGGAAGGATATCACTACTGAATATACTGCTTGTAATGCTCCAGATAAGAACCCAATCTCATTTCAGGAACAGGAAGGACATCACTACTGAGAAAGCTAAAGTCATCAGCTAATTCCACTCCAAACAGCTGGTTCACATGCTGTATTGGTGAACAGTACAAGTGCAGATAATTGACAAATTTCCCTGCCTAAAGCAGTCCCTTTGGAAAATAATCATAAATAATCAATGTAAGCCTTTTCAGTTTTAATGACTCACCAGTCACCCTCATTGACTTTTTTATGCAATGTTCATACCACATTACAGATATTTGGAAAGGCAAATCATTTCGCATTTAATACGTTTGTGACTGTGTCGGGAGGGCTTCCAGATGTCAGTGAAACAGTTCTGTCATGGCACTCTTCACTCCAATTGCTGACTTGCATCTGCATTAAATTAACTGGACATGTTGCGGTTCCTCAGAAAATTGAGCAGTAAACTGTCAACCATTGAACTTCTGTGAAAGAAGACAGCATACACCAGACACTTCCAATAAGTGGCACTTCTCTCCTCCCTATT
Source organism: Hypanus sabinus (assembly GCF_030144855.1). Lineage (NCBI taxonomy): Eukaryota > Metazoa > Chordata > Chondrichthyes > Myliobatiformes > Dasyatidae > Hypanus > Hypanus sabinus. The sequence continues at coordinate 99,141,486 of NC_082709.1, forward strand.
AAACCAATGACAGCCAGGCAAAGTCGCCTGGCTGGCAGAAGTAGTTGGCTGCAGGTAAAGGCACCTCCATTCCAAAACAGAATTGCAGGCAGATCACTGGGGTGACCAGGAGAGACGTTTGCCCTATCTCCATGGCAAGTATCCTTTCTTGCATAAAGGGACAGAAACCACATACTGTAATAAAAGACACCATCATCATCGTCATCGTTATGTGCTTTGCCGTAAGGTCTTCCATCTGTTTATAATGAAGAAGCTCTTCTATTCTTTGCTCTATCCATTGTACTTGCCAAATTTTTCTGAAGAAGCGGTTTGCCATTGCCTTCTTCTGGGCAGTGTTTTACAACTTGTTGACCTCAGCTATTATCAATACTCTTCCAAGGTTGTGTGCCTGGTGTCACTGGCCACATAACCAGAATTTGGGAAGTGCACTGTCTGCTCATACGACCATCTACCAGTTGCTCCCATGGCTTCACATGACCCTGATCAAGGGGCTAAGCAGGTGCTACTCCTTGCCCAAGGCTAGCAGAGGGAAGGAGCATCTCACACCTCCTTTGGTAGAGACACATCTCCACCCAGCATCCTGTAATGAAAGATAGCACTGTTAAAAGATCTGATATCCAAAAGGGTCTAGGGGTGCAAGTCCACAGTTCTCAGAAAGAGGCAAAACAAGTCGCAGGGTGGTAAAGAAGATGTGTAGCAGGCTTGCCTTCCATGGTTGAATGTTGCATATAAAAGTCAGGAAGTCGTGTTGCAGCTGGATAAAGCTTTGCTGAGGCTACATTTTAAGTGTGCATGTCTGGGCGCTGTATTACAGGAAGGAGGTGGAAGCTTCAGAAAGCGTGTACCGGAGTTTCACCAGGATGATGCCTGGACTCGAGTGTGTCAGATACAAGGAGAATAAACAAACTTGGATTGCTTTTTCTAGAGCATCTTCGGCTGAGGGGAAACCTGATAGAAGTATATAATATTATGAGGCATCTTCCCTAGGATGGAAATGTCAAATACTAGAGAGCATGGGTTTAATATGAGAGCGAGAAAGCATAAAGAAATCTACATAGTGGTAGGTGCCTGGAATGAATTTCCAGGAGAGGTGATGGAAGCAGATATAATAGTCATGTTTCAGAGAGATTTAGTCAAACACAGTCAGGGAATGGAGGCATGTAGCACATGTGAAGGCAGATGTAGAGCTTAATTTTGTGTCATGGTCAGTACAGACATGATGGGCTGAAAGGCCTTTTCCCTGTGCTGTTCTGTTTGATGTTCTAGGCACTCCAGATCTGACATTCACTCTCTACATTTGCCATAATATATCCCTCTTCCAGTACTCAAAACTTCATCATTCGAGCATGATATTTGCATTTTTGTATATATGACAATATGTGATATGTGGTGTAACAATTAAGGGAAATATTTTGTTTTGGATGGTGTAACATTATGCTTATCCAGGCCTGAGAGTCACAGAATCATTGAGTCATATAGCACAGAAATAGACCCTTCTGCCTCACATCTCCATGCAGACGACTGTGCCTGCCCATTGCCTTATATAACTTAGTGATTTAAGCACTTCTTAAATGTAGTGAGTGTCTGCTCCACCAGCCCTATTATCCAGAGCCAATATCTTTTGGATGAAACGTTCTTCCTCAGATCCCTCTTTCCCATGATCTTAAACCTGATCTCAATGGATTTTGATCAGAGGTCACGGAGAAAGCTTTCCTATTACCTACTGTACCTGTGCTCCGCATAATTTTGTCCACCTCCATCAAATCCCCTCTCAGCCTCCTTTGTTCCTGGGAAAAGAAGCCCAGCCTATCCAATCTCTCTCCATAGCTAAAGTTCTTCAATCCAGGCAACATCCTAGTTAATCTCTTCAGTGTAATTACATCCTTCCTATAGTGCAGTGACACAGCACCCCAGCAGTGTGTCCTAACTTTACAGCCTTGCCCTTACATTCCATGCCCTGGATAATGAAGGCAAGTACCATAGTCATGATGCAGGGTTTCTACTCAAAACGTTGGCAATTCACTTCCTTGTGCAGATGCTTCTTGACCAAATGAGTTCTTCCAACAGATTGTTTGTTACTCCAGATGCCTCTTGCTTCTCCTGTTTTCTTTCTTCACCACAATATCACCACTTACCTGGGCTGCCTTGTACTTGTACACCGAGTCCCTCAGTTACTCAATACTCCTTGTCCCCACTGTTCATTAATTAGACCTGCCATTATTAATCCTCCAAAGAGCATCACCTCACATTAAATTCATCTATCTTACCAACTAATCAAATAACATCCTACAGCCCAAGACCACACTGATCACTGTTAACAAGATCCCCAATTTCTGAGTCATCTGCAAACTTACTTATCACATCTCTTCCATTCCTATTGATACTATTAGCGCAAAATAAACAGACCAACAAACAATAAGATCCCTGCAATTATCTCTGTGATACACCACGAGTCACTGGTTCCAATTACAAAGACAACCCTAACCCTACCATCACTCACTGGCTCTTACAGCCAAGTCAGTTTTGGATCCAGTTTGCCCTCAATTCCATGGGTCGTAAACTGTCCCCAAAATGTGACCTTCTTGTAGCCTCCGTAGACTACATCAACACCTGTACTTATCATTTTGTTAGCCGTCTGAAAACTCATTGAAATTGGTCAGACAGGATCTCCTTGAAAAAAGCATGCTTTTTATCTTTGATTAACTCTTGCTCTTCCAAGTGTAAATTAATCCCATCCCTCAGATTTATTTTTCACAGGAACTTCCCTATCATTTAGACTCACCTGGCCTGTAGTTACCCGATTTATCCCTTCAGTGATGGTATTACACTTGCTCTCAACTCATACCTCATCTTGGCCAGAGGAGACTTAAAAGTTTTGTCTTTTGCCTCCCATAGCAGTTTGAAATTATATCTCATCAGACCTTGAGGATTTATCCACTTTTAATGCTGCTAAAATACTTAGAACTTCCTTTTTAATGGTAACATTTTCTGGAATTTTACTGTGTCCTTCACTGAATTCTCCAGCTACAATGTTCTTTTCCTTAGTGAATACAAATAAATACACAAAACACAAAGTACACTGCAGATGCTGTGGTCAAATCAACTGTACAAACAAGCTGGATGAACTCAGCAGGTCAGGCAGCATCCGTTGAAATGAGCAATCAACGTTTTGGGCCGAGACCCTTTGTCAGGACTGAGAATTTAAGACCTTACCAATCCCCTCTAGCCTCACATGCAGGTTACCTCTTCGGCCCCTAATAAGTCCTACTCTTGCCCTGAATATGCTTATAAAATGCTTTGGAATTTTCCTTAATCTTGTCCATTATTTATATTCCAATCTCCACTTTTCCCCTTCCACTTAGAGTTTTGGAATAAAACCACACAGAAACTATACTCACTCGTGCTGACCAAGGTGTCCATCTAGGAGAGTCCTATTTGCCTGCATTTGGCCCACATCCCTCAAAACCTTTCTTCTCCAAGTACAGTAAGTGTCTTAGTACCTTTTCAATGTTGCTAATGTACATGCTTCAACCCTTTTCTCTGGCAGTTGCTTACATACTGGGTGACAAAGATGCCCCTCAATTTCCTATTAAGTCTCTCACACTAAACCTAAGTCCTCTAGTTCTTCATTCTCCAAAGCAGGGAAAAAGGCTGTGTGAATTCACCCTACCTATGCCTCCTAATTTTACATAGGAACATAGGAAACCTACAGCACAATACAGGCCCTTCAGCCCACAAAGCTGTGCTGAACATGTCCCGACCTTAGAAATTACTAGGCTTACCCATAGCCCTCTATTTTCCTAAGCTCCATGTACCTATCCAAAAGTCTCTTAAAAGACCTTATCATATCCACCTCAACCACCGTTTCCGGCAGCCCATTCCACACACTCACCACTTTGAGTAAAAAAAAACTTACCCCTGACATCTCCTCTGTATCTACTTTCCAGCACCTTAAACCTGAGTCCTCTCGTGGCAACCACTTCAGCCCTGGGAAAAAGCCTCTGACTATCCACATGATCAATGCCTCTCATCATCTTATACACCTCTATCAGGTCATCGCTCATCCTCCATCACTCCAAGGAGAAAAGGCCAAGTTCACTCAACTTATTTTCATAAGGCATTTTCCCCAATCCAGGTACTATCCTTGTAAATCTCCTCCATGGTTTCCACATCCTTCCTGAGGTGAGGCGACCAGAACTGAGCACAGTACTCCAAGAGGGGTCAGACCAGGGTCCTATGTAGCTGCAACATTACCTCTCGGCTCCTGAAATCTATTCCACGATTAATGAAGGCCAATACACCATATGCATTCTTAACCACAAAGTCAGCCTATGCAGCTGCTTTGAGCGTCCTTTGGACTCGGACCCCAAGATCCCTCTGATCTTTCACAGTGCCAAGAGTCTTACCATTAATACTATATTCTGCCACTATATTTGATCTACCAAAATGAACCACTTCACACTTATCTGGGTTGAACTCCATCTGCCACTTCTCAGCCCAGTTTTGCATCTTTTCAATGTCTCGCTGTAACCTCTGACAACCCTCCATACCATCCACAACACCTCCAATCTTTGTGTCATTAGCAAACTTACTAACCCATCCCTCCACTTCCTCATCCAGGTCATTTATAAAAATCACAAAGAGTAAGGGTCCCAGATCAGATCCCTGAGGCACACCACTGGTCACCAACCTCCATGCAGAATATGACCTGTCTACAGCCACTCTTTGCCTTCTGTGGGCAAGCCAGTTCTAGCTCCACAAAGCAATGTCCCCTTGGATCCCATGCCTCCTTACTTTCTCAATAAGCCTTGCATGGGGTATCTTGTCCAATGCCTTGTCCATCCATGTACATGACATCTACTGCTCTTCCTTCATCGATGTGTTTAGTCACATCGTCAAAAAATTCAATCAGGCTCGTAGGGCATCACCTGCCTTTGACAAAGCCATGCTGAATATTCCTAATCATATTATGCCTCTCCAAACGTTCATAAATCCTGCCTCTCAGGATCTTCTCCATCAACTTACCAACCACTGAAGTAATTCTCACTGGTTTGTAATTTCCTGGGCTATCTCTACTCCCTTTCTTGAATAAGGGAAAGACATCCGCAACCCTCCAATCCTCCGGAACCTCTCCCGTCCCCATTGATGATGCAAAGATCATTGTCAGAGGCTCAGCAATCTCCTCCCTCGCCTCCCACAGTAGCCTGGGGTACATCTCATCCGGTCCCTGTGACTTATCCAACTTGATGCTTTCCAAAAGCTCCAGCACATCCTTTTTCTTAATATCTACATGCTCAAGATTTTCAGTCTACTGCAAGTCATCACTACAATCATGAAGATCCTTTTCCATTTTGAATACTGAAGTAAAGTATTCATTAAGTACCTCTGCTATTTCCTCTGGTTCCATACACACTTTCCCACTGTCACACTTGATGGGTCCTATTCTTTCATGTCTTATCCTCTTGCTCTTCACATACTTGTAGAACGCCTTGGGGTTTTCCTTAATCTTGCCCGCCAAGGCCTTCTCATGGCCCCTTCTGGCTCTCCTAATTTCCTTTTTAAGTTCCTTCCTGTTAGCCTTGTAATCTTCTAGATCTCTAACATTACCTAGCTCTCTGAACCTTTTGTAAGCCTTTCTTTTCTTCTTGACTAGATTTATTACAGCCTTTGTACACCACGGTTCCTGTACCTTACCATAACTTCCCTGTCTCATTGGAACGTACCTATGCAGAACTCCATACAAATATCCCCTGAACATTTGCCACATTTCTTCTGTACTTTTCCCTGAGTACATCTGTTTCCAATTTAAGCCTCCAATTTCCTGCCTGATAGCCTCATAATTCCCCTTACTCCAATTAAACACTTTTCTAACTTGTCTGTTCCTATCTCTCTCCAATGCTATTGTAAAGGAGATAGAATTATGATCACCGTCTCCAAAATGCTCTCCCACTGAGAGACCTGACACCTGACCAGGTTCATTTCCTAATACCAAATCAAGTACAGCCTCTCCTCTTGTAGGCTTATCTACATATGGTGTCAAGAAACCTTCCTGAACACACCTAACAAACTCCACCCCATCTAAACCCTTTGCTCTAGGGAGATGCCAATCGATATTTGGGAAATTAAAATCTCCCATCACGACAACTCTGTTATTATTACACCTTTCCAGGATCTGTTTCCCTATTTGCTCCTCAATATCCCTGTTACTATTGGGCGGCCTATAAAAATCACCCAGTAAAGTTATTGACCCTTTCCTGTTTCTAACCTCCATCCACAGAGACTCTGTAGATAATCCTTCCATGACGTCCACTTGTTCTGCAGCCATGACACTATCTCTGATCAACAGTGCCACGCCCCCACCTCTTTTGCTTCCCTCCCTGTCCTTTCTGAAACATCTAAAACCCGGCACTTGCAGTAACCATTCCTGTCCCTGAGCCATCCAAGTCTCCATAATGGCCACCACATCATATCTCCAAGTACTGATCCGCGCTCTAAACTCTCACAATACTCTTTGCATTAAAATAGACACATCTCAAACCCTCCGTCTGAACTTGTCCCTTCTCTATCACCTGCCTATCCTCCCTCTCACACTATCTACAAGCTTTAGCTCTACTTGAGAGCCAACCTCCTCTTTCCAAGTCTCTTCAGTGGTTCCCACCCCCCAACAATTCTAGTTTAAACTTTCCCTGTTAGCCTTAGCAAACCTCCCCACCAGGACGTTGGTCCCCCTAGGATTCAAGTACAACCTGTCCTTTTTTACAAGTCACACCTGTCCCAAAAGAGGTCCCAATGATCCAGAAATCTGAATCCCTGCCCCCTGCTCCAATCCTTCAGCCTCACATTTATCCTCCACCTCATTCTATTCCTATCACATTGCACAGACAGTAATCCAGAGATTACTACCTTGGCAGTCCTGCTTCTCAACTTCCTTCCTAACTCCCTGGAATCTTTTTTCAGGGCCTCTTCCCTTTTCCCACCTATGTCATTGGTACCAATATGTACCATGACCTCTGGCTGTTCTCCCTCCCACCGCAGGATATCTTGAACATGATCAGAAACATCCCAGATCCTGAGTTTCTTTCCTGCGTCCACAGAATCGCCTGTCTGACCCCCTAACTATAAAGTCCCCTATCACTACTCCCTTCCTCTTCTTTCCCTACCTTTCTGAGGCACAGGGCCAGAGGCACGGCCACTGCTGCTTCCCCAGGTAATTTTATATTACTTTGAAGGTTTACTTTCAGTCTCTTCTGCTCCAGTCAATGCAGTCCTAGTCTGCTCAATCTCCGTCTATAACTCAATCTCCGTATATAACTCAAACTCCGTCTATAACTCAATCCCTCAAGTCCTGGCAATATCCTCATAAATCTTCTCATATTCTGCCTGGGTAGAATACAACCCAGTGGAATAATCTCCAAGTTCGGGTAAACTGCTCTCCTCTGTCACACTTCTTGATCTTATTGATCCATCCAAATCCTCCTGCACATATCCTGCCCCCTTTCATCCCATCTCTTACCCCTTCTCCACCCACTCCATCTGCCCATACCCCACATACTCCTCCCCCTACTGTTCTTACCTGCCCTCCCTACCTCCCCTCTTTTGGTTCCATGCTCCACCTTCCTTTCCATCATCTGCAGCTCCTTGTCACTTCCACCCATGATCTCCTATTACTATTCTAAATCTTCCTACCCCCATCTGTCTATCACCCCCCCCCCCCATCCTGGATCCACTTATTGCTTAGCAGCTCCTAAACCACCCTTCTCCCCAACTCTTTACTCCTATTGTCTTCTCTCTAATCAGTCCAGAAGATGAGACTTAACTCAAGATTTGGACTGTTTAATTTCTCCCACAGATTCCGCCTGGCTCACTGAGTTCCTCCAGCATCTTATGTACTGCTCAGTAACAACATATTTCATCTGATCTCTTTTGTCCTTTGCAGCTCCGTGTCCTTGTTGTGGCCTGCCACAATCCAAGGTGACTTAGATTTCCCATCGTGCAGGACTTAGTCGAGGTTACACACAGGGCATCAACTACGCTAACCCATAATCCTTCCCAACATATTAGGTGCCTAGATAGAAAGGTTTAGAGGGAAATGGGTCAAATGCAGGCAAAAGAAACCAGCTTGGTGGGGTGGGGTGGGGGGGGGAACACCATCATCAGCATTGGGCTGAAGGAGCTTTTCCCATGTTGCAAAAACAGAAAATAAATGATACAGACACTCACCTTATCTTCTTCAAACCTCTGCCTTCTTTTCTCCTCTACAGCCACCCTGCGCTGCTCTTCGCGTTGACGCTGCTCCTCTAGCTTCCTCCAGCGCTCCTCCATCTGCTTCTCGTAGAGCAGGCGAGCCTTTCTCTCCTTCTGCAGGATTTGCTGCTCTCTCACGGCTGAGCACACAGGAGACAGGATCAAGTGCACAAACCATACCTCAAACAGAGTTCACCAAACAACGTTGCTGCAAGGAATAACTAATCTACCAAGGTGCACGTCATTGAAGACTTCACAAGCCTTTGGTTAGAAATTGTACAAGATATTGGTGAAACCACACTTATGTTCAGTTTTGGTTGCCATGCTATAGAAAAGACATCATTACACCAGAAAAGAGTGCAGAGAAAATTTACGAGAATGATGCCAGGGCCTTAGTTACAGGGAGAGGCTGAACTATGATTTTATTCCTTGGAGCAAAGGAGATTGAGGATTGACTGTACAGAGGTGTATAAAATCACAAGATGAGTGGGGGGTGGAGTTCAAAAAGAGATGTGTGGGGCACAGAAAGTGGTAGGTGCCTGTTGTGGGCTGCCTGGGTAGCGGTGGGAACAGGTACTGTGGTGGTGTTTGGACAAAAGAATACGCAGGGAATGAGGGAAATAGATCATGAGCTGGCAAAAGAGTTTAGTTTGGTTTGGCATCATGTGTTGAAGGGCCTGCTCTTGTGCTCTGCTCTTTGTGTTCTATTATTATAGAAATGACAACAGGTTCACTTTAATCAGGAGTGGCTGAAAATCACTGATCTCCAGAGAGCACTGCAGCATTAATGGCAACTTTATGGATTTGGGAAGCTGCCTCCCAGGCCAGCCTTGACTCTGATCACACACTCCATCACAAGCTGAGAAGCAACATTATCGGACTTACCCAAAGATCTGTCTCGCTCCTCTCGCCTTTCTTTAGCTAGTCTCTGTCGATCATCTCTCTTTGATTGGTGGACATCTAAAAACACAAACAATTAGCATGCTTTACCAAAAGGACATCAAACTGAGTGTGGATTCCTCAAAGGCCGGTAGTGTTACTGAGTAAGCTTATCTCTGCACTTTAACTGAGATTCTCAAATCCATAAGCTCCAGAGAAATTAGCCCTAATAATTGGTGTTTAGATGAAGGCTTATTGACCTTACTGTCAATTCTGTTCACTTATTTACTGCCTCAGACATTTCTCTTCCTGCTTCTAAGGAAGGAGAATATCTCAATTGGCCTGGAATGGAAATACTTATTTTGAGAATAAGATGTTTCTCTCCATCATGCATAGTCCATTCATCCCTCCTAACCCCTGCACTCACCCATCCCACTGTAGGAGCAACACTTTCACTACTCTACCTCTCTCACCACCACATAGGGGCATAAACTGCTCTTCCAGGTGAGCAGAGATATCATGTACATCTCTTACAACCTGATCAGTGTCCCTAACGTGCCTCACTACATAGGCAAGTGTGGACAAACAATTGCTTTATGAAGCACTCAATCCATAGTGGACAACCAGCTGTGTGTCATTTTTATTCCCTTTGCCATTTCCCCACCAACATATCTGTCTTCAGCCTCCTTCACTGCCAATGGCAAACTAGAAGAACAGCAACTCATATTCCAGCTGGGCAGCTGATAACCCAGTCGTATGAACACTGGATTTTCCAACTGACATCCCAGTCATACAAACATTGGATTTTCCAGCTGACATCCCAATAGTACGAACATTGGATTTTCCAGCTGACATCCCAATAGTATGAACATTGGATTTTCCAGCTGACATCCCAATAGTATGAACATTGGATTTTCCAGCTGACATCCCAATAGTACGAACATTGGATTTTCCAGCTGACATCCCAGTCATACAAACATTGGATTTTCCAGCTGACATCCCAATAGTACGAACATTGGATTTTCCAGCTGACATCCCAGTCATACAAACATTGGATTTTCCAGCTGACATCCCAATAGTACGAACATTGGATTTTCCAGCTGACATCCCAATTGTACGAACATTGGATTTTCCAGCTGACATCCCAATAGTACGAACATTGGATTTTCCAGCTGACATCCCAGTCATACAAACATTGGATTTTCCAGCTGACATCCCAATAGTACGAACATTGGATTTTCCAGCTGACATCCCAGTCATACAAACATTGGATTTTCCAGCTGACATCCTAGTCATACGAACATTGGATTTTCCAGCTGACATCCCAATAGTACGAACATTGGATTTTCCAGCTGACATCCCAATTGTAAGGATATTGGATTTTCCAGCTGACATCCCAATTGTACGGATATTTTCCGGATTCAGATAACCCACTCCCTTCTATGTTCCTTTCCCACTCCTATCTTCCACCTAGGATTTCTCTCTGTTCACCTCTTCCACCCCCTTTCTCCTCATTGGCTAGACTCATCATCCTCTCCCAGTCCTTTCCCATCATCCATATGCCCAGCATGAAAATACCTATTTGCCTGAGTTTCTTCTTCCTTGGTTCACCTTTCCTATTACCTCCCCCCTCCAGACTCCATCTGCTTATCATTTCCTCCACCCACTTCTCTCATCAGATTCCACCTATCATCTGCCAGACACCCCCCCCCCCCCACCGCCATGATACACTGGCTTCCATCTCTCAGCCCCAAATATCGCCATCCCTCTGCCTGACCAACTGGAGTATTTTTGTTTTAGATTCCAGCATCTGCAGTCTCTTCTTGTCAACATTCAGGCATGAGCTGATAAACAGAAATAATATTCATCTTACATTAGTGTCAAGCAATCACTATCTCCAACAAAATTCAATGACATTTCCTTCACCAAGTCCCATTATTAACCACACTGCCAACTGGACCAGCTACATTAATACATCATCTACAAGAACATGTCAGAAGATGGGTGTCCTATGATGTGTAATTCATCTCTTGACACCACAAAGCCTCTCCACTATCTACAAGGTACAAGTCAGAGTGTGATGGAATTTTCCTGGTTGAGTGCAGCTCCAATAATTCAAAAGACCTATAGTTGACAGAACTCAAGGAACTGAGTTAGAGAGAAGTTGAGCAGGCAAGAACTTTATTCATTGGAGCATAAGAAAATGGGGAATGATCTTATGGAGAATGCATATAGTCATTTTACCAGGGTTGGGGAAATCAGGAACTAGAGGCAATAGGTTTAAGATGAAAGGGAAAGATTTAAAATGGACTGGAGATGCAGATTTTACCACATAGAGTGTGGTCTCTGTATGGAATGAAGTGCCAGAGGACATGATTGAGACTGGTGTACATGATTAACGTTAAAAAAAAACACTCGGACAGGTACATGGACTGGAATAGCTTGCAGGGAGTTAGGCCAAACACAGGCAAGTGGGAATCTTGGTCACTGTGGATTGGTTGGTCCAAAGAGCCTGTTTCTACAATGTATGCCTCTATGATTCTATCTATCCATTCAGAGCAGCCCACTTGATTGGCCCCATTCACCACTTCATCACCAATGCACAGTGTGTTCCATCTACAAAACTACCAGTTACCTACCCAGGTTACTTCCATGGTACTGCCCAACAAGGACCAGTGCTGCAGTGCATGGGAACACATCCCTCTAAAACTTTGCTGTTTGTTCAGCATCACTGGGTTTAAATCATGAAGCCCCCTAACAAACTGCACTATAGCACTTTCACCAGAAGAACAACAGCAGCCTACGCCCATCTTTTCAAGAACCCCATTACTAAATTGATTCATGTTCTTCACTTATTGTAGACAGCCCTGGTCAAGAAGCTTTGTAAATCTGGAACAACAACCTGGAGGAAGCCAACAGGCCAGGCAGCATCTGTGGAAGAAGATGGACAGCAGATGTTTTGGTTCAATACCCTGTAGCACGACTGAGAGTGTAGAAGAAGATTGCACTGGACAACAAAGGGTTTGCTTCCTGAATACTTCTGGGTGTATCTTATGGATTTTGGGCTACTGATCACAAAAATCACCATGAAATTCCCCTATCATGCACCAATTTTTGTAATCGCCTACATTTGTTCTTTCAGTTCATAATTCAAGTCAGAATAACTGTTGCCAAGAAAGACATCGTTGTTGGCCCACAAATCAAACAGGTCATCAATGACAGGCAATTCAAAGAACTTCTGGTGGGACCAGAGAAAACTGCATAGAAGGCATTTAAGGATGTTGTTGAAAATTGTCTTGGCAAATAGACACTAAACTACGTGCAACTGGTTGACTACATGCTTCAAGCATATAATGCCATGAAGTGCAACATGCCATTAAAGGTTCACTTTTTGCATACCCATTTAGACTTCTTCCCTGCAAATCTTGGCGCTGTCAGTGATGAGCATGGTGAAAGATTTCACCAGGACATTGCGGTCATGGAGAAATGGTATCAGGACAACTTGAATCCATCAATACTAGCTGATTATTGTTGGATACTTAAGTGAGAAGCCTCAAACACAAGTGTAAATCATCAACAGAATACTTTTAGCTTAGTTGAACTACTGCAAAGCATCAGCAACATTATGGAACTGAACGCATTGGATTCAATAAAATATATTTCTTGTTTCTCAAATTCCTTCATGATACAAGTAGGCTGAAATTATATTTATGTTCAGCTTCAAACGGTCTTTCACAAACAAAAAAAATTCTGATGCAGCAACACTTTTGAAAAAACTTGTTGCCACTGCCAGTATAAAGAGATGAAGATGGGGATGGAAGGGGCAAAATCAGAATCAAGTTTACTATCATTGATATTGGTCACAAAATGTGTTGTTCAGCAGTAATACAGTGCAAAACAAGAAATCTATAAATGACTATAAGAAATGCAATGCCCTGGTTAAGATTTTTACTGCCATGTTGTTGGAATATCATTTAGCCATTCTGTAAGAGCAGACTGTCCTGTTTTCAGCCTGTCCAGGTTTGAGCTGAGCTAAGGGGCTTTGTTACTCAGATTTGGCTGACACCACATTCCTATCAGGGTGGTAGGATTGTGAGAAGGTTCTCCAGAATGCTGGTTGGAGGAGTTGTTGTGACAGACACTTTTTGGCAGGAGGGAAGGTGGCTGGGGATGCTGTCCCTGTCGCACAAGGTGCTTTGTGCGGGTGAATGGCTTCAAGGAGGAAGGAGCAATACTCCCGTGGGTTTGTTCATGATGGATTTTGAGCAACATTCGGAAGCTAGTGTGTGCCTTCATGCCGAACGAGGATCCAGCGCACGAGTTAAAGACAAGTTCAAGATGAGCTCCAATTTATGTGCACATTTGACTGTTTAATTATGATGGACTCTTTTGTTCTTTCTGTAATAACTGGTTAACATTCTTAAGTATACTTTCTTTATAATTGTGTTCAGTGTAAGGTCTGTTATTTCTTGCTGACGGGCGATTGCATGGGGGCAGTAAATTACACAGCATTACACAAATCGGGGTTTGGACCCAGGTCAAACCTACCCTGGACGTACGGAGTCTGACAAAGGTGCTTCTCGCAGCTGAGTCTGTGAGGGGCTAACAAGCTGCAGCTCTAGAGACGCCCAGTAAAAAAAGGGGTTCAGAAATATAAATTAAAACGAAAATTACATTAAATGAGTAGTGCAAAAAGAGAGCAAAAATAATGAGGTATTGTTTATTGTTCATTGTCCATTCAGAAATCTGATGGTGGAGGGGAAGAAGCTGTTCCTAAAACATTGAATGTGTGTCTTCAGGCTCCTGTACCTCCTCCCTGATGGTAGCAATGCTGGGGAGACTAGTGTGCATGATGGAGTTGGCCAAGTTTGAAATCCTCTGCAGTTGTTCCAGATCCCGTGCCGTGCACCTCCCCCTCCCAAACCAGACAGTGATGCAACCAGGAACTGACAAGGGCAAATATACCTTCTTCCCCTATTTCTTCAGCCGTAATAATCCTGTATCACGTACCAAGTGAGACCTGAGACCTAACAGACTTTTTTTTAAAATTATAAGAGGCATAAATGGGGGTAGAAATACTCCATAGATCTCCCCCCCCCCCACCCACCCCGGGTAGAAAGGTCAAGAGCTAGAGGACTAAAAGTCCAACATCACCTTCGGGAACCTCCATCCCCGGACTGAACGAATTGACAGTTTTTGCAAATGTCTGTAATGCTCTCTGTGATAACTATGCCTCCTATTATACACCCTCAAACACCAGAGCCGCGCTGACTGCCTCTGAAGTTGGCTGTAATGAACAACCACATGGCCGTCCTTGCAGAATGCTGTAATGACCATTCCAGTCACGTTTGGGTACGTAATGAATGACCGCGGCAGTCTCTGAAAATACCAGAACTGCAATGAGCCTTCCAGTAATGTCTGTCATACGTGTACCTGTAATGAACGACCACACGACAGTTCCTGCAGGAAACCACAGTGGCCCTCGCCGTAATGCTGCCTTCGATGGATGTCACTGAACCGGGTAGCGACCGTACCTATCATCCCGGCAGACACCGCCCGCACCCGTAGCCCACTCCCCCAACCCCGGCCGGCCGATGGAGACAGTGGCCGCTCTCCTTACCTGAGCGCCGAGGAGACGCTGGCAGCACCTCCGCCATCTTCACCGAGTGGGCGGACGGCAACTGCCGCAGCCCCGGGGGGGAGGGAGGGAGGGGTGAGGAGCTGGGTTCAACCCTCCTTCCCGAACCACCGGGACCGGAGCCCCGCAGTACAGAGCAGAGTGCGCAGACCCGACAGGGGACTTACACCGGCTGCGAGCGCCTACATTCACCGGTGGAAACACACACGAGTACGTGCAGGAGTGGAGTGAATGTGTCGCCAGTTCTATAGCAAATGAACTTGGAACAGTTGTGTGCAGGTACGGCCCTTCGACCCACAAAGTCTATGTCAAAATGAGAACAAATTAAACTAAATCCGCTCTGCCTGTACATGATTGATATCCCCGTGTCTGTCTGACAGCTTAAACACCACTATCATATCTGTTTTCACCACTATCCCCGGATCTGTGTAAAAAAAAACAGATTTCCTTTAAATTTTACCCCTCTCACCTTAAATGCACACCCTCCAGCATTTGACATTTCAACCTCTGTCTACCCTCTCATTATTCTTCTTTAAGGTCTCTCCTCAGCTCCAGGGAAAACAACCCAAGATAGCACACACCATCCTGGTGAAACTTCCCCACTGCCTCCATATCCTTCTTGAAATGCAAGGCCAGAAGTGCTGAGAAATTCAGTCTGACCTGTAACCTGAGAAGGGGTACGATAGAGATGGAGGCAGTTAATGGCACAACTTACCAGATTTGTTCCAGTATTAAGAGACCTGTCCTGTCAACAGAGGCAAAGTATTCCTTTAAGTCTAGAACAATAAGGGACAATTTTACTGAAAGAAGGATGACTTGTCAGAGGCAATGTTCTCACTAATGGAAGAGCATCAAATGAGGAGACTTCATTTCACCTAAAACAGAGGTTAGTAGTAATGTTTTCTTGTCTAGAATATAGAGTCCAAGGAGAAGTACAGCACACAAACAGGCCCTTTGGCCTATCTGGTACCTGCCAAACCTATTAAAACTGCCTACTCCTATCAACCACAGCCCTCCATACCCCTACTATCCACGTACCTGTCCAAACTTCTCTTAAACGTTGTAATTGAGCTCACATGCACCACTTGTGCTGGCAGTTCATTCCACACTCTCAAGACCCTCTGAGTGAAGTTTCCCCTCACATTCACTTAAACTTCTCACCTTTCACTCTTAACCCATGACAACCTCAGTGGAAAAAGCCTGCTTGTATTTACCCCATCAATACCCCTCATAATTTTGTATACCTCTAATAAATTTCCTCTCAATCTTCTTCAAAGTCCTAACCTATTCATTCTTTCCTTATATATCAGGTCCTCTAGATCTGCCAACATCCTTGTAAATTTTCTCTGCACCCTTTCAAACTTGTTTATATCTTTCCTGTAGGTAGGTGACCAAAACTAGACCCAATACTCCAAATTAGGCTCACCAAGGTCTTATACAGCTTCAACACAACATCCCATCCCCTGGACTCAATACATTGACATATAAAGGTCAATGTGCCAAAAGCTTTCCTTATGACCCTGTCAACCTGTGATGCATTTTCAAAGAATTATGTACCAGTATTCCTGGATCCCCTTGTTCTACCACTCTCCTTAGTGCCCCACCATTTACTGGGTGAGACCTACCCTGATTAGGACTACTGAAGTGCAAAGCCTCACCCTTGTCTGTATTAAATTCCATCTGCCATTTTTCAGCCCATATTCCAGCTGAGGCAGAAACTTCCTCGCTGCCCAGTACACCCCCAGTCTTGGTGTCATCGGCAAATTTGCTGATCCAGCTAACCACATTATCATCCAGATCATTGATGTGGATGACAAACAATAACGGTCTCAATGCCGATCCCTACCACACACCACTAGTTACAGGTCTCCAGTCAGAGAGCCAACCCTCGACTACCACTCTCTGGCTTCTCCCACAAAGCCAATGCCTAATCCAGTTTACTACCTCATCCTGAATGCCGAGCGACCGAACCTTCTGGACCAGTCTTCCATGTGGGACCATGTCAAATGCCTTGCTAAAGTCCACTGCCTTGCCGTCTTCCACAATTTATTTTTCCTTCTCACAATTCCTCCATCTCTGCCGCATCTGCTCTCAGGATGAGGCATTTCATTCCAGGATGAAGAAGTTGTCTTCCTTTTTTAAACAAAGGGGCTTCCCTTCTTCCACCATCAACTCTGCTCTCAAACGCATCTCTCCCATTTCCCGCACATCTGCCCTCACCCCATCCGCCCGCCACCCCACTCGGGATGGGGTTCCCCTTGTCCTCACCTACCACCCCACCAGCCTCCAGGTCCAACGTATAATTCTCCGTAACTTCCGCCACCTCCAAATGGGATCCCACTACCAATCACATTGTTCCCTCCCTCCCCTTTCTGCTTTCCACAGGGATCGCTCCTTACGCGACTCCCTTGTTCATTCGCCCCCCCCTCCCCATCCCTTCCCACCGATCTCCCTCCTGGCACTTATCCTTGGAAACGGAACAAGTGCTACACCTGCCCTTACACTTCCTCCCTCACCACCATTCAGGGCCCCAGACAGTCCTTCCAGGTGAGGCGACACTTCACTTGTGAGTTGGCTGGTGTGGTATACTGTGTCTGGTGCTCCCGGTGTGGCCTTTTATATATTGGTGAGATCCGACGCAGACTGGGAGACCGTTTCACTGAACACCTACGCTCGGTCCGCCAGAAAAAGCAGGATCTCCCAGTGGCCACACATTTTAATTGCATGTCCCATTCCCATTCTGATATGTCTATCCATGGCCTCCTCTACTGTCAAAATGAAGCCACACTCAGGTTTGTGGAACAACACCTTATATACCGGCTGGGTAGTCTCCAACCTGATGGCATGAACATCGACTTCTCTAACTTCCGTTAATGCCCCTCCTCCCTTTCTTCCCTATCCCTGACATATTTAGTTGTTTGTTTTTTTCTCTCTCTCTCTGCCCATCACTCTGCCTGTACTCCATCTCCCTCTGGTGCTCCCCTCCCCTTTCTTTCTCCTGAGGCCTCCCATCCCATGATCCTTTCCCTTCTCCAGCTCTGTATCCCTTTTGCCAATCACCTTTCCAGCTCTTAGCTTCATCCCACCTCCTCTGGTCTTATTTCGCATCCTATCATTTCGCATTTTCTCCTCCCCCTCCTACTTTCAAATCTCTTAGTATCTTTCCTTTCAGTTAGTCCTGACGAAGGGTCTCAGCCCAAAACATCGATAGCGCTTCTCCCTATAGATGCTGCCTGACCTGCTGTGTTCCACTAGCATTTTGTGTGTGTTGTTCGAATTTCCAGCATCTGCAGATTTCCTCGTGTTTGCTCTTTAAATCCACTGCCTTGCCTTCTTCCACTTTCCTGGTAACTTGCTCAAAAAACTCAATAAGATTGGTTAGACATGACCTACCAATCACAAAGCCATGTTGATCATAATCTTGATCTTAATCAGTCCATGTCTATCCAAATACTTGTATATCCGATCCCTCAGCATACCTTCCAATAAGTTCCCCGCAACTGATGTCAGAGTCACCAGCCTATAACTTCCCGGTTTATGTTTAGACCCTTTTTTTAAACAGCAGAACAAATTGGTTATCTTCCAATCCTCTGATACCTCGCCTGCTGCTAAGGATGTTTTTAATTTCTCTGCTAAGGCCCTGGCAATTTCGGCATTTGCCTCCTGCAGGGTCCAAGGGAACAACTTGTCAGACCCTGGGGATTTATCCACCCTGATTTGCCTCAGGGCCGCAAACACCTCTTCTGTAATCTGTACAAGGTCCATGAAGTTGATTCTGCTGTTTCTTACTTCTATAGATACTTTATTGATCCCAAAGGAAATCACAGTGTCACAGTAGCATTACAAGTGCACAGATATAAATACTAGAAGAGAAATAGAAAGAATAAAAAGTAAGTTCTCTCAAACAGTCTAACAGGAGGGGATCATCACTTCCCCGGCTATAGGTTGACTCATTGTAGAGCCTAATGGCCGAGGGAAGAATGACCTCATATACTGTTCTTTGGAGCAGCGCAGCTGTCTTAGTCTGTTACTGAAAGTGCTTCTCCGTTCAAACAAGGTGGCATGCAGAGGGTGAGAAAGATTGTTCAGAATTGCCAGGATTTTCCATAGGGTCCTTTGTTCTGCCACAGACTTCAGTGTGTGCAGTTTGACTCCAGTAAAAGAGCCAGCCTTTCTAATCAGTTTACTGAGATAAAGACTCTGTCTCCCGAGTAAATACAGATGCAATGAGGCATTTCGGATCTCCAATCTGTTTTGGCTCCACACATGATTACCATTCTGGTTTTCCAAGTGATAAATGTTGTCCCTAGCAATCCATTTGCTCTTAACATATCTGTAGAATCCCTGAGGATTCTCCTTCACCCTGTCTACCTGAGGATTCTCCTTCACCCCGTCTGCCCAAGGATTCTCCTTCACCCTGTCTGCCTGAGGATTCTCCTTCACCCTGTCTGCCTGAGGATTCTCCTTCACCCTGTCTACCTGAGGATTCTCCTTCACCCTGTCTACCCGAGGATTCTCCTTCACCCTGTCTGCCCGAGGATTCTCCTTCACCCTGTCTGCCCGAGGATTCTCCTTCACCCTGTCTGCCTCAGGATTCTCCTTCACCCTGTCTGCCCGAGGATTCTCCTTCACCCTGTCTGCCCGAGGATTCCCCTTCACCCTGTCTGCCCGAGGATTCTCCTTCACCCTGTCTGCCCGAGGATTCTCCTTCACCCTGTCTGCCCGAGGATTCCCCTTCACCCTGTCTGCCTCAGGATTCCCCTTCACCCTGTCTGCCCGAGGATTCTCCTTCACCCTGTCTGCCCAAGGATTCCCCTTCACCCTGTCTGCCCGAGGATTCCCCTTCACCCTGTCTGCCCGAGGATTCCCCTTCACCCTGTCTGCCCGAGGATTCTCCTTCACCCTGTCTGCCCGAGGATTCCCCTTCACCCTGTCTGCCCGAGGATTCTCCTTCACCCTGTCTGCCTGAGGATTCTCCTTTACCCCGTCTGCCTGAGGATTCTCCTTCACCCTGTCTTCCCGAGGATTCTCCTTCACCCTGTCTGCCCGAGGATTCTCCTTCACCCTGTCTGCCTGAGGATTCTCCTTCACCCCGTCTGCCTGAGGATTCTCCTTCACCCTGTCTGCCCGAGGATTCTCCTTCACCCTGTCTGCCTGAGGATTCTCCTTCACCCTGTCTGCCCGAGGATTCTCCTTCACCCTGTCTGCCCGAGGATTCTCCTTCACCCTGTCTGCCCGAGGATTCTCCTTCACCCTGTCTGCCCGAGGATTCTCCTTCACCCTGTCTGCCCGAGGATTCTCCTTCACCCTGTCTGCCCGAGGATTCTCCTTCACCCTGTCTGCCTGAGGATTCTCCTTCACCCTGTCTGCCTGAGGATTCTCCTTCATCCTGTCTGCCTGAGGATTCTCCTTCACCCCGTCTGCCCGAGGATTCTCCTTCACCCTGTCTGCCTGAGGATTCTCCTTCACCCTGTCTGCCCGAGGATTCTCCTTCACCCTGTCTGCCTGAGGATTCCCCTTCACCCTGTCTGCCTGAGGATTCTCCTTCACCCTGTCTGCCTGAGGATTCTCCTTCACCCTGTCTGCCTGAGGATTCTCCTTCACCCTGTCTGACTGAGGATTCTCCTTCACCCTGTCTGCCTGAGGATTCTCCTTCACCCTGTCTGACTGAGGATTCTCCTTCACCCCGTCTGCCTGAGGATTCTCCTTCAGCCTGTCTGCCTGAGGATTCTCCTTCACCCTGTCTGCCTCAGGATTCTCCTTCACCCTGTCTGCCTCAGGATTCCCCTTCACCCCGTCTGCCTCAGGATTCTCCTTCACCCCGTCTGCCTCAGGATTCTCCTTCACCCTGTCTGCCTGAGGATTCTCCTTCACCCTGTCTGCCTGAGGATTCCCCTTCACCCTGTCTGCCCGAGGATTCTCCTTCACCCTGTCTGCCTGAGGATTCTCCTTCACCCTGTCTGCCCGAGGATTCTCCTTCACCCTGTCAGCCTGAGGATTCACCTTCACCCTGTCTGCCTGAGGATTCTCCTTCACCCTGTCTGCCCGAGGATTCTCCTTCACCCTGTCTGCCCGAGGATTCTCCTTCACCCTGTCTGCCTGAGGATTCTCCTTCACCCTGTCTGCCCGAGGATTCACCTTCACCCTGTCTGCCTGAGGATTCTCCTTCACTCTGTCTGCCTGAGGATTCTCCTTCACCCTGTCTGCCCGAGGATTCTCCTTCACCCTGTCTGCCTGAGGATTCTCCTTCACCACGTCTGCCTGAGGATTCTCCTTCACCCTGTCTGCCCGAGGATTCTCCTTCACCCTGTCTGCCCGAGGATTCACCTTCACCCTGTCTGCCTGAGGATTCTCCTTCACTCTGTCTGCCTGAGGATTCTCCTTCACTCTGTCTGCCTGAGGATTCTCCTTCACCCTGTCTGCCTGAGGATTCTCCTTCACCCTGTCTGCCTGAGGATTCTCCTTCACCCTGTCTGCCTGAGGATTCTCCTTCACCCTGTCTGCCTCAGGATTCTCCTTCACCCCGTCTGCCTCAGGATTCTCCTTCACCCCGTCTGCCTCAGGATTCTCCTTCACCCTGTCTGCCTCAGGATTCTCCTTCACCCCGACTGCCTGAGGATTCTCCTTCACCCCGTCTGCCTGAGGATTCTCCTTCACCCCGTCTGCCTGAGGATTCTCCTTCACCCCGTCTGCCTGAGGATTCTCCTTCACCCCGTCTGCCTGAGGATTCTCCTTCACCCTGTCTGCCCGAGGATTCTCCTTCACCCTGTCTGCCCGAGGATTCTCCTTCACCCTGTCAGCCTGAGGATTCTCCTTCACCCTGTCTGCCTGAGGATTCTCCTTCACCCTGTCAGCCTGAGGATTCTCCTTCACCCTGTCAGCCTGAGGATTCTCCTTCACCCCGTCTGCCTCAGGATTCTCCTTCACCCTGTCTGCCCGAGGATTCTCCTTCACCCCGTCTGCCTCAGGATTCTCCTTCACCCTGTCAGCCTCAGGATTCTCCTTCACCCTGTCAGCCTCAGGATTCTCATTCACCCCGTCTGCCTGAGGATTCTCCTTCACCCTGTCTGCCCGAGGATTCTCCTTCACCCTGTCTGCCTCAGGATTCTCCTTCACCCCGTCTGCCTCAGGATTCTCCTTCACCCCGTCTGCCTCAGGATTCTCCTTCACCCTGTCAGCCTGAGGATTCTCCTTCAGCCTGTCAGCCAGAGGATTCTCCTTCACCCTGTCTGCCCGAGGATTCTCCTTCACCCTGTCTGCCTCAGGATTCCCCTTCACCCTGTCTGCCTCAGGATTCTCCTTCACCCCGTCTGCCTCAGGATTCTCCTTCACCCTGTCTGCCTCAGGATTCTCCTTCACCCTGTCTGCCCGAGGATTCCCCTTCACCCTGTCTGCCCGAGGATTCTCCTTCACCCTGTCTGCCTGAGGATTCTCCTTCACCCCGTCTGCCCGAGGATTCTCCTTCACCCTGTCTGCCTGAGGATTCTCCTTCACCCTGTCTGACTGAGGATTCTCCTTCACCCCGTCTGCCTGAGGATTCTCCTTCACCCTGTCTGCCTGAGGATTCTCCTTCACCCTGTCTGCCTGAGGATTCTCATTCACCCCGTCTGCCTGAGGATTCTCCTTCACCCTGTCTGCCTGAGGATTCTCCTTCACCCCGTCTGCCTGAGGATTATCCTTCACCCTGTCTGCCCGAGGATTCTCCTTCACCCTGTCTGCCCGAGGATTCTCCTTCACCCTGTCTGCCCGAGGATTCTCCTTCACCCCGACTGCCTCAGGATTCTCCTTCACCCCGTCTGCCTCAGGATTCTCCTTCACCCCGTCTGCCTAAGGATTCTCCTTCACCCCGTCTGCCTCAGGATTCTCCTTCACCCTGTCTGCCTCAGGATTCTCCTTCACCCCGACTGCCTCAGGATTCTCCTTCACCCCGTCTGCCTCAGGATTCTCCTTCACCCCGTCTGCCTCAGGATTCTCCTTCACCCCGTCTGCCTCAGGATTCTCCTTCACCCCGTCTGCCTGAGGATTCTCCTTCACCCTGTCTGCCTGAGGATTCTCCTTCACCCTGTCTGCCCGAGGATTCTCCTTCACCCTGTCAGCCTGAGGATTCTCCTTCACCCTGTCTGCCTGAGGATTCTCCTTCACCCTGTCAGCCTGAGGATTCTCCTTCACCCTGTCAGCCAGAGGATTCTCCTTCACCCCGTCTGCCTCAGGATTCTCCTTCACCCTGTCTGCCCGAGGATTCTCCTTCACCCCGTCTGCCTCAGGATTCTCCTTCACCCTGTCAGCCTCAGGATTCTCCTTCACCCTGTCAGCCTCAGGATTCTCATTCACCCTGTCTGCCCGAGGATTCTCCTTCACCCTGTCTGCCTCAGGATTCTCCTTCACCCCGTCTGCCTCAGGATTCTCCTTCACCCCGTCTGCCTCAGGATTCTCCTTCACCCCGTCTGCCTCAGGATTCTCCTTCACCCTGTCTGCCCGAGGATTCTCCTTCACCCTGTCTGCCCGAGGATTCTCCTTCACCCTGTCTGCCCGAGGATTCTCCTTCACCCTGTCTGCCTGAGGATTCTCCTTCACCCTGTCTGACTGAGGATTCTCCTTCACCCCGTCTGCCTGAGGATTCTCCTTCACCCTGTCTGCCTGAGGATTCTCCTTCACCCTGTCTGCCTGAGGATTCTCATTCACCCTGTCTGCCTGAGGATTCCCCTTCACCCTGTCTGCCTGAGGATTCTCCTTCACCCTGTCTGCCTGAGGATTCTCCTTCACCCTGTCTGCCTGAGGATTCTCCTTCACCCTGTCTGCCTGAGGATTCTCCTTCACCCTGTCTGACTGAGGATTCTCCTTCACCCTGTCTGCCTGAGGATTCTCCTTCACCCTGTCTGACTGAGGATTCTCCTTCACCCCGTCTGCCTGAGGATTCTCCTTCAGCCTGTCTGCCTGAGGATTCTCCTTCACCCTGTCTGCCTCAGGATTCTCCTTCACCCTGTCTGCCTCAGGATTCCCCTTCACCCCGTCTGCCTCAGGATTCTCCTTCACCCCGTCTGCCTCAGGATTCTCCTTCACCCTGTCTGCCTGAGGATTCTCCTTCACCCTGTCTGCCTGAGGATTCCCCTTCACCCTGTCTGCCCGAGGATTCTCCTTCACCCTGTCTGCCTGAGGATTCTCCTTCACCCTGTCTGCCCGAGGATTCTCCTTCACCCTGTCAGCCTGAGGATTCACCTTCACCCTGTCTGCCTGAGGATTCTCCTTCACCCTGTCTGCCCGAGGATTCTCCTTCACCCTGTCTGCCCGAGGATTCTCCTTCACCCTGTCTGCCTGAGGATTCTCCTTCACCCTGTCTGCCCGAGGATTCACCTTCACCCTGTCTGCCTGAGGATTCTCCTTCACTCTGTCTGCCTGAGGATTCTCCTTCACCCTGTCTGCCCGAGGATTCTCCTTCACCCTGTCTGCCTGAGGATTCTCCTTCACCACGTCTGCCTGAGGATTCTCCTTCACCCTGTCTGCCCGAGGATTCTCCTTCACCCTGTCTGCCCGAGGATTCACCTTCACCCTGTCTGCCTGAGGATTCTCCTTCACTCTGTCTGCCTGAGGATTCTCCTTCACTCTGTCTGCCTGAGGATTCTCCTTCACCCTGTCTGCCTGAGGATTCTCCTTCACCCTGTCTGCCTGAGGATTCTCCTTCACCCTGTCTGCCTGAGGATTCTCCTTCACCCTGTCTGCCTCAGGATTCTCCTTCACCCCGTCTGCCTCAGGATTCTCCTTCACCCCGTCTGCCTCAGGATTCTCCTTCACCCTGTCTGCCTCAGGATTCTCCTTCACCCCGACTGCCTGAGGATTCTCCTTCACCCCGTCTGCCTGAGGATTCTCCTTCACCCCGTCTGCCTGAGGATTCTCCTTCACCCCGTCTGCCTGAGGATTCTCCTTCACCCCGTCTGCCTGAGGATTCTCCTTCACCCTGTCTGCCCGAGGATTCTCCTTCACCCTGTCTGCCCGAGGATTCTCCTTCACCCTGTCAGCCTGAGGATTCTCCTTCACCCTGTCTGCCTGAGGATTCTCCTTCACCCTGTCAGCCTGAGGATTCTCCTTCACCCTGTCAGCCTGAGGATTCTCCTTCACCCCGTCTGCCTCAGGATTCTCCTTCACCCTGTCTGCCCGAGGATTCTCCTTCACCCCGTCTGCCTCAGGATTCTCCTTCACCCTGTCAGCCTCAGGATTCTCCTTCACCCTGTCAGCCTCAGGATTCTCATTCACCCTGTCTGCCCGAGGATTCTCCTTCACCCTGTCTGCCTCAGGATTCTCCTTCACCCCGTCTGCCTCAGGATTCTCCTTCACCCCGTCTGCCTCAGGATTCTCCTTCACCCTGTCAGCCTGAGGATTCTCCTTCAGCCTGTCAGCCAGAGGATTCTCCTTCACCCTGTCTGCCCGAGGATTCTCCTTCACCCTGTCTGCCTCAGGATTCCCCTTCACCCTGTCTGCCTCAGGATTCTCCTTCACCCCGTCTGCCTCAGGATTCTCCTTCACCCTGTCTGCCTCAGGATTCTCCTTCACCCTGTCTGCCCGAGGATTCCCCTTCACCCTGTCTGCCCGAGGATTCTCCTTCACCCTGTCTGCCTGAGGATTCTCCTTCACCCTGTCTGCCCGAGGATTCTCCTTCACCCCGTCTGCCCGAGGATTCTCCTTCACCCTGTCTGCCTGAGGATTCTCCTTCACCCTGTCTGACTGAGGATTCTCCTTCACCCCGTCTGCCTGAGGATTCTCCTTCACCCTGTCTGCCTGAGGATTCTCCTTCACCCTGTCTGCCTGAGGATTCTCATTCACCCTGTCTGCCTGAGGATTCCCCTTCACCCCGTCTGCCTCAGGATTCTCCTTCACCCTGTCAGCCTGAGGATTCACCTTCACCCTGTCTGCCTGAGGATTCTCCTTCACCCTGTCTGCCCGAGGATTCTCCTTCACCCTGTCTGCCCGAGGATTCTCCTTCACCCTGTCTGCCTGAGGATTCTCCTTCACCCTGTCTGCCCGAGGATTCACCTTCACCCTGTCTGCCTGAGGATTCTCCTTCACTCTGTCTGCCTGAGGATTCTCCTTCACCCTGTCTGCCTGAGGATTCTCCTTCACCCCGTCTGCCTGAGGATTCTCCTTCACCCTGTCTGCCTGAGGATTCTCCTTCACCCCGTCTGCCTGAGGATTCTCCTTCACCCTGTCTGCCCGAGGATTCTCCTTCACCCTGTCTGCCCGAGGATTCTCCTTCACCCTGTCTGCCCGAGGATTCTCCTTCACCCCGACTGCCTCAGGATTCTCCTTCACCCCGTCTGCCTCAGGATTCTCCTTCACCCCGTCTGCCTAAGGATTCTCCTTCACCCCGTCTGCCTCAGGATTCTCCTTCACCCTGTCTGCCTCAGGATTCTCCTTCACCCCGACTGCCTCAGGATTCTCCTTCACCCCGTCTGCCTCAGGATTCTCCTTCACCCCGTCTGCCTCAGGATTCTCCTTCACCCCGTCTGCCTCAGGATTCTCCTTCACCCCGTCTGCCTGAGGATTCTCCTTCACCCTGTCTGCCTGAGGATTCTCCTTCACCCTGTCTGCCCGAGGATTCTCCTTCACCCTGTCAGCCTGAGGATTCTCCTTCACCCTGTCTGCCTGAGGATTCTCCTTCACCCTGTCAGCCTGAGGATTCTCCTTCACCCTGTCAGCCAGAGGATTCTCCTTCACCCCGTCTGCCTCAGGATTCTCCTTCACCCTGTCTGCCCGAGGATTCTCCTTCACCCCGTCTGCCTCAGGATTCTCCTTCACCCTGTCAGCCTCAGGATTCTCCTTCACCCTGTCAGCCTCAGGATTCTCATTCACCCTGTCTGCCCGAGGATTCTCCTTCACCCTGTCTGCCTCAGGATTCTCCTTCACCCCGTCTGCCTCAGGATTCTCCTTCACCCCGTCTGCCTCAGGATTCTCCTTCACCCCGTCTGCCTCAGGATTCTCCTTCACCCTGTCTGCCCGAGGATTCTCCTTCACCCTGTCTGCCCGAGGATTCTCCTTCACCCTGTCTGCCCGAGGATTCTCCTTCACCCTGTCTGCCTGAGGATTCTCCTTCACCCTGTCTGACTGAGGATTCTCCTTCACCCCGTCTGCCTGAGGATTCTCCTTCACCCTGTCTGCCTGAGGATTCTCATTCACCCTGTCTGCCTGAGGATTCTCATTCACCCTGTCTGCCTGAGGATTCCCCTTCACCCTGTCTGCCTCAGGATTCTCCTTCACCCCGTCTGCCTCAGGATTCTCCTTCACCCTGTCTGCCTCAGGATTCTCCTTCACCCTGTCTGCCTCAGGATTCTCCTTCACCCTGTCTGCCCGAGGATTCCCCTTCACCCTGTCTGCCCGAGGATTCTCCTTCACCCTGTCTGCCTGAGGATTCTCCTTCACCCTGTCTGCCCGAGGATTCTCCTTCACCCTGTCTGCCCGAGGATTCTCCTTCACCCTGTCTGCCTGAGGATTCTCCTTCACCCTGTCTGCCTGAGGATTCTCCTTCACCCCGTCTGCCTGAGGATTCTCCTTCACCCCGTCTGCCTGAGGATTCTCCTTCACCCCGTCTGCCTGAGGATTCTCCTTCACCCTGTCTGCCCGAGGATTCTCCTTCACCCTGTCTGCCCGAGGATTCTCCTTCACCCTGTCAGCCTGAGGATTCTCCTTCACCCTGTCTGCCTGAGGATTCTCCTTCACCCTGTCAGCCTGAGGATTCTCCTTCACCCCGTCTGCCTCAGGATTCTCCTTCACCCTGTCTGCCCGAGGATTCTCCTTCACCCCGTCTGCCTCAGGATTCTCCTTCACCCTGTCAGCCTCAGGATTCTCCTTCACCCTGTCAGCCTCAGGATTCTCATTCACCCTGTCTGCCCGAGGATTCTCCTTCACCCTGTCTGCCTCAGGATTCTCCTTCACCCCGACTGCCTCAGGATTCTCCTTCACCCCGTCTGCCTCAGGATTCTCCTTCACCCCGTCTGCCTCAGGATTCTCCTTCACCCTGTCAGCCTGAGGATTCTCCTTCAGCCTGTCAGCCAGAGGATTCTCCTTCACCCTGTCTGCCCGAGGATTCTCCTTCACCCTGTCTGCCTCAGGATTCCCCTTCACCCTGTCTGCCTCAGGATTCTCCTTCACCCCGTCTGCCTCAGGATTCTCCTTCACCCTGTCTGCCTCAGGATTCTCCTTCACCCTGTCTGCCCGAGGATTCCCCTTCACCCTGTCTGCCCGAGGATTCTCCTTCACCCTGTCTGCCTCAGGATTCTCCTTCACCCTGTCTGCCCGAGGATTCTCCTTCACCCCGTCTGCCCGAGGATTCTCCTTCACCCTGTCTGCCTGAGGATTCTCCTTCACCCTGTCTGACTGAGGATTCTCCTTCACCCTGTCTGCCTGAGGATTCTCCTTCACCCTGTCTGCCTGAGGATTCTCCTTCACCCTGTCTGCCTGAGGATTCTCATTCACCCTGTCTGCCTGAGGATTCCCCTTCACCCCGTCTGCCTCAGGATTCTCCTTCACCCTGTCAGCCTGAGGATTCACCTTCACCCTGTCTGCCTGAGGATTCTCCTTCACCCTGTCTGCCCGAGGATTCTCCTTCACCCTGTCTGCCCGAGGATTCTCCTTCACCCTGTCTGCCTGAGGATTCTCCTTCACCCTGTCTGCCCGAGGATTCACCTTCACCCTGTCTGCCTGAGGATTCTCCTTCACTCTGTCTGCCTGAGGATTCTCCTTCACCCTGTCTGCCTGAGGATTCTCCTTCACCCCGTCTGCCTGAGGATTCTCCTTCACCCTGTCTGCCTGAGGATTCTCCTTCACCCCGTCTGCCTGAGGATTCTCCTTCACCCTGTCTGCCCGAGGATTCTCCTTCACCCTGTCTGCCCGAGGATTCTCCTTCACCCTGTCTGCCCGAGGATTCTCCTTCACCCCGACTGCCTCAGGATTCTCCTTCACCCCGTCTGCCTCAGGATTCTCCTTCACCCCGTCTGCCTAAGGATTCTCCTTCACCCCGTCTGCCTCAGGATTCTCCTTCACCCTGTCTGCCTCAGGATTCTCCTTCACCCCGACTGCCTCAGGATTCTCCTTCACCCCGTCTGCCTCAGGATTCTCCTTCACCCCGTCTGCCTGAGGATTCTCCTTCACCCCGTCTGCCTGAGGATTCTCCTTCACCCCGTCTGCCTGAGGATTCTCCTTCACCCTGTCTGCCTGAGGATTCTCCTTCACCCTGTCTGCCCGAGGATTCTCCTTCACCCTGTCAGCCTGAGGATTCTCCTTCACCCTGTCTGCCTGAGGATTCTCCTTCACCCTGTCAGCCTGAGGATTCTCCTTCACCCTGTCAGCCAGAGGATTCTCCTTCACCCCGTCTGCCTCAGGATTCTCCTTCACCCTGTCTGCCCGAGGATTCTCCTTCACCCCGTCTGCCTCAGGATTCTCCTTCACCCTGTCAGCCTCAGGATTCTCCTTCACCCTGTCAGCCTCAGGATTCTCATTCACCCTGTCTGCCCGAGGATTCTCCTTCACCCTGTCTGCCTCAGGATTCTCCTTCACCCCGTCTGCCTCAGGATTCTCCTTCACCCCGTCTGCCTCAGGATTCTCCTTCACCCCGTCTGCCTCAGGATTCTCCTTCACCCTGTCTGCCCGAGGATTCTCCTTCACCCTGTCTGCCCGAGGATTCTCCTTCACCCTGTCTGCCCGAGGATTCTCCTTCACCCTGTCTGCCTGAGGATTCTCCTTCACCCTGTCTGACTGAGGATTCTCCTTCACCCCGTCTGCCTGAGGATTCTCCTTCACCCTGTCTGCCTGAGGATTCTCCTTCACCCTGTCTGCCTGAGGATTCTCATTCACCCTGTCTGCCTGAGGATTCCCCTTCACCCCGTCTGCCTCAGGATTCTCCTTCACCCCGTCTGCCTCAGGATTCTCCTTCACCCTGTCTGCCTCAGGATTCTCCTTCACCCTGTCTGCCTCAGGATTCTCCTTCACCCTGTCTGCCCGAGGATTCCCCTTCACCCTGTCTGCCCGAGGATTCTCCTTCACCCTGTCTGCCTGAGGATTCTCCTTCACCCTGTCTGCCCGAGGATTCTCCTTCACCCTGTCTGCCCGAGGATTCTCCTTCACCCTGTCTGCCTGAGGATTCTCCTTCACCCTGTCTGCCTGAGGATTCTCCTTCACCCTGTCTGCCTGAGGATTCTCCTTCACCCTGTCTGCCCGAGGATTCCCCTTCACCCTGTCTGCCTGAGGATTCTCCTTCACCCTGTCTGCCCGAGGATTCTCCTTCACCCCGTCTGCCTGAGGATTCTCCTTCACCCTGTCTGCCTGAGGATTCTCCTTCACCCTGTCAGCCTCAGGATTCTCCTTCACCCTGTCAGCCTGAGGATTCACCTTCACCCTGTCTGCCCGAGGATTCTCCTTCACCCTGTCTGCCTGAGGATTCTCCTTCACCCTGTCTGCCCGAGGATTCACCTTCACCCTGTCTGCCTGAGGATTCTCCTTCACTCTGTCTGCCTGAGGATTCTCCTTCACCCCGTCTGCCTGAGGATTCTCCTTCACCCTGTCTGCCTGAGGATTCTCCTTCACCCTGTCTGCCTCAGGATTCTCCTTCACCCCGTCTGCCTGAGGATTCCCCTTCACCCCGTCTGCCTCAGGATTCTCCTTCACGCTGTCTGCCTGAGGATTCTCCTTCACCCCGTCTGCCTGAGGATTCTCCTTCACCCCGTCTGCCTCAGGATTCTCCTTCACCCCGACTGCCTCAGGATTCTCCTTCACCCCGTCTGCCTGAGGATTCTCCTTCACCCCGTCTGCCTGAGGATTCTCCTTCACCCCGTCTGCCTGAGGATTCTCCTTCACCCCGTCTGCCTGAGGATTCTCCTTCACCCCGTCTGCCTCAGGATTCTCCTTCACCCTGTCAGCCTGAGGATTCTCCTTCAGCCTGTCAGCCAGAGGATTCTCCTTCACCCTGTCAGCCTCAGGATTCTCCTTCACCCCGTCTGCCTCAGGATTCTCCTTCACCCTGTCTGCCTCAGGATTCCCCTTCACCCTGTCTGCCTCAGGATTCTCCTTCACCCCGTCTGCCTCAGGATTCTCCTTCACCCTGTCTGCCTCAGGATTCTCCTTCACCCTGTCTGCCTGAGGATTCCCCTTCACCCTGTCTGCCTCAGGATTCTCCTTCACCCTGTCTGCCCGAGGATTCTCCTTCACCCTGTCTGCCTGAGGATTCTCCTTCACCCTGTCTGACTGAGGATTCTCCTTCACCCCGTCTGCCTGAGGATTCTCCTTCACACTGTCTGCCTGAGGATTCTCCTTCACCCTGTCTGCCTGAGGATTCCCCTTCACCCTGTCTGCCTCAGGATTCTCCTTCACCCCGTCTGCCTCAGGATTCTCCTTCACCCTGTCTGCCTCAGGATTCTCCTTCACCCTGTCTGCCTCAGGATTCTCCTTCACCCTGTCTGCCCGAGGATTCTCCTTCACCCTGTCTGCCCGAGGATTCTCCTTCACCCTGTCTGCCCGAGGATTCCCCTTCACCCTGTCTGCCCGAGGATTCTCCTTCACCCTGTCTGCCTGAGGATTCTCCTTCACCCTGTCTGCCCGAGGATTCTCCTTCACCCTGTCAGCCTGAGGATTCTCCTTCACCCTGTCTGCCTGAGGATTCTCCTTCACCCTGTCTGCCCGAGGATTCTCCTTCACCCTGTCTGCCCGAGGATTCTCCTTCACCCTGTCTGCCTGAGGATTCTCCTTCGCCCTGTCTGCCCGAGGATTCTCCTTCGCCCTGTCTGCCTGAGGATTCACCTTCGCCCTGTCTGCCTGAGGATTCACCTTCGCCCTGTCTGCCTGAGGATTCTCCTTCACCCTGTCTGCCTGAGGATTCTCCTTCACCCCGTCTGCCTGAGGATTCTCCTTCACCCTGACTGCCTGAGGATTCTCCTTCACCCTGTCTGCCTCAGGATTCTCCTTCACCCCGTCTGCCTCAGGATTCTCCTTCACCCCGTCTGCCTCAGGATTCTCCTTAACGCTGTCTGCCTCAGGATTCTCCTTCACCCCGACTGCCTCAGGATTCTCCTTCACCCCGTCTGCCTGAGGATTCTCCTTCACCCCGTCTGCCTGAGGATTCTCCTTCACCCCGTCTGCCTGAGGATTCTCCTTCACCCCGTCTGCCTGAGGATTCTCCTTCACCCCGTCTGCCTGAGGATTCTCCTTCACCCCGTCTGCCGGAGGATTCTCCTTCACCCTGTCTGCCCGAGGATTCTCCTTCACCCTGTCAGCCTGAGGATTCTCCTTCACCCTGTCTGCCTGAGGATTCTCCTTCACCCTGTCAGCCTGAGGATTCTCCTTCACCCTGTCAGCCAGAGGATTCTCCTTCACCCCGTCTGCCTCAGGATTCTCCTTCACCCTGTCTGCCCGAGGATTCTCCTTCACCCCGTCTGCCTCAGGATTCTCCTTCACCCTGTCAGCCTCAGGATTCTCCTTCACCCTGTCAGCCTCAGGATTCTCATTCACCCTGTCTGCCCGAGGATTCTCCTTCACCCCGTCTGCCTCAGGATTCTCCTTCACCCCGTCTGCCTCAGGATTCTCCTTCACCCCGTCTGCCTCAGGATTCTCCTTCACCCTGTCAGCCTGAGGATTCTCCTTCAGCCTGTCAGCCAGAGGATTCTCCTTCACCCTGTCTGCCCGAGGATTCTCCTTCACCCTGTCTGCCCGAGGATTCTCCTTCACCCTGTCTGCCCGAGGATTCTCCTTCACCCTGTCTGCCCGAGGATTCTCCTTCACCCTGTCTGCCCGAGGATTCTCCTTCACCCTGTCTGCCCGAGGATTCTCCTTCACCCTGTCTGCCCGAGGATTCTCCTTCACCCTGTCTGCCCGAGGATTCTCCTTCACCCTGTCTGCCCGAGGATTCTCCTTCACCCTGTCTGCCTGAGGATTCTCCTTCACCCTGTCTGCCCGAGGATTCTCCTTCACCCCGTCTGCCTGAGGATTCTCCTTCACCCTGTCTGCCTGAGGATTCTCCTTCACCCTGTCTGCCTGAGGATTCCCCTTCACCCTGTCTGCCTGAGGATTCCCCTTCACCCCGTCTGCCTGAGGATTCTCCTTCACCCTGTCTGCCTGAGGATTCTCCTTCACCCTGTCTGCCCGAGGATTCTCCTTCACCCCGACTGCCTGAGGATTCCCCTTCACCCCGTCTGCCTGAGGATTCCCCTTCACCCTGTCTGCCTGAGGATTCCCCTTCACCCCGTCTGCCCGAGGATTCTCCTTCACCCTGTCTGACTGAGGATTCTCCTTCACCCCGTCTGCCTGAGGATTCTCCTTCACCCTGTCTGCCTCAGGATTCCCCTTCACCCTGTCTGCCCGAGGATTCTCCTTCACCCTGTCTGCCCGAGGATTCCCCTTCACCCTGTCTGCCCGAGGATTCTCCTTCACCCTGTCTGCCCGAGGATTCCCCTTCACGCTGTCTGCCCGAGGATTCCCCTTCACCCTGTCTGCCCGAGGATTCTCCTTCACCCTGTCTTCCCGAGGATTCCCCTTCACCCTGTCTGCCCGAGGATTCTCCTTCACCCTGTCTGCCTGAGGATTCACCTTTACCCCGTCTGCCTGAGGATTCTCCTTCACCCTGTCTGCCCGAGGATTCTCCTTCACCCTGTCTGCCCGAGGATTCTCCTTCACCCTGTCTGCCTGAGGATTCTCCTTCACCCCGTCTGCCTGAGGATTCTCCTTCACCCTGTCTGCCCGAGGATTCTCCTTCACCCTGTCTGCCTGAGGATTCTCCTTCACCCTGTCTGCCTGAGGATTCTCCTTCACCCTGTCTGCCCGAGGATTCTCCTTCACCCTGTCTGCCCGAGGATTCTCCTTCACCCTGTCTGCCCGAGGATTCTCCTTCACCCTGTCTGCCCGAGGATTCTCCTTCACCCTGTCTGCCTGAGGATTCTCCTTCACCCTGTCTGCCTGAGGATTCTCCTTCACCCTGTCTGCCTGAGGATTCTCCTTCACCCCGTCTGCCCGAGGATTCTCCTTCACCCTGTCTGCCTGAGGATTCTCCTTCACCCTGTCTGCCCGAGGATTCTCCTTCACCCTGTCTGCCTGAGGATTCCCCTTCACCCTGTCTGCCTGAGGATTCTCCTTCACCCTGTCTGCCTGAGGATTCTCCTTCACCCTGTCTGCCTGAGGATTCTCCTTCACCCTGTCTGACTGAGGATTCTCCTTCACCCTGTCTGCCTGAGGATTCTCCTTCACCCTGTCTGACTGAGGATTCTCCTTCACCCCGTCTGCCTGAGGATTCTCCTTCAGCCTGTCTGCCTGAGGATTCTCCTTCACCCTGTCTGCCTCAGGATTCTCCTTCACCCTGTCTGCCTCAGGATTCCCCTTCACCCTGTCTGCCTCAGGATTCTCCTTCACCCCGTCTGCCTCAGGATTCTCCTTCACCCTGTCTGCCTGAGGATTCTCCTTCACCCTGTCTGCCTGAGGATTCCCCTTCACCCTGTCTGCCCGAGGATTCTCCTTCACCCTGTCTGCCTGAGGATTCTCCTTCACCCTGTCTGCCCGAGGATTCTCCTTCACCCTGTCAGCCTGAGGATTCACCTTCACCCTGTCTGCCTGAGGATTCTCCTTCACCCTGTCTGCCCGAGGATTCTCCTTCACCCTGTCTGCCCGAGGATTCTCCTTCACCCTGTCTGCCTGAGGATTCTCCTTCACCCTGTCTGCCCGAGGATTCACCTTCACCCTGTCTGCCTGAGGATTCTCCTTCACTCTGTCTGCCTGAGGATTCTCCTTCACCCTGTCTGCCCGAGGATTCTCCTTCACCCTGTCTGCCTGAGGATTCTCCTTCACCACGTCTGCCTGAGGATTCTCCTTCACCCTGTCTGCCTGAGGATTCTCCTTCACCCTGTCTGCCCGAGGATTCACCTTCACCCTGTCTGCCTGAGGATTCTCCTTCACTCTGTCTGCCTGAGGATTCTCCTTCACCCTGTCTGCCTGAGGATTCTCCTTCACCCTGTCTGCCTGAGGATTCTCCTTCACCCTGTCTGCCTGAGGATTCTCCTTCACCCTGTCTGCCTGAGGATTCTCCTTCACCCTGTCTGCCTCAGGATTCTCCTTCACCCCGTCTGCCTCAGGATTCTCCTTCACCCCGTCTGCCTCAGGATTCTCCTTCACCCTGTCTGCCTCAGGATTCTCCTTCACCCCGACTGCCTGAGGATTCTCCTTCACCCCGTCTGCCTGAGGATTCTCCTTCACCCCGTCTGCCTGAGGATTCTCCTTCACCCCGTCTGCCTGAGGATTCTCCTTCACCCCGTCTGCCTGAGGATTCTCCTTCACCCCGTCTGCCTGAGGATTCTCCTTCACCCTGTCTGCCCGAGGATTCTCCTTCACCCTGTCTGCCCGAGGATTCTCCTTCACCCTGTCAGCCTGAGGATTCTCCTTCACCCTGTCTGCCTGAGGATTCTCCTTCACCCTGTCAGCCTGAGGATTCTCCTTCACCCTGTCAGCCTGAGGATTCTCCTTCACCCCGTCTGCCTCAGGATTCTCCTTCACCCTGTCTGCCCGAGGATTCTCCTTCACCCCGTCTGCCTCAGGATTCTCCTTCACCCTGTCAGCCTCAGGATTCTCCTTCACCCTGTCAGCCTGAGGATTCTCATTCACCCTGTCTGCCGGAGGATTCTCCTTCACCCTGTCTGCCTCAGGATTCTCCTTCACCCCGTCTGCCTCAGGATTCTCCTTCACCCCGTCTGCCTCAGGATTCTCCTTCACCCCGTCTGCCTCAGGATTCTCCTTCACCCTGTCAGCCTGAGGATTCTCCTTCAGCCTGTCAGCCAGAGGATTCTCCTTCACCCTGTCTGCCCGAGGATTCTCCTTCACCCTGTCTGCCTCAGGATTCCCCTTCACCCTGTCTGCCTCAGGATTCTCCTTCACCCCGTCTGCCTCAGGATTCTCCTTCACCCTGTCTGCCTCAGGATTCTCCTTCACCCTGTCTGCCCGAGGATTCCCCTTCACCCTGTCTGCCCGAGGATTCTCCTTCACCCTGTCTGCCTGAGGATTCTCCTTCACCCTGTCTGCCCGAGGATTCTCCTTCACCCCGTCTGCCCGAGGATTCTCCTTCACCCTGTCTGCCTGAGGATTCTCCTTCACCCTGTCTGACTGAGGATTCTCCTTCACCCCGTCTGCCTGAGGATTCTCCTTCACCCTGTCTGCCTGAGGATTCTCCTTCACCCTGTCTGCCTGAGGATTCTCATTCACCCTGTCTGCCTGAGGATTCCCCTTCACCCCGTCTGCCTCAGGATTCTCCTTCACCCTGTCAGCCTGAGGATTCACCTTCACCCTGTCTGCCTGAGGATTCTCCTTCACCCTGTCTGCCCGAGGATTCTCCTTCACCCTGTCTGCCCGAGGATTCTCCTTCACCCTGTCTGCCTGAGGATTCTCCTTCACCCTGTCTGCCCGAGGATTCACCTTCACCCTGTCTGCCTGAGGATTCTCCTTCACTCTGTCTGCCTGAGGATTCTCCTTCACCCTGTCTGCCTGAGGATTCTCCTTCACCCCGTCTGCCTGAGGATTCTCCTTCACCCTGTCTGCCTGAGGATTCTCCTTCACCCCGTCTGCCTGAGGATTCTCCTTCACCCTGTCTGCCCGAGGATTCTCCTTCACCCTGTCTGCCCGAGGATTCTCCTTCACCCTGTCTGCCCGAGGATTCTCCTTCACCCCGACTGCCTCAGGATTCTCCTTCACCCCGTCTGCCTCAGGATTCTCCTTCACCCCGTCTGCCTAAGGATTCTCCTTCACCCCGTCTGCCTCAGGATTCTCCTTCACCCTGTCTGCCTCAGGATTCTCCTTCACCCCGACTGCCTCAGGATTCTCATTCACCCCGTCTGCCTGAGGATTCTCCTTCACCCCGTCTGCCTCAGGATTCTCCTTCACCCCGTCTGCCTGAGGATTCTCCTTCACCCCGTCTGCCTGAGGATTCTCCTTCACCCCGTCTGCCTGAGGATTCTCCTTCACCCTGTCTGCCTGAGGATTCTCCTTCACCCTGTCTTTCCGAGGATTCTCCTTCACCCTGTCAGCCTGAGGATTCTCCTTCACCCTGTCTGCCTGAGGATTCTCCTTCACCCTGTCAGCCTCAGGATTCTCCTTCACCCTGTCAGCCTCAGGATTCTCATTCACCCTGTCTGCCCGAGGATTCTCCTTCACCCCGTCTGCCTGAGGATTCTCCTTCACCCTGTCTGCCTGAGGATTCTCCTTCACCCTGTCTGCCTGAGGATTCTCATTCACCCTGTCTGCCTGAGGATTCCCCTTCACCCCGTCTGCCTCAGGATTCTCCTTCACCCTGTCAGCCTGAGGATTCACCTTCACCCTGTCTGCCTGAGGATTCTCCTTCACCCTGTCTGCCCGAGGATTCTCCTTCACCCTGTCTGCCCGAGGATTCTCCTTCACCCTGTCTGCCTGAGGATTCTCCTTCACCCTGTCTGCCCGAGGATTCACCTTCACCCTGTCTGCCTGAGGATTCTCCTTCACTCTGTCTGCCTGAGGATTCTCCTTCACCCTGTCTGCCTGAGGATTCTCCTTCACCCCGTCTGCCTGAGGATTCTCCTTCACCCTGTCTGCCTGAGGATTCTCCTTCACCCCGTCTGCCTGAGGATTCTCCTTCACCCTGTCTGCCCGAGGATTCTCCTTCACCCTGTCTGCCCGAGGATTCTCCTTCACCCTGTCTGCCCGAGGATTCTCCTTCACCCCGACTGCCTCAGGATTCTCCTTCACCCCGTCTGCCTCAGGATTCTCCTTCACCCCGTCTGCCTAAGGATTCTCCTTCACCCCGTCTGCCTCAGGATTCTCCTTCACCCTGTCTGCCTCAGGATTCTCCTTCACCCCGACTGCCTCAGGATTCTCATTCACCCCGTCTGCCTGAGGATTCTCCTTCACCCCGTCTGCCTCAGGATTCTCCTTCACCCCGTCTGCCTGAGGATTCTCCTTCACCCCGTCTGCCTGAGGATTCTCCTTCACCCCGTCTGCCTGAGGATTCTCCTTCACCCTGTCTGCCTGAGGATTCTCCTTCACC
Source organism: Hypanus sabinus (assembly GCF_030144855.1). Taxonomy (NCBI): domain Eukaryota; kingdom Metazoa; phylum Chordata; class Chondrichthyes; order Myliobatiformes; family Dasyatidae; genus Hypanus; species Hypanus sabinus. The sequence goes on from NC_082709.1 coordinate 99,179,267, forward strand.
CTGTCTTTCCGAGGATTCTCCTTCACCCTGTCAGCCTGAGGATTCTCCTTCACCCTGTCTGCCTGAGGATTCTCCTTCACCCTGTCTGCCTTAGGATTCTCCTTCACCCTGTCTGCCCGAGGATTCTCCTTCACCCTGTCTGCCCGAGGATTCTCCTTCACCCTGTCAGCCAGAGGATTCTCCTTCACCCCGTCTGCCTCAGGATTCTCCTTCACCCTGTCTGCCTTAGGATTCTCCTTCACCCTGTCTGCCCGAGGATTCTCCTTCACCCTGTCTGCCTGAGGATTCTCCTTCACCCTGTCAGCCTGAGGATTCTCCTTCACCCTGTCAGCCAGAGGATTCTCCTTCACCCCGTCTGCCTCAGGATTCTCCTTCACCCTGTCTGCCCGAGGATTCTCCTTCACCCCGTCTGCCTCAGGATTCTCCTTCACCCTGTCAGCCTCAGGATTCTCCTTCACCCTGTCAGCCTCAGGATTCTCATTCACCCTGTCTGCCCGAGGATTCTCCTTCACCCTGTCTGCCTCAGGATTCTCCTTCACCCCGTCTGCCTCAGGATTCTCCTTCACCCCGTCTGCCTCAGGATTCTCCTTCACCCCGTCTGCCTCAGGATTCTCCTTCACCCTGTCTGCCCGAGGATTCTCCTTCACCCTGTCTGCCTGAGGATTCTCCTTCACCCTGTCTGCCCGAGGATTCTCCTTCACCCTGTCTGCCTGAGGATTCTCCTTCACCCTGTCTGACTGAGGATTCTCCTTCACCCCGTCTGCCTGAGGATTCTCCTTCACCCTGTCTGCCTGAGGATTCTCCTTCACCCTGTCTGCCTGAGGATTCTCATTCACCCTGTCTGCCTGAGGATTCCCCTTCACCCTGTCTGCCTCAGGATTCTCCTTCACCCCGTCTGCCTCAGGATTCTCCTTCACCCTGTCTGCCTCAGGATTCTCCTTCACCCTGTCTGCCTCAGGATTCTCCTTCACCCTGTCTGCCCGAGGATTCCCCTTCACCCTGTCTGCCCGAGGATTCTCCTTCACCCTGTCTGCCTGAGGATTCTCCTTCACCCTGTCTGCCCGAGGATTCTCCTTCACCCTGTCTGCCCGAGGATTCTCCTTCAACCTGTCTGCCTGAGGATTCTCCTTCACCCTGTCTGCCCGAGGATTCTCCTTCACCCTGTCTGCCTGAGGATTCTCCTTCACCCTGTCTGCCCGAGGATTCCCCTTCACCCTGTCTGCCTGAGGATTCTCCTTCACCCTGTCTGCCCGAGGATTCTCCTTCACCCCGTCTGCCTGAGGATTCTCCTTCACCCTGTCTGCCTGAGGATTCTCCTTCACCCTGTCAGCCTCAGGATTCTCCTTCACCCTGTCTGCCCGAGGATTCTCCTTCACCCTGTCAGCCTGAGGATTCACCTTCACCCTGTCTGCCCGAGGATTCTCCTTCACCCTGTCTGCCTGAGGATTCTCCTTCACCCTGTCTGCCCGAGGATTCACCTTCACCCTGTCTGCCTGAGGATTCTCCTTCACTCTGTCTGCCTGAGGATTCTCCTTCACCCCGTCTGCCTGAGGATTCCCCTTCACCCTGTCTGCCTGAGGATTCTCCTTCACCCTGTCTGCCTCAGGATTCTCCTTCACCCCGTCTGCCCGAGGATTCTCCTTCACCCCGTCTGCCTCAGGATTCTCCTTCACCCTGTCAGCCTCAGGATTCTCCTTCACCCTGTCAGCCTCAGGATTCTCATTCACCCTGTCTGCCCGAGGATTCTCCTTCACCCCGTCTGCCTCAGGATTCTCCTTCACCCCGTCTGCCTCAGGATTCTCCTTCACCCCGTCTGCCTCAGGATTCTCCTTCACCCTGTCAGCCTGAGGATTCTCCTTCAGCCTGTCAGCCAGAGGATTCTCCTTCACCCTGTCTGCCCTAGGATTCTCCTTCACCCTGTCTGCCCGAGGATTCTCCTTCACCCTGTCTGCCCGAGGATTCTCCTTCACCCTGTCTGCCCGAGGATTCTCCTTCACCCTGTCTGCCCGAGGATTCTCCTTCACCCTGTCTGCCCGAGGATTCTCCTTCACCCTGTCTGCCCGAGGATTCTCCTTCACCCTGTCTGCCCGAGGATTCTCCTTCACCCTGTCTGCCCGAGGATTCTCCTTCACCCTGTCTGCCCGAGGATTCTCCTTCACCCTGTCTGCCCGAGGATTCTCCTTCACCCCGTCTGCCCGAGGATTCTCCTTCACCCTGTCTGCCTGAGGATTCTCCTTCACCCTGTCTGCCTGAGGATTCCCCTTCACCCTGTCTGCCTGAGGATTCTCCTTCACCCCGTCTGCCTGAGGATTCTCCTTCACCCTGTCTGCCTGAGGATTCTCCTTCACCCTGTCTGCCCGAGGATTCTCCTTCACCCCGACTGCCTGAGGATTCCCCTTCACCCCGTCTGCCTGAGGATTCCCCTTCACCCTGTCTGCCTGAGGATTCCCCTTCACCCTGTCTGCCTGAGGATTCTCCTTCACCCCGTCTACCCGAGGATTCTCCTTCACCCTGTCTGCCTGAGGATTCCCCTTCACCCCGTCTGCCTGAGGATTCTCCTTCACCCTGTCTGCCTCAGGATTCTCCTTCACCCTGTCTGCCCGAGGATTCTCCTTCACCCTGTCTGCCTGAGGATTCTCCTTCACCCTGTCTGCCTGAGGATTCCCCTTCACCCTGTCTGCCTCAGGATTCTCCTTCACCCCGTCTGCCTCAGGATTCTCCTTCACCCTGTCTGCCCGAGGATTCTCCTTCACCCTGTCTGCCTCAGGATTCTCCTTCAACCTGTCTGCCTCAGGATTCTCCTTCACCCCGTCTGCCTCAGGATTCTCCTTCACCCCATCTGCCTCAGGATTCTCCTTCACCCTGTCTGCCCGAGGATTCTCCTTCACCCTGTCTGCCCGAGGATTCTCCTTCACCCTGTCTGCCCGAGGATTCCCCTTCACCCTGTCTGCCTGAGGATTCTCCTTCACCCTGTCTGCCCGAGGATTCTCCTTCACCCTGTCTGCCCGAGGATTCTCCTTCACCCTGTCTGCCCGAGGATTCTCCTTCACCCTGTCTGCCTGAGGATTCACCTTCACCCTGTCTGCCTGAGGATTCTCCTTCACCCTGTCTGCCTGAGGATTCTCCTTCACCCCGTCTGCCTGAGGATTCTCCTTCACCCTGTCTGCCTGAGGATTCTCCTTCACCCTGTCTGCCTCAGGATTCTCCTTCACCCCGTCTGCCTCAGGATTCTCCTTCACCCTGTCTGCCTCAGGATTCTCCTTCACCCGTCTGCCTGAGGATTCTCCTTCACCCTGTCTGCCTGAGGATTCTCCTTCACCCCGTCTGCCCGATGATTCTCCTTCACCCTGTCTGCCTGAGGATTCTCCTTCACCCTGTCTGCCCGAGGATTCTCCTTCACCCTGTCTGCCTGAGGATTCCCCTTCACCCTGTCTGCCTGAGGATTCTCCTTCACCCTGTCTGCCTGAGGATTCTCCTTCACCCTGTCTGCCTGAGGATTCTCCTTCACCCTGTCTGACTGAGGATTCTCCTTCACCCTGTCTGCCTGAGGATTCTCCTTCACCCTGTCTGACTGAGGATTCTCCTTCACCCCGTCTGCCTGAGGATTCTCCTTCAGCCTGTCTGCCTGAGGATTCTCCTTCACCCTGTCTGCCTCAGGATTCTCCTTCACCCTGTCTGCCTCAGGATTCCCCTTCACCCTGTCTGCCTCAGGATTCTCCTTCACCCCGTCTGCCTCAGGATTCTCCTTCACCCTGTCTGCCTGAGGATTCTCCTTCACCCTGTCTGCCTGAGGATTCCCCTTCACCCTGTCTGCCCGAGGATTCTCCTTCACCCTGTCAGCCTGAGGATTCACCTTCACCCTGTCTGCCTGAGGATTCTCCTTCACCCTGTCTGCCCGAGGATTCTCCTTCACCCTGTCTGCCCGAGGATTCTCCTTCACCCTGTCTGCCTGAGGATTCTCCTTCACCCTGTCTGCCCGAGGATTCACCTTCACCCTGTCTGCCTGAGGATTCTCCTTCACTCTGTCTGCCTGAGGATTCTCCTTCACCCTGTCTGCCCGAGGATTCTCCTTCACCCTGTCTGCCTGAGGATTCTCCTTCACCACGTCTGCCTGAGGATTCTCCTTCACCCTGTCTGCCCGAGGATTCACCTTCACCCTGTCTGCCTGAGGATTCTCCTTCACTCTGTCTGCCTGAGGATTCTCCTTCACTCTGTCTGCCTGAGGATTCTCCTTCACCCTGTATCCCTGAGGATTCTCCTTCACCCTGTCTCCCTGAGGATTCTCCTTCACCCTGTCTGCCTGAGGATTCTCCTTCACCCTGTCTGCCTGAGGATTCTCCTTCACCCTGTCTGCCTCAGGATTCTCCTTCACCCCGTCTGCCTCAGGATTCTCCTTCACCCCGTCTGCCTCAGGATTCTCCTTCACTCTGTCTGCCTGAGGATTCTCCTTCACCCTGTCTGCCCGAGGATTCTCCTTCACCCTGTCTGCCTGAGGATTCTCCTTCACCACGTCTGCCTGAGGATTCTCCTTCACCCTGTCTGCCTGAGGATTCTCCTTCACCCTGTCTGCCCGAGGATTCACCTTCACCCTGTCTGCCTGAGGATTCTCCTTCACTCTGTCTGCCTGAGGATTCTCCTTCACTCTGTCTGCCTGAGGATTCTCCTTCACCCTGTCTGCCTGAGGATTCTCCTTCACCCTGTCTGCCTGAGGATTCTCCTTCACCCTGTCTGCCTGAGGATTCTCCTTCACCCTGTCTGCCTGAGGATTCTCCTTCACCCTGTCTGCCTCAGGATTCTCCTTCACCCCGTCTGCCTCAGGATTCTCCTTCACCCCGTCTGCCTCAGGATTCTCCTTCACCCTGTCTGCCTCAGGATTCTCCTTCACCCCGACTGCCTGAGGATTCTCCTTCACCCCGTCTGCCTGAGGATTGTCCTTCACCCCGTCTGCCTGAGGATTCTCCTTCACCCCGTCTGCCTGAGGATTCTCCTTCACCCCGTCTGCCGGAGGATTCTCCTTCACCCTGTCTGCCCGAGGATTCTCCTTCACCCTGTCTGCCCGAGGATTCTCCTTCACCCTGTCAGCCTGAGGATTCTCCTTCACCCTGTCTGCCTGAGGATTCTCCTTCACCCTGTCAGCCTGAGGATTCTCCTTCACCCTGTCAGCCTGAGGATTCTCCTTCACCCCGTCTGCCTCAGGATTCTCCTTCACCCTGTCTGCCCGAGGATTCTCCTTCACCCCGTCTGCCTCAGGATTCTCCTTCACCCTGTCAGCCTCAGGATTCTCCTTCACCCTGTCAGCCTCAGGATTCTCATTCACCCTGTCTGCCCGAGGATTCTCCTTCACCCTGTCTGCCTCAGGATTCTCCTTCACCCCGTCTGCCTCAGGATTCTCCTTCACCCCGTCTGCCTCAGGATTCTCCTTCACCCCGTCTGCCTCAGGATTCTCCTTCACCCTGTCAGCCTGAGGATTCTCCTTCAGCCTGTCAGCCAGAGGATTCTCCTTCACCCTGTCTGCCCGAGGATTCTCCTTCACCCTGTCTGCCTCAGGATTCCCCTTCACCCTGTCTGCCTCAGGATTCTCCTTCACCCCGTCTGCCTCAGGATTCTCCTTCACCCTGTCTGCCTCAGGATTCTCCTTCACCCTGTCTGCCTGAGGATTCCCCTTCACCCTGTCTGCCCGAGGATTCTCCTTCACCCTGTCTGCCTGAGGATTCTCCTTCACCCCGTCTGCCTGAGGATTCTCCTTCACCCTGTCTGCCCGAGGATTCTCCTTCACCCTGTCTGCCCGAGGATTCTCCTTCACCCTGTCTGCCCAAGGATTCTCCTTCACCCTGTCTGCCCGAGGATTCTCCTTCACCCCGACTGCCTCAGGATTCTCCTTCACCCCGTCTGACTCAGGATTCTCCTTCACCCCGTCTGCCTCAGGATTCTCCTTCACCCTGTCTGCCTCAGGATTCTCCTTCACCCCGACTGCCTGAGGATTCTCATTCACCCCGTCTGCCTGAGGATTCTCCTTCACCCCGTCTGCCTGAGGATTCTCCTTCACCCCGTCTGCCTGAGGATTCTCCTTCACCCCGTCTGCCTCAGGATTCTCCTTCACCCTGTCTGCCTCAGGATTCTCCTTCACCCTGTCTGCCCGAGGATTCCCCTTCACCCTGTCTGCCCGAGGATTCTCCTTCACCCTGTCAGCCTGAGGATTCTCCTTCAGCCTGTCAGCCTGAGGATTCTCCTTCAGCCTGTCAGCCAGAGGATTCTCCTTCACCCTGTCTGCCCGAGGATTCTCCTTCACCCTGTCTGCCTCAGGATTCCCCTTCACCCTGTCTGCCTCAGGATTCTCCTTCACCCCGTCTGCCTCAGGATTCTCCTTCACCCTGTCTGCCTCAGGATTCTCCTTCACCCTGTCTGCCTGAGGATTCCCCTTCACCCTGTCTGCCCGAGGATTCTCCTTCACCCTGTCTGCCCGAGGATTCTCCTTCACCCTGTCTGCCCGAGGATTCTCCTTCACCCCGTCTGCCCGAGGATTCTCCTTCACCCTGTCTGCCTGAGGATTCTCCTTCACCCTGTCTGACTGAGGATTCTCCTTCACCCCGTCTGCCTGAGGATTCTCCTTCACCCTGTCTGCCTGAGGATTCTCCTTCACCCTGTCTGCCTGAGGATTCTCATTCACCCTGTCTGCCTGAGGATTCCCCTTCACCCCGTCTGCCTCAGGATTCTCCTTCACCCTGTCAGCCTGAGGATTCACCTTCACCCTGTCTGCCTGAGGATTCTCCTTCACCCTGTCTGCCCGAGGATTCTCCTTCACCCTGTCTGCCCGAGGATTCTCCTTCACCCTGTCTGCCTGAGGATTCTCCTTCACCCTGTCTGCCCGAGGATTCACCTTCACCCTGTCTGCCTGAGGATTCTCCTTCACTCTGTCTGCCTGAGGATTCTCCTTCACCCTGTCTGCCTGAGGATTCTCCTTCACCCCGTCTGCCTGAGGATTCTCCTTCACCCTGTCTGCCTGAGGATTCTCCTTCACCCCGTCTGCCTGAGGATTCTCCTTCACTCTGCCTGAGGATTCTCCTTCACCCTGTCTGCCTCAGGATTCTCCTTCACCCTGTCTGCCTCAGGATTCTCCTTCACCCTGTCTGCCCGAGGATTCCCCTTCACCCTGTCTGCCCGAGGATTCCCCTTCACCCTGTCTGCCTGAGGATTCTCCTTCACCCTGTCTGCCCGAGGATTCTCCTTCACCCTGTCTGCCCGAGGATTCTCCTTCACCCTGTCTGCCTGAGGATTCTCCTTCACTCTGTCTGCCTGAGGATTCTCCTTCACCCTGTCTGCCTGAGGATTCTCCTTCACCCTGTCTGCCCGAGGATTCCCCTTCACCCTGTCTGCCTGACGATTCTCCTTCACCCTGTCTGCCCGAGGATTCTCCTTCACCCCGTCTGCCTGAGGATTCTCCTTCACCCTGTCTGCCTGAGGATTCTCCTTCACCCTGTCAGCCTCAGGAGTCTCCTTCACCCTGTCTGCCCGAGGATTCTCCTTCACCCTGTCAGCCTGAGGATTCACCTTCACCCTGTCTGCCCGAGGATTCTCCTTCACCCTGTCTGCCTGAGGATTCTCCTTCACCCTGTCTGCCCGAGGATTCACCTTCACCCTGTCTGCCTGAGGATTCTCCTTCACCCTGTCTGCCCGAGGATTCTCCTTCACCCTGTCAGCCTGAGGATTCACCTTCACCCTGTCTGCCCGAGGATTCTCCTTCACCCTGTCTGCCTGAGGATTCTCCTTCACCCTGTCTGCCCGAGGATTCACCTTCACCCTGTCTGCCTGAGGATTCTCCTTCACTCTGTCTGCCTGAGGATTCTCCTTCACCCCGTCTGCCTGAGGATTCTCCTTCACCCTGTCTGCCTGAGGATTCTCCTTCACCCTGTCTGCCCGAGGATTCTCCTTCACCCTGTCTGCCTGAGCATTCTCCTTCACCCTGTCTGACTGAGGATTCTCCTTCACCCCGTCTGCCTGAGGATTCTCCTTCACACTGTCTGCCTGAGGATTCTCCTTCACCCTGTCTGCCTGAGGATTCCCCTTCACCCTGTCTGCCTCAGGATTCTCCTTCACCCCGTCTGCCTCAGGATTCTCCTTCACCCTGTCTGCCTCAGGATTCTCCTTCACCCTGTCTGCCTCAGGATTCTCCTTCACCCTGTCTGCCCGAGGATTCTCCTTCACCCTGTCTGCCCGAGGATTCCCCTTCACCCTGTCTGCCCGAGGATTCTCCTTCACCCTGTCTGCCTGAGGATTCTCCTTCACCCTGTCTGCCCGAGGATTCTCCTTCACCCTGTCAGCCTGAGGATTCACCTTCACCCTGTCTGCCTGAGGATTCTCCTTCACCCTGTCTGCCCGAGGATTCTCCTTCACCCTGTCTGCCCGAGGATTCTCCTTCACCCTGTCTGCCTGAGGATTCTCCTTCACCCTGTCTGCCCGAGGATTCTCCTTCACCCTGTCTGCCTGAGGATTCACCTTCACCCTGTCTGCCTGAGGATTCACCTTCACCCTGTCTGCCTGAGGATTCTCCTTCACCCCGTCTGCCTGAGGATTCTCCTTCACCCTGACTGCCTCAGGATTCTCCTTCACCCTGTCTGCCTCAGGATTCTCCTTCACCCCGTCTGCCTCAGGATTCTCCTTCACCCCGTCTGCCTCAGGATTCTCCTTCACGCTGTCTGCCTCAGGATTCTCCTTCACCCCGACTGCCTCAGGATTCTCCTTCACCCCGTCTGCCTGAGGATTCTCCTTCACCCCGTCTGCCTGAGGATTCTCCTTCACCCCGTCTGCCTGAGGATTCTCCTTCACCCCGTCTGCCTGAGGATTCTCCTTCACCCCGTCTGCCTGAGGATTCTCCTTCACCCTGTCTGCCCGAGGATTCTCCTTCACCCTGTCAGCCTGAGGATTCTCCTTCACCCTGTCTGCCTGAGGATTCTCCTTCACCCTGTCAGCCTGAGGATTCTCCTTCACCCTGTCAGCCAGAGGATTCTCCTTCACCCCGTCTGCCTCAGGATTCTCCTTCACCCCGTCTGCCCGAGGATTCTCCTTCACCCCGTCTGCCTCAGGATTCTCCTTCACCCTGTCAGCCTCAGGATTCTCCTTCACCCTGTCAGCCTCAGGATTCTCATTCACCCTGTCTGCCCGAGGATTCTCCTTCACCCCGTCTGCCTCAGGATTCTCCTTCACCCCGTCTGCCTCAGGATTCTCCTTCACCCTGTCTGCCACAGGATTCTCCTTCACCCTGTCAGCCTGAGGATTCTCCTTCAGCCTGTCAGCCAGAGGATTCTCCTTCACCCTGTCTGCCCGAGGATTCTCCTTCACCCTGTCTGCCCGAGGATTCTCCTTCACCCTGTCTGCCCGAGGATTCTCCTTCACCCTGTCTGCCCGAGGATTCTCCTTCACCCTGCCTGCCCGAGGATTCTCCTTCACCCTGTCTGCCCGAGGATTCTCCTTCACCCTGTCTGCCCGAGGATTCTCCTTCACCCTGTCTGCCCGAGGATTCTCCTTCACCCTGTCTGCCCGAGGATTCTCCTTCACCCTGTCTGCCCGAGGATTCTCCTTCACCCTGTCTGCCCGAGGATTCTCCTTCACCCTGTCTGCCTGAGGATTCTCCTTCAGCCTGTCTGCCCGAGCATTCTCCTTCACCCCGTCTGCCTGAGGATTCTCCTTCACCCTGTCTGCCTGAGGATTCTCCTTCACCCTGTCTGCCTGAGGATTCCCCTTCACCCTGTCTGCCTGAGGATTCTCCTTCACCCCGTCTGCCTGAGGATTCTCCTTCACCCTGTCTGCCTGAGGATTCTCCTTCACCCTGTCTGCCCGAGGATTCTCCTTCACCCCGACTGCCTGAGGATTCCCCTTCACCCCGTCTGCCTGAGGATTCCCCTTCACCCTGTCTGCCTGAGGATTCCCCTTCACCCTGTCTGCCTGAGGATTCTCCTTCACCCCGTCTGCCCGAGGATTCTCCTTCACCCTGTCTGCCTGAGGATTCCCCTTCACCCCGTCTGCCTGAGGATTCTCCTTCACCCTGTCTGCCTCAGGATTCTCCTTCACCCTGTCTGCCCGAGGATTCTCCTTCACCCTGTCTGCCTGAGGATTCTCCTTCACCCTGTCTGCCTGAGGATTCCCCTTCACCCTGTCTGCCTCAGGATTCTCCTTCACCCCGTCTGCCTCAGGATTCTCCTTCACCCTGTCTGCCCGAGGATTCTCCTTCACCCTGTCTGCCTCAGGATTCTCCTTCAACCTGTCTGCCTCAGGATTCTCCTTCACCCCGTCTGCCTCAGGATTCTCCTTCACCCCGTCTGCCTCAGGATTCTCCTTCACCCTGTCTGCCCGAGGATTCTCCTTCACCCTGTCTGCCCGAGGATTCTTCTTCACCCTGTCTGCCCGAGGATTCCCCTTCACCCTGTCTGCCTGAGGATTCTCCTTCACCCTGTCTGCCCGAGGATTCTCCTTCACCCTGTCTGCCTGAGGATTCTCCTTCACCCTGTCTGCCCGAGGATTCTCCTTCACCCTGTCTGCCTGAGGATTCACCTTCACCCTGTCGGCCTGAGGATTCTCCTTCACCCTGTCTGCCTGAGGATTCTCCTTCACCCCGTCTGCCTGAGGATTCTCCTTCACCCTGTCTGCCTGAGGATTCTCCTTCACCCTGTCTGCCTCAGGATTCTCCTTCACCCCGTCTGCCTCAGGATTCTCCTTCACCCCGTCTGCCTCAGGATTCTCCTTCACGCTGTCTGCCTCAGGATTCTCCTTCACCCCGACTGCCTCAGGATTCTCCTTCACCCCGTCTGCCTGAGGATTCTCCTTCACCCCGTCTGCCTGAGGATTCTCCTTCACCCCGTCTGCCTGAGGATTCTCCTTCACCCCGTCTGCCTGAGGATTCTCCTTCACCCCGTCTGCCTGAGGATTCTCCTTCACCCTGTCTGCCTGAGGATTCTCCTTCACCCTGTCTGCCCGAGGATTCTCCTTCACCCTGTCAGCCTGAGGATTCTCCTTCACCCTGTCTGCCTGAGGATTCTCCTTCACCCTGTCAGCCTGAGGATTCTCCTTCACCCTGTCAGCCAGAGGATTCTCCTTCACCCCGTCTGCCTCAGGTTTCTCCTTCACCCTGTCTGCCCGAGGATTCTCCTTCACCCCGTCTGCCTCAGGATTCTCCTTCACCCTGTCAGCCTCAGGATTCTCCTTCACCCTGTCAGCCTCAGGATTCTCATTCACCCTGTCTGCCCGAGGATTCTCCTTCACCCCGTCTGCCTCAGGATTCTCCTTCACCCCGTCTGCCTCAGGATTCTCCTTCACCCTGTCAGCCTCAGGATTCTCCTTCAGCCTGTCAGCCAGAGGATTCTCCTTCACCCTGTCTGCCCGAGGATTCTCCTTCACCCTGTCTGCCCGAGGATTCTCCTTCACCCTGTCTGCCCGAGGATTCTCCTTCACCCTGTCTGCCCGAGGATTCTCCTTCACCCTGTCTGCCCGAGGATTCTCCTTCACCCTGTCTGCCCGAGGATTCTCCTTCACCCTGTCTGCCCGAGGATTCTCCTTCACCCTGTCTGCCCGAGGATTCTCCTTCACCCTGTCTGCCCGAGGATTCTCCTTCACCCTGTCTGCCTGAGGATTCTCCTTCACCCTGTCTGCCCGAGGATTCTCCTTCACCCCGTCTGCCTGAGGATTCTCCTTCACCCTGTCTGCATGAGGATTCTCCTTCACCCTGTCTGCCTGAGGATTCCCCTTCACCCTGTCTGCCTGAGGATTCTCCTTCACCCCGTCTGCCTGAGGATTCTCCTTCACCCTGTCTGCCTGAGGATTCTCCTTCACCCTGTCTGCCCGAGGATTCTCCTTCACCCCGACTGCCTGAGGATTCCCCTTCACCCCGTCTGCCTGAGGATTCCCCTTCACCCTGTCTGCCTGAGGATTCCCCTTCACCCTGTCTGCCTGAGGATTCTCCTTCACCCCGTCTGCCCGAGGATTCTCCTTCACCCTGTCTGCGTGAGGATTCCCCTTCACCCCGTCTGCCTGAGGATTCTCCTTCACCCTGTCTGCCTCAGGATTCTCCTTCACCCTGTCTGCCCGAGGATTCTCCTTCACCCTGTCTGCCTGAGGATTCTCCTTCACCCTGTCTGCCTGAGGATTCCCCTTCACCCTGTCTGCCTCAGGATTCTCCTTCACCCCGTCTGCCTCAGGATTCTCCTTCACCCTGTCTGCCCGAGGATTCTCCTTCACCCTGTCTGCCTCAGGATTCTCCTTCAACCTGTCTGCCTCAGGATTCTCCTTCACCCCGTCTGCCTCAGGATTCTCCTTCACCCCGTCTGCCTCAGGATTCTCCTTCACCCTGTCTGCCCGAGGATTCTGCTTCACCCTGTCTGCCCGAGGATTCTCCTGCACCCTGTCTGCCCGAGGATTCCCCTTCACCCTGTCTGCCTGAGGATTCTCCTTCACCCCGTCTGCCCGAGGATTCTCCTTCACCCTGTCTGCCTGAGGATTCTCCTTCACCCTGTCTGCCCGAGGATTCTCCTTCACCCTGTCTGCCTGAGGATTCTCCTTCAGCCTGTCAGCCAGAGGATTCTCCTTCACCCTGTCTGCCCGAGGATTCTCCTTCACCCTGTCTGCCCGAGGATTCTCCTTCACCCTGTCTGCCCGAGGATTCTCCTTCACCCTGTCTGCCTGAGGATTCTCCTTCACCCCGTCTGCCTGAGGATTCTCCTTCACCCCGTCTGCCCGAGGATTCTCCTTCACCCTGTCTGCCTCAGGATTCTCCTTCACCCTGTCTGCCTGAGGATTCTCCTTCACCCCGTCTGCCCGAGGATTCTCCTTCACCCTGTCTGCCTCAGGATTCCCCTTCACCCTGTCTGCCTCAGGATTCTCCTTCACCCCGTCTGCCTCAGGATTCTCCTTCACCCTGTCTGCCTGAGGATTCTCCTTCACCCTGTCTGCCTGAGGATTCCCCTTCACCCTGTCTGCCCGAGGATTCTCCTTCACCCAGTCTGCCTGAGGATTCTCCTTCACCCTGTCTGCCCGAGGATTCTCCTTCACCCTGTCTGCCTGAGGATTCTCCTTCACCCTGTCTGACTGAGGATTCTCCTTCACCCCGTCTGCCTGAGGATTCTCCTTCACCCTGTCTGCCTGAGGATTCTCCTTCACCCTGTCTGCCTGAGGATTCTCCTTCACCCTGTCTGCCTGAGGATTCCCCTTCACCCTGTCTGCCTCAGGATTCTCCTTCACGCCGTCTGCCTCAGGATTCTCCTTCACCCTGTCTGCCTCAGGATTCTCCTTCACCCTGTCTGCCTCAGGATTCTCCTTCACCCTGTCTGCCCGAGGATTCTCCTTCACCCTGTCTGCCCGAGGATTCCCCTTCACCCTGTCTGCCCGAGGATTCTCCTTCACCCTGTCTGCCTGAGGATTCTCCTTCACCCTGTCTGCCCGAGGATTCTCCTTCACCCTGTCAGCCTGAGGATTCACCTTCACCCTGTCTGCCGGAGGATTCTCCTTCACCCTGTCTGCCCGAGGATTCTCCTTCACCCCGTCTGCCCGAGGATTCTCCTTCACCCTGTCTGCCCGAGGATTCACCTTCACCCTGTCTGCCTGAGGATTCTCCTTCACTCTGTCTGCCTGAGGATTCCCCTTCACCCTGTCTGCCTGAGGATTCTCCTTCACCCCGTCTGCCTGAGGATTCTCCTTCACCCTGTCTGCCTGAGGATTCTCCTTCACCCTGTCTGCCTCAGGATTCTCCTTCACCCCGTCTGCCTCAGGATTCTCCTTCACCCCGTCTGCCTCAGGATTCTCCTTCACGCTGTCTGCCTCAGGATTCTCCTTCACCCCGACTGCCTCAGGATTCTCCTTCACCCCGTCTGCCTCAGGATTCTCCTTCACCCCGTCTGCCTCAGGATTCTCCTTCACCCCGTCTGCCTCAGGATTCTCCTTCACCCCGTCTGCCTCAGGATTCTCCTTCACCCCGTCTGCCTGAGGATTCTCCTTCACCCTGTCTGCCCGAGGATTCTCCTTCACCCTGTCTGCCCGAGGATTCTCCTTCACCCTGTCTGCCCGAGGATTCTCCTTCACCCTGTCAGCCTGAGGATTCTCCTTCACCCTGTCAGCCTGAGGATTCTCCTTCACCCTGTCAGCCAGAGGATTCTCCTTCACCCCGTCTGCCTCAGGATTCTCCTTCACCCTGTCTGCCCGAGGATTCTCCTTCACCCCGTCTGCCTCAGGATTCTCCTTCACCCTGTCAGCCTCAGGATTCTCCTTCACCCTGTCAGCCTCAGGATTCTCATTCACCCTGTCTGCCCGAGGATTCTCCTTCACCCCGTCTGCCTCAGGATTCTCCTTCACCCCGTCTGCCTCAGGATTCTCCTTCACCCCGTCTGCCTCAGGATTCTCCTTCACCCCGTCTGCCTGAGGATCCTCCTTCACCCTGTCAGCCTGAGGATTCTCCTTCAGCCTGTCAGCCAGAGGATTCTCCTTCACCCTGTCTGCCCGAGGACTCTCCTTCACCCTGTCTGCCTGAGGATTCTCCTTCACCCTGTCTGCCCGAGGATTCTCCTTCACCCTGTCTGCCCGAGGATTCTCCATCACCCTGTCTGCCCGAGGATTCTCCTTCACCCTGTCTGCCGGAGGATTCTCCTTCACCCTGTCTGTCCGAGGATTCTCCTTCACCCTGTCTGCCCTAGGATTCTCCTTCACCCGGTCTGCCTGAGGATTCTCCTTCACCCTGTCTGCCCGAGGATTCTCCTTCACCCCGTCTGCCTGCGGATTCTCCTTCACCCTGTCTGCCTGAGGATTCTCCTTCACCCTGTCTGCCCGAGGATTCTCCTTCACCCTGTCTGCCCGAGGATTCTCCTTCACCCTGTCAGCCTGAGGATTCTCCTTCACCCTGTCAGCCTGAGGATTCTCCTTCACCCTGTCAGCCAGAGGATTCTCCTTCACCCCGTCTGCCTCAGGATTCTCCTTCACCCTGTCTGCCCGAGGATTCTCCTTCACCCCGTCTGCCTCAGGATTCTCCTTCACCCTGTCAGCCTCAGGATTCTCCTTCACCCTGTCAGCCTCAGGATTCTCATTCACCCTGTCTGCCCGAGGATTCTCCTTCACCCCGTCTGCCTCAGGATTCTCCTTCACCCCGTCTGCCTCAGGATTCTCCTTCACCCCGTCTGCCTCAGGATTCTCCTTCACCCCGTCTGCCTGAGGATTCTCCTTCACCCTGACAGCCTGAGGATTCTCCTTCAGCCTGTCAGCCAGAGGATTCTCCTTCACCCTGTCTGCCCGAGGACTCTCCTTCACCCTGTCTGCCTGAGGATTCTCCTTCACCCTGTCTGCCCGAGGATTCTCCTTCACCCTGTCTGCCTGAGGATTCTCCTTCACCCTGTCTGCCCGAGGATTCTCCTTCACCCTGTCTGCCGGAGGATTCTCCTTCACCCTGTCTGTCCGAGGATTCTCCTTCACCCTGTCTGCCCGAGGATTCTCCTTCACCCGGTCTGCCTGAGGATTCTCCTTCACCCTGTCTGCCCGAGGATTCTCCTTCACCCCGTCTGCCTGAGGATTCTCCTTCACCCTGTCTGCCTGAGGATTCTCCTTCACCCTGTCTGCCTGAGGATTCCCCTTCACCCTGTCTGCCTGAGGATTCTCCTTCATCCTGTCTGCCCGAGGATTCTCCTTCACCCCGTCTGCCTGAGGATTCCCCTTCACCCCGTCTGCCTGAGGATTCCCCTTCACCCCGTCTGCCTGAGGATTCTCCTTCACCCTGTCTGCCTCAGGATTCTCCTTCACCCTGTCTGCCCGAGGATTCTCCTTCACCCTGTCTGCCTGAGGATTCTCCTTCACCCTGTCTGCCTGAGGATTCCCCTTCACCCTGTCTGCCTCAGGATTCTCCTTCACCCCGTCTGCCTCAGGATTCTCCTTCACCCTGTCTGCCCGAGGATTCTCCTTCACCCTGTCTGCCTCAGGATTCTCCTTCAACCTGTCTGCCTCAGGATTCTCCTTCACCCCGTCTGCCTCAGGATTCTCCTTCACCCCGTCTGCCTCAGGATTCTCCTTCACCCCGTCTGCCTCAGGATTCTCCTTCACCCCGTCTGCCTCAGGATTCTCCTTCACCCCGTCTGCCCGAGGATTCCCCTTCACCCTGTCTGCCTGAGGATTCTCCTTCACCCCGTCTGCCCGAGGATTCTCCTTCACCCTGTCTGCCCGAGGATTCTCCTTCACCCAGTCAGCCTGAGGATTCTCCTTCACCCTGTCTGCCCGAGGATTCTCCTTCACCCTGTCTGCCCGAGGATTCTCCTTCACCCTGTCTGCCCGAGGATTCTCCTTCACCCTGTCTGCCCGAGGATTCTCCTTCACCCTGTCTGCACGAGGATTCTCCTTCACCCTGTCTGCCCGAGGATTCTCCTTCACCCTGTCTGCCTGAGGATTCTCCTTCACCCCGTCTGCCTGAGGATTCTCCTTCACCCAGTCAGCCTGAGGATTCTCCTTCACCCCGACTGCCTGAGGATTCTCCTTCACCCTGTCTGCCCGAGGATTCTCCTTCACCCTGTCTGCCCGAGGATTCTCCTTCACCCTGTCTGCCCGAGGATTCTCCTTCACCCTGTCTGCACGAGGATTCTCCTTCACCCTGTCTGCCCGAGGATTCTCCTTCACCCTGTCTGCCTGAGGATTCTCCTTCACCCCGTCTGCCTGAGGATTCTCCTTCACCCAGTCAGCCTGAGGATTCTCCTTCACCCCGACTGCCTGAGGATTCCCCTTCACCCCGTCTGCCTGAGGATTCCCCTTCACCCTGTCTGCCTGAGGATTCTCCTTCACCCTGTCTGCCCGAGGATTCTCCTTCACCCTGTCTGCCTGAGGATTCACCTTCACCCTGTCGGCCTGAGGATTCTCCTTCACCCTGTCTGCCTGAGGATTCTCCTTCACCCCGTCTGCCTGAGGATTCTCCTTCACCCTGTCTGCCTGAGGATTCTCCTTCACCCTGTCTGCCTCAGGATTCTCCTTCACCCCGTCTGCCTCAGGATTCTCCTTCACCCCGTCTGCCTCAGGATTCTCCTTCACGCTGTCTGCCTCAGGATTCTCCTTCACCCCGACTGCCTCAGGATTCTCCTTCACCCCGTCTGCCTGAGGATTCTCCTTCACCCCGTCTGCCTGAGGATTCTCCTTCACCCCGTCTGCCTGAGGATTCTCCTTCACCCCGTCTGCCTGAGGATTCTCCTTCACCCCGTCTGCCTGAGGATTCTCCTTCACCCTGTCTGCCTGAGGATTCTCCTTCACCCTGTCTGCCCGAGGATTCTCCTTCACCCTGTCAGCCTGAGGATTCTCCTTCACCCTGTCTGCCTGAGGATTCTCCTTCACCCTGTCAGCCTGAGGATTCTCCTTCACCCTGTCAGCCAGAGGATTCTCCTTCACCCCGTCTGCCTCAGGTTTCTCCTTCACCCTGTCTGCCCGAGGATTCTCCTTCACCCCGTCTGCCTCAGGATTCTCCTTCACCCTGTCAGCCTCAGGATTCTCCTTCACCCTGTCAGCCTCAGGATTCTCATTCACCCTGTCTGCCCGAGGATTCTCCTTCACCCCGTCTGCCTCAGGATTCTCCTTCACCCCGTCTGCCTCAGGATTCTCCTTCACCCTGTCAGCCTCAGGATTCTCCTTCAGCCTGTCAGCCAGAGGATTCTCCTTCACCCTGTCTGCCCGAGGATTCTCCTTCACCCTGTCTGCCCGAGGATTCTCCTTCACCCTGTCTGCCCGAGGATTCTCCTTCACCCTGTCTGCCCGAGGATTCTCCTTCACCCTGTCTGCCCGAGGATTCTCCTTCACCCTGTCTGCCCGAGGATTCTCCTTCACCCTGTCTGCCCGAGGATTCTCCTTCACCCTGTCTGCCCGAGGATTCTCCTTCACCCTGTCTGCCCGAGGATTCTCCTTCACCCTGTCTGCCTGAGGATTCTCCTTCACCCTGTCTGCCCGAGGATTCTCCTTCACCCCGTCTGCCTGAGGATTCTCCTTCACCCTGTCTGCCTGAGGATTCTCCTTCACCCTGTCTGCCTGAGGATTCCCCTTCACCCTGTCTGCCTGAGGATTCTCCTTCACCCCGTCTGCCTGAGGATTCTCCTTCACCCTGTCTGCCTGAGGATTCTCCTTCACCCTGTCTGCCCGAGGATTCTCCTTCACCCCGACTGCCTGAGGATTCCCCTTCACCCCGTCTGCCTGAGGATTCCCCTTCACCCTGTCTGCCTGAGGATTCCCCTTCACCCTGTCTGCCTGAGGATTCTCCTTCACCCCGTCTGCCCGAGGATTCTCCTTCACCCTGTCTGCGTGAGGATTCCCCTTCACCCCGTCTGCCTGAGGATTCTCCTTCACCCTGTCTGCCTCAGGATTCTCCTTCACCCTGTCTGCCCGAGGATTCTCCTTCACCCTGTCTGCCTGAGGATTCTCCTTCACCCTGTCTGCCTGAGGATTCCCCTTCACCCTGTCTGCCTCAGGATTCTCCTTCACCCCGTCTGCCTCAGGATTCTCCTTCACCCTGTCTGCCCGAGGATTCTCCTTCACCCTGTCTGCCTCAGGATTCTCCTTCAACCTGTCTGCCTCAGGATTCTCCTTCACCCCGTCTGCCTCAGGATTCTCCTTCACCCCGTCTGCCTCAGGATTCTCCTTCACCCTGTCTGCCCGAGGATTCTGCTTCACCCTGTCTGCCCGAGGATTCTCCTGCACCCTGTCTGCCCGAGGATTCCCCTTCACCCTGTCTGCCTGAGGATTCTCCTTCACCCCGTCTGCCCGAGGATTCTCCTTCACCCTGTCTGCCTGAGGATTCTCCTTCACCCTGTCTGCCCGAGGATTCTCCTTCACCCTGTCTGCCTGAGGATTCTCCTTCAGCCTGTCAGCCAGAGGATTCTCCTTCACCCTGTCTGCCCGAGGATTCTCCTTCACCCTGTCTGCCCGAGGATTCTCCTTCACCCTGTCTGCCCGAGGATTCTCCTTCACCCTGTCTGCCTGAGGATTCTCCTTCACCCCGTCTGCCTGAGGATTCTCCTTCACCCCGTCTGCCCGAGGATTCTCCTTCACCCTGTCTGCCTCAGGATTCTCCTTCACCCTGTCTGCCTGAGGATTCTCCTTCACCCCGTCTGCCCGAGGATTCTCCTTCACCCTGTCTGCCTCAGGATTCCCCTTCACCCTGTCTGCCTCAGGATTCTCCTTCACCCCGTCTGCCTCAGGATTCTCCTTCACCCTGTCTGCCTGAGGATTCTCCTTCACCCTGTCTGCCTGAGGATTCCCCTTCACCCTGTCTGCCCGAGGATTCTCCTTCACCCTGTCTGCCTGAGGATTCTCCTTCACCCTGTCTGCCCGAGGATTCTCCTTCACCCTGTCTGCCTGAGGATTCTCCTTCACCCTGTCTGACTGAGGATTCTCCTTCACCCCGTCTGCCTGAGGATTCTCCTTCACCCTGTCTGCCTGAGGATTCTCCTTCACCCTGTCTGCCTGAGGATTCTCCTTCACCCTGTCTGCCTGAGGATTCCCCTTCACCCTGTCTGCCTCAGGATTCTCCTTCACGCCGTCTGCCTCAGGATTCTCCTTCACCCTGTCTGCCTCAGGATTCTCCTTCACCCTGTCTGCCTGAGGATTCTCCTTCACCCTGTCTGCCCGAGGATTCTCCTTCACCCTGTCTGCCCGAGGATTCCCCTTCACCCTGTCTGCCCGAGGATTCTCCTTCACCCTGTCTGCCTGAGGATTCTCCTTCACCCTGTCTGCCCGAGGATTCTCCTTCACCCTGTCAGCCTGAGGATTCACCTTCACCCTGTCTGCCGGAGGATTCTCCTTCACCCTGTCTGCCCGAGGATTCTCCTTCACCCCGTCTGCCCGAGGATTCTCCTTCACCCTGTCTGCCCGAGGATTCACCTTCACCCTGTCTGCCTGAGGATTCTCCTTCACTCTGTCTGCCTGAGGATTCCCCTTCACCCTGTCTGCCTGAGGATTCTCCTTCACCCCGTCTGCCTGAGGATTCTCCTTCACCCTGTCTGCCTGAGGATTCTCCTTCACCCTGTCTGCCTCAGGATTCTCCTTCACCCCGTCTGCCTCAGGATTCTCCTTCACCCCGTCTGCCTCAGGATTCTCCTTCACGCTGTCTGCCTCAGGATTCTCCTTCACCCCGACTGCCTCAGGATTCTCCTTCACCCCGTCTGCCTCAGGATTCTCCTTCACCCCGTCTGCCTCAGGATTCTCCTTCACCCCGTCTGCCTCAGGATTCTCCTTCACCCCGTCTGCCTCAGGATTCTCCTTCACCCCGTCTGCCCGAGGATTCTCCTTCACCCTGTCTGCCCGAGGATTCTCCTGCACCCTGTCTGCCCGAGGATTCTCCTTCACCCTGTCTGCCCGAGGATTCTCCTTCACCCTGTCAGCCTGAGGATTCTCCTTCACCCTGTCAGCCCGAGGATTCTCCTTCACCCTGTCAGCCAGAGGATTCTCCTTCACCCCGTCTGCCTCAGGATTCTCCTTCACCCTGTCTGCCCGAGGATTCTCCTTCACCCCGTCTGCCTCAGGATTCTCCTTCACCCTGTCAGCCTCAGGATTCTCCTTCACCCTGTCAGCCTCAGGATTCTCATTCACCCTGTCTGCCCGAGGATTCTCCTTCACCCCGTCTGCCTCAGGATTCTCCTTCACCCCGTCTGCCTCAGGATTCTCCTTCACCCCGTCTGCCTCAGGATTCTCCTTCACCCCGTCTGCCTGAGGATTCTCCTTCACCCTGTCAGCCTGAGGATTCTCCTTCAGCCTGTCAGCCAGAGGATTCTCCTTCACCCTGTCTGCCCGAGGACTCTCCTTCACCCTGTCTGCCTGAGGATTCTCCTTCACCCTGTCTGCCCGAGGATTCTCCTTCACCCTGTCTGCCTGAGGATTCTCCTTCACCCTGTCTGCCCGAGGATTCTCCTTCACCCTGTCTGCCGGAGGATTCTCCTTCACCCTGTCTGTCCGAGGATTCTCCTTCACCCTGTCTGCCCTAGGATTCTCCTTCACCCGGTCTGCCTGAGGATTCTCCTTCACCCTGTCTGCCCGAGGATTCTCCTTCACCCCGTCTGCCTGCGGATTCTCCTTCACCCTGTCTGCCTGAGGATTCTCCTTCACCCTGTCTGCCCGAGGATTCTCCTTCACCCTGTCTGCCCGAGGATTCTCCTTCACCCTGTCAGCCTGAGGATTCTCCTTCACCCTGTCAGCCTGAGGATTCTCCTTCACCCTGTCAGCCAGAGGATTCTCCTTCACCCCGTCTGCCTCAGGATTCTCCTTCACCCTGTCTGCCCGAGGATTCTCCTTCACCCCGTCTGCCTCAGGATTCTCCTTCACCCTGTCAGCCTCAGGATTCTCCTTCACCCTGTCAGCCTCAGGATTCTCATTCACCCTGTCTGCCCGAGGATTCTCCTTCACCCCGTCTGCCTCAGGATTCTCCTTCACCCCGTCTGCCTCAGGATTCTCCTTCACCCCGTCTGCCTCAGGATTCTCCTTCACCCCGTCTGCCTGAGGATTCTCCTTCACCCTGTCAGCCTGAGGATTCTCCTTCAGCCTGTCAGCCAGAGGATTCTCCTTCACCCTGTCTGCCCGAGGACTCTCCTTCACCCTGTCTGCCTGAGGATTCTCCTTCACCCTGTCTGCCCGAGGATTCTCCTTCACCCTGTCTGCCTGAGGATTCTCCTTCACCCTGTCTGCCCGAGGATTCTCCTTCACCCTGTCTGCCGGAGGATTCTCCTTCACCCTGTCTGTCCGAGGATTCTCCTTCACCCTGTCTGCCCTAGGATTCTCCTTCACCCGGTCTGCCTGAGGATTCTCCTTCACCCTGTCTGCCCGAGGATTCTCCTTCACCCCGTCTGCCTGAGGATTCTCCTTCACCCTGTCTGCCTGAGGATTCTCCTTCACCCTGTCTGCCTGAGGATTCCCCTTCACCCTGTCTGCCTGAGGATTCTCCTTCATCCTGTCTGCCCGAGGATTCTCCTTCACCCCGTCTGCCTGAGGATTCCCCTTCACCCCGTCTGCCTGAGGATTCCCCTTCACCCCGTCTGCCTGAGGATTCTCCTTCACCCTGTCTGCCTCAGGATTCTCCTTCACCCTGTCTGCCCGAGGATTCTCCTTCACCCTGTCTGCCTGAGGATTCTCCTTCACCCTGT
Source organism: Hypanus sabinus (assembly GCF_030144855.1). NCBI lineage: Eukaryota > Metazoa > Chordata > Chondrichthyes > Myliobatiformes > Dasyatidae > Hypanus > Hypanus sabinus. The sequence continues at coordinate 99,201,379 of NC_082709.1, forward strand.
CTGCCTGAGGATTCCCCTTCACCCTGTCTGCCTCAGGATTCTCCTTCACCCCGTCTGCCTCAGGATTCTCCTTCACCCTGTCTGCCCGAGGATTCTCCTTCACCCTGTCTGCCTCAGGATTCTCCTTCAACCTGTCTGCCTCAGGATTCTCCTTCACCCCGTCTGCCTCAGGATTCTCCTTCACCCCGTCTGCCTCAGGATTCTCCTTCACCCCGTCTGCCTCAGGATTCTCCTTCACCCCGTCTGCCTCAGGATTCTCCTTCACCCCGTCTGCCCGAGGATTCCCCTTCACCCTGTCTGCCTGAGGATTCTCCTTCACCCCGTCTGCCCGAGGATTCTCCTTCACCCTGTCTGCCCGAGGATTCTCCTTCACCCAGTCAGCCTGAGGATTCTCCTTCACCCTGTCTGCCCGAGGATTCTCCTTCACCCTGTCTGCCCGAGGATTCTCCTTCACCCTGTCTGCCCGAGGATTCTCCTTCACCCTGTCTGCACGAGGATTCTCCTTCACCCTGTCTGCCCGAGGATTCTCCTTCACCCTGTCTGCCTGAGGATTCTCCTTCACCCTGTCTGCCTGAGGATTCTCCTTCACCCCGTCTGACTGAGGATTCTCCTTCACCCCGTCTGCCCGAGGATTCTCCTTCACCCCGTCTGCCCGAGGATTCTCCTTCACCCCGTCTGCCTCAGGATTCTCCTTCACCCCGTCTGCCTCAGGATTCTCCTTCACCCCGTCTACCCGAGGATTCTCCTTCACCCTGTCTGCCCGAGGATTCTCCTTCACCCTGTCTGCCTGAGGATTCTCCTTCACCCTGTCTGCCTGAGGATTCTCCTTCACCCTGTCTGCCTTAGGATTCTCCTTCACCCCGTCTGACTGAGGATTCTCCTTCACCCCGTCTGACTGAGGATTCTCCTTCACCCCGTCTGCCTCAGGATTCTCCTTCACCCTGTCTGCCTCAGGATTCTCCTTCACCCCGTCTGCCCGAGGATTCTCCTTCACCCCGTCTGCCTCAGGATTCTCCTTCACCCCGTCTACCTGAGGATTCTCCTTCACCCTGTCTGCCCGAGGATTCTCCTTCACCCCGTCCGCCTGAGGATTCTCCTTCACCCTGTCTGCCTGAGGATTCTCCTTCACCCTGTCTGCCTTAGGATTCTCCTTCACCCCGTCTGACTGAGGATTCTCCTTCACCCCGTCTGACTGAGGATTCTCCTTCACCCCGTCTGCCTCAGGATTCTCCTTCACCCTGTCTGCCTCAGGATTCTCCTTCACCCCGTCTGCCTGAGGATTCTCCTTCACCCTGTCTGCCTTAGGATTCTCCTTCACCCCGTCTGCCTTAGGATTCTCCTTCACCCCGTCTGCCTGAGGATTCTCCTTCACCCTGTCTGCCCGAGGATTCTCCTTCACCCTGTCTGCCCGAGGATTCTCCTTCACCCTGTCTGCCCGAGGATTCTCCTTCACCCCGTCTGCCTGAGGATTCCCCTTCACCCTGTCTGCCTGAGGATTCTCCTTCATCCTGTCTGCCCGAGGATTCTCCTTCACCCCGTCTGCCTGAGGATTCCCCTTCACCCCGTCTGCCTGAGGATTCCCCTTCACCCCGTCTGCCTGAGGATTCTCCTTCACCCTGTCTGCCCGAGGATTCTCCTTCACCCTGTCTGCCTCAGGATTCTCCTTCACCCTGTCTGCCTCAGGATTCTCCTTCACCCCGTCTGCCTCAGGATTCTCCTTCACCCCGTCTGCCTCAGGATTCTCCTTCACCCCGTCTGCCTCAGGATTCTCCTTCACCCCGTCTGCCTCAGGATTCTCCTTCACCCCGTCTGCCTCAGGATTCTCCTTCACCCCGTCTGCCTGAGGATTCTCCTTCACCCCGTCTGCCTCAGGATTCCCCTTCACCCTGTCTGCCCGAGGATTCCCCTTCACCCCGTCTGCCTGAGGATTCTCCTTCACCCCGTCTGCCCGAGGATTCTCCTTCACCCCGTCAGCCCGAGGATTCTCCTTCACCCCGTCAGCCTGAGGATTCTCCTTCACCCTGTCTGCCCGAGGATTCTCCTTCACCCTGTCTGCCTGAGGATTCTCCTTCACCCCGTCTGCCTGAGGATTCTCCTTCACCCCGTCTGCCTGAGGATTCTCCTTCACCCTGTCTGCCCGAGGATTCTCCTTCACCCTGTCTGCCTGAGGATTCTCCTTCACCCCGTCTGCCTGAGGATTCTCCTTCACCCCGTCTGCCCGAGGATTCTCCTTCACCCTGTCTGCCTCAGGATTCTCCTTCACCCTGTCTGCCTGAGGATTCTCCTTCACCCCGTCTGCCCGAGGATTCTCCTTCACCCTGTCTGCCTCAGGATTCCCCTTCACCCTGTCTGCCTCAGGATTCTCCTTCACCCCGTCTGCCTCAGGATTCTCCTTCACCCTGTCTGCCTGAGGATTCTCCTTCACCCTGTCTGCCTGAGGATTCCCCTTCACCCTGTCTGCCCGAGGATTCTCCTTCACCCTGTCTGCCTGAGGATTCTCCTTCACCCTGTCTGCCCGAGGATTCTCCTTCACCCTGTCTGCCTGAGGATTCTCCTTCACCCTGTCTGACTGAGGATTCTCCTTCACCCCGTCTGCCTGAGGATTCTCCTTCACCCTGTCTGCCTGAGGATTCTCCTTCACCCTGTCTGCCTGAGGATTCTCCTTCACCCTGTCTGCCTGAGGATTCCCCTTCACCCTGTCTGCCTCAGGATTCTCCTTCACGCCGTCTGCCTCAGGATTCTCCTTCACCCTGTCTGCCTCAGGATTCTCCTTCACCCTGTCTGCCTGAGGATTCTCCTTCACCCTGTCTGCCCGAGGATTCTCCTTCACCCTGTCTGCCCGAGGATTCCCCTTCACCCTGTCTGCCCGAGGATTCTCCTTCACCCTGTCTGCCTGAGGATTCTCCTTCACCCTGTCTGCCCGAGGATTCTCCTTCACCCTGTCAGCCTGAGGATTCACCTTCACCCTGTCTGCCGGAGGATTCTCCTTCACCCTGTCTGCCCGAGGATTCTCCTTCACCCCGTCTGCCCGAGGATTCTCCTTCACCCTGTCTGCCCGAGGATTCACCTTCACCCTGTCTGCCTGATTATTCTCCTTCACTCTGTCTGCCTGAGGATTCTCCTTCACCCTGTCTGCCTGAGGATTCTCCTTCACCCCGTCTGCCTGAGGATTCTCCTTCACCCTGTCTGCCTGAGGATTCTCCTTCACCCTGTCTGCCTCAGGATTCTCCTTCACCCCGTCTGCCTCAGGATTCTCCTTCACCCCGTCTGCCTCAGGATTCTCCTTCACGCTGTCTGCCTCAGGATTCTCCTTCACCCCGACTGCCTCAGGATTCTCCTTCACTCCGTCTGCCTCAGGATTCTCCTTCACCCCGTCTGCCTCAGGATTCTCCTTCACCCCGTCTGCCTCAGGATTCTCCTTCACCCCGTCTGCCTCAGGATTCTCCTTCACCCCGTCTGCCTGAGGATTCTCCTTCACCCTGTCTGCCTGAGGATTCTCCTTCACCCTGTCTGCCCGAGGATTCTCCTTCACCCTGTCAGCCTGAGGATTCTCCTTCACCCTGTGTGCCTGAGGATTCTCCTTCACCCTGTCAGCCTGAGGATTCTCCTTCACCCTGTCAGCCAGAGGATTCTCCTTCACCCTGTCTGCCTCAGGATTCTCCTTCACCCTGTCTGCCCGAGGATTCTCCTTCACCCCGTCTGCCTCAGGATTCTCCTTCACCCTGTCTGCCTGAGGATTCTCCTTCACCCTGTCTGCCCGAGGATTCTCCTTCACCCTGTCTGCCCGAGGATTCCCCTTCACCCTGTCTGCCCGAGGATTCTCCTTCACCCTGTCTGCCTGAGGATTCTCCTTCACCCCGTCTGCCTGAGGATTCTCCTTCACCCCGTCTGCCTGAGGATTCTCCTTCACCCTGTCTGCCCGAGGATTCTCCTTCACCCTGTCTGCCTGAGGATTCTCCTTCACCCCGTCTGCCTGAGGATTCTCCTTCACCCCGTCTGCCCGAGGATTCTCCTTCACCCTGTCTGCCTCAGGATTCTCCTTCACCCTGTCTGCCTGAGGATTCTCCTTCACCCCGTCTGCCCGAGGATTCTCCTTCACCCTGTCTGCCTCAGGATTCCCCTTCACCCTGTCTGCCTCAGGATTCTCCTTCACCCCGTCTGCCTCAGGATTCTCCTTCACCCTGTCTGCCTGAGGATTCTCCTTCACCCTGTCTGCCTGAGGATTCCCCTTCACCCTGTCTGCCCGAGGATTCTCCTTCACCCTGTCTGCCTGAGGATTCTCCTTCACCCTGTCTGCCCGAGGATTCTCCTTCACCCTGTCTGCCTGAGGATTCTCCTTCACCCTGTCTGACTGAGGATTCTCCTTCACCCCGTCTGCCTGAGGATTCTCCTTCACCCTGTCTGCCTGAGGATTCTCCTTCACCCTGTCTGCCTGAGGATTCTCCTTCACCCTGTCTGCCTGAGGATTCCCCTTCACCCTGTCTGCCTCAGGATTCTCCTTCACGCCGTCTGCCTCAGGATTCTCCTTCACCCTGTCTGCCTCAGGATTCTCCTTCACCCTGTCTGCCTGAGGATTCTCCTTCACCCTGTCTGCCCGAGGATTCTCCTTCACCCTGTCTGCCCGAGGATTCCCCTTCACCCTGTCTGCCCGAGGATTCTCCTTCACCCTGTCTGCCTGAGGATTCTCCTTCACCCTGTCTGCCCGAGGATTCTCCTTCACCCTGTCAGCCTGAGGATTCACCTTCACCCTGTCTGCCGGAGGATTCTCCTTCACCCTGTCTGCCCGAGGATTCTCCTTCACCCCGTCTGCCCGAGGATTCTCCTTCACCCTGTCTGCCCGAGGATTCACCTTCACCCTGTCTGCCTGATTATTCTCCTTCACTCTGTCTGCCTGAGGATTCTCCTTCACCCTGTCTGCCTGAGGATTCTCCTTCACCCCGTCTGCCTGAGGATTCTCCTTCACCCTGTCTGCCTGAGGATTCTCCTTCACCCTGTCTGCCTCAGGATTCTCCTTCACCCCGTCTGCCTCAGGATTCTCCTTCACCCCGTCTGCCTCAGGATTCTCCTTCACGCTGTCTGCCTCAGGATTCTCCTTCACCCCGACTGCCTCAGGATTCTCCTTCACTCCGTCTGCCTCAGGATTCTCCTTCACCCCGTCTGCCTCAGGATTCTCCTTCACCCCGTCTGCCTCAGGATTCTCCTTCACCCCGTCTGCCTCAGGATTCTCCTTCACCCCGTCTGCCTGAGGATTCTCCTTCACCCTGTCTGCCTGAGGATTCTCCTTCACCCTGTCTGCCCGAGGATTCTCCTTCACCCTGTCAGCCTGAGGATTCTCCTTCACCCTGTGTGCCTGAGGATTCTCCTTCACCCTGTCAGCCTGAGGATTCTCCTTCACCCTGTCAGCCAGAGGATTCTCCTTCACCCTGTCTGCCTCAGGATTCTCCTTCACCCTGTCTGCCCGAGGATTCTCCTTCACCCCGTCTGCCTCAGGATTCTCCTTCACCCTGTCAGCCTCAGGATTCTCCTTCACCCTGTCAGCCTCAGGATTCTCATTCACCCTGTCTGCCCGAGGATTCTCCTTCACCCCGTCTGCCTCAGGATTCTCCTTCACCCCGTCTGCCTCAGGATTCTCCTTCACCCCGTCTGCCTCAGGATTCTCCTTCACCCCGTCTGCCTGAGGATTCTCCTTCACCCTGTCAGCCTGAGGATTCTCCTTCAGCCTGTCAGCCAGAGGATTCTCCTTCACCCTGTCTGCCCGAGGACTCTCCTTCACCCTGTCTGCCTGAGGATTCTCCTTCACCCTGTCTGCCCGAGGATTCTCCTTCACCCTGTCTGCCTGAGGATTCTCCTTCACCCTGTCTGCCCGAGGATTCTCCTTCACCCTGTCTGCCCGAGGATTCTCCTTCACCCTGTCTGCCCGAGGATTCTCCTTCACCCTGTCTGCCCTAGGATTCTCCTTCACCCGGTCTGCCTGAGGATTCTCCTTCACCCTGTCTGCCCGAGGATTCTCCTTCACCCCGTCTGCCTGAGGATTCTCCTTCACCCTGTCTGCCTGAGGATTCTCCTTCACCCTGTCTGCCTGAGGATTCCCCTTCACCCTGTCTGCCTGAGGATTCTCCTTCATCCTGTCTGCCCGAGGATTCTCCTTCACCCCGTCTGCCTGAGGATTCCCCTTCACCCCGTCTGCCTGAGGATTCCCCTTCACCCCGTCTGCCTGAGGATTCTCCTTCACCCTGTCTGCCTCAGGATTCTCCTTCACCCTGTCTGCCCGAGGATTCTCCTTCACCCTGTCTGCCTGAGGATTCTCCTTCACCCTGTCTGCCTGAGGATTCCCCTTCACCCTGTCTGCCTCAGGATTCTCCTTCACCCCGTCTGCCTCAGGATTCTCCTTCACCCTGTCTGCCCGAGGATTCTCCTTCACCCTGTCTGCCTCAGGATTCTCCTTCAACCTGTCTGCCTCAGGATTCTCCTTCACCCCGTCTGCCTCAGGATTCTCCTTCACCCCGTCTGCCCGAGGATTCTCCTTCACCCTGTCTGCCCGAGGATTCTCCTTCACCCTGTCTGCCCGAGGATTCTCCTTCACCCTGTCTGCCTGAGGATTCTCCTTCACCCCGTCTTACTTAGGCTTCTCCTTCACCCCGTCTGCCCGAGGATTCTCCTTCACCCCGTCTGCCCGAGGATTCTCCTTCACCCCGTCTGCCTCAGGATTCTCCTTCACCCCGTCTGCCTCAGGATTCTCCTTCACCCCGTCTACCCGAGGATTCTCCTTCACCCTGTCTGCCCGAGGATTCTCCTTCACCCTGTCTGCCTGAGGATTCTCCTTCACCCTGTCTGCCTGAGGATTCTCCTTCACCCTGTCTGCCTTAGGATTCTCCTTCACCCTGTCTGACTGAGGATTCTCCTTCACCCCGTCTGACTGAGGATTCTCCTTCACCCCGTCTGCCTCAGGATTCTCCTTCACCCTGTCTGCCTCAGGATTCTCCTTCACCCCGTCTGCCCGAGGATTCTCCTTCACCCCGTCTGCCTCAGGATTTTCCTTCACCCCGTCTGCCTCAGGATTCTCCTTCACCCCGTCTACCTGAGGATTCTCCTTCACCCTGTCTGCCCGAGGATTCTCCTTCACCCTGTCTGCCTGAGGATTCTCCTTCACCCTGTCTGCCTTAGGATTCTCCTTCACCCTGTCTGACTGAGGATTCTCCTTCACCCCGTCTGACTGAGGATTCTCCTTCACCCCATCTGCCTCAGGATTCTCCTTCACCCTGTCTGCCTCAGGATTCTCCTTCACCCCGTCTGCCTGAGGATTCTCCTTCACCCTGTATGCCTTAGGATTCTCCTTCACCCTGTCTGCCTTAGGATTCTCCTTCACCCCGTCTGCCTGAGGATTCTCCTTCACCCCGTCTGCCTGAGGATTCTCCTTCACCCTGTCTGCCCGAGGATTCTCCTTCACCCTGTCTGCCCGAGGATTCTCCTTCACCCTGTCTGCCCGAGGATTCTCCTTCACCCCGTCTGCCTGAGGATTCCCCTTCACCCTGTCTGCCTGAGGATTCTCCTTCATCCTGTCTGCCCGAGGATTCTCCTTCACCCCGTCTGCCTGAGGATTCCCCTTCACCCCGTCTGCCTGAGGATTCCCCTTCACCCCGTCTGCCTGAGGATTCTCCTTCACCCTGTCTGCCTCAGGATTCTCCTTCACCCTGTCTGCCCGAGGATTCTCCTTCACCCTGTCTGCCTGAGGATTCTCCTTCACCCTGTCTGCCTGAGGATTCCCCTTCACCCTGTCTGCCTCAGGATTCTCCTTCACCCCGTCTGCCTCAGGATTCTCCTTCACCCTGTCTGCCCGAGGATTCTCCTTCAACCCGTCTGCCTCAGGATTCTCCTTCACCCCGTCTGCCTCAGGATTCTCCTTCACCCCGTCTGCCTCAGGATTCTCCTTCACCCCGTCTGCCTCAGGATTCTCCTTCACCCCGTCTGCCTCAGGATTCTCCTTCACCCCGTCTGCCCGAGGATTCCCCTTCACCCCGTCTGCCTGAGGATTCTCCTTCACCCCGTCTGCCCGAGGATTCTCCTTCACCCTGTCTGCCCGAGGATTCTCCTTCACCCCGTCAGCCTGAGGATTCTCCTTCACCCTGTCTGCCCGAGGATTCTCCTTCACCCTGTCTGCCTGAGGATTCTCCTTCACCCCGTCTGCCCGAGGATTCTCCTTCACCCTGTCTGCCCGAGGATTCTCCTTCACCCTGTCTGCCCGAGGATTCTCCTTCACCCTGTCTGCCTGAGGATTCTCCTTCACCCCGTCTGCCTCAGGATTCTCCTTCACCCCGTCTGCCCGAGGATTCTCCTTCACCCCGCGTGCCCGAGGATTCTCCTTCACCCTGTCTGCCCGAGGATTCTCCTTCACCCTGTCTGCCCGAGGATTCTCCTTCACCCTGTCTGCCCGAGGATTCTCCTTCACCCTGTCTGCCCGAGGATTCTCCTTCACCCTGTCTGCCCGAGGATTCTCCTTCACCCTGTCTGCCCGAGGATTCTCCTTCACCCTGTCTGCCCGAGGATTCTCCTTCACCCTGTCTGCCTGAGGATTCTCCTTCACCCTGTCTGCCTGAGGATTCTCCTTCACCCCGTCTGACTGAGGATTCTCCTTCACCCCGTCTGCCCGAGGATTCTCCTTCACCCCGTCTGCCCGAGGATTCTCCTTCACCCCGTCTGCCTCAGGATTCTCCTTCAACCCGTCTGCCTCAGGATTCTCCTTCACCCCGTCTACCCGAGGATTCTCCTTCACCCTGTCTGCCCGAGGATTCTCCTTCACCCTGTCTGCCTGAGGATTCTCCTTCACCCTGTCTGCCTTAGGATTCTCCTTCACCGTGTCTGACTGAGGATTCTCCTTCACCCCGTCTGACTGAGGATTCTCCTTCACCCCGTCTGCCTCAGGATTCTCCTTCACCCTGTCTGCCTCAGGATTCTCCTTCACCCCGTCTGCCCGAGGATTCTCCTTCACCCCGTCTGCCTCAGGATTCTCCTTCACCCCGTCTACCTGAGGATTCTCCTTCACCCTGTCTGCCCGAGGATTCTCCTTCACCCCGTCTGCCTGAGGATTCTCCTTCACCCTGTCTGCCTGAGGATTCTCCTTCACCCTGTCTGCCTTAGGATTCTCCTTCACCCTGTCTGACTGAGGATTCTCCTTCACCCCGTCTGACTGAGGATTCTCCTTCACCCCGTCTGCCTCAGGATTCTCCTTCACCCTGTCTGCCTCAGGATTCTCCTTCACCCCGTCTGCCTCAGGATTCTCCTTCACCCTGTCTGCCTTAGGATTCTCCTTCACCCTGTCTGCCTTAGGATTCTCCTTCACCCCGTCTGCCTGAGGATTCTCCTTCACCCTGTCTGCCCGAGGATTCTCCTTCACCCTGTCTGCCCGAGGATTCTCCTTCACCCTGTCTGCCCGAGGATTCTCCTTCACCCTGTCTGCCCGAGGATTCTCCTTCACCCCGTCTGCCTGAGGATTCCCCTTCACCCTGTCTGCCTGAGGATTCTCCTTCACCCCGTCTGCCTGAGGATTCTCCTTCACCCTGTCTGCCTGAGGATTCTCCTTCACCCTGTCTGCCCGAGGATTCTCCTTCACCCTGTCTGCCCGAGGATTCTCCTTCACCCTGTCTGCCCGAGGATTCTCCTTCACCCTGTCTGCCCGAGGATTCTCCTTCACCCTGTCTGCCTGAGGATTCTCCTTCACCCCGTCTGCCTCAGGATTCTACTTCACCCTGTCTACCTTAGGATTCTCCTTCACCCTGTCTGCCTGAGGATTCTCCTTCACCCCGTCTGCCCGAGGATTCTCCTTCACCCTGTCTGACTGAGGATTCTCCTTCACCCCGTCTGCCTCAGGATTCTCCTTCACCCTGTCTGCCTTAGGATTCTCCTTCACCCTGTCTGCCTGAGGATTCTCCTTCACCCTGTCTGCCTTAGTATTCTCCTTCACCCCGTCTGCCTGAGGATTCTCCTTCACCCTGTCTGCCTGAGGATTCTCCTTCACCCTGTCTGCCTGAGGATTCTCCTTCACCCTGTCTGCCTCAGGATTCCCCTTCACCCTCTCTGCCTCAGGATTCTCCTTCACCCTGTCTTCCTCAGGATTCTCCTTCACCCTGTCTGCCCGAGGATTCTCCTTCACCCTGTCTGCCCGAGGATTCTCCTTCACCCTGTCTGCCTTAGGATTCTCCTTCACCCCGTCTGCCTGAGGATTCTCCTTCACCCTGTCTGCCTCAGGATTCTCCTTCACCCTGTCTGCCCGAGGATTCTCCTTCACCCTGTCTGCCCGAGGATTCTCCTTCACCCTGTCTGCCCGAGGATTCTCCTTCACCGTCTGCCCGAGGATTCTCCTTCACCCTGTCTGCCCGAGGATTCTCCTTCACCCTGTCTGCCCGAGGATTCTCCTTCACCCTGTCTGCCCGAGGATTCTCCTTCACCCTGTCTGCCCGAGGATTCTCCTTCACCCTGTCTGCCCGAGGATTCTCCTTCACCCTGTCTGCCTGAGGATTCTCCTTCACCCTGTCTGCCTGAGGATTCTCCTTCACCCTGTCTGCCCGAGGATTCTCCTTCACCCCGTCTGCCTGAGGATTCTCCTTCACCCTGTCTGCCCGAGGATTCTCCTTCACCCTGTCTGCCTGAGGATTCTCCTTCACCCCGTCTGCCTCAGGATTCTACTTCACCCTGTCTGCCTTAGGATTCTCCTTCACCCTGTCTGCCTGAGGATTCTCCTTCACCCCGTCTGCCCGAGGATTCTCCTTCACCCTGTCTGACTAAGGATTCTCCTTCACCCCGTCTGCCTCAGGATTCTCCTTCACCCTGTCTGCCTCAGGATTTTCCTTCACCCTGTCTGCCTGAGGATTCTCCTTCACCCTGTCTGCCCGAGGATTCTCCTTCACCCTGTCAGCCTGAGGATTCTCCTTCACCCTGTGTGCCTGAGGATTCTCCTTCACCCTGTCAGCCTGAGGATTCTCCTTCACCCTGTCAGCCAGAGGATTCTCCTTCACCCCGTCTGCCTCAGGATTCTCCTTCACCCTGTCTGCCCGAGGATTCTCCTTCACCCCGTCTGCCTCAGGATTCTCCTTCACCCTGTCAGCCTCAGGATTCTCCTTCACCCTGTCAGCCTCAGGATTCTCCTTCACCCTGTCAGCCTCAGGATTCTCATTCACCCTGTCTGCCCGAGGATTCTCCTTCACCCCGTCTGCCTCAGGATTCTCCTTCACCCCGTCTGCCTCAGGATTCTCCTTCACCCCGTCTGCCTCAGGATTCTCCTTCACCCCGTCTGCCTGAGGATTCTCCTTCACCCTGTCAGCCTGAGGATTCTCCTTCAGCCTGTCAGCCAGAGGATTCTCCTTCACCCTGTCTGCCCGAGGACTCTCCTTCACCCTGTCTGCCTGAGGATTCTCCTTCACCCTGTCTGCCCGAGGATTCTCCTTCACCCTGTCTGCCTGAGGATTCTCCTTCACCCTGTCTGCCCGAGGATTCTCCTTCACCCTGTCTGCCGGAGGATTCTCCTTCACCCTGTCTGCCCGAGGATTCTCCTTCACCCTGTCTGCCCTAGGATTCTCCTTCACCCGGTCTGCCCGAGGATTCTCCTTCACCCTGTCTGCCCGAGGATTCTCCTTCACCCCGTCTGCCTGAGGATTCTCCTTCACCCTGTCTGCCTGAGGATTCTCCTTCACCCTGTCTGCCTGAGGATTCCCCTTCATCCTGTCTGCCTGAGTATTCTCCTTCATCCTGTCTGCCTGAGGATTCTCCTTCACCCCGTCTGCCTGAGGATTCCCCTTCACCCCGTCTGCCTGAGGATTCCCCTTCACCCTGTCTGCCCCAGGATTCTCCTTCACCCTGTCTGCCCGAGGATTCTCCTTCACCCCGTCTGCCTCAGGATTCCCCTTCACCCTGTCTGCCTCAGGATTCTCCTTCACCCCGTCTGCCCGAGGATTCTCCTTCACCCCGTCTGCCTCAGGATTCTCCTTCACCCCGTCTGCCTCAGGATTCTCCTTCACCCCGTCTACCTGAGGATTCTCCTTCACCCCGTCTGCCCGAGGATTCTCCTTCACCCCGTCTGCCTGAGGATTCTCCTTCACCCTGTCTGCCTGAGGATTCTCCTTCACCCTGTCTGCCTTAGGATTCTCCTTCACCCTGTCTGACTGAGGATTCTCCTTCACCCCGTCTGCCTCAGGATTCTCCTTCACCCCGTCTGCCTCAGGATTCTCCTTCACCCTGTCTGCCTCAGGATTCTCCTTCACCCCGTCTGCCTGAGGATTCTCCTTCACCCTGTCTGCCTTAGGATTCTCCTTCACCCTGTCTGCCTTAGGATTCTCCTTCACCCCGTCTGCCTGAGGATTCTCCTTCACCCTGTCTGCCCGAGGATTCTCCTTCACCCTGTCTGCCCGAGGATTCTCCTTCACCCGGTCTGCCCGAGGATTCTCCTTCACCCTGTCTGCCCGAGGATTCCCCTTCACCCCGTCTGCCTGAGGATTCCCCTTCACCCTGTCTGCCTGAGGATTCTCCTTCACCCCGTCTGCCTGAGGATTCTCCTTCACCCTGTCTGCCCGAGGATTCTCCTTCACCCTGTCTGCCCGAGGATTCTCCTTCACCCTGTCTGCCCGAGGATTCTCCTTCACCCTGTCTGCCCGAGGATTCTCCTTCACCCTGTCTGCCCGAGGATTCTCCTTCACCCTGTCTGCCTGAGGATTCTCCTTCACCCCGTCTGCCTCAGGATTCTACTTCACCCTGTCTACCTTAGGATTCTCCTTCACCCTGTCTGCCTGAGGATTCTCCTTCACCCCGTCTGCCCGAGGATTCTCCTTTACCCTGTCTGACTGAGGATTCTCCTTCACCCCGTCTGCCTCAGGATTCTCCTTCACCCTGTCTGCCTTAGGATTCTCCTTCACCCTGTCTGCCTGAGGATTCTCCTTCACCCTGTCTGCCTTAGTATTCTCCTTCACCCCGTCTGCCTGAGGATTCTCCTTCACCCTGTCTGCCTGAGGATTCTCCTTCACCCTGTCTGCCTGAGGATTCTCCTTCACCCTGTCTGCCTCAGGATTCCCCTTCACCCTGTCTGCCTCAGGATTCTCCTTCACCCTGTCTGCCTCAGGATTCTCCTTCACCCTGTCTGCCCGAGGATTCTCCTTCACCCTGTCTGCCCGAGGATTCTCCTTCACCCTGTCTGCCTTAGGATTCTCCTTCACCCCGTCTGCCTGAGGATTCTCCTTCACCCTGTCTGCCGGAGGATTCTCCTTCACCCTGTCTGCCCGAGGATTCTCCTTCACCCTGTCTGCCCGAGGATTCTCCTTCACCCTGTCTGCCCGAGGATTCTCCTTCACCGTCTGCCCGAGGATTCTCCTTCACCCTGTCTGCCCGAGGATTCTCCTTCACCCTGTCTGCCCGAGGATTCTCCTTCACCCTGTCTGCCCGAGGATTCTCCTTCACCCTGTCTGCCCGAGGATTCTCCTTCACCCTGTCTGCCCGAGGATTCTCCTTCACCCTGTCTGCCTGAGGATTCTCCTTCACCCTGTCTGCCTGAGGATTCTCCTTCACCCTGTCTGCCCGAGGATTCTCCTTCACCCCGTCTGCCTGAGGATTCTCCTTCACCCCGTCTGCCTGAGGATTCTCCTTCACCCTGTCTGCCCGAGGATTCTCCTTCACCCTGTCTGCCTGAGGATTCTTCTTCACCCTGTCTGCCTGAGGATTCTCCTTCACCCTGTCTGCCCGAGGATTCTCCTTCACCCCGTCTGCCTGAGGATTCTCCTTCACCCCGTCTGCCTGAGGATTCTCCTTCACCCTGTCTGCCCGCGGATTCTCCTTCACCCTGTCTGCCTGAGGATTCTCCTTCACCCCGTCTGCCTCAGGATTCTCCTTCACCCCGTCTGCCCGAGGATTCTCCTTCACCCTGTCTGCCCGAGGATTCTCCTTCACCCTGTCTGCCCGAGGATTCTCCTTCACCCTGTCTGCCTGAGGATTGTCCTTCACCCCGTCTGCCTCAGGATTCTCCTTCACCCCGTCTGCCCGAGGATTCTCCTTCACCCCGCGTGCCCGAGGATTCTCCTTCACCCTGTCTGCCCGAGGATTCTCCTTCACCCTGTCTGCCCGAGGATTCTCCTTCACCCTGTCTGCCCGAGGATTCTCCTTCACCCTGTCTGCCCGAGGATTCTCCTTCACCCTGTCTGCCCGAGGATTCTCCTTCACCCTGTCTGCCCGAGGATTCTCCTTCACCCTGTCTGCCCGAGGATTCTCCTTCACCCTGTCTGCCTGAGGATTCTCCTTCACCCTGTCTGCCTGAGGATTCTCCTTCACCCCGTCTGACTGAGGATTCTCCTTCACCCCGTCTGCCCGAGGATTCTCCTTCACCCCGTCTGCCCGAGGATTCTCCTTCACCCCGTCTGCCTCAGGATTCTCCTTCAACCCGTCTGCCTCAGGATTCTCCTTCACCCCGTCTACCCGAGGATTCTCCTTCACCCTGTCTGCCCGAGGATTCTCCTTCACCCTGTCTGCCTGAGGATTCTCCTTCACCCTGTCTGCCTGAGGATTCTCCTTCACCCTGTCTGCCTTAGGATTCTCCCTCACCCTGTCTGACTGAGGATTCTCCTTCACCCCGTCTGACTGAGGATTCTCCTTCACCCCGTCTGCCTCAGGATTCTCCTTCACCCTGTCTGCCTCAGGATTCTCCTTCACCCCGTCTGCCCGAGGATTCTCCTTCACCCCGTCTGCCTCAGGATTCTCCTTCACCCCGTCTACCTGAGGATTCTCCTTCACCCTGTCTGCCCGAGGATTCTCCTTCACCCCGTCTGCCTGAGGATTCTCCTTCACCCTGTCTGCCTGAGGATTCTCCTTCACCCTGTCTGCCTTAGGATTCTCCTTCACCCTGTCTGACTGAGGATTCTCCTTCACCCCGTCTGACTGAGGATTCTCCTTCACCCCGTCTGCCTCAGGATTCTCCTTCACCCTGTCTGCCTCAGGATTCTCCTTCACCCCGTCTGCCTCAGGATTCTCCTTCACCCTGTCTGCCTTAGGATTCTCCTTCACCCTGTCTGCCTTAGGATTCTCCTTCACCCCGTCTGCCTGAGGATTCTCCTTCACCCTGTCTGCCCGAGGATTCTCCTTCACCCTGTCTGCCCGAGGATTCTCCTTCACCCTGTCTGCCCGAGGATTCTCCTTCACCCTGTCTGCCCGAGGATTCTCCTTCACCCCGTCTGCCTGAGGATTCCCCTTCACCCTGTCTGCCTGAGGATTCTCCTTCACCCCGTCTGCCTGAGGATTCTCCTTCACCCTGTCTGCCTGAGGATTCTCCTTCACCCTGTCTGCCCGAGGATTCTCCTTCACCCTGTCTGCCCGAGGATTCTCCTTCACCCTGTCTGCCCGAGGATTCTCCTTCACCCTGTCTGCCCGAGGATTCTCCTTCACCCTGTCTGCCTGAGGATTCTCCTTCACCCCGTCTGCCTCAGGATTCTACTTCACCCTGTCTACCTTAGGATTCTCCTTCACCCTGTCTGCCTGAGGATTCTCCTTCACCCCGTCTGCCCGAGGATTCTCCTTCACCCTGTCTGACTGAGGATTCTCCTTCACCCCGTCTGCCTCAGGATTCTCCTTCACCCTGTCTGCCTTAGGATTCTCCTTCACCCTGTCTGCCTGAGGATTCTCCTTCACCCTGTCTGCCTTAGTATTCTCCTTCACCCCGTCTGCCTGAGGATTCTCCTTCACCCTGTCTGCCTGAGGATTCTCCTTCACCCTGTCTGCCTGAGGATTCTCCTTCACCCTGTCTGCCTCAGGATTCCCCTTCACCCTGTCTGCCTCAGGATTCTCCTTCACCCTGTCTTCCTCAGGATTCTCCTTCACCCTGTCTGCCCGAGGATTCTCCTTCACCCTGTCTGCCCGAGGATTCTCCTTCACCCTGTCTGCCTTAGGATTCTCCTTCACCCCGTCTGCCTGAGGATTCTCCTTCACCCTGTCTGCCTGAGGATTCTCCTTCACCCTGTCTGCCCGAGGATTCTCCTTCACCCTGTCTGCCCGAGGATTCTCCTTCACCCTGTCTGCCCGAGGATTCTCCTTCACCGTCTGCCCGAGGATTCTCCTTCACCCTGTCTGCCCGAGGATTCTCCTTCACCCTGTCTGCCCGAGGATTCTCCTTCACCCTGTCTGCCCGAGGATTCTCCTTCACCCTGTCTGCCCGAGGATTCTCCTTCACCCTGTCTGCCTGAGGATTCTCCTTCACCCTGTCTGCCTGAGGATTCTCCTTCACCCTGTCTGCCCGAGGATTCTCCTTCACCCCGTCTGCCTGAGGATTCTCCTTCACCCTGTCTGCCCGAGGATTCTCCTTCACCCTGTCTGCCTGAGGATTCTCCTTCACCCCGTCTGCCTCAGGATTCTACTTCACTCTGTCTGCCTTAGGATTCTCCTTCACCCTGTCTGCCTGAGGATTCTCCTTCACCCCGTCTGCCCGAGGATTCTCCTTCACCCTGTCTGACTAAGGATTCTCCTTCACCCCGTCTGCCTCAGGATTCTCCTTCACCCTGTCTGCCTCAGGATTTTCCTTCACCCTGTCTGCCTGAGGATTCTCCTTCACCCTGTCTGCCCGAGGATTCTCCTTCACCCTGTCAGCCTGAGGATTCTCCTTCACCCTGTGTGCCTGAGGATTCTCCTTCACCCTGTCAGCCTGAGGATTCTCCTTCACCCTGTCAGCCAGAGGATTCTCCTTCACCCCGTCTGCCTCAGGATTCTCCTTCACCCTGTCTGCCCGAGGTTTCTCCTTCACCCCGTCTGCCTCAGGATTCTCCTTCACCCTGTCAGCCTCAGGATTCTCCTTCACCCTGTCAGCCTCAGGATTCTCCTTCACCCTGTCAGCCTCAGGATTCTCATTCACCCTGTCTGCCCGAGGATTCTCCTTCACCCCGTCTGCCTCAGGATTCTCCTTCACCCCGTCTGCCTCAGGATTCTCCTTCACCCCGTCTGCCTCAGGATTCTCCTTCACCCCGTCTGCCTGAGGATTCTCCTTCACCCTGTCAGCCTGAGGATTCTCCTTCAGCCTGTCAGCCAGAGGATTCTCCTTCACCCTGTCTGCCCGAGGACTCTCCTTCACCCTGTCTGCCTGAGGATTCTCCTTCACCCTGTCTGCCCGAGGATTCTCCTTCACCCTGTCTGCCTGAGGATTCTCCTTCACCCTGTCTGCCCGAGGATTCTCCTTCACCCTGTCTGCCGGAGGATTCTCCTTCACCCTGTCTGCCCGAGGATTCTCCTTCACCCTGTCTGCCCTAGGATTCTCCTTCACCCGGTCTGCCCGAGGATTCTCCTTCACCCTGTCTGCCCGAGGATTCTCCTTCACCCCGTCTGCCTGAGGATTCTCCTTCACCCTGTCTGCCTGAGGATTCTCCTTCACCCTGTCTGCCTGAGGATTCCCCTTCATCCTGTCTGCCTGAGTATTCTCCTTCATCCTGTCTGCCTGAGGATTCTCCTTCACCCCGTCTGCCTGAGGATTCCCCTTCACCCCGTCTGCCTGAGGATTCCCCTTCACCCTGTCTGCCTCAGGATTCTCCTTCACCCTGTCTGCCCGAGGATTCTCCTTCACCCTGTCTGCCCGAGGATTCTCCTTCACCCTGTCTGCCTGAGGATTCCCCTTCACCCTGTCTGCCTCAGGATTCTCCTTCACCCCGTCTGCCTCAGGATTCTCCTTCACCCTGTCTGCCCGAGGATTCTCCTTCACCCTGTCTGCCTCAGGATTCTCCTTCACCCTGTCTGCCTCAGGATTCTCCTTCACCCCGTCTGCCTCAGGATTCTCCTTCACCCCGTCTGCCTCAGGATTCTCCTTCACCCCATCTGCCTGAGGATTCTCCTTCACCCCGTCTGCCTCAGTATTCTCCTTCACCCCGTCTGCCCGAGGATTCCCCTTCACCCTGTCTGCCTGAGGATTCCCCTTCACCCCGTCTGCCCGAGGATTCTCCTTCACCCTGTCTGCCCGAGGATTCTCCTTCACCCCGTCAGCCTGAGGATTCTCCTTCACCCTGTCTGCCCGAGGATTCTCCTTCACCCTGTCTGCCCGAGGATTCTCCTTCACCCTGTCTGCCTGAGGATTCTCCTTCACCCCGTCTGCCTGAGGATTCTCCTTCACCCTGTCTGCCCGAGGATTCTCCTTCACCCTGTCTGCCCGAGGATTCTCCTTCACCCTGTCTGCCTGAGGATTCTCCTTCACCCCGTCTGCCTCAGGATTCTCCTTCACCCCGTCTGCCCGAGGATTCTCCTTCACCCCGCGTGCCCGAGGATTCTCCTTCACCCTGTCTGCCCGAGGATACTCCTTCACCCTGTCTGCCCGAGGATTCTCCTTCACCCTGTCTGCCCGAGGATTCTCCTTCACCCTGTCTGCCCGAGGATTCTCCTTCACCCTGTCTGCCCGAGGATTCTCCTTCACCCTGTCTGCCCGAGGATTCTCCTTCACCCTGTCTGCCCGAGGATTCTCCTTCACCCTGTCTGCCCGAGGATTCTCCTTCACCCTGTCTGCCTGAGGATTCTCCTTCACCCTGTCTGCCTGAGGATTCTCCTTCACCCCGTCTGACTGAGGATTCTCCTTCACCCCGTCTGCCCGAGGATTCTCCTTCACCCCGTCTGCCCGAGGATTCTCCTTCACCCCGTCTGCCTCAGGATTCTCCTTCACCCCGTCTGCCTCAGGATTCTCCTTCACCCCGTCTACCCGAGGATTCTCCTTCACCCTGTCTGCCCGAGGATTCTCCTTCACCCTGTCTGCCTGAGGATTCTCCTTCACCCTGTCTGCCTGAGGATTCTCCTTCACCCTGTCTGCCTTAGGATTCTCCTTCACCCTGTCTGACTGAGGATTCTCCTTCACCCCGTCTGACTGAGGATTCTCCTTCACCCCGTCTGCCTCAGGATTCTCCTTCACCCTGTCTGCCTCAGGATTCTCCTTCACCCCGTCTGCCCGAGGATTCTCCTTCACCCCGTCTGCCTCAGGATTCTCCTTCACCCCGTCTGCCTCAGGATTCTCCTTCACCCCGTCTACCTGAGGATTCTCCTTCACCCTGTCTGCCCGAGGATTCTCCTTCACCCCGTCTGCCTGAGGATTCTCCTTCACCCTGTCTGCCTGAGGATTCTCCTTCACCCTGTCTGCCTTAGGATTCTCCTTCACCCTGTCTGACTGAGGATTCTCCTTCACCCCGTCTGACTGAGGATTCTCCTTCACCCCGTCTGCCTCAGGATTCTCCTTCACCCTGTCTGCCTCAGGATTCTCCTTCACCCCGTCTGCCTCAGGATTCTCCTTCACCCTGTCTGCCTTAGGATTCTCCTTCACCCTGTCTGCCTTAGGATTCTCCTTCACCCCGTCTGCCTGAGGATTCTCCTTCACCCTGTCTGCCCGAGGATTCTCCTTCACCCTGTCTGCCCGAGGATTCTCCTTCACCCGGTCTGCCCGAGGATTCTCCTTCACCCTGTCAGCCTGAGGATTCTCCTTCAGCCTGTCAGCCAGAGGATTCTCCTTCACCCTGTCTGCCCGAGGACTCTCCTTCACCCTGTCTGCCTGAGGATTCTCCTTCACCCTGTCTGCCCGAGGATTCTCCTTCACCCTGTCTGCCCGAGGATTCTCCTTCACCCCGTCTGCCTGAGGATTCTCCTTCACCCTGTCTGCCTTAGGATTCTCCTTCACCCCGTCTGCCTGAGGATTCTCCTTCACCCTGTCTGCCCGAGGATTCTCCTTCACCCTGTCTGCCCGAGGATTCTCCTTCACCCGGTCTGCCCGAGGATTCTCCTTCACCCTGTCAGCCTGAGGATTCTCCTTCAGCCTGTCAGCCAGAGGATTCTCCTTCACCCTGTCTGCCCGAGGACTCTCCTTCACCCTGTCTGCCTGAGGATTCTCCTTCACCCTGTCTGCCCGAGGATTCTCCTTCACCCTGTCTGCCCGAGGATTCTCCTTCACCCCGTCTGCCTGAGGATTCTCCTTCACCCTGTCTGCCTGAGGATTCTCCTTCACCCTGTCTGCCTTAGGATTCTCCTTCACCCTGTCTGACTGAGGATTCTCCTTCACCCCGTCTGACTGAGGATTCTCCTTCACCCCGTCTGCCTCAGGATTCTCCTTCACCCTGTCTGCCTCAGGATTCTCCTTCACCCCGTCTGCCTCAGGATTCTCCTTCACCCTGTCTGCCTTAGGATTCTCCTTCACCCTGTCTGCCTTAGGATTCTCCTTCACCCCGTCTGCCTGAGGATTCTCCTTCACCCTGTCTGCCCGAGGATTCTCCTTCACCCTGTCTGCCTGAGGATTCTCCTTCACCCTGTCTGCCTTAGTATTCTCCTTCACCCCGTCTGCCTGAGGATTCTCCTTCACCCTGTCTGCCTGAGGATTCTCCTTCACCCTGTCTGCCTGAGGATTCTCCTTCACCCTGTCTGCCTCAGGATTCCCCTTCACCCTGTCTGCCTCAGGATTCTCCTTCACCCTGTCTGCCTCAGGATTCTCCTTCACCCTGTCTGCCCGAGGATTCTCCTTCACCCTGTCAGCCTGAGGATTCTCCTTCACCCTGTGTGCCTGAGGATTCTCCTTCACCCTGTCAGCCTGAGGATTCTCCTTCACCCTGTCAGCCAGAGGATTCTCCTTCACCCCGTCTGCCTCAGGATTCTCCTTCACCCTGTCTGCCCGAGGTTTCTCCTTCACCCCGTCTGCCTCAGGATTCTCCTTCACCCTGTCAGCCTCAGGATTCTCCTTCACCCTGTCAGCCTCAGGATTCTCCTTCACCCTGTCAGCCTCAGGATTCTCATTCACCCTGTCTGCCCGAGGATTCTCCTTCACCCCGTCTGCCTCAGGATTCTCCTTCACCCCGTCTGCCTCAGGATTCTCCTTCACCCCGTCTGCCTCAGGATTCTCCTTCACCCCGTCTGCCTGAGGATTCTCCTTCACCCTGTCAGCCTGAGGATTCTCCTTCAGCCTGTCAGCCAGAGGATTCTCCTTCACCCTGTCTGCCCGAGGACTCTCCTTCACCCTGTCTGCCTGAGGATTCTCCTTCACCCTGTCTGCCCGAGGATTCTCCTTCACCCTGTCTGCCTGAGGATTCTCCTTCACCCTGTCTGCCCGAGGATTCTCCTTCACCCTGTCTGCCGGAGGATTCTCCTTCACCCTGTCTGCCCGAGGATTCTCCTTCACCCTGTCTGCCCTAGGATTCTCCTTCACCCGGTCTGCCCGAGGATTCTCCTTCACCCTGTCTGCCCGAGGATTCTCCTTCACCCCGTCTGCCTGAGGATTCTCCTTCACCCTGTCTGCCTGAGGATTCTCCTTCACCCTGTCTGCCTGAGGATTCCCCTTCATCCTGTCTGCCTGAGTATTCTCCTTCATCCTGTCTGCCTGAGGATTCTCCTTCACCCCGTCTGCCTGAGGATTCCCCTTCACCCCGTCTGCCTGAGGATTCCCCTTCACCCTGTCTGCCTCAGGATTCTCCTTCACCCTGTCTGCCCGAGGATTCTCCTTCACCCTGTCTGCCCGAGGATTCTCCTTCACCCTGTCTGCCTGAGGATTCCCCTTCACCCTGTCTGCCTCAGGATTCTCCTTCACCCCGTCTGCCTCAGGATTCTCCTTCACCCTGTCTGCCCGAGGATTCTCCTTCACCCTGTCTGCCTCAGGATTCTCCTTCACCCTGTCTGCCTCAGGATTCTCCTTCACCCCGTCTGCCTCAGGATTCTCCTTCACCCCGTCTGCCTCAGGATTCTCCTTCACCCCATCTGCCTGAGGATTCTCCTTCACCCCGTCTGCCTCAGTATTCTCCTTCACCCCGTCTGCCCGAGGATTCCCCTTCACCCTGTCTGCCTGAGGATTCCCCTTCACCCCGTCTGCCCGAGGATTCTCCTTCACCCTGTCTGCCCGAGGATTCTCCTTCACCCCGTCAGCCTGAGGATTCTCCTTCACCCTGTCTGCCCGAGGATTCTCCTTCACCCTGTCTGCCCGAGGATTCTCCTTCACCCTGTCTGCCTGAGGATTCTCCTTCACCCCGTCTGCCTGAGGATTCTCCTTCACCCTGTCTGCCCGAGGATTCTCCTTCACCCTGTCTGCCCGAGGATTCTCCTTCACCCTGTCTGCCTGAGGATTCTCCTTCACCCCGTCTGCCTCAGGATTCTCCTTCACCCCGTCTGCCCGAGGATTCTCCTTCACCCCGCGTGCCCGAGGATTCTCCTTCACCCTGTCTGCCCGAGGATACTCCTTCACCCTGTCTGCCCGAGGATTCTCCTTCACCCTGTCTGCCCGAGGATTCTCCTTCACCCTGTCTGCCCGAGGATTCTCCTTCACCCTGTCTGCCCGAGGATTCTCCTTCACCCTGTCTGCCCGAGGATTCTCCTTCACCCTGTCTGCCCGAGGATTCTCCTTCACCCTGTCTGCCCGAGGATTCTCCTTCACCCTGTCTGCCTGAGGATTCTCCTTCACCCTGTCTGCCTGAGGATTCTCCTTCACCCCGTCTGACTGAGGATTCTCCTTCACCCCGTCTGCCCGAGGATTCTCCTTCACCCCGTCTGCCCGAGGATTCTCCTTCACCCCGTCTGCCTCAGGATTCTCCTTCACCCCGTCTGCCTCAGGATTCTCCTTCACCCCGTCTACCCGAGGATTCTCCTTCACCCTGTCTGCCCGAGGATTCTCCTTCACCCTGTCTGCCTGAGGATTCTCCTTCACCCTGTCTGCCTGAGGATTCTCCTTCACCCTGTCTGCCTTAGGATTCTCCT
The DNA here is from genome assembly GCF_030144855.1 of Hypanus sabinus. NCBI lineage: Eukaryota > Metazoa > Chordata > Chondrichthyes > Myliobatiformes > Dasyatidae > Hypanus > Hypanus sabinus. The sequence goes on from NC_082709.1 coordinate 99,224,071, forward strand.
TCACCCTGTCTGACTGAGGATTCTCCTTCACCCCGTCTGACTGAGGATTCTCCTTCACCCCGTCTGCCTCAGGATTCTCCTTCACCCTGTCTGCCTCAGGATTCTCCTTCACCCCGTCTGCCCGAGGATTCTCCTTCACCCCGTCTGCCTCAGGATTCTCCTTCACCCCGTCTGCCTCAGGATTCTCCTTCACCCCGTCTACCTGAGGATTCTCCTTCACCCTGTCTGCCCGAGGATTCTCCTTCACCCCGTCTGCCTGAGGATTCTCCTTCACCCTGTCTGCCTGAGGATTCTCCTTCACCCTGTCTGCCTTAGGATTCTCCTTCACCCTGTCTGACTGAGGATTCTCCTTCACCCCGTCTGACTGAGGATTCTCCTTCACCCCGTCTGCCTCAGGATTCTCCTTCACCCTGTCTGCCTCAGGATTCTCCTTCACCCCGTCTGCCTCAGGATTCTCCTTCACCCTGTCTGCCTTAGGATTCTCCTTCACCCTGTCTGCCTTAGGATTCTCCTTCACCCCGTCTGCCTGAGGATTCTCCTTCACCCTGTCTGCCCGAGGATTCTCCTTCACCCTGTCTGCCCGAGGATTCTCCTTCACCCGGTCTGCCCGAGGATTCTCCTTCACCCTGTCTGCCCGAGGATTCTCCTTCACCCCGTCTGCCTGAGGATTCCCCTTCACCCTGTCTGCCTGAGGATTCTCCTTCACCCCGTCTGCCTGAGGATTCTCCTTCACCCTGTCTGCCCGAGGATTCTCCTTCACCCTGTCTGCCCGAGGATTCTCCTTCACCCTGTCTGCCCGAGGATTCTCCTTCACCCTGTCTGCCCGAGGATTCTCCTTCACCCTGTCTGCCCGAGGATTCTCCTTCACCCTGTCTGCCTGAGGATTCTCCTTCACCCCGTCTGCCTCAGGATTCTACTTCACCCTGTCTACCTTAGGATTCTCCTTCACCCTGTCTGCCTGAGGATTCTCCTTCACCCCGTCTGCCCGAGGATTCTCCTTTACCCTGTCTGACTGAGGATTCTCCTTCACCCCGTCTGCCTCAGGATTCTCCTTCACCCTGTCTGCCTTAGGATTCTCCTTCACCCTGTCTGCCTGAGGATTCTCCTTCACCCTGTCTGCCTTAGTATTCTCCTTCACCCCGTCTGCCTGAGGATTCTCCTTCACCCTGTCTGCCTGAGGATTCTCCTTCACCCTGTCTGCCTGAGGATTCTCCTTCACCCTGTCTGCCTCAGGATTCCCCTTCACCCTGTCTGCCTCAGGATTCTCCTTCACCCTGTCTGCCTCAGGATTCTCCTTCACCCTGTCTGCCCGAGGATTCTCCTTCACCCTGTCTGCCCGAGGATTCTCCTTCACCCTGTCTGCCTTAGGATTCTCCTTCACCCCGTCTGCCTGAGGATTCTCCTTCACCCTGTCTGCCGGAGGATTCTCCTTCACCCTGTCTGCCCGAGGATTCTCCTTCACCCTGTCTGCCCGAGGATTCTCCTTCACCCTGTCTGCCCGAGGATTCTCCTTCACCGTCTGCCCGAGGATTCTCCTTCACCCTGTCTGCCCGAGGATTCTCCTTCACCCTGTCTGCCCGAGGATTCTCCTTCACCCTGTCTGCCTGAGGATTCTCCTTCACCCTGTCTGCCCGAGGATTCTCCTTCACCCTGTCTGCCCGAGGATTCTCCTTCACCCTGTCTGCCTGAGGATTCTCCTTCACCCTGTCTGCCTGAGGATTCTCCTTCACCCTGTCTGCCCGAGGATTCTCCTTCACCCCGTCTGCCTGAGGATTCTCCTTCACCCCGTCTGCCTGAGGATTCTCCTTCACCCTGTCTGCCCGCGGATTCTCCTTCACCCTGTCTGCCTGAGGATTCTCCTTCACCCCGTCTGCCTCAGGATTCTACTTCACCCTGTCTGCCTTAGGATTCTCCTTCACCCTGTCTGCCTGAGGATTCTCCTTCACCCCGTCTGCCCGAGGATTCTCCTTCACCCTGTCTGACTAAGGATTCTCCTTCACCCCGTCTGCCTCAGGATTCTCCTTCACCCTGTCTGCCTCAGGATTCTCCTTCACCCTGTCTGCCCAAGGATTCTCCTTCACCCCGTCTGCCCGAGGATTCTCCTTCACCCTGTCTGCCTTAGGATTCTCCTTCACCCCGTCTGCCTGAGGATTCTCCTTCACCCTGTCTGCCCGAGGATTCTCCTTCACCCTGTCTGCCCGAGGATTCTCCTTCACCCTGTCTGCCCGAGGATTCTCCTTCACCCTGTCTGCCCGAGGATTCTCCTTCACCCTGTCTGCCCGAGGATTCTCCTTCACCCTGTCTGCCCGAGGATTCTCCTTCACCCTGTCTGCCTGAGGATTCTCCTTCACCCTGTTTGCCCGAGGATTCTCCTTCACCCTGTCTGCCTTAGGATTCTCCTTCACCCCGTCTGCCGGAGGATTCTCCTTCACCCCGTCTGCCTGAGGATTCTCCTTCACCCCGTCTGCCTGAGGATTCTCCTTCACCCCGTCTGCCTGAGGATTCTCCTTCACCCCGTCTGCCTGAGGATTCTCCTTCACCCTGTCTGCCTGAGGATTCTCCTTCACCCCGTCTGCCCGAGGATTCTCCTTCACCCCGTCTGCCTGAGGATTCTCCTTCACCCTGTCTGCCTGAGGATTCTCCTTCACCCTGTCTGCCGGAGGATTCTCCTTCACCCTGTCTGCCTGAGGATTCCCCTTCACCCTGTCTGCCTCAGGATTCTCCTTCACCCCGTCTGCCTCAGGATTCTCCTTCACCCTGTCTGCCCGAGGATTCTCCTTCACCCTGTCTGCCTCAGGATTCTCCTTCACCCTGTCTGCCTCAGGATTCTCCTTCACCCCGTCTGCCTCAGGATTCTCCTTCACCCCGTCTGCCTGAGGTTTCTCCTTCACCCTGTCTGCCTGAGGATTCTCCTTCACCCTGTCTGCCCGAGGATTCTCCTTCACCCTGTCTGCCCGAGGATTCTCCTTCACCCTGTCTGCCCGAGGATTCTCCTTCACCCTGTCTGCCTGAGGATTCTCCTTCACCCTGTCTGCTAGAACAATTCTGTGCCTTCTTTAAGCTTTCCTGATTTATTTCTTAAATGTTTTCTTGTTCTGCATAAGCATCTCATTTGTTCCTACTTAATTCTACCTTCTATGCTCCTCCTTTTTCTCATCACCAGGGCCTCAATATCTCTTGAAAACTAATGTTACCTACAGTTATTATCTTTTCTTTTATTCTTTCAGGCACACACAAGCTTTGTACTCTCAGAATTTCACTTTTGAAGGCCTCCCACTTACCAAGTACACCTTTGCCAGAAAACAGCCTGTCCCAATCCACACTTGCCAGATCCTTTCTGATACCATCAAAACTGGCCTTTCTCCAAGTTAGAATCTCTAACTGCAAATCAGAGCTGTCTCTTTGCATATTTAGTTTGAAACTAACGGCATTGTGGTCACCGGATGCAAAGTGTTCCCTACACAAACTTCTGTCACCTGCCCTGCCTCATTCCCTAATAGCAGATCCAGTATTTCAATCTCTCTTGTTGAGACCTTTCCTGAACACATCTGACAACCTTTATCCCATCTAGTCCTTTTACAGTATGGGATTCCCAGTCAAAATGTAAATGCAAAGTAAAAATCACCTAATCTAACAAACTTATTTTTCTTGCAGCAGTTGATGATTTCTTTACAAAGTTATTCCTCTAAATCCCGAGGATTGCTGGATGGTCTGTAGTATAGACCCATTAATGTGGTGATACCTTTGTTACTTCCCAGTTCCACCCATAACACCTCACCAGACAACTTCTCCAGTCTGTCCTGACTGAGCAATGCTGTGACATTTTCCCTAACTATTAATGCCACCCCTCCTCTTTCAATCCCTCCTGCTCTTTCATGACCAAAGCAATATTGAGTATTATATATTGAATATTGAGCTGCCAGTCCCGCCCCTCTTGCAGTCAAGGCTCACTAATAGCTACAATGTCAAATTTCTGGGTGTTACTCCATACCCTGAGCTCATCCACCTTTTCTACAATACTTCTTGCATTGAAATTTATGCAGCTCAGGGCATTGCTCAACCTTTTGATTCCTGACTTTGTTTGAAGTCTTACCTACATCTGCCTCCACAACCTCTCCAGCACTCCAGTTCCCATCCCTCTGGAGTTCCAGTTTAAACCCCACCATACAGCAGACCTTCCCACAACTTGATTTTTGGGTCATTTTGCTCTCTTCCAGGGAAGGTGTGACCCAAAAATCATTGTGCCCTCTCTACCATACCAACTCCTTAGCCACATATTAAACTGTATAATCTTCCCAGTTCTGGCCTCGCTAGCACGTGACAGAGGTAGCAATCCTGACATCACAACCCTGGAGGTCCTGCCCTTTAATTTAGCACCTAACTGCCTGAACTCCCTGTGCAGAACATCGTCATTCGTCCTACCCATGTAATTGATACCTGCATGGGCCACAGCTCCTGGCTATTATATCTCCCACTTAAGAATGCTGAGGATGATCCAAGATGCCCCATCCCTGGTACCCTAGAGACAACGTGCCATCCAGGAATCTTGTTCTCACCCACAGAAATCCCTGTCAGTTCCCCTAGGTAACCTGTCCACTGTAACCACAGCACACCTATTGCTCCCAGTTTCCCTTCTGAAAATGAATCTTTGGAATTCTCTAACCCAGAGATCTATTGCGACGAGATGTCATTTAAAGTGCACGCAGATCAACAGTGCCAGACTAGGATCAGTGAAAGGGTTGGGTGAATGCAAGATCTGGGACAAGGCAAAGCTCAGGTCAATATGCCAGGATTGGATCAATGTAGGATCTGGGCCACTGCAACAATTGGGTCACAGCAAAGAATGGGTCAGTGCAAGGATTGGGTCAGCAGAAGGACTGGGTCAGTGTAACAACTGTGTCGGTGTATCAACTGGGTCAGTGCAGGGACTGGATCAATACATAGACTGGGCCAGTGTAAGGACAGGGTCATTGTCAGGGCTGGGTCAGTGTAGTAGTAGTCTCTCGACATCTCGGATGTGTTGTGCAGTCAACATCTGTGGGCAAGCATGTGACTTCTGAGGCCGAAGTCCGAAGCGCAGATACAGTTGCAGATGGGGCAAGGAGCACCGCCTGTTGGGGCAGGAGCAGACGCCTTCCTGTGTCTTTCTTGACTCGCCTTGAGGCGCTGCATGCGCCAGTTGGCTTGGAAGTTGTTAGCTGCCTTGGAGCATAGATTGCGCCACTTGGACAGATCAGCAGCAGTGTGTTCGAGATCGTGGGGCTGGAGTTTGGCCCACTTAAGGTTTGACTTGAGGTTGTACCTCTTCCTTGGGTGACCTTGGGCGGTTGCCCTGCTCCAGTTCTCCGTAGAACAACTCACATGGCATTCTGGACTCATCCATGCAGATCACATTGCCGGTCCATCTGAGCTGAGCCTTCAAAACCTTGGCTTCAATGCTTGTGGAATTGGCTCGGTCCAGGACTGTCAGGTTGGAGATACGGTCTTGCCAGCGGATTTGCATGATTGATCGCAGAGCGCGATTGTGGAATTGTTCAAGCTGTTTGACATGTCTGCGATACAGTGTCCAGGTTTCACAGTCATATAGAAGTGATGAGACCACAACAGCATTGTAAACCTTCAGATTAGTGGAGAGGTGAATATCTTTGTGCTGCAGAACTTTGACCCGGAGCCTTCCAAGTGCCTGGCTTGCTTTCTGGATCCTTGACGTGATTTCTTTATCAAGGGCGCTGTCGCTGGAGATGGTACTCCACAGGTATTTGAGGTTGTCAGCATTCCGTAGTTGTGCGTCATCGGTGGTGATGCATGGCTGTGGCGGGGCGCTGTTAGGTGCAGGCTGCAGGAGGAGGACTGGGTAAATGTAGGGACGGTCAGTTTTAAGGACTGAGTCAGTGTAAGGTGATTGGGTCAGTGTAAGGACAGGTTCAGTATAAGGGCAGAGTCAGAGTATGGATTGGGACATTGTAAGGACTGGGACAATGTAAGGACTGGCTTAGTATAAATATTGTGTCAGGTTAAGGACTGGTTGAGCATAAGGACTGGGTCAGTGTATGCACAGGGTCAGTATAAGGACTGGGGCAGTGCATGAATTGGGTGTCTGTAAGATTTGGGACAGTGTAAGGACTGGGTCAGGGTGTGAACAAGGTCAGTGTCAGGATGAGGACAGTGTAAGGACTGCATCAGTATAAGGACAGGGTCCATGTGTAACCCCCTGGGTCACCTCAGGCTCGCTCAGCTCATTCTCATCTAGTGGGAGCAGCCTTCAGCCCCGCCAAACTGGGTAATCAGCTTGTGTGGATGCTGTGTGATGTCCCCAGCCTCGCCAAAGAACAAACAGGACACCATATGCGATTAAATGATTACAGTTTATAAAGGTTACTACAACTGTTTAATAACCATACGGTATATATGAAGGAAACAAAAATAAAGAAAAAAGAAAAAAAAACCCTTTACACATGTGTGGATTTTATGTGTTTACGGACTGGTTCAATGTACTGACTGAGACATTGTAAGGATTGATTCAGTGTAAGGACTGGATCAGTGTAACGGCTGGCTTAGTGTAAGGACTGCGTCAGTGTATGGACTGGCTCAGTGTATTGTTCGGGTCAGTGTAAGGACTGGGTTTGTGTATGGACTGGCTCAGTGTAAGGACTGCATCAGTGTATGAATTGGGTCTGTGTAAGAATTGGGACAGTTTAAGGACTGGGTCAGTGTTGGACTGGATCAGTGTAATGGCTGGCTCAATGTAAGGACTGGGTCAGTATAAAGACATGGATCAGTGTAAGGACTGTGAGTATATAGACTGGGTCAGTGTAATAACTGCATCAGTGTAAGGACTGTGTCAGTGTATGGACTGGGTCATTGTATGGACTGGCACAGTGTAAGGGCTGGTTCAGTGTAAGAACTGGTTCAGCTTAAGGCGGGGTCAATGCAAGGACTGGGTCAGTATATGAACTGGCTCGGTGTATGGACTGGATCAGTTTAAGGACTGCCTCAGTGTTACGACTGGGTCAGTGTATGGACTGGTTCAGTATAACAGCTGGTTCAGTGTAAGAACTGGGCCAGAGTAAGGACAGGCTCAGTGTATAGACTGGATCAGTGTAATGGCTGGATCAGTGTAAGGACTGGCTCAGTATATGGACTGGCACAGTGTATGGACCGGTTCAGTGTAAGGACTGGTTCAATGTATGTACTGGGTCAGTGTAAGTCAGAGTCAATGCAAGGACTGGTTCAGTGTATGGACAGGCTCAGTGTAAGGACTGGGTCAATGTATTGACTGGGTCAGTGTAATGGCTGGCTCAATGTAAGGACTGAGTCAGTGGAAAGATTGGTTCAGATTAAGGAGTGTGTCAGTGTTACAACTCGCTCAGTATAGAGTCTGAGTCATTTTAAGGACTGGCTGCATGTAAGGTCTGAGTCAGTTAAAGGATTGTGTCAGGGTAAGGACTGGCCCAGTGTGCGGAATGGTTCAGTTTAAGGCGGGGTCAATACAAGAACTGGTTCAGATTAAGGACTGGCTCTGTGTATGAGCTGGCTCAGTGTATGGACTGCTTCAGTGTAACGGCTGGTGCAGTGTAAGAACTGAGCCAGTGTAAGGACAGGCTCAGTGTATGGACTGGTGCAGTGTAACCACTGGGTCAGTGTAAGGACTGTGTCAATGTATAGACTGGGTCAGTGTAAGGACTGGCTCAATATATTGACTGCCTCACTGTATGGACTGGGTCAATGGAACGACTGGGTCAGTTTAAGTACTGTGTCAATGTAAGGACTGGCTTATTGTATGGACTGGTTCAGTGTAAGAACTGGGCTTAAGGCGGGGTCAATGCAAAGACTGGGTCAATGTATGGACTGGCCCAGTGTATGGATGGGATCAGTGTATGGACTGGTTAAGTTTAACGGCTGGTTTGGTGTAAGAACTGGGCCAGTGTAAGGACTTGCTCAGAGTAAGGACTGTGTCAATATATAGGCTGGTTCAGTATAAGGACTGAGTCAGTGTAATGGCTGGATCAGTGTCAGGACTGGGTCAGTGTAAGGACTGGCTCAGTATATGGACTGGTTCAGTGTATGGACAGGCTCAGTGTAAGGACTGCGTCAGTGTATGAATTGGGACAGTGTAAGGAATGAGTCAAGGTATGAATTGGGTCTGTGTAAGAATTAGGACAGTTTAAGGACTGTCTCAGTGTATGAACTGGCTTGGTGTATGAACTGGCTGGGTGTATGGACTGGCTCACTGTTTGGACTGACGCAGTGTATGGACTGAATCAGTGTAACGGTTGGCTCAGTGTAAGGTGGGGTAAATGCAAGGACTGGTTCGGGGTATGGACTGGCTCAGTGTATAGACTGGCTCAGTGTATGGACTGGCTCGGTGTATGAATTGGGACAGTGTAAGGAATGAGTCAATGTATGAATTGGGTCTGTGTAAAAATTAGGACAGTTTAAGGACTGGGTCAGTGTTGGACTAGATCAGTGTAATGGCTGGCTCAAAGTAAGGACTGGGTCAGTATAAAGACATGAGTCAGTGTAAGGACTGGCTCATTGTATGGATTGGATCAGTGTAAGGACTGGTTCAGTTTAAGGCAGGGTCAATGCAAGGACTGGCTCATTGTATGAACTGGCTGGGTCTATGGACTGGCTCAGTGTTTGGACTGACACAGTGTATGGACTGAATCAGTGTAATGGTTGGCTCAGTGTAAGGCGGGGTAAATGCAAGGAGTGGTTCGGGGTATGGACTGGTTTAGTGTATAGACTGGCACAGTGTATGGACTGGTTCCATGTAAGGACTGGTTCAATGTATTTACTGGGTCAGTGCAAGTCAGAGTCAATGCAAGGACTGGGTCAGTGTAAGGACTGGGTCAGTGTATTGTCTGGGTAAGTGTATTGATTGGGTCAGTGTAAGGACGGACTCAGTGTATGGACTGGCTCGGTGTATGAATTGGGTCTGTGTATGAATTGGGACAGTGTAAGGAATGAGTCAATGTATGAATTGGATCTGTGTAAAAATTAGGACAGTTTAAGGACTGGGTCAGTGTTGGACTAGATCAGTGTAATGGCTGGCTCAAAGTAAGGACTGGGTCAGTATAAAGACATGAGTCAGTGTAAGGACTGGCTCATTGTATGGATTGGATCAGTGTAAGGACTGGTTCAGTTTAAGGCAGGGTCAATGCAAGGACTGGCTCATTGTATGAACTGGCTGGGTCTATGGACTGGCTCAGTGTTTGGACTGACACAGTGTATGGAATGAATCAGTGTAATGGTTGGCTCAGTGTAAGGCGGGGTAAATGCAAGGAGTGGTTCGGGGTATGGACTGGTTTAGTGTATAGACTGGCACAGTGTATGGACTGGTTCCATGTAAGGACTGGTTCAATGTATTTACTGGGTCAGTGCAAGTCAGAGTCAATGCAAGGACTGGGTCAGTGTAAGGACTGGGTCAGTGTATTGACTGGGTAAGTGTATTGATTGGGTCAGTGTAAGGACGGACTCAGTGTATGGACTGACTCTGTGTGTGGACTGCGTAAGAGTAAGGACTGTGTCAGTGTAAGGACTGGCTCTTTGTATGGACTGTGTCAGTGGAAGAATTGGGACAGAGTTGGGACTGGGTCAGTCTAAGGATTGTGTCAGGGTAAGGACTGGGTCAGTGTAAGGCGGAGTCAATGCAAAGACTGGCTCAGTGTAAGGACTGGTTCTGTGTATGGACTGGGTCCGTGTAAGGACTGCATCAGTGCAAGGACAGGGTCAATGTATTGATTGAGTCAGTGTATTGACTGGGTCAGTGTAAGAATTGGGACAGTCTAAGGACAAGATTAGCGTATGGACGAGCTCAGTGAGAGGACTGGGTCGGTGTGAGGACTGGGTCAGTGTATGAATTGGTTCTGTGTACGAATTGAGAGAGTGTGAGGACCGGGTCAGTGTGAGGACTGGGTCAGTGTAAGGATTGTGTCTCTGTATGTATTGGGTCTGTGTAAGAATTGGGACAGTTTAAGGACTGGGTCCGGTTTGAACTGGATCTGTGTAATGGCTGGCTCAATGTAAGGACTGAGTCAGTGGAAAGATTGGTTCAGATTACGGAGTGCATCAGTGTTTCAACTCGCTCAGTATAGAGTCTGAGTCAGTTTAAGCACTAGCTGCATGTAAGGTCTGGGTCAGTGTAAGAACTGGGTCATTCTAAGGATTGTGTCAGGGTAAGGATTGGCCCAGTGTGCGGAATAGTTCACTGGGTCTGTGTAACGACTGGGTCAGTGTAAGGAGTGTCTGAGTATATGGACTGGGTCAGTATAATGACTGTGTCAGTGTAAGGACTGGCTCATTGTATGGACAGGCTCATTGTATGGACTGCATCAGTGTAAGAATTGGGACAGAGTTAGGACTGGGTCAAACTAAGGATTGTGTAAGTGTAAGGACTGTGTCAGTGTATGAACTGCAACTGTGTAAGAATTGGGACAGTGTAGTGACTGGCTCAGTCTAAGGCGGAGTGAGTGCAATGACTGGGTCAGTGTAAGGACAGGTTCTGTGTATGGACTGGCTCAGTGTAAGGTCTGCATCAGTGTATTGACTGGGTCACTGTAAGAATTGGGACAGTCTCAGGACAAGCTTAGTGCATGAAATGGGTCAGTGTGAGGACTGGGTCAGTGTAAGGACTGGGTCAATCTAAGGATTTTGTCAGGGGAAGGACTGGCCCAGTGTGCGGAATGGCTCAGTTGAAGGCGGGGTCAATACAAGAACTGGGTCAGATTAAGGACTGGCTCGGTGTATGAGCTGGCTCAGTGTAACGACTGGGTCAGTGTATGGAGTGGCTCAGTGTATGGACTGTTTCAGTGTAACGGCTGGGTCCGAGTAAGAACTGAGCCAGTATAAGGACAGGCTGAGTGTATGGACTGGTGCCATGTTACCACTGGGTCAGTGTAAGGACTGTGTCAATGTAACGACTGGGTCAGCCTAAGTACTGTGTCAATGTAAGGACTGGCTGATTGTATGGACTGCATCAGAGTAAGGACTGTGTCAGTGTAAGGACAGGCTCAGTGTATGGACTGGTGCAGTGTAACCACTGGGTCTGTCTAAGTACTGTGTCAATGTAAGGAAGGGCTGATTGTATGGACTGTGTCAGAGTAAGGACTGTGTCAGTGTAAGGACTGGCTCATTGTATGGACTGGGTCAGTGGAAGAATTGGGACAGATTTAGGACTGGGTCAGTCTAAGGATTGTGTTGGTGTAAGGACTGGCTCAGTGTAGGTACTGGCTCAGTGTAAGGCAAAGTCAATGCAAGGACTGTGTCAGTGTGAGGACTGGTTCTGTGTATGGACTGGCTCATTGTATGGACTGCATCAGTGTAAGAATTGGGACAGAGTTAGGACTGGGTCAGACTAAGGATTGTGTAAGTGTAAGGACTGTGTCAGTGTAAGAACTGCAACTGTGTAAGAATTGGGACAGACTAAGGATTGTGTCAGTGTATGAACTGCAACTGTGTAAGAATTGGGACAGTGTAGTGACTGGCTCAGTCTAAGGCGGAGTGAGTGCAATGACTGGGTCAGTGTAAGGACAGGTTCTGTGTATGAACTGGCTCAGTGTAAGGTCTGCATCAGTGTATTGACTGGGTCAGTGTAAGAATTGGGACAGTGTCAGGACAAGCTTAGTGCATGAAATGGGTCAGTGTGAGGACTGGGTCAGTGTAAGGACTGTGTCTGTGTATGTATTGGGTCTGTGTAAGAATTGGGACAGTTTAAGGACTGGGTCAGTGTTGGACTGGATCAGTGTAAAGACTACATCAGTGTAAGGACAGGGTCAGTGTAAAGACATAGGTCAGTGTAAGGACTGGCTCATTGTATGGACTGGATCAGTGTAAGGACTGGTTTAGTGTATAGACTGGCTCAGTGTATGGACTGGCTCAGTGTATGAATTGGGTCTGTGTAAGAATTGGGGCAGTTTAAGAACTAGGTCAGTGTTGGACTGGACAGTGTAATGGCTGGCTCAAAGTAAGGACTGGCTAAGTAAATGGACTGGGTCTGTGTAACGACTGGGTCATTGTAAGGAGTGTCTGAGTTTACGGACTGTGTCAGTGTAAGGACTGTGTCAGTGTAAGGACTGTCTCATTGTATGGGTTGGCTCATTGTATGGACTGGATCAGTGTAAGAATTGGGACAGAGTTAGGACTGGGTCAGACTAAGGATTGTGTAAGTGTAAGGACTGTGTCAATGTATGAACTGCAACTGTGTAAGAATTGGGACAGAGTACGGACTGGGTCAGTGTAAGGACTGTGCCAGTGTATGAACTGCAACTGTGTAAGAATTGGGACAGTGTAGTGACTGGCTCATTCTAAGGCGGAGTGAGTGCAATGACTGGGTCAGTGTAAGGACAGGTTCTGTGTATGGACTGGCTCAGTGTAAGGTCTGCATCAGTGTATTGACTGGGTCAGGGTAAGAATTGGGACAGTCTCAGGACAAGCTCAGTGCATGAAATGGGTCAGTGTGAGGACTGTGTCAGTGTAACGACTGTGTCAGTGTAACGACTGTGTCAGTGTAAGGACTGGCTCATTGTATGGACTGGCTCATTGTATGGACTGCATCAGTGTAAGAATTGGGACAGAGTTAGGACTGGGTCAGACTAAGGATTGTGTAAGTGTAAGGACTGTGTCAGTGTATGAACTGCAACTGTGTAAGAATTGGGACAGACTAAGGATTGTGTCAGTGTATGAACTGCAACTGTGTAAGAATTGGGACAGAGTTGGGACTGGGTCAGTGTAAGGACTGTGTCAGTGTATGAACTGCAACTGTGTACGAATTGGGACAGTGTAGTGACTGGCTCAGTCTAAGGCGGAGTGAGTGCAATGACTGGGTCAGTGTAAGGACAGGTTCTGTGTATAGACTGGCTCAGTGTAAGGTCTGCATCAGTGTATTGACTGGGTCACTGTAAGAATTGGGACAGTCTCAGGACAAGCTTAGTGCATGAAATGGGTCAGTGTGAGGACTGGGTCAGTGTGAGGACTGGGTCAGTGTAAGGACTGTGTCTGTGTATGTATTGGGTCTGTGTAAGAATTGGGACAGTTTAAGGACTGGGTCAGTGTTGGACTGGATCAGTGTAAAGACTACATCAGTGTAAGGACAGGGTCAGTGTAAAGACATAGGTCAGTGTAAGGACTGTGTCTGTGTATGTATTGGGTCTGTGTAAGAATTGGGACAGTTTAAGGACTGGGTCAGTGTAAGGACTGGCTCATTGTATGGACTGGATCAGTGTAAGGACTGGTTTAGTGTATAGACTGGCTCAGTATATGGACTGGCTCAGTGTATGAATTGGGTCTGTGTAAGAATTGGGGCAGTTTAAGAACTAGGTCAGTGTTGGACTGGACAGTGTAATGGCTGGCTCAATGTAAGGACTGGCTAAGTAAATGGACTGGGTCTGTGTAACGACTGGGTCATTATAAGGAGTGTCTGAGTATACGGACTGTGTCAGTGTAAGGACTGTGTCAGTGTAAGGACTGTCTCATTGTATGGGCTGGCTTATTGTATGGACTGGATCAGTGTAAGAATTGGGACAGAGTTAGGACTGGGTCAGACTAAGGATTGTGTAAGTGTAAGGACTGTGTCAGTGTATGAACTGCAACTGTGTAAGAATTGGGACAGAGTACGGACTGGGTCAGTGTAAGGACTGTGCCAGTGTATGAACTGCAACTGTGTAAGAATTGGGACAGTGTAGTGACTGGCTCAGTCTAAGGCGGAGTGAGTGCAATGACTGGGTCAGTGTAAGGACAGGTTCTGTGTATGGACTGGCTCAGTGTAAGGTCTGCATCAGTGTATTGACTGGGTCAGTGTAAGAATTGGGACAGTCTCAGGACAAGCTTAGTGCATGAAATGGGTCAGTGTGAGGACTGTGGCAGTGTAACGACTGTGTCAGTGTAAGGACTGGCTCATTGTATGGACTGGCTCATTGTATGGACTGCATCAGTGTAAGAATTGGGACAGAGTTAGGACTGGGTCAGACTAAGGATTGTGTAAGTGTAAGGACTGTGTCAGTGTATGAACTGCAACTGTGTAAGAATTGGGACAGACTAAGGATTGTGTCAGTGTATGAACTGCAACTGTGTAAGAATTGGGACAGAGTTGGGACTGGGTCAGTGTAAGGACTGTGTCAGTGTATGAACTGCAACTGTGTAAGAATTGGGACAGTGTAGTGACTGGCTCAGTCTAAGGCGGAGTGAGTGCAATGACTGGGTCAGTGTAAGGACAGGTTCTGTGTATGGACTGGCTCAGTGTAAGGTCTGCATCAGTGTATTGACTGGGTCACTGTAAGAATTGGGACAGTCTCAGGACAAGCTTAGTGCATGAAATGGGTCAGTGTGAGGACTGGGTCAGTGTAAGGACTGGGTCAATCTAAGGATTTTGTCAGGGGAAGGACTGGCCCAGTGTGCGGAATGGTTCAGTTGAAGGCGGGGTCAATACAAGAACTGGGTCAGATTAAGGACTGGCTCTGTGTATGAGCTGGCTCAGTGTAACGACTGGGTCAGTGTATGGAGTGGCTCAGTGTATGGACTGTTTCAGTGTAACAGCTGGCTCCAAGTAAGAACTGAGCCAGTGTAAGGACAGGCTGAGTGTATGGACTGGTGCCATGTTACCACTGGGTCAGTGTAAGGACTGTGTCAATGTAACGACTGGGTCAGCCCAAGTACTGTGTCAATGTAAGGACTGGCTGTTTGTATGGACTGCGTCAGAGTAAGGACTGTGTCAGTGTAAGGACAGGCTCAGTGTATGGACTGGTGCAGTGTAACCACTGGGTTTGTCTAAGTACTGTGTCAATGTAAGGAAGGGCTGATTGTATGGACTGCGTCAGAGTAAGGACTGTGTCAGTGTAAGGACTGGCTCATTGTATGGACTGGGTCAGTGGAAGAATTGGGACAGATTTAGGACTGGGTCAGTCTAAGGATTGTGTTGGTGTAAGGACTGGCTCAGTGTAGGTACTGGCTCAGAGTAAGGCAAAGTCAATGCAAGGACTGCGTCAGTGTGAGGACTGGTTCTGTGTATGGACTGGCTCATTGTATGGACTGCAACTGCGTAAGAATTGGGACAGACTAAGGATTGTGTCAGTGTATGAACTGCAACTGTGTAAGAATTGGGACAGAGTTGGGACTGGTTCAGTGTAAGGATTGTGTCAGTGTATGAACTACAACTGTGTAAGAATTGGGACAGTGTAGTGACTGGCTCAGTCTATGGCGGAGTGAGTGCAATGACTGGGTCAGTGTAAGGACAGGTTCTGTGTATGGACTGGCTCAGTGTAAGGTCTGCATCAGTGTATTGACTGGGTCAGTGTAAGAATTGGGACAGTGTCAGGACAAGCTTAGTGCATGAAATGGGTCAGTGTGAGGACTGGGTCTGTGTAAGGACTGTGTCTGTGTATGTATTGGGTCTGTGTAAGAATTGGGACAGTTTAAGGACTGGGTCAGTGTTGGACTGGATCAGTGTAATGGCTGGCTCAATGTAAGGACTGGGTCAGTGTAAAGACATAGGTCAGTGTAAGGACTGGCTCATTGCAAGAACTGGATCAGTGTAAGGACTGGTTTAGTGTATAGACTGGCTCAGTGTATGGACTGGCTCAGTGCATGAATTGGGTCTGTGTAAGAATTTGGGCAGTTTAAGAACTAGGTCAGTGTTGGACTGGATCAGTGTAATGGCTGGCTCAATGTAAGGACTGGCTAAGTAAATGGACTGCGTCTGTGTAACGACTGGGTCATTGTAAGGAGTGTCTGAGTATATGGACTGGGTCAGTATAATGACTGTGTCAGTGTGAGGACTGTGTCAGTGTAACTACTGTGTCAGTGTAAGGACTGGCTCATTGTATGGACTGCATCAGTGTAAGAATTGGGACAGAGTTAGGACTGGGTCAGACTAAGGATTGTGTAAGTGTAAGGACTGTGTCAGTGTATGAACTGCAACTGTGTAAGAATTGGGACAGACTAAGGATTGTGTCAGTGTATGAACTGCAACTGTGTAAGAATTGGGACAGAGTTGGGACTGGGTCAGTGTAAGGACTGTGTCAGTGTATGAACTGCAACTGTGTAAGAATTGGGACAGTGTAGTGACTGGCTCAGTCTAAGGCGGAGTGAGTGCAATGACTGGGTCAGTGTAAGGACAGGTTCTGTGTATGGACTGGCTCAGTGTAAGGTCTGCATCAGTGTATTGACTGGGTCAGTGTAAGAATTGGGACAGTCTCAGGACAAGCTTAGTGCATGAAATGGGTCAGTGTGAGGACTGGGTCAGTGTAAGGACTGGGTCAATCTAAAGATTTTGTCAGGGGAAGGACTGGCCCAGTGTGCGGAATGGTTCAGTTGAAGGCGGGGTCAATACAAGAACTGGGTCAGATTAAGGACTGGCTCTGTGTATGAGCTGGCTCAGTGTAACGACTGGGTCAGTGTATGGAGTGGCTCAGTGTATGGACTGTTTCAGTGTAACGGCTGGGTCCGAGTAAGAACTGAGCCAGTGTAAGGACAGGCTGAGTGTATGGACTGGTGCCATGTTACCACTGGGTCAGTGTAAGGACTGTGTCAATGTAACGACTGGGTCAGCCTAAGTACTGTGTCAATGTAAGGACTGGCTGATTGTATGGACTGCGTCAGAGTAAGGACTGTGTCAGTGTAAGGACTGGCTCATTGTATGGACTGGGTCAGTGGAAGAATTGGGACAGATTTAGGACTGGGTCAGTCTAAGGATTGTGTTGGTGTAAGGACTGGCTCAGTGTAGGTACTGGCTCAGTGTAAGGCAAAGTCAATGCAAGGACTGTGTCAGTGTGAGGACTGGTTCTGTGTATGGACTGGCTCATTGTATGGACTGCATCAGTGTAAGAATTGGGACAGAGTTAGGACTGGGTCAGACTAAGGATTGTGTAAGTGTAAGGACTGTGTCAGTGTATGAACTGCAACTGTGTAAGAATTGGGACAGACTAAGGATTATGTCAGTGTATGAACTGCAACTGTGTAAGAATTGGGACAGAGTTGGGACTGGGTCAGTGTAAGGACTGTGTCAGTGTATGAACTGCAACTGTGTAAGAATTGGGACAGACTAAGGATTATGTCAGTGTAGGAACTGCAACTGTGTAAGAATTGGGACAGTGTAGTGACTGGCTCAGTCTAAGGCGGAGTGAGTGCAATGACTGGGTCAGTGTAAGGACAGGTTCTGTGTATGGACTGGCTTAGTGTAAGGTCTGCATCAGTGTATTGACTGGGTCAGTGTAAGAATTGGGACAGTGTCAGGACAAGCTTAGTGCATGAAATGGGTCAGTGTAAGGACTGGGTCAGTGTAAGGACTGGGTCAGTGTAAGGACTGGGTCAATCTAAGGATTTTGTCAGGGGAAGGACTGGCCCAGTGTGCGGAATGGTTCAGTTGAAGGCGGGGTCAATACAAGAACTGGGTCAGATTAAGGACTGGCTCTGTGTATGAGCTGGCTCAGTGTAACGACTGGGTAAGTGTATGGAGTGGCTCAGTGTATGGACTGCTTCAGTGTAACGGCTGGGTCAGAGTAAGAACTGAGCCAGTGTAAGGACAGGCTCAGTGTTTGGACTGGTGCCGTGTTACCACTGGGTCAGTGTAAGACTGTGTCAATGTATAGACTGGGTGAGTGTAAGGACTGGATCAATATACTGACTGGCTCAGTGTATGGACTGGGTCAATGTAACGACTGGGTCAATCTAAGTACTGTGTCAATGTAAGGACGGGCTGATTGTATGGACTGTGTCAGTGTAAGGACTGGCTCATTGTATGGACTGGGTCAGTGGATGAATTGGGACAGATTTAGGACTGGGTCAGTCTAAGGATTGTGTCAGTTTAAGGACTGGCTCAGAGTAGGTACTGGCTCAGTGTAAGGCAACGTCAATGCAAGGACTGTGTCAGTGTGGGGACTGGTTCTGTGTATGGACTGGCTCTGTGTAAGAACTGGTTTAGTGTATAGACTGGCTCAGTGTATGGACTGACTCAGTGTATGAATTGGGTCTGAGTAAGAATTTGGGCAGATTAAGAACTAGGTCAGTGTTGGACTGGATCAATGTAAGGACTGGCTAAGTAAATTGACTGGGTCTGTGTAACGACTGGGTCAGTGTAAGGAGTGTCTGAGTATATAGACTGGGTCAGTATAATGATTGTGTCAGTGTAACGACTGTGTCAGTGTAACGACTGTGTCAGTGAAACGACTGTGTCAGTGTAAGGACTGGCTCATTGTATGCACTGGCTCATTGTATGGACTGCATCAGTGTAAGAATTGGGACAGAGTTAGGACTGGGTCAGACTAAGGATTGTGTAAGTGTAAGGACTGTGTCAGTGTATGAACTGCAACTGTGTAAGAATTGGGACAGTGTAGTGACTGGCTCAGTCTAAGGCGGAGTGAGTGCAATGACTGGGTCAGTGTAAGGACAGGTTCTGTGTATGGACTGGCTCAGTGTAAGGTCTGCATCAGTGTATTGACTAGGTCAGTGTAAGAATTGGGACAGTCTCAGGACAAGCTTAGTGCATGAAATGGGTCAGTGTGAGGACTGGGTCAATGTAAGGACTGGGTCAATCTGAGGATTTTGTCAGGGGAAGGACTGGCCCAGTGTGCGGAATGTTTCAGTTGAAGGCGGGGTCAATACAAGAACAGGGTCAGATTAAGGACTGGCTCTGTGTATGAGCTGGCTCAGTGTAACGACTGGGTCAGTGTATGGAGTGGCTCAGTGTATGGACTGCTTCAGTGTAACGGCTGGGTCAGAGTAAGAACTGAGCCAGTGTAAGGACAGGCTGAGTGTATGGACTGGTGCAGTGTAACCACTGGGTCTGTCTAAGTACTGTGTCAATGTAAGGACTGGCTGATTGTATGGACTGCGTCAGAGTAAGGACTGTGTCAGTGTAAGGACTGGCTCATTGTATGGACTGGGTCAGTGGAAGAATTGGGACAGATTTAGGACTGGGTCTGTCTAAGGATTGTGTTGGTGTAAGGACTGGCTCAGTGTAGGTACTGGCTCAGTGTTAGGCAAAGTCAATGCAAGGACTGTGTCAGTGTGAGGAATGGTTCTGTGTATGGACTGGCTCATTGTATGGACTGCATCAGTGTAAGAATTGGGACAGAGTTAGGACTGGGTCAGACTAAGGATTGTGTAAGTGTAAGGACTGTGTCAGTGTAAGAACTGCAACTGTGTAAGAATTGGGACAGACTAAGGATTGTGTCAGTGTATGAACTGCAACTGTGTAAGAATTGGGACAGAGTTGGGACTGGTTCAGTGTAAGGACTGTGTCAGTGTATGAACTGCAACTGTGTAAGAATTGGGACAGACTAAGGATTGTGTCAGTGTATGAACTGCAACTGTGTAAGAATTGGGACAGAGTTGGGACTGGGTCAGTGTAAGGACTGTGTCAGTGTATGAACTGCAACTGTGTAAGAATTGGGACAGTGTAGTGACTGGCTCAGTCTAAGGCGGAGTGAGTGCAATGACTGGGTCAGTGTAAGGACAGGTTCTGTGTATGGACTGGCTCAGTGTAAGGTCTGCATCAGTGTATTGACTGGGTCAGTGTAAGAATTGGGACAGTCTCAGGACAAGCTTAGTGCATGAAATGGGTCAGTGTGAGGACTGGGTCAGTGTAAGGACTGGGTCAATCTGAGGATTTTGTCAGGGGAAGGACTGGCCCAGTGTGCGGAATGGTTCAGTTGAAGGCGGGGTCAATACAAGAACTGGGTCAGATTAAGGACTGGCTCTGTGTATGAGCTGGCTCAGTGTAACGACTGGGTCAGAGTAAGAACTGAGCCAGTGTAAGGACAGGCTGAGTGTATGGACTGGTGCCGTGTTACCACTGGGTCAGTGTAAGGATTGTGTCAATGTAACGACTGGGTCAGCCTAAGTACTGTGTCAATGTAAGGACTGGCTGATTGTATGGACTGCGTCAGAGTAAGGACTGTGTCAGTGTAAGGACAGGCTCAGTGTATGGACTGGTGCAGTGTAACCATTGGGTCAGTGTAAGACTGTGTCAATGTATAGACTGGGAGAGTGTAAGGACTGGATCAATATACTGACTGGCTCAGTGTATGGACTGGGTCAATGTAACGACTGGGTCTGTCTAAGTACTGTGTCAATGTAAGGACGGGCTGATTGTTTGGACTATTCAGTTTAAGGACTGGCTCATTGTATGGACTGGGTCAGTGGATGAATTGGGACAGATTTAGGACTGGGTCAGTATGAGGATTGTGTCGGTGTAAGGACTGGCTCAGTGTAGGTACTGGCTCAGTGTAAGGCAACGTCAATGCAAGGACTGTGTCAGTGTGGGGACTGGTTCTGTGTATGGACTGGCTCTGTGTAAGGACTGGTTTAGTGTATAGACTGGCTCAGTGTATGGACTGACTCAGTGTATGAATTGGGTCTGAGTAAGAATTTGGGCAGATTAAGAACTAGGTCAGTGTTGGACTGGATCAATGTAAGGACTGGCTAAGTAAATGGACTGGGTCTGTGTAACGACTGGGTCAGTGTAAGGAGTGTCTGAGTATATAGACTGGGTCAGTATAATGATTGTGTCAGTGTAACGACTGTGTCAGTGTAACGACTGTGTCAGTGTAACGACTGTGTCAGTGAAACGACTGTGTCAGTGAAACGACTGTGTCAGTGTAAGGACTGGCTCATTGTATGGACTGCATCAGTGTAAGAATTGGGACAGAGTTAGGACTGGGTCAGACTAAGGATTGTGTAAGTGTAAGGACTGTGTCAGTGTATGAACTGCAACTGTGTAAGAATTGGGACAGAGTTGGGACTGGTTCAGTGTAAGGACTGTGTCAGTGTATGAACTGCAACTGTGTAAGAATTGGGACAGTGTAGTGACTGGCTCAGTCTAAGGCGGAGTGAGTGCAATGACTGGGTCAGTGTAAGGACAGGTTCTGTGTATGGACTGGCTCAGTGTAAGGTCTGCATCAGTGTATTGACTGGGTCAGTGTAAGAATTGGGACAGTCTCAGGACAAGCTTAGTGCATGAAATGGGTCAGTGTGAGGACTGGGTCAATGTAAGGACTGGGTCAATCTGAGGATTTTGTCAGGGGAAGGACTGGCCCAGTGTGCGGAATGGTTCAGTTGAAGGCGGAGTCAATACAAGAACTGGGTCAGATTAAGGACTGGCTCTGTGTATGAGCTGGCTCAGTGTAACGACTGGGTCAGTGTATGGAGTGGCTCAGTGTATGGACTGCTTCAGTGTAACGGCTGGGTCAGAGTAAGAACTGAGCCAGTGTAAGGACAGGCTGAGTGTATGGACTGGTGCCGTGTTACCACTGGGTCAGTGTAAGGATTGTGTCAATGTAACGACTGGGTCAGCCTAAGTACTGTGTCAATGTAAGGACTGGCTGATTGTATGGACTGCGTCAGAGTAAGGACTGTGTCAGTGTAAGGACAGGCTCAGTGTATGGACTGGTGCAGTGTAACCACTGGGTCTGTCTAAGTACTGTGTCAATGTAAGGAAGGGCTGATTGTATGGACTGCGTCAGAGTAAGGACTGTGTCAGTGTAAGGACTGGCTCATTGTATGGACTGGGTCAGTGGAAGAATTGGGACAGATTTAGGACTGGGTCAGTCTAAGGATTGTGTAAGTGTAAGGACTGTGTCAGTGTATGAACTGCAATTGTGTAAGAATTGGGACAGACTAAGGATTATGTCAGTGTATGAACTGCAACTGTGTAAGAATTGGGACAGAGTTGGGACTGGGTCAGTGTAAGGACTGTGTCAGTGTATGAACTGCAACTGTGTAAGAATTGGGACAGTGTAGTGACTGGCTCAGTCTAAGGCGGAGTGAGTGCGATGACTGGGTCAGTGTAAGGACAGGTTCTGTGTATGGACTGGCTCAGTGTAAGGTCTGCATCAGTGTATTGACTGGGTCAGTGTAAGAATTGGGACAGTCTCAGGACAAGCTTAGTGCATGAAATGGGTCAGTGTAAGGACTGGGTCAATCTAAGGATTTTGTCAGGGGAAGGACTGGCCCAGTGTGCGGAATGGTTCAGTTTAAGGCGGGGTCAATACAAGAACTGGGTCAGATTAAGGACTGGCTCTGTGTATGAGCTGGCTCAGTGTAACGACTGGGTAAGTGTATGGAGTGGCTCAGTGTATGGACTGTTTCAGTGTAATGGCTGGGTCAGAGTAAGAACTGAGCCAGTGTAAGGACAGGCTGAGTGTATGGACTGGTGCCATGTTACCACTGGGTCAGTGTAAGGACTGTGTCAATGTAACGACTGGGTCAGCCTAAGTACTGTGTCAATGTTAGGACTGGCTGATTGTATGGTCTGCGTCAGAGTAAGGACTGTGTCAGTGTAAGGACAGGCTCAGTGTATGGACTGGTGCAGTGTAACCACTGGGTCTGTCTAAGTACTGTGTCAATGTAAGGAAGGGCTGATTGTATGGACTGCGTCAGAGTAAGGACTGTGTCAGTGTAAGGACTGGCTCATTGTATGGACTGGGTCAGTGGAAGAATTGGGACAGATTTAGGACTGGGTCAGTCTAAGGATTGTGTTGGTGTAAGGACTGGCTCAGTGTAGGTACTGGCTCAGTGTTAGGCAAAGTCAATGCAAGGACTGTGTCAGTGTGAGGACTGATTTTGTGTATGGACTGGCTCATTGTATGGACTGCATCAGTGTAAGAATTGGGACAGAGTTAGGACTGGGTCAGACTAAGGATTGTGTAAGTGTAAGGACTGTGTCAGTGTAAGAACTGCAACTGTGTAAGAATTGGGACAGACTAAGGATTGTGTCAGTGTATGAACTGCAACTGTGTAAGAATTGGGACAGAGTTGGGACTGGTTCAGTGTAAGGACTGTGTCAGTGTATGAACTGCAACTGTGTAAGAATTGGGACAGTGTAGTGACTGGCTCAGTCTAAGGCGGAGTGAGTGCAATGACTGGGTCAGTGTAAGGACAGGTTCTGTGTATGGACTGGCTTAGTGTAAGGTCTGCATCAGTGTATTGACTGGGTCAGTGTAAGAATTGGGACAGTGTCAGGACAAGCTTATTGCATGAAATGGGTCAGTGTAAGGACTGGGTCAGTGTAAGGACTGGGTCAATCTAAGGATTTTGTCAGGGGAAGGACTGGCCCAGTGTGCGGAATGGTTCAGTTGAAGGCGGGGTCAATACAAGAACTGGGTCAGATTAAGGACTGGCTCTGTGTATGAGCTGGCTCAGTGTAACGACTGGGTAAGTGTATGGAGTGGCTCAGTGTATGGACTGCTTCAGTGTAACGGCTGGGTCAGAGTAAGAACTGAGCCAGTGTAAGGACAGGCTCAGTGTTTGGACTGGTGCCGTGTTACCACTGGGTCAGTGTAAGACTGTGTCAATGTATAGACTGGGTGAGTGTAAGGACTGGATCAATATACTGACTGGCTCAGTGTATGGACTGGGTCAATGTAACGACTGGGTCAATCTAAGTACTGTGTCAATGTAAGGACGGGCTGATTGTATGGACTGTGTCAGTGTAAGGACTGGCTCATTGTATGGACTGGGTCAGTGGATGAATTGGGACAGATTTAGGACTGGGTCAGTCTAAGGATTGTGTCAGTTTAAGGACTGGCTCAGAGTAGGTACTGGCTCAGTGTAAGGCAACGTCAATGCAAGGACTGTGTCAGTGTGGGGACTGGTTCTGTGTATGGACTGGCTCTGTGTAAGAACTGGTTTAGTGTATAGACTGGCTCAGTGTATGGACTGACTCAGTGTATGAATTGGGTCTGAGTAAGAATTTGGGCAGATTAAGAACTAGGTCAGTGTTGGACTGGATCAATGTGAGGACTGGCTAAGTAAATTGACTGGGTCTGTGTAACGACTGGGTCAGTGTAAGGAGTGTCTGAGTATATAGACTGGGTCAGTATAATGATTGTGTCAGTGTAACGACTGTGTCAGTGAAACGACTGTGTCAGTGTAAGGACTGGCTCATTGTATGGACTGGCTCATTGTATGGACTGCATCAGTGTAAGAATTGGGACAGAGTTAGGACTGGGTCAGACTAAGGATTGTGTAAGTGTAAGGACTGTGTCAGTGTATGAACTGCAACTGTGTAAGAATTGGGACAGTGTAGTGACTGGCTCAGTCTAAGGCGGAGTGAGTGCAATGACTGGGTCAGTGTAAGGACAGGTTCTGTGTATGGACTGGCTCAGTGTAAGGTCTGCATCAGTGTATTGACTGGGTCAGTGTAAGAATTGGGACAGTCTCAGGACAAGCTTAGTGCATGAAATGGGTCAGTGTGAGGACTGTGTCAGTGTATGAACTGCAACTGTGTAAGAATTGGGACAGTGTAGTGACTGGCTCAGTCTAAGGCGGAGTGAGTGCAATGACTGGGTCAGTGTAAGGACAGGTTCTGTGTATGGACTGGCTTAGTGTAAGGTCTGCATCAGTGTATTGACTGGGTCAGTGTAAGAATTGGGACAGTGTCAGGACAAGCTTATTGCATGAAATGGGTCAGTGTAAGGACTGGGTCAGTGTAAGGACTGGGTCAATCTAAGGATTTTGTCAGGGGAAGGACTGGCCCAGTGTGCGGAATGGTTCAGTTGAAGGCGGGGTCAATACAAGAACTGGGTCAGATTAAGGACTGGCTCTGTGTATGAGCTGGCTCAGTGTAACGACTGGGTAAGTGTATGGAGTGGCTCAGTGTATGGACTGCTTCAGTGTAACGGCTGGGTCAGAGTAAGAACTGAGCCAGTGTAAGGACAGGCTCAGTGTTTGGACTGGTGCCGTGTTACCACTGGGTCAGTGTAAGACTGTGTCAATGTATAGACTGGGTGAGTGTAAGGACTGGATCAATATACTGACTGGCTCAGTGTATGGACTGGGTCAATGTAACGACTGGGTCAATCTAAGTACTGTGTCAATGTAAGGACGGGCTGATTGTATGGACTGTGTCAGTGTAAGGACTGGCTCATTGTATGGACTGGGTCAGTGGATGAATTGGGACAGATTTAGGACTGGGTCAGTCTAAGGATTGTGTCAGTTTAAGGACTGGCTCAGAGTAGGTACTGGCTCAGTGTAAGGCAACGTCAATGCAAGGACTGTGTCAGTGTGGGGACTGGTTCTGTGTATGGACTGGCTCTGTGTAAGAACTGGTTTAGTGTATAGACTGGCTCAGTGTATGGACTGACTCAGTGTATGAATTGGGTCTGAGTAAGAATTTGGGCAGATTAAGAACTAGGTCAGTGTTGGACTGGATCAATGTGAGGACTGGCTAAGTAAATTGACTGGGTCTGTGTAACGACTGGGTCAGTGTAAGGAGTGTCTGAGTATATAGACTGGGTCAGTATAATGATTGTGTCAGTGTAACGACTGTGTCAGTGTAACGACTGTGTCAGTGAAACGACTGTGTCAGTGTAAGGACTGGCTCATTGTATGGACTGGCTCATTGTATGGACTGCATCAGTGTAAGAATTGGGACAGAGTTAGGACTGGGTCAGACTAAGGATTGTGTAAGTGTAAGGACTGTGTCAGTGTATGAACTGCAACTGTGTAAGAATTGGGACAGTGTAGTGACTGGCTCAGTCTAAGGCGGAGTGAGTGCAATGACTGGGTCAGTGTAAGGACAGGTTCTGTGTATGGACTGGCTCAGTGTAAGGTCTGCATCAGTGTATTGACTGGGTCAGTGTAAGAATTGGGACAGTCTCAGGACAAGCTTAGTGCATGAAATGGGTCAGTGTGAGGACTGGGTCAATGTAAGGACTGGGTCAATCTGAGGATTTTGTCAGGGGAAGGACTGGCCCAGTGTGCGGAATGGTTCAGTTGAAGGCGGGGTCAATACAAGAACAGGGTCAGATTAAGGACTGGCTCTGAGTATGAGCTGGCTCAGTGTAACGACTGGGTCAGTGTATGGAGTGGCTCAGTGTATGGACTGCTTCAGTGTAACGGCTGGGTCAGAGTAAGAACTGAGCCAGTGTAAGGACAGGCTGAGTGTATGGACTGGTGCAGTGTAACCACTGGGTCAGTGTAAGGACTGTGTCAATGTAACGACTGGGTCAGCCTAAGTACTGTGTCAATGTTAGGACTGGCTGATTGTATGGTCTGCGTCAGAGTAAGGACTGTGTCAGTGTAAGGACAGGCTCAGTGTATGGACTGGTGCAGTGTAACCACTGTGTCTGTCTAAGTACTGTGTCAATGTAAGGAAGGGCTGATTGTATGGACTGGGTCAGTGGAAGAATTGGGACAGATTTAGGACTGGGTCAGTCTAAGGATTGTGTTGGTGTAAGGACTGGCTCAGTGTAGGTACTGGCTCAGTGTAAGGCAAAGTCAATGCAAGGACTGTGTCAGTGTGAGGACTGGTTCTGTGTATGGACTGGCTCATTGTATGGACTGCATCAGTGTAAGAATTGGGACAGAGTTAGGACTGGGTCAGACTAAGGATTGTGTAAGTGTAAGGACTGTGTCAGTGTATGAACTGCAACTGTGTAAGAATTGGGACAGAGTTGGGACTGGTTCAGTGTAAGGACTGTGTCAGTGTATGAACTGCAACTGTGTAAGAATTGGGACAGTGTAGTGACTGGCTCAGTCTAAGGCGGAGTGAGTGCAATGACTGGGTCAGTGTAAGGACAGGTTCTGTGTATGGACTGGCTCAGTGTAAGGTCTGCATCAGTGTATTGACTGGGTCAGTGTAAGAATTGGGACAGTCTCAGGACAAGCTTAGTGCATGAAATGGGTCAGTGTGAGGACTGGGTCAATGTAAGGACTGGGTCAATCTGAGGATTTTGTCAGGGGAAGGACTGGCCCAGTGTGCGGAATGGTTCAGTTGAAGGCGGAGTCAATACAAGAACTGGGTCAGATTAAGGACTGGCTCTGTGTATGAGCTGGCTCAGTGTAACGACTGGGTCAGTGTATGGAGTGGCTCAGTGTATGGACTGCTTCAGTGTAACGGCTGGGTCAGAGTAAGAACTGAGCCAGTGTAAGGACAGGCTGAGTGTATGGACTGGTGCCGTGTTACCACTGGGTCAGTGTAAGGATTGTGTCAATGTAACGACTGGGTCAGCCTAAGTACTGTGTCAATGTAAGGACTGGCTGATTGTATGGACTGCGTCAGAGTAAGGACTGTGTCAGTGTAAGGACAGGCTCAGTGTATGGACTGGTGCAGTGTAACCACTGGGTCTGTCTAAGTACTGTGTCAATGTAAGGAAGGGCTGATTGTATGGACTGCGTCAGAGTAAGGACTGTGTCAGTGTAAGGACTGGCTCATTGTATGGACTGGGTCAGTGGAAGAATTGGGACAGATTTAGGACTGGGTCAGTCTAAGGATTGTGTTGGTGTAAGGACTGGCTCAGTGTAGGTACTGGCTCAGTGTAAGGCAAAGTCAATGCAAGGACTGTGTCAGTGTGAGGACTGGTTCTGTGTATGGACTGGCTCATTGTATGGACTGCATCAGTGTAAGAATTGGGACAGAGTTAGGACTGGGTCAGACTAAGGATTGTGTAAGTGTAAGGACTGTGTCAGTGTATGAACTGCAACTGTGTAAGAATTGGGACAGACTAAGGATTGTGTCAGTGTATGAACTGCAACTGTGTAAGAATTGGGACAGAGTTGGGACTGGGTCAGTGTAAGGACTGTGTCAGTGTATGAACTGCAACTGTGTAAGAATTGGGACAGTGTAGTGACTGGCTCAGTCTAAGGCGGAGTGAGTGCAATGACTGGGTCAGTGTAAGGACAGGTTCTGTGTATGGACTGGCTCAGTGTAAGGTCTGCATCAGTGTATTGACTGGGTCAGTGTAAGAATTGGGACAGTCTCAGGACAAGCTTAGTGCATGAAATGGGTCAGTGTGAGGACTGGGTCAGTGTAAGGACTGGGTCAATCTGAGGATTTTGTCAGGGGAAGGACTGGCCCAGTGTGCGGAATGGTTCAGTTGAAGGCGGGGTCAATACAAGAACTGGGTCAGATTAAGGACTGGCTCTGTGTATGAGCTGGCTCAGTGTAACGACTGGGTCAGTGTATGGAGTGGCTCAGTGTATGGACTGTTTCAGTGTAATGGCTGGGTCCGAGTAAGAACTGAGCCAGTGTAAGGACAGGCTGAGTGTATGGACTGGTGCCATGTTACCACTGGGTCAGTGTAAGGACTGTGTCAATGTAACGACTGGGTCAGCCTAAGTACTGTGTCAATGTTAGGACTGGCTGATTGTATGGTCTGCGTCAGAGTAAGGACTGTGTCAGTGTAAGGACAGGCTCAGTGTATGGACTGGTGCAGTGTAACCACTGGGTCTGTCTAAGTACTGTGTCAATGTAAGGACTGGCTGATTGTATGGACTGCGTCAGAGTAAGGACTGTGTCAGTGTAAGGACTGGCTCATTGTATGGACTGGGTCAGTGGAAGAATTGGGACAGATTTAGGACTGGGTCAGTCTAAGGATTGTGTTGGCGTAAGGACTGGGTCAGTGTAGGTACTGGCTTAGTGTAAGGCAAAGTCAATGCAAGGACTGTGTCAGTGTGAGGACTGGTTCTGTGTATGGACTGGCTCATTGTATGGACTGCATCAGTGTAAGAATTGGGACAGAGTTAGGACTGGGTCAGACTAAGGATTGTGTAAGTGTAAGGACTGTGTCAGTGTATGAACTGCAACTGTGTAAGAATTGGGACAGAGTACGGACTGGGTCAGTGTATGAACTGCAACTGTGTAAGAATTGGGACAGAGTACGGACTGGCTCATTGTATGAACTGCAACTGTGTAAGAATTGGGACAGAGTTAGGACTGGGTCAGACTAAGGATTGTGTAAGTGTAAGGACTGTGTCAGTGTATGAACTGCAACTGTGTAAGAATTGGGACAGACTAAGGATTATGTCAGTGTATGAACTGCAACTGTGTAAGAATTGGGACAGAGTTGGGACTGGGTCAGTGTAAGGTCTGTGTCAGTGTATGAACTGCAACTGTGTAAGAATTGGGACAGTGTAGTGACTGGTTCAGTCTAAGGCGGAGTGAGTGCAATGACTGGGTCAGTGTAAGGACAGGTTCTGTGTATGGACTGGCTCAGTGTAAGGACTGCATCAGTGTATTGACTGGGTCAGTGTAAGAATTGGGACAGTCTCAGGACAAGCTTAGTGCATGAAATGGGTCAGTGTAAGGACTGGGTCAATCTAAGGATTTTGTCAGGGTAAGGACTGGCCCAGTGTGCGGAATGGTTCAGTTGAAGGCGGGGTCAATACAAGAACTGGGTCAGATTAAGGACTGGCTCTGTGTATGTGCTGGCTCAGTGTAACGACTGGGTTAGTGTATGGAGTGGCTCAGTGTATGGACAGTTTCAGTGTAAGGACTGTGTCAGTGTAAGGACTGGCTCATTGTATGGACTGCATCAGTGTAAGAATTGGGACAGAGTTAGGACTGGTCAGACTAAGGATTGTGTAAGTGTAAGGACTGTGTCAGTGTATGAACTGCAACTGTGTAAGAATTGGGACAGAGTTGGGACTGGTTCAGTGTAAGGACTGTGTCAGTGTATGAACTGCAACTGTGTAAGAATTGGGACAGTGTAGTGACTGGCTCAGTCTAAGGCGGAGTGAGTGCAATGACTGGGTCAGTGTAAGGACAGGTTCTGTGTATGGACTGGCTCAGTGTAAGGTCTGCATCAGTGTATTGACTGGGTCAGTGTAAGAATTGGGACAGTCTCAGGACAAGCTTAGTGCATGAAATGGGTCAGTGTGAGGACTGGGTCAATGTAAGGACTGGGTCAATCTGAGGATTTTGTCAGGGGAAGGACTGGCCCAGTGTGCGGAATGGTTCAGTTGAAGGCGGGGTCAATACAAGAACTGGGTCAGATTAAGGACTGGCTCTGTGTATGAGCTGGCTCAGTGTAACGACTGGGTCAGTGTATGGAGTGGCTCAGTGTATGGACTGCTTCAGTGTAACGGCTGGGTCAGAGTAAGAACTGAGCCAGTGTAAGGACAGGCTGAGTGTATGGACTGGTGCCGTGTTACCACTGGGTCAGTGTAAGGATTGTGTCAATGTAACGACTGGGTCAGCCTAAGTACTGTGTCAATGTAAGGACTGGCTGATTGTATGGACTGCGTCAGAGTAAGGACTGTGTCAGTGTAAGGACAGGCTCAGTGTATGGACTGGTGCAGTGTAACCACTGGGTCTGTCTAAGTACTGTGTCAATGTAAGGAAGGGCTGATTGTATGGACTGCGTCAGAGTAAGGACTGTGTCAGTGTAAGGACTGGCTCAGTGTAGGTACTGGCTCAGTGTAAGGCAAAGTCAATGCAAGGACTGTGTCAGTGTGAGGACTGGTTCTGTGTATGGACTGGCTCTGTGTCAGGACTGCATTAGTGTGAGGACTGGGTCAATGTATTGATTGGGTCTGTGTAAGAATTGGAACAGTTTAAGGACTGGGTCAGTGTTGGACTGGATCAGTGTAATGGCTGGCTCAATGTAAGGACTGGGTCAGTGTAAAGACATAGGTCAGTGTAAGGACTGGCTCATTGTATGGACTGGCTCAGTGTATGGACTGGCTCAGTGTATGAATTGGGTCTGTGTAAGAATTGGGGCAGTTTAAGAACTAGGTCAGTGTTGGACTGGATCAGTGTAATGGCTGGCTCAATGTAAGGACTGGCTAAGTAAATGGACTGGGTCTGTGTAACGACTGGGTCATTGTAAGGAGTGTCTGAGTATACGGACTGGGTCTGTATAATGACTGTGTCAGTGTAAGGACTGTGTCAGTGTAAGGACTGTGTCAGTGTAAGGACTGTCTCATTGTATGGGCTGGCTCATTGTATGGACTGGATCAGTGTAAGAATTGGGACAGAGTTAGGACTGGGTCAGACTAAGGATTGTGTAAGTGTAAGGACTGTGTCAGTGTATGAACTGCAACTGTGTAAGAATTGGGACAGAGTACGGACTGGGTCAGTGTAAGGACTGTGTCAGTGTATGAACTGCAACTGTGTAAGAATTGGGACAGTGTAGTGACTGGCTCAGTCTTAGGCGGAGTGAGTGCAATGACTGGGTCAGTGTAAGGACAGGTTCTGTGTATGGACTGGCTCAGTGTAAGGTCTGCATCAGTGTATTGACTGGGTCAGCGTAAGAATTGGGACAGTCTCAGGACAAGCTTAGTGCATGAAATGGGTCAGTGTGAGGACTGTGTCAGTGTAACGACTGTGTCAGTGTAACGACTGTGTCAGTGTAACGACTGTGTCAGTGTAAGGACTGGCTCATTGTATGGACTGGCTCATTGTATGGACTGCATCAGTGTAAGAATTGGGACAGAGTTAGGACTGGGTCAGACTAAGGATTGTGTAAGTGTAAGGACTGTGTCAGTGTATGAACTGCAACTGTGTAAGAATTGGGACAGAGTTGGGACTGGGTCAGTGTAAGGACTGTGTCAGTGTATGAACTGTAACTGTGTAAGAATTGGGACAGTGTAGTGACTGGCTCAGTCTAAGGCGGAGTGAGTGCAATGACTGGGTCAGTGTAAGGACAGGTTCTGTGTATGGACTGGCTCAGTGTAAGGACTGCATCAGTGTATTGACTGGGTCAGTGTAAGAATTGGGACAGTCTCAGGACAAGCTTAGTGCATGAAATGGGTCAGTGTGAGGACTGGGTCAGTGTAAGGACTGGGTCAATCTAAGGATTTTGTCAGGGTAAGGACTGGCCCAGTGTGCGGAATGGTTCAGTTGAAGGCGGGGTCAATACAAGAACTGGGTCAGGTTAAGGACTGGCTCTGTGTATGTGCTGGCTCAGTGTAACGACTGGGTCAGTGTATGGAGTGGCTCAGTGTATGGACTGTTTCAGTGTAAGGACTGTGTCAGTGTAAGGACTGGCTCATTGTTTGGACTGCATCAGTGTAAGAATTGGGACAGAGTTAGGACTGGTCAGACTAAGGATTGTGTAAGTGTAAGGGCTGTGTCAGTGTATGAACTGCAACTGTGTAAGAATTGGGACAGAGTTGGGACTGGTTCAGTGTAAGGACTGTGTCAGTGTATGAACTGCAACTGTGTAAGAATTGGGACAGTGTAGTGACTGGCTCAGTCTAAGGCGGAGTGAGTGCAATGACTGGGTCAGTGTAAGGACAGGTTCTGTGTATGGACTGGCTCAGTGTAAGGTCTGCATCAGTGTATTGACTGGGTCAGTGTAAGTATTGGGACAGTCTCAGGACAAGCTTAGTGCATGAAATGGGTCAGTGTGAGGACTGGGTCAATGTAAGGACTGGGTCAATCTGAGGATTTTGTCAGGGGAAGGACTGGCCCAGTGTGCGGAATGGTTCAGTTGAAGGCGGGGTCAATATAAGAACAGGGTCAGATTAAGGACTGGCTCTGTGTATGAGCTGGCTCAGTGTAACGACTGGGTCAGTGTATGGAGTGGCTCAGTGTATGGACTGCTTCAGTGTAACGGCTGGGTCAGAGTAAGAACTGAGCCAGTGTAAGGACAGGCTGAGTGTATGGACTGGTGCCGTGTTACCACTGGGTCAGTGTAAGGACTGTGTCAATGTAACGACTGGGTCAGCCTAAGTACTGTGTCAATGTAAGGACTGGCTGATTGTATGGACTGCGTCAGAGTAGGGACTGTGTCAGTGTAAGGACAGGCTCAGTGTATGGACTGGTGCAGTGTAACCACTGGGTCTGTCTAAGTACTGTGTCAATGTAAGGAAGGGCTGATTGTATGGACTGCGTCAGAGTAAGGACTGTGTCAGTGTAAGGACTGGCTCATTGTATGGACTGGGTCAGTGGAAGAATTGGGACAGATTTAGGACTGGGTCAGTCTAAGGATTGTGTCGGTGTAAGGACTGGCTCAGTGTAGGTACTGGCTCAGTGTAAGGCAAAGTCAATGCAAGGACTGTGTCAGTGTGAGGACTGGTTCTGTGTATGGACTGGCTCTGTGTCAGGACTGCATTAGTGTGAGGACTGGGTCAATGTATTGATTGGGTCTGTGTAAGAATTGGAACAGTTTAAGGACTGGGTCAGTGTTGGACTGGATCAGTGTAATGGCTGGCTCAATGTAAGGACTGGGTCAATGTAAAGACATAGGTCAGTGTAAGGACTGGCTCATTGTATGGACTGGATCAGTGTAAGGACTGGTTTAGTGTATTGACTGGCTCAGTGTATGGACTGGCTCAGTGTATGAATTGGGTCTGTGTAACTACTGGGTCATTGTAAGGAGTGTCTGAGTATACGGACTGGGTCAGTATAATTACTGTGTCAGTGTAAGGACTGTGTCAGTGTAAGGACTGTGTCAGTGTAAGGACTGTCTCATTGTATGGGCTGGCTCATTGTATGGACTGGATCAGTGTAAGAATTGGGACAGAGTTAGGACTGGGTCAGACTAAGGATTGTGTAAGTGTAAGGACTGTGTCAGTGTATGAACTGCAACTGTGTAAGAATTGGGACAGAGTACGGACTGGGTCAGTGTAAGGACTGTGTCAGTGTATGAACTGCAACTGTGTAAGAATTGGGACAGTGTAGTGACTGGCTCAGTCTAAGGCGGAGTGAGTGCAATGACTGGGTCAGTGTAAGGACAGGTTCTGTGTATGGACTGGCTCAGTGTAAGGTCTGCATCAGTGTATTGACTGGGTCAGTGTAAGAATTGGGACAGTCTCAGGACAAGCTTAGTGCATGAAATGGGTCAGTGTGAGGACTGTGTCAGTGTAACGACTGTGTCAGTGTAAGGACTGTGTCAGTGTAAGGACTGTGTCAGTGTAAGGACTGTCTCATTGTATGGGCTGGCTCATTGTATGGACTGGATCAGTGTAAGAATTGGGACAGAGTTAGGACTGGGTCAGACTAAGGATTGTGTAAGTGTAAGGACTGTGTCAGTGTATGAACTGCAACTGTGTAAGAATTGGGACAGAGTACGGACTGGGTCAGTGTAAGGACTGTGTCAGTGTATGAACTGCAACTGTGTAAGAATTGGGACAGTGTAGTGACTGGCTCAGTCTAAGGCGGAGTGAGTGCAATGACTGGGTCAGTGTAAGGACAGGTTCTGTGTATGGACTGGCTCAGTGTAAGGTCTGCATCAGTGTATTGACTGGGTCAGTGTAAGAATTGGGACAGTCTCAGGACAAGCTTAGTGCATGAAATGGGTCAGTGTGAGGACTGTGTCAGTGTAACGACTGTGTCAGTGTAACGACTGTGTCAGTGTAAGGACTGGCTCATTGTATGGACTGGCTCATTGTATGGACCACATCAGTGTAAGAATTGGGACAGAGTTAGGACTGGGTCAGACTAAGGATTGTGTAAGTGTAAGGACTGTGTCAGTGTATGAACTGCAACTGTGTAAGAATTGGGACAGAGTTGGGACTGGGTCAGTGTAAGGACTGTGTCAGTGTATGAACTGCAACTGTGTACGAATTGGGACAGTGTAGTGACTGGCTCAGTCTAAGGCGGAGTGAGTGCAATAACTGGGTCAGTGTAAGGACAGGTTCTGTGTATGGACTGGCTCAGTGTAAGGTCTGCATCAGTGTATTGACTGGGTCAGTGTAAGAATTGGGACAGTCTCAGGACAAGCTTAGTGCATGAAATGGGTCAGTGTGAGGACTGGGTCTGTGTAAGGACTGGGTCAATCTAAGGATTTTGTCAGGGGAAGGACTGGCCCAGTGTGCGGAATGGTTCAGTTGAAGGCGGGGTCAATACAAGAACAGGGTCAGATTAAGGACTGGCTCTGTGTATGAGCTGGCTCAGTGTAACGACTGGGTCAGTGTATGGAGTGGCTCAGTGTATGGACTGTTTCAGTGTAACGGCTGGGTCCGAGTAAGAACTGAGCCAGTGTAAGGACAGGCTGAGTGTATGGAGTGCGTCAGAGTAAGGACTGTGTCAGTGTAAGGACTGGCTCATTGTATGGACTGGGTCAGTGGAAGAATTGGGACAAATTTAGGACTGGGTCAGTCTAAGGATTGTGTTGGTGTAAGGACTGGCTCAGTGTAGGTACTGGCTCAGTGTAAGGCAAAGTCAATGCAAGGACTGTGTCAGTGTGAGGACTGGTTCTGTGTATGGACTGGCTCATTGTATGGACTGCATCAGTGTAAGAATTGGGACAGAGTTAGGACTGGGTCAGACTAAGGATTGTGTAAGTGTAACGACTGTGTCAGTGTAAGAACTGCAACTGTGTAAGAATTGGGACAGACTAAGGATTGTGTCAGTGTATGAACTGCAACTGTGTAAGAATTGGGACAGAGTTGGGACTGGTTCAGTGTAAGGACTGTGTCAGTGTATGAACTGCAACTGTGTAAGAATTGGGACAGTGTAGTGACTGGCTCAGTCTAAGGCGGAGTGAGTGCAATGACTGGGTCAGTGTAAGGACAGGTTCTGTGTATGGACTGGCTCAGTGTAAGGTCTGCATCAGTGTATTGACTGGGTCAGTGTAAGAATTGGGACAGTGTCAGGACAAGCTTAGTGCATGAAATGGGTCCGTGTGAGGACTGGGTCAGTGTAAGGACTGTGTCTGTGTATGTATTGGGTCTGTGTAAGAATTGGGACAGTTTAAGGACTGGGTCAGTGTAAGGACTGGCTCATTGTATGGACTGGATCAGTGTAAGGACTGGTTTAGTGTATAGACTGGCTCAGTGTATGGACTGGCTCAGTGCATGAATTAGGTCTGTGTAAGAATATGGGCAGTTTAAGAACTAGGTCAGTGTTGGACTGGATCTGTGTAATGGCTGGCTCAATGTAAGGACTGGCTAAGTAAATGGACTGGGTCTGTGTAACGACTGGGTCATTGTAAGGAGTGTCTGAGTATATGGACTGGGTCAGTATAATGACTGTGTCAGTGTAACGACTGTGTCAGTGTAAGAGTTGGGACAGTCTCAGGACAAGCTTAGTTGATGAATGGGTCAGTGTGAGGACTGGGTCTGTCTAAGTACTGTGTCAATGTAAGGACTGGCTGATTGTATGGACTGCGTCAGAGTAAGGACTGTGTCAGTGTAAGGACTGGCTCATTGTATGGACTGGGTCAGTGGAAGAATTGGGACAGATTTAGGACTGGGTCAGTCTAAGGATTGTGTTGGTGTAAGAACTGGCTCAGTGTAGGTACTGGTTCTGTGTATGGACTGGCTCTGTGTAAGGACTGGTTTAGTGTATAGACTGGCTCAGTGTATGGAATGGCTCAGTGTATGAATTGGGTCTGAGTAAGAATTTGGGCAGATTAAGAACTAGGTCAGTGTTGGACTGGATCAGTGTAATGGCTGGCTCAATGTAAGGACTGGCTAAGTAAATGGACTGGGTCTGTGTAACGACTGGGTCAGTGTAAGGAGTGTCTGAGTATATAGACTGGGTCAGTATAATGATTGTGTCAGTGTAACGACTGTGTCAGTGTAACGACTGTGTCAGTGTAAGGACTGGCTCATTGTATGGACTGGCTCATTGTATGGACTGCATCAGTGTAAGAATTGGGACAGAGTTAGGACTGGGTCAGACTAAGGATTGTGTAAGTGTATGGACTGTGTCAGTGTATGAACTGCAACTGTGTAAGAATTGGGACAGAGTTGGGACTGGGTCAGTGTAAGGACTGTGTCAGTGTATGAACTGCAACTGTGTAAGAATTGGGACAGTGTAGTGACTGGCTCAGTCTAAGGCGGAGTGAGTGCAATAACTGGGTCAGTGTAAGGACAGGTTCTGTGTATGGACTGGCTCAGTGTATGGACTGTTTCAGTGTAAGGACTGTGTCAGTGTAAGGACTGGCTCATTGTATGGACTGGGTCAGTGTAAGGACAGGTTCTGTGTATGGACTGGCTCAGTGTAAGGTCTGCATCAGTGTATTGACTGGGTCAGTGTAAGAATTGGGACAGTCTCAGGACAAGCTTAGTGCATGAAATGGGTCAGTGTGAGGACTGGGTCAATGTAAGGACTGGGTCAATCTGAGGATTTTGTCAGGGGAAGGACTGGCCCAGTGTGCGGAATGGTTCAGTTGAAGGCGGGGTCAATACAAGAACTGGGTCAGATTAAGGACTGGCTCTGTGTATGTGCTGGCTCAGTGTAACGACTGGGTCAGTGTATGGAGTGGCTCAGTGTATGGACTGCTTCAGTGTAACGGCTGGGTCAGAGTAAGAACTGAGCCAGTGTAAGGACAGGCTGAGTGTATGGACTGGTGCCGTGTTACCACTGGGTCAGTGTAAGGACTGTGTCAATGTAACGACTGGGTCAGCCTAAGTACTGTGTCAATGTAAGGACTGGCTGATTGTATGGACTGCGTCAGAGTAAGGACTGTGTCAGTGTAAGGACAGGCTCAGTGTATGGACTGGTGCAGTGTAACCACTGGGTCTGTCTAAGTACTGTGTCAATATAAGGAAGGGCTGATTGTATGGACTGCGTCAGAGTAAGGACTGTGTCAGTGTAAGGACTGGCTCATTGTATGGACTGGGTCAGTGGAAGAATTGGGACAGATTTAGGACTGGGTCAGTCTAAGGATTGTGTCGGTGTAAGGACTGGCTCAGTGTAGGTACTGGCTCAGTGTAAGGCAAAGTCAATGCAAGGACTGTGTCAGTGTGAGGACTGGTTCTGAGTATGGACTGGCTCTGTGTCAGGACTGCATTAGTGTGAGAACTGGGTCAATGTATTGATTGGGTCTGTGTAAGAATTGGAACAGTTTAAGGACTGGGTCAGTGTTGGACTGGATCAGTGTAATGGCTGGCTCAATGTAAGGACTGGGTCAATGTAAAGACATAGGTCAGTGTAAGGACTGGCTCATTGTATGGACTGGATCAGTGTAAGGACTGGTTTAGTGTATTGACTGGCTCAGTGTATGGACTGGCTCAGTGTAACGGCTGGGTCCGAGTAAGAACTGAGCCAGTGTAAGGACAGGCTGAGTGTATGGAGTGCGTCAGAGTAAGGACTGTGTCAGTGTAAGGACTGGCTCATTGTATGGACTGGGTCAGTGGAAGAATTGGGACAAATTTAGGACTGGGTCAGTCTAAGGATTGTGTTGGTGTAAGGACTGGCTCAGTGTAGGTACTGGCTCAGTGTAAGGCAAAGTCAATGCAAGGACTGTGTCAGTGTGAGGACTGGTTCTGTGTATGGACTGGCTCATTGTATGGACTGCATCAGTGTAAGAATTGGGACAGAGTTAGGACTGGGTCAGACTAAGGATTGTGTAAGTGTAACGACTGTGTCAGTGTAAGAACTGCAACTGTGTAAGAATTGGGACAGACTAAGGATTGTGTCAGTGTATGAACTGCAACTGTGTAAGAATTGGG
This sequence comes from Hypanus sabinus, assembly GCF_030144855.1. Classification (NCBI taxonomy): domain Eukaryota; kingdom Metazoa; phylum Chordata; class Chondrichthyes; order Myliobatiformes; family Dasyatidae; genus Hypanus; species Hypanus sabinus. The sequence continues at coordinate 99,262,132 of NC_082709.1, forward strand.
ACAGAGTTGGGACTGGTTCAGTGTAAGGACTGTGTCAGTGTATGAACTGCAACTGTGTAAGAATTGGGACAGTGTAGTGACTGGCTCAGTCTAAGGCGGAGTGAGTGCAATGACTGGGTCAGTGTAAGGACAGGTTCTGTGTATGGACTGGCTCAGTGTAAGGTCTGCATCAGTGTATTGACTGGGTCAGTGTAAGAATTGGGACAGTGTCAGGACAAGCTTAGTGCATGAAATGGGTCCGTGTGAGGACTGGGTCAGTGTAAGGACTGTGTCTGTGTATGTATTGGGTCTGTGTAAGAATTGGGACAGTTTAAGGACTGGGTCAGTGTAAGGACTGGCTCATTGTATGGACTGGATCAGTGTAAGGACTGGTTTAGTGTATAGACTGGCTCAGTGTATGGACTGGCTCAGTGCATGAATTAGGTCTGTGTAAGAATATGGGCAGTTTAAGAACTAGGTCAGTGTTGGACTGGATCTGTGTAATGGCTGGCTCAATGTAAGGACTGGCTAAGTAAATGGACTGGGTCTGTGTAACGACTGGGTCATTGTAAGGAGTGTCTGAGTATATGGACTGGGTCAGTATAATGACTGTGTCAGTGTAACGACTGGGTCAGTGTAACGACTGTGTCAGTGTAAGAGTTGGGACACTCTCAGGACAAGCTTAGTTGATGACATGGGTTAGTGTGAGGACTGGGTCTGTCTAAGTACTGTGTCAATGTAAGGACTGGCTGATTGTATGGACTGCGTCAGAGTAAGGACTGTGTCAGTGTAAGGACTGGCTCATTGTATGGACTGGGTCAGTGGAAGAATTGGGACAGATTTAGGACTGGGTCAGTCTAAGGATTGTGTTGGTGTAAGAACTGGCTCAGTGTAGGTACTGGTTCTGTGTATGGACTGGCTCTGTGTAAGGACTGGTTTAGTGTATAGACTGGCTCAGTGTATGGACTGGCTCAGTGTATGAATTGGGTCTGAGTAAGAATTTGGGCAGATTAAGAACTAGGTCAGTGTTGGACTGGATCAGTGTAATGGCTGGCTCAATGTAAGGACTGGCTAAGTAAATGGACTGGGTCTGTGTAACGACTGGGTCATTGTAAGGAGTGTCTGAGTATACGGACTGGGTCTGTATAATGACTGTGTCAGTGTAAGGACTGTGTCAGTGTAAGGACTGTCTCATTGTATGGGCTGGCTCATTGTATGGACTGGATCAGTGTAAGAATTGGGACAGAGTTAGGACTGGGTCAGACTAAGGATTGTGTAAGTGTAAGGACTGTGTCAGTGTATGAACTGCAACTGTGTAAGAATTGGGACAGAGTACGGACTGGGTCAGTGTAAGGACTGTGTCAGTGTAACGACTGTGTCAGTGTAACGACTGTGTCAGTGTAACGACTGTGTCAGTGAAACGACTGTGTCAGTGAAACGACTGTGTCAGTGTAAGGACTGGCTCATTGTATGGACTGCATCAGTGTAAGAATTGGGACAGAGTTAGGACTGGGTCAGACTAAGGATTGTGTCAGTGTAAGGACTGTGTCAGTGTATGAACTGCAACTGTGTAAGAATTGGGACAGAGTTGGGACTGGTTCAGTGTAAGGACTGTGTCAGTGTATGAACTGCAACTGTGTAAGAATTGGGACAGTGTAGTGACTGGCTCAGTCTAAGGCGGAGTGAGTGCAATGACTGGGTCAGTGTAAGGACAGGTTCTGTGTATGGACTGGCTCAGTGTAAGGTCTGCATCAGTGTATTGACTGGGTCAGTGTAAGAATTGGGACAGTCTCAGGACAAGCTTAGTGCATGAAATGGGTCAGTGTGAGGACTGTGTCAGTGTAACGACTGTGTCAGTGTAACGACTGTGTCAGTGTAAGGACTGGCTCATTGTATGGACTGGCTCATTGTATGGACTGCATCAGTGTAAGAATTGGGACAGAGTTAGGACTGGGTCAGACTAAGGATTGTGTAAGTGTAAGGACTGTGTCAGTGTATGAACTGCAACTGTGTAAGAATTGGGACAGAGTTGGGACTGGGTCAGTGTAAGGACTGTGTCAGTGTATGAACTGCAACTGTGTAAGAATTGGGACAGTGTAGTGACTGGCTCAGTCTAAGGCGGAGTGAGTGCAATGACTGGGTCAGTGTAAGGACAGGTTCTGTGTATGGACTGGCTCAGTGTAAGGACTGCATCAGTGTATTGACTGGGTCAGTGTAAGAATTGGGACAGTCTCAGTACAAGCTTAGTGCATGAAATGGGTCAGTGTAAGGACTGGGTCAATCTAAGGATTTTGTCAGGGTAAGGACTGGCCCAGTGTGCGGAATGGTTCAGTTGAAGGCGGGGTCAATACAAGAACTGGGTCAGATTAAGGACTGGCTCTGTGTATGTGCTGGCTCAGTGTAACGACTGGGTCAGTGTATGGAGTGGCTCAGTGTATGGACTGTTTCAGTGTAAGGACTGTGTCAGTGTAAGGACTGGCTCATTGTATGGACTGCATCAGTGTAAGAATTGGGACAGAGTTAGGACTGGGTCAGTCTAAGGCGGAGTGTGTGCAATGACTGGGTCAGTGTAAGGACAGGTTCTGTGTATGGACTGGCTCAGTGTAAGGTCTGCATCAGTGTATGGACAGGCTCAGTATATGGACTGGCTCAGTGTATGTACTGGCACAGTGTAAGGACAGGTTCAATGTATGTACTGGCTCAGTATAAGTACTGGGTCACTGTAAGTCAGAGTCAATGCAAGGATTGGTTCAGTGGATGGACAGGCTCAGTGTATTGACTGGGACAGTGCATTTACTGGGTCAGTGTAAGGACTGCATCAGAGTATGAATTGGGTCTGTGTAAGAATTGGGACAGTTTAAGGACTGGTTCAGTGTTGGACTGGATCAGTGTAATGGCTGGCTCAATGTAAGGACTGTCTGAGTATATAGACTGGGTCAGTATAATGACTGTGTCAGTATAATGACTGTGTCAGTATAATGACTGTGTCAGTATAATGACTCTGTCAGTGTAAGGACTGTGTCAGTGTAAGGACTGGCTCATTTTATGGACTGGCTCAAAGTATGGACTGCATCAGTGTAAGGACTGGCTCAGTGTACGGACAGGGTCAGTGTAAGGACTGGCTCATTGTATGGACTGGGTCAGTGTAAGAATTGAGACAGAGTTAGGACAGGGTCCGTCTAAGGATTGTGTCAGGGTAAGGACTGGGTCAGTGTATGAACTGCAACTGTGTAAGAATTGGGACAGTGTAAGGACTGGCTCAGTGTAGGGACTGTGTCAGTCTAAGGATTGTGTCAGGGTAAGGACTGGCCCATTGTGCGGAATGGATCAGTTTAAGCCGGGGTCAATACAAGAACTGGATCAGATTAAGGACTGGCTCAGTGTATAAGCTGGTTCAGTGTAATGACTGGGTCAGTGTATGGAGTGGCTCAGTGTATGGACTGCTTCAGTGTAATGGCTGGTTCAGTGTAAGAACTGAGCCAGTGTAAGGACTGGCTGAGTGTATGGTCTAGCTCAGTGTATGCACTGGTGCAGTGTAACCACTGGGTCAGTGTAAGGACTGTGTCAATGTATAGACTGGGTCAGTGTAAGGACTGGCTCAGTGTAAAGTCTGCATCAGTGTAAGGACTGGGTCAATGTAAGGACTGGCTCAGTGTAAAGTCTGCATCAGTGTAAGGACTGGGTCAATGTATTGATTGGGTCAGTGTATTAAGTGGGTCAGTGTAAGAATTGCGACCATCTAAGGACAAGCTTAGTGTATTGATTGGCTCAGTGAGAGGACTGGGTCAGTGTGAGGACTGGCTCAGTGTGAGGACTGGCTCAGTGAGAGGACTGGCTCAGTGAGAGGACTGGCTCAGTGAGAGGACTGGCTCAGTGAGAGGACTGGGTCAGTGAGAGGACTGGGTCAGTGAGAGGACTGGGTCAGTGTGAGGACTGGGTCAGTGTGAGGACTGGGTCAGTGTGAGGACTGGGTCAGTGTGAGAATTGGGACAGTGTAAGTACTGCGTCGGTGTTGGACTGTATCGGTGTAATGGCTTGCTCAGTGTAAGGACTGGGTCAGTGTATGAATTGGGTCAGTGTTAGAATTGGGATAGTGTAAGGACTGTGTCAGTGTATGAATTGGGTCAGTGTTAGAATTGGGTCAGTGTTAGAATTGGGATAGTGTAAGGACTGTGTCAGTGTATGAATTGGGTCAGTGTTAGAATTGGGTCAGTGTTAGAATTGGGATAGTGTAAGGACTGTGTCAGTGTTGAACTGAGACATTGTAAGGATTGATTCAGTGTAAGGTCTGGATCAGTGTATGAAATGGCTTAGTGTAAGGACTGGGTCTGTAAAAGTCAGAGTCAATGCAAGGACAGGTTCAGTGTATAGACTGGTTCATTGCATGGACTGCGTCAGTGTAAGGACTGGGTCAGTCTCAGGATTGTGTCAGTGTAAGGACTGGGTCTGTGTAAAGTCTGGCTCAGTATATGGACTGGCTAAATGTAAGGACTTTTGAAGAGTTTGCAAACAGGGCTCCATGTAGACTCTGTGTCAGTGTAAGGACTGGGTCACTGGAAGGATTGGGACAGATTTAGGAGTGTGTCAGTGTTACAACTGGCTCAGTATAAAGTCTGAGTCATTTTAAAGACTGGCTGCTTGTAAGTTCTGGGTCAGTGCAAGGACTGGCTCAGTGTATGGACTGGATCAGTGCAAGGACTGGCTCCGTTTATAGTCTGACTCAGTGTATTGACTGGCTCAGTGTATGGAATGGATTAGTGTAACGGCTGGCTCAGTGTAAGGACTGATTCATTGTATTGATTGGCTCAGTGTGAGGACTGGGTCAGTGTGAGGACTGGATCAGTGTGAGGACTGGGTCAGTGTGAGGACTGGGTCAGTGTGAGGACTGGGTCAGTGTGAGGACTGGGTCAGTGTGAGGACTGGGTCAGTGTGAGGACTGGGACAGTGTGAGGACTGGTTCAGTGTAATGACTGTGTCAGTGTATGAATTGGGCCTGTGTATGAATTTGGACAGTGTAAGAACTGTGTCGGTGTTGTACTGGATCAGTGTAATGATTGGCTCAGTGTAACGACTGGTTCAGTGTATGGACTGAATCAATGTACAAAATGGCTTAGTGTAGGAACTGGGTCTGTTTAAGAATGGGTCAATGCAAGGACTGGGTCAGTGTATAGACCTGGTCAGGGTAAGGACGTTCCAGCGGCTAATGGATGCGGTGGGACGCAACCTGGACTTTGCGTTCATCTATTTGGACGACATCCTTATAGCCAACAGTTGTCATCAGGAGCATCTGTCCCACCTCCGCCAGCTCTACTCCCGCCTGAGTGATTTCAACCTCATGATCAACCTGGCCAAATGCCAGTTCGGTCTGGCGGATCGCGTCTACCTTGATGGGCAGAGGTGTTGCCCCGTCTTTGGTAATCCTGTGGCCCAGGAAGTCGATGGTACCGAGAGTGCTGTTTTGGGGATGTCTTCAGGGTGCACCGGGATTTGATAGTATCCTTGGACAAGGTCTACTTTGGAAAAGATTCTTGCCCCGTGCAGGTTTGCTGCAAAGTCCTGTATGTGCAGCATGGGGTAGTGGTCTGGAGTGGTAGCCTCGTTCAGCCTGCGGTAGTTGCCGCATGGTCTCCAACCCCCGGCTGCTTTGGGCACCATGTGCAGGGGAAAGGCCCAGGGGCTGTCGGACCTCCGTACGATCCCCAATTCCTCCATCCTCTTGAACTCCTCCTTCGCCAGGCGGAGCTTTTCCGGGGGGAGCCTTTGTGTGCGGGCGTGGAGAGGTGGTCCCTGGGTTGGGATGTGGTGCTGTACCCCGTGTCTGGGCATGGCTGCCATGAACTGCGGTGCCAGAATTGATGGAAAGTCCGCCAGGACCCTGGTGAAGTCGTTGTCCGACAGCGTGATGGAGTCCAGGTGTGGGGCCAGCAACTTGGCTTCACCCAGGAAGAATGTCTGGAAAGTCTCGGCATGTACCACTCTTTTCCCTTGCAAGTCGACCAGCAGGCTGTGAGCTCGCAAGAAGTCCGCCCCCAGGAGTGGTGGGGCCACGGCGGCCAGTGTGAAGTCCCACGTGAACCGGCTGCTGCCAAACTGCAGCTGCACTGTGCGGGTGCCGTAGGTCCGTATCGTGCTGTCGTTTGTGGCCCTCAGGGTGCGTCCTGGCTTCCTGTTGTGGGTCTCGTACCCCGTCGGGGGCAAGACGCTGATCTCCGCTCTGGTGCCGACCAAGAAGCGGCGTCCGGACTGTTTGTCCCAGACGTACAAGAGGCTGTCCTGGTGGCCAGCCGCCACAGTCATTCGCGGCAGCTGGCCCTGGCCCTGGCAGGGTGGGCGACAACGGCAGGCTTTTGTGTCCCACCGCTAGTGGTAGAAACACCACTGTTCACTGGCCTCCTCACTCCTGCCTCTGTGTTGTGTGCGCCCCCCGCCGGGCCTGGTCCGCTGTTGGGCGCGTGGCCTGGTAATCTGACCGACAGATGCCATGCTCTCCCTCTTGGCTTTCCACAGTACGCCTCCTTCCGGGGGGGTCACTGAAATCTGCATCGGCCAGCAGCAGATGTATGTCCTCAGGCAGTTGCTCTAGGAACGCTTGCTCAAACTTGAGGCAGGGCTCGTGTCCGTCAGCCAGGGACAGCATCTCGTTCATCAATGCTGATGGCAGTCTGGCAGTCTGTCTCCCAAACCGTCCAGGTGAAGCAGGCGGGCATCTCGCTCACACTGTGAGAGGCCAAAGGTCCCAATGAGCAGCGCTTTGAATGCTTCATATTTGCCTTCTTCCGGGGTGACTGTATGAAATCCGCAACCTGGGCGGTCGTCTCCTGGTCAAAGGCGCTCACCACGTGGTAGTAACGTGTGGAATCTCCCGAATCTGGAACTGGGCTTCTGCTTGGCTAAACCACACGCGTGGTCGCAGCGTCCAGAAAGTCGGCAGTTTCAGCGAAACTGCGTGAACAGATGAAGAGTCGGTCATCTTTGGTCCAAATCCCGTTTGGACCGTCGGGGTCACCAATGTAGTGATGTGCTACACACAGCACTGAAATAATGACATGCAGTCAGTAAGCTGTTTCGAAACTATTCAAACATCGCGGCGCTGGCATTTAGTCCCTAGCACCCGCCCTCTCCGGGCGGAAATGACGTCAGAGGTGCATTACCAAAGTCGCTCCCCCGCGCTGACTATTTGTGAGCCAGTTCACCTGCGCAGAAGGTGGGTCGCCACACACCCACTTATCTGGGTTGAAGTCCATCTGCCACTTCTCAGCCCAGTTTTGCATCCTATCAATGTCCCGTTGTAACCTCTGACAGCCCTCCACATTATCCACAACACCCCCAACCTTTGTGTCATCAGCAAACTTACTAACTCATCCCTCCACTTCATCATCCAGGTCATTTATAAAAATCATGAAGAGTAAGGGTCCCACAACAGATCCCTGAGGCACCCCACTGGTCACCGACCTCCATGACCTGTCTACAACCACTCTTTGCCTTCTGTGGGCAAGCCAGTTCTAGCACCACAAAGCCCTTGGATCCCATGCCTCCTTACTTTCTCAATAAGCCTTGCATGGGGTACCTTATCAAATGCCTTGCTGAAATCCATATACACTACATCTACTGCACTTCCTTCATCAATGTGTTTAGTCACATCCTCAAAAAATTCAATCAGGCTCGTAAGGCATGACCTGCCCTTGACAAAGCCACGCTGACTATTTCTAATCGTATAATACCTCTCCAAATGTTCATAAATCCTGCCTCTTGGGATCTTCTCCATCAACTTACCAACCACTGAGGTAAGACTCACTGGTCTATAATTTCCTGGGCTAGCTCTAATCCATTTCTTGAATAAGGGAATAACATCTTCAACCCTCCAATCCTCCGGAACCTGGACAGTCCCCATTGATGATGCAAAGATCATCGCCAGAGGCTCAGCAATCTCCTCCCTCACCTCCCACAGTAGCCTGAGGTACATCTCGTCTGATCCTGGAGACTTATCCAATATGATGCTTTCCGAAAGCTCCAGTACATCCTCTTCCTTAATATCTACATGCTCAAGCTTTTCAGTCCACTGTAAGTCATCCCTACAGTCGCTAAGATCCTTTTCTGTAGTGAATACTGAAGCAAAGTATTCATTAAATGCCTCTGCTATCTCCTCCAGTTCCATATACACTCTTCCACTGTCACACCTGATTGGTCCTATTCTCTCATGTCGTATCCTCTTGCTCTTCACATACTTGTAGAATGCCTTGGGGTTTTCCTTAATCCTGTTCACCAAGGCCTTCTCATGGCCCCTTCTGGCTCTCCTAATTTCAATCTTAAGCTCATTCCTGCTAGCCTTATAATCTTCTAGATCTCTATCATTACCTAATTTTTTCAACCTTTCATAAGCTTTTCATTTCTTCTCTTCTTTTCAACAGTCTTTGTACACCACAGTTCCTATACCCTACCATCCTTTCCCTGTCTCATTGGAATGTACCTATGCAGAACCCCACGCAACTATCCCCTGAACATTTGCCACATTTCTGCCGTACATTTCCTGGAGAACATCTGCTCCCAATTTATGCTTCCAAGTTCCTTCCTGATAGCCTCATATTTCCCCTTACTCCAATTAAATGCTTTCCTAACTTGTCTTTTCCTATCCTTCTCCAATGCTATGGTGAAGGAGTTAGAATTGTGATCACTATCTCCAAAATGTTCTCCCACTGAGAGGCCTGACACGTGACCAGGTTCATTTCCCAATCCCAGATCAAGTACAGCCTCTCATCTTGTAGGTTTATCTACATATTGTGTCAGGAAACCTTCCTGAACACGCTGAACAAAATCCACCCCATCTAAATCCCTTGTTCTAGGGAGATGCTAATCGATATTTGGGGAATTAAAATCTTCCACCACGACAACTCTGTTATTATTTCACCTTTTCAGAATCTGTCTCCCTATCTGCACCTCGATATCCCTGTTACTATTGGGTGGTCTATAAAAAGCACCCAGTAGAGTTATTTACCCCTTCCTGTTTCTAACTTCCACCCACAGAGACTCAGTAGACAATCCCTCCATGCCTTCCTCTTTATCTGCAGCTCCCACACGATCTCTGATCAGCAGTGCCACGCCCCCACCTCTTTTGCCTCCCTCCCTGTCCTTTCTAAAGCCTGACTCTCAAAGTAATCATTCCTGTCCCTGAGCCATCCAAGTCTCTGTAAATGCCACAACATGATAGCTCCAAGTACTGATCCACGCTCTAAGCTCATCAGCTTTGTTCATGATGTTTCTTGCATTAAATTAGACACATCTCAAACCATTGGTCTGAGCACATCCCTTCTCTATCACCTGCCTATCCTCCCTCTCACACTGTCTCCAAGCTTTCTCTATTTGTGAGCCAACTGCCTCTTCCTCTGTCTCTTCAGTTCGGTTCCCACCCTCCAGCAATTCTAGTTTAAACTCCTCCCAATAGCCTTAGCAAACCTCCCCACCAGGATATTGGTCCCCCTGGGGTTCAAGTGCAACCCGTCCTTTTTGTACAGGTCACACCTGCCCCAAAATAGGTCCCAATGATCCAGAAACTTGAATCCCTGCCCCCGCTCCAATCCCTCAGCCACGCATTTATCCTCCACCTTATTCTATTCCTATTCTCGCTGTCACGTGGCACAGGCAGTAATCCCGAGATTACTACCTTTGAGGTCCTGCTTCTCAACTTTCTTCCTAACTGCCTGTATTCTGTTTTCAGGACTTCCTGCCTGTGTCATTGGTACCAATATGTACCATGACCTCTGGCTGTTCTCCTTCCTACTTCAGGATATCGTGGACGTGATCAGAAACATCCCGGACCCTGGCACCTGGGAGACAAACTACCATCCGCGTTTCTTTCCTGCGTCCACAGAATCACCTGTCTGACCCCCTGACTATAGAGTCCCCTATCACTACTGCCTTCCTCTTCCCTTCCCTACTCTTCTGAGCCACAGGGCCAGACTCTGTGCCAGAGGCACATCCACTGCCGCTTCCCCCAGCTAGGTTGTCACCTCAGCAGTACTCAAACAGGAATGCTTATTGTTAAGGGGAACAGCCACAGGGGTATTCACTAGTATCTGACTCTTGCCCTTCCCCCTCCTGTTACCCACTTATCTGTCTCCCCAGGCCCCTGCGTGACAACCTGCCTGTAGCTGCTCTCTATTACCTCCTCACTCTCTCTGACTAGAGAAAGGTCACCGAGCTCCATCTCCAGTTCCTAGCCCGGTCCCTAAGGAGCAGCAGCTCGACAAACCTGGCACATATGTGGCCATCTGGGAGGCTGGGAGTCCCCCAGACTTCCCACATCTGACACGCCGTACAGTACACTGGCCTCACAGACATACTTCCTGTTTTATCCCTCACAGGTAACTTACCTCGCCTCGACCTGTTATCGGCAAAGCCCTACCACCCTGCCTCAGATCACTCCGTCGATGACCACTCCGCTAGGCCGTGTCTCTCTTTTGTGCCTGAACCTTCCCTGCTATCTAATTCACGATTGTTGCTCCAGCTATAGCTGCTGATAGCCTTCCTCGCGGTTCGCTTTTTGAGTGGAGTCCAGAAAATTAGCTCAGACTCATTGGGCTATTTAAGATCATCAGATGGGTCAACCCTGCCATGTACTGGTTGATTCTGCCTAGGCCAGCGAGAGCATTTCCCAGGTGAGACCAGTGGTGATCTCTCCTGTCCTCTCCAGTCCCCTCCCTTGCATTGTAGGTAGTGGTCCTGCTTGTACCGTGAGGAGGCTGCTTGACTCCTGACATCGTGGTCACCGACCAGCTGAGAAGGATATAGTCCAGAAGACTGGACTCGAGTGTCAGTACCACACATCTGAGACCCAGACCTGATCCTGGCTTACCACCACCATCCTGATCGTCCTGGGTCATCAGGAGCTGGCCGTAGAGAGGGAACAATCGAACCTTATCTCTTCACCAGAAGGAGGAAGAGGTGACAAAGCCAAACCCTTCCTGCTCACTTGTCTATTAGGCTAATTATTAGTTTGTTGTTATTACCTGTGCCTTGGTCGTAGCCCTATACAAGTTCCATGTCCCTTGTTTCTTTGTTCAGTCTTGGAATCATCTTCTGTGAGTGAAGCTTTGCCTTTGTTTGTAGGAATTGCTAGTTTCTGAAACTCTAGTTAATGTTTTGTTGGATTTTGACTTTGCCTGTGAGTTTTTTGCACCCTCTAAGGAATCCAGTGAAGCCTTGTTGGATTTTCCCTCTAATTTTGTAACTTTTCTCTGAGTAGGGTTCACCTCTACTCAGTTTTAACTTTCTTCACACTGAACGAGTTACCTGACAAGTCCTGACGAAGGGTCTCAGCCCGAAACGTTGACAGTGCTTCTCCCTATAGATGCTGCCTGGCCTGCTGTGTTCCACTAGCATTTTGTGTGTGTTGCTTGAATGTCCAGCATCTGCAGATTTCCTCGAAGTTACCTAGTCAGCCTTGACATCCTGAACTAACGAAGGCAATCATGCCTTGGGTCTTCATTACCATCCTATTAACCTTCAGGTGGCTATGGACATGGATATCTTCTTCAGTTACCTTAATCACAAATCCATTAAATGGACTTGTCTTTCCGTGCTTCTTTGTTTTTACTTTGTGCTGTATGGCATAAGTTTCATGTGTGTATATCTTGTACATACATGCCTGTGGTATTGCCGTGGATTTTGCATTCTATCTGTATGTAACATCTGTGTCGAGGTGGTCTTGTCTTGGGTGACTGGTTGCTGCACTGTTTATGAGAAAATCAAATTATACGGTACTATACTGGGTGCTCGTAGACCATCAGAAGCCCTAGATATCAGAACCAGGCAGTGAATAGAAAACACACACACATCCGGAGGTTAGTTTTAAAATAACAAGATGGACAAAATGTTTACATAAAAACAATTCCAAATTCCAATATTCAACAATCTCAAATCAACAAAAAACAAATTCCCATTTAGTCAGAATCAGTGATATTCATTAGAATAACTGTTGATACTCTAATTTCTCTAATTAGATCTAGTGTTATTCTCTATTTAAAGGTTTACAGAATTAACCTTACCCTTTCCTCTATTAGAGAGAAAACTAATTGAATTCCTATTTAGTATTCAGTTTCAGTTCAAGTCAGTATATCTACAAATCGAAATTCAAATTCAAAAAGTATGTCTACATATCTTAACCCCTTTCACTATGATTCTCCAACATCACAACTTTTAAACAAAGTAAATCTCGTTCAATAACTTATCAAAGTCTTTGCAAATAAAAAAATCTGTTCTTGCAGAAAATCTAATTTGGATCCTTCGAATGAAAATAAAGTTGTACATGCGGCCGCATTAAATCCCTCTGTCATCAGGTCCCTCTACGTTCCCGCACTGGCTCTTCGATACTGGGTGGCCCACCAGCTTGTTTCATTGGATGAAATAGTTGATCATTCACGGAGGTCGATTCACAACACTGACACAAAAAAGTTACTAAACGCCTTGGCGTGATTTAACAGAACCAATTCCCGGTTACCTGTTAGAGACGTTGGACTCGCGTCTCTGCCGATATTGTCTTGTTACAGCTGTAGCTTCAATAGATCTTTTATCGCTTTCGACTCTCCTCCAGCGGTTTCACCCTGAGGTTTTCAAGTAAGTAGGGTAGAGATACTACTCATTCCACTCTTAAGTTTATATGTTTAGTTTCTAATAGTCTGCTGTGTCGGCCAATCCTCCTTCTCGCGTAACTCCCCTCCCCCGTTAGTTCGGTAAACCTTATTTTCATCTCTCCGCAGGTGGAGCTTTTTAACGTTACACCTTCGGGTTTAATTAACCTGGGTTACATGTACATGTACATGCACACGCGTCAATGGATTCAACTTGATTTGGAACACTGATGTTGTCAGGAACGGGGGCAGGATTGGACCCAAATGCAGGACGCAGACACTGAAGTACTAGGGGTAGGACAGGATGGGGATGCCATGGCATGAAAGGGGTAAGGCAGGTGGGGCTGGATCCCAGAGGTCAGGTGAGGCGGGAGGGTCCCAGAGTTCGTGGCAGACAGGAGGGTTCCTCATGGTGGGCCACATGGATCCCAGGCAGGGCCGCCTCCCAGGCGGAAAACACGGAGGCCTGCGCCAGTCGCGGACACCTGGGCAGGTGCGGGGCACAATCCATGGGAAACGAGGGGAGGAAAGGGTAGGAGTCCCTAGGGCGGGCCGCCTCCCGGGTGGAAAACACAGAGGCCTGGGCAAGGCACAGACACCTGGGCAGGTGCGGGGCACAAACCTTAGGGAGCAATAGGTGGAAAGGGCAGAACCCCCACCGGGCAGCAGCGGTCCAGCCAGACCTACCTGACAGAGGCAACGGGTAGGAAAGGGTAGAACCCCCGCTGGGCAGCGGCAGTCCGGCCGGATCTGCCTGACAGAGGCAAGGGATCAGAAGGAAACTGGGTCCAGGGTGAGCAGCAGGACTACCGTGACACACCGGTAAATTGGGAAAGGCAACCGACAGTGTGGCAGTGTGAGCAAGACAAATAAGGCAGAACAGTAGGACCAGCACACAGGAGAGAAGCAGGGGAATAAGACCAACCAGACAGAACATACACAGAACAGACCGGCAAGCAGGGCAGAGCAGGATACAGACAGTTTACAGTTTGCGGATGACATGAAGCTGGGCGGCGGTGTTAGCTGTGAGGAGGATGCTAAAAGGATGCAGGGTGACTTGGATAGGTTAGGTGAGTGGGCAAATTCATGGCAGATGCAACTTAATGAGGATAAATGTGAGGTTATCCACATTGGTTGCAAGAACAGGAAAACAGATTATTACCTGAACGGTGGCCGATTAGGAAAAGGGGAGGTGCAACGAGACCTGGGTGTCATTGTACACCAGTCATTGAAGGTGGGCATGCAGGTACAGCAGGCGGTGAACAAGGCAAATGGTATGTTGGCATTCATAGCAAGAGGATTTGAGTACAGGAGCAGGGAGGTTCGACTGCAGTTGTACAAGGCCTTGGTGAGACTGCACCTAGAATATTGTGTGCAGTTTTGGTCCCCTATTCTGAGGAAAGACATTCTTGCCATAGAGGGAGTACAGAGAAGATTCACCAGATTGATTCCTGGGATGGCAGGACTTTCATATGAAGAAAGACTGGATCGACTAGGCTAATACTCACTGGAATTTAGAAGATTGAGGGGGGATCTTATTGAAACGTATAAAATTCTAAAGGGATTGGACAGGCTAGATGCAGGAAGATTGTTTCCGATGTTGGGGGAGTCCAGAACGAGGGGTCGCAGTTTAAGGATAAAGGGGAAGCCTTTTAGCACTGAGATGAGGAAAAACTTCTTCACACAGAGGGTGGTGAATCTGTGGAATTGTCTGCCACAGGAAACAGTTGAGGCCGGTTCATTGGCTATATTTAAGAGGAAGTTAGATATGGCCCTTGTGGCTAAAGGGATCAGGGGGTATGGAGAGAAAGCAGGTACAGGGTTCTGAGTTGGATGATCAGCCATGATCATACTGAATGGCGATGCAGGCTCAAAGGGCCAAATGGCCTACTCCTTCACCTATTTTCTATGTTTCTAGACAGGATTCAGAGCCGGCGGTCCAGGCACAGAGCAGGATTCAGAGCCGGCGGTCCAGGTACAGAGCGGGATTCAGAGCCGGCGGTCCAGGTACAGAGCGGGATTCAGAGCCGGTGATCCAGGTACAGAGCGGGATTCAGAGCCGGCGGTCCAGGTACAGAGTAGGATTCAGAGCCGGTGGTCCAGGTACAGAGCGGGATTCAGAGCCGGTGATCCAGGTACAGAATGGGTTAAACTGGCTTTGGAACAGGACGACTCCACAACTAGGCTCTGTCCCCGGGCCCCTTATAAACACCTGCCCCCTAATAGGCAACAGGTGTACCTCCTTAAGCCAAGATGATCCAATGCCTCTGGGTGACAGGAGGGCTGGCTGCAAGGCCCAGAGTCCGGAGCGCGCGGACTGGAGCAAGACCCGGAAGGCGGGCTCCGGACCGGACCCCAACAGATGTTCCTTCAGTGTTTCTGGCTTGAAATCCTGGAACTTCTCTTTTTGTGTATTCCCACAACAGAATACAGCTGGCCAAGGAGGCAGCTCACTGCTACCTTCTCAAGGGCAATGAGGGATTGGCAAAGCCCACAGCCCTTGAATGAAGGTAATAGATAGTATGTGTTTTATGAACAAGATCAGTAATAATGTTTTCTCATATTTGTATGTGATCCTATCTTACTGGTTAGTCATCTTTTGACTTGCATGGCCACCTGCACCAACCCACTCTCAGCTTCTGTTTATAATTACCACCTTCAATGTCTGTCAATCCCTTCCATTTTTGGAGGATACACAACTGATACTCTGACTGGCTTTATCTCTCCACAGGTGGCCCATGCCTGACTGGAGAACTATCTTTAGTTTTTGCTGGGGTTCCAACAGCTCTTATTTTGTCATTAATCCCCCCCCTGTGTTGGCTATGTTCCAGGATCAGCTTTGAAAATAGAATATGTCACTCAGCAAAAGGACTTCTGTCCTGACCCACCCATGGACACAATGAGTCATGCATTGCCACCACGCCTAACTATGTCAACGAAGTGATGCTGTGAGGACTTGAGAGCATGGGTTATAGGGAAAGCAAACATGGGGAAATCTGCAGATGCTGGAAATTCAAGCAACACACACAAAATGCTGGTGGAACACAGCAGGCCAGGCAGCATCTATAGGAAAAAGTACAGTTGACGTTTCGGGCTGAGACCCTTCGTCAGGACTAACTAAAAGAAGAGATAGTAAGAGATTTGAAAGTGGGAGGGGGAGAGGGAGATCCAAAATGATAGGAGAAGACAGGAGGGGGAGGGATGAAGCTGGAAAGGTGATTGGCAACAGGAATACAGAGCCGGAGAAGGGAAAGGATCATGGGATGGGAGGCCTAGGGAGAAAGAAAGGGGGAGGGGAGCACCAGAGGGAGATGGAGAAACAGGCAAAGAGTGATTGTGAGAAGGACAGAAAGAAAAAAAGAGAGAGAAAAGAGAAAAGGGGAAAAATAATAAATAAATAGATAGATAGATAATGGATGGGGTAAGAAGGGGAGGGGGCCAATATCGGAAATTAGAGAAATCAATGTTCATGCCAGATGGAATGGCTACCCCGATGGAATATAAGGTGTTGTTCCTCCAACCTGAGTGTGGCTTCATCTTGACAGTACAGGAAACATATCAGAATGAGAATGGGATGTGGAATTAAAAGGTGTGGCCACTGGGAGATCCTGCTTTCTCTGGTGGACTGAACGTAGGTGTTCAGCAAAACGGTTTCCCAGTCTGCGCCGGATCTCACCAATACATAGAAGGCCGCACCGGGAGCAAATGGTGGCTGAAGGTCCTGTTTCTGTGATATAAACCCATGAATCTCAACCCAACTTTGCAACCAAATCTGCTCAGTAGTTCAGTTTATGCTGTTTTGATGGTGATTTTCCTTCTGAAAGGGTTTCATACTGTAACTGTAGCCAAAGGCAAATACAAAATAAAGTGCAAATGCCAGGGGCAGTACAAGGCACCAAGACTGGCTTGTTGCAAAGATATTCTTCTTCCACAAAGTGAAGCCCCTCTCCTCCCATTATTTGTACTCAGCCCATAGTCTTTTCTATGAGAGTCAGAAAAACACATGAGATTCTGCAGATGCTGAAATCTAGAGCAACACACACAAAATGCTGGTGGAACTCAAGGTCAGACAGCATCTTTGGAAATGAATAAACAGTCAACGTTTCAGGCTGAGACCCTTCATCAGGACTGGAAAGGAAGGAGGAAGATGCCAGAATAAAAAGGTGAGGGGGGTTGGGGGCGGGGGGGAGGCGAGCTGGAAGGTGACAGGTGAAGTCAGGTGGGTGGGAAAGGTAAAGGACTGGAGAAGAGGAATCTGACAGGAGAGGAGAAAAGGAGCTATGAGGAAATGTTAATGCTATGTAAGACCACTTGGAGTACTGTGCTCAGTTCTGCTCACCTCACTACAGGAAGGATGTGGAAACTATAGAAAGGGTGCAGAGGAGATTTACAAGGATGTTCAAACAACACACACAAAATGCTGTTGGAACACAGCAGGTCAGGCAGCATTTTGTTGTTATTGTTGTTGTTCATCCTTCGGAGTCGAAGACGACCACGACTTCTGTCAGGTGGAGGGTTTGTGACTGTGGGCCCGGAGGTGACTGGTGAGGCCAATCCGGGCCCTGAAAGCTCGCCCACATGTGGGACACATGAGGGTAGGTGCTGCAGTGGAAGTGGAGGTAGCTCGAGCCTAGCGCGTTTCCTCTGAGCCTCTGCGGTGCATCTGATTTCTGCTGCATACGTTCCTTTAGTGGTCCTGCTCCACCAGGTTGGGCAGTCCAGAGCAAGCAATTCCCAGCTACTGGTATTGATGTTGAGGTCTTTGAGGGACACTTTGAGGCAGCCTTTGAAACATTTCTTCTGCCCTCCAACTGAGTGCTTGCCCTGGCTCAGCTCTCCATACAGCAGCTGTTGTGGTAGTCGACTGTCAGACATCCTGACGACATGGCCAGCCCATCTGGCTTGGGCTTTCTGTAGGAGGGTGTAGACGCTGTGGGTGCTAGCCTGCTCCAGGACCTCCGTGTCTGGGACTTTGTCCTGCCATCGTACGTGGAGAAGTCTGCGGAGGCAGCTCAAGTGGAAGTGGTTGAGCTGTTTAGCGTGTCTGCTGTAGACAGTCCAGGTCTCACTGGCATAGAGGAGGGTGGTGAGAACCACTGCTCGGTAGACCTTCAGCTTGGTGGTAAGGCTGAGTCCTCTCCGCTCCCATACATTCTCACGGAGTCTCCCAAAGGCGGCACTGGCTTTGGCAATTCTATAGGCAGCATCTATAGAAGCACTGTTGGCGTTTCGGGCTGAGACCCTTCGTCAGGACTAACTGAAAGGAAAGATAGTAAGAGGTTTGAAAGTAGTGGGGGGACAGGGAAATGCGAAATGATAGGAGAAGATGGGTGGTGGGATGAAGCTAAGAGCTGGAAAGGTGATCGGTGAAAGTGATACAGAGCTAGAGAAGGGAAAGGATCATGGCACGGGAGGCCGAGGGAGAAAGATAGGGTGAGGGGAGCACCAGAGGGAGATGGAGAACAGGCAAACAACTAAATATGTCAGGGATGGGGTAAGAAGGGGAGGAGGGGCATTAACGGATGTTAGAGAAGTCAATGTTCATGCCATCAGGTTGGAGACTACCCAGCCTGTATATAAGGTGTTGTTCCTCCAACCTGAGTGTGACTTCATTTTTGACAATAGAGGAGGCCATGGATAGACATATCAGAATGGGAATGGAACGTGGAATTAAAATGTGTGGCCACTGGGAGATCCTGCTTTCTCTGGCTGACCGAGCGTAGGTGTTCAGAGAAATGGTCTCCCAGTCTGCGTCGGGTCTCACCAATATATAAAAGGCCACACCGGGAGACACCGGACACAGTATACCACACCAGCCGACTCACAGGTGAAGTGTCGCCTCACCTGGAAGGACTGTCTGGGGCCCTGAATGGTGGTGAGGGAGGAAGTGTAAGGGCAGGTGTAGCACTTGTTCCGCTTACAAGGATAAGTGCCAGGAGGAAGATCGGTGGGAAGGGATGGGGGGGAGGTCCACAGCTCTATCTAACTTGGCCTTTTACCTTGGAGTGACGGAGGATGAGAGGTGACCTGATAGAGGTGTATAAGATGATGAGAGGCATAGGTGGTATGGATAGTCAGAGGCTTTTTCCCAGGGCTGAAATGGTTAACATGAGGAGGCATAGTTCTAAAGTGCTTGGAAGTAGGTACAGGGGGATGTCAGAGGTAAGTTTTTTTTATGCTGAGAGTGGTGGGTGCGTGGAATGGGCAGCCAGTGACGGTGGTGAAAGTGAGTACTTTTAGGAGACTGTTAGATAGGTAAATAGAGCTTAGAAAAACAGGCGGCTGTGTGGTAAGGAAATTCTAGGCAGTTACTAGAGTAGGCTTCGTGATTGGCACAGCATTGTGGGCTGAAGGGCCTGTAATTTGCTGTAGATTTCTATGTGAGGGACACCAGGCAGAAGTCATAGGCAGGTGAGGAGAAGAGGTAAGAGGCTAGACTGGTGATTGGAAGAGGGAAGGGAGAGGGAAAGAATGTTTACGAGAAGGAGAAATCAATGTTTATGCCATCGTGTTGGTGGTTCTTCAGACAGGGTATGAAGTGTTGCTCCTCTACCCTCCACTCTGTGTTACAAAATTTTAAAAAACACTACCTGTGACATCTCCCCTAAGCTTTCCTCCACTCACCTTAAATGGATGTCCTCTGGTGTTGGCCATTTCTGTCCTGATAAAAAAATTACTGGCTGTCTACTTTTATCATTTTTATCGAGTCACCTCTTGACCTACAAGGAGCAGAGCTTTAGCTCATGCCGTCATGCTCTCTGAGCTCGTAAGTCTCCTCAGCACTCTTTCGAAAGCTTCCACATCCTTCCGATAATGAGGTGGCCTGAAATAAACACCATACTCTTAGGTGTGGTATAATCCTGCCGTTAATCATGTACTCTACCTTCAGCTTCAATCTTCCAAGATGTATCATTTCACCCTTTTCCAGATTGAACCCCATTGACTATTTCTCCTCCTAACTCTGCATTCCAACTATATGTTCTTGTAACTGTGACATCCTTCATAGAACCTCCAACCTTTGTGTCACATGTAAACACTCCTCCATTCAAGTCATTTATAAAAGTCACAAGTAAAGGGGTCTCAGGATAGATCAGTAAGGAACACCACTAGACACGAACCTCCATGCAAAATGTTCTCACTCTACTATCACCCTCTGCTTCTGTGGGTCAGCTAATTCTGTATCCACTCAGCTGTGCTTCCATGCCTCTTGACTTTCTTGACGAGTCTACCATAATGCGCCTTGTCAAACGCCTTGCTAAGATCCACATACATCACATCCACAGCTCTATCTCCATCAATCTGTTCTGCCACCTCCTAAAAATATTTGATTAGGTTCACGTGACATGGCCTATCCCTCAAAAAGGATGCTGACTATCCCCAATAAAACTATGATTCTCCAAACTCCTGTCCCACTCATGGGAGTATCATTTCCAGGATTATCCGATTACTTTTCTTGAACTCTTCCATTCCTCTGGTACTAATCCTGTGGCTATAGAGGATGCAAAGACCATTGCCAATGTCCCAGCTATCCCTTCCCTGCCACCCTGTAGTAATCTGGGACATAACCCATCAGCTCCAGGGATTTGTCTATCCTAACGTTTTTCAGAAAATCCAACACCAATTCTTTTTAACCTCAACATGAATCAAATTCCCTCCTACTGGTGAATATTGAAGTGAAGTATTCACTAGTGAAGACCTCCCCTAACTCCTCCACCTCCAGGCACATGTTTTCCCCTTTATCCCTGAGCAGGCTTACCCCTAATTCAGTCATCCTCCAGTTCTTCGTGAAGGTGTAGAATTCCTTGCAATTTCCCTCATCCTACCTACCAAGGTCTTCTCATGTATTTCTGTCTTTAATATCTCTATTTTCCCTTTCTAGGTTCTTTTGAAGACCCTGACCTGGAGTTACACACTGACTGTGGCTCTTTGCGGGAATGGGACCCATTCTCGAGGTCTCATGACTGGCTGCTATTCGATATACCAAGGACGCGGCCGAGAAGACTAGCGTGCCTTCGGGGTTCTGGGATTTCGAGGCTCTGGTGGTGGGCAGGCTCGAGGTCGGTGCCTCTCCAGGAAGTCGTGTATCATGGGAGTACATAGAAGATTGAAAGCAGCGAGCTGGCTGCTGGCTGTGTGCCTAGACACCTGAGTTCTTTGGACACAGAGCTCGGAAAAAGCGATGTAACAGAATTTTAACATCATAAATCAGTGAGTTGTTTGTTATGTCTCCCCTCTTGCTGTGAAATGGAGCCATTCCTTTTTCCCTTCTTAGTGGGAGAGAGCCCGTGGTATGTCAAATGCCAGGTGAACGTGTAGTCTTTGGGGTACTGTAAGACCGTGTCTGTATTGATGATTTGCTGCACGCTTGAGTACTCGGTGAGGGCACCGATGCTTGTTTTTGCTGGTGGGGGGGATTGTTGCTTTGCTGCTGCTTACGTGTGTGAGAGGGGAGCTGGGGGGGCTTTGGGGTTCTAATATTTAACATTCATTCTTCGGGGCACTCTGTTTTGAGGCTGCAAAGAAAAAAAATTTCAAGATGTATATATTTCTCTGACATTAAATGTACCGATAGAAACCTTTGCAAAAACACCTGTTCCCAATTTATGCTCCCCAGTTCCTGCCTAACACCATTGTAATTAGCCCTCATCCAATTAAGCACTTCTCATATCATCTGCTCTAAACTTTACCCATGGGTTTCCTAAAGGTCAGAAAGTTGTAGTCACTGTCTCTGAAATGTTCGCCCACCAAGAAGTTTGCTACCTGATCAGATTCGTTACCCATTACTAGACCCAGTATGCCCTCTCTTCCAGTCTGCTTGTTCATATACTATGTCAGGAATCCTTTCTGGACACACCTAACAAATTCTGTTCCTCCAAAACCTTTTCCTCTAAGGAGATGCCAGTCAGTATTAGGGAAGCTGAAATCACCCATGACAACAGCCCTGTTATTTTTGTACCTTTCCAGATCTGCTCAACTTATTTGCTTCTCAGTGTCCTGGTGGTCACTGGGGCTCCAATGGAATACTAGAAACAGAAAATGTTGGAACATTACTTGCGGAAAGAGTGAGAGAGCATGGATGAGTTATTTGGAGATGGGGAGCCTGCACTGTATGGAATGGTTAACATGGAAAATCACAAAGATAAAAGCAAATTCCATTTGGGGCATTCCTCCATTATAGTACAAAGGCATCAGACAATATTTATTTCTGAGATGGTAAGCAATATAAACTGTGTGTTAGCTAATTGCTATTCAATGGGACTGAGTGTTGTTTCCAAAAATACTCCAGCTGATTACAGTGGGAGAGAATGTTGATATCAACAGACAGTCTGCAGAAGTTTGAAGCTGCACTTGAGACTCTATATATAACAAACTAACCAGTGCAGAGAGCTACTCCCAGGGGATGGCCTGAACTCCCTGATATATTCTCCAAGGCAAAGCATTGGAATTCATTCCCAGCAATGGAACTCTACAAGGCTGCCATGGTACTGGGTGGAGTTGGTGACGCGCTGGGCTACAGGAATTCCAGGTGGGAGAAATGTTCTTCAGGTGTGGTCATTCTCTCTGAGCTGAAAGCTCTGGGTGGATTGGAAGGGATAACAGTATCAGCCGAAGAGTGGCCTGTCAGTGACAATACAGTCATGCACATAGTGACAGCAGAGACACTTGTATCAGGTAAGAATTTAATGAGAACAACTTTATGCTTGACTGAACCATCGGATCCTTATGATAGGTACCTGTTCCCCAATACACAAGGGTTACTCTTTCAGATAAACCCTCTCGCTGTTAATTTGTGCCTTTCCTTCTGACGTGGTTACTCTTACATCCCAGAAACGTGTGGATCAGTAGGTTAATTGGTCGCTGTAAGTTGTCCTGAGTGTGTAGGTGATTACTAAAATCTGGGGAAAAGGAAAGGCATTGGTTATTATCACACTGACCGAGATGGAGCTTTTCACTATATCCACACTGACCGAGATGGAGCTTTTCACTCTGTCCACACTGACCGAGATGGAGCTTTTCACTCTATCCACACTGACCGAGATGGAGCTTTTCACTCTATCCACACTGACCGAGATGGAGCTTTTCACTCTATCCACACTGACCGAGATGGAGCTTTTCACTCTGTCCACACTGACCGTGATGGAGCTTTTCACTCTAACCACACTGACCGTGATGGAGCTTTTCACTCTAACCACACTGACCGAGATGGAGCTTTTCACTCTGTCCACACTGACCGAGATGGAGCTTTTCACTCTATCCACACTGACCGAGATGGAGCTTTTCACTCTGTCCACACTGACCGAGATGGAGCTTTTCACTGTGTCCACACTGACCGAGATGGAGCTTTTCACTCTATCCACACTGACCGAGATGGAGCTTTTCACTCTGTCCACACTGACCGTGATGGAGCTTTTCACTCTAACCACACTGACCGTGATGGAGCTTTTCACTCTAACCACACTGACCGAGATGGAGCTTTTCACTCTATCCACACTGACCGAGATGGAGCTTTTCACTCTGTCCACACTGACCGAGATGGAGCTTTTCACTATGTCCACACTGACCGAGATGGAGCTTTTCACTCTGTCCACACTGACCGAGATGGAGCTTTTCACTGTATCCACACTGACCGAGATGGAGCTTTTCACTGTATCCACACTGACCGAGATGGAGCTTTTCACTCTGTCCACACTGACCGAGATGGAGCTTTTCACTGTATCCACACTGACCGAGATGGAGCTTTTCACTCTGTCCACACTGACCGAGATGGAGCTTTTCACTGTGTCCACACTGACCGAGATGGAGCTTTTCACTCTGTCCACACTGACCGAGATGGAGCTTTTCACTCTGTCCACACTGACCGAGATGGAGCTTTTCACTGTATCCACACTGACCGAGATGGAGCTTTTCACTCTGTCCACACTGACCGAGATGGAGCTTTTCACTGTGTCCACACTGACCGAGATGGAGCTTTTCACTCTGTCCACACTGACCGAGATGGAGCTTTTCACTCTGTCCACACTGACCGAGATGGAGCTTTTCACTCTGTCCACACTGACCGAGATGGAGCTTTTCACTCTGTCCACACTGACCGAGATGGAGCTTTTCACTGAGTCCACACTGACCGAGATGGAGCTTTTCACTCTGTCCACACTGACCGAGATGGAGCTTTTCACTCTGTCCACACTGACCGAGATGGAGCTTTTCACTCTATCCACACTGACCGAGATGGAGCTTTTCACTCTATCCACACTGACCGAGATGGAGCTTTTCACTGTATCCACACTGACCGAGATGGAGCTTTTCACTCTATCCACACTGACCGAGATGGAGCTTTTCACTGTATCCACACTGACCGAGATGGAGCTTTTCACTCTGTCCGCACTGACCGAGATGGAGCTTTTCACTCTATCCACACTGACCGAGATGGAGCTTTTCACTGTATCCACACTGACCGAGATGGAGCTTTTCACTGTATCCACACTGACCGAGATGGAGCTTTTCACTCCGTCCACACTGACCGAGATGGAGCTTTTCACTCTGTCCACACTGACCGAGATGGAGCTTTTCACTCTGTCCACACTGACCGAGATGGAGCTTTTCACTCTGTCCACACTGACCGAGATGGAGCTTTTCACTGTATCCACACTGACCGAGATGGAGCTTTTCACTGTGTCCACACTGACCGAGATGGAGATTTTCACTCTATCCACACTGACCGAGATGGAGCTTTTCACTGTGTCCACACTGACCGAGATGGAGCTTTTCACTGTGTCCACACTGACCGAGATGGAGCTTTTCACTCCGTCCACACTGACCGAGATGGAGCTTTTCACTCCGTCCACACTGACCGAGAGGGAGCTTTTCACTCTGTCCACACTGACCGTGATGGAGCTTTTCACTCTATCCACACTGACCGAGATGGAGCTTTTCACTCTGTCCACACTGACCGAGATGGAGCTTTTCACTCTATCCACACTGACCGAGATGGAGCTTTTCACTCTGTCCACACTGACCGAGATGGAGCTTTTCACTCTGTCCACACTGACCGAGATGGAGCTTTTCACTCTGTCCACACTGACCGAGATGGAGCTTTTCACTGTGTCCACACTGACCGAGATGGAGCTTTTCACTCTGTCCACACTGACCGAGATGGAGCTTTTCACTCTGTCCACACTGACCGAGATGGAGCTTTTCACTCTGTCCACACTGACCGAGATGGAGCTTTTCACTCTGTCCACACTGACCGTGATGGAGCTTTTCACTCTGTCCACACTGACCGAGATGGAGCTTTTCACTCCGTCCACACTGACCGAGATGGAGCTTTTCACTGTGTCCACACTGACCGAGATGGAGCTTTTCACTGTGTCCACACTGACCGAGATGGAGCTTTTCACTGTGTCCACACTGACCGAGATGGAGCTTTTCACTCTGTCCACACTGACCGAGATGGAGCTTTTCACTCTGTCCACACTGACCGAGATGGAGCTTTTCACTCTATCCACACTGACCGAGATGGAGCTTTTCACTGTGTCCACACTGACCGAGATGGAGCTTTTCACTCTGTCCACACTGACCGAGATGGAGCTTTTCACTGTGTCCACACTGACCGAGATGGAGCTTTTCACTGTGTCCACACTGACCGAGATGGAGCTTTTCACTGTGTCCACACTGACCGAGATGGAGCTTTTCACTCTATCCACACTGACCGAGATGGAGCTTTTCACTGTATCCACACTGACCGAGATGGAGCTTTTCACTGTGTCCACACTGACCGAGATGGAGCTTTTCACTCTATCCACACTGACCGAGATGGAGCTTTTCACTGTATCCACACTGACCGAGATGGAGCTTTTCACTCTGTCCACACTGACCGAGATGGAGCTTTTCACTGTGTCCACACTGACCGAGATGGAGATTTTCACTCTGTCCACACTGACCGAGATGGAGCTTTTCACTCCGTCCACACTGACCGAGATGGAGCTTTTCACTCTGTCCACACTGACCGAGATGGAGCTTTTCACTCTATCCACACTGACCGAGATGGAGCTTTTCACTGTATCCACACTGACCGAGATGGAGCTTTTCACTCTATCCACACTGACCGAGATGGAGCTTTTCACTCCGTCCACACTGACCGAGATGGAGCTTTTCACTGTGTCCACACTGACCGAGATGGAGCTTTTCACTCTATCCACACTGACCGAGATGGAGCTTTTCACTCTATCCACACTGACCGAGATGGAGCTTTTCACTCTATCCACACTGACCGAGATGGAGCTTTTCACTGTGTCCACACTGACCGAGATGGAGCTTTTCACTCTGTCCACACTGACCGAGATGGAGCTTTTCACTGTATCCACACTGACCGAGATGGAGCTTTTCACTGTGTCCACACTGACCGAGATGGAGCTTTTCACTCTGTCCACACTGACCGAGATGGAGCTTTTCACTCTATCCACACTGACCGAGATGGAGCTTTTCACTCTGTCCACACTGACCGTGATGGAGCTTTTCACTCTATCCACACTGACTGTGATGGAGCTTTTCACTCTGTCCACACTGACCGAGATGGAGCTTTTCACTGTGTCCACACTGACCGAGATGGAGCTTTTCACTCTGTCCACACTGACCGTGATGGAGCTTTTCACTCTATCCACACTGACTGTGATGGAGCTTTTCACTCTGTCCACACTGACCGAGATGGAGCTTTTCACTGTGTCCACACTGACCGAGATGGAGCTTTTCACTCTGTCCACACTGACCGAGATGGAGCTTTTCACTCTGTCCACACTGACCGAGATGGAGCTTTTCACTCTGTCCACACTGACCGAGATGGAGCTTTTCACTCTGTCCACACTGACCGAGATGGAGCTTTTCACTCTGTCCACACTGACCGAGATGGAGCTTTTCACTCCGTCCACACTGACCGAGATGGAGCTTTTCACTCTGTCCACACTGACCGAGATGGAGCTTTTCACTCCGTCCACACTGACCGAGATGGAGCTTTTCACTCTGTCCACACTGACCGAGATGGAGCTTTTCACTGTGTCCACACTGACCGAGATGGAGCTTTTCACTCTATCCACACTGACCGAGATGGAGCTTTTCACTCTGTCCACACTGACCGAGATGGAGCTTTTCACTGTGTCCACACTGACCGAGATGGAGCTTTTCACTCTATCCACACTGACCGAGATGGAGCTTTTCACTCTATCCACACTGACCGAGATGGAGCTTTTCACTCTATCCACACTGACCGAGATGGAGCTTTTCACTCTGTCCACACTGACCGAGATGGAGCTTTTCACTGTGTCCACACTGACCGAGATGGAGCTTTTCACTCTATCCACACTGACCGAGATGGAGCTTTTCACTCTATCCACACTGACCGAGATGGAGCTTTTCACTCTATCCACACTGACCGAGATGGAGCTTTTCACTCTATCCACACTGACCGAGATGGAGCTTTTCACTGTGTCCACACTGACCGTGATGGAGCTTTTCACTGTGTCCACACTGACCGAGATGGAGCTTTTCACTCTGTCCACACTGACCGAGATGGAGCTTTTCACTCTGTCCACACTGACCGAGATGGAGCTTTTCACTCTGTCCACACTGACCGAGATGGAGCTTTTCACTGTGTCCACACTGACTGTGATGGAGCTTTTCACTGTGTCCACACTGACCGTGATGGAGCTTTTCACTCTGTCCACACTGACCGAGAGGGAGCTTTTCACTCTGTCCACACTGACCGAGATGGAGCTTTTCACTCTGTCCACACTGACCGAGAGGGAGCTTTTCACTCTGTCCACACTGACCGAGATGGAGCTTTTCACTCTGTCCACACTGACCGAGATGGAGCTTTTCACTGTATCCACACTGACCGAGATGGAGCTTTTCACTCTGTCCACACTGACCGAGATGGAGCTTTTCACTGTGTCCACACTGACCGAGATGGAGCTTTTCACTCTGTCCACACTGACCGAGATGGAGCTTTTCACTGTGTCCACACTGACCGAGATGGAGCTTTTCACTCTGTCCACACTGACCGAGATGGAGCTTTTCACTCTGTCCACACTGACCGAGATGGAGCTTTTCACTCTGTCCACACTGACCGAGATGGAGCTTTTCACTGTGTCCACACTGACCGAGATGGAGCTTTTCACTGTGTCCACACTGACCGAGATGGAGCTTTTCACTCTGTCCACACTGACCGAGATGGAGCTTTTCACTCTGTCCACACTGACCGAGATGGAGCTTTTCACTCCGTCCACACTGACCGAGATGGAGCTTTTCACTGTGTCCACACTGACCGAGATGGAGCTTTTCACTCTGTCCACACTGACCGAGATGGAGCTTTTCACTGTATCCACACTGACCGAGATGGAGCTTTTCACTCTGTCCACACTGACCGAGATGGAGCTTTTCACTCTATCCACACTGACCGAGATGGAGCTTTTCACTCTATCCACACTGACCGAGATGGAGCTTTTCACTCTGTCCACACTGACCGAGATGGAGCTTTTCACTGTGTCCACACTGACCGAGATGGAGCTTTTCACTCTATCCACACTGACCGAGATGGAGCTTTTCACTCCGTCCACACTGACCGAGATGGAGCTTTTCACTCCGTCCACACTGACTGTGATGGAGCTTTTCACTCCGTCCACACTGACCGTGATGGAGCTTTTCACTCCGTCCACACTGACTGTGATGGAGCTTTTCACTCTGTCCACACTGACCGAGATGGAGCTTTTCACTCTGTCCACACTGACCGAGATGGAGCTTTTCACTCCGTCCACACTGACCGTGATGGAGCTTTTCACTCCGTCCACACTGACTGTGATGGAGCTTTTCACTGTGTCCACACTGACCGAGATGGAGCTTTTCACTCTGTCCACACTGACCGAGATGGAGCTTTTCACTGTATCCACACTGACCGAGATGGAGCTTTTCACTCTGTCCACACTGACCGAGATGGAGCTTTTCACTGTATCCACACTGACCGAGATGGAGCTTTTCACTGTATCCACACTGACCGAGATGGAGCTTTTCACTCTGTCCACACTGACCGAGATGGAGCTTTTCACTGTATCCACACTGACCGAGATGGAGCTTTTCACTGTATCCACACTGACCGAGATGGAGCTTTTCACTCTGTCCACACTGACCGAGATGGAGCTTTTCACTGTATCCACACTGACCGAGATGGAGCTTTTCACTCTGTCCACACTGACCGAGATGGAGCTTTTCACTCTGTCCACACTGACCGAGATGGAGCTTTTCACTGTATCCACACTGACCGAGATGGAGCTTTTCACTGTATCCACACTGACCGAGATGGAGCTTTTCACTCTGTCCACACTGACCGAGATGGAGCTTTTCACTCTGTCCACACTGACCGAGATGGAGCTTTTCACTCTGTCCACACTGACCGAGATGGAGCTTTTCACTCTGTCCACACTGACCGAGATGGAGCTTTTCACTCTGTCCACACTGACCGAGATGGAGCTTTTCACTGTGTCCACACTGACCGAGAGGGAGCTTTTCACTCTGTCCGCACTGACTGTGATGGAGCTTTTCACTCTGTCCACACTGACCGAGATGGAGCTTTTCACTGTGTCCACACTGACCGAGATGGAGCTTTTCACTCTATCCACACTGACCGAGATGGAGCTTTTCACTGTGTCCACACTGACCGAGATGGAGCTTTTCACTCTGTCCACACTGACCGAGATGGAGCTTTTCACTCTGTCCACACTGACCGAGATGGAGCTTTTCACTCTGTCCACACTGACCGAGATGGAGCTTTTCACTCTATCCACACTGACCGAGATGGAGCTTTTCACTCTATCCACACTGACCGAGATGGAGCTTTTCACTGTGTCCACACTGACCGAGATGGAGCTTTTCACTGTGTCCACACTGACCGAGATGGAGCTTTTCACTGTGTCCACACTGACCGAGATGGAGCTTTTCACTCTGTCCGCACTGACCGAGATGGAGCTTTTCACTGTGTCCACACTGACCGTGATGGAGCTTTTCACTCTAACCACACTGACTGAGATGGAGCTTTTCACTGTATCCACACTGAACGAGATGGAGCTTTTCACTCTGTCCACACTGACCGAGATGGAGCTTTTCACTCTATCCACACTGACCGAGATGGAGATTTTCACTCTGTCCACACTGACCGAGATGGAGCTTTTCACTCTGTCCGCACTGACCGAGATGGAGCTTTTCACTCTGTCCACACTGACCGAGATGGAGCTTTTCACTCTGTCCACACTGACCGAGATGGAGCTTTTCACTGTGTCCACACTGACCGAGATGGAGCTTTTCACTGTGTCCACACTGACCGAGATGGAGCTTTTCACTGTGTCCACACTGACCGAGATGGAGCTTTTCACTCTGTCCACACTGACCGAGATGGAGCTTTTCACTCTGTCCACACTGACCGAGATGGAGCTTTTCACTCTGTCCACACTGACCGAGATGGAGCTTTTCACTCTGTCCACACTGACCGAGATGGAGCTTTTCACTCTATCCACACTGACCGAGATGGAGATTTTCACTCTGTCCACACTGACCGAGATGGAGCTTTTCACTCTGTCCACACTGACCGAGATGGAGCTTTTCACTCTATCCACACTGACCGAGATGGAGATTTTCACTCTGTCCACACTGACCGAGATGGAGCTTTTCACTCTGTCCGCACTGACCGAGATGGAGCTTTTCACTCTGTCCACACTGACCGAGATGGAGCTTTTCACTCTGTCCACACTGACCGAGATGGAGCTTTTCACTGTGTCCACACTGACCGAGATGGAGCTTTTCACTGTGTCCACACTGACCGAGATGGAGCTTTTCACTGTGTCCACACTGACCGAGATGGAGCTTTTCACTCTGTCCACACTGACCGAGATGGAGCTTTTCACTCTGTCCACACTGACCGAGATGGAGCTTTTCACTGTGTCCACACTGACCGAGATGGAGCTTTTCACTCTATCCACACTGACCGAGATGGAGCTTTTCACTCTGTCCACACTGACCGAGATGGAGCTTTTCACTCTGTCCACACTGACCGAGATGGAGCTTTTCACTGTGTCCACACTGACCGAGATGGAGCTTTTCACTCCGTCCACACTGACCGAGATGGAGCTTTTCACTCCGTCCACACTGACCGAGATGGAGCTTTTCACTCCGTCCACACTGACCGAGATGGAGCTTTTCACTCCGTCCACACTGACCGAGATGGAGCTTTTCACTCTGTCCACACTGACCGAGATGGAGCTTTTCACTCTGTCCACACTGACCGAGATGGAGCTTTTCACTGTGTCCACACTGACCGAGATGGAGCTTTTCACTCTATCCACACTGACCGAGATGGAGCTTTTCACTGTGTCCACACTGACCGAGATGGAGCTTTTCACTCTGTCCACACTGACCGATATGGAGCTTTTCACTCTGTCCACACTGACCGAGATGGAGCTTTTCACTCCGTCCACACTGACCGAGATGGAGCTTTTCACTCTGTCCACACTGACCGAGATGGAGCTTTTCACTCTATCCACACTGACCGAGATGGAGCTTTTCACTGTGTCCACACTGACCGAGATGGAGCTTTTCACTCTGTCCACACTGACCGATATGGAGCTTTTCACTCTGTCCACACTGACCGAGATGGAGCTTTTCACTCCGTCCACACTGACCGAGATGGAGCTTTTCACTCTATCCACACTGACCGAGATGGAGCTTTTCACTGTGTCCACACTGACCGAGATGGAGCTTTTCACTGTGTCCACACTGACCGAGATGGAGCTTTTCACTGTATCCACACTGACCGAGATGGAGCTTTTCACTGTGTCCACACTGACCGAGATGGAGCTTTTCACTGTGTCCACACTGACCGAGATGGAGCTTTTCACTCCGTCCACACTGACCGAGATGGAGCTTTTCACTGTGTCCACACTGACCGTGATGGAGCTTTTCACTCTATCCACACTGACCGAGATGGAGCTTTTCACTGTATCCACACTGACCGAGATGGAGCTTTTCACTGTGTCCACACTGACCGAGATGGAGCTTTTCACTGTGTCCACACTGACCGAGATGGAGCTTTTCACTGTGTCCACACTGACCGAGATGGAGCTTTTCACTCTATCCACACTGACCGAGATGGAGCTTTTCACTCTATCCACACTGACCGAGATGGAGCTTTTCACTCTGTCCACACTGACCGAGATGGAGCTTTTCACTGTGTCCACACTGACCGAGATGGAGCTTTTCACTCTATCCACACTGACCGAGATGGAGCTTTTCACTCTATCCACACTGACCGAGATGGAGCTTTTCACTCTATCCACACTGACCGAGATGGAGCTTTTCACTCTATCCACACTGACCGAGATGGAGCTTTTCACTCTATCCACACTGACCGAGATGGAGCTTTTCACTGTATCCACACTGACCGAGATGGAGCTTTTCACTCTGTCCACACTGACCGAGATGGAGCTTTTCACTCTGTCCACACTGACCGAGATGGAGCTTTTCACTCTGTCCACACTGACCGAGAGGGAGCTTTTCACTCTATCCACACTGACCGAGATGGAGCTTTTCACTGTGTCCACACTGACCGAGATGGAGCTTTTCACTCTGTCCACACTGACCGAGATGGAGCTTTTCACTCTATCCACACTGACCGAGATGGAGCTTTTCACTCTATCCACACTGACCGAGATGGAGCTTTTCACTCTATCCACACTGACCGAGATGGAGCTTTTCACTGTGTCCACACTGACCGAGATGGAGCTTTTCACTGTGTCCACACTGACCGAGATGGAGCTTTTCACTGTGTCCACACTGACCGAGATGGAGCTTTTCACTCTGTCCGCACTGACCGAGATGGAGCTTTTCACTGTGTCCACACTGACCGAGATGGAGCTTTTCACTCTGTCCACACTGACCGAGATGGAGATTTTCACTCTGTCCACACTGACCGAGATGGAGCTTTTCACTGTGTCCACACTGACCGAGATGGAGCTTTTCACTCTATCCACACTGACCGAGATGGAGCTTTTCACTGTGTCCACACTGACCGAGATGGAGCTTTTCACTCTATCCACACTGACCGAGATGGAGCTTTTCACTCTGTCCACACTGACCGAGATGGAGATTTTCACTCTGTCCACACTGACCGAGATGGAGCTTTTCACTGTGTCCACACTGACCGAGATGGAGCTTTTCACTATATCCACACTGACCGAGATGGAGCTTTTCACTCTGTCCACACTGACCGAGATGGAGCTTTTCACTCTGTCCACACTGACCGAGATGGAGCTTTTCACTGTGTCCACACTGACCGTGATGGAGCTTTTCACTGTGTCCACACTGACCGTGATGGAGCTTTTCACTCCGTCCACACTGACCGAGATGGAGCTTTTCACTCCGTCCACACTGACCGAGATGGAGCTTTTCACTCTATCCACACTGACCGAGATGGAGCTTTTCACTGTGTCCACACTGACCGAGATGGAGCTTTTCACTCTGTCCACACTGACCGAGATGGAGATTTTCACTCTATCCACACTGACCGAGATGGAGCTTTTCACTCTATCCACACTGACCGAGATGGAGCTTTTCACTCTATCCACACTGACCGAGATGGAGCTTTTCACTGTATCCACACTGACCGAGATGGAGCTTTTCACTCTGTCCACACTGACCGAGATGGAGCTTTTCACTGTGTCCACACTGACCGAGATGGAGCTTTTCACTCTGTCCACACTGACCGAGATGGAGCTTTTCACTCTGTCCACACTGACCGAGATGGAGCTTTTCACTGTGTCCACACTGACCGAGATGGAGCTTTTCACTGTATCCACACTGACCGAGATGGAGCTTTTCACTCTGTCCACACTGACCGAGATGGAGCTTTTCACTCTATCCACACTGACTGAGATGGAGTAAGAATCTTTGTTTGCCATTCCATACATAAGTACATCAAAGTAGTAAAAAAGAAGAAAAACACAGACCAGAATGTCACAGATGCCAAGAGTAAGATGCGGGTGGTCAAATAAATTTGAGGATCTCAGTGAGGTAGATTGGGAGATTCAGAGCTCATTGTTTATGAGAGGTCTGTTCAGGCTTTTGATAGGAACGTGGGGAGGATAAAATGGGTTCCGCTAGGGTTACTATAAAAATGGTGGCTTTATCGTAGGCTCGGTGAGCTGAAAGCCCTGTTTCTGTGATTTGATGATGAGAAAGTACTTGGATTCCTGCTGTCTCTTTTATGATGCTGGGAAAATTTCCAAATCCCTTGACCACTAAATGCCTACTTTGAAGTACAATGACTGTGTACTGAACAGCTCTTAGCAGATGGCAGGGGGTCTGACATTCAGCAATGGCTCCTTGCCAGGTAGAAAGTTGTCATGCAGTGATGGGCGGTGAATTCGTGATAGGCCTTAGTTCGGGGTGACCTCATTTCTCACTGGCCTAAGTTATAGAGGATTTCCTTCCCACCACCCTCTCATTTCCAACACTTCACTCTCCTTTTAGGATTGTCAGACAGAGGAAGCGCAGACCCAACCCCCACCCCCCAATCTAACCAGACCAGGTTTTTACATGGGCATGTTATGTGAGTCAGACATCACGGCTAATCTTCTGTTGCTTGGCTCTTTGTGTTCACTTCTGATTGGTTTTGTAAGGAAGGTGGTTTGGAAGGACCTAAACCGTTTGTAAGCTTGAATGAAATAATGCAGTGGACTGAATATTCCAAGGGAAGGGGGTAAAAGCTAGAAGACAAACCAGTGATCGAAGGAAGAGGGATGAGAAATTTGGGAAATATGCACAAAATGCTGAGCCCCTCCAGCATTTTGTGTGTGTTGCTTGGATACCCAGCATCTGCAGATCTTCTCTTGTTTGAGAAATTAGAGAAGTGGACAAAGCCAATGCAGTCAGACCCCAGGCATATTTTCTGCTACACTGTGGTCTAATCTGTCCCATGCTATTCTGGCATAGCTCAAATACCATCTATAAATTTGCTGAAGATACAACCATTGTTGGTAGAATCTCAAGTGGTGATGAGAAGTCGTACAGGAGTGAGATATGCCAACTAGTGTAGTGGTGCCCAGCAACAACCTGGCACTCAACGTCATTAAGGCAAAAGAGCTGATTGTGGACAAGGAAGGGTAAGATGAAGGAACACATACCAATCCTCATAGAGGGATCAGAAGTGGAGAGAGTGAGCAGCTTCAAGTTCCTGGGTGTCAAGATCTCTGAAGATCTAACCTGGTCCCAACATATTGATATAGTCATAAAGAAGGCAAGACAGCAACGATACTTTATTAGGAGTTTGAAGGAATTTGGCTTGTCAACAAATACGCTCAAAAACTCCTAAGATGTACCACGGAGAGCATTCTGACAGGCTGTATCACTATCTGGTATGGAGGGGCTACTGCACAGGACCGAAAGAACCTGCATAAGGTTGTACTGGTCAGTTCCATCTTGGGCACTAGCCTACAAAGTACCCAGGACATCTTTAGGGAGCAGTGTCTCGGAAAGGCAGCGTCCATTTATAAAGACCTCCAGCACCCAAGGCATGCCCTTTTCTCACTATTACTATCAGGTAGGAGGTACAGAAGCTTGAAGGCACACACTCAGCAATTCAGGAACAGTTTCTTCCCCTCTGCCATCCCATTCCTAAATGGACATTTTAAGCTTTGGACACTACCTCACTTTTTTAAAATATATTCACATTTTTAAATTTATTCAATATATGTAATTGATATACTTGTTTATTATTTTTTTAATGTTATTTATTATTTTTTTCTCTGCTAGGTTATGTATTGCATTGAACTGCTGCTGCTAAGTTAACAGATTTCACATTACATGCCTGTGATAATAAACCTGATCCTGATTCTGAAATAATGTTAAGTGTATGTAGAACAGGATTCCAATGTCAGGCTGAGGAGTGAATGTAAATAGACAAGATGTCTCCCATTCCAGTAGAGAATGCTGACCTGTACTCTTAAACATGGCCCAGTTGGCCAGTTAGCCGCTTTTCTTAAGCTTCAGATAAAGGTAGGCTTAGTGCAGTAACAGATCAAACCTCAAGAACAAACTCAGATATTACCTGACTCGTCAAGTTCTTCCAGCAGTTTGCTTTTGCTCCATATTCCAGCGTCTGCAGAACTCCAAGATCATGGTGATGCCAAATAGCCAGTATCTTCTCCAAATCAGGACTTTGCTCAACTGATATTTGGTTAGTGAGGCAATCAAAAAATGAAGGAATGAAGCTGGAAGATGGAGCTTGAAGATCAGCTGCCATCTAATGGAATGGTAAGAGCAGACTAGGGAGACTCAGAGATCCTCTCCTGCCTCTGCTGCTTAACTTCTGAAAGATCCATCTCTCAATAAGTGCTAATGTAGACAATGAAGAAGGTCAACAACACTTATGGGGGAATCTTGATAAACTGGTTAAGTGGACTAAAGAACGGCAAATTCGATTCAGATTAAGTACAAGACATTGCTTTTTGTTTAGTCAATCAGGGCAAGGCCTTCACAGTGAACAGGGTGGCTTTGGGGAGTGTGGTAGAACTAAGGGACTTGCGGTATGTGGTATCACAGGTGGTTAGGGTGGTGAGGAAGGTTAGCCTTGGCCTTGATCAGTCAAGGCACTTATAGAAGCTGGAACATAATGTTGTAGTTATACAAGGTATTGGAGCAACTGTGTTTGAAATATTGTATGGAATTCTGATCTCGCTATTATAGGAAAGATGGCATTAAACTAGAAAGAGTGCACTAAAGATTTACAAGAATGTTGAGAGGACTCAAGGGCCTGAGTCAGCGGAAGAGGTTGGGGAAGCAAAGACTTTATCTCTTAGAACATAGAACAGAAGGGGTGACCGTCCCTTCCCTTCAACCATTCAATTCTTGATCCAACCACCCTTCTCTGAAAGTTCTGTATGATTTACGTCTAAGTGTTTTTTGTGAATGCTGCTCATCTGCTGCTCTGTGCTTGAGATGTTGCCCTCAAGTTCTTCACTGCACCTGTGTGTACAGAAACTTCGGCATATTTGGTTTTGACTTAGAAAAGTGTACAAAATCAAGAGGGTCACATACAATTTGAATACACACAATATTTTTCTCTGGGAAAGGAAATCAGAAACTAGAAAACATATGTTTAGGTGACAGGAGAAAGAATTGAAAGGAACCTGAGGGGGCAACTTCTTTACATAGTGGTTGGTAAATATATAGAATGAGCTTCCAGAAGAAGTTGGGGAGGTGGGTACAATAACAATGTTTAAAGGCATGGTGGGCAAGAGTGATGTGATGGAGACCAGGAATATAAAAAAGGAGGCGAAATGCAGAGAACTTGGTGGATTGGAGGAAGTTAGAAATAATGAGTGAGAAGGGTTACAGAGGCTTTCACCACAATAGACCAGGCTGTTCCAAAGGGATGGAAATACCAGATTTCCATGGAATTCTGAGCCCAGACTTGTTTGGATTTATCAGATTATGGTGGGAACTAGTCTCTGTGATCCCATGTCAGTTGTACTGCTTTTGGACTGGAACCAAAATTAAAGTAGAATTTATCATCATATGCTCAAGCACATGTCTACACTGTTGTAATGAGTAACTTGCAGCAACATCACAGGAATATCGCAACAGATAAGCAGCCTTCACAAGAAAAACATAAACATAAATCATGCACAAGTTTTTTTTACAAGAAAATACAATGAGAATAAAATAAATAAATTTTAGTGCAAAGTTGTCAAAGTGGTCACAGTGTTGCTGAACTCTAGTGATTAGGCTTCACTGGTTGGTTTGAAGGGAAGTGGCTGTTCTTGAACCTGGGGAGGAGTTCCAGGCTTCTGTACCTCATTCCCAAGGGTGGCTGCAAGAAGACAGCATGACCTGGATGTTGGGGAGATTTGATGTTAGATGTTGCCTTCTTGAGCCAGTGCCTCCTGTAGATATTACCAATGGTGGGGAGGGCTGTGGGCATAGTCCACTACTCTGTGCAGTTTCTTACAGTCCAGTGCATGTGAATTACCATACTAGACCATCATGCCATCAGTTGGGATACTTTCATCAGTATATCTGCATGAGTGTTCAATGACAATCTGAAGCTCCTTAACTTCTTAAAGTAATGACGCTGCTGCAATTTCCTTATTATTGCACCTGTATGTAATAATATATAACAGGACAGGCCATCAGATATGTTAACAATTTTCTCCATTGACGATTCTCTAGTGTAGAATGACACATATTAACCTCCTTCCTGTTGAAGTCAACAATCAGCTCTCTATAATTGCTGACACTGAATGAGAGGCTGTTGTGGCACCACTCAGCCACGGGTCCCATCTCACCCCAGTATGTTGATTCATCACCACCTGTGACTTTACCAACAGCAGTAGCATCATCAGTCAATTTGAAGATAGCATTGGAGTCCCCAGTTATTCATAGAAGCTTCTGACCCTTGCAGTAGAAAACATTTTGTTTCTTTTTACTTATTTTCCTTTTCTTTTACACTTTAAAAATCTATTATTCCATCACTTTCATGAGCTGAGGAGTGGTGGGGAACTAGCAGATGGAATAATGTGGCAACACTATGAAGAGAACAGAAGGTGATAGGTTTTGGGCTCAATATTAAAGGAAAGATGTGCTGACCTTGAGGAGGATACAGAGACGATTCACAAGAGTGATCCTGGGAATGAACAGCAAAGTATGACATGCATTTGGTGTCTCTGGGCATTTACCTGTTCAAGAAGGAGGAGGGGAATCTCATTGAAGTATACTAGATGCTGAAGGGTCTGTAATAAAGGGAACATGGAGAGGATGTTTTTATTACTCAGAGGAACTCAAGGACACAGCCTCAGAATAAAGAGACATCACTTTAGAACTGAGATGAGGAGGAATTTCTTCAGCAAGAGGGTGGTGAATCTGTGAAATTCATTTCCACAGAGGGCTGTCTTTGGGTGTCTTTATGGCAGAGACTGTTAGTTCTTGATTGGTAAAGAGATTAAGGATTATGTACAGGAAAGGAGAATGGTGTTGAAAAAAATCAACCGTAATTAAATCATGAAGCAGACTCAATGGGCTGAATGGCCTAATCATGGCCCTGTAACTTATGGAAAAGCAGAATATTAGTTAAATAGTGTGACACTGGGCTGTACTTATCAGGGATTTAGATTCCTGAAAGTGGCAGCAAATGTAAACAGGCTGGTAAAGAAGCTGTGTGGGATGGTTACATTCATTGTCTGGTGCACAGACTGGAAGTTTATAGTTAGTTATATCCAACTAGCTATATAGTTGGAAGTTATATCCAATTAAGTCCATCGTATCCAACAATGACAGGAGGCCTGTGCCGGAGAGGATAAACTGGGACAGTTCCACTCTCTTGTCGTTGGAAGTCTGGGTTCATTGGTATGAGTAGTCATCTCAAACTGGCCTCTCGGTTACAGTGGATGACCATGGAATCTATACCTTAGCATGCCCTTCGCTCTCCACCCAGTCCACCAGAGCTGACTTCACATGCTAGGACAGGCATGTCCCCATCTCAGCAGGATATGAGGCCTGCCAGTTATTCTCACCTCGTTCAGCCTGCCTGCCAAAGTGCTACACTGAAGTGTGGCTGCTGTCACAGCTATGTGGAGACACAGGAGCCCAAAGGTGAGTGAGCTGCCCTGGAATGGTCATGATAAGCCCTTTCACCAGAGGTGCTGGACACCCCATATACCTAAGGTTATAGTCAAGACCATCATTATATGCCATGTTATATGATGTGGGCAATCATGGATGGAAATCTGTCATTAATCCAAAGCTCTTCATAATCTTTCCTCTATCTGTGACCATGATTGTTCTTGGCATATTTTTCTACAGAAGTGGTTTGCCATTGCCTCCTGGACAGTGTCTTTACAAGATAGGTGTTATCAATACCCTTTGGAGATTGTCTGTCTGGCGTCAGTGGTTGCATAACCAGGACTTGATCTACACCAACTGCACGTACTACCATCCACCACCTGCTCCTATGGCTTCACGTGACCCTGATCAGAGGGCAAAGTTGGTGCTACACCTTTCCCAAGGGTGACCTGCAGGCTAGCAGAGTGAAGGAGCATCCTACACTTCATTTGATAGAGACATATCGCCACCCCACCACCCAAAAGGTTATAGTGCAACTCAATAAAACATTTGTTAGGTCGTAGCTGGAGTATGATGTATAGTTCTGGTCACCACACTACAGGAAAAAGGGATTGCACTGGAGAGGGTGCAAAGAAGATTCACCGGGTTGTTGGCTGGTTTTCAGTGTTTCAAATATGAAGAGAGATTGGATAGGGTGTAGTTATTTTCCTTGCGCAGGAAAACCTGACAGAGGTCGACAAAATGCTGAGAAACACTGATAGGCTGGATAGTGAGCCACTTCCCTTCTTCCATAAGTTTAGGGTGAGGATGAAGAAATGTAGGAAGAGTGGTTGGTGTCTGGAACTTGTTATAGAGTAATAGAGTCATAGAGAAGTACAGCACAGAATTGGGCCCTTTGGCCCATCTAGTCCATGCTGAAACCAATTATACTACTTACTTTCATTGACCAGCTCTGGGACGGTAGTCCTCCATACCCCTACCATCCATGTACCTATTCAAACTTGTATGAAGGATTGAAATCGAGCTCACATACATCATTTGTGCTGGTGGCTCATTCCACACTCTCACAAACCTCTGAGTGAAGAAGATTCCCCCCACATTCCCCTTAAACTTCTTACCTTTCACCCTTAAGCCATGACCTCTGGTTTTAGTTGCTCCCAACCTCAGTGGAAAAAGCCTGCTTGTATTAACCCTATCTATATCCCTCACAATTTTGTACTCCTCTATCAAATCTCCTCTTGGTCTTCTACATTCCAAAGAATACAGTCCAAGCCTATTCAATCTTTCCTTAACTCAGGTCCTCTGGTCCCAGCAACATCCTTGTACATTATTTCCTCTGCACTCTTTCAAACTTGCTTACATCTTTCCTGTAGGTAGGTGATGAAAACTGTACACAATACTCCAAATTAGGCCTCACCAATGTCTTATACAATGTCAACACAACATCCCATCTCCTGCACTCAGTACATTGACTTATGAAGGCCAATGTGCCAAAAGGTTTCTTTATGATCCTATCAACCTGTGACACCACTTTCAATGAATTATGGACCTGTGTTCCCAGATCTCTGTGTTCTACCACAATCCTCAGTACCCTACTGTTTTCTGTGTAAGACAATACTCTACTGAAGTGCAACACCTTGTACTTGTCTGCATTATATTCTATCTGCTATTGTTCAGCCCACTTTTCCAGCTGATGCAGATTTCTCTGCAAGCCATGATAGCCTTCCTCAGTGTCCACTATACCCCCAATCTTGGTGTCTTCTGCAAATTTGCTGATCCAGTTAACCACATTATTATTCAGATCATTACAATAGATGGCAAACAATAAAGGACCCAGCACTTCTTCCTATGGAACACCACCAGTCAGAGAGGCAACCCTCGACTACCACTCTCTGGCTTCTCCCACAAAGCCAATGTCTAATCCAGTTTACTGTCTCATCCTGAATGCCGAGCGACTGAACCTTCTTGACCAACTTCCATGCAGGATCTTGGTAAAGTCCACATAGACAACAGGTGGGGGAGTCTAGTACGAGAGGACATGAATTAAGGATTGAAGGGCGCCCATTCAGAACAGAGATAAAAAGAATTTTTTTTAGCCAGAGGGTGGTGAATCTGTGGAATTTGTTGCCACGGGTGGCAATGGAGGCCAAGTCATTTGGGTGTATTTAAGGCTGAGATTGATAGGTATTTGAGTAGCCAGGGCATCAAAGGTTATGGTGAGAAGGTGGAGGAGTGGGACTAAATGGGAGAATGGATCAGCTGATAAAATGGCAGAGCAAACACGATGGGCCGAATGGCTGACTTCTGCTCCTTTGTCTTTGTCTTATGGAAGAGAGCCCAATGATCCACAGATCTTACAGTATGTCTCCCTTCTACAGCAACTCCTCAGCCACATGTTAAACTGTATAATCTTCCTAGTTCCAGCCTCACTAACACATGGCATGG
This sequence comes from Hypanus sabinus, assembly GCF_030144855.1. Lineage (NCBI taxonomy): Eukaryota > Metazoa > Chordata > Chondrichthyes > Myliobatiformes > Dasyatidae > Hypanus > Hypanus sabinus. Next base: position 99,303,825 of record NC_082709.1, read on the forward strand.
GTAACAATCCTGAGATACAACCCTGGAGGTCCTGCCCTTTAACTAACACCTAACAGCCTGAACTCCCTGTGCAGAACCTCGTCACTCATCCTACCTGTGTCATTGGTACCTACATGGACCACAACATCTGGTTGTTCACCTTCCCATTTAAGAATGCTGAGGACTTGATCCAAGATGTCCTGGACCCTGACACCCAGGAGGCAACAGGCCATATGATAATCTCATTCCTGTTCATTCCCTAAACTAACGAATCTCCTATCACCACAGCGTGCCTCTTCTCCCCCTTCCCTCTGAGACTCAGTGCCAGAGATCTGACCATTGTGACTTTCCTCTGTTAGGTCATCCCCCCTGACAGTATCCAAAGTGATATACCTGATATTGAGGGGGGTGGCCACAGGTGTATTCTGCACTGGCTCCTTAACCCCTTTTCCTTTTCCTGACTGTCACCCAGGTTTCTATGTCCTGCACCTTGGGTGTAACTGCCTCTCTAAGTGTCCTATCTATCACCCCCTTAGCTTCCCAAATAATCTGGAATTCATCCAGTTCCAGCTCGAACTCCTTTATGCAGATTGTTAGAAGCTGCAGCTGGATGCACTACTTGCAGTTGTAGTTGTCAGGGACACTGGAGGTCTCCCTGCATTCCTACATGAGAAGCATTCCACTATCCTGCCTGGCATCTATACTGTCATAACTGAGCAGATATAACAAAGAGAAGGAAAAAAAAAGACTTTACCTAAAGCTTTTATTTTTGCTTCCTCTGACTAAAGCCTCTTCACTGAATCCTCAAAGAGATAAAGTCTCAAGATCACCACTCTGAATCTGTCTCCTCCAACAATGGCTGTTGTACTTTATTTTGCTAATCAGTCCACAATGCTGATTGGTTGCTGGTCAAAGCTCAGCTGCCCTTTTCTACTCGGGCAGTGGCAGTGGCTTCTATCACCTTTGTTCTTGTACAAAGTGATGATTTTGGAGGCTGCTTCCTTCCCGCACTGACAGAGGACCTCTTGTAAAGGTTGGAGGAGTGAGCTCTTGCAGTGTTTGAGCAGGTCTGGAGGAATCCCATCATTGCCAGGAGCTTTCCCTGGGGCCAGACTGTCAATTGCCTCGCTGAGGTCCTCAGTGGTTGGTACGGAGTCGAGTTTATCCATGACTGGTAGTCAATCGATGGCATCAATGGCTGAGCTAACAACAACATTTTCCCTCGGGACGAGCTCAGAGTAGTGTTCTACCCAGCGTTCCATCTGCTTGCTTCTATCGGTGATTATTTCACCGCTGGATGACTTCAGGGGTGCTGTCATGCTCTGCGATGGGCCAAGGGCTTTCTTGATAACATCATACATCAATCTGATGTTGCCTATCACAGCTGCTGTCTGAATGTCCTCACTGAGCTGGAGCCAGTACTCATTTGTGCACTGCCTTGCAGTCTGTTGCACTTTGCTTCTAGCAGCTCGAAGTGTTTGGTCGGATGGTGAGCGTTTGTACTCTGTGAGAGCTGCACACTTGGCTTCGATGACAGGAGTCATGATGTTGGACTTTGCCTCAAACCAGCCACTGCTCTTTGTGATCTTTCTTCCACAGATAGAGAGTGCTGATCCGCGGACGGTGTCGCGAAGGTATGACCATTGTCCTGTTGTAGTATCTCCTTGTGAGGAGGTAGTCATCACACCCTGTACTGACTTGGCAAATTGGTCAGCCTTTTCTGAGTGTTTCATCTCTGATGTGTTGATGTGAGATTTTCCAGTTTGCTTGGAGTGGTGAATTTTCTTCGGACATAGCTTGATCTTGCAGCATACTAAAGCACGATCTGTATCGCAGTCTGCAGTGTGGTATGAGCGGCTGATTAGTACAGAGCTGATGAAAGAGTGCCTGGTGATGATCATGTCTAGTTGGTGCTAGTGTTTAGACTGTGGATGTCACCATGAGACCTTGTACTGCGACTTCGTCTGAAAATAGGAGTTAGTTACGCACAGGCCATGATAGGAGCAGAACTCCAGGAGATGTTGTCCATTGTCATTTGTTTTGCCAATTCCAAAGTGGCCAAGGCAAGACGGAAAGGAATCATTATCGGCTCCCACTCCGGCATTGAAGTCACCAAGGAGAACGAGGTGCTCTTCACTGGGAATATTCCTGACAACAGCTTCTAATTTGTCCTAGAACATGTCTTTTGTCTCAGAGGTGGAGTTCAAGGTAGGGGCATACACACTGATGAGAGATACTGGGCCATGACTGGTGTGTAGGCGGAGAGTCATAAATTGTTCTGATCCATTTTCTGGTGGCTCCACCATCTGTAACAAGGAGTTCCTAACGGCAAAACCCACTCCATGTTCACAGGGCTTGCCTTGGTTCTTTCCCTGCCAGAAAAATGTGTAGGCCCTTTCCTTCAGTGTATCTGAATCTGCCAAACGTGCTTCTTGTAGGGCAGCTATTTCTACAGTACCTTGAGCCTCAGTAGCTCATTGTTAATGACCGCTGTTCTTTGTGCATCTTCGGTATCCTTGAGGTTTTGGTCAAGTCCAGTCATCATTGTGCGGACATTCCAGCATCCCAACTTGAAGGGAGTTGTCTTATTCGATTTGCTTTCTTTCTTGTCTGGTGCAGTAGTTACAGTCAGCTCTTCGTGGAATAATCCATTATCCCCATGCACCCAATGAGGAAGACTGACTGTGGCGGGACTGCACCTTATGGCTGGGGGCTGCCCAGCTTGAGGCGGGCAGTAGCTGTCCAGTGAAACATGATGGTCTCTCCCACTGTCGGAAGCAACCCCTGGCGCCATGCTCTACGCCAATCAAGCATTATGACTTATAACCGGTAACTTTGGTCTATAAACTGGCTGATAATGCATTGTTGACAGAATCTCAAATGGAGACAAGGGCATTCAAGAGCGAGATGTACCAGCCAGTTTATAGATGGCATTTGAGCTCTACCTAGCCACACAGTCATGAGAATAGAGAGGTTAAAGTAGTGGGCTAAACACACATCCCTAAGGTGTGCCAGTATTAATTTGTCAGTGAGGTGGAGATGTTATTGCCAATCTGCACTGATTGTGGTCTTTGGAATGCATCAGCTGACCATTAGTGAACATAGAACAGTACAGCAGAGTCTTCATGATTCGTGGTTCATGGTTAGGAAGCTGAGGATCCCATTTGCAGAGGGAGAGGCAGAGGCCCAAGTTTCGTAGCTTATCGATCAAGACATTGGGAATGATTTACTGGTGCTAAATGCTGAGCTAAAGTCAACAAACAGCATCCTGACATAGGTATTTGTGTTGTTCAGGTGATCCAAGGCCGCGTGGAGAGCCCTTGAGATTGGCTCTGCTGTAGATCTATTGTGCCAATAGGTGAATTAAATTGAATTACATTCTTTGCATACATGAGGAATAAAGATCTTTACGTTACGTCTCCCTCTAAATGTACAATCATAGTAATTTATAATAATTTATCATAAATAGAACAGTCAATGTAATATAGAGTACACTCAAATCAGTGTGAGTTAATCAGTCTGATGGCCTGGTGGAAGAAGCTGTCCTGGAGCCTGTTGGTCCTGGCTTTTATGCTGCGGTACCGCTTCCTGGATGGTAGCAGCTGGAATAGATTGTGGTTGGGGTGACTTGAGTCCCCAATGATCCCACGGGCCCTTTTTCCACACTGTCCTTGTAAATGTCCTGAATCACAGGAAGTTCACAACTGCAGATGTGTTGGGCTGTCCACACCACTCTCTGCAGAGTCCTCCGATTAAGGGAGGTACAGTTCCCATACCAGGCAGTGATGCAGCCAGTCAGGATGCTCTCATTTGTGCCCCTGTAGAAAGTTCTTAGGATTTGGAGGCCCGTACCAAACTTCCTCAACCATCTGATGTGCTGGTGTGTTCAGACCACGTGAGGTCCTTGGTGATGTGGATGCCGCGGAACTTAAAGCTGTTTACCCTCTCAACACCAGATTCATTGATGTCAAAAGGGGTTAGCTCATCTCCATTCCTCCTGTAATGCAGTAGTTCCAGGTCCTTGTTGAGGCAGGCATTCATTCTCTCTGATGCACCATCAATAACTCTCTGAGACGTGAGGCGAGATATCAGCTTTTATTGACTGGAAGAAAGAACAAGCAGCAATTGACCACCATGCTACATCCTGGAGACTGAGAGGCAGGGCTCAGGCCCCAATCGCCTTTATACAGGGGTTTGTGGGAGGAGCCACAGGAGCAGTCAGCGGGGGTGGGGGGGGGGCATGTCCAGACAGGTATATGTAGTTCACCACACTCTCTATGACCAACCTGTCAAAGCATTTCATCACTGTTGATGTCAGTGTTACTGGATGATAGTCGTTGAGGCAACTCACACTGCTTTTCTTACAAACAGGTAGAATTGTTGCTCTTTTGAAGCAAGTGGGAACTTCTGACCTTATCAGTGAGATTTGAAAATATCTTTGAATACCCCTGCCACTTAGTTGGCCGAAGTTTTAAGAGCCTTACCAGGTACTCCATCTGGGCCGACCATTTTGCGAGGGTTCATCCTGCTGAAAGACAACATGACGTCACCCTCTGAGACTGAGATCACAGGGCCATCGGGTGCAGCATTGATCCTTACACCTGTATTTTATTCTCATTTTCAAAGTGAGCATAAAAGGCACTAATCTCATGTGGTAGTGAAGCATCACTGACATTCATTCCAAAGTTAATTCGAAGGGGATACTAGCAGGAATGATGGCCAAATAGCAATGGCTGGAGCTTCTAGGAATAATTAGGAAACATTCAGAAGATGAAAAAGTATTATAAAAGGAGGATGAACAAAGGAAGTCAAAGAGAGCATAAAAGAAAAATAGGAGCCATATAGCAAAAATTAGTGGGGAGTTAGAGGATTGGGAATTGTTTAAAATCCAACAGAAGGCAATTTAAAAACCATAAGGAGAGAAAAGAAGAGATGTGAAGTTAAGCTAGCCAACAATGTAAAAGTGAATACAAAAAGATTTTTTTCAGATGTACAGGAATAAAAGAAGTGAGAGTAGATAATGGACCACTGGAAAATGATGCTGGTATGGTAGCAATGGGGACAAAGAAATGGCAGAGGAACTTAATAAGTATTTTGTGTCAATCTTCACTGTGGAATATACCATGTTACACATGTGCTGCAAGTTTGAGAGTGTTGGGGGCAGAAGTGAGTGCTATTGCTATTACTAGGGAGAAGGTGCTTGGGAAGCTGAACAGTCTGAAGGTAGATAAATCACCTGGACCAGATGGGCTACACCCCAGGGTTCTGAAGGAAGTAGCTGAAAAGATCATGGAGGCATTAGTAATGATCTTTCAAGAATCACTAGATCCTGGAAATGTTCCGGAGGGCTGGAAAATTGCAAATGTCACTCCACTCTAGGAAGAGAGGGAGGCAGGAAAGAGTAAATTAAAGGCCAGTTAGTCTGACCTCTTTTCACATTTTATAATTTGGATGACGGAATCGATGGCTTTGTGGCCAAGTTTGTGGACAGTATGAAAATAGGTAGAGGGGCAGAGGCAGGTAGTGTTGAGGAAGCTGGGAGCTTGCGAAAGGACTTAGACAGATAAGGAGAATGGGCAAAGTAGCAAATGTAATATAGTAAATGGAAGTGTACGGTCATGCGCTTTGGTAAAAGGAATAAAGGTGTAGACTATTTTCTAAACGGATAAATTTCAAATATCAGAGATGCAAAATGACTTGGAAATCATTGTGCAGGATTCCCTAAAGGTTAACTTGCAGGTTGAGTCAGTGAAGCAAACACAATGTTAACATTCATTTCAAAATAAAAGCATAGATGTAATGCTGAGGCTTGATAAGGCGGTGGTCAGACCGCATGGCATATTGTGAACAGTTTTGTGCCCCTTATCTAAGAAAAGATGTGCTGGCATTAGTGAGAGTCCAGACGAGGTTCAGAGAATGATCCTGGGAATGAAAGGGTTAATGTATGAGGCTCATTTGATGGCTAGGGGTCTGCACTTGCTGGAGATCAGAAGATCGAGGGAGGATCTCATTGAAACCTCCTGAATATTAAAAAGCCTAAATAGAGTAGATGTGGAGAAGATGTTTCCTATATTAGAGGAGCTAGGAGCAGAGGCACAGCCTCAGATAGGGGGATGTCCACAAGATGAGGAAGAATTTCTTTAGCTAGTGTGGTGAATCTGGAACTCATTGACACAGATGGCTGTGGAGGCCAATTCATTGGGTATATTTAAAGCGGAGGTTGATAGGTTCTTGATTAGTCAGGACATTAAAGTTATGGAGAGAAGGGGTTGAGAGGAATAATAAATCAGCCATGGTGAATCTGGAACTTTCTACCCAAAAGATGAGTGGAGGCGAGGCTTGGTCAACGGGTTTATTGAAAATAGCTATCAGTAGATTCCTAGATAGTTCAGGAATGAAGGAATATGGAATGTGCTATGTTGAGGTTGATCAGCTATGATCTGGATGAATGGTAGAGCAGGCTCAGGGGGTGGGATTGTGGGTGGAGATAGTCAACACCTGCTTCTATACCTATATTGGACTTAATGCATTTTAATGTGTTATTAGAACATAGATTATACTGTAGAATGGTCTAGCACAGAAACAGGGCCTTCAGCCATGACGTGTGTGCCAAACACAAAGCTGAATTGAACTAAATGGTACACATCCCTCCACTGCCTATTGAAGAGCCTCTTAAAGACTATTATTGTACCTACTTCTATTGTCACCCCTGTCAGCCTGTTTCAAGCACCCACCTCCCTCTGTATAAACAAAAAAAACTTGCCCCACATATCACCTTTAAACTTTTTCCCCTCTCATTTTAAATGGATGTCCTCTAACTATTTGACATTTTAACCCTGGAATTAGAATTCAGTCTGTCTACTCTATCTATACTTCTCATAATTTTATAAACTTCTATCAAATCTTTCATCAGCTTCTGACATTCTAGGAAAACACAACTCACATTTGTCTAACCTCTCCTTTTAGCTCAAGCCCTCTAGTCTAGACAGCATCCTGGTTAAGTCTCTTCTGTACCTTTTCTAAAGTGTACAGATCCTTACTGTAATTGGGTGACCAAAAATGCACAGTGCATCTAGTGCTTCTAGTGCAGCCCAACGAAAGTTTTATACAACTGCAAATGTTTTCTTGACTTGTCCTCATTACCCCAGCAATGAAAGCAAACAAGCCATACACCACCCTTATCATCCTACCTACTTGAGTTATGGATTTGGACTCAAGGATCCCTCTGTGTATCATTATTTTAGGGGTCCTGACAGAACCAATATACAGTATTTTCTCCTTACATTTGATTAATAAAAGCATGTATAATATTTAGAACTATTTAAAGTGTTGTTGATAATTTTTATGAGATCTTGGCAGACCCTTGCTGCACAGGCTGAGAGATGAGGAACAGAACATCTTGGGATGGTACTGCACTGCTCCAGGGACTGTGGCTCAGCTGCCTCTGAGGACCCCTTGATGCCAGCCTCTGTACAACTGGGTTCTGTTGGGATGGGTGTGGAAAGGGCATGGGGATGTGTATTTATTCAAGAATAAAAGAAGAAAAGAAAAGTCAAAACTCTCATCACATTTTGACCTGAATTCTCAGATATCTGGTCCCTGACAGACCTCTACCGTGAGATGGTGAAGGCTTATGTTGAGATTGTTGAACAGATACACAAACGGCAGCCAGACCCAGCCACCATTGAAGGCTGCTCCCAGCTGAAGCCGGACAACTACCTTCTGGGCTGGCACACACCCTTCAATAAGAAAGGTACATATGAAGCCTCAGGTGGAATGGGATGCTTCTCATGACAAAGTCAGCTCAGCCACTGACAGAGCACTGACGCCTCTTTCTTCCTTAGGCTCAGGATTTGGTGCAGCCACGAAGGCTATGTGTGTCGGTATGAGATACTGGCAGCCTGAGAAACTGGACAACCTCGTGGAAGTGAGCATTGAGTGTGGACGAATGACTCATAATCACCCCACAGGTAATCACAACATTACCCCATTGGTCAAGACCCACAAGTCTGATCAGATCCACTGATTATTTCCCCTTGGGTCATCAACCTACAGGTCAATACAGACGCCATCACCCCGTCAACCCATGTAACATGGTACAGAAGTCATTGCTCCAGAGATCACCCCCTGGGTCATGTGTCATAGGTCACTACAAGAGCCCTAATCTGTGCAGTATTATATCTAACACTACCTAAAAATCCAAATACTATCTTCTACTGATTCACCTAAACCATGAAAATCTGTAATAGATTTGACAAACCTTATAACCTGACATTAATATCATGAATACTTTGATCAGCATCCTATCACATTCTAAGTTCCAGCCTTACAGTCCTATTTGTGGAACCTCTCCTTATAGTTTGACCTTCAGCTTACTCTGAGTAAAGAAATTTCATCAACCTCTGCCCTGAATTAGCAACCTATATTGTGGAACCAAGACCCTGGTTCTAGACAGCACAACCTGGAAAAAAAATCAACTGTGTCCATCCTTTAAATCTGTGCTGGAATATATATATCTCTCTCCCAATGAGATCACCTTACATTCTTACAAACTCAAGAGCGTAGGTCTAGTCTGCTTTCACTCCTCTATCACACACTCCTCTGTACTTTGGTAGGGAGACCGAACCTGTTCACAGTACTCTTACAATACAGGTCTTGCGGATTGCCTGCCATACCTATGCATTACACTGAACATAGAATAGTATGGTACAGGAACAGGCCCTTCAACCCACAGTGTCAAAGCCCACTAAACTAATCCCTTGTGCCCACACAATGTCCATATTGTTCCATTCCCTGTGCCAATCTAAGAGTCTCTTGAACATCTCTATTGTATTTGCCTCCTCTACCACTTCAGACATGTACCGGTCTCTGTGTAAAAAAACGTGCCCCACACATCTTTGCAATTTCCTGCTTCTACTTAAACCCATGCCCTCTAGTATTAGACATTTCAACACAAGGAAAAAGACACAATCTTACTGACTTTGACCAGGTCTCCCCTTAACCTCTGCTTGGTCCAGAGAAAATCAGCCCAGGTTTGTCCTACCTCCCCTTTTCGTACATGCCTTCTAATCCAGGCAGCATCCTCGTAAACCTCTTTTGCTGACTCTATCAAAGACTCAACATCCTCCCTATCAAGGGGCAAATGGAACTGAATGCAATACTGCAGATGCAGCCTCACTCAAGCTTTAATAAGCTGTAATTAACTTTCAGAGGACACCCAGATCTCTCTGAATCCCAACAGATTTCAATCCCCACCATTCCCATCTGCTCTCCCACCTTCTTTCTTTTATTCTATCCTCCATCTTCCTCTTTTCTTAGGTTCCATCACGTACAGATGTTTGTCACCTTCACTTACTGTATCACCTCCCATTTCCCCTACCTGACTCCAGCTGACAACCAAACTCCTCCTGACCTAGCTCCACCTAACACTTAGTAGCTTTTATCCCATCCCTTCCCTCCAGCTTTTTATGCTGGCCATGTTCCCTCTCTTTCAGTGCAGATGAAGCCCCTTTCGATGACCCCTTTCCCTCCACAGATGCTGCCCAACCCAGTGAGTTCCTCCAGCAGCTTCTTCTTCTTTTGCTCCAGATCCCAACAAAAACAGTACCTTGTGTCTCTAGATTTCAATCTCTCACCACTTAAATAAAAACCCTAGCTTTTTAAAATTCATATAAATTTCCATTAGCCATGTCCTTCCCATTGCCCTCTCTTGTTGACAAACATATGTAACACACTGGGTGCTGGTATGGAAGTATATCTCTACCAAAGGAGGCGTAAGGCACTCCTTTCCTCCACCAGCCTGCAGATCACCTCTGGGCAAGGTGTAGCACCTGCTTAGCCCCACGATCAGGGTCACATGAAGCCATGAGAGCAGGAAGTGGATGGTCATATGAGCAGCTGGTGTTTGTCACAAGTCCTGAGAATTAGTCTCAGCCCACATCAACCCAATAATTCTAAGTTGCTGTCACCAGACCAAGGTGATGTTTAATGGTCACAAGACCTGCTGAATTGTGTTGGGTTGTTTATTCCACACAAGGTGATTGAAACCAGCCTGTAGTGTTTGGTTTGAACCAGGTGCTCACTATTAATTAGACGTGAACCATACCTGCAAAGCCTGCTTCAGGATATACTGAAACCTGAGCTGTAGTTTATTGGTAAAATCAACTGTTGTCTCCACACACCAAACTGCTGAAGATTAAAGTTCCTAATTGGATAAGTATGGGGCTAATCTTTGTAGCTTGTAATTTGAAGCAGTAAGAAACATCTACAAGATGGTTGTGGCTTTTGAGATCTGTCAGCAAATGGCCTAGTCTGGCTTTCATTGCCTTTTAAATTAAGGAATAGAAGCTGGAATATTTCCTATTTCACATGTGGAAGGCATTGGGAAACTGGAGTAGCAGTGCAGTTGAATATGCTGACACTGCAACATCCTACATCTCCTTCTGTGAAGATGTGTGTCTTCCTGAAAGGAACAAGCTATGTTTCTCCAAGGAGTTGAGGAATTTCAGATTTACAAAGGTTCATGCCTACACGTCTGGAAACAGAGAGGAATATAGCTCTGGAATACATCAGTTTAATAAAGCTCCGAAAGTGGCATAAGCAAAGCCAGCTTCAGGATTGAAAGCCACTTACGAGGATTGACTGCAGAGAGAGAGACTTTAGCAACAATAGCTGGGCAGCCCAGGGTTCCCTGCAAATTCTTACCAACCTCAAACAGAAGTGCTCCCAAGTCTCCCCCTCCCTTACGTTGGCCAGTCAGCTCAATCAGTTTCATAAAGATAATCAACATCTTTATGTTCTCATTTCTTCTGATCCGGATATGCTGAGCCCTACTCTGTCCCTTTCACAACCACTCCGATGTCGCCATCCCTCCTTTCATCCCAGCCCCATTCACCTTCTTCAGCCTCCTGTAACTTGCTCATTCCCAATCCCACCCTATACTTCCTGTACAGCAAGAAGATACTCAGGAACTAGTTGGAAAACAGAAAATTGCAGGCCCTGATGCTGTGTCACCTGGTACTCTAAGGCACTGTGGATTAATTAGCAACTGTCTTCACTGAGATATTTAACTCCTCCCTGCAATTATGCATGTTTCTCGGCTGCTTTGAAGTTGCTACAGTCATTCCAGTTCCCAAGAAAGACAGCACACTGAATTTAATGATATAGGCCAGTCACTCTGCCTTTAGTAGTTATCAAAACCTTTTCATGTTTGATATTAAGTCCATTACTAATGCTCTTCTTGACCTGCTGCAGTTTGTTTATAGAGAAAATCGCTCAGTTGAGGATGCAGATAACTTGTGCCTTCATTATATTCTTCAATGTTTGGACTCCCTGAACACCCATGTGAGGATCTTGTTTGTGGATTTTCACTCTGCCTTGAACACTATTATTTCAGAGTTGCTCTACAACGAGCTAACCCAGACAGCTGTACCCTACAGTGGATTACTAACATCCTGACTAGGAAAAGCAATCTGTAAGTCTGGGCTCCAACTTGCCTGATTCAATGTCTGTAAACAGAAGCTCTCCCCAGTGCTCTGTTCTTTCACCCCTCCTGTTCTCATTTTATACAAATGACTGTACCTCCACAGACATAGAAACCTAGGAAACCTACAGCACAATACAGGCCCTTCGGCCCACAAAGTTGGGCAGAACATGTCCCTACCTTAGAAATTACTAGGCTTACCCAAAGCCCTCTATTTTACTAAACTCCATGTACCCATGCAAAAGTCTCTTAAAAGATCCTATCGTATCCGCCTCCACCACCGTTGCCGCCAGCCCATTTCACGCACTCACCACTCCCTGAGTAAAAAAAAACTTACCCCTGACATCTCCTCTGTACCTACTCCCCAGCACCTGAAACTTGTGTCCTCTTGTGGCAACCTTTTCAGCCCTGGGAAAAAGCCTCTGACAATCCACACGATCAATGCCTCTCATCATCTTATACAGCTCTATCAGATCACCTCTCATCCTCCATCACTCCAAGGAGAAAAGGCCGAGTTCACTCAACCTATTCTCAAAGGCATGCCCCCCAGTCCAGGCAACATCCTTGTAAATCTCCTCTGCACCCTTTCTATGGCTTCCACGTCCCTTAGTGAGGCGACCAGAACTGAGCACAGTACTCCGAGTGGGGTCTGACCAGGGTCCTATATAGCTGCAACATTACCTCTCGGCTCCTAAATTCAATTCCACGATTGATGAAGGCCAATGTGCCATATGCCTTCTTAACTACAGAGTCAACCTGCGCAGCTGCTTTGAGTGTCCTATGGACTTGGACCCCAAGATCCCTCTCATCTTCCACACTACCAAGAGTCTTACCATTAATACCATATTCTGCCATCATATTTGACCGACCAAACTGAACCACCTCACACTTAACACACACAAAATGCTGGTGGAACACAGCAGGCCAGGCAGCATCTATAAGGAGAAGCACTGTCAACGTTGCTTCGACGTCGACAGTGCTTCTCCTTATAGATGCTGCCTGGCCTGCTGTGTCCACCAGCATTTTGTGTGTGTTGTTTGAATTTCCAGCATCTGCAGATTTCCTCGTGTTCGCTTCACACTTGTCTGGGTTGAACTCCATCTGCCACTTCTCAGCCCAGTTCTGCATCCTATCAATGTCCCGCTGTAACCTCTGACAGCCCTCCACACTATTCACGACACCTCCAACCTTTGTGTCATCAGCAAATTTACTAACCCCTCCCTCCACTTCCTCATCCAGGTCATTTATAAAAATCACAGAGTAAGGGTCCCAGAACAGATCTCTGAGGCACAGAACTGGTACAAATCTATTAAAATCCTAAGGTTTGTGGATGAAATGACATCTTTAATAAGATGTGACCTGCTATCAAAGAGAGGTAGACCATATTGCAGCATGGTGTGCTCATAACAACTTGGAGCTTAATACTATCAAAACAGTGGAATTGAGAGTTGATTTCCACTGACAACTCCCTACCTGTCCTCCTTGGAAATTAATGGTCAGGCTGGGACCATTCAAATTCCTTTACCAGTACAGGCTGGGACAAGCACTTCACACTCATCATGAGGAAAGCCCAGCAGAGACTATTCTTCCTACCCCAGCTTAGGAAACTTAACATCTCAGGGTGAGTCCTGATGGATTTGTACTCAGCCATCATTGACAGTGTTATGAGCACCTCTGTCCCCATTTGGTTTCCCACCGGCACCTCCATCTCCAAGTCCCCATTCCAGCGAATGGTCCACTCAGGATGATTTTTGGTTGTCAGGTGCTGATACCAAATCACCTGTACATTGCCAAAGAGATGACAAGAGCTGAAAAAAGTTACTGCAGACTCCTAAAATAGGTGACTCCAGCAGTCACCTATTCAGCAAATTGTTATCAGGGAGACATTGCAAGTCCATAACAGCCAGGACTACACGTCATCTCCAAAGCTCCTTTCCTGTAACTATACAGCTTCTCAACAGAACTCACACAGGTGTAATACCCTGACTGTCCCTGCACAACCGCCATTAAATGGTCTTTCCTGCTGTCTTTGTTCTGTTGGTAATTATTGAGTCTGTTCATATGTTCACATTTATTTAAGTTTGATTATTGATGTTTGTACATGTGACCATTCTGCTAACTCTTGCATGCTCATGGCTATTGTCTTGTAACTTGTTGGTTGCTATTGTGTTGTCTATTATGGTAATTACCCTGTGTTTTATGCTTAGCACTGAACCACAATCAATTCTGGGATGTATCACATACTGGCAATAAAGTGATTCTGATTCTGGTAATTTCAGTGCACCTTGTTATTACAGTTCAGCCAGGAAGCTAACATGGGCCGTAGAGGAGTACGACACAGGGGGGTGTTTGGGCCCACAGTGTCTGTGCTGAACATGATGTCAAGTTAAACCTAATCTCTCCTACCCGTATGTGATCCATTTCCCTCCACTCCTTGCATATTCATGTGGAAAAAAGAGTCTGAGGCTACACCCACACTAGACCGGATAATTTTGAATACGCCAGTTTCATGTAAAAATGATAGCCGTCCATACCAAGTGTTTTTGAAAATACCTCTGTCCACATTAAAACGGGTATTTGGGTGAATCACCTCCTACTGCGCATACGCAGGGCACATCGACAGAAAATAAGTGACATGTTTGGTGTCGAATCTCGCTGTGAAAGTGCACGTTTGTCCAGTTACAGACTAGAAAAACTTAAAAGGAAATTGCCAAACGATGGACAGCTGGTGGCTCTCATGCAGGAGGACTTAAAACTAAAAAAAAATAAAATACTGGAGCGTATGGAGGCAACTGACAGGGAGTTCACGGACAGTTTGACCCGGCTGACGATGAACATTGAAAAACAAACTATCTCTGTTGCATTAATAAAGCACCTTGTTAAGTGTATAAAACATGTCTGCATCAGTGTTATCTTGTATTTCCATACAATGTTACATTAGGCTGTTATACATATACTGTCAGAGAAGTAATTGCATAAATAGGTAAACTACCTTCATACAAGCAAGGACAGAAAACAGGGCAAAGTGAGTATACTTATTTATTCAGTAAGTTATGGGTCAAAGTATTTGGTGAGTACATTTCTAACACTTCTGGCTTCAGTCTCATTGCCATCTGTTCTGAAATTGTTAGGTTGTGTGTGTGGGGGGTTGCGTTCAGGAAAACAATGAAATGCCGCGCTGCCACCAGCATCTGTTCTAGCAAGTCATGACAGTGTTTTTAAAAATATCCGGTTACCCCATCCACATTACTCTGCCCAACTGGCATTTTCAAGTTTACACACTCTGGAGGGCATTTTAGAAAAGCACCATTTCTGGGGGAGGAAAACACTGTTTTAGTGTGGACGGAGGATAAAAACTAAGAGAAAAAGCTTCGGTTACAGATTTATCTAGTCTAGTGTGAACATAGCCTGACTGGCTTCTCTACCTCTGCCTCCATCTGTTCCCTTGCATTTATTATCTGTGTCATTTGAAAGTGAATGAATTCAAAAGTTTCAAAGGTACATTTAATGTCAGTAATGTATACCATATACATCCTGAAATGTTTTTTCTTCGCAACAGTCTACGAAAACAGAGGAGTGTCCCAAAGAATGAATGACAGTCAAATGTTAGAACCCCAAAGTAACCCCCCCCAGCTCGCCTGCCTCCTGTGCGTAAGTGGCAGCCAGCAATGATCCCCCCTCCTCCCACTGGCGAAAAAGCACTGCCACCACTGAGAACTCAAGTGTGCAGCAAAGACACAGACCTACAGTACTCCAAAGAGTACTCATTCACCTGGTATTCGACATATCATAGGCATGTGAGCTCTCCCTCTCCCTCGCCCTCTTCCTCTCCCCCTCTCCCCTCCCCTCTTTCTCCCTCTTTCTCTCCCCCTCTCTCCCTCTCCCCTCCCCCCCTCTCTCCCTAATAAGGAAGAAAGAGATGTCTCCATTTCACAGTGAGAGGGGAGACATGACAAACAACTCACTGGTTAAAATTCTGCTGCATTGCTTTTCCCCAGCTCTGTGCCCAAAGATATTGGGTCTCCTACAAATCACTGATCTCCTGCTCAGACACTGACCTCTGACCCCCCCCCCCCCCCATCTCCAGAGCCAGGATGTTTCAGACCTTGGAAGGCAAGCAGGCTGAGCCTTCGGCCTGACCCCGAGAGCGGGTCCCATTCCCGCAAAGAGCCACAGTCAGTGTGTAACACAGTCAGGGTCTTCAAAAGAACCCTGAAAGGGAAAATGGAGATATTAAAGATAGAAATAGAGCTGTTTCAGGAGATGCAAGCAAAGGAATCACCTTTGAATTGATGAAATAATGCTGCTTGCTATGGAACATTTTCAAACTCCCTTCCCACCATGGCATTTCCATGAACATACAGAGAACATTTTAACATTTACAGATCACTTTATTTGTTCCAGGGATGGATGATGGAGGTGGACATTGTACGTCTGTACTGAGGGAGAGTTGTACTCTCAGGAGAAACAATGTGTGCTCTCAGTTGAACCTGTGATGCACTATCAATAACTCTAGGAGACTGGAAGTGAATGATAGGCTTTTATTAACAGTGAAAAGGGAGCACGACATCTCGAAGACTGAGGGAGGAGCAGTGCCCCAATCGCCTTTATACAGGGGTCTGTGGGAGGAGCCACAGGAGCCATCAGCAGAGGGGCATGACCAGACAGGTATACATAGTTTACCACAACCTGAAAGATCTCAGAGACAAGGGAACTTTCCCTGATGATCTGGGCTACTGTTTAACACCCACCCTGCAGAAAACCAACCAGTGGTCATTGTTACTTCCTGTTTTGTGTTTAAAGTTTCAACACTATAATGCTGTCTGCCCTTCAAAAGTGTCTGAAATATTCAATGGGCCAGGCTTTGTCTGTGGGAAGAGAAACAGACTCACAACAAAGGCTCCTCAACCTGACATATTAACACTGCCTCTCTCTCCAGAGATGCTCCCTGACTCACTCAGCATTTTAGATTGCCAACATCTGCAGGTTTGCTTTTGGTTTTCATTTCAGAAGTACTTCATACGATAGAAGATTCCAAGGAAGGCAAATGCATTGCACAAGTGCAAGTCTTTGAAGTGACATCCATACATTTCCCTATCATTTCAATCAAGTGACAGGTTGTCAGGCCAGTCAGGTGTCAGGAGGGGCCTCATTTTGGACTGCTCCAAGACCAGGCATCAGCAGGGGTCTTTGATCAGTGTGTCAAATGGGTCCTGAGGACTTGGGGTGGATGAGGACTGGACCCTGAGGCACAGTCTACTTGGGTGGTCAACTCTGGTCTTTTCTTTGTCTCCACGTAAGTCTCCAATGTGACCACAGGGTGTCAGTGCACAGCCGGGTCAGAGATGTAGAAGTGGGCAGCTGGGCAGGACTATGGACAACACATACCCAATACAGCAGATTTAATTTTCCCTACTCCCCTGCGCTTTCCCCAAAAAAGATTGCCCTTTGAATAGTTATTTCTGAAACTCCTTCCAATGGCCTTCAACGTAAACCATTCCAGTTACTTGACAGTTGTAAATATACTCCAGGGCCAGTTGTGATAGACCTTGACTTTGGTTCTAAACTAGCCCTCAGCCTCACCCCGTTTCCCCTTTGGAAATTTACCAATGAATCAGTGTTGGGCTGCATGTTCCAGTCTTCTCTCCCTCTCAAACCAGGATTCCTGGGATCACTGTGCACAGCTCTGTTTGCATCGTATGCCATCCAGCGCAAGCCAGTAGTGGACTGGGGGCGGGAGATGTTGAAGGTTCTCAATGCGGCCGAGACTTACTGCAGGAAGACTATTCGCCACATGGCAGGTAAATCTTGGCTGGGTGTGCGAGAGATGAATTGTGGGTTGGCAGTATGGTAAATATTTTATTATAATTAGTATCATCATCATTATTCACATGGAGATAAATACAGTGAAAAACTTTTGTTTGCGTATCATCCAGACAGATCATTCTGCTCCATACTTAGGCACAGTGAGGTATAACAAAAGGAAAACCAGTGTTGGTGTGCTTTCTTGGCCATAGCATGCACACGGTTGGACCAGGACAAATTGTTAAAGATGTTATCACCTGGGAATTCAAAACTCTTAACCAAGTCCACCTGAGCACCATTAATACTGATTGGGACCCATCTTCCTGAAATCAATGAAAGCTCTTTGTTTTGCTGACACTGAGTAAAATGTTTTCCACTAAGTTCAAGACGTACAGAAAAGCTGGATGAACTCAGCAGGTCAGGCATCATCCATTGAAAGGAGCAGTTGACGTTTCGGGTCGAGACCCTTGACTGCTCCTTTCAATGGATGCTGCCCAACCTGCTGAGTTCATCCAGCTTTTTTGTACATCTTGATCTGACCACAGCATCTGCAGTGTAGTTTGTGTTTTCCACTAAGTTTTCCATCTTTCTCGATGGCATCATGCCCAGCAGTGGATGCTCAAACTGGAGCTCTCCTTCCATGTTTTCTGATAACTTTATCAACAAGGGTACTCAAAACAATCCCATCAGTCTCATTGCCCCTACCCTTTCTCTCATGCCTATCAATTGCCCCCTATTCTCCTGTCACCCACCCACATTAGGGGCAATTTACAATGGCAATCAGCTGCATGCGTTTGGATGTGAGAGGAAACCGGTATGGCTGGCAGAAACCTGGCACGTGACAGACAGAACGTGCAAACTACATTCTGACAGCACTGGAGCCCTGAAGACTGGAAAGAGCACAGGGTCGGTGAGAATGAAGTGATTCTAGAAGAACAGGTTAAATAAACTGAAGTTTGCAAACTCATTAGAATGAAGGGGAATGCAGACTGAGGGGGAAATCCCTGAGGTCAAGATTTCCCAATACACAGGTCAGGGGTAATAGGGGGAAAGAGAGCAAGGTGGGGTTGCTGAAATGGCATCTGGAAGGTATTCATACAGAGAGATCATCCAGGTCAGTGGAAAGACAAAGGTAATACAGGTGGACAGGCTGATGAACAAAGTGTATGACAGACTTGCCTTCATAGTTTGGGGCATAGAATACAAAACTTGCGAGAGTTTAGATGAGAAACAAGATGTGAAGGGGGCAGTGATAGCTGGTCCACAGGTCAACACTGTGTGAAGAAGGTTGGAAAATACTAGACCACTCTGGAGAGAAGACAACAAGGGTGGAGGCGAGGACAGCTACCATCTCTGCTGATCATCAGCCATTCATTTACACTAATCTCAACCCAGTCTCATTTTAATCTGCCCACAATACTTTCAACTTTGACCATGTTTTTCCTACTCACCTTCAGACCAGTTGTCACACACTGAAAGTGAAAAGACAAGAGTGTTTCCAGTGGTACAAACACTAAGCAGTCATCTTTGAGAATTGCATATTGGTTCATGTACCAAAACACAATGAAAGTCTCCTGGTTCCTTGCCTTCCAAAAAAAATCATTCCATAATTAAGTACATGGAAGCAGTAAAAAAGAATAGAGAATAATGTTACAGTTACAGAGAAAGTGCAAGCACCATGATGAGGTAGACTGAGAGATCAAGAGTCTATATTTATCATGTAAGGGTCTGTTCAAATGTCTGATAACAGCAGGGTAGACTCTGTCCTTAAGCCTGCTGGTATATGTTCTCAAGATTTTGTATCTACTGCCTGACGGGAGGGAGAAGAAGATGATTTCGAAAGAAGCCTCATATGGTAATCCAGCTTTAGTAGAGGGCAAGAATCAGAACCAGGTTTATTATCACTGACGTATTATGTGAAATCTGTTGCTTTGTGGCTGCCGTACAGTGCAAAGACATATAAATCTATTAATTACATTAGTAAATAGTGAAAAAAGGAATAATGAGGTAATTTTGATGGGCCATTCAGAAATCTGATGGCACTGGGAAGGAAGCTGCTCCTGAGTATGGGTCTTCAGGCTTTTGCCCCCCCCTCCCCAATAGTAGTAATGAGAAAAAGGTATGCTCCAGATGTGAATGCCCTTAATGATGAATACCGCCTTCCTGAAGCACTGTATCTTGAAGATACCCTCAAGGTGAAGAAGCTTGTGCCTTTGATGGTACTGGCAAGAAAAATACTTTCATAGCTGATAGAGATTGCTTGAGAGAATGGCCACAGTAAGATGTGCCTTTTTCCTTAGAATATCAAGAAAGTTGGTTTTATTTTGAGACTAAGTGGCAGTCGTATTTGGAAGAAAGAGGAATTGCTCAGGAGGGGCAGAATACACCGAAATTTCCAAAGATCTACGATACCGAGGAAAGAGATCAGGTTGGTTATTTTAAATTTCTCTTTCAAGGCTCTACACCCTAAATTTCTGCATGCCTAAGGAAGCAAGTTTAGATGTCAGCAGAACATCTTGGGAAGTTGCTGGTTTGTTCCCAATCTTTTACAATTCTCCGTCACCAGGTATATGCATGTCTCAGTGTGTTGAAAATCACTGGAGGTGCTTTCTCCAGCAGACTGATCAAGCTTTGTGGTAGTCAAGGGTCAAGTGGAGATTATTTCTATTGAGTAGAATCAGAATGAAGCTCCAAAGCCTGTCACAGGAAAGGAGATTGTATCAGAAAATTAGTGATGCAGCCATAAATTATCCCTAATACAGTGCTCCTATCCAATTATTTGGCATGTGTCAGAATCTCACCAGCCTGGTTGGTTTGGGTATATTATTGTCACGTGTTGAGATATTTTGAAAAGTTTAGTTTTGCATACCATCCCTACAGACCATTTCAAAATGCCAGTGCATCAAATTAGTACAAAAGAAAAGGGAAATTGGCTGACTTGTGCCATCCAGATAGATCATGCCATATATAAGACACAGGAGTAGAATTAGACCATTGAGTCTGTTCCGCTATTTCATCAGAAACATTGAAAACCAACAGCACAATACAGGCCCTTCGGCCCACAAAGCTGTGCCTAACATTGCCTTTGCCTAGAACTACCTAGGCTTACCCATAGCCCTCTATTTTCCTAAGCATGTAGCCATTCAGGAGCCTCTTAAAAGTCCCTATCATTTCTGCCTCCACCACCGCCGCTGGCAGCCCATCCCACACACCCAACACTCTCTGCGTAAAGACACTTGCCCCTGATATCTCCTCTGTACCAGAGAACATTACAGCACAGAAAAAGATCTTTTGGCCCTTCTTGGCTGTGCCAAACCATTTTTCTGCCTAGTCCCACTGACCTGCAGCTGGGCCATATCCCTCCAAACCCCTCTCATCCATGTACCTGTCCAAGTTTTTCTTAAATGTCAAAAGTGAGCCCGCAGTCACCACTTCATCTGTCAGCTCATTCCACACTCCCACCACTCTCTGTGTGAAGAAGCCCCCCCCCCCCCAATGTTCCCTTTAAACTTTTCCCCCTTCACCCTTAACCCATGTCCTCTGGTTATTTTCTCCCCTGGCCTCAGGGGAAAAGGCCTGCTTGCATTCTCTCTATCTATACCCATCATAATTTTATACACCTCTATCAAGTCTCCCCTCATTCTTCAACACTCCAGGGAATAAAGTCCTAACCTATTCAACCTTTCTCTGTAACTCAGTTTCTCAAGTCCTGGCAACATCCTTGTAAACCTTCTCTGCACTCTTTCAACCTTATTAATATCCCTCCTGTCATTCAGTGACCAAAACTGCACATTATACTCCAAATTTGGCCTCACCAATATCTTATACAACCTCACCATAACATTCCAACTCTTATACTCAGTACTTTGATTTATAAAGGCCAATGTACCAAAAGCTCTCTACTACCCTATCTACCTGTGACGCCACTTTTAGGGAATTTTGTATCTGTATTCCCAGATCCCTCTGTTCTACTGCACTCCTCAGTGCCCTGCCATTTACCGTATATGTTCTACCTTGGATTTTCCTTCCAAAATGCAATACCTCACACTTGTCTGTATTAAACTCCATCTGCCATTTTTCAGCCCATTTTTCCAGCTGGTCCAGATCCCTCTGCAAGCTTTGAAAACCTTCTTCACTGTCCACTACACCTCCAATCTTTGTATCATCAGCAAATTTGCTGATCCAATTTACCACATTGTCATCCAGATCATTGATATAGATGACAAATATCAATGGACCCAGCACTGATCCCTGTGGCACACAACTAGTCACAAGCCTCCACTCAGAGAAGCAATCCTCCACTACCACTCTCTGACTTCTCCCATTGAGCCAATGTCTAATTCAATTTACTACCTCACCATGTATACCTAGTGACTGAATCTTCCTAACTAACCTCCCATGCGGGACCTTGTCAAAGGCCTTACTGAAGTCCATGTAGACAACATCCACTGCTTTTCCTTCATCCACTTTCCTGGTAACCTCCTCAAAATACTCTAATAGATTAGTTAAACATGACCTACCACGCACAAAGCCGTGTTGACTCTCCCTAATAAGTCCCTGTCTATCTAAATACTTTTAGATCCTATCTCTTAGTATTCCTTCCAATAATTTACCTACTACCAATGTCAAACTTACCGGTGTATAATTTCCCGGATTACTTTTAGAGCCTTTTTTAAACAACGGAACAACATGAGCTATCCTCCTATCCTCCGGCACCTCACTCGTAGATACCGACATTTTAAATATATCTGCCAGGGCCCCTGCAATTTCAACACTAGTCTCCTTCAAGGTCTGAGGGAATACTCTGTTGGGTCCTGGAGATTTATCTATTCTGCATTGCCTCAAGATAACAAGCACCTCCTCCTCTCAATCTGTATAGGTTCTATGACCTCACTACTTGTTTACCTTATTTCCATTGACTCCATGCCAGTTTTCTTAGTAAATACAGACGCAAAAAACTCATTTCTCTCCCGTTTCTTTTGGTTCCATACATAGCCGACCACTCTGATCTTCAAGAGGACCAATTTTATCCCTTACTATCCTTTTGCTTTTCATATACCTGTAGAAGCTCTTTGGATTATCCTTCACCCTGACTGCCAAAGCTACTCATGTCTTCTTTTAGCCCTCCTGATTTCTTAAGTTTTTTTTGCACTTTTTATACTCCTCAAGTACCTTAATTGCTCCGTTTCCTATACATGTCATATATCTCTCTCTTCTTTATCAGAGTTCCAATATCCCTAGAGAACCAAGGTTCCTTATTCTTATTCACTTTGCCTTTAATCCTGACAGGAACATATAAATTCTACACTCTCTAAATTTTGCCTTTGAAGGCCTCCCACTTACCAACGACATCCTTGCCAGAGAACAACCTGTCCCAATCCACGCTTTTTAGATCCTTTCTCATTTCTTCAAATTTGGCCTTTTTCCAGTTTAGAACCTCAACCTGAGGACCAGATCTATCCATGATCAAGTTGAAACTAATAGTGTTGTGATCACTGGAACCAAAGTGTCCACTACACACACTTCCATCACCTGTCCTAACTCATTTCCTAATAGGAGATCTAATATTGCATCCTCTTCAGTCGGTACCTCTATATATTGATTTAGAAAATTTTCATGAATACATTTTATAAACTCTAACCCATCTAGACCTTTAACAGTATGGGAGTCTCAATCAATATGCGGAAAATTAAAATCCCGTACTATCACAACTTTATGTTTCCTGCAGTTGTCTGCTCTCTCTCTGCAGATTTGCTCCTCCAATTCTTGCTGACTATTGGGTGGTCTATAATACAACCCCATTAATGTAGTCATATCCTTCCTGTCTCTCAGCTCCACCCATATTGCCTCGGTAGACAAGCCCTCTAATCTGTCCTGCCTGAGCACTGCTGTAACATTTTCCCTTCATCCTCCACCCGCCCCCCACCCTTCACCCCTCTGCCTGTATCACGTCTGAAACATCGGAACCCTGGAACATTAAGCTGCCAGTCCTGCCCCTCCTGTAGCCAAGTTTCACTAATGGCTACAATGTCATAATTCCACATGTCAATCCACGCCCTCAGCTCATCAGCCTTCCCCACAATACTCCTCGCATTGAAATAGACACACCTCAGAAGATTATTACCACCACTCACAACCCTTCTATTTGTGACTTTGCTTGAAACCTTAACATCATTTATTTATTTACTACTCCCTGGCAGAATATACTACACCCTGTACCTACTCCCAAGCAGCTTAAAACAATGACCTGTCATGTTAGCCATTTCAGCCCTGGGAAAAAGCCTCTGACTGTCCACACGATCGATACCTCTCATTATCTTATACACCTCTATCAGGTCACCTCTCATCCTTCGTCACTCCGAGGAGAGAAGGCCGAGTTCACTCAACCTATTCTCATAAGGCATGCTCCCCAATCCAGGCAACATTCTTGTAAATCTCCTCTGCACCCTTTCTAGGATTTCCGCATCCTTCCAGTAGTGAGGCAACAAGAATTGAGCACAGTACTCCAAGTGGAGTTTGACCGGGTCCTATATAGCTGCAACATTACCTCTCGGCTCTTAAACTCAATCCCACAATTGATGAAGGCCAATGCACTCTATGCCTTCTTAACCACAGAGTCAACCTGCGTAGCAGCTTTGAGTGTCCTATGGACTCGGACCCCAAGATCCCACTGCCAAGAGTGACACCATTAATACTATATTCTGCCATCATATTTGATCTACCAAAATGAACCCTTTCACACTTACCTAGGTTGAACTCCATCTGTCACTTCTCAGCCCAGTTTTGCATCCTATCAATGTCGCGCTGTAACCTCTGACAGCCCTCCACACTATCCACAACCCCCCCCAACCTTTGTGTCATCAGCAAATTTACTAACCCATCCCTCCACTTCCTCATCCAGGTCATATACAAAAATCACAAAGAGTAAGGGTCACAGAACAGATCCCTGAGGCACACCACTGGTCACTGGTCTCCATGCAGAATATGACCCATCTACAATCACTCTTTGCCTTCTGTGGGCAAGCCAGTTCTGAATCCACAAAGCAATGTCCCCTTGGCTCCCACGCCTCCTTACTTTCTCAATAAGCCTTTCACGGGGTACCTTATCAAATGCTTTGCTGAAATCCATATACACTATATCTATGGCTCTGCCTTCATCAGTGTGTTTAGTCACATCCTCAAAAAATTCATTCAGGCTCATAAGGCAGAACCTGCCTTTGATAAAGCCAAGCTGAATATTCCTAATCATATTATGCCTCTCCAAATGTTCATAAACCCTGTCTCTCAGGATCTTCTCCATCAACTTACCAACCACTGAGGTAAGACTCACTGGCCTATAATTTTCTGGGCTATCTCTATTTCCTTTCTTGAATAAGGGAACAACATCCGTAACCCTTCAATCCTCCAATCCTCCAGAACCTCTTCCATCCTTATTGATGATGCAAAGTTCATCACCAGAGGCTCAGCAATCTCCTCCCTCACTTCCCACTGTAGCCTAGGGTACATCCCGTCCAGTCCCGGTGACTTATCCAACTTGATGCTTTCCAAAAGCTCCAGTACATCCTCTTCCTTAATATCTACATGCTCAAGCTTTCCAGTCCACTGCAAGTCATCCCTACAATCACCAAGATCCTTTTCCATAGTGAATACTGAAGCAAAGTATTCATTAAGTACCTTTGCTATCTCCTCCAGTTCCATATACACTTTTCCATTGTCACACTTGATTGGTCCTATTCTCTTGCGTCTTATCCTCTTGCTCTTCACATACTTGTAGAATGCCTTGGGGTTTTCCTTAATCCTGTCTGCCAAGGCTTCTCATCGCCCCTTCTGGCTCTCCTAATTTCATTCTTTAGCTCCTTCCTGCTAGCTTTATAATTTTCTAGATCTCTATCATTACCTAGTTCTTTGAACCTTTCATAAGCTCTTCTTTTCCCCTTCTTCATGGCTGATCCATTTCCCTCTCAACCCCAATCTCCTGCCTTCTCTCCATAACTTTTCAAGTCCTGACTAATCAAGATCCTATTAGCCTCCACCTTAAAAGACGCCCAATGACCTGGCTTCCAGAACCACCCAAGGCAATGAATTTGACAGATTTATTATCCTCTGGCTAAAGAAATTTCTGCTTATCTCTGTTCAAATAGACATCCTCTTTTTTGAGGCTGTGCTCTCTGATCCTAGACTGCTCCAACCTAGGAAACATCGTCTTCACATCAAGGCCTTTCAACATTCTATAGGTTTCAATGAGATCACCCCTTCATTCATCTAAATTTGAATAAAGGCTCAGAGTCATCAATTGCTCCTCATGGGATAACCCTTTCATTCCTGGCACAATCCCTGTGAACGTCCTCTGAACCCTCTCCAATGTCCTTTCTTAAATAAGGGACTCAAAACTGCTTATAATACAATTGATGTGGCCTCACCAATGCTTTATAAAGTCTCAACATTACATCCTTGTTTTTATATTCTAGTCCTCACAAAATGAAGGCTAACATTGCATTTGCCTTCTTCCGCACCAACTTAATCTGTAACTTAACTTTTAGGTAATCCTGCCTGAGGACTCCCAAGTCTCCTTGCACCTCAGATATTTGGAATTTTCTCCCCATTTAGAAAATAGTTTATGCTTTAATTCCTTCTACTGACCATATACTCCATGCCACTGAATTGCATCTGCCACTTCTTTACCCATTCTCCTATTCTGTTTAAGTCCTTCTGCAGCCTCTTGATTCCTCAACACTGCCTGTAACTCCACCTATCTTCTTATCATCTACAAAAAACTGGTCACAGAGCCATCAATTCCATCATCCAAATCATTGACATAAACTTAAAATGAAGTGGTTCCAACTCTGACCCCAACAGAACATCACTAGTTATGAGCATCCAATTGAAAAGGCTCCTTATATTCCCATTCTTTGCTTCCTACCGACCAGCCAATGCTCCATCCGTACTAGTATCTTCCCTATAACACCATGGGCCCTTAACTTGCTAAGCAGCCTCATGTGCTGCACCTTGTGAATAGGCCTTCTGAAAATCCATTGATTCTTCTGTGTCTATCCTGCTTGTTATTTCTTCAAAGAATTCCAGCAGATTTGTCAGGCAACATTTTCCCTTGAGGAATCCTGCTGACTTTGGCATATTTTATGTGCCTCCAAGTACCCGAAAACCACATCTTTTACAATTGACACTGATATCTTCCCAACCACTGAGGTCAGATTAATTGGCCTCTCTCCCTTCTTGAAGAATGAAAGGACATTTGCAATTTTCCAGTCACCTGGAACTATTCCAGAATCCATTGATTCTTGAAAGATTATTACTAGTGCTTTCACAATCTCTTCAGCTAACTCTTTCCGATTCCTGTGGTGCAGTCCATCTGGTTCAGGTGACTTATCTACCTTCAGACCTTTCAGTTTCCCAAGCATCTTCTCCCTAGTGATAGCCACTGTGCTCACTTCTGCCCCTGACATACTCAGATTTTCTAGTGTTTTCCACAGGAAAGCCTGATATAAAATACTTGTTCAATTTGCCTGCCGTTTCCTTATCACCCCCCTTGATAGCTCTCCGGCATCACTTTCCAATGGTCAGATATCTATTCTCACCTCTCCTTTACTTTTTATATCTGAAAAAAATGTTGGTATGCTCTTTGATATTTTAAAAGGCTGGCTTCCCCCCCCCCCCCGCCCCCCCCCCATTTCCCTCCCCATGGTCTTTTGAGTTTTCTTCTGTTGGTTTTTCAAAGTTCTTTATCCTCTAATGAGGACAATGATGTAATTAAAAATGAAAAACAGAAACAATGCAAAATATAGTTAGAATTAATTTAAATCTTGCATAGTCCCACAACACAAGGGAGTGAAAATCTTTGTGTTATGACTACATCGCATTGTACAGACTTGTGAATTTATAAGTCTATTGGCTTGTAGAAAGAAGCTGCAGTACCGTTTGCCAGACGGAAGCAGCTGACACAGATTATGGTCCGGGTGACTGGTGTCCCCAGTGATCTTCCAGGCCTTCTTTATGCACCTGCTGCTGCTGTAAATGGCCTCATTTGAGGGAAGTTCACATCCACAGATGAGCTGGGCTTTCCTTACCACTCTCTACAGTGCCCAGTGATCAAGATCGGTGCATTTCCCATACCAGGCAGTGATTTAACCAGTCAGGATGCTCTCAAAGGTGTCTCTGTAAAGGTCTTGGGGATTGGAAGTGGAAGTCGCCTGAAGTGGAAGAGACAATGGTTGTGCTTTTTTGCCACACAGCTGGTGTGTACAGTCCAGGTGAGATCATCGGTGATGTGTGTACCGAGGGACATTTTGGTAATGTGTATACAAAGCAACTTGAAAGTGCTCACCCTCTCAACTGCAGACCCATTGATGTTGATCAGGCTGAACCTGTCTCCGTTCCACCTGTAATCCACAATCTTTTTTTTTGGACATTGAGGGTGAGGTTGTTTTCTTTGCACAGCTGTGTGAGGGTGTTGACCTCTCCTCTGTAGGCTGTCTCATTGCCACTGGAAATAAGGCCATTCATCTGCAAATTGGCGGTTAATGAGAAAGTGCTGTGCAGATAGACTAATAAGGTGTAAGCACCATGACTGGGTAGACTGTGAGGTCAAAATTTCACCTTTAATGTATAAGAGGTCAGTTCAAGTGTCTTATAATAGTGAAATAGAGCTGCTGATGTGTTTTCAAGACTTTGTATCCTCTGCCCAATGGGAGGGGGAGAAGAAGGAGTGACAAGCTCAGAGACACACCTACTTCAGTTGTTCAGCATTAGTTGGCTATTTGAGGTTGGCTGTTTTGTGACCAGATGTGGAATGATTGATATGTTTCAGGGTTGGAATGCTCTGCAACTATGGTGGAAGAAGTGTCTGGTCACATATCTGAAAGTAATGTTATTGGAGGCATACTCACCCAGGCGAGTGCAAAGCATGCCATCACACTCCTGCCTGGTAGGTAGTGGAACAGCTTTATGGACCTAGGGGAGTTCCTCAGTGCAGGAGCACCAGTCCCTGACCTGCTGTTGTAAGTCATGGTATATATTAGGCTGGTTCCAGCTGAGTGTCTGATCCATGGTGACTGCTAGAATATTCGTTGGGGAACTTGTCCTTAGTAATGTCACTGAATCTTGGGGCGGGAGGTGGGGTTGTCCATGAGGACTGGTCTGATGATTGTGTTGTAGCATGCACACAAGGAAGGTATGGGGATATGGATATTGTGTAGGTCAGAGGGGTTAGTGTTTGGGTAATTTTGATTTGCTTTTTAGGTGGTTCAGCACAGCATTGTGGGCCAAAAAGCCTGATCCTGTGCTACACTTTTCTAAACAATTGAAATGTTGGCCATGTGAAAATCGGCATCCATTTGATGTGTGTTCTCTACGTATTGAATCTCTGGGATAATTTGGACACTCTGTGAGAGAAGTCAGTTAGGACTTGAACTCCAGGATACTTGGTGATTATAGCAATGCCCTGGAATGCTACAGTACCTTTACTCTAGGATAGTTAGATGTTTTGGAGATTTTTTTTGTCTGGAATGGTTCTTCCAGTTAAAATGGTGCTACTGAACATGTGCAACAGCTCTCTAGTAGTTCAAATAGCAAGAAGTCCTACAAAAAAATCACTAAAAACACCTTTTCTGAGGTAAATTGTGTTAAATTATTGCCATAAACAATGAGGGAAGGTGAAGCAAGTTCGGAGGATGAGCCGGGCTGGTGTGTTGTAGAATCGATGCAGACGGAGTAGGCTACTCCAAGAGGAGTTCTGATGCCTGGGTGTGGGTGTGAGGCTGGATCGTGCACAGAGCTGTTTTGAAGAGCTTGAGAGCGGCTTCGGCTGGGTAATGAAATCTGGGCTTGGAGCAAGTTGCTGGTCTGGGCCCCGAGCCCTTTGCAGTAGTTGGGTCTTGGTGCGAGGTATAACCTGCTGTTCAGACAATTTAAATGCTGGCTTATATTGGAGGCAGGAGCTGATTTTGCTTACTCTCTGCAATGTTCGCTGCTCTCTCCAGGCCACGAGAGCTTTTCATTGCAGTGGTTTCCAGGTACAATGCGAGGTACAAATCCATTATTTGGTCAATTTAAATGCCAGCCCAGATAGACTGAAAAGACAGGGTGTTGAGGTCTGAGGCCAGAGCCGATGTTTCTTGCTGTCCGTGATGGTCATCTCCATGGTGCTGAGTCTACGAAGACTGTCCCAGTTGTTGTGCTCTGTGCCTGCTAATATGATGAGCTGATAAGTAAGGCTTTGGGCCTACTCTGGGCTGCTCTGAGGACTCAGTTTGGTTCAGAATGTTGTTGTTTGCTTCAATGGTTTGCACAATTTGTGTTTTTTTCCCCCCTTTCTCTTGCACATCGTGTGTAAGTCTTTTATTGTATTTCTTTAATTCGGTTCTTTTGGGTTTTTCACTTTGTGGCTACTGTGAGCAAGCAAATCTCAAGGTTGTATGATTTATACATTCTTCATTAATAAAAGTACTTGCATCTTTGAATAGTTTGGGAACTGCTTTGGACTAGTTTGAGATCATTACTCTGGATTTATTTGAATTGGTTTGGGATCTTTGTTTTGACTAGAAAGATGCTATTGAATTGGAAGGAGAAAGAGTGCAGAAAAGAATTGCAAGTATGTTGACTGGACTCTAGGGCCTGTTCTAGAGAAAGGTTGGGCAAGCTAGGAGGTCTGTTTATTGGACCATAAGAGTCTGAAGGATATAAAACCATGAAGAGCATAGGTAGAGTGAAAGCACTTTGCCCCCAGGGTTGAGAAATCAAGAACCAGAGGGCATGAATATAAGCCAAGAGGGAGAACATTAATAGGAACTTGAGATAACAACTTTTTTTTTACACAGGAATGAAGTGCTAGAGGAGAGATTCTTGGTGTCCACGGACCCCTTGCTTAATGTACTGTCCATTAGCATAATAAAGGCCTATGCCTGCAGAAATGGTAAAGGCAAGATCGTTAAGAACATTTATAAGACACTTGGACAAGTACGTGGATTGGCAAGGTTTGGAAGGTTATGGGCCAAGTGGGACTATCTTGGATGGGAATCCTTGTTGGAATGGCGTAGTAGGGTCAAAGCATCTGCTTCTGGGCCAGGAGGCTCTCCGACTTACTGAGTCTAGATTTGGTTCTGCTTTGCACAAGTTCTTTCATCTTTAGTTGGTCAGCATTAGTTTAATTGTGTGTGATTGTGTGAAAATTAGGTCAGACAGATGTGCTTGGAGGGGATGGAGGATAATAAATTGTATAAAGTATGAATGACTCACATGTTATCAAACTAACCCCTCAAAGGTCTACAGGGAATGGAGCTCTGAGGGTGTGGGCGGACGAAGAGGTCATGATGCGCCAATGATTGCCTATGATGCCCTCCTCTCCGTTGGCAACAACTGGACAGAACTGTGTAACCATGCCATGTTCCATGGAGGTAAGAACATAGAAACGAACAGCACATTACAGGTTGTTCAGCCCACAATGTTGTGCCAACCGTGTAACCTGCTCTAGAAACTGCCTAGAATTTCCTTACCGCATAATCCCCTATTTCTCTAAGCTCCATGTACCTATCTAAGAGTCTCTTAAAAAGACCAGATTGTAACCACCTCTACCACCATCATTGTCAGTGCATTCCATGCCCCACCACTGTAATGAAAGGCTCTGGAACCCTGGAGAGAGTAGTGAACATCACAGAGAGCGAGCAAAATCGGCTCTCACCTTCGTTCTAGGCCTGCGTTTAAATTGTCTAAACAGTAGATCTATTTAACTAATTTTGTGAGTTCTAAAACCAATTGGCTGCACCCATGATGATTAAAGGGGGTGAATTATTTTATGCAATCAATTATTTTATGTTCTATATTTGTAATTAATTTAGATCACTTTTTGTAGAGATCTGTTTTCACTTTGACCAAAAGAAATTAAATCCACTGTGATTCAGTGTTGTAAAAGAATAAAACATGAAAACATTCGGGGGGGGGGGCGGTGAATGCTTTTTGTAGGCTCTGTATGGAACAGAATGAGGTCCTTTGGCCTATCACATCTGTTCCACCATTTCATCATTGCTGATTCACTTTTTCCTCTCAGCCGCAATCTCTTGCCTTCTCCCCATATCCCTTCATGCCCTGACTAATCAAGAATCTATCAAGCAACACACATAAAATGCTGGTGGAACACAGCAGGCCAGGCAGCATCTATAGGGAGAAGCACTGTCAACGTTTCGGGCCGAGACCCTTCATCAGGACTAACTGAAAGGAAAGATAGTAAGAGATTTGAAAGTAGGATGGGAAGGGGAAAATGCAAAATGATAGGAGAAGACCGGAGGGGGTGGGGATGAAGCTAAGAGCTGGAAAGGTGATTGGCAAAAGGGATACAGAGCTGGAGAAGGGAAAGGATCATGGGACGGGAGGCCTAGGGAGAAAGAAAGGGGGAGGGGATCACCAGAGGGAGATGGAGAACAGGCAGAGTGATGGGCAGAAAGAGAGTGAGTGAGTGAGTAAATAAATAAATAGATGGATCAAGATGGGGGGGGGGGGGAAAGCTAACCATATCAGGGATGGGGTAAGAAGGGGAAGAGGGCCATTAATGGAAGTTAGAAAAGTCATTGTTCATGCCATCAGGTTGGAGGCTACCCAGCCGGTATATAAGGTGTTGTTCCTCAAACCTGAGTGTGGCTTCATTTTGACAGTAGAGGAGGCCATGGATAGACATATCAGAATGGGAATGGGACGTGGAATTAAAATGTGTGGCCACTGAGAAATCCTGCTTTCTCTGGAGGACCGAGCGTAGGTGTTCAGCGAAACAGTCTCCCAGTCTGCGTTGGGTCTCACCAATATATAAAAGGCCACACCGGGAGCACCGGACGCAGTATACCACACCAGCTGACTCACAGGTGAAGTGTCACCTCACCTGGAAGGACTGTCAGGGCCCTGAATGGTGGTGAGGGAGGAAGTGTAAGGGCAGGTGTAGCACTTGTTCCGCTTACGAGGATAAGTGGCAGGAGGGAGATCGGTGGGAAGGGAGGGGGAGGACGAATGGACATGGGAGCAATCCCTGCAAAAAGCAGAAAGGGGGGGAGGTAAAGATGTGCTAGAATCTATCAACCTTGGCCTTAAATATACATAAAGATTTGGCTTCCACAGTTGCCTGTGGCAAAAAAATTCCTCAGATTCAACACTGTCTGGATAGAGAAATACCTTCTTATTTCCATTCTAAAAGGACATCCCTTTCTTCTGAAGCTGTGTCCTTTGGTCTTAGACTCTCCCACCATAGGAAACATCCTCTCCACATCCACTCTATCAAGGTCTTTCACCACTCGTTGGGTTTCAATGAAGTTACTCCTCATTCTTCTGAATTCCAGTGAAATCACATCCAGAGTTATCAGACGCTCTTCATATGACAAGCCATTCAATCCTGGAATCATTTTTTGTGGAACTCCTACAAACCCTCCTCAGTTTGAGCACATCCTTTCTTAGATATGGGCCCAAACCTGCTCACTGTACTCCAAGTGAGGCCTCATCACTTCTTTATAAAGCCTCAACATTGCTTCCTTTCTAGTCCTCTTGAAATGAATGCTAACATTGCATTTGCCTTCCTCACCACAGGCTCAACCTGCAAATTAACCTTTAGGGAATCTTGTACAAGGACTCCCAAGTCCTTTTGCACCTCAGATTTTTGTATTTTCTCTCCATTTAGAAAATAGTTGACCCTTTTATTTCTTTTGCCAAAGTGCAGGACCATACACCTCCCAACACTGTATTCCATCCGCCACTTCTTTGCCCGATCTTTAAAACTGTCTACGTCATTCTGTAGCCTCTCTACTTCCTCAAAACTACCTGCCCTTCTACCTATATTCATATAGTCTGCAAATTTTGCAACAAAGCTGTCAATTCTGTCATCCAAATCATTGACATAACGTAAAAAAGAATCGGTTCCAACACCGACTCCTGTGGAGCACCACTTCACACCACTTCCAGAAAAGGCTCCCTTTATTCCCACTTTTTGCCTCCTGCCAATCAGCCACTGCTTATCCATGCTAAAATCTTTCCTGTAACACCATGGGCTCATGACTTTAGTGGCTGTGGTAATGTAATGGTTGTTCCTATTTCAGCCTCTTTTGTATGTTACACAGTCATCCATCATGAAACAGGACCATCAATGACATACCGTATTTCTCCACGTTCTTCCCCCCCCCCCCCCACATATCAGTGGTAATTTATAGTTGTTAATTAACCAGCCCACCTCTATGGGATGTGGAAGGAAACTAGAACACCCAGGGGAAACCCACGCTGTCACAGGGAAGACGAGCAAACTCCACACGGAAATTTCTCACACTGGAGGTAATGTTCAAACCTGGGTCTCAGGAGCCAAGAAGCAGCAGGACCACCTGCTTCAGCATGAGCAGACCTGAGCCTCAGGTGTCTGCAAGATGGTCAGAGACACAAGCAAATACAGATTCTGGAATTTGGAGCAGCAATCTGCAGGGGAAGGTCCATGGGAGGAAGGGAATTATCAGTCTTCAGGGTGAAATCTTGTGTTAGAAAGGGAATTATGAATGATTCAGGTTGAAACCCTGTACGGGGAGTCTGTACAGCATTAAAGTTGGATATGCCCCAGGGTCTGACGGCATATATCCCACAATATTAAAAGAAGCAAATGAGGAGATTGCTGGGACTTTGACAAAGATCTTTTGTGTCCTCACTAGCAGCAAGCAAGGTGGTGAAGGACTGGGAAATAGCTAATATTGTTCCTTTGTTCAAGGAAGGAAGTAGGGATAATCTGGGTGTTCACATAGAAGGAAGTTATTGTAAAGGATAGTGATGAATAGGCATTATGCACATTGGAATGACATGGCCTACTTAGAGTTGTTAGCATAGCTCTGTGCAGGACAGGACATGCTTTACAAACTTAATCAAGTTCTTTGAGCAGCTGACAAAGGGACCTGATTGAGGCAAGTCACATTGTCTTCATGGACATTACTAAGACATTTGATAAGATCTGCATGATATGTTGATTCAGAAAATAAAGATGTATGGGATCCAGGATGAATTGCAAGTTTGGTTTCAGAACTGCTTTGCCTAGAGAAGGCAGAGAGTAGGGGTGGAAATAATATTATTCTGACTTGTGGGGTTCTCCAAGCATTGGTGCTGGTGTTGTTTGTGATATATACTAATGATTTGTGTGGAAGTGTAAAAGCCTGGAGTAGGAAGTTTGCAATTGGAACAGTAGTTAACAGTGTAAAGAACTATGAAAGAATACAGGTACATATAGGCAGAGAGGTGGCAGATGGAGTTTAACCTGGGCAAACATGAGTTGTAGAACTCTGGGAGTGCAAATAAAGGGACAAAATATATCGTTAATGGTAGACCTCTGAATAGCATTGAGATACAGAGTGATCTGGGGTCCAGGCCCATAGTTCACTGATAAAGTGGTAAAGACATATGGCAAGCTGCCTTCATTGGTGGGAGTGCTGAGTGTAAGAACAAGGAAGTCATGTTTAACAACATAAAACTTTATGCATCCCACTACAGGAAGGACATGGGACCTTTGGAAAGGGTACAGCAGAGGTTTGCCAGGAGGCTGCCTCGATTAGAGGGGATGGGCATTGAAGAAAGCTTGGACAAAGGTGTACTCTTTAGAACATGGGAAGCTGAGGGGATATTTGATGGAGTTACTTAAAATTATGACAGGCATACAGTCACAAAGGAGACAGTCATAATATCAAACATTAGGCAACATGTTTTTGAGATTAGGAGGGGGGGGAGTTTAGAGGTGATATGAGTAGGAAGTGCCTGGGATGGTTTCCCATGATTACTAATGGAAGCAGGCAGCTTGGTGGAGTTTAGGATAGGTCTTGTTCAAGGCTGGAGCCTGAGCTGGAGGTTGCACAATCAGCATTTTGAAGGTGTCCAAGATAGTTGGAACCCGCTTTGATAGCGTTCTGAATCTGCTTGGGATTGTTAGAACTATTGAGGCTGCTGAGGTGCAGTTTAAGAGGCCTAGACAAATGAATTTTAAGTGAATGGATGGATACGAGTGATGTATCACTCAGAGCACTGAGTGCAGTCTGACCGAAGGAGAAATCGCTCAGGGGAGTGCTCACACTGAAGATGTAGGGGAAAAGGAAGAAAGAGATAATAAAGTTGTTTGCACTGTTAGGGATAAACAGAGAGTAAGAGGTGGAGAGTTTCTTAAATGCATCTATTTTAATGCTCGGAGCATTGTAAGAAAGGTGGATGAGCTTAGAGAATGGATTGATACCTGTAAATATGATGTTGTAGCTGTTAGTGAAACATGGTTGCAGGAAGGGTATGATTGGCAACTAAATATTCCTGGATTTCATTGCTTCAGGTGTGATAGAATCGGAGGGGCAAGAAGGGAAGGTGTTGCATTGCTTGTCAGAGAAAATATGACAGCGGTGCTTTGGCCAGATAGGTTAGAGGGCTCATCTAGGGAGACTATTTGGGTGGATTTGAGGAATGGGAAAGGCATAGTAACACTTATAGGGGTGTATTAGGTGTATTACCACCTAATGGGGAGCGAGAATTGGAGAAGCAAGTTTGTAGGGAGATAGTAGATATTTGTAGTAAGCACAGGGTTGTGATTGTGGGAGATTTTAATTTTCCACACATAGACTGGGAAGCCCATACTGTAAAAGGGCTGGATGGTTTGGAGTTTGTAAAATGTGTGCAGGATAGTTTTTTGCAGCAATACATAGAGGTACCAACTAGAGAAGGGGCAGTGTTGGATCTTCTGTTAGGGAATGAGATAGGTCAGGTGATGGAGGTATGTGATGGGGAGCACTTCGGGTCCAGTGATCGCAATGCCATTAATTTCAATAAAATTATGGAGAAGGATAGGACTGGACCCAGGATAGAGATTTTTGACTGGAGAAAGGCTAACTTTGAGGAGATGCGAAAGGATTTAGAAGGAGTGGATTGGGACAATTTGTTTTATGGGAAGGATGTAATAGAGAAATGGAGGTCATTTAAGGGTGAAATTTTGAGGGTACAGACTCTTTATGTTCCTGTTAGGTTGAAAGGAAAGGTTAAAAGTTTGAGAGAGCCATGGCTTTCAAGGGATATTGGAAACTTGGTTCGGAAAAAGAGAGAGATCTACAATAAATATAGGCAGCATGGAGTAAATGAGGTGCTCGAGGAATATAAAGAATGTAAAAAGAATCTTAAGAAAGAAATTAGAAAAGCTAAAAGAAGATATGAGGTTGCTTTGGCAAGTAAGGTGAAAATAAATCCGAAGGGTTTCTACAGTTATATTAATAGCAAAAGGATAAAATTGGTCCCTTAGAGAATCAGAGTGGACAGCTATGTGCGGAGCCAAAAGAGATGGGGGAGATTTTGGATAATTTCTTTTCTTCGGTATTCACTAAGGAGAAGGATATTGAATTGTTTAAGGTAAGGGAAACAAGTAGGGTAGTTATGGGAACTATGATGATTAAAGAGGAGGAAGTACTGGTGCTTTTAAAGAATATAAAAGTGGATAAATCTCCGCTACTGACAGGAAATTCCCTAGGACCTTGACGGAAGTTAGTGTAGAAATAGCGGGGGTTCTGACAGAAATATTTCAAATTTTATTAGAAATGGGGATGGTGCTGGAGAATTGGCATATTGTTCATGTGGTTCCATTGTTTAAAAAGGGTTCTAAGAGTAAACCTAGCAATTATCGACCTGTAAGTTTGACGTCAGTGGTGGGTAAATTAATGGAAAGTATTCTTAGAGATGGTATATATAATCATCTGGATAGACAGGGTCTGATTAGGAGCAGTCAATATGGATTTGTGCGTGGAAGATCATGTTTGACAAATCTTATTGAATTTTTTGAAGAGGAAAGTTCACGAGGGTAAAGCAGTGGATGTTGTCTATATGGACTTCAGTAAGGCCTTTGACAAGGTTCCACACGGAAAGTTAGTTAGGAAGTTTCAATTGTTAGGTATTAATATTGAAGTAGTGAAATAGAGTCAACAGTGGCTGGATGGGGGATGCCAGAGAGTAGCGGTGGATAACTGTTTGTCACGTTGAAGGCCGGTGACTAGTGGTGTGCCTCAGGGATCTGTACTGTGTCCAATGTTGTTTGTCATATACATTAATGATCTGGATGATGGGGTGGTAAATTGGATTAATAGGTATGCAGATGATACTAAGATAGGTGGCGTTGTGGATAATGAAGTAGGTTTACAAAGCTTGCAGAGAGATTTAGGCCAGTTAGAAAAGTGGGCTGAACGATGGCAGATGGAGTTTAATGCTGATAAGTGTGAGGTGCTACATTTTGGTAGGAATAATCCAAATAGGACATACATGGTAAATGGTAGGGCATTGAGGTGGAATCTCATGTGGATAGGGTGGTGAAGAAAGTTTTTGGTATGTTAGCCTTTATAAATCAGAGATTTAGGAGTATAGGCGTTGGGATGTAATGTTAAAATTGTACAAGGCATTGGTGTGGCCAAATTTGGAGTATTTTGTACAGTTCTGGTCACTGAATTATAGGAAAGATATCAACAAACTAGACAGAGTACAGAGGAGATTTACTAGAATGTTACCTGGGTTTCAGCACCTAAGTTACAGGGAAAAGTTGAACAAGTTAGGTCTTTATTCTTTGGAGCATAGACGGTTGAGGGGGGACTTGATAGAGGTATTTAAAATTATGTGGGGTATAGATAGAGTTGACATTGATAGGTTTTTTCCATCGAGAGTAGGGGAGATTCAAACAAGAGGACATGAGTTGAGAGTTAGGGGGCAAAAGTTTAAGGGTAACACGAGGGGGAATTTCTTTACTCAGAGAGTGGTAGCTGTGTGGAACGAGCTTCCAGTAGAAGTGGCAGAGGCAGGTTCGATATTGTCATTTAAAGTAAAATTGGATAAGTATATGGACAGGAAAGGAATGGAGGGTTATGGGCTGAGTGCGGGTCAGTGGGAGTGGGTGAGAGTAAACGATCGGCACGGACTAGAAGGGCTGAGATGGCCAGTTTCTGTGCTGTAATTGTTATATAGTTATATGTACATGGGAAGGGCATTTCGTATAAATTGGCCGTCAGATTGGCACAGTATTGAGGGCTGACTGGTCTGTCCAGTGCTGTACTATTCTTTGTTCTTAGTTCTGTTGTTTCTTTGCTCAATTGTCAATATGCATGCCATGGTAGGACCAATGCCTCACAAACTTTAGAGACCTGGATTCAGTCCTGGCCTTGAATGCTGTCTGTGTGGAGTCTGCATGTTCTCCTTGTGACCGTGTGAGATCCCCCTGATGTCCTTGCACTAAGAGAAAGCAGAAGTTAATTGGCCGCTGTAAACTTACCATGTGTCACTGGGTGGTGGGAGAACCAGGGGGCAGTTGAAGGGATTGTGTGGGATCATTTTGGAGGGCTAAAGTGGAGTACAGAGTGGGACTGATGGTCTTGAGGTCCTGGAATCGGAATAGGTTCAATGACTGGAGTCACAGTAAGGACAATTCACATCATTGGCTCTTCTCAACCTCTCCCCCACCTGCCCTATCCCAAAACAGCCTCTCCACTGCAGAAGGCATGTATCAACTGTGAGTTGTATGCACAACGCCCGCACAACAGGTTGAGAGCCAAAGTCCTAACCAACTTGTTACTTCATGCCAACAGGTCTGAGTGGAGCCACGGGCTCAATCGCTGGCTGTCTCTATGGCCTGCTCTTCGGAATGACGAACGTTCCCAAGGGACTGTACCAGAACCTGGAGTTCAGGGAGAAGCTGGAAGAACTTGCAGCCAAATTGCACAAAGCAGCAAATGAGGGTGAAACAGTCTGACCAATCAAAGGGAATGGGGATAGGGGATCAGAAAAAGAGAGACATTTAAAAACTCTGCCATTACCACTTCTCTCAGTTGATTTCATGCTCCACCTTCATCATCTGCCTCCAAATTCCATTGTCTTTAGCCCTTTGACACCTCCACACATCAACTCCCAGCCTCTGTCACTATTCCCACTCTGCCCTCCCACATCAGTCTGTTGCCACTCTTCCTTAACTGGATCTACCCATCCCTTCCCTCCACTGCTCTATACTGGCTCTCTCCCCTCTATCCATCAGTGCAGATGAAGGGTCTCTCTCTATCTGATATCTGGACTATTCATTTCCCTTCACAGGTTTTGCTTGATGCCCACATTTTGTGTGTTGCTCCAGATTCCAGTGCCTGCAATCTCTTGTATCAACGTTTAAAACAGGTTCTCAACCTGACCCCTTGGTTAATGATAAGGGTCCTTAGCATAAAAAACACTGGGGATCCCTGATTTTAGTATATATATGATATAGAGTCATACAGAACAGATATAGACTCCATGTTTGCTCACCATCAATTATGTTTTGATGGTCTAAAGGCAGTGTACTGAAACTGGTGTTCCTCCAACGTCATGGTACCAGTCCGCTCCTCACTGACAAAGGCAGCATTGTCCAATGCTGGGCAGACCATTTCCACCAGGATTGAACCTCGGTCTCTGGAACTGTGGCTCTACCAGCTGTGCCACACAATTTTAATTATTTCCAGAATCCTCCTTTCACTTACAAATCTGCTTTACTAATAATAAGTGCTACTTTAAATAGTAGAAACATAACTTGATACAATGGAGAAGCTGCAGCTTTAAGTGTGTCACCTTACAATGTGAAGAGTACAGCTTGCCGGGAGCTCCGCAGCTGTGATGTGCTGTCTGGAAACCCTGCTGCACGCTCACTGAAGTTGCAGCAACACTGATTACGTGCACTGTGTGGTGGCCTATAACATAACGCTGACACTGCAGTGGCTGATTAACCTAACACTGCTTTATAGCTTCACAATATTCCCCTTTTCAATACATAGTACGTACATTGTACACACCTAACAGCCAATTGTATTTTACAGTATAATGCTTGTATATGTCTGAACTAAACAACAGACATTATTCTGAAGACATAGAAGCAAATCAGGCCATTCAACCCTTCAAATCCCACTTGGAGTTCTGTGCTCAGTTCTGGTCACCTCACTACAGGAAGGATGTGGAAGCCATAGAAAGGCTGCAGAGGAGATTTACAAGGATGATGCCTGGATTGGGGAGCATGCATTATGAGAATAGGTTGAGTGAACTCGGCCTTTTCTCCTTGGAGTGACAAAGGATGAGGGGTGACCTGATAGAGGTGTCAAGATGATGAGGGGCATTGATCGTGTGGATAGTCAGAAGCTTTTTCCCAGGGCTGATATGATTGCCACAAGAGGACATGGGTTTAAGGTGCTGGGGAGTAGGTACAGAGGAGATGTCAGGGGTAGTTTTTTAACAGAGTGGTGAGTGCGTGGAATGGGCTGCCAGCAACGGTGGAGGAGACGGATATGATAGGGTCTTTTAACAGACTTTTAGATAGGTGCATGGAGCTTAGTAAAATAGAGGGCTATAGGTAACCCTAGTAATTTCTAAGGTAGGGACATGTTCGGCACTACCTTGTGGGCCAAAGGGCCTGTATTGTGCTGTAGATTTTCCATGTTTCTATGAATCCACACCACAATCAGTTGTGGCCGATATTTGATTTCTCTTTTCAACCCCATTCTCTTGCATTCTTTTCTAACCCTTAAGCCCTTTATTACCCAAGAACCAAAATATCTCTGCCTTAGGTATGCCCAGTGACTTGGCCTATATAGCCCATGTGGCAATGAATTCCGCATATCAGAATCAGGTTTAATATCACTGGCATATGTCATGAGATTTGTTGCTTTGCGGCAGCAGTACATAATAATAAAGACTGTGAATTACAGTCCAGGCTCCTGTACCTCCTTCCCAAAGAGAGCAATGAGAAGAGAGCATGGCCTGGGATTATGGCTTTCTGCAGCTTTTGTAAACACCCCCAACCAGCAGATGGCGATGCAGTCAGTGATAATGCACTCCATAGTACATCGAGAGAAATTTGTGAGTGTCTTTGGTGACTTACCAAATCAAGTCAATTTTTATTGTCATTTCGACCATAACTGCTGGTACAGTGCATAGTAAAAATGAGACAACGTTTTTCAGGACCATGGTTTACATGACACAGTACAAAAACTAGACTGAACTACGAATAAAAAAAACACAGAGAAAGCTACACTAGACTACAGACCTACACTGGACTGCTTAAAGTGCACAAAAACAGTACCGGTATTACAATCAATAATAAACAGGACAGTAGGGCAAAGTGTCAGTCCAGGCTTTGGGTATTGAGGAGTCTGATAGCTTGGGGGAAGAAACTGTTATATAGTCTAGTCGTGAGAGCCCGAAGGCTTCGGAGCCTTTTCCCAGATGGCAGGAGGGAGAAGAGATTGTATGAGGGGTGTATGGGGTCCTTCATAATGCTGTTTCCTTTGCTGATACAGCGTGTAGTGTAAATGTCCGTGATGGTGGGAAAAGAGACCCCGTTGATCTTCTCAGCTGACCTCACTATCTGCTGCAGGGTCTTGCGATCCGAGATGGTGCAATTTCCGAACCAGGCAGTGATGCTCAATACAACCTCTGTATAATGAGATGAGGATGGGAGGCAGGAGATGGACTTTTCTCAGCCTTTGCAGAAAGTAGAGATGCTGCTGGGCTTTCTTTGCTATGGAGCTGGTGTTGAGGGACCAGGTGAGATTCTCCGCCAGGTGAACACCAAGAAATTTGGTGCTCTTAATGATCTCTACTGATGAGCCGTCGATGTTCAGCGGGGAGTGGTTGCTCCGTGCCCTCCTGAAGTCAACAATTATCTCTTTTGTTTTGTTCACATTAAGAGACAGGTTGTTGGCTCTGCACCAGTCTGTTAGCCGCTGCACCTCCTCTCTGTAAGCTGACTCGTCGTTCTTGCTGATGAGACCCACCATGATCATGTCATCGGCGAACTTGATGATGTGGTTTGAGTTGTGTGTGGCAGCACAGTTGTGGGTCAGCAGAGTGAAACAGCAGTGGACTGAGCACACAACCCTGGGGAGCCCCCGTACTCAGTGTGATGGTGTTGGAGATGCTGCTCCCAATCCGAACTGACTGAGGTCTCCCAGTCAGGAAGTCTAGGATCCAGTTGCAGAGGGAGGTGTTCAGGCCCAGTAGGCTCAGCTTTCCAATCAGTTTTTGAGGGATGATTGTGTTGAATGCTGAACTGAAGTCTATGAACAGCATCCAAACGTATGTGTCTTTTTTGTCCAGGTGGGTTAGGGCCAGGTGGAGGGTGGTGGCAATGGCGTTGTCTGTTGAGCGGTTGCGTCTGTACGCAAACTGCAGGGGGTCCAGTGAGGGGGCAGCAGGATCTTGATATGCCTCATGACGAGCCTCTCGAAACACTTCATGATGACGGATGTGAGTGCAATGGGACGGTAGTCACTTAGGCAGGACACTGAAGACTTCTTCGGCACGGGGACGATGGTGGCGGCCTTAAAGCACGTTGGAACGGTGGCGCTGCTCAGGGAGGTGTTGAAGATGTCAGTGAGAACATCTGCTAGCTGGTCTGCACATCCTCTTAGCACTCTGCCAGGGACGTTGTCTGGTCCAGCAGCCTTCCGTGGGTTGATATAGCCACTGTTGGGCCTTCTTTGTAACTCCATCTATATGTGGGCCCAGGATAGATCCTCAGAGATCCCATATGATCCAATCTTCCAGACCAGCCTGCCAGGAGGGACCTTGTCAAAGACAACGGATCTATGTCTTCTTCCCCACCCCCCTGCCTTGCTCTATTATGCCCCTCCCATTGAGGCCCCTTCTCCGAACTCCCTTGCCTCTACTGCCACTTCCTTGCCTTCTTACCCTACTACCGCCCCCCCACTCCCAAGGCCCTGCCACACTGCCCCTGCATCTCCCCTGCTCTGACTTTCTTATGGACAAAGACTGCCCTCAGTGGAAA
Organism: Hypanus sabinus; assembly: GCF_030144855.1. Taxonomy (NCBI): domain Eukaryota; kingdom Metazoa; phylum Chordata; class Chondrichthyes; order Myliobatiformes; family Dasyatidae; genus Hypanus; species Hypanus sabinus. Next base: position 99,346,892 of record NC_082709.1, read on the forward strand.
TTTGAAACAAATGTTGGGAGCTCAGCAGGCCAGGTACACCTGCAGGAGTGGGAGAGAAGCAGGGTTGAAATTTCAGACTGATCACCTTCTATCAGAGCTGGCAAAAGTTAATAAATCTTTTATGAATGGCCTGAAATGCTGCCACCTTCTCTCTCCACAGATGCTGGGTTATCCAGCATCTCCAGCTTTAGTTCAGCTGCCTACTGGAGAGTGTGTCAGGGCAGGACTTCCACAGCACACTGGTTTATTATTGTAACATACCAAGATACAGAGAAAAACTTGTCTTGCATACCGCCTATACAGATCACTGCACTGAGGTAGTACAAGGTAAAACGGTAACAGATGCAGATTAAACGGTAACAGATGCAGGGGAGGTGGACAGCAAGGTGCAAGGTTCTGAGTCAAGGTTCCATCTAATCAGACCAGGACACTGTTCAATAGTCTGATAATAGTGTTTTTGAGCCTTTTGTATCTTCAGTCTGATGGGAGGGGGAGAGAGAATGTCTGGGGTGGGAGGGGTCACCGAGGCTGCAAGAAGTGCAGAGAGAGTGAGTGGAGGAGAGTGGTGCCTGTGATGTGCTGAGCTGATCACCAGGGTCTGCTGGTGAAGAGAGGGACGTAAGAGTACAGGAACACCTTTACTGGAAGCAGCCAGGGCAATAAAAGGGCTTTTGGTATGCCAGCCTTCATCAGTCAGGGCACTGAGTGTCCGAGCTGTGACAATAAGACATGGGGGTAGAATTAGGCCTTTTGGTTTGGCAAGCCTGCTTCACCATTTGATTGTAGCTGATTTATTTTCCCTCTCAACCCCATCCTCATGCCTTCTCCCCATAACCTTCGATGCCCTTACTAAACAGCAACCTATCAACCGCCGCTTTAAATATACACAATGGCTTAGCCTCCACAGCCAAATGTGGCAATGAATTCAATAAATTCACCACCCTCAGGCTAAAGAAATTCCTACTTAGCCCTGTTCTATAAAGAGGCCATTGTATTATGAGACTGTGCCCTCCAGTCCCGGACACTCCCACTACTGGAAACATCCTCTGCTTGCTAACAACTTCTGTATTAAGTTTGGTATGATTCTACCTCATTCTAAACTCCAGCAAGTACAGACCCACAGCCATCAAATGTTCCTTATTTAAAGCACAAAGTAAAATTTACTATCAGAGTACATACATGTCACCACATACAACCCTGAGATTCTTTTTCCTGCAGGCATACTTTGCAAATCTATAGAACAGTAATTGTAAATGGGATCAATGAAAGAGCAAGAGCAGCCTGCAAATGCAAATATAAATAAATAGCAATAAATAATGAACATGAAATAACAAGAGTCCTTAAAGTGAGATCATTGGTTGTGGGAGCATCACAATAGACGAGTGTCGTTAGCCTCTTTTGTTTAAGAGCCTGATGGTTGAGGCTAGTACTGCTCTTGAACCTGGTGGTGCGAGGCCTGAGACACTGGTACACTCTTCCTGATGGCTGCAGCGAGAGAAGATCATGGCCTGGGTGGTGAGGATCTTTGATGATGATGCTGCTTTTCTATGACAATGTTTCATGTAGATGTGCTCAGTGGTTGGGAGGGTTGTACCTGTGATGTATTGGGCCAAGTCCATTAGTTTTTGTAGGATTTTCCACTCAAAGGCATCGGTGTTCCTATACCAGGCAGTAATGCAGCCACAGCACAAATATATGGAAGTTTGTTAAAGTTTTTGATGACATGCCAAATCTCCGCAGACGCCTAAGAAAGAAAGTAGCGTTGGTGTGCTTTCTTTGCAATTATATTTATATGATGGGTCCAAATAGTGAGATAGTGACACCCAGGAATTTAAAGTTACTGAACCTCTCCACCTCTGACACTGATGAGTACTGGTTCATGGACCTCTAGTTTCCTTGTCCTGAAGTCTACAATCAGTTCTGTGGTCTTGCTGACACTGAGTGAGAGGTTGTTGTTATGACACCACTCAGCCACATTTTCAGCCTCCCTCATGAATGCTGATACATCATCACCTTAGATAAGGCCCACAACAGTGGTGTCATCAGCGAACTTGTATATGGTGTTAGAGCTGTATTTAGCCACATGGTCATAGGTGTAAAGTGAATGGAGCAGGGCAGCCCTGTGGTACACCTGTGCTGATATTTTTCCCAGGATCCAATAGCACAACCCTTTTACTCCTCGAGTCATTCTCCTGAGCCTACACAGTGTGGTGAACTATGTGCCTGTCTGGACACGCCCCCTGCTGACTGCTCCTGTGGCTCCTCCCACAGGCCCCTGTATAAAGGCGATCTGAGGCCTGACGTTCGGCCTCAGTCTCCAGGACATAGTATGATGGACACTCACTCCTGGTTCCTTCTTCCAGTCAATAAAAGCCGATATCTCGCCTTACGTCTCAGTGTGAGTTATTGATGGTGCATCACACAGGACACTCTCCAATGCCAGCATATCGAATCTTACCTATGGGGCCTAACCCTGCTCACAATAGTCAGTGTGGTCTGACCAAGATTTCATAAAGCCTCATAAAGTTGCATTTGCCTTCCTTGCTACTGACTCAGCCTGCAAGTTAACCTTTAGACAACCCTGTACATGGACTCCCAAATCACTCTGCACCTCTGATTCCTGAATTTGCACACCATTAGGAAAATAATCTACACCTTTATTCCTTTTACCGAAGGGTATAACCATACACTTCCCTATAATGTATTCTATCTGCCACATTTTGCCATTCTCCTAATCTGAACAAATCCTTCTGCAGACTCCCTGCTTCCTCACACTATCTTCCCCTCCACCTATCTTTGTAACATCTGTAAATTTAACCTGAAAACCATCAATTCTGTCATGCAAATCAGTAACATGAGAAGTAGTGGACCTAACACTGACCCTTCCAGAAAGCCACTAGCCTCTAGAAGCCTGCCAGAATCAGCCCCCTTCTGCCCATGTTAGTATCTTTCCTGTGCTTGTCAAAGGCCTTCCGAAAATCCGGGTGCAAAAAACATGCTTATTTGTCTATAATGCCTATTACTTCCACAAGTAATTTTAACGGATTTATAAGGCAAGGTTTCCACTTATGGAAACCACGCTGACTGGCCTATTTTATCACATGCCTCCAAGTACCCTGAAACCTTATCCTTATTAATTGAAACAACACACACAAAATGCTGGTGGAACACAGCAGGCCAGGCAGCATCTAATAAGCACTGTCGACGTTTTGGGCCAAGACCCTTCATCAGGACTTAATAATTGACTCCAGCATTTTGTCAACCACTGAGATCAGGCCAATTGGGCTATAATTTCCTGTCTTTTACCTCCCTCCCTTCTTAAAGAATAGAGTGATATTTAAGATTTTGCAGTCTTCTAGAGTCCTTACAGAACCTAGTGGTTCTTGAACAACCATTACTAATGTCTCCACAGGTTTTTTAGCCGCCTCTTTCAGAACCCTGGGGTGTAGTCCATCTGGTCTGGGTGATTTAACTACCCTCAGACCTTTCAGCTCCCAAGTACCTTTTCTTCAAAAATAGTAACTACACTCACCTCTGCCCCCTGACACTCTTGAAGTTCTGGCATGCTGCTGGTATCTTCCAAAGTGAAGACTGATGCAATTTAATTATTCAGTTCATCCTCAACCCAAGAGATTCTGCTGATGCTGGAAATCTTGAGCAATAAACACAATATCTTCTTTGAACTCAACCGGCCCTGCTGAATTCCTTCAAGATTTTGTCTGTGTTATTCAATTTGTTTGCTATTTCCTTGTTCTCTACTACTGCCTGAGTGGACAGTGGGGAGGCTACACCTGGAAAAATGTGTATGGCTTTAGTCATCCTGTCAAATGAATGTTACTAAGCTGGAAACTGTCCAAAGAAGATTTTCAGGACCTTTGCCAGGACTCAATCTACTGAGTTATTGGAAGAGATTGGACAGGCTAGCACTTTATCCCTTGGAATGTCAGTGACTGAGGGGTGATTTTAGAGGAATATGTAATATAAGGGACATCTATATGGTGAATGCACTCACTTCCTTTTCGGGGGGAGGTAATCAAAAACTAGAGGGTATTGGTTTGAGGTGAGAGGCAAAAGATTTATAAGGAACCTGAGGACAGTGGAGGATGGTGTGTATATGGGATAAACTGCTAGAGGAAATGGTCGAAGCAAGTATATTAACAACATTTAAAAGACACTTGCGTAAGTATATAGATGAAGTTTTAACAGGGTATGGTGAAAACATGGCTTAGATTGGCACCTTGGTTGTCATGGAGAAGTTGAGCTTAAGGGCCTGTTTCTGCACGTATGACATGGTAACCTTCAAAGCAACTAGGTTCTACTAGGATGGTGGGATAATCTAATGGAATGGATGGATAAGCAGAAAAGATTTAGGAACCGAGACTGTGATGGTTATCCAAGTAGTTTCAACCTGCTCTTTAAAGGCTGCTCAATTGATTCTACAATGAAAACTTACCCCCAAGAAGATAAAGAGGCAGGAAGAAGGGACGAACACAAGCGCAGGAGCAGGATTGTGTGGAACAGAAGAACATATACAATCTACTTGATACGTAGAAGTCCCTCACCATGAGCACCTCACATCCAAGGGAACCCAACCATCATTCAGTTTCCTTTCATTCACGTAGCAACACAGAGCAGACATACATTAAATATGTTGTATCCTCATTCGGGGGAAGTCTGGAAGTCCTTGCACATCAGCACAGAAGATCAAAGTGGACCTTCCTTAAGGGCAGTTAGGGTTGGACAACAAATAATAAACTCCCACTAATATAAATAAAAGTAATGCAAAGTGTGAAAATATCTGAGTGGTTGAAGAATTCAGCTATAAAAACAATAGGATTGTTGTATTTTATTCAAATTTATAGATTCCATAAAAGATGCAACCATATAAAGACATTTAAAATAGGAAATAATCAAGAGTGTGCAAGATATAAAATTTCATTATATTTTAAAGTAATAGAGAATAAATAATGAGCTTAGATACATGTACACAGGGCAGCTGTTAAAATGACTAAACTGGTAACAGCTGTTTATGATAAAATTAGTTAAAAGCTTTGTGATAAAATAAATTCTCTGACATTTGATTACAAATTTTGCCCATTATATAAGAATCAGGCAAAGTAAGATTTCCCACCTTAACTGCTTTCAACTCCGTTTAAATAACTTGCATTCAAAGATCAGTGACACCAACTGATCCTCATTGGCCTCTCCCCGAAGGATAGTAAAGGGCAGAAAGGAACTTCCATTCAATGGGCATTGTGGGTGGTGGGTGGGAGGGAGCCTCAATAAGGACGATGAATGGACTGGGACCAGAAAGCTTTACATGTGTCTTTTCATGGAATATGGAAGTTGGCATTAGTTGCCCACACACTGGATTTTAGTTATATTCCTAGTATTAAACACTTCCTCCATATACTTAATAAAAAGCCACCAAATAAAGTTTAAATTAGGCCACCCTAGCTCTAAGAAATTATTGCTGATCCTTTGAGCTAAGGGGAGAACTGAATTCTGCAATGCTTTCTGTTGCTGCAGTGACAAGTAGAGAGGGTTCCACCGATGTAGATCTGTCTGATGAGCTGTGGGTTGTGAAGGTACAGGCCACATGTTGCTCATACTTCATTATTCCACATGGAGAATAAAGCATCAACACTTGATAGAGGCAGCAGTGATTCCTGAATGTAGCATCAATTGACAACATCAACCAAAACCTCTGACTTTTTCCACAGCTCTGAATTGTGGAAATGTCTGTTTAGTTTAAGATATGAACTATAATTTCAGGATACAATGAAGTCAGTGACTATACTCCTCTGGCTTCAGGCAGATTACAATTGTTTTTTTTGGCTCTGAGAGGGGTGAACGAGCAGATTTCAGAAAGAGCAATGCGACATGCTGACATTTGCCATCAGTTACTCATTTCTGTCAGTCTGATTGCAATAACAAAGGTATCTGTTGGAGGTGAAGCTCCATTCCTTTGGAAAACTCTGCACATTAGTAGAGTGCAATATTAATGTAAAACTACAGAGGCTGCCCACAAGGTGCCAGAGTCACTGTTGGCAAGATTATACCTGCTACCTGATCTTTAGTTTCAATAATACTAATATCATTTAAAAACAGGCTGTTTAAATAAAAATAACAATTAAACTTTAAAAGATAAAAAAACAAAAATAAGAGTTCTCTTGCTGGACAAATCACCAATGCCATGTCAGTCCAGATCCTGGGCTCTTTCATACACACAGGGGATGGGTCCCCTGGTTGCCTTAGCTGTGGTAGAGAGCTGATCCAGACTAACGTTGGCATCTGGGAGACTGCAGAGAAAGCGCTGACTACAGAAACATCTGCACTGTGTAATATGTGGTCCTGAAGAGTATGGTTTCAAAATGTGCAAGGTTACTTTCTCTGACCATTTTTAAACAAGTTTTCCATCTCTACTGATTGCTGGTTCACCACATAAGGAGGACACATATGGCTGAGGTAATACAGCCTGAGCAAGTTACAAATACTGAGGCAGAGCTGCATAATCGTGGGTTTTCACTGGGCTTGCACACTCACACTCATCTGGGGGTGTACGCAGGAATAGTCTCACACACAAACACACACACACACACACTCTCTCTCTCCCTCTCTCTCCCCCTCCCTCCCTCCTCCCCCCCCTCCCTCCCTCTCCCTCGCTCTCTCTAAAGCAGTACAGCTACAACACCCTCACAAGGACCACTGCATATTAGGGCACATATTCCGAAGTCAGAGCAGGGACACGAGAGGACGTTCTATCCAGGCTGAAAATTGCACCACGCATGAAGGCATTCATGCCAACCAGAGATACAGTCATGCACTTTGACATGGCTGTCACATGTACTTTGAGCAATACACACACACCACCCCCTCCCCATAAACTGGGCTTCATTCACTCATCTCATGTAATCAAACACCAAGGTATATTCCTTAACCCGGGTACTTCTCAGTCACAAAGGCTCTCTTTCTTTCACAACATCCAAAGCAAACCTTGCTCCAATTTAAGCAAGTTAATACTGTAATACTTTAACCTGTGTATGATTGTCAAAAGTTTGAGATAACATAGATAGATCTCCAGCAGTGATCTGTAGCAAAGAGTCTTGTTTCATAAATAATTCAAAACGCTTTGCATGCAGAATAAGGTTATAAAGACAGGAAGCCTCCTCTAGAGCTGGAACTGGGTGTAACCTTCAGCTCCTGTCACTATGACATCCATCCAGATCCTCATGGTCTCAGCAGATGGTGCCACCATGTAGAAGATTCTGTCCCGGGTCTTCACGCTGAAGGTAAGCAAAGGTTTGGGGCTCTAGAGAAAGAGAAAGACAGTACATGTGTAAGAGTGGTAAACACTCAGTAGGGATTCCACTCTACACCACCTCTACCAAGGATTGGTCTGGTGTCTGTACTAACGTGACTCAGGATCCTGAGCCCTGCTATCACCTGCCAACACAGCTCTGGATTAAAGTGGGGTTTCTGAACCAGAGACCAGCATGAAATTAAACCAAGGACTTCTAAAGCAAAACTGGGTAGATAAGGTGAGCTGCACCCTAACCGACAACGTAGAATGAAGCAAAGACATGTAGTCTGGTCACATCATTTGCACAGCTGAAGCTCAGTTCAGGAGAGAAACCGCAGCCCAGCCGAAAGAGAGAGTGCAGTACAGGAATGGAACTGTAGCGAGCTGCTAATCTTGTTAATGGGGCAACCACTCCTCTTTCAACCACTGTCCCGACTGACTGAACAGTTTGCAGCCCATGGTCCGGTTCATTGTCACCTGTACAAGTATACACAGGGAATCAGTACAACAAACAGCTTACCTGTATCACATCAAACACACGCAGCATTCACAAGAAAAGCATAAATTACACATCAATAATAAACAGTTTCTGAAAAGAAAGGAAGCATTTAGAAGAAAAAATACAGACTATTACAGTACAAATTGATCAAACTGCTCACAGTACTGGACAGGCGATTCTGTGGACGCAGGAAAGAAGCACGGATGGTAGTTTGTCTCCCAGGTACCAGAGTCCAGGTTGTTTCTGATCGCATCCACAATATCTCGAAGTGGGAAGGAAAACAGCCAGAGGTCGTGGTACATATTGGTACCAACGACACAGGCAGGAAAAGGGAGGAGGTCCTGAAAACAGACTACAGGGAGTTAGGAAGGAAGTTGAGAAGCAGGACCTCAAAGGTAGTAATCTCGGGATTACTGCCTGTGCACGTGACAGTGAGTATAGGAATAGAATGAGGAGGATGATAAATGCGTGGCTGGCGGATTGAGCAGGAGGCAGGGATTCAGATTTCTGAATCATTGGGACCTCTTTTGGGGCAGATATGACCTGTACAAAAAGAATGGGTTGCACTTGAATCCAGGGGGGACCAATATCCTGGCAGGGAGGTTTGCTAAGGCTATTGGGGAGAGTTTAAACTAGAATTGCTGGAGGGTGGGAACCCAACTGGAGAGACGGAGGAAGAGGAGGTTGGCTCACAAATAGAGAAAGCTTGGAGACAGTGCGAAAGGGAGGATAGGCAGGAGATAGAGAAGGGACGCACTCAGACCGATGGTTTGAGGTGTGTCTATTTTAATATGAGGAGTGTTGTGAACAAAGCAGATGAGCATAGAGCAGGGATCAGTACTGATGGTGTGGGACATGGGCGAAGTGACTGGTGGCGTGGGACACGGGGGAAGTGACTGGCATGGGACATGGGGGAGTGACTGGTGGCGTGGGACACGGGGGAAGTGACTGGCATGGGACATGGGGAAGTGACTGGTGGGGTGGGACACGGGGGAAGTGACTGGCGTGGGACATGGGGAAGTGACTGGTGGTGTGGGACAGGGGGGAAGTGACAGGTGGTGTGAGACACGGGGGAAATGACTGGTGGCGTGGGACAAGGGGGAAGTGACTGGTGGCGTGGGACAAGGGGGAAGTGACTGGTGGTGTGGGACAAGGGGGAAGTGACTGGTGGTGTGGGACATGGGGGAAATGACTGGTGGCGTGGGACAAGGGGGAAGTGACTGGTGGCGTGGGACAAGGGGGAAATGACTGGTGGCGTGGGACAAGGGGGAAGTGACTGGTGGTGTGGGACACGGGGGAAGTGACTGGTGGTGTGTGACACGGGGGAAGTGACTGGTCGTGTGGGACACGGGGGAAGTGACTGGTGGTGTGGGACACGGAGGAAATGACTGGTGGTGTGTGACATGGGGGAAGTGACTGATGGAGTGGGACACAGGGGAAGTGACTGGTGGGGTGTGACTTGGGGGAAGTGACTGCTGGTGTGGGACACGGGGGAAGTGACTGGTGGGGTGGGTCACGGGGGAAGTGACAGATGGAGTGGGACACGGGGGAAGTGACTGCTGGTGTGGGACACGGGGGAAGTGACTGGTGGAGTGGGACACGGGGGAAGTGACTGGTGGTGTGGGACACGGGGGAAGTGACTGGTGGAGTGGGACATGGGGGAAGTGACTGGTGGTGTGCAATCGAGGGGTCTGCCGGGACGTGTGGGACACAGGGGAAGTGATTGGTGGTGTGGGACACGGGGGAAGTGACTGGTGGTGTGGGACACGGGGGAAGTGATTGGTGGTGTGGGACACGGGGGAAGTGACTGCTGGGGTGGGACATGGGGGAAAGAACTGGTCGTGTGGGATATGGGGGAAGTGACTGGTGGTGTGTGATCGAAGGGACTGAATGGACGTGTGGGACACGGGGGAAGTGACTGGTGAAGTGGGACACGGGGGAAATGACTGGTGGTGTACAATCGAGGGGTCTGCCGGGATGTGTGGGACTAGGGGGAAGTGACTGGTGGTGTGGGACGGGGGAAGTAACTGGTGGTGTGGGACACGGGGAAATGAATGGTGGTGTGGGACGGGGGAAGTGACTGGTGGTGTGGGACATGGGGGAAGTGACTGGTGGAGTGGGACACGGGGGAAGTGACTGGTGGTGTGGGACACGGGGGAAGTGACTGGTGGTGTGGGACACGGGGAAATGACTGGTGGTGTGGGACACGGGGGAAGTGACTGGTGGTGTGGGACACGGGGGAAGTGACTGGTGGTGTGGGACACGGGGAAATGACTGGTGGTGTGGGACACGGGGGAAGTGACTGGTGGTGTGGGACACGGGGAAATGACTGGTGGTGTGGGACACGGGGGAAGTGACTGGTGGTGTGGGACATGGGGAAATGACTGGTGTTGTGGGACACGGGGGAAGTGACTAGTGGAGTGGGACACGGGGGAATTGACTGGTGGTGTGGGACACGGGGAAATGACAGGTGGCGTGGGACACGGGGGAAGTGACTAGTGGTGTGGGACACGGGGGAAGTGACTCTTGGTGTGGGACATGGGGGAATTGACTGGTGGTGTGGGACACGGGAGAAGTGACTGGTGATGTGGGATACGGGGGAAGTGACTGATGGAGTGGGACACGGGGGAAGTGACTGGTGGTGTGGGACATGGGGGAAGTGACTGGTGGTGTGGGACACGGGGGAAGTGACTGATGGAGTGGGACACGGGGGAAGTGACTGATGGAGTGGGACACGGGGGTAGTGACTGGTGGCGTGGGACACGGGGGAAGTGACTGGTGGTGTGGGACACGGGGGAAGTGACTGGTGGTGTGGGACATGGGGGAATTGACTGGTGGTGTGGGACACGGGGAAATGACTGGTGTTGTGGGACACGGGGGAAGTGACTAGTGGAGTGGGACACGGGGGAATTGACTGGTGGTGTGGGACACGGGGAAATGACTGGTGGTGTGGGACGGGGGAAGTGACTGGTGGTGTGGGACACGGGGGAAGTGACTAGTGGTGTGGGACATGGGGGAAGTGACTGGTGGAGTGGGACACGGGGGAAGTGACTGGTGGTGTGGGACACGGGGGAAGTGACTGGTGGTGTGGGACACGGGGAAATGATTGGTGGTGTGAGACACGGGGAAGTGACTGGTGGTGTGGGACACGGGGAAATGACTGGTGGTGTGGGACACGGGGGAAGTGACTGGTGGTGTGCGATCGAGGGGACTGACTGGACGTATGGGATATTGGGGAAGTGACTGGTGGTGTGTGATCGAGGGGACTGACTGGACGTGTGGGATATTGGGGAAGTGACTGGTGGTATGCGATCGAGGGGACTGACTGGACATGTGGGATATTGGGGAAGTGACTGGTGGTGTGTGATCGAAGGGACTGACTGGACGTGTGGGACACGGGGGAAGTGACTGGTGGCGTGGGACACGGGGGAAGTGACAGGTGGCGTGGGACACGGGGGAAGTGACTGGTGGTGTGGGACACGGGGAAAGTGACAGGTGGCGTGGGACACGAGGGAAGTGACTGGTGGTGTGGGACACGGGAGAAGTGACTGCTGGTGTGGGACATGGGGGAAGTGACAGATGGAGTGGGACACGGGGGAAGTGACTGGTGGTGTGGGACATGGGGGAAGTGACTGGTGGAGTGGGACACGGGGGAAGTGACTGGTGGAGTGGGACACGGGGGAAGTGACTGGTGGTGTGGGACATGGGGGAAGTGACTGGTGGAGTGGGACACGGGGGAAGTGACTGGTGGAGTGGGACACGGGGGAAGTGACTGGTGGTTTGGGACACGGGGAAAGTGACTGGTGGAGTGGGACGGGGGTAGTGACTGGTGGTGTGGGACACGGGGGAAGTGACAGATGGTGTGGGACACGGGGGAAGTGACAGATGGAGTGGGACACGGGGGAAGTGACTGGTGGAGTGGGACACGGGGGAAGTGACTGGTGGAGTGGGACACGGGGGAAGTGAGAGATGGTGTGGGACACGGGGGAAGTGACAGATGGAGTGGGACACGGGGGAAGTGACAGATGGAGTGGGACACGGGAGAAGTGACTGGTGATGTGGGACACGGGGGAAGTGACTGGTGGAGTGGGACACGGGGGAAGTGACAGATGGAGTGGGACACGGGGGAAGTGACTGGTGGTGTGGGACATGGGGGAAGTGACTGGTGGTGTGGGACACGGGGGAAGTGACTGGTGGTGGAGGACACGGGGGAAGTGACTGGTGGTGTGGGACACGGGGGAAGTGACCGATGGAGTGGGACAGGGGGGAAATGACTGGTGGTGTGTGATCGAGGGGACTGACTGGACGTGTGGGATATTGGGGAAGTGACTGGTGGTGTGTGATCGAAGGGACTGACTGGACATGTGGGATATTGGGGAAGTGACTGGTGGTGTGGGACACGGGGAAATGACAGGTGGCGTGGGACACGGGGGAAGTGACTGGTGGTGTGGGACACGGGGGAAGTGACTGGTGGTGTGGGACATGGGGGAATTGACTGGTGGTGTGGGACACGGGGGAAGTGACTGGTGGTGTGGGACACGGGGAAATGACTGGTGGTGTGAGACAAGGGGAAGTGACTGGTGGTGTGCGATCGAGGGGACTGACTGGACGTATGGGATATTGGGGAAGTGACTGGTGGTGTGTGATCGAGGGGACTGACTGGACATGTGGGATATTGGGGAAGTGACTGGTGGTGTGTGATCGAAGGGACTGACTGGACGTGTGGGACACGGGGGAAGTGACTGGTGGCATGGGACACGGGGGAAGTGACAGATGGAGTGGGACACGGGGGAAGTGACTGGTGGTGTGGGACATGGGGGAAGTGACTGGTGGAGTGGGACACGGGGGAAGTGACTGGTGGAGTGGGACACGGGGGAAGTGACTGGTGGTTTGGGACACGGGGAAAGTGACTGGTGGAGTGGGACGGGGGTAGTGACTGGTGGTGTGGGACACGGGGGAAGTGACAGATGGTGTGGGACACGGGGGAAGTGACAGATGGAGTGGGACATGGGGGAAGTGACTGGTGGAGTGGGACACGGGGGAAGTGACTGGTGGAGTGGGACACGGGGGAAGTGACAGATGGTGTGGGACACGGGGGAAGTGACAGATGGAGTGGGACACGGGGGAAGTGACAGATGGAGTGGGACACGGGAGAAGTGACTGGTGATGTGGGACACGGGGGAAGTGACTGGTGGAGTGGGACACGGGGGAAGTGACAGATGGAGTGGGACACGGGGGAAGTGACTGGTGGTGTGGGACATGGGGGAAGTGACTGGTGGTGTGGGACACGGGGGAAGTGACTGGTGGTGGAGGACACGGGGGAAGTGACTGGTGGTGTGGGACACGGGTGAAGTGACCGATGGAGTGGGACACGGGGGAATTGACTCGTGTTGTGGGACAGGGGGGAAATGACTGGTGGTGTGTGATCGAGGGGACTGACTGGACGTGTGGGATATTGGGGAAGTGACTGGTGGTGTGTGATCGAAGGGACTGACTGGACATGTGGGATATTGGGGAAGCGACTGGTGGTGTGGGACACGGGGAAATGACAGGTGGCGTGGGACACGGGGGAAGTGACTGGTGGTGTGGGACACGGGGGAAGTGACTGGTGGTGTGGGACAGGGGGGAAATGACTGGTGGTGTGTGATCGAGGGGACTGACTGGACGTGTGGGATATTGGGGAAGTGACTGGTGGTGTGTGATCGAGGGGACTGACTGGACATGTGGGATATTGGGGAAGTGACTGGTGGTGTGTGATCGAAGGGACTGACTGGACGTGTGGGACACGGGGGAAGTGACTGGTGGCATGGGACACGGGGGAAGTGACAGGTGGCGTGGGACACGGGGGAAGTGACTGGTGGTGTGGGACACGGGGGAAGTGACTGGTGGTGTGGGACACGGGGGAGGTGACTGATGGAGTGGGACACGGGGGAATTGACAGGTGGCGTGGGACACGGGGAAAGTGACAGGTGGCGTGGGACACGGGGGAAGTGACTGCTGGTGTGGGACATGGGGGAAGTGACAGATGGAGTGGGACACGAGGGAAGTGACTGGTGATGTGGGACACGGGGGAAATGACTGGTGGTGTGGGACACGGGAGAAGTGACTGGTGGAGTGGGACACGGGGGAAATGACTGGTGGTGTGGGACACGGGAGAAGTGACTGGTGGTGTGGGACACGGGGGAAGTGACTGATGGAGTGGGACACAGGGGAAGTGATCGGTGGTGTGGGACACGGGGGAAGTGACCGGTGATGTGGGACACAGGGGAAGTGACTGGTGGTGTGGGACACGGGGGAAGTGACTGGTGATGTGGGACACGGGGGAAGTGACTGGTGGTGTGGGACACGGGGGAAGTGACTGATGGAGTGGGACACGGGGGAAGTGACTGGACGTGTTGGACATGGGGAAAACGACTGATGGGGTGGGACACGGGCGAATTGACTGGTGGTGTGGGTCACGGGGGAGGTGACAGGTGGAGTGGGACGGGGGAAGTGACTGCTGGTGTGGGACATGGGGGAAGTGACTGGTGGTGTGGGACACAGGGGAAGTGACTGGTGGTGTGGGACATGGGGGAAGTGACTGGTGGAGTGGGACACGGGGGAAGTGACTGGTGGAGTGGGACACCGGGGAAGTGACTGGTGAAGTGGGACACGGGGGAAGTGACTGGTGGTGTGGGACATGGGGGAAGTGACTGGTGGAGTGGGACACGGGGGAAGTGACTGATGGAGTGGGACACGGGGGAAGTGACTGGTGGTGTGGGACACAGGGGAAGTGACTGGTGGTGTGGGACACGGGGGAAGTGACTGATGGAGTGGGACACAGGGGAAGTGACTGGTGGTGTGGGACACGGGGGAAGTGACTGGTGATGTGGGACACGGGGGAAGTGACTGGTGGTTTGGGACACGGGGAAAGTGACTGGTGGAGTGGGACGGGGGTAGTGACTGGTGGTGTGGGACACGGGGGAAGTGACTGGTGGAGTGGGACACGGGGGAAGTGACTGGTGGAGTGGGACACGGGGGAAGTGACTGGTGGTGGAGGACACGGGGGAAGTGACTGGTGGTGTGGGACACGGGGGAAGTGACCGATGGAGTGGGACACGGGGGAATTGACTCGTGTTGTGGGACACGGGGGAAATGACTGGTGGTGTGCGATCGAGGGGACTGACTGGACATGTGGGATATTGGGGAAGTGACTGGTGGTGTGCGATCGAGGGGACTGACTGGACGTATGGGATATTGGGGAAGTGACTGGTGGTGTGTGATCGAGGGGACTGACTGGACGTGTGGGATATGGGGGAACTGACTGGTGGTGTGCGATCGAGGGGACTGACTGGACATGTGGGACACGAGGGAAGTGACTGGTGGTGTGGGACACGGGGGAAGTGACTAGTGGTGTGGGACACGGGGGAAGTGACTGGTGGTGTGGGATACGGGGGAAGTGACTGGTGGTGTGTGATCGAGGGGACTGACTGGACGTATGGGATATTGGGGAAGTGACTGGTGGTGTGTGATCGAGGGGACTGACTGGACGCATGGGATATTGGGGAAGTGACTGGTGGTGTGTGATCGAAGGGACTGACTGGACGTGTGGGACACGGGGGAAGTGACTGGTGGTGTGGGACATGGGGGAAGTGACTGGTGGAGTGGGACACGGGGAAATGACTGGTGGTGTGGGACGGGGGAAGTGACTGGTGGTGTGGGACACGGGGGAAGTGACTAGTGGTGTGGGACATGGGGGAAGTGACTGGTGGAGTGGGACACGGGGGAAGTGACTGGTGGTGTGGGACACGGGGGAAGTGACTGATGGAGTGGGACACGAGGGAAGTGACTGGTGGTGTGGGACACGGGAGAAGTGACTGGTGATGTGGGACACGGGGGAAGTGACTGATGGAGTGGGACACGGGGGAAGTGACTGGACGTGTTGGACATGGGGAAAACGACTGATGGGGTGGGACACGGGCGAATTGACTGGTGGTGTGGGTCACGGGGGAGGTGACTGGTGGAGTGGGACGGGGGAAGTGACTGCTGGTGTGGGACATGGGGGAAGTGACAGATGGAGTGGGACACGGGGGAAGTGACTGGTGGTGTGGGACATGGGGGAAGTGACTGGTGGTGTGGGACACGAGGGAAGTGACTGGTGGAGTGGGACACGGGGGAAGTGACTGGTGGTGTGTGACACCGGGGAAGTGACTGGTGGAGAGGGACACCGGGGAAGTGACTGGTGGTTTGGGACACCGGGGAAGTGACTGGTGGTGTGGGACACGGGGGAAGTGACCGATGGAGTGGGACACGGGGGAAGTGACTGGTGGAGTGGGACACGGGGGAAGTGACTGGTGGTGTGGGACATGGGGGAAGTAACCGATGGAGTGGGACACGGGGGAAGTGACTAGTGGTGTGGGACACGGGGGAATTGACTGGTGATGTGGGGGACGGGAGAAGTGACTGGTGGTGTGGGACATGGGGGAAGTGACTGGTGGAGTGGGACATGGGGGAAGTGACTGGTGGTGTGGGACACGGGGGAAGTGACTGGTGGTGTGGGACATGGGGGAAGTGACTGGTGGAGTGGGACATGGGGGAAGTGACTGGTGGTGTGGGACACGGGGGAAGTGACTGGTGGTGTGGGACACGGGGAAAGTGACTGGTGGTGTGGGACATGGGGGAAGTGACTGATGGAGTGGGACACGGGGGAAGTGACTGGTGGAGTGGGACACGGGGGAAGTGACTGGTGGTGTGGGACATGGGGGAAGTGACTGGTGGTGTGGGACATGGGGGAAGTGACTGGTGGAGTGGGACACGGGGGAAGTGACTGGTGGTGTGGGACATGGGGGAAGTGACTGGTGGAGTGGGACACGGGGGAAGTGACAGGTGGCGTGGGACACGGGGGAAGTGACTGGTGGTGTGGGACATGGGGGAAGTGACTGATGGAGTGGGACATGGGGGAAGTGACTGATGGAGTGGGACACGAGGGAAGTGACTGGTGGTGTGGGACACGGGAGAAGTGACTGGTGATGTGGGACACGGGGGAAGTGACTGATGGAGTGGGACATGGGGGAAGTGACTGGACGTGTTGGACATGGGGAAAACGACTGATGGGGTGGGACACGTGCGAATTGACTGGTGGTGTGGGTCACGGGGGAGGTGACTGGTGGTGGAGGACACGGGGGAAGTGACTGGTGGTGTGGGACACGGGGGAAGTGACCGATGGAGTGGGACATGGGGGAAGTGACTGGTGGTTTGGTACACGTGGGAATTGACTCGTGTTGTGGGACACGGGGGAAATGACTGGTGGTGTGCGATCGAGGGGACTGACTGGACGTGTGGGATATTGGGGAAGTGACTGGTGGTGTGTGATCGAGGGGACTGACTGGACGTGTGGGATATGAGGGAACTGACTGGTGGTGTGCGATCGAGGGGACTGACTGGACGTGTGGGACACGAGGGAAGTGACTGGTGGAGTGGGACATGGGGGAATTGGCTGGTGGTTTGGTACACGAGGGAAGTGACTGGTGGTGTGGGACATGGGGGAACTGACTGGTGGTGTGCGATCGAGGGGACTGTCTGGACGTGTGGGATATTGGGGAAGTGACTGGTGGTGTGTGATCGAGGGGACTGACTGGACGTGTGGGATATTGGGGAAGTGACTGGTGGTGTGCGATCGAGGGGACTGACTGCACATGTGGGATATTGGGGAAGTGACTGGTGGTGTGTGATCGAGGGGACTGACTGGACGTGTGGGATATTGGGGAAGTGACTGGTGGTGTGTGATCGAGGGGACTGACTGGACGTGTGGGACACGGGGGAAGTGACTGGTGGTGTGTGACACCGGGGAAGTGACTGGTGGAGAGGGACACCGGGGAAGTGACTGGTGGTTTGGGACACCGGGGAAGTGACTGGTGGTGTGGGACACGGGGGAAGTGACCGATGGAGTGGGACACGGGGGAAGTGACTGGTGGAGTGGGACACGGGGGAAGTGACTGGTGGTGTGGGACATGGGGGAAGTAACCGATGGAGTGGGACACGGGGGAAGTGACTAGTGGTGTGGGACACGGGGGAATTGACTGGTGATGTGGGGGACGGGAGAAGTGACTGGTGGTGTGGGACATGGGGGAAGTGACTGGTGGAGTGGGACATGGGGGAAGTGACTGGTGGTGTGGGACACGGGGGAAGTGACTGGTGGTGTGGGACATGGGGGAAGTGACTGGTGGAGTGGGACATGGGGGAAGTGACTGGTGGTGTGGGACACGGGGGAAGTGACTGGTGGTGTGGGACACGGGGAAAGTGACTGGTGGTGTGGGACATGGGGGAAGTGACTGATGGAGTGGGACACGGGGGAAGTGACTGGTGGAGTGGGACACGGGGGAAGTGACTGGTGGTGTGGGACATGGGGGAAGTGACTGGTGGTGTGGGACATGGGGGAAGTGACTGGTGGAGTGGGACACGGGGGAAGTGACTGGTGGTGTGGGACATGGGGGAAGTGACTGGTGGAGTGGGACACGGGGGAAGTGACAGGTGGCGTGGGACACGGGGGAAGTGACTGGTGGTGTGGGACATGGGGGAAGTGACTGATGGAGTGGGACATGGGGGAAGTGACTGATGGAGTGGGACACGAGGGAAGTGACTGGTGGTGTGGGACACGGGAGAAGTGACTGGTGATGTGGGACACGGGGGAAGTGACTGATGGAGTGGGACATGGGGGAAGTGACTGGACGTGTTGGACATGGGGAAAACGACTGATGGGGTGGGACACGTGCGAATTGACTGGTGGTGTGGGTCACGGGGGAGGTGACTGGTGGTGGAGGACACGGGGGAAGTGACTGGTGGTGTGGGACACGGGGGAAGTGACCGATGGAGTGGGACATGGGGGAAGTGACTGGTGGTTTGGTACACGTGGGAATTGACTCGTGTTGTGGGACACGGGGGAAATGACTGGTGGTGTGTGATCGAGGGGACTGACTGGACGTGTGGGATATTGGGGAAGTGACTGGTGGTGTGTGATCGAGGGGACTGACTGGACGTGTGGGATATGAGGGAACTGACTGGTGGTGTGCGATCGAGGGGACTGACTGGACGTGTGGGACACGAGGGAAGTGACTGGTGGAGTGGGACATGGGGGAATTGGCTGGTGGTTTGGTACACGAGGGAAGTGACTGGTGGTGTGGGACATGGGGGAACTGACTGGTGGTGTGCGATCGAGGGGACTGTCTGGACGTGTGGGATATTGGGGAAGTGACTGGTGGTGTGTGATCGAGGGGACTGACTGGACGTGTGGGATATTGGGGAAGTGACTGGTGGTGTGCGATCGAGGGGACTGACTGCACATGTGGGATATTGGGGAAGTGACTGGTGGTGTGTGATCGAGGGGACTGACTGGACGTGTGGGATATTGGGGAAGTGACTGGTGGTGTGTGATCGAGGGGACTGACTGGACGTGTGGGACACGGGGGAAGTGACTGGTGGTGTGTGACACCGGGGAAGTGACTGGTGGAGAGGGACACCGGGGAAGTGACTGGTGGTTTGGGACACCGGGGAAGTGACTGGTGGTGTGGGACACGGGGGAAGTGACCGATGGAGTGGGACACGGGGGAAGTGACTGGTGGAGTGGGACACGGGGGAAGTGACTGGTGGTGTGGGACATGGGGGAAGTAACCGATGGAGTGGGACACGGGGGAAGTGACTGGTGATGTGGGGGACGGGAGAAGTGACTGGTGGTGTGGGACATGGGGGAAGTGACTGGTGGAGTGGGACATGGGGGAAGTGACTGGTGGTGTGGGACACGGGGGAAGTGACTGGTGGTGTGGGACATGGGGGAAGTGACTGGTGGTGTGGGACATGGGGGAAGTGACTGGTGGAGTGGGACACGGGGGAAGTGACTGGTGGTGTGGGACATGGGGGAAGTGACTGGTGGAGTGGGACATGGGGGAAGTGACTGGTGGTGTGGGACACGGGGGAAGTGACTGGTGGTGTGGGACATGGGGGAAGTGACTGGTGGAGTGGGACACCGGGGAAGTGACTGGTGGTTTGGGACACCGGGGAAGTGACTGGTGGTGTGGGACACGGGGGAAGTGACCGATGGAGTGGGACACGGGGGAAGTGACTGGTGGAGTGGGACACGGGGGAAGTGACTGGTGGAGTGGGACACGGGGGAAGTAACCGATGGAGTGGGACACGGGGGAAGTAACCGATGGAGTGGGACACGGGGGAAGTGACTAGTGGTGTGGGACACGGGGGAAGTGACTGGTGGTGTGGGACACGGGGGAAGTGACTGGTGGTGTGGGACACGGGGAAAGTGACTGGTGGTGTGGGACATGGGGGAAGTGACTGATGGAGTGGGACACGGGGGAAGTGACTGGTGGTGTGGGACATGGGGGAAGTGACTGGTGGTGTGGGACACGGGGGAAGTGACTGGTGGAGTGGGACACGGGGGAAGTGACTGGTGGTGTGGGACATGGGGGAAGTGACTGGTGGAGTGGGACATGGGGGAAGTGACTGGTGGTGTGGGACACGGGGGAAGTGACTGGTGGTGTGGGACATGGGGGAAGTGACTGGTGGAGTGGGACACGGGGGAAGTGACTGGTGGTGTGGGACACGGGGGAAGTGACTGGTGGTGTGGGACACGGGGAAAGTGACTGGTGGTGTGGGACACGGGGGAAGTGACTGATGGAGTGGGACACGGGGGAAGTGACTGGTGGAGTGGGACACGGGGGAAGTGACTGGTGGTGTGGGACATGGGGGAAGTGACTGGTGGTGTGGGACACGGGGGAAGTGACTGGTGGAGTGGGACACGGGGGAAGTGACTGGTGGTGTGGGACATGGGGGAAGTGACTGGTGGAGTGGGACACGGGGGAAGTGACAGGTGGCGTGGGACACGGGGGAAGTGACTGGTGGTGTGGGACATGGGGGAAGTGACTGATGGAGTGGGACATGGGGGAAGTGACTGATGGAGTGGGACACGAGGGAAGTGACTGGTGGTGTGGGACACGGGAGAAGTGACTGGTGATGTGGGACACGGGGGAAGTGACTGATGGAGTGGGACATGGGGGAAGTGACTGGACGTGTTGGACATGGGGAAAACGACTGATGGGGTGGGACACGTGCGAATTGACTGGTGGTGTGGGTCACGGGGGAGGTGACTGGTGGAGTGGGACGGGGGAAGTGACTGCTGGTGTGGGACATGGGGGAAGTGACAGATGGAGTGGGATACGGTGGAAGTGACTGGTGGTGTGGGACATGGGGGAAGTGACTGGTGGAGTGGGACACGGGGGAAGTGACAGATGGAGTGGGACACCGGGGAAGTGACTGGTGGAGTGGGACACGGGGGAAGTGACTGGTGGTGTGGGACGGGGGTAGTGACTGGTGGTGTGGGACACAGGGGATGTGACTGGTGGAGTGGGACGGGGGTAGTGACTGGTGGTGTGGGACACAGGGGAAGTGACTGGTGGTGTGTGACACGGGGGAAGTGACTGGTGGTGTGGGACACGGGGGAAGTGACTGGTGGTGGAGGACACGGGGGAAGTGACTGGTGGTGTGGGACACGGGGGAAGTGACCGATGGAGTGGGACATGGGGGAAGTGACTGGTGGTTTGGTACACGTGGGAATTGACTCGTGTTGTGGGACACGGGGGAAATGACTGGTGGTGTGCGATCGAGGGGACTGACTGGACGTGTGGGATATTGGGGAAGTGACTGGTGGTGTGTGATCGAGGGGACTGACTGGACGTGTGGGATATGAGGGAACTGACTGGTGGTGTGCGATCGAGGGGACTGACTGGACGTGTGGGACACGAGGGAAGTGACTGGTGGAGTGGGACATGGGGGAATTGGCTGGTGGTTTGGTACACGAGGGAAGTGACTGGTGGTGTGGGACATGGGGGAACTGACTGGTGGTGTGCGATCGAGGGGACTGTCTGGACGTGTGGGATATTGGGGAAGTGACTGGTGGTGTGTGATCGAGGGGACTGACTGGACGTGTGGGATATTGGGGAAGTGACTGGTGGTGTGCGATCGAGGGGACTGACTGCACATGTGGGATATTGGGGAAGTGACTGGTGGTGTGTGATCGAGGGGACTGACTGGACGTGTGGGATATTGGGGAAGTGACTGGTGGTGTGTGATCGAGGGGACTGACTGGACGTGTGGGACACGGGGGAAGTGACTGGTGGTGTGGGACATGGGGGAAGTGACTGATGGAGTGGGACATGGGGGAAGTGACTGATGGAGTGGGACACGGGGGAAGTGACTGGTGGTGTGGGACACGGGGGAATTGACTGGTGGTGTGGGACACGGGGAAATGACTGGTGGTGTGGGACGGGGGAAGTGACTGGTGGTGTGGGACACGGGGGAAGTGACTAGTGGTGTGGGACATGGGGGAAGTGACTGGTGGAGTGGGACACGGGGGAAGTGACTGGTGGTGTGGGACACGGGGGAAGTGACTGGTGGTGTGGGACACGGGGAAATGACTGGTGGTGTGAGACACGGGGAAGTGACTGGTGGTGTGGAACACGGGGAAATGACTGGTGGTGTGGGACACGGGGGAAGTGACTGGTGGTGTGCGATCGAGGGGACTGACTGGACGTATGGGATATTGGGGAAGTGACTGGTGGTGTGTGATCGAAGGGACTGACTGGACGTGTGGGACACGGGGGAAGTGACTGGTGGCGTGGGACACGGGGGAAGTGACAGGTGGCGTGGGACACGGGGGAAGTGACTGGTGGTGTGGGACACGGGGGAAGTGACTGGTGGTGTGGGACACGGGGGAGGTGACTGATGGAGTGGGACACGGGGGAAGTGACAGGTGGCGTGGGACACGGGGGAAGTGTCTGGTGGTGTGGGACATGGGGGAAGTGACTGATGGAGTGGGACATGGGGGAAGTGACTGATGGAGTGGGACACGGGAAGTGACTGGTGGTGTGGGACACGGGGGAAGTGACTGGTGATGTGGGACACGGGGGAAGTGACTGGTGGTGTGGGACACGGGGGAAGTGACTGGACGTGTGGGACACGGGGGAAGTGACTGGTGGTGTGGGACATGGGGGAAGTGACTGATGGAGTGGGACATGGGGAAAGTGACTGATGGAGTGGGACACGAGGGAAGTGACTGGTGGTGTGGGACACGGGAGAAGTGACTGGTGATGTGGGACACGGGGGAAGTGACTGATGGAGTGGGACACGGGGGAAGTGACTGGACGTGTTGGACATGGGGAAAACGATTGATGGGGTGGGACACGGGCGAATTGACTGGTGGTGTGGGTCACGGGGGAGGTGACTGGTGGAGTGGGACGGGGGAAGTGACTGCTGGTGTGGGACATGGGGGAAGTGACAGATGGAGTGGGACACGGGGGAAGTGACTGGTGGTGTGGGACATGGGGGAAGTGACTGGTGGTGTGGGACACGGGGGAAGTGACTGATGGAGTGGGACACGAGGGAAGTGACTGGTGGAGTGGGACACGGGGGAAGTGACTGGTGGTGTGTGACACCGGGGAAGTGACTGGTGGAGTGGGACACGGGGGAAGTGACTGGTGGTTTGGGACACCGGGGAAGTGACTGGTGGTGTGGGACACGGGGGAATTGACTGGTGGTGTGGGACACGGGGAAATGACTGGTGGTGTGGGACGGGGGAAGTGACTGGTGGTGTGGGACACGGGGGAAGTGACTAGTGGTGTGGGACATGGGGGAAGTGACTGGTGGAGTGGGACACGGGGGAAGTGACTGGTGGTGTGGGACACGGGGGAAGTGACTGGTGGTGTGGGACACGGGGAAATGACTGGTGGTGTGAGACACGGGGAAGTGACTGGTGGTGTGGAACACGGGGAAATGACTGGTGGTGTGGGACACGGGGGAAGTGACTGGTGGAGTGGGACACGGGGGAAGTGACTGGTGGTTTGGGACACCGGGGAAGTGACTGGTGGTTTGGGACATTGGGGAAGTGACTGGTGGAGTGGGACATGGGGGAAGTGACTGGTGGTTTGGGACACCGGGGAAGTGACTGGTGGTGTGGGACATGGGGGAAGTGACTGGTGGAGTGGGACACGGGGGAAGTGACTAGTGGTGTGGGACACGGGGGAATTGACTGGTGATGTGGGACACGGGAGAAGTGACTGGTGGAGTGGGACACGGGGGAAGTGACTGGTGGAGTGGGACACGGGGGAAGTGACTGGTGGTGTGGGACATGGGGGAAGTGACTGGTGGTGTGGGACACGGGGGAAGTGACTGGTGGTGTGGGACATGGGGGAAGTGACTGGTGGTGTGGGACACCGGGGAAGTGACCGATGGAGTGGGACACGGGGGAATTGACTCGTGTTGTGGGAAACGGGGGAAATGACTGGTGGTGTGCGATCGAGGGGACTGACTGGACGTGTGGGATATTGGGGAAGTGACTGGTGGTGTGTGATCGAGGGGACTGACTGGACATGTGGGATATGGGGGAACTGACTGGTGGTGTGCGATCGAGGGGACTGACTGGACGTGTGGGACACGAGGGAAGTGACTGGTGGAATGGGACATGGGGGAAGTGACTGGTGGTTTGGTACACGGGGGAAGTGACTGGTGGTGTGGGACATGGGGGAAATGACTGGTGGTGTGCGATTGAGGGGACTAACTGGACATGTGGGATATTGGGGAAGTGACTGGTGGTGTGCGTTCGAGGGTCTGACTGGACGTGTGGGATATGGGGGAACTGACTGGTGGTGTGCGATCGAGGGGACTGTCTGGACGTGTGGGATATTGGGGAAATGACTGGTGGCGTGTGATCGAGGGGACTGACTGCACATGTGGGATATTGGGGAAGGGACTGGTGGTGTGTGATCGAAGGGACTGACTGGACGTGTGGGACACGGGGGAAGTGACTGGTGGTGTGGGACATGGGGGAAGTGACTGGTGGTGTGGGACACGGGGGAATTGACTCGGATTGTGGGACATGGGGGAAATGACTGGTGGCGTGCGATCGAGGGGACTGACTGGACGTGTGGGATATTGGGGACGTGACTGGTGGTGTGTGATCGAGGGGAGTGACTGGACGTGTGGTACACGGGGGAAGTGACTCGTGGTGTGGGACATAGGGGAAATGACTGGTGGTGTGCGATCGAGGGGACTGACTGGACGTGTGGGATATTGGGGAAGTGACTGGTGGTGTGCGTTCGAGGGGACTGACTGGACGTGTGGGATATGGGGGAACTGACTGGTGGTGTGCGATTGTGGGGACTGACTGGACGTGTGGGATATGGGGGAACTGACTGGTGGTGTGCGATCGAGGGGACTGACTGGACGTGTGGGATATTGGGGAAGTGACTGGTGGTGTGCGTTAGAGTGGACTGACTGGACGTGTGGGACATGGGGAAGTGACTGGCGGTGTGGGACATGGGGGAGGGCACTGCACGTGTGGGACATTGGGGAGGGCACTGGACGTGTGGGACATGGGGAAGTGACTGGCGGTGTGGGACATGGGGGAGGGCACTGTACGTGTGGGACATGGGGAAGTGACTGGCGGTGTGGGACATGGGGGAGGGCACTGCACGTGTGGGACATTGGGGAGGGCACTGTACGTGTGGGACATTGGGGAGGGCACTGGACGTGTGGGACATTGGGGAGGGCACTGGACGTGTGGGACATGGGGGAGGGCACTGTACGTTTGGGACATTGGGGAGGGCACTGGACGTGTGGGACATTGGGGAGTGCACTGTACGTGTGGGACATTGGGGAGGGCACTGGACGTGTGGGACATGGGGGAGGGTACTGTACATGTGGGACATGGGGGAGGGCACTGTATGTGTGGGACATGGGGAAGTGACTGGCGGTGTGGGACATGGGGGAGGGCACTGCACGTGTGGGACATGGGGGAGGGCACTGTACGTGTGTGACATGGGGGAGGGCACTGTACGTGTGGGACATGAGGGAGGGCACTGGACGTGTGGGACATGGGGAAGTGACTGGCGGTGTGGGACATGGGGGAGGGCACTGGACGTGTGGGACATGGCTGGATGACATGTATTAGATAGAAGAGTGAACTGCAGCCAACTCTGCAACATGACTGTAACATTCTAGTCATCTGGCACTCTCAGAACTCAGCACTGGTGACTGTAACTCCATATGGAACCTAACAAGTTTCTCGGCCATTATATTGTAATCTGTTCTGGCATTCAGAGAAATCCGGTCAGTAAGGTCCTCACCATGTAGGCCATGCTCTCTTTTTGACAGTGCAACAGCTCGAAGTTCAGCAGCAGCCCCCTCCTCACTGCCATCAGGTTCCTGATCTGACCTGAAACCCTAATACCACCTCAGTTCATACTTCTCTCTTCTTGCACCCATGTTTTTATGTCCATTTCTGTTTATTTTGTCATCTAGGTTATGTATAATTTCTGTTAACTTAAACTTGTTTAATTTATAAGGTTGAGAAAGTCTGCAGATGCTGGAAATCCAAGCAACACCCACAAAATGCTGGAGGAACTCAGCAGGCCAGGCAGCATCTGTGGAAAGGAGTAAACAGTCCATATGTTGGGCTGAGACCACTTCCTCAAGACTGAGGATTTGAATTTGTTCATATTGTACTGTGTTGCTGCAAAAGAAAAACTAATTTTTGTGACATTTCTACCTTGGGTATGTGTTGCCATGACAATAACCATGAACTTGAACTCCATTCCCATTCACCCAAATTTTGCCTGTAACCTATTTTGCATTAACATCCACTGATCCTCCCAGCACTCACCTACTCTGGGGTCCAATTACAGCAGTTGGTTAACCAAGCAAGCATCTGTGGGATGTGGGAAGAATCTGGGGAAGCCAGAGGAAGCCCACAGAGTCATGGGGAGAAGATGCAAACTCACAGAGACAGCACTTGAGGTCACAATGGAACCAGGGTTTCTGGAACTGTGGGGCATCAGCTCTGTCTGCAATCCAACTCTATCCAGCTTTCCATTAGAGACAAGTTCAATCTGTGTTAACAACCAAGCCTTTGTCGAGGCTGCTGTTGCACACACATATGTCAATTATTGGCCAAGATCTCAGGTACATATACTTCGCAGTGAGATATACTAAATCAACATCACAACGCACTGTAACAGCTTCAGTAATCCAGTAATACTCTTAAATAAATGTTTAGAGAACATTTGGACAGGTTCATGCATGGGAAACATCTCGAGGGACTGAGGCCAAACACAGACAATTAAGACTGCTTTATGTAGGCGCCTTGATCAGCAGAGTCAAGATGGGTTGAAGATCCTCCTGCCAATTTGTAATACCTAGTGACTCTGCTTTCCATCTTGGATCCAAACAGATAGAAGTGTGAGTGAGTACTGAGAGCTCACACCCCTTACCAAGTCTATCTCAGCTCATCCCACCTCCAGGGTCCATTCATTTGCAAATCACTGGTCCACTGTTACACTGTATATGATATCTCAGCCCTCAAAATTCTTCACCACTCCACGAACTAGATTAAAATGGCCTTGCCTCTGTCACTCTTATAGGTAATGGCACCAACTTCTATACTCTGACCCATCATGCTTTGCTCTGTGCCCTGCCCCATTATCCTTCATTCTACGCCCTGTCCCATCATGCTTCACTCTACGCCCTGCCCCATCATGCTTCACTCTACGCCCTGCCTGATCATCCTTTGCTCTACGCCCTGTCCCATCATGCTTCGCTCTACGCCCTGCCCCGTCATGCTTCACTCTACGCCCTGCCTGATCATCCTTTGCTCTACGCCCTGTCCCATCATGCTTCACTCTACACCCTGCCCCATGATTCTTCGCTCTACGCCCTGCCCCAACATCCTTCGCTCTACGCCCTACCCCATGATCCTTCGCTCTACGCCCTACCCCATCATCCTTCACTCTACGCCCTGCTTGATCATCCTTTGCTCTACGCCCTGTCCCATCATGCTTCACTCTACACCCTGCCCCATCATCCTTCACTCTACGCCCTGCCCCAACATCATTCGCTCTACACCCTACCCCATCATGCTTCGCTCTATGCCCTACCCCATGATCCTTCGCTCTACGCCCTACCCCATCATCCTTCGCTCTACGCCCTGCCCCAACATCATTCACTCTACGCCCTGCCCCAACATCATTCGCTCTACACCCTACCCCGTCATGCTTCGCTCTACGCCCTGCCCCATCATCCTTCCCTCTACGCCCTACCCCATGATCCTTCGCTCTACGCCCTACCCCATCATCCTTCGCTCTACGCCCTGCCCCAACATCCTTTGCTGGGGCGCCCTGCCCCAACATCATTTGCTCTACGCCCAACCCCATGATCTTTCGCTCTACGCCCTAACCCATGATCCTTTGCTCTATGCCCTACCCCATCATCCTTCGCTCTACACCCTACCCCGTCATGCTTTGCTCTACGCCCTGCCCCATCATCCTTCCCTCTACGCCCTACCCCATGATCCTTCGCTCTACACCATAATCCTTTGCTCTACATCCTACCCCATGATCCTTCGCTCTACACCCTGCCCCATCATCCTTCACTCTACACCCTGCCCCATCATCCTTCACTCTGCACCCTGCCCCATCATCCTTCACTCTGCACCCTGCCCCATCATGCTCGACTCTACAAAGTAGGAGAAGATGCTGGAAACATTCAGCAGTTCAGGCAGCATCTGTGGAGAAGAAAGAGTCAATATAGGTCTACCTGTACTGCACTTATCTGCTACACTAACATTGTATTTTCCATTGTTTTCTCTTTGTACTACATTACATGTACCTGTCTACATACATACATCAGCTTTTCTGTGCCTCTTGGTATGTGTGACAATACTAAACCAATTACTAATTTCAGCCTTAATACTTTTCATTCAAATAAATGTCTCCAACCCAAAGCATAAACTGTTTCTCTCTGCACATATGCCATCTGACCCAGAGCATAAGACGATAAGACATAGGAGCAGAATTAAGCTATTTGGCTCATCGAGCCATGGCTGATTGCAGATCTCACTCAAGCCTGTCTTCTCATCATATCCTTTGATACCCTGACTCATCAGGAAACTATCAATTTCTGCCTTATATATACCCACTACTCTGGCTAAAAGAATTCCTTCTTACCTTTGTTCTAAAAGATCACCCTTCAGTGGTGGCATACCCCCACCACAGGAACCATCCTCTCCACATCCACCCTATCCAGTCCTTTCACCACAGGAAACATCCTCTCCACATCCACCCTATCCAGTCCTTTCACCAGAGGAACCATCCTCTCCACATCCACCCTATCCAGTCCTTTCACCACAGGAAACATCCTCTCCACATCCACCCTATCCAGTCCTTTCACCAGAGGAACCATCCTCTCCACATCCACCCTATCCAGTCCTTTCACCACAGGAAACATCCTCTTCACATCCACCCTATCCAGTCCTTTCACCAGAGGAACCATCCTCTCCACATCCACCCTATCCAGTCCTTTCACCACAGGAACCATCCTCTTCACATCCACCCTATCCAGTCCTTTCACCACAGGAACCATCCTCTCCACATCCACCCTATCCAGTCCTTTCACCAGAGGAAACATCCTCTTCACATCCACCCTATCCAGTCCTTTCACCAGAGGAACCATCCTCTCCACATCCACCCTATCCAGTCCTTTCAACATTCATTAACTTTTAATGAGATCCCCACACATTCTTCTAAATTCCAGTGAGTACAGGCCCCAAACTGCCAAACGCTCCTCATATTAACCCTTCATTCCTGGAATCATCCTCATGAACCTCCTCTGGACTCTCTCCAATGACAACACATTCTTTCTAAGATGTGGGGCCCAAATCTCCTAGTGTCTTATAAAGCCTCAGTATTATCTCCTTGCTTTTATATTCTATTTCCCTTGAAATAAATGTCAACATTGCATTTGCCTTCTTTAAAACAGACTCAACCTGTAAATTAACCTTCTGCAAGTCTTGCACAAGAACTCATAAGTACCCCTGCACCTCTATTGTTTGAACCTTCTCCCCATTTCGGTAATAGTCCACACTATTGTTCCTTTTACCAAAATGCACTACCATACATTTCCCCACATTGTATTCCATCTGCCTGACTTTTGCCCATTCTTCCAATTTGTCTAAGTCCTGCTGCAATCACATTGCTTCCTCAGCACTACCTACCCCTCCCCCTATCTTCATATCATCCGCAAACTGCCACACAGCCATCAATTTCATTATCCAAATTATTGACAAACAACGTGAAAAGTAACGGTCCCAATACTGACCTCTGAGGAACACCACTAGTCACTGGCAGCCAACCAGAAAAGGCCACTTTTATTCCTACTCACTGCCTGTCAACCATTCCTCTGTCCATGCCAGTACCTTTCCTGTAACACCATGGGAATTTATCTTATTAAGCAGACTTATGTGTGGCACTTTATCAAATGCCTTCTGAAAATCAAATTAAGTGACATCCACTACCTCTCCTTTGTCCACCCTGCTTGTTACTTCCTCAAAAAACTCTAACAGATTTGTCAGGCAAGATTTCCCTCAACAGAAACCATGCCGACTTATTTTGTTTGGAGACTTATTT
Organism: Hypanus sabinus; assembly: GCF_030144855.1. Lineage (NCBI taxonomy): Eukaryota > Metazoa > Chordata > Chondrichthyes > Myliobatiformes > Dasyatidae > Hypanus > Hypanus sabinus. Next base: position 99,377,187 of record NC_082709.1, read on the forward strand.
TATCATTAGTCTCCAAGTATCCCGAATCCTTAATTACAGACTCAAACATTTTCCCAGCCACTGAGGTTAGGCTAACTGGCCTATAATTTCCTTTCTTTTGCCTTCCTCCCCTCTTAAAGAGTGGAGTGACGTTTGTAATCTTCCAGTCCTCTGGGGCCATGCCAGAAGCAAGTGATTCATGAAAGATCATGACCAGTGCATCCATTATCTCTTCAGCAACCTCTCTCAGGACTCTGGGATGTAGTCAGTCTGGTCCAGGTGACCTATACACCTTAAGACCTTTTAGTTTGCCTCGCACTTTTTCCTTTGTAATAGCAATGGCACTCACTGCTGCTCACTGACATGCACAGACCTCTGGGCACATTGCTAGAGCCTTCCACAGTGAAGACTAATGCAAACTACCCATTAAGCTCATCTGCCATTTCTTTGTCTCCCATTACTACCTCACCAGCATCCTTTTCCAGTGGTCCAATATCAACTCTCATCTCCCTTTTACTCTTTATATAGCTGAAAAAACTTCCGGTACCCTGCTTTATATTATTGGCTAGTTTGCCATCATATTTAATCTTTTCCCTTCTTATAGCTTTTTTGGTTGTCTTTTGTCAGATTTTAAAAGCTTCCCAATTATCCAACTTCCCACTCACTTTTGCTACCATATATGCCCTTTCCTTGGCTTTTATGCAGTCCTTAACATCCCTTGTCAGCCATGGTTGACTACTCTTGCCATTTGAGAAAAAGTTCTTCTGTGGGGAATATGTCTATTCTCCATCTTGTGAACGGTTCCCTGAAACTTCAGCCATCTCTGCTCTGCTGTTATTCCCGCCAGTATCATCCTCCAGTCCACCTGGGCAAGCTCCTCTCTCACGCCTCTGTAATTCCCTTCATTCCATTGTGATACTGAAACATGTGAGTTATGCTTCTCCCTCTCAAACTGCAGTATGAATTCAATTATATCATGATAACTGCTTTCTAAGGGTTCCTTTACATTAAGCTGCCTAATAAGATCTGGGTTACCCAATCTAAGATGGCCTTTCCCCGAGCAGGCTCAAGCACAAGCTGCTCTAAAAAGCCATCTCACAGGCATTCAACAAACTCTGACACCAATCTGATTTTCCCAATCCGCTTGCATATTGAAGTCCCCCATTACAATTGTGTCATTATCCTTATTACATGTCTTTTCTAGCTCCCTATGCAACCTCAACCCCACATCTTGGCTACTATTTGGAGGCCTATATAGGATTCCCATAAAGCTTTTTCACCCTTGCAGTTTCTTAACTCCACCCACAAAGATTCAACATTCTCTGACCGTTTGTCACTGCTTTCTAAAGGTGTAATTCCATCTCTTCCCAACAGAGATACACCACTGCCCATGCCTTCCACCCTGTCCTTCTGGTACTAAATACAACCTTTGATGTTAAGCTCCCAACTATGGTCCTCTTTCAGCCATGACTCATTGATGCTGAGTGTTTCCCAATATTTTGTATTTTTATTTCAGATTTCTAGTGGCTGCTGTTTTTCATTCTTTTCAGAGAAGCAGGAATGACCCTACTCTGTATTCTGCCTTCAGCTCGCTCTAAACTGCAGCTCAGGAGAATGTGTAAACCCACACCAGGGGATTAGGCAGCCTTGGTTTCATAGAAACATAGAAAACCTACAGCACAATACAGGCCCTTCAGCCCATAATGCTGTGCCGAACATGTCACGTACTTTAGAAATTACTTAGGGTTACCCATAGCCCTCTATTTTTCTAAGCTCCATGTACCCTGTCCAGGAGTCTCTTAAAAGACCCTATTGTATCTGCTTTCACCACAGTCGCTGGCAACCCATTCCATGCACACACCATTCCCTGCATAAAAAACTTAGCCCTGACATCTCCTCAATTCCTACTTCCAAGCACCTTAAAACTGTGCCCTCTTGTTCTAGCCATTTCAGCCCTGGGAAAAAGCCTCTGACTAGCCACACGATCAGTGCCTCTCATCATCTTATACACCTCTATCAGGTCACCTCTCATCCTCCATCACTCCAAGGAGAAAAGGCCGAGTTCACTCAACCTGTTTTCATAAGGCATGCTCCCCAATCCAGGCAACATCCTTGTAAATCTCCTCTGCACCCTTTCTATGGGTTCCACATCCTTCCTGTAGTGAGGCAACCAGAACTGAGCACAGTACTCCAAGTGGGGTCTGACCGGGTCCTATATAGCTGCAACATTACCTCTCGGCTCCTAAACTCAATCCCATGATTGATGAAGGCCAATACACCGTACACCTTCCTAACCACACAGTCAACCTGCCAGCAGCTTTGAGTGTCCTATGGACTCAGACCCCAAGATCCCTCTGATCCTTCACACTGCCAAGAGTCTTACCATTAATACTATATTCTGTCATCATATTTGACCCACCAAAATGAACCACCTCACACTTACCTGGGTTGACTCCATCTGCCACCTCAGCCCAGTTTTGCATCCTATCGGTGTCCCACTGTAACCACTGACAGCCCTCCACACTATCCACAACACCTCCAATCTTTGTGTCATCAGCAAACTTACTAACCCATCTCTCCACTTCCTCATCCAGGTCATTTATAAAAATCACGAAGAGAAGGGGTCCCAGAACACAAGGTCCCAGGGGTCCTTGAGGCACACCACTGGTCACCAAAGAATTCCTGAACATTTTTACCAGGGATTAATTTTTATATTCATATGTATGATGATGAAACAAAAGTCTGAATTTGTGATTGAGTGCTGGTGTCTCTCTGCCTGACATCAGTAAAGGCACGGTTCTGAAGTCAACATGTCTGTCAGTGGTGGGTTAAGTGACTGGCTGTTACAGTGTGGATGTTTTAAGAGGTGGAAACTGCACTTCACTTTGCAGAAACTTCATATCTGCTTGGCCAGCTGGTTACAGGGTCTGCAACCTTTACACCAGATGGCACGGTAAAAATTAACAGAAGCTTCTTTACCTTGTACGCACTCTTCAAATGGTCATAGTACACCTCCTCGATGGCTTGGAAATAGATCACTCCTTTCAATTTGGTTTCGTGTTTGTCTGCAGGAAGATAACAGTGAGGGCTTCAGTGCTGGCAGATTAAACACTTACACACAATCTGCTGGAGGAACTCAATGGGTCAAGCTACATCTGTAGAGGGAAGGAAGTGTCAAAGTTTCAGGTTGAAACCCTGCATCAGGACATTGGTATCTCCCCCGGCCCACCACGACCAATGTTGTTTGAACCCTCTGAGTTTTCCCACCAGATTGTGAGTTGCTCTATCTGCTGGTTCTTGTATCTCCACTGTCTGCTGGTTCTTGTATCTCCACTGTCTGCTGGTTCTTGTATCCCCATGTCTGCTGGGTTCTTGTATCCCCACTGTCTGCTGGTTCTTGTATCTCCACTGTCTGCTGGTTCTTGTATCCCCATGTCTGCTGGGTTCTTGTATCCCCACTGTCTGCTGGTTCTTGTATCCCCACTGTCTGCTGGGTTCTTGTATCCCCACTGTCTGCTGGTTCTTGTCTCTCCACTGTCTGCTGGTTCTTGTATCCCCATGTCTGCTGGGTTCTTGTATCCCCACTGTCTGCTGGATCTTGTATCTCCACTGTCTGCTGGTTCTTGTATCTTCACTGTCTGCTGGTTCTTGTATCCCCACTGTCTGCTGGGTTCTTGTATCCCCACTGTCTGCTGGTTCTTGTATCCCCACTGTCTGCTGGTTCTTGTATCTCCACTGTCTGCTGGGTTCTTGTATCCCCACTGTCTGCTGGGTTCTTGTATCCCCACTGTCTGCTGGATCTTGTATTCCATTGTCTGCTGGTTCTTGTATCTTCACTGTCTGCTGGTTCTTGTATCCCCATGTCTGCTGGGTTCTTGTATCCCCACTGTCTGCTGGTTCTTGTATCCCCATGTCTGCTGGTTCTTGTATCTCCACTGTCTGCTGGTTCTTGTATCCCCATGTCTGCTGGGTTCTTGTATCCCCACTGTCTGCTGGTTCTTGTATCCCCATGTCTGCTGGGTTCTTGTATCTCCACTGTCTGCTGGTTCTTGTATCCCCGTGTCTGCTGGGTTCTTGTATCCCCACTGTCTGCTGGTTCTTGTATCCCCATGTCTGCTGGTTCTTGTATCCCCATGTTTGCTGGGTTCTTGTATCTCCACTGTCTGCTGTTTCTTGTATCCCCATGTCTGCTGGGTTCTTGTATCCCCACTGTCTGCTGGTTCTTGTATCTCCACTGTCTGCTGGGTTCTTGTATTCCCATGTCTGCTGGTTCTTGTATCTCCACTGTCTGCTGGTTCTTGTATCCCCATGTCTGCTGGTTCTTGTATCCCCACTGTCTGCTGGTTCTTGTATCCCCATGTCTGCTGGTTCTTGTATCCCCACTGTCTGCTGGTTCTTGTATCTCCACTGTCTGCTGGTTCTTGTATCCCCATGTCTGCTGGTTCTTGTATCTGCACTTACACACCTCAGCCTGGGAGTAGTTGATGAAGGTGCTTAAACATGGAATGATTTGCAGTGAAGTGGAAGGACAGTCAAAGACCTGAAGTGACCGAGGGAAAGGACTGGCACAACCATGTCAGTGTGCACAATGCATTGGTGGTGCACGCTGATACAAGAAAGGAAACTGAATGGAGGGAAAGGATGAACAGGGTTACTGGGGAAGAAACAGGGAATTCATTGGCTGGATACCTCATGTCACAGGTAGGCAGGGTGATGCTGGGGGAACTCAGCAGGCCAGAGAGCATCTAGGAAAAGAGTACAGTCGATGTTTCAGGTCGAGAACCTTCATCCATGAAAGGTCTCGGCCCAAAACATTGAATGTATCTTTTTTGCCTGGCCTGCTGAGATCCCCAGCATTTTGTGTGTGTTAAGTGGGGATCTTGCATGGCATGGACCAATTAGAATGGAGGGCCAGTTTTGGTGCTGAGTTACTCTGTAACAAAGGACAAACACAGGAGATGGAGAGATAACCCCAGCCTGCTGTGCACGAGCCAAGGGTTTAACAAGGGGTCTTTGCCCATTGACGGAGCCTGGCCCATGTATACCCGCGTGCATAACAGGAGATGGTCCGTTTACCCACCTGCATAATAGGAGAGGGTCCGTTTAGTCCTGTTGAAAACAAACCAGCGTTTCTTCCAGGTTTTAATTTTGCCACCCATTTTGATCAAGAAGCCTCTGCAGGTCTTCTCCGTGAGGGACACATGGTAGCAAGTCTCAATGTTGTGTCCAGCTGCTTCAATATGGGCTCGCAAGTCAAAGTCTTCCTTTCTGACCGGGAGGTAGCGAGTCAGCGGCCTGGCCTGTCGGCACAAAGTCAAAGTCGAGTTTCTTGTATGTGGGGTGCATTAACAAAAAAAAACATAATTTAAGCATAAAATATATGCATTTATACAAGAAAGAACACAACTAGAACAAGTAAATAAAGCACGTTGTAGTGTAAAGTGGTCATAGTGTTGCTACACCGGTAGTAATTGGGGTTCTGCAGATTGGTTCAAAACCAAAAAGAAATAGCTGTTCCTGAACCTGGTGATGTAGGACTTCAGGCTTCTGTACGAGGACAGAGCTGAGGGCATCTGCAAATAGTGTCTACAATGAGCTGGTGTCCTGATCAGGGAAATTCCTGCTGATCATTCCATTGGCTGAACAGCACAATATGTGATTACTACTTTGTAAGGTGTACATCTAACTCCTTCTCCGCGCTGCGCCACGGGGAACAATGAACAGCCCATTCACTGATAACACACACCCACACAGCCCAGCAACACATATCCATGCTGGATCAGGATAATTCCATTGCCTCATTCTCTCCGATTTCCTTTTGATACAGGTGTTTACCAATTGTTTATGTTGCCTCTCATGGCAGTTCCATCACTTATTTCTCAGTGACCCACTCTCACTCACTTATCTGTTATCTCTCACAGCCTTAAGTAAATGACACTCATTTATTCTCGAAAGTGCTGTCACAGGTAGACAAGATTGTAATGAAAGCTTTGGGTACATTGGCCTTCATAAATCAAAGTATTGAGTACAGGACATGTTATGAGATGTTTGAGATGTTATGTTGAAGCTGTACAAGATGTTGGTGAGGCCTAATTTGGAGCATTGCATACAGTTTTGATCACCGACCTACAATAAAGATATAAATCAGATTGAAAGAGTACAGAAAAAGTTCACAAGGATGTTGCTGGGTCTGCAGGACCTGTATTATAAGGAAAGATTGAGTAGGATAGGACTGCATTCCTTAGAACAGAAGATTGAGAGATTTGACAGAGGTATACAAACTAATGAGGGGCATAGATAAGGTAAATGCAAGCAGGCTTTTTCCACTGAGGTTAGGTGGAACTACAGCCAGAGGTCATGGGTTGAGGGTGAAAGGTGAAATGTTTAGGAGAACATGAGTGTAAACTTCTTCACTCAGAGGGTCGTGAGAGTGTGGAATGAGCTGCCAGGACAAAGCTCAATTTCAATGTTTAAGAGAAGTTAGAATAGGCACATAGAATGTAGGGATATGGAGGGCTGTGGTCCCAGTGCAAGTTGATGGAAGCAGGCAGTTTAAGTGGTTTTGCAAAGACTAGATGGGCTGAAGGGTCTGTTTCTGTGCTGTACCCTTCTATGACTCGCCCACAGCCCTGTGTCAACTTAGACACTGCCCTGCATCGTCCTGTATGAATACAAAGCTAACTCCACAGTCCTGTCTCAAATGCAAACTTAATCCCACTGCTCTGTCCACAGTGTGTATCAATATCAGACAAATTCCACTACCTGCTCCCTCCCCAGAGTACCAAACTAATCTCAATCCATTCTCACCCAGTACCATTTGCAAACCACTGAACTAACCTATCAGAATCATTGAACATACAATAGTACAGCACATCGCAGGCCCTTCGGCCCACAATGTTGTGCCAACCCTCAAACCCTGCCTCCCATATAACCCCCCACTTTAAATTCCTCCATATACCTGTCTAGTAGTCTCTTCAACTTCACTAGTGTATCTGCACTCAGGCAGTGCATTCCACGCACCAACCACTCTCTGAGTGAAAAACCTTCCTCTAATATCCCCCTTGAACTTTCCTCCCCTTACCTTAAAACCATCTCCTCTTGTACTGAGCAGTGGTGCCCTGGGGAAGAGGCGCTGGCTGTTCACTCTGTCTGTTCCTCTTAATATCTTGTACACCCCTATCATGTCTCCTCTCATCCTCCTTCTCTCTAAAGAGTAAAGCCCTAGCTCCCTTAAGCTCTGATCATAATCCATACTCGCTAAACCAGGCAGCATCGTGGTAAATCTCCTCTGTATCCTTTCCAATGCTTCCACATCCTTCCTATAGTGAGGCGACCAGAACTGGACACAGTACTCCAAGTGTGGCCTAACCAGAGTTTTATAGAGCTGCATCATTACATCGCGTCTCTTAAATTCTATACCACGACTTATGAAAGCTAACACCCCATAAGCTTTTTTAACTACTCTATCTACCTGTGAGGCAACTTTCAGGGATCTGTGGACATGTACCCCCAGATCCCTCTGCTCCTCCACACTACCAAGTATCCTGCCATTTACTTTGTACTCTGCCTTGGAGTTTGTCCTTCCAAAGTGTACCACCTCACACTTCTCTGGGTTGAACTCCATCTGCCACTTCTCAGCCCACTTCTGCATCCTATCAATGTCTCTCTGCAATCTTCAACAATCCTCTACAATATCTACAACACCACCAACCTTTGTGTTGTCTTCAAACTTGCCAATCCACCCTTCTACCCCCACATCCAGGTTGTTAATAAAAATCACGAGAAGTAGAGGTCCCAGAACAGATCCTTGTGGGACACCACTAGTCACAACCCTCCAATCTGAATGTACTCCCTCCACCACGACCCTCTACTTTCTGCAGGCAAGCCAATTCTGAATCCACCTGGCCAAACGTCCCTGGATCCCATGCCTTCTGACTTTCTGAATAAGCCTACCATGTGGAACCTTGTCAAATGCCTTACTAAAATCCATGTAGATCACATCCACTGCACTACCCTCATCTATATGCCTGGTCACCTCCTCAAAGAACTCTATCAGGCTTGTTAGACACGATCTGCCCTTCACAAAGCCATGCTGACTGTCCCTGATCAGACCATGATTCTCTAAATGCCCATAGATCCTATCTCTAAGAATCTTTTCCAACAGCTTTCCCACCTCAGATGTAAGGCTCACTGGTCTATAATTACCCGGACTACCCCTACCACCTTTTTTGAACAAGGGGACAACATTCGCCTCCCTCCAGTCCTCCAGTACCATTCCCGTGGACAACGAGGACATAAAGATCCTAGCCAGAGGCTCAGCCTTCCCTCGCCTCGTGGAGCGGCCTGGGGAATATTCCGTCAGGCCCCAGGGACTTAACCATCCTAATGTATTTTAACAACTCCAACACCTCCTCTCTCTTAATATCAACATGCTCCATCAACCTCACTCATATAGTCCTCACCGTCATCAAGTTCCCTCTCATTAGTGAATATCGAAGAGAAGTATTCATTGAGGACCTTGCTCATTTCCACAGCCTCCAGGCACATCTTCCCACTTTTATCTCTAATCTGTCCTACCTTCACTCCTGTCATCCTTTAGTTCTTCACATAATTGAAGAATGCCTTGGGGTTTTCCTTTACCCCAAGTAAATAAATTACAGTATACATATATTGAATAGACTAAAATATGTGCAAAATCAGAAATAGTGTACAGGTAGTCCCCAAGTTACGAACGTCCGACTTACGGACAACGAACCAAGGAACGAGAACGCCGTCCGTCATTTTAAGTCGGATCCCAATGCTGTCCGTCATTTTAAGTCATTGCCATTGACACTGCATTGAGTGTTTGTATTTGTATTTGGCTTAAATTTTTCTTAGTAAGATTCACCCTGACCACCACCCCCCCTCCAAGTTCCGGTCGGCTGATGGCGCAGTGAGTCCAGCGCCGGGTCGGAGAACGGAGGTTTAGTGACAGACCGCACCCGTGCCGGGTTGACATCGAGCTTGCAACTCAACCACGTAAAAAAAAACACTGCCACCTCCAGTTTAAATATCGTGGAGGATCAAATACCCGAACCCAGCACAGCCCCCACTTGTCCCATTTAACCTGTCTCAGTGCGGACCTGGGGAATTCAGTGTGGTGGGCCTTAGGACCCAGTGGACCTCGGGAGCCAGCAGAGCTAGGGACCCGCCGCCCACACTGATCCAGTTCCATTGACGAGAAGCGATCGTGATTGAAAATAAAGTGGAAATAATAAAGCCTTTGGAAAGAGGTGAAATGCCATCTGACATTGGAAAAGCGTTAGGCTACAGTTGGTCAACGATCGGAACAATTTTAAAGGATAATGGATAAAGTGAGAATAATGGAGCATGTGAAAGGCCCTGCCCCAATAAAAGCTACAATTATTACTAAGCAACACAGTGGTTTAATTATTGCAATATATACATTTCTTAAGTGTTTTATATGCATAGAAAGGTAAAATATATACTATATACTAAGACAAACGTTTGACTAACTGACACTAAATAATACCAGATGTACTTGTAAGACACTTAGAGCAATATCCGTTTGAGTGCAAAGATGGTCATGGGGTTGCTAACCTATGGTGACTAGGGTTATAACAACACACAAAATGCTGGGGCACTCAGCGGGTCAGGCAGCACCTATGGAGGGAAATAGACAACCAGCGTTTCAGGTTGGGACCTCATGACTCAGATAGTGGGGATCTTTGATGACCTTCTCGAGGTAGCGCCTTCTGTTATTACTACTAATTGTAGTGATCTCTGTGTAAACAAAACTTACCCCTCAGAACCCTTTCACAAATCCTTACTCCCATCTTCACCTATGTTCCCTTGTCTTTGGGAAATGGATTTTGGATATCTATCCCTCTTATAATGTTATATATTTCCTTCGGGTCATCATTGCTCCAGCTCAACTTCCCGTAACTAAATTCCTCCAATCCAAAAAACATCTCCTCTGCACTCTCACTGGTGCAACCATATTGTGAGATAAGGTGAGTACTGGCTTTGGGGACCCTGAATGGAGATTTATAAAAGGCATAGAGCCATTTCATAAAGTTGAGGGCTGCAGAATTCAACAGAACTGGGCTAGCACCAGATGCCAGGCTCCAGGTCCCAGATCAACGTACACATCAAGTACCTGCCATCGCTGCTTTTCTCGCAGTTTAACTTCCTTCTCGATCAGCTGCTGCCTGCGTTCTGTCTCCTCCTGCAGCCTTTTCTCCAGCTGCTCTCTGCGGCACCGTTCCTCTTGCAACGCCTGTTTCTTCGCCTCCATTTCCCGCTCCTGCAAAACCAGGAAAAAAGAACGTCAATTAACCAATCTGGCAGAAAAGCAGCACGTGACTTTGTCCAATGGAGACTGCTTCTCTCTTCAAAGTATAAACATCAACAACTAAAGCAGTGTAAAATCCCCTCCACCACTTCTGTTCCTCAGATTATTACACACCCAGCCAGCATTAAAGTCAATGAGGAACCCGGACAATATCCAGTCCGAGAAAGAGACTCTTAGTTCTGCCTTTACACTAGACGATGGCAGTGTTAATGTGGGCGCAGTTGTACATGGCACTCCAGAATGAAGCACGTTCACAAAGGGCACAACAACCACATTCAGCATTACCAAAAGAATTTCTACGCTTTACTGTATCACAATTTTAAGCTGTAAAAGTGCAGAAAAAAACTGGGATATTGATGCTGGGGTTTGGCCGTGGTACTGTCATTAAATCTCAAGGATTGGTGGTTCCTGGAAATAATCATTGCCTTTGCGTGAGTGTTGCTTGCCATTTATCAGCCTAGGTCTTATTAGGGTACGGCCTGATTTTCTGAGGAGCTGCAAATGGAATTGAACAGTCATCAATTGTCAGTGAATATCCCCATGCTTGGCCTCATGATGGATGGAAATGATGGGGCAAGTGAGGATGTTTGGAGCCTAGGACACCGCCCTCAGCAACTCTTAGAGGAATCAATGATTGGCTAACCTCCATTGACCACAACCAACTTCAGAGTGGTTTAATAAATTATTGTTCCCTGTCCAAAGGTAGAGTGAAAAACTTCAGAACACAAACATAATGCTGGAGGGACTCAGCAGGCCAGGCAGCATCTTGTATTACATCCACACTGTCATAATGCTGGAGGAACTCAGCAGGCCAGGCAGCATCTTGTATTACATCCACACAGTCATAGTGCGGGAGGAACTCAGCAGGCCAGGCAGCATCTTGTATTACATCCACACAGTCATAGTGCGGGAGGAACTCAGCAGGCCAGGCAGCATCTTGTATTACATCCACACAGTCATAGTGCGGGAGGAACTCAGCAGGCCAGGCAGCATCTTGTATTACATCCACACTGTCATAATGCGGGAGGAACTCAGCAGGCCAGGCAGCATCTTGCATTGCATCCACACTGTCATAATGCTGGAGGAACTCAGCAGGCCAGGCAGCATCTTGCATTGCATCCACACTGTCATAATGCTGGAGGAACTCGGCAGGTCAGACAGCATCTTGTATTACATCCACACTGTCATAATGCTGGAGGAACTCAGCAGGCCAGACAGCATCTTGTATTACATCCACACTGTCATAATGCTGGAGGAACTCGGCAGGCCAGACAGCATCTTGTATTACATCCACACTGTCATAATGCGGGAGGAACTCAGCAGGCCAGGCAGCATCTTGTATTACATCCACACTGTCATAGTGCGGGAGGAACTCAGCAGGCCAGGCAGCATCTTGTATTACATCCACACTGTCATAATGCTGGAGGAACTCAGCAGGCCAGGCAGCATCTTGCATTACATCCACACAGTCAGAATGCTGGAGGAACTCAGCAGGCCAGGCAGCATCTTGTATTACATCCACACTGTCATAATGCGGGAGGAACTCAGCAGGCCAGGCAGCATCTTGTATTACATCCACACTGTCATAGTGCGGGAGGAACTCAGCAGGCCAGGCAGCATCTTGTATTACATCCACACAGTCATAATGCGGGAGGAACTCAGCAGGCCAGGCAGCATCTTGTATTACATCCACACTGTCATAATGCGGGAGGAACTCAGCAGGCCAGGCAGCATCTTGTATTACATCCACACTGTCATAATGCGGGAGGAACTCAGCAGGCCAGGCAGCATCTTGTATTACATCCACACTGTCATAGTGCGGGAGGAACTCAGCAGGCCAGGCAGCATCTTGTATTACATCCACACTGTCATAATGCGGGAGGAACTCAGCAGGCCAGGCAGCATCTTGCATTGCATCCACACTGTCATAATGCTGGAGGAACTCGGCAGGCCAGGCAGCATCTTGTATTACATCCACACAGTCATAATGCGGGAGGAACTCAGCAGGCCAGGTAGCATCTTGCATTGCATCCACACTGTCATAATGCTGGAGGAACTCGGCAGGTCAGACAGCATCTTGTATTACATCCACACAGTCATAATGCTGGAGGAACTCGGCAGGCCAGACAGCATCTTGTATTACATCCACACTGTCATAATGCTGGAGGAACTCGGCAGGCCAGACAGCATCTTGTATTACATCCACACTGTCATAATGCTGGAGGAACTCAGCAGGCCAGGCAGCATCTTGCATTACATCCACACAGTCAGAATGCTGGAGGAACTCAGCAGGCCAGGCAGCATCTTGTATTACATCCACACTGTCATAATGCGGGAGGAACTCAGCAGGCCAGGCAGCATCTTGTATTACATCCACACTGTCATAGTGCGGGAGGAACTCAGCAGGCCAGGCAGCATCTTGTATTACATCCACACAGTCAGAATGCTGGAGGAACTCAGCAGGCCAGGCAGCATCTTGTATTACATCCACACTGTCATAATGCGGGAGGAACTCAGCAGGCCAGGCAGCATCTTGTATTACATCCACACTGTCATAGTGCGGGAGGAACTCAGCAGGCCAGGCAGCATCTTGTATTACATCCACACTGTCATAATGCGGGAGGAACTCAGCAGGCCAGGCAGCATCTTGCATTGCATCCACACTGTCATAATGCTGGAGGAACTCGGCAGGCCAGGCAGCATCTTGTATTACATCCACACAGTCATAATGCTGGAGGAACTCAGCAGGCCAGGCAGCATCTTGTATTACATCCACACAGTCATAATGCGGGAGGGACTCAGCAGGCCAGGTAGCATCTTGCATTGCATCCACACTGTCATAATGCTGGAGGAACTCGGCAGGTCAGACAGCATCTTGTATTACATCCACACAGTCATAATGCTGGAGGAACTCGGCAGGCCAGACAGCATCTTGTATTACATCCACACTGTCATAATGCTGGAGGAACTCAGCAGGCCAGGCAGCATCTTGTATTACATCCACACTGTCATAATGCTGGAGGAACTCAGCAGGCCAGGCAGCATCTTGTATTACATCCACACTGTCATTATGCTGGAGGAACTCAGCAGGCCAGGCAGCATCTTGTATTACATCCACACAGTCATAGTGCTGGAGGAACTCAGCAGGCCAGGCAGCATCTTGCATTGCATCCACACTGTCATAGTGCTGGAGGAACTCAGCAGGCCAGGCAGCATCTTGCATTGCATCCACACTGTCATAATGCTGGAGGAACTCAGCAGGCCAGGCAGCATCTTGTATTACATCCACACTGTCATTATGCTGGAGGAACTCAGCAGGCCAGGCAGCATCTTGTATTACATCCACACTGTCATAATGCTGGAGGAACTCGGCAGGCCAGGCAGCATCTTGTATTACATCCACACAGTCATAATGCGGGAGGAACTCAGCAGGCCAGGCAGCATCTTGTATTACATCCACACAGTCATAGTGCTGGAGGAACTCAGCAGGCCAGGCAGCATCTTGCATTGCATCCACACTGTCATAGTGCTGGAGGAACTCAGCAGGCCAGGCAGCATCTTGCATTGCATCCACACTGTCATAATGCTGGAGGAACTCAGCAGGCCAGGCAGCATCTTGCATTGCATCCACACAGTCATTTTCACTGAGGTGGTAGAATGGAAAAAACACAGAATGAAGTTTTAACAGTTACAGATAAAGTTCAGTACAGAGAGGCAATAAGGTGCAAGGCCATGATAAGGTAGACTGGGAGATGAGAAGTCCATCGGGGTAGAAGCTGTCCTTGAGCTTGGTGAGACGTGCTTTCTGCTCGATGGGGGGGGGGGGGGCGGGGGTGGTGAGGAGAGGTTTGTGGTGGGTGGAGTACAGACCAAGTGCATGGAAGGGAGACTAGCTTTTGTGCTGGACTGGCCTGCCCACAACTCTCTGCAGATTCTTGCAGCCTCGGACAGATTGCTGCCACAGCGGACTATGCTGGATCTGGATAGAACACTCCTGAGTTTCGACCTTCCCCTTCAATGTCCACTGACTTCAGCTTTAACAGTGATGGCCACACTTAATCAAACACTGTCTTGATGCTGGAGGCAATTACTTTCATCTTTGACATTCAGCTCTACAGTTGCACCAAGATGGACCCGGAGTGGTCAATGGGTTATTGCTAACAGCTTTGTTGACAACACCATTACCCACTTTGCAAGTGATGAACGTGTCAGAAGTAATGAAAATGGAATGGCATGATGGTGTATTCAGTACTGCAGCTGAACGTTGACTGGTTGTTGCAGAACCAGCCGTTTCTTGATATAAAGTGGAGTGAATCGATTTGGCTGAAGAGGGGATCTATGATGATGGGATACACAGGAAGGCCCTGTTTCCCTCAGCAAAATCAGATTTATCATCACATGATCTGAAATTTGTTGTTTGAAGGCAGAAGTACAAAATTATAAAACAAATCAACAGTCGAAAATAAAAGCAACAATGAAGTAGTGTCCATGGACAATTGAAAAAGCTGATGGCAGAGGGGAAGAAGCTGCTCCTGAATCATTGAGTGTGGTTTCACCGGCTCCTGTGCTTCCTCGTCGGTAGAAATAAAAGAGGACTCATCTCAGATGGTGAAGTTCCTTAATGATAGATGTTGCCTTCTTGAAGCACTGCCTGTTAAAGATGCCTTTGATGGAGCTGGCTGAGTCCACAAGCCCCCACAGCCTCTTTCAATCCTGTGCATGGAGCTCCTGAACCAGTCAGAATGCTCTCCACTATACATCTATAGAAGACTCGGTGACCTATGAAATTTCCTTGGACTCCTAATAGAACTGCTGGCTTGCCTTCATGACTGCATCAATGTTTTGGGCCCAGGAAAGGAGATATTGAAACCCAGGAACTTGAAGCTGCTCACCCTTTCCACCACTGACCCCTAAGGACTAGTGTGTAGTCCCAACTTCCTGAAGCCCACTATCAACTCCTTAGTCTGGCTGACATTGAGTGTGAGGATGTTGTTGTGACACCACTCAAACAGCTGATCTATCTCGGTCTTGTATGCCGCCTAGTTACTATCTGGCATTTTACCAGAATCAGTGCTAACAGTTGTTCAGAGACAGGGATCTAACATATTCATTGTAATATTAACAGAAAAGGAATAGTTGCCAGACCTTAAAATCACTGCCTGGAAGGTTGGCTGAGACCAGCGTGAAAACACTGACGGATCTTTGCTACTGTCAGTACTGTGTATGACCCACCCAATGTTACAACTTCTGTGTCGTGAGACAGCCCCGAACAGAGACTGTTTGTGAACTGCTTACAAGGTCTGTTTCTTTTGGCATAGAAGGTGACAATGAAATGAATTCAGGTTTGTAAACACTTGCAGAGCACTCAGAGCTCCTTGAGATAGAAATGAAGAGAGATTAAGCTGACGACCCCAGAGCTGGGAATGGAACTCACTTTGCTCTCGATGAGCCATGCTTTCTCAGCCTGAGCCTCCTTTAGAAGACGTTCCATCTCCTCAAGTTTTGCAACATTGAACGTACTGGCGCTGCACGCAAGCATACAAACCATGAAAAGCATGTTGAAAGTTAATAATGCAAAGAGAAGTAATGTTGATATTGAATCCTCATTCACCACTTGTGCTGGCAGTTCATTCCACACTCTCACCGCCCTCTGAGTGAAAAAGATCCCCTTATGTTCCCCTTAAACATTCCACCTTTCATCTTTCACCTCTAATTCTTGTTTCCCCCAACTTCAGTGGAAAAAGCCTACTTGCGTTTACCCTATCTATACCCCTCAGATTTTTGTATAGCTCTAAAAAATCTCCCCTCAATCTTCAATGCTCCAGAGAATAAAGTCCTAACGCATTGGACCGTTCCCTACAACTCAGGTCTTCAAGTCCTGACAACATCCTTGTAAATTTTCTCTGCACTCTTTCATTCATATTGACATCTTTCCTGTAGGTGGGTAACTAAAACTGCACACAATACTCAAATGAGGCCTTGTCAACATCTTATACAACTTCAATGTAACATTCCAACCTTCTCTCAGTACTTTGACTTATGAAGGCCAGTGTACCAAAAGCTTTCTTTACAGCGCCATCTACCTGTGATACCACTCCAATGAATTATGGATCTGTACTCCCAGATCCCGCTGTCCCAGTGTTCTACCACTCACCATGGTTTGTCCTCCAAAATGCAAAACCCCTTTTCTGCATTAAATTCTATTGCCATTTTCAGCCCATTTTTCCAGCTGGTCCAGATCCCATAGCAAGTCATGATAGCCTTCCTTGTTGTCCACTATGTTCCCAATCTTGGTGTCGTCTGCAAATTTGCTGATCCATTTTCCCACATTATCATCCAGATCACTGATAGAGATGACAAACAACAAAGGACCCAGCACTGATCCCTGTGGCACACCACTAGTCACAGGCCTCCAGTCAGAGAGGCAACCATCTACTACCACTCCCTGGCTCCTTCCACAAAGCCAATGTCTAATCCAATTTACTAACTCACCTTTAACGCAGAGTGATCAAAACTTCGTGACCAACTTATGATGTGGGACCTTGTCAAGGAACTTGCTGAATTCCAATTAGGCAATACCCACTGCCTTTCCTTTATCAGCTTTTCTGGTAAATTCCTGAAAAAACTCTATAGATTGGCTAGACATGACCTACGCACACAAAACCATGTTCACTATCCTTAATCAGTCCCTGTCTATCTATATATACTTATATAAATGGTTCTGTAGAATACCTTCCAGTAACTTACCCACTACTGACGTCAGGCTCACCAGTCTATAATGTTCTGGCTTATTCTTAAGCAACAGAACAGCATTAGCTATCCCCCAATCCTCCAGCACCTCACCCATGGTTAGGATGTTTTAAATATCTCTGCTGGGGCCCCAGCATCCCTGCATCTGCACTAGCCCCCACAGGGTGGGGTCCAAGGGAACACCTAGTCAGGCCCTGGGGACTTATCCACCCAATTTGCTTTAAAATACCTCCTCCTTTGTAATCTGTAATCTGTATATGGTCCATGAACTCACTGCTGTTCCCCCTCACTTCTATAGACTCTGTGCCCATCTCCTGAGTAAACATAGATGCAAACAACATCCATTGAAGATCTTCCCCATTCCTTTTGGCTGCATGCACAGATGTCCACTTCCAGAGGACCAATTTTGTCCATTGCTATCCTTTTGCTCTTAATAATTCTGTGGAAGCCCTCGGGATTCTCCTTCACCTTGTCTGTTCAGGCAGCCTCATGCCTTTTGCTAGCCCTCCTCATTTTCTTCTCTTGCATTTCTTACACTCCTCAAGTATCCCATTTGCTCCTACCTGCCTTTACCTGCTATGCATCTCCTTCTTTTTCTTATCCAGGGTCTAATATCTCTTGAAAACCAAAGTTCCCTAAACCTTTTTTCTATTTCAATCTTTTTATTATAAAGTTCCCTAAACCTGTAATCTTTGCTTTTTATTTTGAGAGGAACAAACAAATGCTGTATTCTTAGAACTTCACTTTTGAGTTTCACCTTTGCCAGAAAACAGCCTGTTGCAATCCACACTTGCCTGATCCTTTCTGATACCATCAAAACTGGCCTTTCTCCAATGTAGAGAAAAACCCATGGACCAGACCTATCCTTCTCTATAATTATGTTGAAACTCATGGAATTATGATCACTGTGCAAAGTGTTCCCTTACACAAACTTTTGTCATCTGCTCTGTCTCATTCCTTAATAGTATCACACTCTCCCTAATTTGGGACCTCTATTTACTGATTAAGGAAACTGTCCTGAGCACATTCGACAAACTCTATCATATCCAGCACTTTTACAGTATGGGAGTCCCAGTCAATATGTGGAAATGTAAATTCACCTATGATTACAATACATGCTTCTTGCAACAGTCTGCTATCTCTACAAATTTGCACCAGACAGGCTATTGGGAGAAGTCTCCACATGTGCCCTTACCAATGTCTGGATACCTTACCAAAGGCTGACAATGAGAAATGCAGTTCTCTTCAAACCTTCAAAGAGCCAGCACAGGCTCAATAGGCCACAACTCTTCCAGTGCAGATTCTACACTTTGCTGACTACTCCAGTGAAACCAGTTTCACTGAATACACCATATAAAAAACCTGAATGCATGGAGTGGGGAGCAATAGAGAGCACAACTTATCAACCAGCCAAACTGATTTTGCAAAGGATCCATACGGTACTCAGAGGGGAGGAGGAATCGGGAAGATAGGGGCTTGGGAGGGTTCAAGGCTTTAAACGATGAAACAGCAGAGCCAAAGCAAAGTCGGCACAGTGATACAACTGGTAGAGCCACTGCCTGACAGCTTCAAACCAAGGTCTTGGGAGCTCTGGTGAACCATAGGTCAGGACAGCCATTCATTTCTGATGTCCCATGCTGTCCATGTGAGGAGTTTGCACATTCTCCCCTTGACTCTGTGGGTTTCCCCAAGTGCTTCACTTTTCTCCCACATCGACAGGTGTATTTGTCAGTTTAATTTGCCCCTAATGTGCAGTGAGTGGTAGAATTTGTGAGGAGAAGAGAATGGCATGAATGTGATTGGTGTTGGATGGTCTGTACAGACTCGATGGGCCCAAGGGCCCATTTCACAATGTATGACTCACACCCCACCCTCTACTCCTCTTTTGATTTATTTACTGAGTCTGGAGTTCACTGTCCCGACAGTGTTTATCTCCCTTCCCTAATTGCCATCGAGATGGTGAAGGTGAGTTCCTTCGTGAACTGGTGACCCAGGGAGTTCCAGAATCCAGTCACTTGCTCAAGTTGTCTCCTGACCGTCTTGTGTTTGCCTGATCTCTTTGGCTGCCTTACTCCTTTCCATTCTGGAATTCTTCCCCTCCATCTATTGGCAGCATTTCATCTGCCCTTCAGTTCTCTCAGCACACGCCATTTGTCAACTGCAAAGCGATTGGCACAATTCGATGCAGCTCCTTCTCTGGAAGAACACCATTAGTCAGGTAACATCTGTGAAGGTCAATGTATCAGGCTGAGACAGTTCATCTGGACTGACAGAATAGAGGGAAGAAAGCCAGTATAAATATGTGAGGGAAACAAACTGGATCCAGGTGGTGAGGGTGGCAGGCAGATGGAGGAGAGGAGATTAGAGGTAGTGACAAAGGCTGGGAGATGACAAAGCGATGACGATGAAGCAATCTGCTAGGGTGAATGTGGAGCATGGAATCAGGTGGGTTGGGCAATCAAGAGCAGTAGGGGGAGGTGACCCAGTGGGTTGGGGGTGGGCGGATGGAGTGGGTGGAAGAGGGGAAAGAAATGGGGTGCTATGGATGGTATAGGAAGAGTGGGGGTAGATCAGGAGGAGAGAGGGGCAAAGAGTGGAGGTTACATGGAATTTGAGAGTTCAATGTTCATGCTGCTAGGTGCTCATCCTCCAGTTTATATTTAACCTCACTCTGGCAGTGGAGGAGGCCAAGGACAGGCAGGTTGGTGTGGGGATGGGGAGAATTACAATAGTTAGTAACTAGGATTCTATCCTTTTCAGCTCTTTGTCACCTCCCAGCCTCCGATGTTATTCCCACTCTCTTCTCCTGCAGTCCCCTCACCTGGTCACCTGCCAGTTCTTGCTCCATCCCTCCCCTCCACATTTTAAACACTAGCTGCTTCCCTCTTTCTTTCAATCCAGAAAAGGGTCTCAACCCAAACATGGCTGATCTTCCTTCCCAGATGCCGCCCGACCTACTGAGTTTCTACAGTACTTTGTGTGTTGTTCCAGCTTCCTGCATCTGCGTCTCTCAGGTCTCCATCTGCTTCGCACCCTGATCGTTTTACACCAGATGTCAGAGTTGAAGCAAGATCAAAACATTCCTGCTTTTAGGATGGCTAATCAGAGAGGTTAGAGACAGAGTAGATTTATTATCAATGACATGGTAGCACGCTGCTTTACAGTACAGGAGACCTGGGTTCAATTCCCGCCATGGCCTGTAAGGAGTTAGGATTCAAATGATTGGGGAATCCCTGCTATGAGAATCAGTTCAAAGATTTAAATTAACGTGATGCCTTGCCCTTCTCATCCAGCAATGTACTTCTGAAATGAAAACCAAAAGCAAACCTGCAGATGTTGGCAATCTAAAATGCTGAGTGAGTCAGGGAGCATCTCTGGAGAGAGAGGCAGTGTTAATGTGTCAGGTTGAGGAGCCTTTGTTGTGAGTCTGTTTCTCTTCCCACGGACACAGCCTGGCCCGTTGAGTATTTCAAACACTTTTGAAGGGCAGACAGCATTATAGCGTTGAAACTTTAAACAGAAAACAGGAAGTAACAATGACCACTGGCTGGCTTTCTGCAGGGTGGGTGTTAAACAGTAGCCCAGATCATCAGGGAAAGTTCCCTTGCCTCTGAGATCTTTCAGGTTCACACATTGTTTCTCCTGAAAGAGAGTACAACTCTCCCTCAGTACAGACGTACAATGTCCACCTCCATCATCCATCCCTGGAACAAATAAAGTGATCTGTAAATGTTAAAATGTTCTCTGTATGTTCATGGAAATGCCACGGTGGGAAGGGAGTTTGAAAATGTTCAATAGCAAGCAGCATTATTTCATCAATTCATTCGCTTTCAAATGCCTCAAGATGTCAGACTGACCAACCGGGAACAATGACACAGATAATAAATGGAAGGGAACAGATGGAGGCAGAGGTAGAGAAGAAAGTCAGATTCTTTCTCTCAGTGTAGAAATGTCAAGGACAATAGGATGTGCAGTTTTAAGGAGATGTATGGGATGCTTTTTGCAGAGTGGTAGGTGTCTGGACCAGGCTGTTAAGAGTGATGCTGGAAGCAGATAACTGAAAGGCAGTTAGATAGACTCATGAATATGCAGGGGATCACGTACAGGTAACTTGACATCATGTTCAGCACAGACATTGGGCCCAAGGACCTGTTCCTATGCCGTACTCCTCTACGTCCCATGTTAGCTTCCTGGCTGAACTGTAATAACATGGTGCACTGACACTACCACATGAAATGAAGTGAAGTAGGAAATATTCCAGCTTCTATTCCTTAATTTAAAAGTCAATGAAAGCCAGACTGGGCCATTTGCTGAAAGATCTCAAAACCCTCATTATCTTACCCAAAACCATCTTGTAGATGTTTTTTACTGCTTCAAATTACAAGCTACAAAGATTAGCCCCATATTTATCCAATTAGGAACTTTAATCTTCAGCAGTTTGGTGTTTGGAGACAACAGTTGATTTTACCAATAAACTACAGCTCAGGTTTCAGCTTTGCAGGTATGGTTCACGTCTAATTAATAGTGAGCACCTGGTTCAAACCAAACACTACAGGCTGGTTTCAATCACCTTGTGTGGAATAAACAACCCAACACAATTCAGCAGGTCTTGTGACCATTAAACATCACCTTGGTCTGGTGACAGCAACTTAGAATTATTGGGTTAAGTCCAATCTCATTCTCCATACAACAGACTTGTCAGGATGAAGCTCCAAGTGACCAGTGTTGGAATTTAGGATAGTGAGGTCTCATCAAGATTGTGGCAAACTTTGACGTGTGTACTAAGAGACTTACTGATTGCTCCTCTTCAACCTGCCCCTCCATGTACCTCCTAAAATAACCCATCTTTGGGATCAATAAGGAATCTGCTGGAGAACTCAGCAGATTGAGCAGAATCTATGGGGGTAGAGGAACTGTCCAATCCCTGCATCAGGACCGAGCAATTTTGGGTTCCTAGAAAACATCTGCTGGCATTGGAGAGAGAGGAAATTGCCACAAACGGCTGTGGAAGTAAAGTCATTGGGTATATTCAAAGTGAAGGTTGATAGATTCCTTATTAGACAGGGCATCAAAACTTACAGGCAGAAGCCAGGAGGATGGGGTTGAGAGGGATAATAAATCAAGTATGATAGAATGGTACAGTAGGTTTGATGGGCTGAATGGCCTGTTTCTGCTCCCATGTCTTATGAGTGGGGTAGGGAAGTGGCCAGTGTAAAGAGGAAAGGGGGAGTGAGACAGGACTGTTAAGTGATTGGTGGACTGAGGAGTGGTGAAAGACAGCGGATAGGTCCAGAAGGAGAAGGAGGGTGGAGTAGGATTCCAGTGGCAGGTGAATGATTGATGGAGACAGTCGGGGAGAGAGAAATGAGAGGCGCAGGGAGAGTGAGAAATGAGAAGCAGAGGGAAAGAGAGAAATGAGAGGCAGAGAGAGAGTGAAATGAGACAGTGGGAGAGAGAGAAATGAGAGGTAGAGGGAGAGAGAGAAATGAGAGGCAGAGAGAGAGTGAAATGAGAGTGGGAGAGAGAGAAATGAGAGGTAGAGGGAGAGAGAGAAATGAGAGGCAGAGAGAGAGAGAAATGAGACAGTGGGAGAGAGAGAAATGAGAGGCAGATGGAGTGACGTCAAGGAAGGGGGGATGTGAAGGTGAGGTGTTTCTTTGAAAATTATCTCCGCATGTCTAGTTTTGTTTCCCATTTTAAAATCCTCAAATATATGCCCATCTTTCTTTGAGCTTTGATCTTGCCTGCTCACACCTACAGAAAACATTGGGAAATGATCACATAACTTACACCCCTACGTGTCTAGCAAAGATACACCATCTCTGTTGGTCTTTCTGGGCTAGCCTGTGCCAGAGCTCACAAAACCTTACTCTTGTTACCTGTCCATTGTGACCATTCACAATGATTGCAAGCAATGGGGAAGACATGCAGAGGTCAGAGCTGGAGGAGCAGAGTGATCTTAGTGCAGTGTGGAGCCAGAGGATAGGGAGGTAATTGTTGCATTTTTGTCAAATGTACTGAGATATAATGAAAAGCTTTTGTTTGCGTCTTATCATTCCATTCATGATGACACCAGAGTAGCAGAGAAGGAAAACGGAATGCAGAACGTGGTGTTACAGAGGCCAAGGAAGTACAGTGGAAGCAGTCAAGCTCGTTAGGTGCAAGGGCTACAACAAGGTAGATAGTGAGATCAAGAGTTCATCTTTATCATACAAGAGCCTTCTAACAGCAAGACAAACTGCTATGAGCCTAGTTAATACACGTTCTCAAGCTTTTGTATTTTCTGCCCGACAGGAGAGGGGAGAGAGTGACCATTGGTGGGAGAGGACGATCGTGGTGGTAGAGAATGACTCGGGTGGGAAGGGGAGGCAGAACGAGGACACTCCTCAAACAGCCGTCATCCATAAGCACAGTGATAATGGGGAACTAGTCTTGTATGAGTTCTGTCTCAGGCATCAGGATCTGGGATCAGATTTACAGAAGAAGGGCAGTTGGGAAACCAGCTGACAGGTGACAGGTACATGAGGGATTCAGCAGCAGGCAATGAGGTGGTAGGGCAGGGGTGTGGTTTGGCTGGGAGATTCACTATACAATGGACTGAGAAATTCATTCTACAAAGTACTAATGCTCTGTGTCCCTGCTACTAGAACAGACTATGATACCTGAGCTGAGCATATTGCCAAATTAAATAAAAAAAAGAAACATAGAAAACCTACAGCACAATACAGCCCCTTCAGCCCACAAAGCTGTGTCGAACATTTCCTTACCCTAGAACTACCTAGGCTTACCCATAGCCCTCTATTTTTCTAAGCTCCATGTACCTATCCAGGAGTCCCTTAAAAGACCCTATCGTATCCGCTGCCGTTGCCGCTGGCAGTCCATTCCACGCACTCATCACTCTCTGCGTAAAAAACTTACCCCTGACATCTCCTCTGTACCTACTCCCCAGCACCTTAAAACTATGCTCTCTCAGGTTAGCTATTTCAGCCTTTGGAAATAGCCTCTGACTATCCACACAATCAATGCCTCTCATTATCTTGTACACCTCTATCAGATCACCTCTCATCCTCCGCGCTCCAAGGAGAAAAGGCCAAGTTCACTCAACTTATTCTCCTAAGGCATGCTCCCCAATCCAGGTAACATCATTGTAAATCTCCTCTGCACCCTTTCTATGGTTTCCACGTCCTTCCTATAGTGAGGTGATCAGAACTGAGCACAGTACTCCAAGTGGGGTCTGACCAGGGTCCTATATAGCTGCAACATTACCTCTTGGCTCCTAAATTCAATCCCATGGTTGCTGAAGGCCAATACACCATATGCCTTCTTAACCACAGAGTCAACCTGCGCAGCTGCTTTGAGTGTCCTATGGACTCGGACCCTAAGATCCCTCTGATCCTCCACACTGCCAAGAGTCTTACCATTAATACGATATTCTGGCATCGTAATTGACCCACCAAAATGAACCACCTCACACTTATCTGGGTTGAACTCCATCTGCCACTTCTCAGCTCAGTTTTGCATCCTATCTATGTCGCGCTGTAACCTCTGACAGCCCTCCACACTGTCCACAACACCCCCAACATTTGTGTGATCAGCAAATTTACTAACCCATCCCTCCACTTCCTCATCCAGGTCACTTATAAAAATCACAAAGAGTAAGGGTCCCAGAACAGATCCCTGAGGCACTCCACTGGTCACCGACCTCCATGCAGAATATGACCCATCTCCAACCACTCTCTGCCTTCTGTGGGCAAGCCAGTTCTGGATCCACAAAGCAATGTCCCCTTGGATCCCATGCCTCCTTACTTTCTCAATAAGCCTTGCATGGGGTACCTTGTCAAATGCCTTGCTGAAATCCATATACAGTCGGCCCTCCTTATCCACAAATTCAACCAACCACGAATCGCGAAAACTTCCAGCACTTGTTGTTCGAGCATGCAAAGACTTTTTTTTCTTGTCATTATTCCCTAAACAATGCAGTATAACAACTATTTTACATAGCATTTACATTGTATTAGGTATTATAAGTAATATAGTGATGATTTAAAGTATACTGGAGGATGTGCGTGGGTTATTGTGGATCGGATCGAAAAAATAGTAAGTTCTTACTAAGTAAGTCGGAACAGGTACATCCGGTATTATTTAGCGTCAGTTAGTCAAATGTTTGTCTTTGTATATAGTTTATATTTTACCTTTCTCTGCATATAAAACACTTCAGAAAGTAAGTTTCAGCACTGGGCTCGAGAAGTTCCAGAGTTCGATCTAGTGACAGATCGCTCCCGAGTGCACTCTGCACCGTGCCGGGTTGATGTGGAGGATCAAACACCCAAAACTCCAAAACCCAATAATTAAACCACTGCGTTGCTTAGTAATAATTGTAGCTTTCATCAGGGCAGAGCCTTTCTCACTTTATCCTTTAAAATTGTTCCGATCATTGACTGACGTAGCCCAACGCTTTTCCAATGACCGATGGCATTTCACCTCTTTCCGATCGCTTTATTATTTCCACTTTATTTTCAATCGTTATCGTGATTATTTTCATGAATAGAAACTCTGCGGATTCAGATCACTACCGTTGGGTCCTAATGTCCACTGCACTGAGACCAGTTAAATAAGGTCTGGGGTTCCGCTGGGTCCTAAGAGCCACAGCATTGAGACACGTTGAATAAGGGGCTTGAGCATCAGCCAATTTTGGTATCCGCAAGGGGTCCCGGAACCAATCCCTCACGGATAAGGAGGGCCGACTGTACACTACATCTACGGCGCTACCCTCATCACTGTGTTTAGTCACCTCCTCAAAAAATTCAATCAGGCTCGTAAGGCATGACCTGCCTTTGACAAAGCCATGCTGACTATTCTTGATCATATTATACCTCCCCAAATGTTCATAAATCCCACCTCACAGGATCTTCTCCATCATCTTATCAACCACTCACTGGTCTATAATTTCCTGGGCTATCTGTACTCCCTTTCTTGAATAAGGGAACAACATCTGCAACCCTCTAATCCTCTGGAACCTCTCCCGTCCCCATTGATGATGCAAAGATCATCGCCAGAGGCTCAGCAGTCTCCTCCCTCATTTCTCACAGTAGCCTGGGGTACATCCCATCTATCCCGGTGACTTATCCAATTTGATGCTTTCCAAAAGCCCCAGCACATCCTCTTTCTTAATATCTACATGCTCAAGCTTTTCAGTCCACTATGAGTCATCCCTACAATCGCCAAGATCCTTTTCCATAGTGAATACTGAAGCAAAGTACTCATTGAGTACCTCTGGTTCAATACACACTTTTCCACTGTCACACTTGATTGGTCCTATTCTTTCATGTCTTATCCTCTTGCTCTTCACATTCTTGTAGAATGCCTTGGGGTTTTCCTTAATCCTGTCCACCAAGGACTTCTCATGGCCCCTTCTGGCTCTCCTAATTTCATTTTTAAACTCCTTCCTGCTAGCCTTATAATCTTCTAGATTTCTATCATTACCTAGTTTTTTGAGTCTTTCGTAAGCTCTTCTTTTCCTCTTGACTAGATTTACAACAGCCTTTGTACCCCATGGTTCCTGCACCCTATTATCCTTTCCCTGTCTCATTGGAATACACGTATGCAGAGCCCTGCACAAATATCCCCTGAACAATTACCACATTTCTTCCGTACATTTCCCTGAGAACGTTTCCAATTTATGCTTCCAAGTTCCTGTCTGATAACCTCATATTTCTCCTTACTCCAATTAAACATTTCCCTAACCTGTCTGTTCCTATCCCTTTCTAATGCTATGATGGAGATAGAATTGTGATCACTATCTCCAAAATGCTCTCCCACTGAGAGACCTGACATGTGACCAGGTTCATTTCCCAATCCCAGATCAAGTACAGCCTCTCATCTTGTAGGTTTATCTACATATTGTGTCAAGAAACTTCCCTGAACACACCTAACAAACTCCACCCCATCTAAACCCTTCACTCTAGGGAGATGCCATATTTAGGAAATTAAAACCTCCCACCACAACAACCCTGTTATTATTATACCTTTGCAGAATCTGTCTCCCTATCCGTTCCTCGATGTCCCTGTTACTATTGGGTGGTCTATAAAAACACCGAGTAGAGTTATTGACCCCTTTCTATTCCTAACTTTCACCCATAGAGACTCAGTAGACAATCTCTCCATGTCTTCCTCCTTTTCTGAAGCCCCCACACTATCTCTGATCAACATTGCCACGCCCCCACCTCTTTTGCCTCCCTCCCTGTCCTTTCTGAACCATCTAAAGCCTGACTCTCAAAGTAATCATTCCTGTCCCTGAGCCATCCAAGTCTCTGTAAATGCCACAACATGATAGCTCCAAGTACTGATCCACACTCTAAGCTCATCAGCTTTGTTCATGATGTTTCTTGCATTAAATTAGACACATCTCAAACCATTGGTCTGAGCACATCCCTTCTCTATCACCTGCCTATCCTCCCTCTCACACTGTCTCCAAGCTTTCTCTATTTGTGAGCCAACTGCCTCTTCCTCTGTCTCTTCAGTTTGGTTCCCACCCCCCAGCAATTCTAGTTTAAACTCTCCCCAATAGCCTTAGCAAACCTCCCCACCAGGATATTGGTCCCCCTGGGGTTCAAGTTCAACCCGTCCTTTTTGTACAGGTCACACCTGCCCCAAAAGAGGTCCCAATGATCCAGAAATCTGAATCCCTGCCCCCGCTCCAATCCCTCAGCCACGCATTTATCCTCCACCTCATTCTATTCCTATACTCACTGTCACGTGGCACAGGCAGTAATCCCGAGATTACTACCTTTAAGGTCCTGCTTCTCAACTTCCTTCCTAACTCCCTGTAGTCTGTTTTCAGTACCTCCTCCCTTTTCCTGCCTATGTCATTGGTACCAATATGTACCACGAACTCTGGCTGTTTTCCTTCCCACTTCAGGATATTGTGGACGCGATCAGAAACATCCTGGACTCTGGAACCTGGGAGGCAAACTACCATCCGCGTTTCTTTCCTGCGTCCACAGAATTGCCTGTCTGACCCCCTGACTATAGAGTCTCCTAATATTGCTGCCAGAGGCACGGCCACTGTTGTTTCCCCAGGTAGGCTGTCCCCACCCCCAACAGTACTCAGGCAGGAGGACAGCCACAGGGGTACTCTCTAGCATCTAACTCTTGCCCTTTCCTCTCCTGGCTGTTACCCACTTATCTGTCTCCCGAGGCCCCAGTGTGACTACCGCCTATAGCTCCTCTCTATCACCTCCTCACTCTTCCTGACCAGATGCAGATCATTGAGCTGTAGCTCCAGTTCCCTAACACGGTCCCCAAGCTCGACACACTTGGTGCAGATATGGCCGTCTGGGAAGCTGGGAGTCTCCCAGACATCCCACATCTGATACCGGGCACAGAAAACCGGCCTCACACACATACTTCCTGTCTGTATTCTACACAGGCAACTTACCTTGCCTCAACCCGTTATTGTCAAAGCCCTGTTGAGCCAAAGCCTTCCTACTCTGTCTCCCTCTACTCCATCACTTGCTCCTCCAATGGCCTCTGTATAAATCTGTCTTCTTTTTAAACTCTTCTCACTGACTCACTTACGCAGTCGTGCCCCCTTTAAACTGCTGAAGAAATAAATGAATCCCGTCTGCCCGTACATGATCCATGTACCTCCATTCTCTGTCTATCTAAAAGCCTCATCAAAGCCCAATTGCATTTGTTCCCAGTAAACAAGACAACTTTTACCTGGAAATATTGTCAGGGGAACACGCAGACAAGTTGGTGTCTGCACTGTCAGAGCTGCCCAAGCTGAGGGCATCAAGTGCACTGTCCTTGCAGCCATTGTCAGTACAGAGGGCTTGCTCCAGCCCAGTGCGAGTTTGGACCTGGGATTTCACTCTCTGCTCCTCGGTGGCACGGTGAAGCCGGGGTCCTGAGGGAGCACAAAACAATATCTTGGTCAATCTACAGAACAAACCAGGCACAAATCAGACCAAACGACTCAGGGCAAGGCAGCCCCTGGAGCCCAACTCCAACCATAACTGTGGTGAGGCCCTGGTATCTATTGTTGCACGGATAATAATGCCTCAGGAAAAAGGCGCACTTCATCAGGGACCCCTACCCTCCGGGCCATGCCTTCTTCTCAATGCTGCCATTGGCCAGGACATACATGAGCCCAAGGACCAACACGTCGACCTTCAACAACTGCTTCTTCCCCACTACCACCCTGGCCATGAACTGACTTAATGCTTTCTCAGTGTACATCTTCCTCAATGTGCACCAATATTATATCTATTATATTTATGCTCATTTTGTCATGCAAGCTATGAAAAATTTATTTTATATTCCATCGTGGCTGATCTATTTTCCACTCAGACCCAATTCCCTGCCTTCTCCCTGTAACTTTTCATGCCCTGACTAATCAAGAACCTATCAACTTCTGCCTTACATATCACTTGGTTTCCACAGCCACCTGTGGCAAGGAATTCCACAGATTCACACTCTCCAGCTAAAGAATTCCTCCTCATCTCCATTCTAAATCGTCCCTCTATTTTGAGGCTGTCTTCTGGTCTTAGACTCCCACACCACAGGAAACATCCTTTCCATGTCCACTCCATCAAGGCCTTTCAATATTCAATAAGTTTCAATGAGATTGTGGTAAACTACATATACCTGTCTGGACACACCCCTCTGCTGACGGCTCCTGTGGATCCTCCCACAGACCCCTGTATAAAGGTGATTGGAGGCACTGCTCCCCCACCCCCCCCCCCCCAGTCTCCAGGATGTCGTGGTCTCGTTTGCTGCTAATAAAAGCCTATCGTTCACCTCCTGTCTCTGGGAGTTATTGATGGTGCATCAGAGATCACCCCTCATTCTTCTAAACTCCAGTGAGTACAGACCCAGAGTCTCAATCAGTCTTCAAACAATAACCCTTTCATTCCCCGAAGAATTCCTGTGAATCTCCTCTGCATCCTCCCTGATGTCAGCACATCCTTTCTTAGATAAGGAGCCCAAAAACTGCTCACAATACTCCAAGAGAGACCTTAACAGTGCCTTATAAAACCAAAACATTATATCCTTGCTTTTATAATCTAGTACTCTCCAAATTAATGCTAACAATGCATTTCCTCTCCACTGAACTAACTTTTCCTGGGATGATTCTCACTGTTCTAATTGTCCTTGGGGCCATTCCCACTGAACTAACTTTCCCTGGGGCCATTCTCACTGTTCTAATTGTCCTTGGGGACATTCTCATTGAACCAATTGTGCCCTGGGGCCATTCTCACTGAACTTACTTTCCCTGGGGCCATTCTCACTGTTCTAATTGTCCTTGGGGCCATTCTCATTGAACCAATTGTGCCCTGGGGCCATTCTCACTGAACTTACTTTCCCTGGGGCCATTCTCACTGTTCTAATTGTCCTTGGGGCCATTCTCATTGAACCAATTGTGCCCTGGGGCCATTCTCACTGAACTTACTTTCCCTGGGGCCATTCTCACTGTTCTAATTGTCCTTGGGGCCATTCTCATTGAACCAATTGTGCCCTGGGGCCATTCTCACTGAACTTACTTTCCCTGGGGCCATTCTCACTGTTCTAATTGTCCTTGGGGCCATTCTCATTGAACCAATTGTGCCCTGGGGCCATTCTCACTGAACTTACTTTCCCTGGGGCCATTCTCACTGTTCTAATTGTCCTTGGGGCCATTCTCATTGAACCAATTGTGCCCTGGGGCCATTCTCACTGAACTTACTTTCCCTGGGGCCATTCTCACTGTTCTAATTGTCCTTGGGGCCATTCTCATTGAACCAATTGTGCCCTGGGGCCATTCTCACTGAACTAACTGTCCCCTTTGACACAATGTGTTTCCTTGGATATTAAGCTCCCAGCTATATCATCCCTCAGCCATGATTCAGTGATGCCCACAACAAGCTATGATGTTGTTGGGATAATGGAGACATGGCTGCAGGGAGATCAGACCTGGGAAATGAATGTACAAGGGTATACGTGGTATTGTAGGGACAGAAATGTGGGCAGAGGGGGTGGGGTGGCCCTGTTGGTGAGGAATGAGAGTCAGTCCTTTGCAAGGGGGGACATAGGGTCAGGAGAAGTAGAGTCTGTGTGGATAGAACTGAGGAACAGTAAGGGCAAAAGGACCCAAATGGGTGTTGTCTACAGGCCACCAAACAGTAGCATGGATATTGGGTGCAAGTTGAATAGGGAGTTAACACTGGCATGTGGCAAAGGTAATGTTGCAGTAGTTATGGGGGATTTCAACATGCAGGTGAACTGGGAGAATCAGGTTGGTGCTGGACCACAGGATAGGGTATTTGTAGAGCGCCTATGGGATGCATCCTTGGAACAGCTTGTACGAGAGCTGACCAGGGACAAGACTATTCTGGATTTAGTGTTATGTAATGAACAGGATTTGATAAGCAATCTTGCAGTAAAAGAGCCATTAGGAGGTAGTGACCATAATATGATAAGTTTTTATCTGCAATTTGAGAAGGATAAGGGCAGCTCGGAGGTGTCAGTGTTGCAGTTGAACAGGGGAAACTATGGAGCCATGAGGGAGGAGCTGGCCAAAGTTGACTGAACGGATACCCTAGCAGAAAAGACAGTGGAACAGCAATGGCAGGTATTCTTGGGAATAATGCACAAGGTGCAAAATCAGTTCATCCCCCAGAGAAGAAAGGATTCAAAGGGGGGAAAGGAGCCACAGTGGTTGACAAAGGAAGTCAGAGATTGCATAGCATTAAAAAAACAGGAAGTATGACAGAGCTAAGGTGAGTGGGAGGACAGATGATAGGGAAGTTTTTAAGGAACAACAGAACTTAACTAAAAAGGCAATACGGGGAGAAAAAATGAGGTACGAACGTAAGCTAGCCAGGAGTATAAAGGAAGATAGCAAAAGCTTTTTTAGGTATGTGAAGAGAAAGAAGATAGTTAAGAACAATGTTGGGCCCTTGAAGAATGAGTTGGGTGAAATTGTTATGGGAAACAGAGAAATGGCAGAAGAATTTAATGAGTACTTTAGATCTGTTTTCACTAAGGAGGACACAAGCAATTTCCCAGATGTATGGATGGGCCAAGGACATAGGGTAACAGAGGAAATGAAACAGATTGACATTAGGAAGGAAATGGTGATGAGTAGACTGATGGGACTGAAGGCTAACAAATCCCCAGGTCCAGATGGTCTGCATCCTAGGGTACTAAAGGAGGTGGCCCTGGAAATTGCGGATGCATCGATAATCATTTTCCAATGTTCCTTAGATTCAGGATCAGTTCCTGAGGATTGGAGAATGGCTAATGTTATCCCACTTTTTAAGAAAGGAGGGAGGGAGAAAACAGAGAACTATCGACCTGTCAGCCTGACATCGGTGGTGGGGAAGATGCTAGAGTCCATTATTAAGGATGAAATAGTGGCATATCTAGATAGCAATGATAGGACTGGGCCGAGCCAGCATGGATTTACCAAGGGTAAATCATGCTTGACTAATCTGTTGGAGTTTTTCGAGGATGTAACCAGGAAGTTAGATGGGGGAGATCCAGTGGATGTAGTGTACCTCGATTTTCAGAAGGCATTTGATAAGGTCCCACATAGGAGATTGGTGGGTAAAATCAAAGCTCATGGCATCAGGGGGAAGGCATTGACATGGATAGAAAACTGGTTGGCAGATAGAAAGCAAAGGGTAGTGGTGAATGGGTATTTCTCGGAATGGCAGGTGGTGACTAGTGGGGTGCCACAGGGCTCGGATGAAGGCATTGAGAATAACATCAGCAAATTTGCTGATGATACTAAGCTGGGTGGCAGTGTGACATGTGATGAGGATGTTAGGAGAATTCAGGGTGACTTGGATAGGCTGGGTGAGTGGGCAGATACTTGGCAGATGATGTTTAATGTGAATAAGTGTGAGGTTATCCACTTTGGGAGTAAGAACAGGAAGGCAGATTATTATCTGAATGGTGTAGAGTTAGGTAAGGGAGAAATACAAAGAGATCTAGGAGTCCTTGTTCATCAGTCACTGAAGGTGAATGAGCAAGTGCAGCAGGCAGTGAAGAAGGGTAATGGAATGTTGGCCTTTATTACAAAGGGAATTGAGTACAAGAGCAAGGAAATCCTTTTGCATTTGTACAGAGCCCTGGTGAGACCACACCTGGAGTATTGTGTACAGTTTTGGTCTCCAGGGTTAAGGAAGGACATCCTGGCTGTAGAGGAAGTGCAGCGTAGATTCACAAGGTTAATTCCTGGGATGTCCGGACTGTCTTACGCAGTGAGGTTAGGGAGACTGGGCTTGTACACGCTGGAATTAAGGAGATTGAGAGGGGAGCTGATTGAAACATATAAGATTATTAAGGGATTGGACAAGATAGAGGCAGGAAATATGTTCCAGATGCTGGGAGAGTCCAGTACCAGAGGGCATGGTTTGAGAATAAGGGGTAGGTCATTTAGGACAGAGTTAAGGAAAAACTTCTTCTCCCAGGGAGTTGTGGGGGCCTGGAATGCACTGCCTAGGAAGGTAGTGGAGGCCAATTCTCTGGATGCCTTCAAGAAGGAGCTAGATAGATATCTTATGGATAGAGGAATCAAGGGACATGGGGACAAGGCAGGAACTGGGTATTGATAGTAGATGATCAGCCACGATCTCAAAATGGCGGTGCAGGCTCGAAGGGCCGAATGGTCTACTTCTGCACCTACTGTCTATTGTCTATCATACATGTCAATCTGTAACTGTGCTACAAGTTCATTGACCTTATTCTGTATATTGTGTGCATTCAAATATAGCAGCTTTAGCCCTGTATTCAGCCTTTCCAATTTTGTCCCCCTTTTTCCATTGCAATTCATTCTGTTGACTGTAATTTTGCCTTGTCGTTAGCCTGTTGTTGCTAGCACTCTCACTGCCTGTTTGTAAACCATCTGCCCCATCCTCAACACTATCACTTTGATTCCCTCCCCCCACCAATTTAGTTTAAACCCTCCCCAACAGCTCGAGCAAACCTGCCTGCAAGGATGTTGGTCCCCCTCGGGTTCAGATAGAACCCATCCCTGTTGTACAGGTCGCACCTTTCAGAAGAGATCCCAATGATTCGGAAATCTGAACAGCTGCCCCTACACCAGCTCTCAGCCATGTATTTATCCATCGACTGCTCCTATTCTTACCCGCACTGGCACGTGGCACAGGCAACAATCCCGAGGTCACTACCCTGCTGGCCCCGCTTTTCAGCTTTCTACCCAACTCTCTAAAATCTCTCTTCAGGACCTCCTCACCTTTCCTACATGTATCATTGGTGCCAATCTGTACCAAGACTCCCGGTTACTCAGCACCCTTTAGAATGCCGTGGACATCCCTGAGCCTGGCACCAGGGAGACAACATACCATCCAGGTGTTCCTATTGCACCTACTGAATCTCGTCTCTATCCCTCTGACTGTGGAATCTCCTGTCAGCACCGCAGTCCTCTTCACCTCTCTTCCCCTCTGAGCCACAGTGCCAGACTCAGTGCTAGAAACCTGTTCGCCGTGGCAACCCCTGGTAGGTCATACCCCTCAATAGCATCCAAATGCTCATTACTGAGCGGTAAGGCCACAGGTTACTCCACACTGGCTTCCCATTTCCCTGCATTCTCATAACAGTCTCCCAGTTACCTGCCTCCTGCAACCAAGGGGTGACGACCTCCCTGTAGCTCCTATAAATCATCTCCTCGGTCTCTCGAGTGAGCTGATGGTCACAGAGCTGCAGCTCCAGATGCCTAACGTGATCTCTGAGGAGGAGCAGAGTGCACCTGGTGCAGATGAGGTTATGTGGGAGGATGCAGGTCTCCCAGAATACCCACATCACAAACAGGGAACAGAATACCCCCTGGGGCCATTACCACTGTTCTAACTGTACCCTGGGGCCATTCACACCACACTAACTGTACCCTGGGGCCATTCTCCCCACACTAACTGTATCCTGGGGTCATTCTCCGCACACTAACTGTACCCTGGGGCCATTCTCCGCACACTAACTGTATCCTGGGGTCACTCTCCCCACACTAACTGTGTCCTGGGGTCATTCACACCACACTAACTGTACCCTGGGGCCATTCACACCACACTAATTGTGACCTGGGAACATTCTCCCCACACTAACTGTGTCCTGAGGTCATTTTCCCCACACTAACTGTATCCTGGGGTCATTCTCCGCACACTAACTGTATCCTGGGACCATTCACACCACACTAACTGTGTCGTGGGACCATTCTCCCCACACTAACTGTGTCGTGGGACCATTCTCCCCACACTAACTGTGTCCTGGGGTCATTCTCCCCACACTAACTGTGTCCTGGGGTCATTCTCCCCACACTAACTGTGTCCTGGGATCATTCTCCCCACACTAACTGTGTCCTGGGGTCATTCTCCCCACACTAACTGTGTCCTGGGATCATTCTCCCCACACTAACTGTGTCCTGGGGTCATTCTCCCCACACTAACTGTGTCCTGGGATCATTCTCCCCACACTAACTGTGTCCTGGGGCCATTCTCCCCACACTAACTGTGACCTGGGGCCATTCTCCCCACACTAACTGTGTCCTGGGATCATTCTCCCCACACTAACTGTGTCCTGGGATCATTCTCCCCACACTAACTGTGTCCTGGGGTCATTCTCCACACACTAACTGTGTCCTGGGGCCATTCTCCCCACACTAACTGTGTCCTGTGGTCATTCTCCCCACACTAACTGTATCCTGGGGTCATTCTCCCCACACTAACTGTGTCCTGGGGCCATTCTCCCCACACTAACTGTGACCTGAGGCCATTCTCCCCACACTAACTGTGTCCTGGGATCATTCTCCCCACACTAACTGTGACCTGAGGCCATTCTCCCCACACTAACTGTGTCCTGGGATCATTCTCCCCACACTAACTGTGTCCTGGGATCATTCTCCCCACACTAACTGTGTCCTGGGATCATTCTCCCCACACTAACTGTGTCCTGGGGCCATTCTCCCCACACTAACTGTGACCTGGGGCCATTCTCCCCACACTAACTGTGTCCTGGGATCATTCTCCCCACACTAACTGTGTCCTGGGGTCATTCTCCACACACTAACTGTGTCCTGGGGCCATTCTCCCCACACTAACTGTGTCCTGTGGTCATTCTCCCCACACTAACTGTATCCTGGGGTCATTCTCCCCACACTAACTGTGTCCTGGGGCCATTCTCCCCACACTAACTGTGACCTGAGGCCATTCTCCCCACACTAACTGTGTCCTGGGATCATTCTCCCCACACTAACTGTGACCTGAGGCCATTCTCCCCACACTAACTGTGTCCTGGGGCCATTCTCCCCACACTAACTGTGTCCTGGGGCCATTCTCCCCACACTAACTGTGACCTGAGGCCATTCACACCACACTAACTGTGTCCTGGGATCATTCTCCCCACACTAACTGTGTCCTGGGATCATTCTCCCCACACTAACTGTGTCCTGAGGTCATTCTCCCCACACTAACTGTATCCTGGGGTCATTCTCCCCACACTAACTGTGACCTGAGGCCATTCTCCCCACACTAACTGTGTCCTGGGGCCATTCTCCC
This sequence comes from Hypanus sabinus, assembly GCF_030144855.1. Taxonomy (NCBI): domain Eukaryota; kingdom Metazoa; phylum Chordata; class Chondrichthyes; order Myliobatiformes; family Dasyatidae; genus Hypanus; species Hypanus sabinus. The sequence continues at coordinate 99,413,823 of NC_082709.1, forward strand.
CACACTAACTGTGTCCTGAGGTCATTCTCCCCACACTAACTGTGTCCTGGGATCATTCTCCCCACACTAACTGTGTCCTGAGGTCATTCTCCCCACACTAACTGTGTCCTGGGATCATTCTCCCCACACTAACTGTAACCTGAGGTCATTCTCCCCACACTAACTGTATCCTGGGGTCATTCTCCCCACACTAACTGTGACCTGAGGTCATTCTCCCCACACTAACTGTATCCTGGGATCATTCTCCCCACACTAACTGTGTCCTGGGATCATTCTCCCCACACTAACTGTGACCTGAGGTCATTCTCCCCACACTAACTGTGTCCTGGGATCATTCTCCCCACACTAACTGTGCCCCGAGCCCATTGTCTCTGTTCTAACTGTCTTTGAGGCCATTCTGACTGAAATAACTGTGCAGTAACAGATAAGGAAAGAAGAAGGACAAAGAAGATAAAGAAGGAGCCTCCCATATACTTACCTTATCCCAGCCTGATCTTGAGGTAAATATCTGGTAAGTTCTTTCTTCTTCCCTCTCATGTTTGTAACTGCAGCTAATTTCCATGCCCATGGCAGTAAATCTGAAGTTGAACATGTCTTTCTGTGACATTTCCATCGTTTTGTCTCTACCGTGCTTGCTACAGACTTGAGTTATCATGTTGCCTCCTCTGACCTCATGCCAAACTGGCAAGCATTTGGCTATTCTTCCTGGCCAAGATTCACATTTAACTGTCATTCAACCATACATGAATATAGCCAAATGAAACAGAGTTCCTCTGGGGCCAAGGTGCAAACTAATCTCCTCTGCCTTCACAATGTCCATATCTCTTCATTTGCCTTACACTCATGTGCCAATCTAAATATCTCTTAAAAATCCTGAATGCATCTGCCTCCACCACCAGCCCAGGCCCCCACCACTCTGAGTTAAAAACTTGCCTCTCACATCTCCTATAAAATTGCCCCCACTCACCTTCACTGCATGCCCTCTGGTATTAGACATTTCAACCTTGGGAACAGATACTCCCTGTCTACTCTATCTATGCCTCTCATAATCTTATAAACCTCTATCAGATCTCCCTCAGCCTTTGCTGCAGTCAGTCAGTCAGCAAGGTCCCTTCCCAACTATTTCCACTGGTGTCCACCGTTTGTCTAACACCGTGTGCCAGCTACCATTTTGCTTTACTACACTTTTACAACAGAATGTCAGCTCATTGATGTCTCTACCTCATGATCATGTCTTGGGCTCTCCATTGTCTCTGTTCAGAGCTCAAAGTCTCCTCCAACCATCGTATGGTGGTCCACATGCCCACCTGTCACATGGCAGACTGGGGTTCAATTCCCACTCATCCCCGACCTGGCTGAGGAAGTGGAGGGAGGAGTTAGTGAATTTGCTGAAGACACAAAGGTTGGGGGTGTTGTGGATAGTGTGGAGGGCTGTCAGATGTTACAGTGGGACATCGATAGGATGCAAAACTGGGCTGAGAAGTGGCAGATGGAGTCCAACCCAGATAAATGTGGGGTCCGAGTCCATAGGACACTCAAAGCAGCTGCGCAGATTGATTCTGTGGTTAAGAAAGCATACGATGCATTGGCCTTCATCAATCATGGGATTGAGTTTAGGAGCCAAGAAGTAATGTTGCAGCCCCCTTGGAGTATTATGCTCAGTTCTGGTCACCTCACTACAGGAAGGATGTGGAAGCCATAGAAAGGGTGCAGAGGAGATTTACAAGGATGTTGCCTGGATTGGGAAGCATGCTTTATGAGAGTAGGTTGAGTGAACTCGGCCTTTATTCCTTGGGGTGATGGAGGATGAGAAGTGACCTGATAGAGGTGTATAAGATGATGAGAGGCACTGATCGTGTGGACAGTCAGAGGCTTTTCCCCAGGGCTGAAATGGCTAGCACGAGATGGCACAGTTTTAAGGTGCTTGGAAGCAGGTGCAGAGGAGATGTCGGGGTAAATTTTTTTTACACAGAGAGTAGTGAGTGTGTGGAATGGGCTGTCGGCGATGGTGGGGGAGGTGGATACGATAGGGTCTTTTAAGAGACTCCTGGACAGGTACATGGAGATCAGAAAAATAGAGGGCTATCGGTAACCCTAGGTAATTTCTAGGTTAAATACATGTTTGGCACAGCTTTGCGGGCCAAAGGACCTGTATTGTGCTGTAGGATTTCTAAGTTTCTATTTCATTGTATGCTTCAATGTACATGTGATAAATAAATCTTTTTCTGATTCTGTGAGTTGTCTCTGCAGTTCAGTTCGACAGCAGAATCTGCGGGGAGTTGATGCTCTATGGGGAATATGTGGAATTTGGACTCGAAGGGTCAAAGGGTCTATTTCTGTGTTGCATCTCCCTGTGATTCCATCCAATGGGAAGCTTAAAGTTAACATCTTCCTACTCTGTTCAGCTGACCGCCAACCCTCACTCTATCCAAAAACTCTCTGAAACTCAGTTAGAATCAGGAAAATCAGGGACTTACAACTTTGCTCTATGTTTAACCCTTCAGTGAGACTTGGAACCTATATCTCTGTGGTTGTCAAATTTGTTATATGTGTAACTCTCTCTGGCTTCAGTACCTCTCCTACTGATACCCTCTTCCATGCCTCAACCTCCTGTATTCCAGTACACCCAGCTGGTCTGCACTCTATTATTCTGTATTTTCTTGCGATGTAGGAGAAGCTTATTTGACCCACTGAGTCTGTGCTAAGCAACCCTACCAGTCCTGTTCCTCCAATTAATCCTTCTCCACTGACATTTTCTACAATCCTGCCACCTTCCTAAACAGATGCCAAAGTAACCAAAATCTCGAGGGCTTCACATGATCCATAACCATGTTTCTGTGCCAGCTTAACAGCCTCCTAAATGCCACCTTCATATCTGCTTTCACCACTGCCCTTGGCAGCCTACCCTGAGTACCTACCAACCTCTGTAAAAACAAAGTACCCGGCACATCTTCTTTTGAACCTACCTCCCGTCACCCAGTAGTATTAGACACTTTGACTCTGGGGAGAAGATACTGCCCATCTAATTTTATAACCTCAACTTCTGCCACTCCAAAGAAAACAACCCAAGTTTGTCCACCCTCTCCTTATAGCTCATGCCCTCTAATCCAAGCAGCATCCTTCTGCACTTTCTCCAAAGCCTCCAGTTCCTGTAATGGGACAACTAGAAATGCACACAATATTCTGGGTAATTTAAGGCAACTTGTTCATCCAACATCTAGCATGTCTTTGCAATGGGGAGGTAATGGGGAAAGCCATGCAGTCACAGGGAGAACGTGTAAACACACAGGTCAGAGGTCAGGATTGAACCTGGGTCACTATACCATCCACCTCAGGGTTTGAATCCTTTCGGTTATTTCCTTCAAAGCTTTACTATCTACAATAGGTCCAAACCGATCAAAGTCCTATGCAACTATCAGTTCATATTCACAGACAGCACCATTTCCCCATTATAATCCATCTGTCCAATCCCTCCGTGATCTATTTATTTCTACGTCCTTGCAGCCTCAGTTATTTATGCTCCCCCATTCTAACCTCCAGTTCACCCCAAAGCCCTTCTATATAGAACTATAGCTCCATTCTTTTATTTATACCCTCTGTCCCATTTCCTCTTTAAAAATACAAGTAGCTTTTTAACCAGCCTATTGACCTGTATGCTCAAGGTGAGGTTTTGTTAAGACCACCATGTGATATGGTGCTTAAAGAGTGGAAACTGGTGTTGACAGACAGGTTAATATCAATGGACAGACCAGGGAGCCGTGCAATAAATCCTTTAGTTTTCCATCTGGGAATGGAGAAAGGAAGGTTGCTCTGCTAAAATTATCCGTGACTATCAGATGTATCTCTTTATTAATCCATCATCAAGACATGGACTGTAGGTGGAAACTGGCTAAAGGGAGTTCTCAGACGAACATCAGGAAGCATTTTGTTACACAGCGAGTTGTGAACACATGGAATAATCTACCTAGTTGTGTAACTGAGTAGTACCTTAGAGACATTCAAACCTAAACTCGATAGTTATTTCAACACTCTATGTGAATAGGAATCTGGCAAGTTTTGTTGGACAAATGGCCTGTTTTTGTCAAAAACTTTCTAATGTTGTAATATTCTCATCTCAAACCACATGAAACAAAATAACTTTAAAAAGGTTTCAGTTAAAAGTTTAAAACTGCAGTTTTATTCTACTTAATGATACAGTTCGGAGTCAGACCTTCTGGTCCTTCGAGATACACCACCCCAGCAAATCTACAACCCCAATTAACCCTAACCTAATCACAGACAATTTACAATGACCACTTGACTACCTGCATATCTTTGGACTGTAGGAAGAAACCCAAGCACCCAGGGAAAACGCATGCACGCCACAGGAAGGATGTATAGAGACACCTTCACCCAAGATTATCTCTGGGACACCCCAAGCTGTCATAGCATCATGTTAACCACTGTTGGTTCTCCAGGCCACCTCGAGAAACTAAATGTCCCAGGGAAACATCCTCCAGCCCAGTACAGATACAGGCATAGAGCCGTTTAACTCCACAGCTGCCATTGAATGACACAGTTAATTCAACTGAAGTCTAGCTGTTGAAAGATACTAAATAGGAAACGTATGCAGAGTCTAGGCTCAGTAAGTCTGACTGGCTCAAGTACACAACATAGCCTTAGATTGAAGGAATACACTCCTGTTTAGATAAACACTATTTTATATCTTTCAACCCAAGCTAGATTTGAAAATATACTCGGCAGCCACTTTATTAGGTACATCTGCTGAGTAATGCAAATTTCTAATTAATCATATGGCAGCAATTCAGTGCATAAAAGCATGCAGGCATGGTTAACAGGTTCAGTTGTTGCTCAGACCAAATGTCAGAATGGGGAAGAAATGTGATCTAACAGATCTTGACCATGGAATGATTGTTGGTGCCAGATGGGGTGGTTTGAGTATCTCAGAACTGCTGATCTCCTGGGATTTTCACACACACTGGTTTCCAAAGTTTACAGGGAATGGTGTGACAAACAAAAAACATCCAGGGTGAAAATGCCTCGTTGATGAGAGAGGTCGGGGTGAATGGCCAGACCAGCTCAAACTGACAGGAAGGTAACTCAATTAACCATGTGTTACAACAGTGGTGTGCAAAAGGGCATCTCTGAAGGCACAACACATTAAACCCTAAGGTGATCAGGCTACAGCAGCAGAAGACCACGGACATACAGAAATTCACTCAGTAGCTAATTTACTAAGTACCTCAAGTGGCCCCTGATTCTACCTATTCTACTCATAAAGTCCCCACTGGTTAAAAGAAACTCCCAAGCAGTTGGACAGAAATTTAGTAATCCTCGCACAAGTCCCAAACACACAAGCTTTCACTGAAGTTTTTGGTAAGAGACTAATGATGACACAATAAAAACACAAAATGCTGGCAGAACTCAGCAGGCCAGACAACATCTATGGGAGGAGGTAGTGATGACGTTTTGGGCCGAAACCCTTCATCAGGAGGGTTCTGCCAGCATTTTGTGTTTTTATTTATTTCCAGCATCTGCAGATTCACTCGTGTTGCCTAATGATGACACAAAGCTGCTTCTCTCTAAGCCCAGGGTCAAACATTTTCCGCACCCAGCAGTTGAAGACATTCTGAATGCAAATGGTAAAAATGGGACCAAATTGCTTGTGAAAATGAATACAAATGGTAAAAATGGGACCAAATTGCTTGTGAAAATGAATGCAAATGGTAAAAATGGGACCAAATTGCTTGTGAAAATGAATACAAATGGTAAAAATGGGACCAAATTGCTTGTGAAAATGAATACAAATGGTAAAAATGGGACCAAAATGCTTGTGAAAATGAATACAAATGGTAAAAATGGGACCAAATTGCTTGTGAAAACCTTTGATACTCAGAGGAGCAGCAATGCGCATAAAATGCTGGAGGAACTCAGCAGGACAGGCAACGTCTAGGAAACGAGTACAGTCAATGTTTCGCACCAAAACCCACCAAAGGGTTTCAGCCTTTATATATTACACCACAAAAAATAAATAAATTAAACCCAAATTTATCTGATCAATGTTTCCGATGTAACCAAGAAATTGGTACTTTTTTACATTCTACTTGGTCTTGTTCTAAAATTCAACCTTTTTGGACAAATTTAAGAGTTTTATTGGAACAAATTATTGGAATACAACTTCCACATAATCCAATATTATTTTTATTAGGTGATATTGAAGGGATAAAACCAATACCCAAATTGAATAAATATCAGAAAGAATTTATAAAAATTGTATTGGCAGTAGCCAAAAAGGCTATTGCAGTTACTTGGAAATCGGATACATATTTAAGTATAGATCGTTGGAAGAAAGAAATTTACAGCTGTTTCCACTGAAAAAATTACTTATAATTTAAGAGATAAATATGAAACATTTTTGAAAATTTGGCGCCCTTATTTACAAAAGTCAGGATTAAATATATAGGTGCTCTGAAGATGAAATAATTGGTTATTTGGGGAAAGAAATAAATATATATACTAAAGTTATTACAAACTCCATGGAGCATGTGGGGATCTTCCAATATCCAGGCACTCTTTCTTTCTTTTTTTTTCTTTCTCTTTTTTTATATATAGGGATGCTAGGGGGGAGGGGTTAAGGAGAGGGGGGATGGGTAATATACATTTTTTTCTCTACTTTTATTTTGTAACTACTTGAAATACAATAAAAAAGTTTAAAAAAAAAGGGTTTCAGCCTGAAACGTTGACTATTAACTCTTTTCGATAGATGCTGCCTGATGTGCGGGTTCCTCCAGCATTTCGTGTGTGTTGCTCGGATTTCCAGCATCTGCAGATTTTCTCTTGTTTGTTCTCAGAGGAGTAGCCATGGGTTGTAACCACATTTAGAGATCAGACATTATCTTTACAGAAAACACTCGGGTGGAGAAATTGTCCATTACAGAAACTACTCACAAAACAACAGCTGCCAACCCAAACACACTATTCAAACCAACCGGCATCAACGAGACTCAAATCTACTCCAGTACTTTCACTTCAAGATATTTACCTTTCCTGCGAGTCCCCTTCGAATGCAAGGCTGGTCCTAGAAAGATTTGCAAAAGAAAATCAACTCAGAACAAGGAACTCTGAGTGACTACTGAAAACTATTTCAGGAACTGACTGAGCGTTGTTTCATGTCACATGACAACATTTTATGAACAATATGAGCACAGTTCCACGCTCAGGAACCCTTTGTACATTATGTATGTACCGGCTGTATCCCAATTGATATTGTGTGTTGTCTGTATGTGTGTGACGTTTGATATTGTGTGTTATCTGTACCAGTGTGATGATTGATATTGTGTGATGATTTTGTGTGTTGTCTGTACCTGTGTGATTATAGAAATTGTGTGACGATTGATATTGTGTGTTGTCTGTACCAGTGTGATGATTGATATTGTGTGTTGTCTGTATGTGTGTGACATTTGATATTGTGTATTATCTGCACCAGTGTGACGATTGATATTGTGTGTTGTCTGTACCAGTGTGATGATTGATATTGTGTGTTGTCTGTATCTGTGTGATTATTGATATTGTGTGTTGTCTGTACTTGTGTGATTATTGATATTGTGTGTTGTTGGTCCATGTGCGATGATTGATATTGTGTGTTGTCTGTACCAGTGTGATGATTGATATTGTGTGTTGTCTGTATCTGTGTGATGATTGATATTGTGTGTTGTCTGTACCTGTGTGATTATTGATATTGTGTGTTGTTGGTCCATGTGCGATGATTGATATTGTGTGTACATGTGTGATTGATATTGTCTGTACCTGTCTGACAATCGATATTGTGTGTTGCCTGTATTTATGCGTCTTTATTCTACTGTAAGTTTTTCAATGTACCTTTATTTCACTCGATTTGTGCATGTACCTGATGAAAAACTCATTTTGATTTTCCATTTTCACACTTCAGATATAAAAGCCTTAAAGCATGTTGCACTGGGCTCCAGGATAGCTTCAACCCCACTGGTATAAGACTATTAAATGGCTGTAAGATGCACCCCTGACCTCACAACCTACCTCATTTGTGCAGCTCACCATTCACCTTCATAGGATTTTCCCTGGAGCTGTTGCACTTTATTCTGCATTGTTATTGGTTTACCTTTTTCTACCTCAATGATGAACAGTATACAATGCAAACTTTTCACTCATATTAACCCAATTCCAATTCCAAACCCTGTTTCGGCAAAATGCCTCACTAATAATCAGTATTCACCTGATCATCAATTTACCTCTGTTTAATTCTGTCCTCCTCTCCCTAGATCCACTTTGAAAATTATAAACACTCCTGTAACACTGGTTACAAAAGAACATAGCACAGAACAGGCCCTCTTGACCACAATATCCAAACCAAATTAAACAAAATCCCTTCTGCCTGCACACAATCCATATCCCTCCATTTGCTGCATATTCATGTGCCTAACCAACTGCCCTATAACACCACTACAATGTCTGCATATTCGTGTGTCTATCCAACTGCCCTATAACACCACTACAGTCTGCATATTCATGTGTCTAACCAACTGCCCTATAACACCACTACAATGTCTGCATATTCGTGTGCCTAACCAACTGCCCTATAACACCACTACAATGTCTGCATATTCGTGTGTCTATCCAACTGCCCTATAACACCACTACAGTCTGCATATTCATGTGTCTAACCAACTGCCCCATAACACCACTACAGTCTGTATATTCGTGTGTCTATCCAACTGCCCTATAACACCACTACAGTGTCTGCATATTCGTGTGTCTATCCAACTGCCCTATAACACCACTACAGTGTCTGTATATTCGTGTGTCTATCCAACTGCCCTATAACACCACTACAGTGTCTGTATATTCATGTGTCTATCCAACTGCCCTATAACACCACTACAGTGTCTGTATATTCGTGTGTCTATCCAACTGCCCTATAACACCACTACAGTCTGTATATTCATGTGTCTATCCAACTGCCCTATAACACCACTACAGTGTCTGTATATTTGTGTGTCTATCCAACTGCCCTATAACACCACTACAGTCTGTATATTTGTGTGTCTATCCAACTGCCCTATAACACCACTACAGTCTGTATATTCGTGTGTCTATCCAACTGCCCTATAACACCACTACAGTCTGTATATTCGTGTGTCTATCCAACTGCCCTATAACACCACTACAGTCTGTATATTCGTGTGTCTATCCAACTGCCCTATAACACCACTACAGTCTGTATATTCGTGTGTCTATCCAACTGCCCTATAACACCACTACAGTGTCTGTATATTCGTGTGTCTATCCAACTGCCCTATAATACCACTACAGTGTCTGTATATTCGTGTGTCTATCCAACTGCCCTATAACACCACTACAGTGTCTGTATATTTGTGTGTCTATCCAACTGCCCTATAACACCACTACAATGTCTGTATATTCATGTGTCTATCCAACTGCCCTATAATACCACTACAGTGTCTGTATATTCGTGTGTCTATCCAACTGCCCTATAACACCACTACAATGTCTGTATATTCGTGTGTCTATCCAACTGCCCTATAACACCACTACAGTGTCTGTATATTCATGTGTCTATCCAACTGCCCTATAACACCACTACAGTGTCTGTATATTCATGTGTCTATCCAACTGCCCTATAACACCACTACAATGTCTGTATATTCGTGTGTCTATCCAACTGCCCTATAACACCACTACAGTGTCTGTATATTCATGTGTCTATCCAACTGCCCTATAACACCACTACAGTGTCTGTATATTTGTGTGTCTATCCAACTGCCCTATAACACCACTACAATGTCTGTATATTCGTGTGTCTATCCAACTGCCCTATAACACCACTACAGTGTCTGTATATTCATGTGTCTATCCAACTGCCCTATAACACCACTACAGTGTCTGCATATTGATGTGTCTATCCAACTGCCCTATAACACCACTATAGTGTCTGTATATTCGTGTGTCTATCCAACTGCCCTATAACACCACTACAGTCTGTATATTCATGTGTCTATCCAACTGCCCTATAACACCACTACAGTGTCTGTATATTCGTGTGTCTATCCAACTGCCCTATAACACCACTACAATGTCTGTATATTCGTGTGCCTATCCAACTGCCCTATAACACCACTACAATGTCTGTATATTCGTGTGTCTATCCAACTGCCCTATAACACCACTACAGTCTGTATATTCATGTGTCTATCCAACTGCCCTATAACACCACTACAGTGTCTGTATATTCGTGTGTCTATCCAACTACCCTATAACACCACTACAGTGTCTGTATATTCATGTGTCTATCCAACTGCCCTATAACACCACTACAGTCTGTATATTCATGTGTTTATCCAACTGCCCTATAACACCACTACAGTCTGTATATTCATGTGTCTATCCAACTGCCCTATAACACCACTACAGTCTGTATATTCATGTTTATCCAACTGCCCTATAACACCACTACAGTCTGTATATTCATGTGTCTATCCAACTGCCCTATAACACCACTACAATGTCTGTATATTCATGTGTCTAACCAACTACCCTATAACACCACTACAGTGTCTGTATATTCATGTGTCTATCCAACTGCCCTATAACACCACTACAATGTCTGTATATTCATGTGTCTAACCAACTGCCCTATAACACCACTACAGTCTGTATATTCATGTGTCTAACCAACTGCCCTATAACACCACTACAGTCTATATATTCATGTGTCTAACCAACTGCCCTATAACACCACTACAGTGTCTGTATATTCGTGTGTCTAACCAACTGCCCTATAACACCACTACAGTGTCTGTATATTCGTGTGTCTAACCAACTGCCCTATAACACCACTACAGTGTCTGTATATTCATGTGTCTAACCAACTGCCCTATAACACCACTACAATGTCTGCATATTCGTGTGTCTAACCAACTGCCCTATAACACCACTACAGTGTCTGTATATTCGTGTGTCTAACCAACTGCCCTATAACACCACTACAGTGTCTGTATATTCGTGTGTCTATCCAACTGCCCTATAACACCACTACAGTGTCTGTATATTCGTGTGTCTAACCAACTGCCCTATAACACCACTACAGTGTCTGTATATTCGTGTGTCTATCCAACTGCCCTATAACACCACTACAATGTCTGTATATTCATGTGTCTATCCAACTGCCCTATAACACCACTACAGTGTCTGCATATTCATGTGTCTATCCAACTGCCCTATAACACCACTACAGTGTCTGTATATTCATGTGTCTATCCAACTGCCCTATAACACCACTACAGTGTCTGTATATTCATGTGTCTATCCAACTGCCCTATAACACCACTACAGTGTCTGTATATTCATGTGTCTATCCAACTGCCCTATAACACCACTACAGTGTCTGTATATTCATGTGTCTATCCAACTGCCCTATAACACCACTACAGTGTCTGTATATTCACGTGTCTATCCAACTGCCCTATAACACCACTACAGTGTCTGTATATTCATGTGTCTATCCAACTGCCCTATAACACCACTACAGTGTCTGTATATTCATGTGTCTAACCAACTGCCCTATAACACCACTACAGTGTCTGTATATTCATGTGTCTAACCAACTGCCCTATAACACCACTACAGTGTCTGTATATTCGTGTGTCTATCCAACTGCCCTATAACACCACTACAGTGTCTGTATATTCGTGTGTCTATCCAACTGCCCTATAACACCACTACAGTGTCTGTATATTCCTGTGTCTATCCAACTGCCCTATAACACCACTACAGTGTCTGTATATTCATGTGTCTATCCAACTGCCCTATAACACCACTACAGTCTGTATATTCCTGTGTCTAACCAACTGCCCTATAACACCACTACAGTGTCTGTATATTCGTGTGTCTATCCAACTGCCCTATAACACCACTACAGTGTCTGTATATTCGTGTGTCTATCCAACTGCCCTATAATACCACTACAGTGTCTGTATATTCGTGTGTCTATCCAACTGCCCTATAACACCACTACAGTGTCTGTATATTCATGTGTCTATCCAACTGCCCTATAACACCACTACAGTGTCTGTATATTCATGTGTCTATCCAACTGCCCTATAACACCACTACAGTCTGTATATTCCTGTGTCTAACCAACTGCCCTATAACACCACTACAGTGTCTGTATATTCGTGTGTCTATCCAACTGCCCTATAACACCACTACAGTGTCTGTATATTCGTGTGTCTATCCAACTGCCCTATAACACCACTACAGTGTCTGTATATTCATGTGTCTATCCAACTGCCCTATAACACCACTACAGTGTCTGTATATTCATGTGTCTATCCAACTGCCCTATAACACCACTACAGTCTGTATATTCCTGTGTCTAACCAACTGCCCTATAACACCACTACAGTGTCTGTATATTCGTGTGTCTATCCAACTGCCCTATAACACCACTACAGTGTCTGTCTATTCATGTGTCTATCCAACTGCCCTATAACACCACTACAGTGTCTGTATATTCATGTGTCTATCCAACTGCCCTATAACACCACTACAGTGTCTGTCTATTCATGTGTCTATCCAACTGCCCTATAACACCACTACAGTGTCTGTATATTCGTGTGTCTATCCAACTGCCCTATAACACCACTACAGTGTCTGTCTATTCATGTGTCTATCCAACTGCCCTATAACACCACTACAGTGTCTGTATATTCATGTGTCTATCCAACTGCCCTATAACACCACTACAGTGTCTGTATATTCGTGTGTCTATCCAACTGCCCTATAACACCACTACAGTCTGTATATTCGTGTGTCTATCCAACTGCCCTATAACACCACTACAGTGTCTGTATATTCATGTGTCTATCCAACTGCCCTATAACACCACTACAGTGTCTGTATATTCATGTGTCTATCCAACTGCCCTATAACACCACTACAGTCTGTATATTCATGTGTCTATCCAACTGCCCTATAACACCACTACAGTGTCTGTCTATTCATGTGTCTATCCAACTGCCCTATAACACCACTACAGTGTCTGTATATTCGTGTGTCTATCCAACTGCCCTATAACACCACTACAATGTCTGTATATTCGTGTGTCTATCCAACTGCCCTATAACACCACTACAGTGTCTGTATATTTGTGTGTCTATCCAACTGCCCTATAACACCACTACAGTGTCTGTATATTCGTGTGTCTATCCAACTGCCCTATAACACCACTACAGTGTCTGTATATTCGTGTGTCTATCCAACTGCCCTATAACACCACTACAGTGTCTGTATATTCGTGTGTCTATCCAACTGCCCTATAACACCACTACAGTGTCTGTATATTCCTGTGTCTATCCAACTGCCCTATAACACCACTACAGTGTCTGTATATTCATGTGTCTATCCAACTGCCCTATAACACCACTACAGTGTCTGTATATTCGTGTGTCTATCCAACTGCCCTATAACACCACTACAGTGTCTGTATATTCGTGTGTCTATCCAACTGCCCTATAACACCACTACAGTGTCTGTATATTCGTGTGTCTATCCAACTGCCCTATAACACCACTACAGTGTCTGTATATTCGTGTGTCTATCCAACTGCCCTATAACACCACTACAGTGTCTGTATATTCATGTGTCTATCCAACTGCCCTATAACACCACTACAGTGTCTGTATATTCATGTGTTTATCCAACTGCCCTATAACACCACTACAGTGTCTGTATATTTGTGTGTCTATCCAACTGCCCTATAACACCACTACAGTGTCTGTATATTCATGTGTCTATCCAACTGCCCTATAACACCACTACAGTGTCTGTATATTCATGTGTCTATCCAACTGCCCTATAATACCACTACAGTGTCTGTATATTCGTGAGTCTATCCAACTGCCCTATAACACCACTACAGTGTCTGTATATTCATGTGTCTATCCAACTGCCCTATAACACCACTACAGTGTCTGTATATTCATGTGTCTATCCAACTGCCCTATAACACCACTACAGTGTCTGTATATTAAAGTGTCTATCCAACTGCCCTATAACACCACTACAGTGTCTGTATATTTGTGTGTCTATCCAACTGCCCTATAACACCACTACAGTGTCTGTATATTCATGTGTTTATCCAACTGCCCTATAACACCACTACAGTGTCTGTATATTCATGTGTTTATCCAACTGCCCTATAACACCACTACAGTGTCTGTATATTCATGTGTCTATCCAACTGCCCTATAACACCACTACAGTGTCTGTATATTCATGTGTCTATCCAACTGCCCTATAACACCACTACAGTGTCTGTATATTTGTGTGTCTATCCAACTGCCCTATAACACCACTACAGTGTCTGCATATTGATGTGTCTATCCAACTGCCCTATAACACCACTATAGTGTCTGTATATTCATGTGTCTAACCAACTGCCCTATAACACCACTACAGTGTCTGTATATTCATGTGTCTATCCAACTGCCCTATAACACCACTACAGTCTGCATATTCATGTGTCTATCCAACTGCCCTATAACACCACTACAACGTCTGTATATTCATGTGTCTATCCAAATGCCCTATAACACCACTACAGTGTCTGTATATTCATGTGTCTAACCAACTGCCCTATAACACCACTACAGTGTCTGTATATTCATGTGTCTATCCAACTGCCCTATAACACCACTACAGTCTGTATATTCGTGTGTCTATCCAACTGCCCTATAACACCACTACAGTGTCTGTATATTCGTGTGTCTATCCAACTGCCCTATAACACCACTACAGTCTGTATATTCGTGTGTCTATCCAACTGCCCTATAACACCACTACAGTGTCTGTATATTCATGTGTCTATCCAACTGCCCTATAACACCACTACAGTCTGTATATTCGTGTGTCTATCCAACTGCCCTATAACACCACTACAGTGTCTGTATATTCGTGTGTCTATCCA
This sequence comes from Hypanus sabinus, assembly GCF_030144855.1. Lineage (NCBI taxonomy): Eukaryota > Metazoa > Chordata > Chondrichthyes > Myliobatiformes > Dasyatidae > Hypanus > Hypanus sabinus. The sequence goes on from NC_082709.1 coordinate 99,428,845, forward strand.
ACTGCCCTATAACACCACTACAGTGTCTGTATATTCATGTGTCTATCCAACTGCCCTATAACACCACTACAGTCTGTATATTCGTGTGTCTATCCAACTGCCCTATAACACCACTACAGTCTGTATATTCGTGTGTCTATCCAACTGCCCTATAACACCACTACAGTCTGTATATTCGTGTGTCTATCCAACTGCCCTATAACACCACTACAGTCTGTATATTCATGTGTCTATCCAACTGCCCTATAACACCACTACAGTCTGTATATTCGTGTGTCTATCCAACTGCCCTATAACACCACTACAGTCTGCATATTCGTGTGTCTATCCAACTGCCCTATAACACCACTACAGTCTGTATATTCGTGTGTCTATCCAACTGCCCTATAACACCACTACAGTGTCTGCATATTCGTGTGTCTATCCAACTGCCCTATAACACCACTACAGTGTCTGCATATTCGTGTGTCTATCCAACTGCCCTATAACACCACTACAGTGTCTGCATATTCGTGTGTCTATCCAACTGCCCTATAACACCACTACAGTCTGCATATTCGTGTGTCTATCCAACTGCCCTATAACACCACTACAGTGTCTGTATATTCATGTGTCTAACCAACTGCCCTATAACACCACTACAATGTCTGCATATTCATGTGTCTATCCAACTGCCCTATAACACCACTACAGTGTCTGTATATTCGTGTGTCTATCCAACTGCCCTATAACACCACTACAGTCTGTATATTCATGTGTCTATCCAACTGCCCTATAACACCACTACAGTGTCTGTATATTCATGTGTCTATCCAACTGCCCTATAACACCACTACAATGTCTGTATATTCGTGTGTCTATCCAACTGCCCTATAACACCACTACAGTCTGTATATTCGTGTGTCTATCCAACTGCCCTATAACACCACTACAGTCTGTATATTCATGTGTCTAACCAACTGCCCTATAACACCACTACAGTGTCTGTATATTCGTGTGTCTAACCAACTGCCCTATAACACCACTACAGTGTCTGTATATTCATGTGTCTAACCAACTGCCCTATAACACCACTACAGTGTCTGCATATTCGTGTGTCTATCCAACTGCCCTATAACACCACTACAGTCTGCATATTCGTGTGTCTATCCAACTGCCCTATAACACCACTACAATGTCTGTATATTCATGTGTCTAACCAACTGCCCTATAACACCACTACAATGTCTGCATATTCATGTGTCTAACCAACTGCCCTATAACACCACTACAGTGTCTGTATATTCGTGTGTCTATCCAACTGCCCTATAACACCACTACAATGTCTGTATATTCGTGTGTCTATCCAACTGCCCTATAACACCACTACAGTCTGTATATTCATTTGTCTATCCAACTGCCCTATAACACCACTACAATGTCTGTATATTCGTGTGTCTATCCAACTGCCCTATAACACCACTACAGTGTCTGCATATTCGTGTGTCTATCCAACTGCCCTATAACACCACTACAGTGTCTGTATATTTGTGTGTCTATCCAACTGCCCTATAACACCACTACAGTGTCTGTATATTTGTGTGTCTATCCAACTGCCCTATAACACCACTACAGTCTGTATATTCATGTGTCTATCCAACTGCCCTATAACACCACTACAATGTCTGTATATTCGTGTGTCTATCCAACTGCCCTATAACACCACTACAATGTCTGTATATTCATGTGTCTATCCAACTGCCCTATAACACCACTACAGTGTCTGTATATTCATGTGTCTATCCAACTGCCCTATAACACCACTACAGTGTCTGTATATTCATGTGTCTATCCAACTGCCCTATAACACCACTACGATGTCTGTATATTCGTGTGTCTATCCAACTGCCCTATAACACCACTACAGTGTCTGCATATTCGTGTGTCTATCCAACTGCCCTATAACACCACTACAGTGTCTGTATATTTGTGTGTCTATCCAACTGCCCTATAACACCACTACAGTGTCTGTATATTTGTGTGTCTATCCAACTGCCCTATAACACCACTACAGTCTGTATATTCATGTGTCTATCCAACTGCCCTATAACACCACTACAATGTCTGTATATTCGTGTGTCTATCCAACTGCCCTATAACACCACTACAATGTCTGTATATTCATGTGTCTATCCAACTGCCCTATAACACCACTACAATGTCTGTATATTCGTGTGTCTATCCAACTGCCCTATAACACCACTACAATGTCTGTATATTCATGTGTCTATCCAACTGCCCTATAACACCACTACAGTGTCTGTATATTCATGTGTCTATCCAACTGCCCTATAACACCACTACAGTGTCTGTATATTCATGTGTCTATCCAACTGCCCTATAACACCACTACAGTGTCTGTATATTCGTGTGTCTATCCAACTGCCCTATAACACCACTACAATGTCTGTATATTCATGTGTCTATCCAACTGCCCTATAACACCACTACAGTGTCTGTATATTCATGTGTCTATCCAACTGCCCTATAACACCACTACAGTGTCTGTACATTCATGTGTCTATCCAACTGCCCTATAACACCACTACAATGTCTGTATATTCGTGTGTCTATCCAACTGCCCTATAACACCACTACAATGTCTGTATATTCATGTGTCTATCCAACTGCCCTATAACACCACTACAGTGTCTGCTTGCTCCAGAGAAAGCAGCCCAATTTTTTCCAACTTCTCATTCCCTTTAATCTTGGCAGCATCCTGGTAAACGTTTTCTGAAGCTGTCTCCAGATATTGCAATCCTTCCTGAAACGGGGCAATGAGAATTGCAATACTCCAACTGCAGTCTCACCAAAGTTTTATAGACATGTACAATGTGACTTTTCGCTCTTTGATGCTTCCACAAAGAGAAGCTTCAGTCAGAAAGCTCAGTTGTTTTTCATTCTCTTCTTCACATCTGCTCAGCTAGGATAGTGGAGATGTGGCTTCTAACAATCCATGTAAAGGAATTGGATCTGAAAGTGGATGAACCGGATCACTCTGGAGACTAAAGGGTTGATAGAGAGGACATAGAGAGAGGTAGTTACACTGAAGATGCAGCACACAGGAAACTGGGTGACAGTCAGGAAGGGGAAAAGGGTTAAGAAGCCAGTGAAGAGTACCCCTGTGGCCAGCCCCCTCAACAACAGATATATCAGTTTGGATACTGTCGGGGGGAGGGAATGGCCTAACAGAGGGAAGCCGCAGTGAGTCTGGCTTTGTGACTCAGAAGAGTAGGGGAGAAGAGGTATGCTGTGGTGATAAGGGATGAGTTAGTTAGGGGGCCAGACAGAAGTTCTGTGGGCAAGAACGAGATTCCCGGATAGTATATTGCCTCCCAGGTGCCAGGGTCCGGGATATCTCGGATCGAGTCCTCAGCATTCTTAAGTGAGAGGGTGAACAGCTGGAAGTCGTGGTCCTTGTAGGTACCAATGACATGGGTAGGATGAGTGACGAGGTTCAGGCAGTCAGGTATTAAGTTAAAAGGCAGGACCTCCAGGATTGTATCTCGGGATTGTTACCCATGCCACATGCTAGTGTGGCAAGAACTGGTAAGACTATACAATTTAATATATGGCTAAAGAGTTGGTGCAGGAGGGAGGGCATAAAATTTTTGGATCATTGATCTCTCTTCTAGGGAAGGTGGGACCTGTACAGAAGGGACAGCTTGCACTTGAATTGGAGGGAGACTGGAAGGTTTGTTGATGCTGCACGGTGGAGTTTAAACTAGAGTTGCAGGGGGATGGGAACCAGAGTGCCACAACAGTTAGTGGACAGGTGGTGGAGGCAGACGTTGGTAAGACTTTACCAGAGAGGCAATGTGTAGTGAGGAGAGGCTGTTGATCAAGGGTGAACATAGGACTGAAAGTGTTGTATCTGAATGCACACAGTCTGGGGACTAGGGAGATGACTTTGCAGCACAGTTGCAGATTGGCAGCTATGATGTTGTCGGCATCACTGAATCATGACTGAAAGAAGATTACGGCTGGAGCTTAATGTCCAAGGATACACATTGCATTGAACTGACAGGTAAGAAGGCAAAGGGGTTGGCATGCTCTGGAGGTGACATCGGGTCGGAAGGTGTTGAATCATTGTGATTAGAGCTAAGGAACTGCAAGGGTAGAAAGACCCTGATGGGTATTGTTTACACACCCCCAAACAGTGGTGAGGATCTGACCTACAAATTACAACGCGAGATAGAAAATGCTTGCCAAAAGGGCAAAGTTACAATAGTCATGGAGGACTTCAAAATGCAGGCAGATTGGGAAAATCAGGTTGGTCCTTTGAAAGGACTGCTGAAAGGTCTCGGCCTGAAACGTCAACTGTACCCTTTCCCATCGACGCTGCCGTTCCTCCAGCATTTCGTGTGTGTTGCTCGGATTTCCAGCATCTGCAGATTTTCTCGTTTCAGATGATATGAAGATAGGTGGTGAGGCAGGCACTTCTGCAGAAGTAGAGAGGCTACAGAAGGGCTTAGATTTAGAGAATGGGCAAAGAAATGGCAGATGGAATACAGAGTGGGGAGGTGTATGGTCGTGCACTTTGGTAGAAGAAAGGAAAGGATTATCAATATTTTAAATGGAGAAAAAAGAGAAAAATCTGAGATACAAAGGGATTAGGGAGTCTTTGTCCAGGATCTCCTAAAGGTTAATTTGCAGGTTGAGTCTGGTGAGGAAGGCAGATCCAATCTTAGCATTCATTTCAAGAGGACTAGAATATAAAAGCAGGGATGTAATATTGAAATATTGTAAAGCACTGGTGAGGTCTCATTTGGAGTATTGTGAGCTGGTTTGAGCCACTATCTTAGAAAGCCTGTGCTGGAACTGGAGAGGGTTCAAAGGAGGGTCATGAAAATGATTCCAGGATTGAATGGCCTGTCATATGAAGAGTGTTTGATGGCTCTGGGCCAGTATTCACTAGAATTCAGAAGAATGAGTGACCTCATTGAACCCTATCAAATGGTGAAAGACTTTGCTGGAGTGGATGTGGAGAGGATGTTTCATATGATGGGAGAGTCTAAGATCAGAGGCCACAGCCTCAGAATAGAGGAGTGTCCTTTTAGAACGGAGATGAGGAGGGATTTCTTTAGCCAGACTGGTGAATCTGTGGAATTCTTTGCCACAGGTAGCTGTGGTGGCCAAGTTTTTATGTATATTTCAAGCAGAGTCTGATAGATACTTGATTGGTCAGGGTGGGAAGGAATCTGGGGAGAAGGCAGGAAATTAGGGCTGAGAGGAATATTGGATCAGCAATGATGAAATGGCAGAGCAGACTTGATGGGCCAAATGGCCTAAATCTGCTCCTATATCTCATGGTCCTATGGACATGACTTCTGGCTCTTATACTCAATGAAGCCAAAACACCATCTCTACTACCCTCTCATTTTCAGCAAGATCTCTCTGCATATAACCATATAACAATTACAGCACAGAAACAGGCCATCTCGACTCTTCTAGTCCGTGCCGAATGCTTACTCTCACCTAGTCCCACCAACCTGCACTCAGCCCATAACCCTCCATTCCTTTCCTGTCCATATACCTATCCAATTTCTTTTTAAATTACAATATAATTTCTTTTTAAATGCCAATATCAATTGTCATTAAGAGCATATCAATTAAGAGCATGCCATTAACTGTGTACCTTCCCCTCACATTTGACCTCCCAAAGTACAAAACCTGCTGTAGCTTTGACAGCCTTCCGAGCTTGCTTGGATTGATTTCTCTCTGCAGAGATACTGTCAAACTGGCTAGGTTCATCCTGCACTTTTCTTTTTAACCCATTCTGCCTCTACAAGGGGACTTGTGCAGAAGATTCAAACACTACTGCATCTTTTCTGATCAGCAGGGCAAGAAAACAGTCCAGAAGATGCATCCCACAGACACCAGGTAGATTGCAATCCATACCTTTCTTGGATTTCCCTGCAGACAGGAGAAATGCCATATGGTTAGCTGGTGCCTCCAGTAAGCTTAGGAGAATGTGGCAGTGAGCTGTGAACGGATACGGCTCAACGCTGAACATGCAGAGGAAGATTTAAATAAAGGCACGGAAATGGCACAGGGTTCGTGACACTGACAACACCAGGCAGGGTTCGTGACACTGACAGTACCAGGCAGGGTTCGTGACACGGGCAGAACCAGGCAGGGTTCGTGACACTGACAGTACCAGGCAGGGTTCGTGTCACGGGCAGTAACAGGCAGGGTTCGTGACACTGACAACACCAGACAGGGTTCGTGACACTGACAGTACCAGGCAGGGTTCGTGACACTGACAGTACCAGGCAGGCTTCGTGACACTGACAGTACCAGGCAGGGTTCGTGACACTGACAACACCAGGCAGGGTTCGTGACACGGGCAGTACCAGGCAGGGTTCGTGACACTGACAACACCAGGCAGGGTTCGTGTCACGGGCAGTACCAGGCAGGGTTCGTGACACTGACAACACCAGGCAGGGTTCGTGACACTGACAGTACCAGGCAGGGTTCGTGACACTGACAACACCAGGCAGGGTTCGTGACACTGACAGTACCAGGCAGGGTTCGTGACACTGACAGTACCAGGCAGGGTTCGTGACACTGTCAACACCAGGCAGGGTTCGTGACACGGGCAGTACCAGGCAGGGTTCGTGACACTGACAACACCAGGCAGGGTTCGTGACACTGACAGTACCAGGCAGGGTTCGTGACACGGGCAGTACCAGGCAGGGTTCGTGACACTGACAACACCAGGCAGGGTTCGTGACACTGACAGTACCAGGCAGGGTTCGTGACACTGACAGTACCAGGCAGGGTTCGTGACACTGACAACACCAGGCAGGGTTCGTGACACTGACAGTACCAGACAGGGTTCGTGACACTGACAGTACCAGGCAGGGTTCGTGACACTGACAGTACCAGGCAGGGTTCGTGACACTGACAACACCAGGCAGGGTTCGTGACACTGGCAGTACCAGGCAGGGTTCGTGACACTGACAACACCAGGCAGGGTTCGTGACACTGACAACACCAGGCAGGGTTCGTGACACTGACAGTACCAGGCAGGGTTCGTGACACTGACAGTACCAGGCAGGGTTCGTGACACGGGCAGTACCAGGCAGGGTTCGTGACACGGGCAGTACCAGGCAGGGTTCGTGACACTGACAACACCAGGCAGGGTTCGTGACACTGGCAGTACCAGGCAGGGTTCGTGACACTGACAGTACCAGGCAGGGTTCGTGACACTGACAGTACCAGGCAGGGTTCGTGACACTGACAGTACCAGGCAGGGTTCGTGACACTGACAGTACCAGGCAGGGTTCGTGACACGGGCAGTACCAGGCAGGGTTCGTGACACTGACAACACCAGGCAGGGTTCGTGACACTGACAGTACCAGGCAGGGTTCGTGACACTGGCAGTACCAGGCAGGGTTCGTGACACGGGCAGTACCAGGCAGGGTTCGTGACACTGACAGTACCAGGCAGGGTTCGTGACACTGGCAGTACCAGGCAGGGTTCGTGACACGGGCAGTACCAGGCAGGGTTCGTGACACTGACAGTACCAGGCAGGGTTCGTGACACTGACAGTACCAGGGAGGGTTCGTGACACTGACAGTACCAGGCAGGGTTCGTGACACTGGCAGTACCAGGGAGGGTTCGTGACACTGACAGTACCAGGGAGGGTTCGTGACACTGACAACACCAGGCAGGGTTCGTGACACTGACAGTACCAGGGAGGGTTCGTGACACTGGCAGTACCAGGGAGGGTTCGTGACACTGACAGTACCAGGGAGGGTTCGTGACACTGACAACACCAGGCAGGGTTCGTGACACTGACAGTACCAGGGAGGGTTCGTGACACTGACAGTACCAGGCAGGGTTCGTGACACTGGCAGTACCAGGGAGGGTTCGTGACACTGACAGTACCAGGGAGGGTTCGTGACACTGACAACACCAGGCAGGGTTCGTGACACTGACAACACCAGGCAGGGTTCGTGACACTGACAGTACCAGGCAGGGTTCGTGACACTGACAGTACCAGGCAGGGTTCGTGACACGGGCAGTACCAGGCAGGGTTCGTGACACGGGCAGTACCAGGCAGGGTTCGTGACACTGACAACACCAGGCAGGGTTCGTGACACTGACAGTACCAGGCAGGGTTCGTGACACGGGCAGTACCAGGCAGGGTTCATGACACTGACAGTACCAGGGAGGGTTCGTGACACTGACAGTACCAGGCAGGGTTCGTGACACTGACAGTACCAGGGAGGGTTCGTGACACTGACAGTACCAGGCAGGGTTCGTGACACTGACAGTACCAGGCAGGGTTCGTGACACTGGCAGTACCAGGCAGGGTTCGTGACACGGGCAGTACCAGGCAGGGTTCGTGACACTGACAGTACCAGGGAGGGTTCGAGACACTGACAGTACCAGGCAGGGTTCGTGACACTGACAGTACCAGACAGGGTTCGTGACACTGGCAGTACCAGGCAGGGTTCGTGACACGGGCAGTACCAGGCAGGGTTCGTGACACTGACAGTACCAGGCAGGGTTCGTGACACGGGCAGTACCAGGCAGGGTTCGTGACACTGACAGTACCAGGGAGGGTTCGAGACACTGACAGTACCAGGCAGGGTTCGTGACACTGACAGTACCAGACAGGGTTCGTGACACTGGCAGTACCAGGCAGGGTTCGTGACACGGGCAGTACCAGGCAGGGTTCGTGACACTGGCAGTACCAGGGAGGGTTCGTGACACTGACAGTACCAGGGAGGGTTCGAGACACTGACAGTACCAGGCAGGGTTCGTGACACTGACAGTACCAGACAGGGTTCGTGACACTGGCAGTACCAAACACGGTTCGTGACACTGGCAGTACCAGGGAGGGTTCGTGACACTGACAGTACCAGGCAGGGTTCGTGACCCTGGCAGTACCAGGCAGGGTTCGTGACACGGGCAGTACCAGGCAGGGTTCGTGACACTGACAGTACCAGGCAGGGTTCGTGACACTGACAGTACCAGGCAGGGTTCGTGACACTGACAGTACCAGGGAGGGTTCGTGACACTGACAGTACCAGGCAGGGTTCGTGACCCTGGCAGTACCAGGAAGGGTTCGTGACACTGACAACACCAGGCAGGGTTCGTGACACTGGCAGTACCAGGCAGGGTTCGTGACACTGACAACACCAGGCAGGGTTCGTGACACTGACAGTACCAGGCAGGGTTCGTGACACTGGCAGTACCAGGCAGGGTTCGTGACACTGACAGTACCAGGGAGGGTTCGTGACACGGGCAGTACCAGGCAGGGTTCGTGACACTGACAACACCAGGCAGGGTTCGTGACACGGGCAGTACCAGGCAGGGTTCGTGACACTGACAGTACCAGGGAGGGTTCGTGACACGGACAGTACCAGGCAGGGTTCGTGACACTGACAGTACCAGGCAGGGTTCGTGACACTGGCAGTACCAGGCAGGGTTCGTGACACGGGCAGTACCAGGCAGGGTTCGTGACACTGACAGTACCAGGGAGGGTTCGTGACACTGGCAGTACCAGGCAGGGTTCGTGACACTGACAGTACCAGGCAGGGTTCGTGACCCTGGCAGTACCAGGCAGGGTTCGTGACACTGACAACACCAGGCAGGGTTCGTGACACTGACAGTACCAGGCAGGGTTCGTGACACTGACAACACCAGGCAGGGTTCGTGACACTGACAGTACCAGGGAGGGTTCGTGACACTGACAGTACCAGGGAGGGTTCGTGACCCTGGCAGTACCAGGCAGGGTTCGTGACACGGGCAGTACCAGGCAGGGTTCGTGACACTGACAGTACCAGGCAGGGTTCGTGACACTGACAGTACCAGGGAGGGTTCGTGACACTGACAGTACCAGGGAGGGTTCGTGACACTGACAGTACCAGGGAGGGTTCGTGACACTGACAGTACCAGGGAGGGTTCGTGACACTGACAGTACCAGGCAGGGTTCGTGACACTGACAGTACCAGGCAGGGTTCGTGACACTGGCAGTACCAGGCAGGGTTCGTGACACGGGCAGTACCAGGCAGGGTTCGTGACACTGGGAGTACCAGGCAGGGTTCGTGACACTGACAGTACCAGGCAGGGTTCGTGACAATGACAGTACCAGGCAGGGTTCGTGACACGGGCAGTACCAGGCAGGGTTCGTGACACTGACAGTACCAGGCAGGGTTCGTGACACTGACAGTACCAGGCAGGGTTCGTGACAATGACAGTACCAGGCAGGGTTCGTGACACTGACATCACCAGGCAGGGTTCGTGACACTGACAACACCAGGCAGGGTTCGTGACACTGACAGTACCAGGCAGGGTTCGTGACACGGGCAGTACCAGGCAGGGTTCGTGACACTGACAGTACCAGGGAGGGTTCGTGACACTGACAGTACCAGGCAGGGTTCGTGACACTGGCAGTACCAGGCAGGGTTCGTGACACTGACAGTACCAGGCAGGGTTCGTGACACTGACAGTACCAGGCAGGGTTCGTGACACTGACAGTACCAGGCAGGGTTCGTGACACGGGCAGTACCAGGCAGGGTTCGTGACACTGACAGTACCAGGCAGGGTTCGTGACACTGGCAGTACCAGGCAGGGTTCGTGACACTGACAGTACCAGGCAGGGTTCGTGACACTGGCAGTACCAGGCAGGGTTCGTGACACTGACAGTACCAGGCAGGGTTCGTGACACTGGCAGTACCAGGCAGGGTTCGTGACACTGACAGTACCAGGCAGGGTTCGTGACTCTGACAGTACCAGGCAGGGTTCGTGACACGGGCAGTACCAGGCAGGGTTCGTGACACCGACAGTACCAGGCAGGGTTCGTGACACTGACAACACCAGGCAGGGTTCGTGACACTGACTGTACCAGGCAGGGTTCGTGACACTGACAACACCAGGCAGGGGTCGTGACACTGGCAGTACCAGGCAGGGTTCGTGACACTGGCAGTACCCGGCAGGGTTCGTGACACTGACAGTACCAGGCAGGGGTCGTGACACTGGCAGTACCCGGCAGGGTTCGTGACACTGACAGTACCAGGCAGGGTTCGTGACACTGGCAGTACCCGGCAGGGTTCGTGACACTGACAGTACCAGGCAGGGTTCGTGACACTGACACTACCAGGCAGGGTTCGTGACACTGGGAGTACCAGGCAGGGTTCGTGACACTGACAACACCAGGCAGGGTTCGTGACACTGACAACACCAGGCAGGGTTCGTGACACTGGCAGTACCAGGCAGGGTTCGTGACACTGACAGTACCAGGCAGGGTTCGTGACACTGACACTACCAGGCAGGGTTCGTGACACTGACAACACCAGGCAGGGTTCGTGACACTGACAACACCAGGCAGGGTTCGTGACACTGACAGTACCAGGCAGGGTTCGTGACACGGGCAGTACCAGGCAGGGTTCGTGACACTGACAACACCAGGCAGGGTTCGTGACACTGACAACACCAGGCAGGGTTCGTGAAACTGACAGTACCAGGCAGGGTTCGTGACACTGACAACACCAGGCAGGGTTCGTGACACTGACAGTACCAGGCAGGGTTCGTGACACTGACAGTACCAGGCAGGGTTCGTGACACTGACAGTACCAGGCAGGGTTCGTGACACGGGCAGTACCAGGCAGGGTTCGTGACACTGACAGTACCAGGGAGGGTTCGTGACACTGGCAGTACCAGGCAGGGTTCGTGACACTGGCAGTACCAGGGAGGGTTCGTGACACTGGCAGTACCAGGCAGGGTTCGTGACACTGACAGTACCAGGGAGGGTTCGTGACACTGGCAGTACCAGGGAGGGTTCGTGACACTGGCAGTACCAGGCAGGGTTCGTGACACTGACAGTACCAGGGAGGGTTCGTGACACTGGCAGTACCAGGCAGGGTTCGTGACACTGGCAGTACCAGGCAGGGTTCGTGACACTGACAACACCAGACAGGTTTCGTGACACTGACAGTACCAGGCAGGGTTCGTGACAATGACAGTACCAGGCAGGGTTCGTGACACTGACATCACCAGGCAGGGTTCGTGACACTGACAACACCAGGCAGGGTTCGTGACACTGACAGTACCAGGCAGGGTTCGTGACACGGGCAGTACCAGGCAGGGTTCGTGACACTGACAGTACCAGGGAGGGTTCGTGACACTGACAGTACCAGGCAGGGTTCGTGACACTGGCAGTACCAGGCAGGGTTCGTGACACTGACAGTACCAGGCAGGGTTCGTGACACTGACAGTACCAGGCAGGGTTCGTGACACTGACAGTACCAGGCAGGGTTCGTGACACGGGCAGTACCAGGCAGGGTTCGTGACACTGACAGTACCAGGCAGGGTTCGTGACACTGGCAGTACCAGGCAGGGTTCGTGACACTGACAGTACCAGGCAGGGTTCGTGACACTGGCAGTACCAGGCAGGGTTCGTGACACTGACAGTACCAGGCAGGGTTCGTGACACTGGCAGTACCAGGCAGGGTTCGTGACACTGACAGTACCAGGCAGGGTTCGTGACTCTGACAGTACCAGGCAGGGTTCGTGACACGGGCAGTACCAGGCAGGGTTCGTGACACCGACAGTACCAGGCAGGGTTCGTGACACTGACAACACCAGGCAGGGTTCGTGACACTGACTGTACCAGGCAGGGTTCGTGACACTGACAACACCAGGCAGGGGTCGTGACACTGGCAGTACCAGGCAGGGTTCGTGACACTGGCAGTACCCGGCAGGGTTCGTGACACTGACAGTACCAGGCAGGGGTCGTGACACTGGCAGTACCCGGCAGGGTTCGTGACACTGACAGTACCAGGCAGGGTTCGTGACACTGGCAGTACCCGGCAGGGTTCGTGACACTGACAGTACCAGGCAGGGTTCGTGACACTGACACTACCAGGCAGGGTTCGTGACACTGGGAGTACCAGGCAGGGTTCGTGACACTGACAACACCAGGCAGGGTTCGTGACACTGACAACACCAGGCAGGGTTCGTGACACTGGCAGTACCAGGCAGGGTTCGTGACACTGACAGTACCAGGCAGGGTTCGTGACACTGACACTACCAGGCAGGGTTCGTGACACTGACAACACCAGGCAGGGTTCGTGACACTGACAACACCAGGCAGGGTTCGTGACACTGACAGTACCAGGCAGGGTTCGTGACACGGGCAGTACCAGGCAGGGTTCGTGACACTGACAACACCAGGCAGGGTTCGTGACACTGACAACACCAGGCAGGGTTCGTGAAACTGACAGTACCAGGCAGGGTTCGTGACACTGACAACACCAGGCAGGGTTCGTGACACTGACAGTACCAGGCAGGGTTCGTGACACTGACAGTACCAGGCAGGGTTCGTGACACTGACAGTACCAGGCAGGGTTCGTGACACGGGCAGTACCAGGCAGGGTTCGTGACACTGACAGTACCAGGGAGGGTTCGTGACACTGGCAGTACCAGGCAGGGTTCGTGACACTGGCAGTACCAGGGAGGGTTCGTGACACTGGCAGTACCAGGCAGGGTTCGTGACACTGACAGTACCAGGGAGGGTTCGTGACACTGGCAGTACCAGGGAGGGTTCGTGACACTGGCAGTACCAGGCAGGGTTCGTGACACTGACAGTACCAGGGAGGGTTCGTGACACTGGCAGTACCAGGCAGGGTTCGTGACACTGGCAGTACCAGGCAGGGTTCGTGACACTGACAACACCAGACAGGTTTCGTGACACTGACAGTACCAGGCAGGGTTCGTGACACTGACAGTACCAGGGAGGGTTCGTGACACTGGCAGTACCAGGCAGGGTTCGTGACACTGACAGTCTCAGGGAGGGTTCGTGACACTGGCAGTACCAGGCAGGGTTCGTGACACTGACAGTACCAGGGAGGGTTTGTGACACTGGCAGTACCAGGCAGGGTTCGTGACACTGGCAGTACCAGGCAGGGTTCGTGACACTGACAGTACCAGGCAGGGTTCGTGACACGGGCAGTACCAGGCAGGGTTCGTGACACTGACAGTACCAGGCAGGGTTCGTGACACTGACAGTACCAGGCAGGGTTCGTGACACTGACAACACCAGGCAGGGTTCGTGACACGGGCAGTACCAGGCAGGGTTCGTGACACTGACAGTACCAGGCAGGGTTCGTGACACTGACAGTACCAGGCAGGGTTCGTGACACTGACAGTACCAGGCAGGGTTCGTGACACTGACAACACCAGGCAGGGTTCGTGACACTGACAACACCAGGCAGGGTTCGTGACACTGACAACACCAGGCAGGGTTCGTGACACTGACAACACCAGGCAAGGTTCGTGACACGGGCAGTACCAGGCAGGGTTCGTGACACTGACAACACCAGGCAGGGTTCGTGACACTGACAGTACCAGGCAGGGTTCGTGACACTGACAGTACCAGGCAGGGTTCGTGACACGGGCAGTACCAGGCAGGGTTCTTGACACTGACAGTACCAGACAGGGTTCGTGACACTGACAGTACCAGGCAGGGTTCGTGACACTGACAGTACCAGGCAGGGTTCGTGACACGGGCAGTACCAGGCAGGGTTCGTGACACTGACAACACCAGGCAGGGTTCGTGACACTGACAGTACCAGGCAGGGTTCGTGACACGGGCAGTACCAGGCAGGGTTCGTGACACTGACAACACCAGGCAGGGTTCGTGACACTGACAGTACCAGGCAGGGTTTGTGACACTGACAGTACCAGGGAGGGTTCGTGACACTGACAACACCAGGCAGGGTTCGTGACACTGACAACACCAGGCAGGGTTCGTGACACTGACAGTACCAGGCAGGGTTCGTGACACTGACAGTACCAGGCAGGGTTCGTGACACTGGCAGTACCAGGCAGGGTTCGTGACACTGGCAGTACCAGGCAGGGTTCGTGACACGGGCAGTACCAGGCAAGGTTCGTGACACTGACAACACCAGGCAGGGTTCGTGACACTGACAGTACCAGGCAGGGTTCGTGACACTGACAGTACCAGGGAGGGTTCGTGACACGGGCAGTACCAGGCAGGGTTCGTGACACTGACAACACCAGGCAGGGTTCGTGACACTGACAGTACCAGGCAGGGTTCGTGACACTGGCAGTACCAGGCAGGGTTCGTGACACTGACAACACCAGGCAGGGTTCGTGACACTGACAACACCAGGCAGGGTTCGTGACACTGACAGTACCAGGCAGGGTTCGTGACACTGACAGTACCAGGCAGGGTTCGTGACACGGGCAGTACCAGGGAGGGTTCGTGACACTGACAGTACCAGGCAGGGTTCGTGACACTGACAGTACCAGGCAGGGTTCGTGACACGGGCAGTACCAGGGAGGGTTCGTGACACTGACAGTACCAGGCAGGGTTCGTGACACTGACAGTACCAGGCAGGGTTCGTGACACTGACAGTACCAGGCAGGGTTCGTGACACTGACAGTACCAGGCACGGTTCGTGACACTGACAGTACCAGGCAGGGTTCGTGACACCGACAGTACCAGGCAGGGTTCGTGACACCGACAACACCAGGCAGGGTTCGTGACACTGACAACACCAGGCAGGGTTCGTGACACTGACAGTACCAGGCACGGTTCGTGGCACTGACAACACCAGGCAGGGTTCGTGACACTGACAGTACCAGGCAGGGTTCGTGACACTGACAGTACCAGGCAGGGTTCGTGACACTGACAACACCAGGCAGGGTTCGTGACACTGACAACACCAGGCAGGGTTCGTGACACTGACAGTACCAGGCAGGGTTCGTGACACTGACAGTACCAGGGAGGGTTCGTGACACTGACAGTACCAGGTAGGGTTCGTGACACTGGCAGTACCAGGCAGGGTTCGTGACACTGGCAGTACCAGGCAGGGTTCGTGACACTGACAACACGAGGCAGGGTTCGTGACACTGACAGTACCAGGCAGGGTTCGTGACACTGGCAGTACCAGGCAGGGTTCGTGACACTGACAGTACCAGGCAGGGTTCGTGACACTGACAACACGAGGCAGGGTTCGTGACACTGACAGTACCAGGCAGGGTTCGTGACACTGACAGTACCAGGCAGGGTTCGTGACACTGGCAGTACCAGGCAGGGTTCGTGACACAGGCAGTACCAGGCAGGGTTCGTGACACTGACAGTACCAGGCAGGGTTCGTGACACGGGCAGTACCAGGAAGGGTTCGTGACACGGGCAGTACCAGGCAGGGTTCGTGACACGGGCAGTACCAGGAAGGGTTCGTGACACTGACAACACCAGGCAGGGTTCGTGACACTGACAGTACCAGGCAGGGTTCGTGACACTGACAACATGAGGCAGGGTTCGTGACACTGACAGTACCAGGCAGGGTTCGTGACACTGACAACACCAGGCAGGGTTCGTGACACTGACAGTACCAGGCAGGGTTCGTGACACTGACAACACGAGGCAGGGTTCGTGACACTGACAGTACCAGGCAGGGTTCGTGACACAGGCAGTACCAGGCAGGGTTCGTGACACTGACAGTACCAGGCAGGGTTCGTGACACGGGCAGTACCAGGAAGGGTTCGTGACACTGACAACACCAGGCAGGGTTCGTGACACTGACAGTACCAGGCAGGGTTCGTGACACTGACAACACCAGGCAGGGTTCGTGACACTGACAGTACCAGGCAGGGTTCGTGACACTGACAACACCAGGCAGGGTTCGTGACACTGACAGTACCAGGCAGGGTTCGTGACACTGGCAGTACCAGGGAGGGTTCGTGACACTGACAACACCAGGCAGGGTTCGTGACACTGACAGTACCAGGGAGGGTTCGTGACACTGACAGTACCAGGCAGGGTTCGTGACACTGACAGTACCAGGCAGGGTTCGTGACACGGGCAGTACCAGGGAGGGTTCGTGACACTGACAGTACCAGGCAGGGTTGGTGACACTGACAGTACCAGGCAGGGTTCGTGACACTGACAACACCAGGCAGGGTTCGTGACACTGACAGTACCACGCAGGGTTCGTGACACTGACAACACCAGGCAGGGTTCGTGACACTGACAACACCAGGCAGGGTTCGTGACACTGACAGTACCAGGCAGGGTTCGTGACACTGACAGTACCAGGCAGGGTTCGTGACACTGACAGTACCAGGCACGGTTCGTGACACTGACAGTACCAGGCAGGGTTCGTGACACCGACAGTACCAGGCAGGGTTCGTGACACCGACAACACCAGGCAGGGTTCGTGACACTGACAACACCAGGCAGGGTTCGTGACACTGACAGTACCAGGCACGGTTCGTGACACTGACAACACCAGGCAGGGTTCGTGACACTGACAGTACCAGGCAGGGTTCGTGACACTGACAACACCAGGCAGGGTTCGTGACACTGACAGTACCAGGCAGGGTTCGTGACACGGGCAGTACCAGGCAGGGTTCATGACACTGACAGTACCAGGGAGGGTTCGTGACACTGACAGTACCAGGCAGGGTTCGTGACACTGACAGTACCAGGCAGGGTTCGTGACACTGACAGTACCAGGCAGGGTTCGTGACACTGACAGTACCAGGCAGGGTTCGTGACACTGACAACACCAGGCAGGGTTCGTGACACTGACAGTACCAGGCAGGGTTCGTGACACTGACAGTACCAGGCAGGGTTCGTGACACTGACAACACCAGGCAGGGTTCGTGACACTGACAGTACCAGGCAGTGTTCGTGACACTGGCAGTACCAGGGAGGGTTCGTGACACTGACAGTACCAGGGAGGGTTCGTGACACTGACAACACCAGGCAGGGTTCGTGACACTGACAACACCAGGCAGGGTTCGTGACACTGACAGTACCAGGCAGGGTTCGTGACACTGACAGTACCAGGCAGGGTTCGTGACACTAACAACACCAGGCAGGGTTCGTGACACTAACAACACCAGGCAGGGTTCGTGACACTGACAGTACCAGGCAGGGTTCGTGACACTGACAGTACCAGGCAGGGTTCGTGACACTGACAGTACCAGGCAGGGTTCGTGACACTGGCAGTACCAGGGAGGGTTCGTGACACTAATAACACCAGGCAGGGTTCGTGACACTGACAGTACCAGGCAGGGTTCGTGACACTGACAGTACCAGGCAGGGTTCTTGACACTGACAACACCAGGCAGGGGTCGTGACACGGGCAGTACCAGGCAGGGTTCGTGACACGGGCAGTACCAGGCAGGGTTCGTGACACTGACAGTACCAGGGAGGGTTCGTGACACTGACAGTACCAGGCAGGGTTCGTGACACGGGCAGTACCAGGCAGGGTTCGGAACACTGACAGTACCAGGGAGGGTTCGTGACACTGACAGTACCAGGCAGGGTTCGTGACACTGACAGTACCAGGCAGGGTTCGTGACACGGGCAGTACCAGGGAGGGTTCGTGACACTGACAGTACCAGGCAGGGTTCGTGACACGGGCAGTACCAGGCAGGGTTCGTGACACTGTCAGTACCAGGCAGGGTTCGTGACACTGACAACACCAGGCAGGGTTCGTGACACGGGCAGTACCAGGCAGGGTTCGTGACACGGGCAGTACCAGGCAGGGTTCGTGAAAATGACAGTACCAGGGAGGGTTCGTGACACTGACAGTACCAGGCAGGGTTCGTGACACGGGCGGTACCAGGCAGGGTTCGTGACACTGACGGTACCAGGGAGGGTTCGTGACACTGACAGTACCAGGCAGGGTTCGTGACACTGACAGTACCAGGCAGGGTTCGTGACACTGACAACACCAGGCAGGGGTCGTGACACGGGCAGTACCAGGCAGGGGTCGTGACACGGGCAGTACCAGGCAGGGTTCGTGACACTGACAGTACCAGGGAGGGTTCGTGACACTGACAGTACCAGGCAGGGTTCGTGACACGGGCAGTACCAGGCAGGGTTCGTGACACTGACAGTACCAGGGAGGGTTCGTGACACTGACAGTACCAGGCAGGGTTCGTGACACGGGCAGTACCAGGCAGGGTTCGTGACACTGACAGTACCAGGCAGGGTTCGTGACACTGACAGTACCAGGCAGGGTTCGTGACACTGGGAGTACCAGGCAGGGTTCGTGACACTGACAACACCAGGCAGGGTTCGTGACACTGACAGTACCAGGCAGGGTTCGTGACACGGGCAGTACCAGGCAGGGTTCGTGACACTGGGAGTACCAGGCAGGGTTCGTGACACTGACAACACCAGGCAGGGTTCGTGACACTGGCAGTACCAGGCAGGGTTCGTGACACTGACAGTACCAGGCAGGGTTCGTGACACGGGCAGTACCAGGCAGGGTTCGTGACACTGACAACACCAGGCAGGGTTCGTGACACTGACAGTACCAGGCAGGGTTCGTGACACTGACAGTACCAGGCAGGGTTCGTGACACTAACAACACCAGGCAGGGTTCGTGACACTAACAACACCAGGCAGGGTTCGTGACACTAACAACACCAGGCAGGGTTCGTGACACTAACAACACCAGGCAGGGTTCGTGACACTGACAACACCAGGCAGGGTTCGTGACACTGACAGCACCAGGCAGAGTTCGTGACACTAACAACACCAGGCAGGGTTCGTGACACTGACAGTACCAGGCAGGGTTCGTGACACTGACAGCACCAGGCAGGGTTCGTGACACTGACAGTACCAGGCAGGGTTCGTGACACGGGCAGTACCAGGCAGGGTTCGTGACACTGGCAGTACCAGGCAGGGTTCGTGACACTGACAGTACCAGGCAGAGTTCTTGACACTGACAACACCAGGCAGGGGTCGTGACACGGGCAGTACCAGGCAGGGTTCGTGACACGGGCAGTACCAGGCAGGGTTCGTGACACTGACAGTACCAGGGAGGGTTCGTGACACTGACAGTACCAGGCAGGGTTCGTGACACGGGCAGTACCAGGCAGGGTTCGTGACACTGACAGTACCAGGGAGGGTTCGTGACACTGACAGTACCAGGCAGGGTTCGTGACACTGACAGTACCAGGCAGGGTACGTGACACGGGCAGTACCAGGCAGGGTTCGTGACACTGACAACACCAGGCAGGGGTCGTCACACGGGCAGTACCAGGCAGGGTTCGTGACACGGGCAGTACCAGGCAGGGTTCGTGAAAATGACAGTACCAGGGAGGGTTCGTGACACTGACAGTACCAGGCAGGGTTCGTGACACGGGCAGTACCAGGCAGGGTTCGTGACACTGACAGTACCAGGCAGGGTTCGTGACACTGACAGTACCAGGCAGGGTTCGTGACACGGGCAGTACCAGGCAGGGTTCGTGACACTGACAGTACCAGGGAGGGTTCGTGACACTGACAGTACCAGGCAGGGTTCGTGACACTGACAGTACCAGGCAGGGTTCGTGACACTGACAACACCAGGCAGGGGTCGTGACACGGGCAGTACCAGGCAGGGTTCGTGACACGGGCAGTACCAGGCAGGGTTCGTGACACTGACAGTACCAGGGAGGGTTCGTGACACTGACAGTACCAGGCAGGGTTCGTGACACGGGCAGTACCAGGCAGGGTTCGTGACACTGACAGTACCAGGGAGGGTTCGTGACACTGACAGTACCAGGCAGGGTTCGTGACACTGACAGTACCAGGCAGGGTTCGTGACACTGGGAGTACCAGGCAGGGTTCGTGACACTGACAACACCAGGCAGGGTTCGTGACACTGACAGTACCAGGCAGGGTTCGTGACACTGACAGCACCAGGCAGGGTTCGTGACACTAACAACACCAGGCAGGGTTCGTGACACTGACAGTACCAGGCAGGGTTCGTGACACTGACAGTACCAGGCAGGGTTCGTGACACTGGCAATACCAGGCAGGGTTCGTGACACTAACAACACCAGGCAGGGTTCGTGACACTGACAACACCAGGCAGGGTTCGTGACACTGACAGCACCAGGCAGGGTTCGTGACACGGGCAGTACCAGGCAGGGTTCGTGACACTGACAGCACCAGGCAGGGTTCGTGACACGGGCAGTACCAGGCAGGGTTCGTGACACTGACAGTACCAGGCAGGGTTCGTGACACTGACAGTACCAGGCAGGGTTCGTGACACTGGCAGTACCAGGGAGGGTTCGTGACACTAACAACACCAGGCAGGGTTCGTGACACGGGCAGTACCAGGCAGGGGTCGTGACACGGGCAGTACCAGGCAGGGTTCGTGACACGGGCAGTACCAGGCAGGGTTCGTGACACGGGCAGTACCAGGCAGGGTTCGTGACACTGACAGTACCAGGGAGGGTTCGTGACACTGACAGTACCAGACAGGGTTCGTGACACTGACAGTACCAGGCAGGGTTCGTGACACGGGCAGTACCAGGGAGGGTTCGTGACACTGACAGTACCAGGCAGGGTTCGTGACACTGACAGTACCAGGCAGGGTTCGTGACACTGACAGTACCAGGCAGGGTTCGTGACACTGACAACACCAGGCAGGGGTCGTGACACGGGCAGTACCAGGCAGGGTTCGTGACACGGGCAGTACCAGGCAGGGTTCGTGAAAATGACAGTACCAGGGAGGGTTCGTGACACTGACAGTACCAGGCAGGGTTCGTGACACGGGCAGTACCAGGCAGGGTTCGTGACACTGACAGTACCAGGGAGGGTTCGTGACACTGACAGTACCAGACAGGGTTCGTGACACTGACAGTACCAGGCAGGGTTCGTGACACTGACAGTACCAGGCAGGGTTCGTGACACTGACAGTACCAGGCAGGGTTCGTGACACTGACAGTACCAGGCAGGGTTCGTGACACTGACAACACCAGGCAGGGGTCGTGACACGGGCAGTACCAGGCAGGGTTCGTGACACGGGCAGTACCAGGCAGGGTTCGTGACACTGACAGTACCAGGGAGGGTTCGTGACACTGACAGTACCAGGGAGGGTTCGTGACACTGACAACACCAGGCAGGGTTCGTGACACTGACAACACCAGGCAGGGTTCGTGACACTGACAGTACCAGGCAGGGTTCGTGACACTGACAGTACCAGGGAGGGTTCGTGACACTGACAGTACCAGGCAGGGTTCGTGACACTGACAGTACCAGGCAGGGTTCGTGACACTGGGAGTACCAGGCAGGGTTCGTGACACTGACAACACCAGGCAGGGTTCGTGACACTGACAGTACCAGGCAGGGTTCGTGACACGGGCAGTACCAGGCAGGGTTCGTGACACTGGGAGTACCAGGCAGGGTTCGTGACACTGACAACACCAGGCAGGGTTCGTGACACTGACAGTACCAGGCAGGGTTCGTGACACTGGCAGTACCAGGCAGGGTTCGTGACACTGACAACACCAGGCAGGGTTCGTGACACTGGGAGTACCAGGCAGGGTTCGTGACACTGACAACACCAGGCAGGGTTCGTGACACTGACAACACCAGGCAGGGTTCGTGACACGGGCAGTACCCGACAGGGTTCGTGACACTGACAGTACCAGGCCGGGTTCGTGACACGGGCAGTACCAGGCAGGGTTCGTGACACTGACAACACCAGGCAGGGTTCGTGACACTGACAGTACCGGGCAGGGTTCGTGACACTGACAGTACCAGGCAGGGTTCGTGACACTGACAGTACCAGGCAGGGTTCGTGACACTGACAGTACCAGGCAGGGTTCGTGACACGGGCAGTACCAGGCAGGGTTCGTGACACTGACAGTACCAGGCAGGGTTCGTGACACTGACAGTACCAGGCAGGGTTTGTGACACGGGCAGTACCAGGCAGGGTTCGTGACACTGACAGTACCAGGCAGGGTTCGTGACACTGACAGTACCAGGCAGGGTTCGTGACACAGACAGTACCCGACAGGGTTCGTGACACTGACAGTACCAGGCCGGGTTCGTGACACGGGCAGTACCAGGCAGGGTTCGTGACACTGACAACACCAGGCAGGGTTCGTGACACTGACAGTACCGGGCAGGGTTCGTGACACTGACAGTACCAGGCAGGGTTCGTGACACTGACAGTACCAGGCAGGGTTCGTGACACTGACAGTACCAGGCAGGGTTCGTGACACGGGCAGTACCAGGCAGGGTTCGTGACACTGACAGTACCAGGCAGGGTTCGTGACACTGACAGTACCAGGCAGGGTTCGTGACACGGGCAGTACCAGGCAGGGTTCGTGACACTGACAGTACCAGGCAGGGTTCGTGACACTGACAGTACCAGGCAGGGTTCGTGACACAGACAGTACCAGGCAGGGTTCGTGACACTGACAGTACCAGGCAGGGTTCGTGACACTGACAACACCAGGCAGGGTTCGTGACACTGACAACACCAGGCAGGGTTCGTGACACTGACAGTACCAGGCAGGGTTCGTGACACTGGGAGTACCAGGCAGGGTTCGTGACACTGACAGTACCAGGCAGGGTTCGTGACACTGGCAGTACCAGGGAGGGTTCGTGACACTGACAGTACCAGGCAGGGTTCGTGACACTGACAGTACCAGGCAGGGTTCGTGACACTGACAGTACCAGGGAGGGTTCGTGACACTGACAACACCAGGCAGGGGTCGTGACACTGACAGTACCAGGCAGGGTTCGTGACACGGGCAGTACCAGGCAGGGTTCGTGACACTGACAACACCAGGCAGGGTTCGTGACACTGACAGTACCAGGCAGGGTTCGTGACACTGACAGTACCAGGCAGGGTTCGTGACACTGACAGTACCAGGCAGGGTTCGTGACACTGACAGTACCAGGCAGGGTTCGTGACACTAACAGTACCAGGCAGGGTTCGTGACACGGGCAGTACCAGGCAGGGTTCGTGACACTGACAGTACCAGGCAGGGTTCGTGACACTGGCAGTACCAGGCAGGGTTCGTGACACTGACAGTACCAGGCAGGGTTCGTGACACGGGCAGTACCAGGGAGGGTTCGTGACACTGACAGTACCAGGCAGGGTTCGTGACACGGGCAGTACCAGGGAGGGTTCGTGACACTGACAGTACCAGGGAGGGTTCGTGACACTGACAGGACCAGGCAGGGTTCGTGACACGGGCAGTACCAGGCAGGGTTCGTGACACTGACAACACCAGGCAGGGTTCGTGACACTGACAGTACCAGGCAGGGTTCGTGACACTGACAACACCAGGCAGGGTTCGTGACACTGACAGTATCAGGCAGGGTTCGTGACACTGGCAGTACCAGGCAGGGTTCGTGACACTGGCAGTACCAGGCAGGGTTCGTGACACTGACAACACCAGGCAGGGTTCGTGACACTGACAGTACCAGGCAGGGTTCGTGACACTGACAGTACCAGGCAGGGTTCGTGACACTGACAGTACCAGGCAGGGTTCGTGATACTGACAACACCAGGCAGGGTTCGTGACACTGACAGTACCAGGCAGGGTTCGTGACACTGACAACACCAGGCAGGGTTCGTGACACTGACAGTACCAGGCAGGGTTCGTGACACTGACAGTACCAGGCAGGGTTCGTGACACTGACAGTACCAGGCAGGGTTCGTGACACTGACAACACCAGGCAGGGTTCGTGACACTGGCAGTACCAGGCAGGGTTCGTGACACTGACAGTACCAGGGAGGGTTCGTGACACTGACAGTACCAGGGAGGGTTCGTGACACGGGCAGTACCAGGCAGGGTTCGTGACACTGACAGTACCAGGGAGGGTTCGTGACACGGGCAGTACCAGGCAGGGTTCGTGACACTGACAACACCAGGCAGGGTTCGTGACACTGACAGTACCAGGCAGGGTTCGTGACACTGACAACACCAGGCAGGGTTCGTGACACGGGCAGTACCAGGCAGGGTTCGTGACACTGACAGTACCAGGCAGGGTTCGTGACACGGGCAGGACCAGGCAGGGTTCGTGACACTGACAACACCAGGCAGGGTTCGTGACACTGACAGTACCAGGCAGGGTTCGTGACACTGACAGTACCAGGCAGGGTTCGTGACACGGGCAGTACCAGGCAGGGTTCGTGACACTGACAGTACCAGGCAGGGTTCGTGACACGGGCAGTACCAGTCAGGGTTCGTTACACTGACAGTACCAGGCAGGGTTCGTGACACTGACAGTACCAGGCAGGGTTCGTGACACTGACAACACCAGGCAGGGTTCGTGACACTGGCAGTACCAGGCAGGGTTCCTGACACTGACAACACCAGGCAGGGTTCGTGACACTGGCAGTACCAGGCAGGGTTCGTGACACTGACAGTACCAGGCAGGGTTCGTGACACTGACAGTACCAGGCAGGGTTCGTGACACTGGGAGTACCAGGCAGGGTTCGTGACACTGACAACACCAGGCAGGGTTCGTGACACTGACAGTACCAGGCAGGGTTCGTGACACTGACAGTACCAGGGAGGGTTCGTGACACTGACAGTACCAGGTAGGGTTCGTGACACTGGCAGTACCAGGCAGGGTTCGTGAAACTGACAGTACCAGGCAGGGTTCGTGACACTGACAACACGAGGCAGGGTTCGTGACACTGACAGTACCAGGCAGGGTTCGTGACACTGGCAGTACCAGGCAGGGTTCGTGACACTGACAGTACCAGGCAGGGTTCGTGACACTGACAACACGAGGCAGGGTTCGTGACACTGACAGTACCAGGCAGGGTTCGTGACACTGACAGTACCAGGCAGGGTTCGTGACACTGGCAGTACCAGGCAGGGTTCGTGACACAGGCAGTACCAGGCAGGGTTCGTGACACTGACAGTACCAGGCAGGGTTCGTGACACGGGCAGTACCAGGAAGGGTTCGTGACACAGGCAGTACCAGGCAGGGTTCGTGACACGGGCAGTACCAGGAAGGGTTCGTGACACTGACAACACCAGGCAGGGTTCGTGACACTGACAGTACCAGGCAGGGTTCGTGACACTGACAACACGAGGCAGGGTTCGTGACACTGACAGTACCAGGCAGGGTTCGTGACACTGACAACACCAGGCAGGGTTCGTGACACTGACAGTACCAGGCAGGGTTCGTGACACTGACAACACGAGGCAGGGTTCGTGACACTGACAGTACCAGGCAGGGTTCGTGACACAGGCAGTACCAGGCAGGGTTCGTGACACTGACAGTACCAGGCAGGGTTCGTGACACGGGCAGTACCAGGAAGGGTTCGTGACACTGACAACACCAGGCAGGGTTCGTGACACTGACAGTACCAGGCAGGGTTCGTGACACTGACAACACGAGGCAGGGTTCGTGACACTGACAGTACCAGGCAGGGTTCGTGACACAGGCAGTACCAGGCAGGGTTCGTGACACTGACAGTACCAGGCAGGGTTCGTGACACGGGCAGTACCAGGAAGGGTTCGTGACACTGACAACACCAGGCAGGGTTCGTGACACTGACAGTACCAGGCAGGGTTCGTGACACTGACAACACCAGGCAGGGTTCGTGACACTGACAGTACCAGGCAGGGTTCGTGACACTGGCAGTACCAGGGAGGGTTCGTGACACTGACAACACCAGGCAGGGTTCGTGACACTGACAGTACCAGGGAGGGTTCGTGACACTGACAGTACCAGGCAGGGTTCGTGACACTGACAGTACCAGGCAGGGTTCGTGACACGGGCAGTACCAGGGAGGGTTCGTGACACTGACAGTACCAGGCAGGGTTCGTGACACTGACAGTACCAGGCAGGGTTCGTGACACTGACAACACCAGGCAGGGTTCGTGACAGTGACAGTACCACGCAGGGTTCGTGACACTGACAACACCAGGCAGGGTTCGTGACACTGACAACACCAGGCAGGGTTCGTGACACTGACAGTACCAGGCAGGGTTCGTGACACTGACAGTACCAGGCAGGGTTCGTGACACTGACAGTACCAGGCAGGGTTCGTGACACTGACAACACCAGGCAGGGTTCGTGACACTGACAGTACCAGGCAGGGTTCGTGACACTGACAGTACCAGGCAGGGTTCGTGACACTGACAACACCAGGCAGGGTTCGTGACACTGACAGTACCAGGCAGTGTTCGTGACACTGGCAGTACCAGGGAGGGTTCGTGACACTGACAGTACCAGGGAGGGTTCGTGACACTGACAACACCAGGCAGGGTTCGTGACACTGACAACACCAGGCAGGGTTCGTGACACTGACAGTACCAGGCAGGGTTCGTGACACTGACAGTACCAGGCAGGGTTCGTGACACTAACAACACCAGGCAGGGTTCGTGACACTAACAACACCAGGCAGGGTTCGTGACACTGACAGTACCAGGCAGGGTTCGTGACACTGACAGTACCAGGCAGGGTTCGTGACACTGACAGTACCAGGCAGGGTTCGTGACACTGGCAGTACCAGGGAGGGTTCGTGACACTAACAACACCAGGCAGGGTTCGTGACACTGACAGTACCAGGCAGGGTTCGTGACACTGACAGTACCAGGCAGGGTTCTTGACACTGACAACACCAGGCAGGGGTCGTGACACGGGCAGTACCAGGCAGGGTTCGTGACACGGGCAGTACCAGGCAGGGTTCGTGACACTGACAGTACCAGGGAGGGTTCGTGACACTGACAGTACCAGGCAGGGTTCGTGACACGGGCAGTACCAGGCAGGGTTCGTGACACTGACAGTACCAGGGAGGGTTCGTGACACTGACAGTACCAGGCAGGGTTCGTGACACTGACAGTACCAGGCAGGGTTCGTGACACGGGCAGTACCAGGGAGGGTTCGTGACACTGACAGTACCAGGCAGGGTTCGTGACACGGGCAGTACCAGGCAGGGTTCGTGACACTGTCAGTACCAGGCAGGGTTCGTGACACTGACAACACCAGGCAGGGTTCGTGACACGGGCAGTACCAGGCAGGGTTCGTGACACGGGCAGTACCAGGCAGGGTTCGTGAAAATGACAGTACCAGGGAGGGTTCGTGACACTGACAGTACCAGGCAGGGTTCGTGACACGGGCGGTACCAGGCAGGGTTCGTGACACTGACAGTACCAGGGAGGGTTCGTGACACTGACAGTACCAGGCAGGGTTCGTGACACTGACAGTACCAGGCAGGGTTCGTGACACTGACAACACCAGGCAGGGGTCGTGACACGGGCAGTACCAGGCAGGGTTCGTGACACGGGCAGTACCAGGCAGGGTTCGTGACACTGACAGTACCAGGGAGGGTTCGTGACACTGACAGTACCAGGCAGGGTTCGTGACACGGGCAGTACCAGGCAGGGTTCGTGACACTGACAGTACCAGGGAGGGTTCGTGACACTGACAGTACCAGGCAGGGTTCGTGACACGGGCAGTACCAGGCAGGGTTCGTGACACTGACAGTACCAGGCAGGGTTCGTGACACTGGGAGTACCAGGCAGGGTTCGTGACACTGACAACACCAGGCAGGGTTCGTGACACTGACAGTACCAGGCAGGGTTCGTGACACGGGCAGTACCAGGCAGGGTTCGTGACACTGGGAGTACCAGGCAGGGTTCGTGACACTGACAACACCAGGCAGGGTTCGTGACACTGGCAGTACCAGGCAGGGTTCGTGACACTGACAGTACCAGGCAGGGTTCGTGACACGGGCAGTACCAGGCAGGGTTCGTGACACTGACAACACCAGGCAGGGTTCGTGACACTGACAGTACCAGGCAGGGTTCGTGACACTGACAGTACCAGGCAGGGTTCGTGACACTAACAACACCAGGCAGGGTTCGTGACACTAACAACACCAGGCAGGGTTCGTGACACTAACAACACCAGGCAGGGTTCGTGACACTAACAACACCAGGCAGGGTTCGTGACACTGACAACACCAGGCAGGGTTCGTGACACTGACAGCACCAGGCAGAGTTCGTGACACTAACAACACCAGGCAGGGTTCGTGACACTGACAGTACCAGGCAGGGTTCGTGACACTGACAGCACCAGGCAGGGTTCGTGACACTGACAGTACCAGGCAGGGTTCGTGACACGGGCAGTACCAGGCAGGGTTCGTGACACTGGCAGTACCAGGCAGGGTTCGTGACACTGACAGTACCAGGCAGGGTTCTTGACACTGACAACACCAGGCAGGGGTCGTGACACGGGCAGTACCAGGCAGGGTACGTGACACGGGCAGTACCAGGCAGGGTTCGTGACACTGACAGTACCAGGGAGGGTTCGTGACACTGACAGTACCAGGCAGGGTTCGTGACACGGGCAGTACCAGGCAGGGTTCGTGACACTGACAGTACCAGGGAGGGTTCGTGACACTGACAGTACCAGGCAGGGTTCGTGACACTGACAGTACCAGGCAGGGTTCGTGACACGGGCAGTACCAGGCAGGGTTCGTGACACTGACAACACCAGGCAGGGGTCGTCACACGGGCAGTACCAGGCAGGGTTCGTGACACGGGCAGTACCAGGCAGGGTTCGTGAAAATGACAGTACCAGGGAGGGTTCGTGACACTGACAGTACCAGGCAGGGTTCGTGACACGGGCAGTACCAGGCAGGGTTCGTGACACTGACAGTACCAGGCAGGGTTCGTGACACTGACAGTACCAGGCAGGGTTCGTGACACGGGCAGTACCAGGCAGGGTTCGTGACACTGACAGTACCAGGCAGGGTTCGTGACACTGACAGTACCAGGGAGGGTTCGTGACACTGACAGTACCAGGCAGGGTTCGTGACACTGACAGTACCAGGCAGGGTTCGTGACACTGACAACACCAGGCAGGGGTCGTGACACGGGCAGTACCAGGCAGGGTTCGTGACACGGGCAGTACCAGGCAGGGTTCGTGACACTGACAGTACCAGGGAGGGTTCGTGACACTGACAGTACCAGGCAGGGTTCGTGACACGGGCAGTACCAGGCAGGGTTCGTGACACTGACAGTACCAGGGAGGGTTCGTGACACTGACAGTACCAGGCAGGGTTCGTGACACTGACAGTACCAGGCAGGGTTCGTGACACTGGGAGTACCAGGCAGGGTTCGTGACACTGACAACACCAGGCAGGGTTCGTGACACTGACAGTACCAGGCAGGGTTCGTGACACTGACAGCACCAGGCAGGGTTCGTGACACTAACAACACCAGGCAGGGTTCGTGACACTGACAGTACCAGGCAGGGTTCGGGACACTGACAGTACCAGGCAGGGTTCGTGACACTGGCAATACCAGGCAGGGTTCGTGACACTAACAACACCAGGCAGGGTTCGTGACACTGACAACACCAGGCAGGGTTCGTGACACTGACAGCACCAGGCAGGGTTCGTGACACGGGCAGTACCAGGCAGGGTTCGTGACACTGACAGCACCAGGCAGGGTTCGTGACACGGGCAGTACCAGGCAGGGTTCGTGACACTGACAGTACCAGGCAGGGTTCGTGACACTGACAGTACCAGGCAGGGTTCGTGACACTGGCAGTACCAGGGAGGGTTCGTGACACTAACAACACCAGGCAGGGTTCGTGACACTGACAGTACCAGGCAGGGTTCGTGACACGGGCAGTACCAGGCAGGGTTCGTGACACGGGCAGTACCAGGCAGGGGTCGTGACACGGGCAGTACCAGGCAGGGTTCGTGACACGGGCAGTACCAGGCAGGGTTCGTGACACTGACAGTACCAGGGAGGGTTCGTGACACTGACAGTACCAGACAGGGTTCGTGACACTGACAGTACCAGGCAGGGTTCGTGACACTGACAACACCAGGCAGGGGTCGTGACACGGGCAGTACCAGGCAGGGTTCGTGACACGGGCAGTACCAGGCAGGGTTCGTGAAAATGACAGTACCAGGGAGGGTTCGTGACACTGACAGTACCAGGCAGGGTTCGTGACACGGGCAGTACCAGGCAGGGTTCGTGACACTGACAGTACCAGGGAGGGTTCGTGACACTGACAGTACCAGACAGGGTTCGTGACACTGACAGTACCAGGCAGGGTTCGTGACACTGACAGTACCAGGCAGGGTTCGTGACACTGACAGTACCAGGCAGGGTTCGTGACACTGACAGTACCAGGCAGGGTTCGTGACACTGACAACACCAGGCAGGGGTCGTGACACGGGCAGTACCAGGCAGGGTTCGTGACACTGACAGCACCAGGCAGGGTTCGTGACACGGGCAGTACCAGGCAGGGTTCGTGACACTGACAGTACCAGGCAGGGTTCGTGACACTGACAGTACCAGGCAGGGTTCGTGACACTGGCAGTACCAGGGAGGGTTCGTGACACTGACAGTACCAGGCAGGGTTCGTGACACTGACAGTACCAGGCAGGGTTCGTGACACGGGCAGTACCAGGCAGGGTTCGTGACACGGGCAGTACCAGGCAGGGGTCGTGACACGGGCAGTACCAGGCAGGGTTCGTGACACGGGCAGTACCAGGCAGGGTTCGTGACACTGACAGTACCAGGGAGGGTTCGTGACACTGACAGTACCAGACAGGGTTCGTGACACTGACAGTACCAGGCAGGGTTCGTGACACGGGCAGTACCAGGGAGGGTTCGTGACACTGACAGTACCAGGCAGGGTTCGTGACACTGACAGTACCAGGCAGGGTTCGTGACACTGACAGTACCAGGCAGGGTTCGTGACACTGACAACACCAGGCAGGGGTCGTGACACGGGCAGTACCAGGCAGGGTTCGTGACACGGGCAGTACCAGGCAGGGTTCGTGACACGGGCAGTACCAGGCAGGGTTCGTGACACTGACAGTACCAGGGAGGGTTCGTGACACTGACAGTACCAGACAGGGTTCGTGACACTGACAGTACCAGGCAGGGTTCGTGACACTGACAGTACCAGGCAGGGTTCGTGACACTGACAGTACCAGGCAGGGTTCGTGACACTGACAGTACCAGGCAGGGTTCGTGACACTGACAACACCAGGCAGGGGTCGTGACACGGGCAGTACCAGGCAGGGTTCGTGACACGGGCAGTACCAGGCAGGGTTCGTGACACTGACAGTACCAGGGAGGGTTCGTGACACTGACAGTACCAGGGAGGGTTCGTGACACTGACAACACCAGGCAGGGTTCGTGACACTGACAACACCAGGCAGGGTTCGTGACACTGACAGTACCAGGCAGGGTTCGTGACACTGACAGTACCAGGGAGGGTTCGTGACACTGACAGTACCAGGCAGGGTTCGTGACACTGACAGTACCAGGCAGGGTTCGTGACACTGGGAGTACCAGGCAGGGTTCGTGACACTGACAACACCAGGCAGGGTTCGTGACACTGACAACACCAGGCAGGGTTCGTGACACTGACAACACCAGGCAGGGTTCGTGACACTGACAGTACCAGGCAGGGTTCGTGACACTGGCAGTACCAGGCAGGGTTCGTGACACTGACAACACCAGGCAGGGTTCGTGACACTGGGAGTACCAGGCAGGGTTCGTGACACTGACAACACCAGGCAGGGTTCGTGACACTGACAACACCAGGCAGGGTTCGTGACACGGGCAGTACCCGACAGGGTTCGTGACACTGACAGTACCAGGCCGGGTTCGTGACACGGGCAGTACCAGGCAGGGTTCGTGACACTGACAACACCAGGCAGGGTTCGTGACACTGACAGTACCGGGCAGGGTTCGTGACACTGACAGTACCAGGCAGGGTTCGTGACACTGACAGTACCAGGCAGGGTTCGTGACACTGACAGTACCAGGCAGGGTTCGTGACACGGGCAGTACCAGGCAGGGTTCGTGACACTGACAGTACCAGGCAGGGTTCGTGACACTGACAGTACCAGGCAGGGTTCGTGACACGGGCAGTACCAGGCAGGGTTCGTGACACTGACAGTACCAGGCAGGGTTCGTGACACTGACAGTACAAGGCAGGGTTCGTGACACAGACAGTACCCGACAGGGTTCGTGACACTGACAGTACCAGGCCGGGTTCGTGACACGGGCAGTACCAGGCAGGGTTCGTGACACTGACAACACCAGGCAGGGTTCGTGACACTGACAGTACCGGGCAGGGTTCGTGACACTGACAGTACCAGGCAGGGTTCGTGACACTGACAGTACCAGGCAGGGTTCGTGACACGGGCAGTACCAGGCAGGGTTCGTGACACTGACAGTACCAGGCAGGGTTCGTGACACTGACAGTACCAGGCAGGGTTCGTGACACGGGCAGTACCAGGCAGGGTTCGTGACACTGACAGTACCAGGCAGGGTTCGTGACACTGACAGTACCAGGCAGGGTTCGTGACACAGACAGTACCAGGCAGGGTTCGTGACACTGACAACACCAGGCAGGGTTCGTGACACTGACAACACCAGGCAGGGTTCGTGACACTGACAGTACCAGGCAGGGTTCGTGACTTTGGCAGTACCAGGCAGGGTTCGTGACACTGACAGTACCAGGCAGGGTTCGTGACACTGGCAGTACCAGGCAGGGTTCGTGACACTGACAGTACCAGGCAGGGTTCGTGACACTGGCAGTACAAGGCAGGGTTCGTGACACTGACAACACCAGGCAGGGTTCGTGACACTGACAGTACCAGGGAGGGTTCGTGACACTGGCAGTACCAGGCAGGGTTCGTGACACTGGGAGTACCAGGCAGGGTTCGTGACACTGACAGTACCAGGCAGGGTTCGTGACACTGGGAGTACCAGGCAGGGTTCGTGACACTGACAGTACCAGGCAGGGTTCGTGACACTGGCAGTACCAGGGAGGGTTCGTGACACTGACAGTACCAGGCAGGGTTCGTGACACTGACAGTACCAGGCAGGGTTCGTGACACTGACAGTACCAGGGAGGGTTCGTGACACTGACAACACCAGGCAGGGGTCGTGACACTGACAGTACCAGGCAGGGTTCGTGACACGGGCAGTACCAGGCAGGGTTCGTGACACTGACAACACCAGGCAGGGTTCGTGACACTGACAGTACCAGGCAGGGTTCGTGACACTGACAGTACCAGGCAGGGTTCGTGACACTGACAGTACCAGGCAGGGTTCGTGACACTGACAGTACCAGGCAGGGTTCGTGACACTAACAGTACCAGGCAGGGTTCGTGACACGGGCAGTACCAGGCAGGGTTCGTGACACTGACAGTACCAGGCAGGGTTCGTGACACTGGCAGTACCAGGCAGGGTTCGTGACACTGACAGTACCAGGCAGGGTTCGTGACACGGGCAGTACCAGGGAGGGTTCGTGACACTGACAGTACCAGGCAGGGTTCGTGACACGGGCAGTACCAGGGAGGGTTCGTGACACTGACAGTACCAGGGAGGGTTCGTGACACTGACAGGACCAGGCAGGGTTCGTGACACGGGCAGTACCAGGCAGGGTTCGTGACACTGACAACACCAGGCAGGGTTCGTGACACTGACAGTACCAGGCAGGGTTCGTGACACTGACAACACCAGGCAGGGTTCGTGACACTGACAGTACCAGGCAGGGTTCGTGACACTGGCAGTACCAGGCAGGGTTCGTGACACTGGCAGTACCAGGCAGGGTTCGTGACACTGACAACACCAGGCAGGGTTCGTGACACTGACAGTACCAGGCAGGGTTCGTGACACTGACAGTACCAGGCAGGGTTCGTGACACTGACAGTACCAGGCAGGGTTCGTGACACTGACAACACCAGGCAGGGTTCGTGACACTGACAGTACCAGGCAGGGTTCGTGACACTGACAACACCAGGCAGGGTTCGTGACACTGACAGTACCAGGCAGGGTTCGTGACACTGACAGTACCAGGCAGGGTTCGTGACACTGACAGTACCAGGCAGGGTTCGTGACACTGACAACACCAGGCAGGGTTCGTGACACTGGCAGTACCAGGCAGGGTTCGTGACACTGACAGTACCAGGGAGGGTTCGTGACACTGACAGTACCAGGGAGGGTTCGTGACACGGGCAGTACCAGGCAGGGTTCGTGACACTGACAGTACCAGGCAGGGTTCGTGACACGGGCAGTACCAGGCAGGGTTCGTGACACTGACAGTACCAGGCAGGGTTCGTGACACGGGCAGTACCAGTCAGGGTTCGTGACACTGACAGTACCAGGCAGGGTTCGTGACACTGACAGTACCAGGCAGGGTTCGTGACACTGACAACACCAGGCAGGGTTCGTGACACTGGCAGTACCAGGCAGGGTTCGTGACACTGACAACACCAGGCAGGGTTCGTGACACTGGCAGTACCAGGCAGGGTTCGTGACACTGACAGTACCAGGCAGGGTTCGTGACACTGACAACACCAGGCAGGGTTCGTGACACTGACAACACCAGGCAGGGTTCGTGACACTGACAACACCAGGCAGGGTTCGTGACACGGGCAGTACCAGGCAGGGTTCGTGACACTGACAGTACCAGGCAGGGTTCGTGACACTGACAGTACCAGGCAGGGTTCGTGACACTGACAACACCAGGGAGGGTTCGTGACACTGACAGTACCAGGCAGGGTTCGTGACACGGGCAGTACCAGGCAGGGTTCGTGACACTGACAGTACCAGGCAGGGTTCGTGACACTGACAACACCAGGCAGGGTTCGTGACACTGACAACACCAGGCAGGGTTCGTGACACGGGCAGTACCAGGCAGGGTTCGTGACACTGACAGTACCAGGCAGGGTTCGTGACACTGACAGTACCAGGCAGGGTTCGTGACACTGACAACACCAGGGAGGGTTCGTGACACTGACAGTACCAGGCAGGGTTCGTGACACGGGCAGTACCAGGCAGGGTTCGTGACACTGACAGTACCAGGCAGGGTTCGTGACACGGGCAGTACCAGGGAGGGTTCGTGACACTGACAGCACCAGGGAGGGTTCGTGACACTGACAGCACCAGGCAGGGTTCGTGACACTGACAGTACCAGGCAGGGTTCGTGACACTGACAGTACCAGGCAGGGTTCGTGACACTGACAACACCAGGCAGGGTTCGTGACACTGACAACACCAGGCAGGGTTCGTGACACTGACAGTACCAGGCAGTGTTCGTGACACTGACAACACCAGGCAGGGTTCGTGACACTGACAGTACCAGGCAGGGTTCGTGACACTGACAGTACCAGGCAGTGTTCGTGACACTGACAACACCAGGCAGGGTTCGTGACACTGACAGTACCGGGCAGGGTTCGTGACACTGACAGTACCAGGGAGGGTTCGTGACACTGACTGTACCAGGCAGGGTTCGTGACACTGACAGTACCAGGCAGGGTTCGTGACACTGACAGTACCAGGGAGGGTTCGTGACACTGACTGTACCAGGCAGGGTTCGTGACACTGACAGTACCAGGCAGGGTTCGTGACACTGACAGTACCAGGCAGGGTTCGTGACACTGACAACACCAGGGAGGGTTCGTGATACTGACAGTACCAGGCAGGGTTCGTGACACTGACAGTACCAGGCAGGGTTCGTGACACTGACAGTACCAGGCAGGTTTCGTGACACTGACAGTACCAGGCAGGGTTCGTGACACTGACAGTACCAGGCAGGGTTCGTGACACTGACAGTACCAGGCAGGGTTCGTGACACTGACAGTACCAGGCAGGGTTCGTGACACTGACAGTACCAGGCAGGGTTCGTGACACGGGCAGTACCAGGCAGGGTTCGTGACACTGACAGT
Source organism: Hypanus sabinus (assembly GCF_030144855.1). Taxonomy (NCBI): domain Eukaryota; kingdom Metazoa; phylum Chordata; class Chondrichthyes; order Myliobatiformes; family Dasyatidae; genus Hypanus; species Hypanus sabinus. The sequence goes on from NC_082709.1 coordinate 99,465,366, forward strand.
ACCAGGCAGGGTTCGTGACACTGACAGTACCAGGCAGGGTTCGTGACACGGACAGTACCAGGCAGGGTTCGTGACACTGACAGTACCAGGCAGGGTTCGTGACACTGACTGTACCAGGCAGGTTTCGTGACACTGACAGTACCAGGCAGGGTTCGTGACACTGACAGTACCAGGCAGGGTTCGTGACACTGACAGTACCAGGCAGGGTTCGTGACACTGACAGTACCAGGCAGGGTTCGTGACACTGACAGTACCAGGCAGGGTTCGTGACACTGACAGTACCAGGCAGGGTTCGTGACACGGGCAGTACCAGGCAGGGTTCGTGACACTGACAGTACCAGGCAGGGTTCGTGACACTGACAGTACCAGGCAGGGTTCGTGACACTGACAGTACCAGGGAGGGTTCGTGACACTGACAACACCAGGCAGGGTTCGTGACACTGACAACACCAGGCAGGGTTCGTGACACTGACAGTACCAGGCAGGGTTCGTGACACTGACAACACCAGGCAGGGGTCGTGACACGGGCAGTACCAGGCAGGGTTCGTGACACGGGCAGTACCAGGCAGGGTTCGTGACACTGACAGTACCAGGCAGGGTTCGTGACACTGACAGTACCAGGCAGGGTTCGTGACACTGACAGTACCAGGCAGGGTTCGTGACACTGACAGTACCACGCAGGGTTCGTGACACTGACAACACCAGGCAGGGTTCGTGACACTGACAACACCAGGCAGGGTTCGTGACACTGACAGTACCAGGCAGGGTTCGTGACACTGACAACACCAGGCAGGGTTCGTGACACTGACAACACCAGGCAGGGTTCGTGACACTGACAGTACCAGGCAGGGTTCGTGACACTGACAGTACCAGGCACGGTTCGTGACACTGACAACACCAGGCAGGGTTCGTGACACTGACAGTACCAGGCAGGGTTCGTGACACTGACAACACCAGGCATGGTTCGTGACACTGACAGTACCAGGCAGGGTTCGTGACACTGGCAGTACCAGGCAGGGTTCGTGACACTGACAGTACCAGGCAGGGTTCGTGACACTGACAGTACCAGGCAGGGTTCGTGACACTGACAGTACCAGGCAGGGTTCGTGACACTGACAGTACCAGGGAGGGTTCGTGACACTGACAGTACCAGGTAGGGTTCGTGACACTGGCAGTACCAGGCAGGGTTCGTGACACTGACAGTACCAGGCAGGGTTCGTGACACGGGCAGTACCAGGCAGGGTTCGTGACACTGACAGTACCAGGCAGGGTTCGTGACACTGACAGTACCAGGCAGGGTTCGTGACACTGACAGTACCAGGTAGGGTTCGTGACACTGACAACACCAGGCAGGGTTCGTGACACTGACAACACCAGGCAGGGTTCGTGACACTGACTGTACCAGGCAGGGTTCGTGACACTGACTGTACCAGGCAGGGTTCGTGACACTGACAGTACCAGGCAGGGTTCGTGACACTGACAGTACCAGGCAGGGTTCGTGACACTGACAGTACCAGGCAGGGTTCGTGACACTGACAACACCAGGCAGGGTTCGTGACACTGACAGTACCAGGCAGGGTTCGTGACACGGGCAGTACCAGGCAGGGTTCGTGACACTGACAGTACCAGGCAGGGTTCGTGACACTGACAGTACCAGGCAGGGTTCGTGACACTGACAGTACCAGGCAGGGTTCGTGACACTGACAGTACCAGGCAGGGTTCGTGACACTGACAGTACCAGGCAGGGTTCGTGACACGGGCAGTACCAGGCAGGGTTCGTGACACTGACAGTACCAGGCAGGGTTCGTGACACTGACAGTACCAGGCAGGGTTCGTGACACTGACAGTACCAGGCAGGGTTCGTGACACTGACAACACCAGGCAGGGTTCGTGACACTGACAACACCAGGCAGGGTTCGTGACACTGACAGTACCAGGCAGGGTTTGTGACACTGACAACACCAGGCAGGGGTCGTGAGACGGGCAGTACCAGGCAGGGTTCGTGACACGGGCAGTACCAGGAAGGGTTCGTGACACTGACAGTACCAGGCAGGGTTCGTGACACTGACAGTACCAGGGAGGGTTCGTGACACTGACAGTACCAGGGAGGGTTCGTGACACTGACAGTACCAGGCAGGGTTCGTGACACTGACAGTACCAGGCAGGGTTCGTGACACTGACAGTACCAGGCAGGGTTCGTGACACTGACAGTACCAGGCAGGGTTCGTGACACTGACAACACCAGGCAGGGTTCGTGACACTGACAACACCAGGCAGGGTTCGTGACACTGACAACACCAGGCAGGGTTCGTGACACTGACAACACCAGGCAGGGTTCGTGACACTGACAACACCAGGCAGGGTTCGTGACACTGACAGTACCAGGCAGGGTTCGTGACACTGACAGTACCAGGCACGGTTCGTGACACTGACAACACCAGGCAGGGTTCGTGACACTGACAGTACCAGGGAGGGTTCGTGACACTGACAACACCAGGCAGGGTTCGTGACACTGACAGTACCAGGCAGGGTTCGTGACACTGACAGTACCAGGCAGGGTTCGTGACACTGACAGTACCAGGCAGGGTTCGTGACACTGGCAGTACCAGGTAGGGTTCGTGACACTGACAACACCAGGCAGGGTTCGTGACACTGACAACACCAGGCAGGGTTCGTGACACTGACAGTACCAGGCAGGGTTCGTAACACTGACTGTACCAGGCAGGGTTCGTGACACTGACAGTACCAGGCAGGGTTCGTGACACTGACAGAACCAGGCAGGGTTCGTGACACTGACAGTACCAGGCAGGGTTCGTGACACTGACAGTACCAGGCAGGGTTCGTGACACTGACAGTACCAGGCAGGGTTCGTGACACTGACAGTACCAGGCAGGGTTCGTGACACGGGCAGTACCAGGCAGGGTTCGTGACACTGACAGTACCAGGCAGGGTTCGTGACACTGGCAGTACCAGGGAGGGTTCGTGACACTGACAACACCAGGCAGGGTTCGTGACACTAACAACACCAGGCAGGGTTCGTGACACTGACAGTACCAGGCAGGGTTCGTGACACTGACAGTACCAGGCAGGGTTCGTGACACTAACAACACCAGGCAGGGTTCGTGACACTGACAGTACCAGGCAGGGGTCGTGACACGGGCAGTACCAGGCAGGGTTCGTGACACGGGCAGTACCAGGCAGGGTTCGTGACACTGACAACACCAGGCAGGGTTCGTGACACTGACAGTACCAGGCAGGGTTCGTAACACGGGCAGTACCAGGCAGGGTTCGTGACACTGACAGTACCAGGCAGGTTTCGTGACACTGACAGTACCAGGCAGGGTTCGTGACACTGACAGTACCAGGCAGGGTTCGTGACACTGACAGTACCAGGCAGGGTTCGTGACACTGACAGTACCAGGCAGGGTTCGTGACACTGACAGTACCAGGCAGGGTTCGTGACACGGGCAGTACCAGGCAGGGTTCGTGACACTGACAGTACCAGGCAGGGTTCGTGACACTGACAGTACCAGGCAGGGTTCGTGACACGGACAGTACCAGGCAGGGTTCGTGACACTGACAGTACCAGGCAGGGTTCGTGACACTGACTGTACCAGGCAGGTTTCGTGACACTGACAGTACCAGGCAGGGTTCGTGACACTGACAGTACCAGGCAGGGTTCGTGACACTGACAGTACCAGGCAGGGTTCGTGACACTGACAGTACCAGGCAGGGTTCGTGACACTGACAGTACCAGGCAGGGTTCGTGACACGGGCAGTACCAGGCAGGGTTCGTGACACTGACAGTACCAGGCAGGGTTCGTGACACTGACAGTACCAGGCAGGGTTCGTGACACTGACAGTACCAGGGAGGGTTCGTGACACTGACAACACCAGGCAGGGTTCGTGACACTGACAACACCAGGCAGGGTTCGTGACACTGACAGTACCAGGCAGGGTTCGTGACACTGACAACACCAGGCAGGGGTCGTGACACGGGCAGTACCAGGCAGGGTTCGTGACACGGGCAGTACCAGGCAGGGTTCGTGACACTGACAGTACCAGGCAGGGTTCGTGACACTGACAGTACCAGGCAGGGTTCGTGACACTGACAGTACCAGGCAGGGTTCGTGACACTGACAGTACCACGCAGGGTTCGTGACACTGACAACACCAGGCAGGGTTCGTGACACTGACAACACCAGGCAGGGTTCGTGACACTGACAGTACCAGGCAGGGTTCGTGACACTGACAACACCAGGCAGGGTTCGTGACACTGACAACACCAGGCAGGGTTCGTGACACTGACAGTACCAGGCAGGGTTCGTGACACTGACAGTACCAGGCACGGTTCGTGACACTGACAACACCAGGCAGGGTTCGTGACACTGACAGTACCAGGCAGGGTTCGTGACACTGACAACACCAGGCATGGTTCGTGACACTGACAGTACCAGGCAGGGTTCGTGACACTGGCAGTACCAGGCAGGGTTCGTGACACTGACAGTACCAGGCAGGGTTCGTGACACTGACAGTACCAGGCAGGGTTCGTGACACTGACAGTACCAGGCAGGGTTCGTGACACTGACAGTACCAGGGAGGGTTCGTGACACTGACAGTACCAGGTAGGGTTCGTGACACTGGCAGTACCAGGCAGGGTTCGTGACACTGACAGTACCAGGCAGGGTTCGTGACACGGGCAGTACCAGGCAGGGTTCGTGACACTGACAGTACCAGGCAGGGTTCGTGACACTGACAGTACCAGGCAGGGTTCGTGACACTGACAGTACCAGGTAGGGTTCGTGACACTGACAACACCAGGCAGGGTTCGTGACACTGACAACACCAGGCAGGGTTCGTGACACTGACTGTACCAGGCAGGGTTCGTGACACTGACTGTACCAGGCAGGGTTCGTGACACTGACAGTACCAGGCAGGGTTCGTGACACTGACAGTACCAGGCAGGGTTCGTGACACTGACAGTACCAGGCAGGGTTCGTGACACTGACAACACCAGGCAGGGTTCGTGACACTGACAGTACCAGGCAGGGTTCGTGACACGGGCAGTACCAGGCAGGGTTCGTGACACTGACAGTACCAGGCAGGGTTCGTGACACTGACAGTACCAGGCAGGGTTCGTGACACTGACAGTACCAGGCAGGGTTCGTGACACTGACAGTACCAGGCAGGGTTCGTGACACTGACAGTACCAGGCAGGGTTCGTGACACGGGCAGTACCAGGCAGGGTTCGTGACACTGACAGTACCAGGCAGGGTTCGTGACACTGACAGTACCAGGCAGGGTTCGTGACACTGACAGTACCAGGCAGGGTTCGTGACACTGACAACACCAGGCAGGGTTCGTGACACTGACAACACCAGGCAGGGTTCGTGACACTGACAGTACCAGGCAGGGTTTGTGACACTGACAACACCAGGCAGGGGTCGTGACACGGGCAGTACCAGGCAGGGTTCGTGACACGGGCAGTACCAGGAAGGGTTCGTGACACTGACAGTACCAGGCAGGGTTCGTGACACTGACAGTACCAGGGAGGGTTCGTGACACTGACAGTACCAGGGAGGGTTCGTGACACTGACAGTACCAGGCAGGGTTCGTGACACTGACAGTACCAGGCAGGGTTCGTGACACTGACAGTACCAGGCAGGGTTCGTGACACTGACAGTACCAGGCAGGGTTCGTGACACTGACAACACCAGGCAGGGTTCGTGACACTGACAACACCAGGCAGGGTTCGTGACACTGACAACACCAGGCAGGGTTCGTGACACTGACAACACCAGGCAGGGTTCGTGACACTGACAACACCAGGCAGGGTTCGTGACACTGACAGTACCAGGCAGGGTTCGTGACACTGACAGTACCAGGCACGGTTCGTGACACTGACAACACCAGGCAGGGTTCGTGACACTGACAGTACCAGGGAGGGTTCGTGACACTGACAACACCAGGCAGGGTTCGTGACACTGACAGTACCAGGCAGGGTTCGTGACACTGACAGTACCAGGCAGGGTTCGTGACACTGACAGTACCAGGCAGGGTTCGTGACACTGGCAGTACCAGGTAGGGTTCGTGACACTGACAACACCAGGCAGGGTTCGTGACACTGACAACACCAGGCAGGGTTCGTGACACTGACAGTACCAGGCAGGGTTCGTAACACTGACTGTACCAGGCAGGGTTCGTGACACTGACAGTACCAGGCAGGGTTCGTGACACTGACAGAACCAGGCAGGGTTCGTGACACTGACAGTACCAGGCAGGGTTCGTGACACTGACAGTACCAGGCAGGGTTCGTGACACTGACAGTACCAGGCAGGGTTCGTGACACTGACAGTACCAGGCAGGGTTCGTGACACGGGCAGTACCAGGCAGGGTTCGTGACACTGACAGTACCAGGCAGGGTTCGTGACACTGGCAGTACCAGGGAGGGTTCGTGACACTGACAACACCAGGCAGGGTTCGTGACACTAACAACACCAGGCAGGGTTCGTGACACTGACAGTACCAGGCAGGGTTCGTGACACTGACAGTACCAGGCAGGGTTCGTGACACTAACAACACCAGGCAGGGTTCGTGACACTGACAGTACCAGGCAGGGGTCGTGACACGGGCAGTACCAGGCAGGGGTCGTGACACTGACAGTACCAGGCAGGGTTCGTGACACGGGCAGTACCAGGCAGGGTTCGTGACACTGACAACACCAGGCAGGGTTCGTGACACTGACAGTACCAGGCAGGGTTCGTAACACGGGCAGTACCAGGCAGGGTTCGTGACACTGACAGTACCAGGGAGGGTTCGAGACACTGACAGTACCAGGCAGGGTTCGTGACACGGGCAGTACCAGGCAGGGTTCGTGACACTGACAGTACCAGTGAGGGTTCGAGACACTGACAGTACCAGGCAGGGTTCGTGACACTGACAGTACCAGGCAGGGTTCGTGACACGGGCAGTACCAGGGAGGGTTCGTGACACTGACAGTACCAGGCAGGGTTCGTGACACTGACAGTACCAGGCAGGGTTCGTGACACTGACAACACCAGGCAGGGGTCGTGACACGGGCAGTACCAGGCAGGGTTCGTGACACGGGCAGTACCAGGCAGGGTTCGTGACACTGACAGTACCAGGGAGGGTTCGTGACACTGACAGTACCAGGCAGGGTTCGTGACACGGGCAGTACCAGGCAGGGTTCGTGACACTGACAGTACCAGGGAGGGTTCGTGATACTGACAGTACCAGGCAGGGTTCGTGACACTGACAGTACCAGGCAGGGTTCGTGACACGGGCAGTACCAGGCAGGGTTCGTGACACTGACAGTACCAGGCAGGGTTCGTGACACTGACAACACCAGGCAGGGGTCGTGACACAGGCAGTACCAGGCAGGGTTCTTGACACGGGCAGTACCAGGCAGGGTTCGTGACACTGACAGTACCAGGGAGGGTTCGTGACACTGACAGTACCAGGCAGGGTTCGTGACACGGGCAGTACCAGGCAGGTTTCGTGACACTGACAGTACCAGGCAGGGTTCGTGACACTGACAGTACCAGGCAGGGTTCGTGACACTGACAGTACCAGGCAGGGTTCGTGACACTGACAGTACCAGGCAGGGTTCGTGACACTGACAGTACCAGGCAGGGTTCGTGACACGGGCAGTACCAGGCAGGGTTCGTGACACTGACAGTACCAGGCAGGGTTCGTGACACTGACAGTACCAGGCAGGGTTCGTGACACTGACAGTACCAGGGAGGGTTCGTGACACTGACAACACCAGGCAGGGTTCGTGACACTGACAACACCAGGCAGGGTTCGTGACACTGACAGTACCAGGCAGGGTTCGTGACACTGACAACACCAGGCAGGGGTCGTGACACGGGCAGTACCAGGCAGGGTTCGTGACACGGGCAGTACCAGGCAGGGTTCGTGACACTGACAGTACCAGGCAGGGTTCGTGACACTGACAGTACCAGGCAGGGTTCGTGACACTGACAGTACCAGGCAGGGTTCGTGACACTGACAGTACCACGCAGGGTTCGTGACACTGACAACACCAGGCAGGGTTCGTGACACTGACAACACCAGGCAGGGTTCGTGACACTGACAGTACCAGGCAGGGTTCGTGACACTGACAACACCAGGTAGGGTTCGTGACACTGACAACACCAGGCAGGGTTCGTGACACTGACAGTACCAGGCAGGGTTCGTGACACTGACAGTACCAGGCACGGTTCGTGACACTGACAACACCAGGCAGGGTTCGTGACACTGACAGTACCAGGCAGGGTTCGTGACACTGACAACACCAGGCATGGTTCGTGACACTGACAGTACCAGGCAGGGTTCGTGACACTGGCAGTACCAGGCAGGGTTCGTGACACTGACAGTACCAGGCAGGGTTCGTGACACTGACAGTACCAGGCAGGGTTCGTGACACTGACAGTACCAGGCAGGGTTCGTGACACTGACAGTACCAGGGAGGGTTCGTGACACTGACAGTACCAGGTAGGGTTCGTGACACTGGCAGTACCAGGCAGGGTTCGTGACACTGACAGTACCAGGCAGGGTTCGTGACACGGGCAGTACCAGGCAGGGTTCGTGACACTGACAGTACCAGGCAGGGTTCGTGACACTGACAACACCAGGCAGGGTTCGTGACACTGACAGTACCAGGTAGGGTTCGTGACACTGACAGTACCAGGCAGGGTTCGTGACACTGACAGTACCAGGCAGGGTTCGTGACACTGACAGTACCAGGTAGGGTTCGTGACACTGACAACACCAGGCAGGGTTCGTGACACTGACAACACCAGGCAGGGTTCGTGACACTGACTGTACCAGGCAGGGTTCGTGACACTGACTGTACCAGGCAGGGTTCGTGACACTGACAGTACCAGGCAGGGTTCGTGACACTGACAGTACCAGGCAGGGTTCGTGACACTGACAGTACCAGGCAGGGTTCGTGACACTGACAACACCAGGCAGGGTTCGTGACACTGACAGTACCAGGCAGGGTTCGTGACACGGGCAGTACCAGGCAGGGTTCGTGACACTGACAGTACCAGGCAGGGTTCGTGACACTGACAGTACCAGGCAGGGTTCGTGACACTGACAGTACCAGGCAGGGTTCGTGACACTGACAGTACCAGGCAGGGTTCGTGACACTGACAGTACCAGGCAGGGTTCGTGACACGGGCAGTACCAGGCAGGGTTCGTGACACTGACAGTACCAGGCAGGGTTCGTGACACTGACAGTACCAGGCAGGGTTCGTGACACTGACAGTACCAGGCAGGGTTCGTGACACTGACAACACCAGGCAGGGTTCGTGACACTGACAACACCAGGCAGGGTTCGTGACACTGACAGTACCAGGCAGGGTTCGTGACACTGACAACACCAGGCAGGGGTCGTGACACGGGCAGTACCAGGCAGGGTTCGTGACACGGGCAGTACCAGGAAGGGTTCGTGACACTGACAGTACCAGGCAGGGTTCGTGACACTGACAGTACCAGGGAGGGTTCGTGACACTGACAGTACCAGGGAGGGTTCGTGACACTGACAGTACCAGGCAGGGTTCGTGACACTGACAGTACCAGGCAGGGTTCGTGACACTGACAGTACCAGGCAGGGTTCGTGACACTGACAACACCAGGCAGGGTTCGTGACACTGACAACACCAGGCAGGGTTCGTGACACTGACAACACCAGGCAGGGTTCGTGACACTGACAACACCAGGCAGGGTTCGTGACACTGACAACACCAGGCAGGGTTCGTGACACTGACAGTACCAGGCAGGGTTCGTGACACTGACAGTACCAGGCACGGTTCGTGACACTGACAACACCAGGCAGGGTTCGTGACACTGACAGTACCAGGGAGGGTTCGTGACACTGACAACACCAGGCAGGGTTCGTGACACTGACAACACCAGGCAGGGTTCGTGACACTGACAGTACCAGGCAGGGTTCGTGACACTGACAGTACCAGGCAGGGTTCGTGACACTGACAGTACCAGGCAGGGTTCGTGACACGGGCAGTACCAGGCAGGGTTCGTGACACTGACAGTACCAGGCAGGGTTCGTGACACTGGCAGTACCAGGGAGGGTTCGTGACACTGACAACACCAGGCAGGGTTCGTGACACTAACAACACCAGGCAGGGTTCGTGACACTGACAGTACCAGGCAGGGTTCGTGACACTGACAGTACCAGGCAGGGTTCGTGACACTAACAACACCAGGCAGGGTTCGTGACACTGACAGTACCAGGCAGGGGTCGTGACACGGGCAGTACCAGGCAGGGTTCGTGACACGGGCAGTACCAGGCAGGGTTCGTGACACTGACAACACCAGGCAGGGTTCGTGACACTGACAGTACCAGGCAGGGTTCGTAACACGGGCAGTACCAGGCAGGGTTCGTGACACTGACAGTACCAGGGAGGGTTCGAGACACTGACAGTACCAGGCAGGGTTCGTGACACGGGCAGTACCAGGCAGGGTTCGTGACACTGACAGTACCAGTGAGGGTTCGAGACACTGACAGTACCAGGCAGGGTTCGTGACACTGACAGTACCAGGCAGGGTTCGTGACACGGGCAGTACCAGGGAGGGTTCGTGACACTGACAGTACCAGGCAGGGTTCGTGACACTGACAGTACCAGGCAGGGTTCGTGACACTGACAACACCAGGCAGGGGTCGTGACACGGGCAGTACCAGGCAGGGTTCGTGACACGGGCAGTACCAGGCAGGGTTCGTGACACTGACAGTACCAGGGAGGGTTCGTGACACTGACAGTACCAGGCAGGGTTCGTGACACGGGCAGTACCAGGCAGGGTTCGTGACACTGACAGTACCAGGGAGGGTTCGTGATACTGACAGTACCAGGCAGGGTTCGTGACACTGACAGTACCAGGCAGGGTTCGTGACACGGGCAGTACCAGGCAGGGTTCGTGACACTGACAGTACCAGGCAGGGTTCGTGACACTGACAACACCAGGCAGGGGTCGTGACACAGGCAGTACCAGGCAGGGTTCTTGACACGGGCAGTACCAGGCAGGGTTCGTGACACTGACAGTACCAGGGAGGGTTCGTGACACTGACAGTACCAGGCAGGGTTCGTGACACGGGCAGTACCAGGCAGGGTTCGTGACACTGACAACACCAGGCAGGGTTCGTGACACTGACAGTACCAGGCAGGGTTCGTGACACTGACAGTACCAGGCAGGGTTCGTGACACTGACAGTACCAGGCAGGGTTCGTGACACGGGCAGTACCAGGCAGGGTTCGTGACACGGGCAGTACCAGGCAGGATTCGTGACACTGACAGTACCAGGCAGGGTTCGTGACACTGACAACACCAGGCAGGGTTCGTGACACTGACAGTACCAGGCAGGGTTCGTGACACTGACATTACCAGGCAGGGTTCGTGACACGGGCAGTACCAGGCAGGGTTCGTGACACTGGCAGTACCAGGCAGGGTTCGTGACACGGGCAGTACCAGGCAGGGTTCGTGACACTGACAACACCAGGCAGGGTTCGTGACACTGACAGTACCAGGCAGGGTTCGTGACTCTGACAGTACCAGGCAGGGTTCGTGACACTGGCAGTACCAGGCAGGGTTCGTGACACGGGCAGTACCAGGCAGGGTTCGTGACACTGACAGTACCAGGCAGGGTTCGTGACACTGACAGTACCAGGCCGGGTTCGTGACACTGGCAGTACCAGGCAGGGTTCGTGACACTGGCAGTACCAGGCAGGGTTCGTAACACTGACAGTACCAGGGAGGGTTCGTGACACTGACAGTACCAGGGAGGGTTCGTGACACTGACAGTACCAGGCAGGGTTCGTGACACGGACAGTACCAGGCAGGGTTCGTGACACGGGCAGTACCAGGGAGGGTTCGTGACACTGGCAGTACCAGTCAGGGTTCGTGACACTGACAACACCAGGCAGGGTTCGTGACACTGACAACACCAGGCAGGGTTCGTGACACGGGCAGTACCAGGGAGGGTTCGTGACACTGACAGTACCAGGCAGGGTTCGTGACACTGGCAGTACCAGGCAGGGTTCGTAACACTGACAGTACCAGGGAGGGTTCGTGACACTGACAGTACCAGGCAGGGTTCGTGACACGGACAGTACCAGGCAGGGTTCGTGACACGGGCAGTACCAGGGAGGGTTCGTGACACTGGCAGTACCAGGCAGGGTTCGTGACACTGACAGTACCAGGCAGGGTTCGTGACACTGACAGTACCAGGCAGGGTTCGTGACACTGACAACACCAGGCAGGGTTCGTGACACTGACAGTACCAGGCAGGGTTCGTGACACTGACAGTACCAGGCAGGGTTCGTGACACTGACAGTACCAGGCAGGGTTCGTGACACTGACAACACCAGGCAGGGTTCGTGACACTGGCAGTACCAGGCAGGGTTCGTGACACTGACAGTACCAGGGAGGGTTCGTGACACTGACAGTACCAGGCAGGGTTCGTGACACTGACAGTACCAGGCAGGGTTCGTGACACTGGCAGTACCAGGCAGGGTTCGTGACACTGACAACACCAGGCAGGGTTCGTGACACTGACAACACCAGGCAGGGTTCGTGACACTGACAGTACCAGGCAGGGTTCGTGACACTGACAACACCAGTCAGGGTTCGTGACACTGACAACACCAGGCAGGGTTCGTGACACTGACAACACCAGGCAGGGTTCGTGACACGGGCAGTACCAGGCAGGGTTCGTGACACTGACAGTACCAGGCAGGGTTCGTGACACTGGCAGTACCAGGCAGGGTTCGTGACACTGGCAGTACCAGGCAGGGTTCGTGACACGGGCAGTACCAGGCAGGGTTCGTGACACTGACAACACCAGGCAGGGTTCGTGACACTGACAGTACCAGGCAGGGTTCGTGACACTGTCAGTACCAGGCAGGGTTCGTGACACTGACAGTACCAGGCAGAGTTCGTGACACGGGCAGTACCAGGCAGGGTTCGTGACACTGACAACACCAGGCAGGGTTCGTGACACTGACAGTACCAGGCAGGGTTCGTGACACTGTCAGTACCAGGCAGGGTTCGTGACACTGACAGTACCAGGGAGGGTTCGTGACACTGACAGTACCAGGCAGGGTTCGTGACACTGACAGTACCAGGGAGGGTTCGTGACACTGACAGTACCAGGCAGGGTTCGTGACACTGACAGTACCAGGCAGGGTTCGTGACACTGACAGTACCAGGCAGGGTTCGTGACACTGACAGTACCAGGGAGGGTTCGTGACACTGACAGTACCAGGCAGGGTTCGTGACACTGACAGTACCAGGGAGGGTTCGTGACACTGACAGTACCAGGCAGGGTTCGTGACACTGACAGTACCAGGCAGGGTTCGTGACACTGACAACACCAGGCAGGGTTCGTGACACTGACAGTACCAGGCAGGGTTCGTGACACTGACAACACCAGGCAGGGTTCGTGACACTGACAGTACCAGGCAGGGTTCGTGACACTGACAGTACCAGGCAGGGTTCGTGACACGGGCAGTACCAGGCAGGGTTCGTGACACTGACAGTACCAGGCAGGGTTCGTGACACTGGCAGTACCAGGCAGGGTTCGTGACACTGACAGTACCAGGCAGGGTTCGTGACACTGACAGTACCAGGCAGGGTTCGTGACACTGACAGTACCAGGCAGGGTTCGTGACACTGACAGTACCAGGGAGGGTTCGTGACACTGACAGTACCAGGGAGGGTTCGTGACACTGACAGTACCAGGCAGGGTTCGTGACACTGACAGTACCAGGCAGGGTTCGTGACACTGACAGTACCAGGCAGGGTTCGTGACACTGACAGTACCAGGCAGGGTTCGTGACACGGGCAGTACCAGGCAGGGTTCGTGACACTGACAGTACCAGGCAGGGTTCGTTACACTGACAGTACCAGGCAGGGTTCGTGACACAGGCAGTACCAGGGAGGGTTCGTGACACTGACAGTACCAGGCAGGGTTCGTGACACTGGCAGTACCAGGCAGGGTTCGTGACACTGGCAGTACCAGGCAGGGTTCGTGACACTGACAACACCAGGCAGGGTTCGTGACACTGACAGTACCAGGCAGGGTTCGTGACACGGGCAGTACCAGGCAGGGTTCGTGACACTGGCAGTACCAGGCAGGGTTTGTGACACTGACAGTACCAGGCAGGGTTCGTGACACTGACAGTACCAGGCAGGGTTCGTGACACGGGCAGTACCAGGCAGGGTTCGTGACACTGACAGTACCAGGCAGGGTTCGTGACACTGACAGTACCAGGCAGGGTTCGTGACACTGACAACACCAGGCAGGGTTCGTGACACTGACAGTACCAGGCAGGGTTCGTGACACTGACAGTACCAGGCAGGGTTCGTGACACTGACAGTACCAGGCAGGGTTCCTGACACGGGCAGTACCAGGCAGGGTTCGTGACACTGACAGTACCAGGCAGGGTTCGTGACACGGGCAGTACCAGGCAGGGTTCGTGACACTGACAGTACCAGGCAGGGTTCGTGACACTGACAGTACCAGGGAGGGTTCGTGACACGTGCAGTACCAGGCAGGGTTTGTGACACTGACAACACCAGGCAGGGTTCGTGACACTGACAGTACCAGGCAGGGTTCGTGACACTGACAACACCAGGCAGGGTTCGTGACACTGACAGTACCAGGCAGGGTTCGTGACACGGGCAGTACCAGGCAGGGTTCGTGACACTGACAGTACCAGGCAGGGGTCGTGACACTGGCAGTACCAGGCAGGGTTCGTGACACTGACAGTACCAGGCAGGGTTCGTGACACGGGCAGTACCAGGCAGGGTTCGTGACACTGACAGTACCAGGCAGGGTTCGTGACACTGACAGTACCAGGCAGGGTTCGTGACACTGACAACACCAGGCAGGGTTCGTGACACTGACAGTACCAGGCAGGGTTCGTGACACGGGCAGTACCAGGCAGGGTTCGTGACACTGACAGTACCAGGCAGGGTTCGTGACACTGACATTACCAGGCAGGGTTCGTGACACTGACAGTACCAGGCAGGGTTCGTGACATGGGCAGTACCAGGGAGGGTTCGTGACACTGACAGTACCAGGCAGGGTTCGTGACACTGACAACACCAGGCAGGGTTCGTGACACTGACAGTACCAGGCAGGGTTCGTGACACACCAGGTAAACATGTTAGAGCCTAAACCTGGATGGATTAGTCATGTGATAATGCAAAGGCAAGATCATGGGGTGTCACTGACATAAGTTACTGACTGATGCCATGGCAGCCAATGGAACAGTCTACGGCATCACCAGCTTCTCAGAACAGTCAATGACAATTCATGCAGACACTAAAGTAGACAAATGAAGATTGTTTGGGTGGAATTGGGTGGCTGTATGAGGCTGTGCCCAAGAATAAACCAGCTCTGCATCCCAGACATAAAAATACATTTCATGAAGTAATACAACCATGGTTTGGTGCTGTCTGTGTGGAGTTTGCATGTCCTCAGAGCGGGGACAGGACATAGCTGAGAAGGAAGCGAACGATAGGATTAAAAGCTCAGTGGACGAGCAGGTGCTCTAGAAGTTTGATCCTGACCGGGTGCTGTCTGTGTGGAGTTTGCACATTCTGCCTGTGATGGCGTTTGGCCCTGGGTGTCCTCCCACGTCCCAAAGGCATGCAGGTTAGGAAGTTAACAGACCACTGTAAATCATCTCTAGTGTGTAGACAAGTGGAAGAATCTGGACGCAATAGATAGGGATGTGATAACAGGGTGTGGGGAAATGACTGCTAGGATTGCTCTAACAGGGGTGGACCAAAAATCCTCTTCCTGTCTGCTGACAGGCTACCAGGCATCACACTGCAGCCTATCTGCTCATTCCAACAACAGCCTACAGAGTTGATAAATGTGCAATATTAACTGTCACCCTTCGCTGAGAACACCAGCTTGATTAATGTGTATAAGATTACAAAAGGCATCGATAGAGCACCAGCCAACATCTTGACATCTGTTTAAGGCATGTCCAAGATCGCTTCAGGGAGATGTCAGAGGTACGGTCTTTTTTTACACACTGAATGGTGGATGTCTGAGGTGGTGGTAGAGGCTGATAGGTTGATAGGCTGATAAAATGGGAACATGGATGTAAGAAAAATGGAGGAATAAGGGTTATGTAGGAAGGAAGGGTTCAATTGATCATGAAGCAGGTTTATATAGATCGATCGACGTAACATCATGGGCCAGAGAACCCATACAGGGCTGTACTGTTCTATATTAACATTACTTACAGTGATACGATTGCACATGGTGTCATCAAAGAGCATGCAATATTGATGTTATTGGGCACTACCCATGCTGTCTCTAATGGCCATTCCAAGCACTACACATTGCACAATGTACAACGTACCCAATGATAATGCTGAGCCCAATGTTCAAGTGTTAGGTGCTGCACAACCTGCCCAGGGTTATGCATAGCACAGTACTCCAGCTTTACACACAACACAGTACTCCAGCTTTACACACAACACAACACTCCAGCTTTACACACAACACAACACTCCAGCTTTACACACAACACAACACTCCAGCTTTACACACAACACAACACTCCTGACGTTACACACAACACAACACTCCAGCTTTACACACAACACAACACTCCTGACGTTACACACAACACAACACTCCTGACGTTACACACAACACAACACTCCAGCTTTACACACAACACAACACTCCTGACGTTACACACAACACAACACTCCAGCTTTACACACAACACAACACTCCTGACGTTACACACAACACAACACTCCAGCTTTACACACAACACAACACTCCAGCTTTACACACAACACAACACTCCTGACGTTACACACAACACAACACTCCTGACGTTACACACAACAC
The DNA here is from genome assembly GCF_030144855.1 of Hypanus sabinus. NCBI lineage: Eukaryota > Metazoa > Chordata > Chondrichthyes > Myliobatiformes > Dasyatidae > Hypanus > Hypanus sabinus. Next base: position 99,482,292 of record NC_082709.1, read on the forward strand.
AACACTCCAGCTTTACACACAACACAACACTCCAGCTTTACACACAACACAACACTCCAGCTTTACACACAGCACAACACTCCAGCTTTACACACAGCACAACACTCCTGACGTTACACACAACACAACACTCCTGGCGTTACACACAACACAACACTCCTGACGTTACACACAACTCAACACTCCTGACGTTACACACAACACAACACTCCAGCTTTACACACAACACAACACTCCTGACGTTACACACAACACAACACTCCAGCTTTACACACAACACAACACTCCTGACATTACACACAACACAACACTCCAGCTTTACACACAACACAACACTCCTGACGTTACACACAACACAACACTCCTGACGTTACACACAACACAACACTCCAGCTTTACACACAACACAACACTCCTGACGTTACACACAACACAACACTCCAGCTTTACACACAACACAACACTCCTGACGTTACACACAACACAACACTCCAGCTTTACACACAACACAACACTCCTGACGTTACACACAACACAACACTCCAGCTTTACACACAACACAACACTCCTGACGTTACACACAACACAACACTCCAGCTTTACACACAACACAACACTCCTGACGTTACACACAACACAACACTCCTGACGTTACACACAACACAACACTCCAGCTTTACACACAACACAACACTCCTGGCGTTACACACAACACAACACTCCAGCTTTACACACAACACAACACTCCTGACGTTACACACAACACAACACTCCAGCTTTACACACAACACAACACTCCAGCTTTACACACAACACAACACTCCTGACGTTACACACAACACAACACTCCTGACGTTACACACAACACAACACTCCAGCTTTACACACAACACAACACTCCAGCTTTACACACAACACAACACTCCAGCTTTACACACAGCACAACACTCCAGCTTTACACACAGCACAACACTCCTGACGTTACACACAACACAACACTCCTGACGTTACACACAACACAACACTCCAGCTTTACACACAACACAACACTCCTGACATTACACACAACACAACACTCCAGCTTTACACACAACACAACACTCCTGACGTTACACACAACACAACACTCCTGACGTTACACACAACACAACACTCCAGCTTTACACACAACACAACACTCCTGACGTTACACACAACACAACACTCCAGCTTTACACACAACACAACACTCCTGACGTTACACACAACACAACACTCCAGCTTTACACACAACACAACACTCCTGACATTACACACAACACAACACTCCAGCTTTACACACAACACAACACTCCTGACGTTACACACAACACAACACTCCAGCTTTACACACAACACAACACTCCTGACGTTACACACAACACAACACTCCTGACGTTACACACAACACAACACTCCAGCTTTACACACAACACAACACTCCTGACGTTACACACAACACAACACTCCTGACGTTACACACAACACAACACTCCAGCTTTACACACAACACAACACTCCTGACGTTACACACAACACAACACTCCAGCTTTACACACAACACAACACTCCTGACGTTACACACAACACAACACTCCTGACGTTACACACAACACAACACTCCAGCTTTACACACAACACAACACTCCTGACGTTACACACAACACAACACTCCTGACGTTACACACAGCACAACACTCCTGACGTTACACACAACACAACACTCCAGCTTTACACACAACACAACACTCCTGACGTTACACACAACACAACACTCCAGCTTTACACACAACACAACACTCCTGACGTTACACACAACACAACACTCCAGCTTTACACACAACACAACACTCCTGACGTTACACACAACACAACACTCCTGACGTTACACACAACACAACACTCCTGACGTTACACACAGCACAACACTCCTGACGTTACACACAACACAACACTCCAGCTTTACACACAACACAACACTCCTGACGTTACACACAACACAACACTCCTGACGTTACACACAACACAACACTCCAGCTTTACACACAACACAACACTCCTGACGTTACACACAACACAACACTCCAGCTTTACACACAACACAACACTCCTGACGTTACACACAACACAACACTCCAGCTTTACACACAACACAACACTCCTGACGTTACACACAACACAACACTCCTGACGTTACACACAACACAACGCTCCAGCTTTACACACAACACAACACTCCTGACGTTACACACAACACTCCAGCTTTACACACAACACAACACTCCAGCTTTACACACTGCACAACACTCCTGACGTTACACACAACACAACACTCCAGCTTTACACACAACACAACACTCCTGATGTTACACACAACACAACACTCCTGACGTTACACACAACACAACACTCCAGCTTTACACACAACACAACACTCCTGACGTTACACACAACACAACACTCCAGCTTTACACACAACACAACACTCCTGACGTTACACACAACACAACACTCCTGACGTTACACACAACACAACACTCCTGACGTTACACACAACACAACACTCCAGCTTTACACACAACACAACACTCCTGACGTTACACACAACACAACACTCCAGCTTTACACACAACACAACACTCCTGACGTTACACACAACACAACACTCCAGCTTTACACACAACACAACACTCCTGACGTTACACACAACACAACACTCCAGCTTTACACACAACACAACACTCCTGACGTTACACACAACACAACACTCCAGCTTTACACACAACACAACACTCCTGACGTTACACACAACACAACACTCCTGACGTTACACACAACACAACACTCCAGCTTTACACACAACACAACACTCCTGGCGTTACACACAACACAACACTCCAGCTTTACACACAACACAACACTCCTGACGTTACACACAACACAACACTCCAGCTTTACACACAACACAACACTCCAGCTTTACACACAACACAACACTCCTGACGTTACACACAACACTCCAGCTTTACACACAACACAACACTCCAGCTTTACACACTGCACAACACTCCTGACGTTACACACAACACAACACTCCAGCTTTACACACAACACAACACTCCTGATGTTACACACAACACAACACTCCTGACGTTACACACAACACAACACTCCAGCTTTACACACAACACAACACTCCTGACGTTACACACAACACAACACTCCAGCTTTACACACAACACAACACTCCTGACGTTACACACAACACAACACTCCTGACGTTACACACAACACAACACTCCTGACGTTACACACAACACAACACTCCAGCTTTACACACAACACAACACTCCTGACGTTACACACAACACAACACTCCAGCTTTACACACAACACAACACTCCTGACGTTACACACAACACAACACTCCAGCTTTACACACAACACAACACTCCTGACGTTACACACAACACAACACTCCAGCTTTACACACAACACAACACTCCTGACGTTACACACAACACAACACTCCAGCTTTACACACAACACAACACTCCTGACGTTACACACAACACAACACTCCTGACGTTACACACAACACAACACTCCAGCTTTACACACAACACAACACTCCTGGCGTTACACACAACACAACACTCCAGCTTTACACACAACACAACACTCCTGACGTTACACACAACACAACACTCCAGCTTTACACACAACACAACACTCCAGCTTTACACACAACACAACACTCCTGACGTTACACACAACACAACACTCCTGACGTTACACACAACACAACACTCCAGCTTTACACACAACACAACACTCCAGCTTTACACACAACACAACACTCCAGCTTTACACACAGCACAACACTCCAGCTTTACACACAGCACAACACTCCTGACGTTACACACAACACAACACTCCTGACGTTACACACAACACAACACTCCTGACGTTACACACAACACAACACTCCAGCTTTACACACAACACAACACTCCTGACGTTACACACAACACAACACTCCAGCTTTACACACAACACAACACTCCTGACATTACACACAACACAACACTCCAGCTTTACACACAACACAACACTCCTGACGTTACACACAACACTCCTGACGTTACACACAACACAACACTCCAGCTTTACACACAACACAACACTCCTGACGTTACACACAACACAACACTCCAGCTTTACACACAACACAACACTCCTGACGTTACACACAACACAACACTCCAGCTTTACACACAACACAACACTCCTGACGTTACACACAACACAACACTCCAGCTTTACACACAACACAACACTCCTGACGTTACACACAACACAACACTCCAGCTTTACACACAACACAACACTCCTGACGTTACACACAACACAACACTCCTGACGTTACACACAACACAACACTCCAGCTTTACACACAACACAACACTCCTGACGTTACACACAACACAACACTCCTGACGTTACACACAACACAACACTCCAGCTTTACACACAACACAACACTCCTGACGTTACACACAACACAACACTCCAGCTTTACACACAACACAACACTCCTGACGTTACACACAACACAACACTCCAGCTTTACACACAACACAACACTCCTGACGTTACACACAACACAACACTCCTGACGTTACACACAGCACAACACTCCTGACGTTACACACAACACAACACTCCAGCTTTACACACAACACAACACTCCTGACGTTACACACAACACAACACTCCAGCTTTACACACAACACAACACTCCTGACGTTACACACAACACAACACTCCAGCTTTACACACAACACAACACTCCTGACGTTACACACAACACAACACTCCTGACGTTACACACAACACAACACTCCAGCTTTACACACAACACAACACTCCTGACGTTACACACAACACAACACTCCTGACGTTACACACAGCACAACACTCCTGACGTTACACACAACACAACACTCCAGCTTTACACACAACACAACACTCCTGACGTTACACACAACACAACACTCCTGACGTTACACACAACACAACACTCCAGCTTTACACACAACACAACACTCCTGACGTTACACACAACACAACACTCCAGCTTTACACACAACACAACACTCCTGACGTTACACACAACACAACACTCCAGCTTTACACACAACACAACACTCCTGACGTTACACACAACACAACACTCCTGACGTTACACACAACACAACGCTCCAGCTTTACACACAACACAACACTCCTGACGTTACACACAACACTCCAGCTTTACACACAACACAACACTCCAGCTTTACACACTGCACAACACTCCTGACGTTACACACAACACAACACTCCAGCTTTACACACAACACAACACTCCTGACGTTACACACAACACAACACTCCAGCTTTACACACAACACAACACTCCTGACGTTACACACAACACAACACTCCAGCTTTACACACAACACAACACTCCTGACGTTACACACAACACAACACTCCTGACGTTACACACAACACAACACTCCAGCTTTACACACAACACAACACTCCTGACGTTACACACAACACAACACTCCAGCTTTACACACAACACAACACTCCTGACGTTACACACAACACAACACTCCAGCTTTACACACAACACAACACTCCTGACATTACACACTGCACAACACTCCAGCTTTACACACAACACAACACTCCTGACGTTACACACAACACAACACTCCAGCTTTACACACAACACAACACTCCTGACGTTACACACAGCACAACAGAAACTTCTGGCACTCCACCCAACAACAACATTCCAGTGCAAACCACACTAAATCGAGAAAGATCTCAGCAAATCAGGCAGAACCTACTGAGGGGAATACATAGTCAATGTTTCGGGCTGAGACCCTTCATCGCTCCTCTCCACAGATGCTGCCTGACCTGCTGAGTTCCTCCACCACTTTGTGTGTGTTGCTCAAGGTCTCCATTATCTGCAAAATCTCTTGCTTTTAACAACATTCCTGACATTTTCACAAAGTGCAACACACCATTCCTGACAAAACAGTCATGCTCCAATTATCAAACATATCACCAACTTACCAATTTTACATGCAGCATATGTTACCAATGTTATCAACACCTTACCAATACTGTATGCACCACATCACCAATATTAGAACATTACAGGCTGTTTAAGTTAACAACAGGAATGAGATCAGCTGAAGAAGTGGGCCAATGAATGGCTGGTGTAACTTAACTGGCACAAGACCAAGGCAGGATTTACAGAGAATGGTAGGGTCCTGGGAAGTACTGCTGAATAAAAGGACCTGGTGGTACAGGTACGAAGGGCGATTGATAAGTTTGTGGCCTACAGTAGAAGGAGTCAATTTTAGAAAACCTAGCACATTTATTTTTCAACATAGTCCCCTCCTACATTTACACACTTAGTCCAGCGGTCGTGGAGCATACGGATCTTGGACCTCCAGAAAGTGTCCACAGCAGGGGTGATTGATAAGTTTGTGGCCTAAGGTAGAAGGAGATGAGTTATACAGCTCTCGTTACATGCACATGCAGGTCAACGCTTTGAGAGATTATGCAGAAAGTTTGAAGTTAATATCTCCTACTTTAGGCCACAGACTTATCAATCACCCCTCATATGTAGCTCCCTGAAAAAGTGGAACATGTGTTGACAGAGTAGCAAAGAAGGTATTTGGTATGGTTGTCCTCATTGGCCAAGGCTCTGAGTATAAGAGTTGGGATGTCATTTTACAGTTGGAATATAATTTGCAGTAGTGGACTCCACATTATTGGAAGCACGCGATTAAGCAGAAGATTCACAGGGATGCTCCAGTTACTGAATGGCTTTGAAACATAGAAAACCTACAGCACAACATAGGCCCTTCAGCCCACAAAGCTGTGCCAAACATGTCCTTACCCTAGAATTACCTAGGGTTACCCATAGCCCTCTGTTTTACTAAGCTCCATGTATCCATCCAGGAGCCTCCTAAAGGACCCCATCGTGTCCACCTCCACCAACATTGCTGGCAGCCCATTCCACGTACTCACCACTCTCTGCGTAAAAAACTTACCCATGCTAGCCATTTCAGCCCTGGGAGAAAGCCTCTGACAATCCACACGATCAATATCTCTCATCATCTTATTCACCTCTATCAGATCACCTCTCATCCTCCATCGCTCCAAGGAGAAAAGGCAGAGTTCACTCAACCTATTCTCATAAGGCATGCTCCCCAGTCCAGGCAACATCCTTGTAAATCTCCTCTGCACCCTTTCTATAGTTAATTAATTAATTAAACCAGTTAAAGCAACCATCTCCCTGAACATAGTGTATTCCCCTCCCTTTTCTGCATATTCATGTGCCTACCTCAGAGTCTCTTAAATGCTCCTATGCCATCCACTTCTATGCCCCACCATCGAAGTGCATTCTCGATTTCCACTAATCACTACCTAAAAAATCTTTCTACTATCTTCCTCTCACCTTTAAGTGCATGTCTTCTAGTGACAGACATTTCTGTCCTGGGGTAAGGTACGTGCTATCTACTTAGGCCATGCATGACTTTTATCAAATCTCACCCCAGATTCCACTGATCTAGAAGAAACAGTCCCAGCTTGTACAACCTCTCCCCATCGTACATGTTCTCCAGATCAGGCAGCATCTTATAAACTTCCTCAGCACCCTCCATATACAGTACTTCCCGTAATCTGGAGTCCAGGATTGAATGCAATACTCTAAATCTGGCCTAACCAGAGTTTTATAAAAGTGTAATATAGCTTCCCAGCTCTGGAATTCAATGCTTTGACTAGTGACACTTGCCCGCTTTACCAGTGGGAAGCCACTGAGGAGTGTGGTACAACAAGGATCTGGGTGTACAGACCCATGCGGCAGCACAATTAGACAGGGTAATAAAGAGAGCCTTCGGTACACTGGCTTCCGTAAATCAAAGTACAGAGTACTGGGGTTGAGATGTTATGACATTGCTGTGCCCTAATTTGGAGCATCGTGTGCAGTTGTGGTCACTGACCTACAGGAAAGATGTCAATAAGATTGAAAGAGTGCAGAGGAAATTTACAAGGATTTTGCCAGATCTTAAGGACCTTAATTATCAGGGAAGGTTCAGTAAGTTAGGAATTTATTCCCTGGAGTGTAGAAGACTGAGGGAAGATTTAATTGAGGTATACAAAAGTATGGGGGGGGGGGGTATAGATATGGTAAATGCAGAAAGGCTTTTTCCACTGAGGTAGGGCAAGACTAGAACTAGAGGTTATGGGTTAAGAGTGAACGAGATCATGGACAGATGTCCAATGAGAAGCTGGGACTGGAGTTAATCACTCACTCTCACTGATGGACAATCAGAGTAAAGAGCAGTGGCTGAATACTGGAACTGTAGCCAGAGATACTTAAAGCACTGTTGGAGAAGTCAAGAAACACATGGCTCAGATTGACTACCTCAGCAATGGCCAACAACCGAGAGAGATCTGTGAGTAGAAAGCAGAGGTGTGATTTGAGTAGAAGGAAAACCACTCAACTGAAGGGTTCCTGGCAGTCTACCCAAACCAGAATGAAAAGACTGTCCCAACATGCACATACAACCAAGAACGCACACATCACATTATACACACCAGAATACCTGTATTATCCACGTTTAACACTCCACAATGTTACTACACACACCATCTTACATTATGTGCACCGAGAACCTTATAGAGAATTGGGCAAATTATTAATACCTTTGTGACATTGAAGCCTTCTGATGTCCAGCTCCTTCACACTTGCTGTGGTGTTGTGAGGGGAAATATTGCCACAGCTGTTGCTTTGCACCAGAGTTAAGTGACTCTGCAGATGGAAAAGCAAATACATGTTCTCATTGAAGTAATGTCTCATCATTGGCATCTCCCACCAGAACTGTTATCATCCTACTCTCTTCACTCGTCAACAAGTTTCACTGAAGTAACGTCTTGTCATTGACGTCTATAATCACTCTCCCACCAGAACCATCAACACCCTACTCTCTTCACTCGTCAACAAGTTTCACTGAAGTAACGTCTTGTCATTGACGTCTATAATCACTCTCCCACCAGAACCATCATCACCCTACTCTCTTCACTCGTCAACAAGTTTCACTGAAGTAACGTCTTGTCATTGACGTCTATAATCACTCTCCCACCAGAACCATCATCACCCCACTCTCTTCACTCGTCAACAAGTTTCACTGAAGTAACGTCTTGTCATTGACGTCTATAATCACTCTCCCACCAGAACCATCAACACCCTACTCTCTTCACTCGTCAACAAGTTTCACTGAAGTAACGTCTTGTCATTGACGTCTATAATCACTCTCCCACCAGAACCATCATCACCCCACTCTCTTTGATGGGATTAGATGGAATGGAACTTGGGGAAGTGTCACAGAATTGTGCAGCACAGAAACAGGCCCCTTTGGCCCACTGCATCTATGCTAACCTTTCTGTCCATCTACACGATCCTACTTCAGGGCATTAAGACTGCATCCTATACATTCCATTTTTATGTGCCTGTCTAAATGCCTCTTAAATATAATGATTGTACTCGAGTCTACTAGCAGCATGCTCCAAATGTCAACTACTCAGTGTAAACACTTCCCCTTCAGATCCCCATAAAACTTCTCCTCTCACCTAAAACTTGTGTCCTCTTGTATTTAATACAAGAGTTATGACCATCTCTCCCATCATCTGCTCAGCCTGCTTTGTCCAGGCAAAACAAGCCCATACATAGAGAGGTACCAAAAGGGAACTGTCTACAAGAGGAAAGTGTACATGACATACACACCAATACACTAACCCTCCAACTCACCATGGGTGAGCAGAAATCTGCTCACATTGCAGGCTTGTGTCTTTCCTATCAGAGACTTACCTGCTAGAAGATTACTCTGAAATTATGTTCCCTCAGTCACCAGTCTCACTCCATGAGGAATAGAATATAAAAGCAAGGCTAAACTGTTGAGTGTTTATACAGGAAGTATTGGTCAAGCCACAATGGGAATATTGTGAGCAATTTTGGGCCCTATATCCGAGGAGAATATAAAAAGCAAACACAAGGAAATCTGCAGATGCTGGAAATTCAAGCAACACACACAAAATGCTGGTGGAACACAGTAGGCCAGGCAGCATCTGTAGGGAGAAGCGCTGTCGACGTGGTCGAGGAGAATATATTGGCCTTGGAGTGGGCCCAGAAGAAGTTCACCAAGAATGAGCCCAGAATTGAAAGGTTTAAGATATGAAGAATGTTGGATGTCCCTGGGATTGTACACGATGGAGTATAGAAGGATGTGGGGTGGGGTCCTACCAGATACTGAAAGGCCAGGATATGGAGGACATGGAAAGGATGCTTTTGTTATTAGGAGAATCTTGTGTCCAGGTACACAGCTAAAAGGACATCTTTTAGAACTGAGATGAGGAAGAATTTCTTCAGTGAGAGGATGGGGAATTTGTTGTCACACAGGACTGTGCAGGCCAAGTTGTTGGGTGTAGTTAAGGCAGGGATTAATGGGTTCCTGATCAGTGTTATGAGAAGATGGTGGGAGAATGGGATTGAAAAAATAATCAGCTATGATTGAAGAGCAGAGCAGACTCAATGGGCTGAATGGTCTAATTCTGCTCCTATATCTTATGCTGTAATGTAATTGGGGTGATGGTGTGGAGATACCTCTCTCGCAAAGTAGGAATATAAGGTGCCCCTTCCCTCCGCCAGCCTGCAGGTCACCCTTGGGCAAGGTGTAGCACTTGTTTAACCCCTGATAAGGGTCATATGAAGCCACCGGAGCAGCTAATGGTATCACAAGTTCTGCTTAAGCGAACACTGGCACCAGAAAGACAATCTCTGAAGAGTAGTAATAATGGCTGGGGTCACCATCTTGTAAGGGCACTGCCCAGAGGAAGGTAATGGTTAACGACTTCAGTAGAAAAATTTGTCAAGAACAATCATGGCCATGGACCATGATCACCCTCGTCATACCACACGGCACATACTGATGATGAAAGGTAAATTGAAGGCCGTGAATCGGTTTGTTGGGACTGTAGTTCCATCCGATACCCAATTACATTTTCATAAAGTTCATCACCGTAAGGAAATGGTTCATCAGTTCCAAGCTTCTCCACAGCAGACCAGCGGTCTGCAGTACTGCAGCTCCATGGGGCCAAAACCAAACCCAATGTCCACCCCAAGGTCAGCACGGAGGCAGTGGGCCAAAAGGTCTGTTTATGTGTTGTATGACTGTACAACTTCAAAACAAGGCTGAGTCCCTCTAAACTCAACAGTCTACCCAACAGTCTACTCAATAGTCTCACGGCTAAACTCAATAGTCTACCCCACCAGACAAGATCGACACCATACAACTACTGAACATTTTACACTGTTCGCACTTGCAGACTGACCTGAGAGGTGGAACTGCGGCCCAGAGTCGAACTACCGAACCTCGACACAGTACCTGAGCTGGTCTTCTTTCTTGGCACTGTGTCACTCTGGTAAGTACCTTCTTTCTGCTGCGTCTTCCTGTCCTCCAGAGTGCGGAAGCTCTTTGAAACCAAAGTTAAAACATTCAAGTGACTATCGGAGTAAGCAAGTGCCTTCATGGCAAAACATAGCTTCACCGTCTAATGTCACCGTGTAATGTCACTGTCTAATGTCACCGTGTAATGTCACCGTCTAATGTCACCATCTAATGTCACTGTCGGTGAATAACGTCACCGTCTAACACCACTGGAGTGACATTGGCGGGTACAGTTCCCGTCAGTGAATAATGTCACTGTCTAACATCACTGGAGTCACACTGGCGGGGACAGTTCCCATCGGTGAATAACGTCACTGTCTAACATCACTGGAGTCACACTGGCGGGGACAGTTCCCATCGGTGAATAACGTCACTGTCTAACATCGCTGGAGTCACACTGGCGGGGACAGTTCCCATCGGTGAATAACGTCACTGTCTAACATCACTGGAGTCACACTGGCGGGGACAGTTCCCATCGGTGAATAACGTCACTGTCTAACATCGCTGGAGTCACATTGGCGGGTACAGTTCCCATCGGTGAATAACGTCACTGTCTAACATCGCTGGAGTCACATTGGCGGGTACAGTTCCCATCGGTGAATAACGTCATTGTCTAACATCGCTGGAGTCACATTGGCGGGAACAGTTCTGTCACTGAATAACGTCACCGTCTAACATCACTGGAGTCACATTGGCGGGTACAGTTCCCATCGGTGAATAACGTCACTGTCTAACATCACTGGAGTCACATTGGCGGGTACAGTTCCCATCGGTGAATAACGTCACTGTCTAACATCACTGGAGTCACATTGGTGGGTACAGTTCCCGTCGGTGAATAACGTCACTGTCTAACATCACTGGAGTCACATTGGCGGGTACAGTTCTGTCACTGAATAACGTCACTGTCTAATGCCACTGGAGTCACATTGGCGGGTACAGTTCCCATCGGTGAATAACGTCACTGTCTAACATCACTGGAGTCACATTGGCGGGTACAGTTCCCATCGGTGAATAACGTCACTGTCTAACATCACTGGAGTCACATTGGCGGGTACAGTTCCCGTTGGTGAATAACGTCACTGTCTAACATCACTGGAGTCACATTGGCGGGTACAGTTCCCATCGGTGAATAACGTCACTGTCTAACATCACTGGAGTCACATTGGTGGGTACAGTTCCCGTCGGTGAATAACGTCACTGTCTAACATCACTGGAGTCACATTGGCGGGTACAGTTCCCATCGGTGAATAATGTCACTGTCTAACATCACTGGAGTCACATTGGCGGGTACAGTTCTGTCACTGAATAACGTCACTGTCTAACATCACTGGAGTCACATTGGTGGGTACAGTTCCCATCGGTGAATAACATCACTGTCTAACATCACTGGAGTCACATTGGTGGGTACAGTTCCCGTCGGTGAATAATGTCACTGTCTAACATCACTGGAGTCACATTGGCGGGTACAGTTCCCGTCGGTGAATAACGTCACTGTCTAACATCACTGGAGTCACATTGGTGGGTACAGTTCCCGTCACTGAATAATGGCACCGTCTAATGCCACTGGAGTCACATTGGCGGGTACAGTTCCCGTCGGTGAATAACGTCACTGTCTAATGCATATATGTCAAACTGAAGGCCCGCGGGCCAAATCCAGCCCGTGGTGGAATTATCTTTGGCCCGCGAGATAATATCTAATTACTATTAAAGCTGGCCCCAGTAATCGAAGCGCCTGTGGCGTATGATATGGCTAATGCTGAGTTTATTCAGGTACCAGGTTTTCAGGGTTTTTAGTGTTTATTTGGTTTATTTCCTGAATATCATTAATGAATAATTTTTTTTTCTATTAGAGCTGGCCTGCGGGTATATTGCATGCACCACTAATACTACAAATCCCACAATGCACTGCCAGTGCATTGCTCACGCTTGCCTGACTCTCATCAGCATCCTTATGGTGCTAGTCACGTGGTCAACTTTCAGCTCTCCCTCACCCCAAAAATGGCTGAACGAAAGATGGACTTTGAAAACGGGTTTTCAAGGCAGATGGGAGGCGAGTATATGTTCGCAGATATAAAGGGCAAACCTGTTTGTCTTGTGTGCGGAGACGGTGTGGCTGTAATTAAAGAATATAATGGAAGACGACACTATGAAACGAAACACCTCGACATATACAAGCATCTGGACAAGAAACAGAAGCTCCAGAAGGTAGAAGAGCTGAAAAGAAGTCTGGCGTCACAGCAGGCTATGTTCACAAAAGCCAAAACACAAAGTGAGGCTGCTGTAAAGGCTAGTTGTTTTTTTTTCAATCTTTTTATTGAGTTTCATATAAATATAAAAAAAACATAACAAAATAATGAATAGGTTATGAATACAATAGACTTAAGATTACATTAATAATAGGATAATAATATCCTATTAAACATCAACAACAAAAAAGTACATTAATCAATCAAGTCTATATAATTATATATGAAAAAAAAACAAAACTAATCATCCAAAGAAAAAGAAAAAAAAATTTAAGATGTGTGAAAGAAAATATATATATGAAACAAGCACTAAACTAAAACTAACATGGGCAATAATAACAGTTTATAAGTATATGATAGTGTCAAAGAACTCCGGAACTCCATACCTGAACAAGAATAAACAAAGAGAAGGTCTGGGAAAGGCCAAATTAATTCACATGAAAATGTCGGATGAACGGTCCCCAAGTTTCTTCAAATTTAATTGACGAGTCAAAAATTGTGCTCCTAATTTTTTCCAAACTCAGATAAGAAATAGTTTGAAAAAGCCACTGAGACGTGGTAGGAGGGTTTACTTCTTTCCAATTTTGTAATATAGACCTTCTGGCCATTAATGTTACAAAAGCAATCATTTGTCTGATTGAAGGAGAAAACTGATTACCATCCTCATTTGGTATACCAAAGATTGCAGTAATAAAGTTAGGTTGTAAATCAATGTTCCAAATTGAGGAAATGGTAACGAATATGTCCTTCCAATAATTATGTAAAGTAGGACATGACCAAAACATATGGGTCAGTGAAGCCACTTCTGAATGACATCTATCACATTGAGGGTTAATATGAGAATAAAATCGAGCAAGTTTATCTTTAGACATATAAGCTCTATGTACAATTTTAAATTGTATTAAAGCATGTTTAGCACATATAGAAGAAGAATTAACCATTTGTAAAATTTTTTCCCATTTATCTGTTGGTATATTGTAGCGAAGTTCTTTTTCCCATTGTTGTTTAATTCTATCAGACATTTCTGGTTGTATCTTCATAATCATGTTGTAAATAAAAGCAACTAATCCCTTCTGACAAGGATTTAAGGTAAAAATCAAATCTGAGAAATCTGTTGAAGTTGAGTTGGGAAAAGATGGTAAAACTTTATGTAAAAAATTTCTAATTTGTAAATATCTGAAGAAATTAGATTTAGGTAATTTAAATTTATTGGAAAGTTGGTCAAAAGACATCAAAGTACCTTCAAAAAAAAGGTCACGAAAACATTTTATACCTTTCCTTTTCCATATGCTAAAGGCTTGATCTGTCAAGGAAGGTTTAAAGAAAAAATTAAATAAAATAGGGCTATCAAGCACAAAGTTTTTCAAAGTAAAGAATTTCCGAAATTGAAACCAAATTCGTAATGTGTGTTTAATAACAGGATTAGATATCTGTTTATTAAATTTAACTAAATCAGCAGGAAGAGAAGAACCAAGAACAGAGAATAAAGAATATCCCTTTACTTCATTGCATTCCAAATTTACCCACTGCGGACACAATAATGAGTCCAAATCCAATTTCCAATACGTTAGATTACGAATATTATTCGCCCAATAATAAAATCTAAAATTAGGCAAAGCTAAACCACCATCTTTTTTAGATTTTTGTAATTGCCTTTTACTTAACCTAGGGTTTTTGTTTTGCCACACAAATGAGGAAATTTTTGAATCAATGTTGTCAAAAAAGGATTTAGGAATAAAAATTGGTAAGGCTTGAAATAAGTATAAAAATTTCGGTAAAATCATCATTTTAATAGCATTAATCCGACCAACTAATGATAAGAATAAGGGAGACCATCTTGTAGTAAGATGTTGTATTTGAAGAAGCATAGGTAAAAAATTCAGTCTAAATAAATCTTTATATTTCTTGGTAATTTTTATACCTAAATAGGTAAAATTATCAGTAACAACTTTAAATGGAATCCTGTCATTCAATAAAGTTTGCGCATTTAAAGGGAATAATTCACTCTTATCTAAGTTTAATTTGTAACCAGAAAAACTACCAAATTGAGCCAACAAGGATAAAATAGTGGGAATAGATCTATCAAGATCAGAAATATATAACAGCAAATCATCAGCATAGAGTGATAATTTATATAATTTCTCATTACGAGTAATACCAAAAATATTAGGAGATTCACGAATAGCAATGGCTAAAGGTTCTAACGCAATATTAAATAATAAAGGACTTAAAGGACAACCTTGTCTCGTACCACGAGATAATTGAAAAAAGGAGGATCTATAATTATTTGTAAGAACAGAAGCAACAGATTTATAGTATATTAGTTTAATCCATGATATAAAATTAGGACTAAAATTAAAATTTCTCAAAGCATTAAATAAATTTGTCCATTCAACTCTATCAAAGGCTTTTTCAGCATCTAATGGGATAACACATTCTGGGACTGTGGGTGATGAAGTATGAATTATATTAATCAATTTTCTAACATTAAAAAAAGAATACCGATTCTTAATGAAACCAGTTTGATCTTCTGAAATAATCTTTGGTAATACCTTTTCTAATCTAGTGGCTAAAATTTTTGTAAGAATCTTAGAATCTACATTTAATAGTGATATAGGGCGATAAGATGTACATAGAGTAGGATCTTTATCTTTTTTAAGAATTAGACAGATAGTAGCTTCATAAAAAGACTGAGGTAATCTCTTCTTAGCAAATGCATCGTTAAAGATTTCACATAACCAAGGGGAAAGCAAAGAAGAAAAAGTTTTGAAAAATTCTACAATATAACCATCAGGGCCAGGAGCTTTCCCTGAATTCATTGATGAGACAGCCTCACCTATTTCGGCCATAGAGATAGGAGCATCAAACAAGCTACGATCTTCACCAATCAGTTTAGGAATATTCAAATTGTTAAAAAAATTATCCATCATGGACAGATCACCATCAAATTCTGATTGATATAAAGATTTATAAAAATCTTGAAAAGTATTATTGATTTCTTTATGATCAGTGGTTAAATTACCATCTTGTTTACGAATTTTAATAATTTGTCGCCTGGTCGAAATAGCTTTTAATTGATTAGCTAACAGTTTACCAGTTTGATCACTGTGAATATAGAATTGAGCTCTAGTCCTAATTAATTGATTTTCAATTGAAGAAGATAATAATAAACTATGTTCCATTTGAAGCTCAACTCTCTTCTTATAAAGTTCTATGGTAGGAGTCACGGAATAAATCTTATCAATTTCCTTAATTTTATCCACCAATAAAGCAATATCTAAATATCTTTGTTTCCTTTTACCAGCGGAATACGAAATAATTTGTCCACGGATAAAAGCCTTAAAAGAGTCCCAAAGTATTCCTCTGTCGATTTCTTCAGTATAGTTTGTTGAGAAAAACAAATCAATTTGCTGCTTTATATAGATGACAAATTCTGGGTCTTGAAGCAAAGTAGCATTAAGTCTCCAGGATCTAACATTATTGGAAAAGTCCGAAATCTTAATAGATAACTTCAAAGGTGCATGATCCGAAATAGTAATAGAATCATATTTACAATCAATAACATCCGTTAATAACCGATGATCAATAAGAAAGTAATCAATTCTAGAATAACTATGATATACATGTGAAAAAAATGAAAATTCTTTATCTTTAGGGTTCAAAAACCGCCATATTTCTGTAATTCCCGAATTAACCATAAAAGAATTAATAAGTAAGGCTGATCTATTCGGAAGAGTTCGAATAGGTTTAGATCTATCCATCAAAGGATTCAAACAACAATTAAAATCTCCACCCAATATCAACATATATTCATTCAGATTAGGAAGGGAAGTAAATAAACGTTTAAAAAATTCAGGGCAGTCAAAATTTGGGGCATAAATATTAACTAGAACCGCTTTTCGATTGAAAAGTGAACCAGTTATCAACAAAAATCTGCCCTGCGGATCAGAAATAATTTCGTGATGTATAAACAAAATTGAGGGGTCTATAAAAATAGACACACCCCTAATTTTAGCGGTACGATTCGAATGAAATTGTTGACCCTTCCAGAACCTAAAAAAACGTTGATTATCCTCCCTCCTAATATGGGTTTCCTGTGCAAAAATAATATTAGCATTCAATCTATGGAATACCTTAAATATTTTTTTACGTTTAATCGGATGATTTAAACCATTAGTATTCCAAGAGATAAAATTAATAGACTTATCCATCATGCCAATATTAGTTGTGTGTATCATAATAGGTTAAAAAGACACATAACCCATAATTTAGGAAAAAGGAAAATAGATTCAGGAGCAACCGGAGAACATGACACCTCAACAATATTAATAATTTAAAGTTGGCCCATAAACTAAAAGCAGAAAAAAACGCAAAAGCGTGAAAAAAGATCCCCACCCCCTCCCCCCACCCTTCGAAGAAAAGCCAAGCGGCAGGCGCACAATCTAACACTAACCTTACCCCCATTTCAAGATGGCAGCTCCATAAAAAGTTTTTTAAAGAAAAACTATGTAACACCCATATTTAAATATAGGGTTGCAAAAAGAAAATATATGTCAATCAGAATGAAAAAAACTAATATAATAAAACAAACAATCTTTAACAAGAAAAAATAAACATCAAAATTTAAGTGTAATATACCTTTAAAAAAATTTCATATATAAATGCAAGAAAGATGACGTTTCAAAAGCAAAGACTTATGGGAAGAAGAAACGACATTTTGAAAAAGCCATCTTACAAAATATGAATGCAGATTCAACAATCTATTAAAAAAGTTTAATAGTAAAAAAATACCAAAATAGGATCAAAAAAGATTCAATAAACACTACAATATATATAAAAAAAACTAAAAAAAAAATTCAAAACATTCATCCCATTTCTAAGTACAGGCAAACAAATAAATGTTTATAAAAAGCAGAGTCTTATGGGAAGAAGAAACGACATCTTGAAAAAAATAAATGATTATTACAAGATATAGATGTATATATCTAAAACAGAAAAAAGAATTAAAAAATATTATAAAAGTTAAAAAAGCATCCATAAAATAGTGATAATAATGAAAAATAAGAGCCAGACCCGTGGAACGGGATAGAAAATTATAACCCAACTTCGTAGGTTACTTAAAATGAGATGGCACCCGCTCTCCGAGGAATCTTCAACATGACACATAGTTCAAGTTGCACTAGAAGATCTATATTCTTCAACAAATTTCTTCGCTTCTTCCGGTGTTTTGAAAAATTGCTGACTGTTGTCGTTTAACGTAATTCTGAGCTTCGCTGGATACATTAAAGCTTGTTTAAGGCCAATCGAATAAATCTCTACCATCACTGGTTTAAAAGTGATTCTTGATTTCATTACTTCAAAAGAATAATCTTCAACAATTCGAAATGAATTGGTGTTATAAGAAATCATGCCTTTTTTACGAGCTAATCGAATTAAAAGCTCTTTCTCCCGAGGATAATGAAGGCGAACAATCACCGCTCGTGGTTTATCAGACAGAGCCGAAAATCTCGCAACTCTGTGAACACGATCGATAACAGGTTTAGCTTGCAAACCTTCAGCACTGAAAGTTTCCCATAGTAAATTAGAGAAAAATTCAGTTAAATCACCGGACTCAACTTTTTCGGGGAACCCGATGATACGCAAATTCTGTCTACGAGATCGATTTTCGAGATCAGTAATTTTAAACTTATACTGATCCATAGTTTTAGCATTCGACTCTACCTTCTTCTCCAACGCTTCAATTGTACGTACTTTTGCACAAATGGATTTTTCAAGAGTCGCGATCTTATCTTCATGCCGCTGAATGTCCGATGCCTGCGATTGAAGTTTAATTTCAAACGATCTATCAGCTTCTTCAAGTTCGGATATTTTCCTGGTAAGCTTATTTTCCAAACTTGTCAGTCTGCTTCCCAATCTACCATCCAATCTGCCTTCCAGACTCGAAAGTTTAATATCCAGTTTAGCGTCCAAAAGAGCAGAGATTGCGTCAATGGATACAGGTTCCTTAGACGATTTCTTGCTTGTAGCCATTTTAAGTTTGTCGAGATTAGATCAAATATTATTTTAGGAAGAAAAAGTTAATCAAAAGTATCAACCCATGTGATTAAATTCGAAAAAATTTAATTAAGGGGTGATTATAGTTGAAAAAATGAAGAGCGCCTAAAGGCAGATGTTTACGTCGCCATCTTGAAACTCCACCCCCCAAGGCTAGTTTTATTGTGGCAGCAGAGATCGCTAAATCAGCCCGGCCCTTTATCGAGAGAGAATTTGTTAAAAACTGCATGATGAAAGTTTGAGACGTCGTGTGCCCAGATAAAAGGCAAACATTTTCAAATGTGAGCCTGAGCAGAAACACTGTTGCTGACCGTGTACGTGAGCTTGTCACCAATCTACAACAACAGCTGGTGGGGAAGGGAAGAGATTTCATCGCATATTCCCTTGCTGTGGATGAGAGCAGGGACACTTCTGATACTGCCCAATTGTCAATTTTCATTCGTGGAGTGGACTCAAGTCTGTGTGTAACAGAGGAACTTCTGGGATTAAGATCAATGCATGGCACAACTACTGGAAAAGATCTCTTTGAAGAGGTATCCAGATGTGTAAATATAATGAGGCTGCCTTGGGATAAACTTGTGGGACTGACGACAGATGGAGCGCCCGTGATGTGCGGTCAAAAGAGTGGATTGGTGGGCAGGATCCCGGAGAAGATGCGGGAGGAAAACGGCGCAGGTGAGCTGACAGCTTATCACTGCATCATACACCAGGAATCGTTGTGTGGCAAAGCCTTGAAAATGGAACATATAATGAGCACCATAACACGAGCAGTTAACTTCATAAGAGCCAAAGGTTTAAATCACCTCGAGTTCAAGTCGTTTCTGGAGGAGTTGGGTTCAGAATATAATGATTTGCCCTGTCACACAGAGGTGCGATGGTTAAGCCAAGGAAAAGTGCTGAAAAGATGTTTCGAGTTGCGTGAGGAGATCTGTCAGTTCATGGAAAGCAAAGGGAAAGACATAACAGAGCTCCGGGATAAAAAGTTGCTTTGTGAAATGGCGTTTCTGTGTGACATCACGAGCCATCTCAATGCGCTCAACCTGCAGCTTCAGGGGCGGGGTCGTGTGATCACAGACATGTACGCTGCAGTGAGGGCTTTTAAAACCAAGCTGCGCCTGTGGGAGACGGTTAGGTCTACATTTGTGTTTGCTAATGCTTGATTTCAAACGGTTTATTAATGGAAAAGCTATGGCTCCCAAAACAATCTTAGCCGAAATAGCATCGTTTCTTTCTCGTTGTCTACTTTCTTGTAATCTACGTCTGTAAGTTAATACCAGTCATAAAAAGAATGCTTGCTAGGCAATCTGCTTCATAAAAAATGAAATTTGTAAAGTGAAACAATTTTAGATATAGCAGAGACTGAGACACATGAGAGCAGGTTGAAAGAATGAAGGCAACGAAAGCTGTGGGAGCACGCTCGCGTGCACAACTGATCCGGCCCGCATGAAGTCGCATTTTTCTCAACCCGGCCCATGACCTCAAATGAGTTTGACACCCCTGATCTAATGCCACCGGAGTCACGTTGGTGGGTACAGTTCCCATCGGTGAATAATGTCACTGTCTAACATCACTGGAGTCACATTGGCGGGAACAGTTCCCATCGGTGAATAACGTCACCGTCTAACATCACTGGAGTCACATTGGCGGGTACAGTTCCCGTCGATGAATGATGTCACTGTCTAACATCACTGGAGTCACATTGGCGGGTACAGTTCTGTCACTGAATAACGTCACTGTCTAACATCACTGGAGTCACATTGGCGGGTACAGTTCTGTCACTGAATAACGTCACTGTCTAACATCACTGGAGTCACATTGGCGGGTATAGTTCCCATCGGTGAATAATGTCACTGTCTAACATCACTGGAGTCACACTGGAGGGTACAGTTCTGTCACTGAATAACGTCACTGTCTAACATCACTGGAGTCACATTGGCGGGTACAGTTCTGTCACTGAATAACGTCACTGTCTAACATCACTGGAGTCACACTGGAGGGTACAGTTCTGTCACTGAATAACGTCACTGTCTAACATCACTGGAGTCACATTGGCGGGTACAGTTCTGTCACTGAATAACGTCACTGTCTAACATCACTGGAGTCACATTGGCGGGTACAGTTCTGTCACTGAATAACGTCACTGTCTAACATCACTGGAGTCACATTGGAGGGTACAGTTCCCGTCGGTGAATAATGTCACTGTCTAACATCACTGGAGTCACATTGGCGGGTACAGTTCTGTCACTGAATAACGTCACTGTCTAACATCACTGGAGTCACATTGGCGGGTACAGTTCTGTCACTGAATAACGTCACTGTCTAACATCACTGGAGTCACATTGGCGGGTACAGTTCCCATCGGTGAATAACGTCACTGTCTAACATCGCTGGAGTCACATTGGTGGGTACAGTTCTCGTCGGTGAATAATGTCACTGTCTAACATCACTGGAGTCACATTGGTGGGTACAGTTCTGTCACTGAATGACGTCACTGTCTAACATCACTGGAGTCACATTGGTGGGTACAGTTCCCATCGGTGAATGACGTCACTGTCTAACATCACTGGAGTCACATTGGCGGGTACAGTTCTGTCACTGAATAACGTCACTGTCTAACATCACTGGAGTCACATTGGCGGGTACAGTTCCCATCGGTGAATAACGTCACTGTCTAACATCACTGGAGTCACATTGGCGGGTACAGTTCTGTCACTGAATAACGTCACTGTCTAATATCACTGGAGTCACATTGGCGGGTACAGTTCCCGTCGGTGAATAACGTCACTGTCTCACATCGCTGGAGTCACACTGGCGGGTACAGTTCCCGTCGGTGAATAATGTCACTGTCTAACATCACTGGAGTCACATTGACGGTTACAGTTCCCGTCGGTGAATAACGTCACTGTCTAACATCGCTGGAGTCACATTGGCGGGTTCAGTTCTCGTCGGTGAATAACGTCACTGTCTAACATCGCTGGAGTCACATTGGCGGGTACAGTTCTCGTCGGTGAATAACGTCACTGTCTAACATCACTGGAATCACATTGGCGGGTACAGTTTTGTCACTGAATAATGTCACTGTCTAACATCACTGGAGTCACATTGGCGGGTACAGTTCCCGTCGGTGAATAACGTCACTGTCTAACATCGCTGGAGTCACATTGGCGGGTACAGTTCTCGTCGGTGAATAACGTCACTGTCTAACATCGCTGGAGTCACATTGGCGGGTACAGTTCTCGTCGGTGAATAACGTCACTGTCTAACATCACTGGAGTCACATTGGCGGGTACAGTTTTGTCACTGAATAATGTCACCGTCTAACATCACTGGAGTCACATTGTCGGGTACAGTTCTCGTCGGTGAATAATGTCACCGTCTAACATCACTGGAGTCACATTGGCGGGTACAGTTCCCGTCGATGAATGATGTCACTGTCTAACATCACTGGAGTCACATTGGCGGGTACAGTTCTGTCACTGAATAACGTCACTGTCTAACATCACTGGAGTCACATTGGCGGGTACAGTTCTGTCACTGAATAACGTCACTGTCTAACATCACTGGAGTCACATTGGCGGGTATAGTTCCCATCGGTGAATAATGTCACTGTCTAACATCACTGGAGTCACACTGGAGGGTACAGTTCTGTCACTGAATAACGTCACTGTCTAACATCACTGGAGTCACATTGGCGGGTACAGTTCTGTCACTGAATAACGTCACTGTCTAACATCACTGGAGTCACACTGGAGGGTACAGTTCTGTCACTGAATAACGTCACTGTCTAACATCACTGGAGTCTCATTGGCGGGTACAGTTCTGTCACTGAATAACGTCACTGTCTAACATCACTGGAGTCACATTGGCGGGTACAGTTCTGTCACTGAATAACGTCACTGTCTAACATCACTGGAGTCACATTGGAGGCTACAGTTCCCGTCGGTGAATAATGTCACTGTCTAACATCACTGGAGTCACATTGGCGGGTACAGTTCTGTCACTGAATAACGTCACTGTCTAACATCACTGGAGTCACATTGGCGGGTACAGTTCTGTCACTGAATAACGTCACTGTCTAACATCACTGGAGTCACATTGGCGGGTACAGTTCCCGTCGGTGAATAACGTCACTGTCTAACATCGCTGGAGTCACATTGGCGGGTACAGTTCTCGTCGGTGAATAATGTCACTGTCTAACATCACTGGAGTCACATTGGTGGGTACAGTTCTGTCACTGAATGACGTCACTGTCTAACATCACTGGAGTCACATTGGTGGGTACAGTTCCCATCGGTGAATAACGTCACTGTCTAACATCACTGGAGTCACATTGGCGGGTACAGTTCTGTCACTGAATAACGTCACTGTCTAACATCACTGGAGTCACATTGGCGGGTACAGTTCCCATCGGTGAATAATGTCACTGTCTAACATCACTGGAGTCACATTGGCGGGTACAGTTCTGTCACTGAATAATGTCACTGTCTAACATCACTGGAGTCACATTGGCGGGTACAGTTCCCATTGGTGAATAACGTCACTGTCTAACATCACTGGAGTCACATTGGCGGGTACAGTTTTGTCACTGAATAACGTCACTGTCTAACATCACTGGAGTCACATTGGCGGGTACAGTTCCCGTCGGTGAATGACGTCACTGTCTAACATCACTGGAGTCACATAGGAGGGTACAGTTCTGTCACTGAATAATGTCACCGTCTAACATCACTGGAGTCACATTGGCGGGTACAGTTCCCATCGGTGAATAACGTCACTGTCTAACATCACTGGAGTCACATTGGCGGGTACAGTTCCCGTCGGTGAATAACGTCACCGTCTAACATCACTGGAGTCACATTGGTGGGTACAGTTCCCATCGGTGAATAATATAGCTGTCTAACATCACTGGAGTCACATTGGCGGGTACAGTTCTGTCACTGAATAACGTCACTGTCTAACATCACTGGAGTCACATTGGCGGGTACAGTTCCCGTCGATGAATGACGACACTGTCTAATGCCACTGGAGTCACATTGGCGGGTACAGTTCCCGTCGATGAATGACGTCACTGTCTAATGCCACTGGAGTCACATTGGCGGGTACAGTTCTGTCACTGAATAACGTCACTGTCTAACATCACTGGAGTCACATTGGCGGGAACAGTTCCCGTCGATGAATGACGTCGCTGTCTAACATCACTGGAGTCACATTGGCGGGTACAGTTCTGTCACTGAATAACGTCACCGTCTAACATCACTGGAGTCACATTGGCGGGTACAGTTCTGTCACTGAATAACGTCACCGTCTAACATCACTGGAGTCACATTGGCGGGTACAGTTCCCATCGGTGAATAACGTCACTGTCTAACATCACTGGAGTCACATTGGCGGGTACAGTTCTGTCACTGAATAACGTCACCGTCTAACATCACTGGAGTCACATTGGCGGGTACAGTTCTGTCACTGAATACCGTCACCGTCTAACATCACTGGAGTCACATTGGCGGGTACAGTTCCGATTGGTGAATAACGTCACTGTCTAACATCACTGGAGTCACATTGGCGGGTACAGTTCCCATCGGTGAATAACGTCACTGTCTAATGCCACTGGAGTCACATTGGCGAGTACAGTTCTGTCACTGAATAACGTCACTGTCTAACATCACTGGAGTCACATTGGCGGGTACAGTTCCCGTCGGTGAATAATGTCACCGTCTAACATCACTGGAGTCACATTGGCGGGTACAGTTCCTGTCGGTGAATAACGTCACTGTCTCACATCGCTGGAGTCACACTGGCGGGTACAGTTCCCGTCGGTGAATAATGTCACTGTCTAACATCACTGGAGTCACATTGGCGGGTACAGTTCCCGTCGGTGAATAATGTCACTGTCTAACATCACTGGAGTCTCATTGGCGGGTACAGTTCCCGTCGGTGAATAACGTCACTGTTTAACATCGCTGGAGTCACATTGGCGGGTACAGTTCTCGTCGGTGAATAACGTCACTGTCTAACATCGCTGGAGTCACATTGGCGGGTACAGTTCCCGTCGATGAATGACGACACTGTCTAATGCCACTGGAGTCACATTGGCGGGTACAGTTCCCGTCGATGAATGACGTCACTGTCTAATGCCACTGGAGTCACATTGGCGGGTACAGTTCTGTCACTGAATAACGTCACTGTCTAACATCACTGGAGTCACATTGGCGGGAACAGTTCCCGTCGATGAATGACGTCGCTGTCTAACATCACTGGAGTCACATTGGCGGGTACAGTTCTGTCACTGAATAACGTCACCGTCTAACATCACTGGAGTCACATTGGCGGGTACAGTTCTGTCACTGAATAACGTCACCGTCTAACATCACTGGAGTCACATTGGCGGGTACAGTTCCCATCGGTGAATAACGTCACTGTCTAACATCACTGGAGTCACATTGGCGGGTACAGTTCTGTCACTGAATAACGTCACCGTCTAACATCACTGGAGTCACATTGGCGGGTACAGTTCTGTCACTGAATAACGTCACCGTCTAACATCACTGGAGTCACATTGGCGGGTACAGTTCCCATCGATGAATAACGTCACTGTCTAACATCACTGGAGTCACATTGGCGGGTACAGTTCCCATCGGTGAATAACGTCACTGTCTAATGCCACTGGAGTCACATTGGCGAGTACAGTTCTGTCAATGAATAACGTCACTGACGAACATCAGTGGAGTCACATTGGCGGGTACAGTTCCCGTCGGTGAATAATGTCACTGTCTAACATCACTGGAGTCACATTGGCGGGTACAGTTCCCGTCGGTGAATAACGTCACTGTTTAACATCGCTGGAGTCACATTGGCGGGTACAGTTCTCGTCGGTGAATAACGTCACTGTCTAACATCGCTGGAGTCACATTGGCGGGTACAGTTCTCGTCGGTGAATAACGTCACTGTCTAACATCACTGGAGTCACATTGGCGGGTACAGTTTTGTCACTGAATAATGTCACTGTCTAACATCACTGGAGTCACATTGGCGGGTACAGTTCCCGTCGGTGAATAACGTCACTCTCTAACATCGCTGGAGTCACATTGGCGGGTACAGTTTTGTCACTGAATAATGTCACTGTCTAACATCACTGGAGTCACATTGGCGGGTACAGTTCCCGTCGGTGAATAACGTCACTGTCTAACATCGCTGGAGTCACATTGGCGGGTACAGTTCTCGTCGGTGAATAACGTCACTGTCTAACATCGCTGGAGTCACATTGGCGGGTACAGTTTTGTCACTGAATAATGTCACTGTCTAACATCACTGGAGTCACATTGGCGGGTACAGTTCCCGTCGGTGAATAACGTCACTGTCTAACATCGCTGGAGTCACATTGGCGGGTACAGTTCTCGTCGGTGAATAACGTCACTGTCTAACATCACTGGAGTCACATTGGCGGGTACAGTTTTGTCACTGAATAATGTCACCGTCTAACATCACTGGAGTCACATTGTCGGGTACAGTTCTCGTCGGTGAATAATGTCACCGTCTAACATCACTGGAGTCACATTGGCGGGTACAGTTCCCGTCGATGAATGATGTCACTGTCTAACATCACTGGAGTCACATTGGCGGGTACAGTTCTGTCACTGAATAACGTCACTGTCTAACATCACTGGAGTCACATTGGCGGGTACAGTTCTGTCACTGAATAACGTCACTGTCTAACATCACTGGAGTCACATTGGCGGGTATAGTTCCCATCGGTGAATAATGTCACTGTCTAACATCACTGGAGTCACACTGGAGGGTACAGTTCTGTCACTGAATAACGTCACTGTCTAACATCACTGGAGTCACATTGGCGGGTACAGTTCTGTCACTGAATAACGTCACTGTCTAACATCACTGGAGTCACACTGGAGGGTACAGTTCTGTCACTGAATAACGTCACTGTCTAACATCACTGGAGTCACATTGGCGGGTACAGTTCTGTCACTGAATAACGTCACTGTCTAACATCACTGGAGTCACATTGGCGGGTACAGTTCTGTCACTGAATAACGTCACTGTCTAACATCACTGGAGTCACATTGGAGGGTACAGTTCCCGTCGGTGAATAATGTCACTGTCTAACATCACTGGAGTCACATTGGCGGGTACAGTTCTGTCACTGAATAACGTCACTGTCTAACATCACTGGAGTCACATTGGCGGGTACAGTTCTGTCACTGAATAACGTCACTGTCTAACATCACTGGAGTCACATTGGCGGGTACAGTTCCCGTCGGTGAATAACGTCACTGTCTAACATCGCTGGAGTCACATTGGCGGGTACAGTTCTCGTCGGTGAATAATGTCACTGTCTAACATCACTGGAGTCACATTGGTGGGTACAGTTCTGTCACTGAATGACGTCACTGTCTAACATCACTGGAGTCACATTGGTGGGTACAGTTCCCATCGGTGAATAACGTCACTATCTAACATCACTGGAGTCACATTGGCGGGTACAGTTCTGTCACTGAATAACGTCACTGTCTAACATCACTGGAGTCACATTGGCCGTACAGTTCCCATCGGTGAATAATGTCACTGTCTAACATCACTGGAGTCACATTGGCGGGTACAGTTCTGTCACTGAATAATGTCACTGTCTAACATCACTGGAGTCACATTGGCGGGTACAGTTTTGTCACTGAATAACGTCACTGTCTAACATCACTGGAGTCACATTGGCGGGTACAGTTCCCGTCGGTGAATGACGTCACTGTCTAACATCACTGGAGTCACATAGGAGGGTACAGTTCTGTCACTGAATAATGTCACCGTCTAACATCACTGGAGTCACATTGGCGGGTACAGTTCCCATCGGTGAATAACGTCACTGTCTAACATCACTGGAGTCACATTGGCGGGTACAGTTCCCGTCGGTGAATAACGTCACCGTCTAACATCACTGGAGTCACATTGGTGGGTACAGTTCCCATCGGTGAATAATATAACTGTCTAACATCACTGGAGTCACATTGGCGGGTACAGTTCTGTCACTGAATAACGTCACTGTCTAACATCACTGGAGTCACATTGGCGGGTACAATGTCCCGTCGATGAAGGACGTCACTGTCTAATGCCACTGGAGTCACATTGGCGGGTACAGTTCCCGTCGATGAATGACGTCACTGTCTAATGCCACTGGAGTCACATTGGCGGGTACAGTTCTGTCACTGAATAACGTCACTGTCTAACATCACTGGAGTCACATTGGCGGGAACAGTTCCCGTCGATGAATGACGTCACTGTCTAACATCACTGGAGTCACATTGGCGGGTACAGTTCTGTCACTGAATAACGTCACCGTCTAACATCACTGGAGTCACATTGGCGGGTACAGTTCTGTCACTGAATGACGTCACCGTCTAACATCACTGGAGTCACATTGGCGGGTACAGTTCCCATCGGTGAATAACGTCACTGTCTAACATCACTGGAGTCACATTGGCGGGTACAGTTCTGTCACTGAATAACGTCACCGTCTAACATCACTGGAGTCACATTGGCGGGTACAGTTCTGTCACTGAATAACGTCACCGTCTAACATCACTGGAGTCACATTGGCGGGTACAGTTCCCATCGGTGAATAACGTCACTGTCTAACATCACTGGAGTCACATTGGCGGGTACAGTTCCCATCGGTGAATAACGTCACTGTCTAATGCCACTGGAGTCACATTGGCGGGTACAGTTCTGTCACTGAATAACGTCACTGTCTAACATCACTGGAGTCACATTGGCGGGTACAGTTCCCGTCGGTGAATAATGTCACTGTCTAACATCACTGGAGTCACATTGGCGGGTACAGTTCCCGTCGGTGAATAATGTCACCGTCTAACATCACTGGAGTCACATTGGCGGGTACAGTTCCCGTCGGTGAATAATGTCACTGTCTAACATCACTGGAGTCACATTGGCGGGTACAGTTCCCATCGGTGAATAACGTCACTGTCTAACATCACTGGAGTCACATTGGCGGGTACAGTTTTGTCACTGAATAATGTCACTGTCTAACATCACTGGAGTCACATTGGTGGGTACAGTTCCCGTCGGTGAATAACGTCACTGTCTAACATCGCTGGAGTCACATTGGTGGTTACAGTTCTCGTCGGTGAATAACGTCACTGTCTAACATCGCTGGAGTCACACTGGCGGGTACAGTTCTCGTCGGTGAATAACGTCACTGTCTAACATCACTGGAGTCACATTGGCGGGTACAGTTTTGTCACTGAATAATGTCACCGTCTAACATCACTGGAGTCACATTGGCGGGTACAGTTCCCGTCGATGAATGATGTCACTGTCTAACATCACTGGAGTCACATTGGCGGGTACAGTTCTGTCACTGAATAACGTCACTGTCTAACATCACTGGAGTCACATTGGCGGGTACAGTTCTGTCACTGAATAACGTCACTGTCTAACATCACTGGAGTCACATTGGCGGGTATAGTTCCCATCGGTGAATAATGTCACTGTCTAACATCACTGGAGTCACACTGGAGGGTACAATTCTGTCACTGAATAACGTCACTGTCTAACATCACTGGAGTCACATTGGCGGGTACAGTTCTGTCACTGAATAACGTCACTGTCTAACATCACTGGAGTCACACTGGAGGTTACAGTTCTGTCACTGAATAACGTCACTGTCTAACATCACTGGAGTCACATTGGCAGGTACAGTTCTGTCACTGAATAACGTCACTGTCTAACATCACTGGAGTCACATTGGCGGGTACAGTTCTGTCACTGAATAACGTCACTGTCTAACATCACTGGAGTCACATTGGAGGGTACAGTTCCCGTCGGTGAATAATGTCACTGTCTAACATCACTGGAGTCACATTGGCGGGTACAGTTCTGTCACTGAATAACGTCACTGTCTAACATCACTGGAGTCACATTGGCGGGTACAGTTCCCATCGGTGAATAACGTCACTGTCTAACATCACTGGAGTCACACTGGCGGGTACAGTTCCCATCGGTGAATAATGTCACTGTCTAACATCACTGGAGTCACATTGGCGGGTACAGTTCTGTCACTGAATAATGTCACTGTCTAACATCACTGGAGTCACATTGGCGGGTACAGTTCCCATCGGTGAATAACGTCACTGTCTAACATCACTGGAGTCACATTGGCAGATACAGTTCCCGTCGATGAACGACGTCACTGTCTAATGCCACTGGAGTCACATTGGCGGGTACAGTTCTGTCACTGAATAACGTCACCGTCTAACATCACTGGAGTCACATTGGTGGGTACAGTTCCCGTCGGTGAATAATGTCACTGTCTAACATCACTGGAGTCACATTGGCGGGTACAGTTCCCGTCGGTGAATAACGTCACCGTCTAACATCACTGGAGTCACATTGGCGGGTACAGTTCCCATCGGTGAATAACGTCACTGTCTAACATCACTGGAGTCACATTGGCGGGTACAGTTCTGTCACTGAATAACGTCACTGTCTAACATCACTGGAGTCACATTGGCGGGTACAGTTCTGTCACTGAATAACGTCACTGTCTAACATCACTGGAGTCACATTGGAGGGTACAGTTCCCATCGGTGAATAATGTCACTGTCTAACATCACTGGAGTCACATTGGCGGGTACAGTTCTGTCACTGAATAACGTCACTGTCTAACATCACTGGAGTCACATTGGCGGGTACAGTTCCCATCGGTGAATAATGTCACTGTCTAACATCACTGGAGTCACATTGGCGGGTACAGTTCCCGTCGGTGAATGACGTCACTGTCTAATGCCACTGGAGTCACATTGGCGGGTACAGTTCTGTCACTGAATAATGTCACTGTCTAACATCACTGGAGTCACATTGGTGGGTACAGTTCCCGTCGATGAATGACGTCACTGTCTAATGCCACTGGAGTCACATTGGCGGGTACAGTTCTGTCACTGAATAACGTCACCGTCTAACATCACTGGAGTCACATTGGTGGGTACAGTTCCCGTTGGTGAATAATGTCACTGTCTAACATCACTGGAGTCACATTGGCGGGTATAGTTCCCGTCGGTGAATAACGTCACCGTCTAACATCACTGGAGTCACATTGGCGGGTACAGTTCCCGTCGGTGAATAACGTCACTGTCTAACATCACTGGAGTCACATTGGCGGGTACAGTTCCCGTCGATGAATGACATCACTGTCTAATGCCACTGGAGTCACATTGGCGGGTACAGTTCTGTCACTGAATAACGTCACCGTCTAACATCACTGGAGTCACATTGGTGGGTACAGTTCCCGTTGGTGAATAATGTCACTGTCTAACATCACTGGAGTCACATTGGCGGGTACAGTTCCCGTCGGTGAATAACGTCACCGTCTAACATCACTGGAGTCACATTGGCGGGTACAGTTCCCGTCGGTGAATAACGTCACTGTCTAACATCACTGGAGTCACATTGGTGGGTACAGTTCCCGTCGGTGAATAACGTCACTGTCTAACATCGCTGGAGTCACATTGGCGGGTACAGTTCCCGTCGGTGAATAATGTCACTGTCTAACATCACTGGAGTCACATTGGCGGGTACAGTTCCCATCGGTGAATAACGTCACTGTCTAACATCGCTGGAGTCACATTGGCGGGTACAGTTCCCGTCGGTGAATAACGTCACTGTCTAACATCGCTGGAGTCACATTGGCGGGTACAGTTCTGTCACTGAATAACGTCACCGTCTAACATCACTGGAGTCACACTGGCGGGTACAGTTCCCGTCGGTGAATAACGTCACTGTCTAACATCACTGGAGTCACATTGGCGGGTACAGTACCCATCGGTGAATAATGTCACTGTCTAACATCACTGGAGTCACATTGGCGGGTACAGTTCTGTCAGTGAATGACGTCACTGTCTAGCATCACTGGAGTCACATTGGAGGGTACAGTTCCCGTCGGTGAATAATGTCACCGTCTAACATCACTGGAGTCACATTGGCGGGAACAGTTCTGTCACTGAATAATGTCACCGTCTAACATCACTGGAGTCACATTGGCGGGTACAGTTCCCGTCGGTGAATAACGTCACTGTCTAACATCACTGGAGTCACATTGGCGGGTACAGTTCTGTCACTGAATGACGTCACTGTCTAACATCACTGGAGTCACATTGGCGGGTACAGTTCTGTCACTGAATGACGTCACTGTCTAACATCACTGGAGTCACATTGGTGGGTACAGTTCCCATCGGTGAATAACGTCACTGTCTAACATCACTGGAGTCACATTGGTGGGTACAGTTCTGTCACTGAATAACGTCACTGTCTAACATCACTGGAGTCACATTGGCGGGAACAGTTCTGTCACTGAATAACGTCACCGTCTAACATCACTGGAGTCACATTGGCGGATACAGTTCCCATCGGTGAATAACGTCACCGTCTAACATCACTGGAGTCACATTGGCGGGTACAGTTCCCGTCGGTGAATAACGTCACTGTCTAACATCACTGGAGTCACATTGGTGGGTACAGTTCTGTCACTGAATAACGTCACTGTCTAACATCACTGGAGTCACATTGGAGGGTATAGTTCCCATCGGTGAATAACGTCACCGTCTAACATCACTGGAGTCACATTGGAGGGTACAGTTCCCATCGGTGAATAACGTCACTGTCTAACTTCACTGGAGTCACATTGGAGGGTACAGTTCCCATCGGTGAATAACGTCACTGTCTAACTTCACTGGAGTCACCTTGGAGGGTACAGTTCCCATCGGTGAATAACGTCACTGTCTAACTTCACTGGAGTCACATTGGAGGGTACAGTTCCCATCGGTGAATAACGTCACCGTCTAACATCACTGGAGTCACATTGGAGGGTACAGTTCCCATCGGTGAATAACGTCACCGTCTAACATCACTGGAGTCACATTGGAGGGTACAGTTCCCATCGGTGAATAACGTCACTGTCTAACTTCACTGGAGTCACATTGGAGGGTACAGTTCCCATCGGTGAATAACGTCACTGTCTAACTTCACTGGAGTCACATTGGAGGGTACAGTTCCCATCGGTGAATAATGTCACTGTCTAACTTCACTGGAGTCACATTGGAGGGTACAGTTCCCATCGGTGAATAATGTCACTGTCTAACTTCACTGGAGTCACATTGGAGGGTACAGTTCTGTCACTGAATAACGTCACTGTCTAACATCACTGGAGTCACATTGGAGGGTACAGTTCCCGTCGGTGAATAATGTCACTGTCTAACATCACTGGAGTCACATTGGCGGGTACAGTTCCCGTCGGTGAATAATGTCACTGTCTAACATCACTGGAGTCACATTGGCGGGTACAGTTCCCGTCGGTGAATAATGTCACCGTCTAACATCACTGGAGTCACATTGGCGGGTACAGTTCCCGTCGGTGAATAATGTCACTGTCTAACATCACTGGAGTCACATTGGCGGGTACAGTTCCCGTCGGTGAATAATGTCACTGTCTAACATCACTGGAGTCACATTGGCGGGTACAGTTCCCGTCGGTGAATAACGTCACTGTCTAACATCGCTGGAGTCACATTGGCGGGTACAGTTCTCGTCGGTGAATAACGTCACTGTCTAACATCGCTGGAGTCACATTGGCGGGTACAGTTCTCGTCGGTGAATAACGTCACTGTCTAACATCACTGGAGTCACATTGGCGGGTACAGTTTTGTCACTGAATAATGTCACTGTCTAACATCACTGGAGTCACATTGGCGGGTACAGTTCCCGTCGGTGAATAACGTCACTGTCTAACATCGCTGGAGTCACATTGGTGGTTACAGTTCTCGTCGGTGAATAACGTCACTGTCTAACATCGCTGGAGTCACATTGGCGGGTACAGTTCTCGTCGGTGAATAACGTCACTGTCTAACATCACTGGAGTCACATTGGCGGGTACAGTTTTGTCACTGAATAATGTCACCGTCTAACATCACTGGAGTCACATTGTCGGGTACAGTTCTCGTCGGTGAATAATGTCACCGTCTAACATCACTGGAGTCACATTGGCGGGTACAGTTCCCGTCGATGAATGATGTCACTGTCTAACATCACTGGAGTCACATTGGCGGGTACAGTTCTGTCACTGAATAACGTCACTGTCTAACATCACTGGAGTCACATTGGCGGGTATAGATCCCATCGGTGAATAATGTCACTGTCTAACATCACTGGAGTCACACTGGAGGGTACAATTCTGTCACTGAATAACGTCACTGTCTAACATCACTGGAGTCACATTGGCAGGTACAGTTCTGTCACTGAATAACGTCACTGTCTAACATCACTGGAGTCACACTGGAGGTTACAGTTCTGTCACTGAATAACGTCACTGTCTAACATCACTGGAGTCACATTGGCAGGTACAGTTCTGTCACTGAATAACGTCACTGTCTAACATCACTGGAGTCACATTGGCGGGTACAGTTCTGTCACTGAATAACGTCACTGTCTAACATCACTGGAGTCACATTGGAGGGTACAGTTCCCGTCGGTGAATAATGTCACTGTCTAACATCACTGGAGTCACATTGGCGGGTACAGTTCTGTCACTGAATAACGTCACTGTCTAACATCACTGGAGTCACATTGGCGGGTACAGTTCCCATCGGTGAATAACGTCACTGTCTAACATCACTGGAGTCACATTGGCGGGTACAGTTTTGTCACTGAATAATGTCACCGTCTAACATCACTGGAGTCACATTGTCGGGTACAGTTCTCGTCGGTGAATAATGTCACCGTCTAACATCACTGGAGTCACATTGGCGGGTACAGTTCCCGTCGATGAATGATGTCACTGTCTAACATCACTGGAGTCACATTGGCGGGTACAGTTCTGTCACTGAATAACGTCACTGTCTAACATCACTGGAGTCACACTGGAGGTTACAGTTCTGTCACTGAATAACGTCACTGTCTAACATCACTGGAGTCACATTGGCAGGTACAGTTCTGTCACTGAATAACGTCACTGTCTAACATCACTGGAGTCACATTGGCGGGTACAGTTCTGTCACTGAATAACGTCACCGTCTAACATCACTGGAGTCACATTGGTGGGTACAGTTCCCGTCGGTGAATAATGTCACTGTCTAACATCACTGGAGTCACATTGGCGGGTACAGTTCCCGTCGGTGAATAACGTCACCGTCTAACATCACTGGAGTCACATTGGCGGGTGCAGTTCCCATCGGTGAATAACGTCACTGTCTAACATCACTGGAGTCACATTGGCGGGTACAGTTCTGTCACTGAATAACGTCACTGTCTAACATCACTGGAGTCACATTGGCGGGTACAGTTCTGTCACTGAATAACGTCACTGTCTAACATCACTGGAGTCACATTGGAGGGTACAGTTCCCATCGGTGAATAATGTCACTGTCTAACATCACTGGAGTCACATTGGCGGGTACAGTTCTGTCACTGAATAACGTCACTGTCTAACATCACTGGAGTCACATTGGCGGGTACAGTTCCCATCGGTGAATAATGTCACTGTCTAACATCACTGGAGTCACATTGGCGGGTACAGTTCCCGTCGGTGAATGACGTCACTGTCTAATGCCACTGGAGTCACATTGGCGGGTACAGTTCTGTCACTGAATAATGTCACTGTCTAACATCACTGGAGTCACATTGGCGGGTACAGTTCCCGTCGATGAATGACGTCACTGTCTAATGCCACTGGAGTCACATTGGCGGGTACAGTTCTGTCACTGAATAACGTCACCGTCTAACATCACTGGAGTCACATTGGTGGGTACAGTTCCCATTGGTGAATAATGTCACTGTCTAACATCACTGGAGTCACATTGGCGGGTACAGTTCCCGTCGGTGAATAACGTCACTGTCTAACATCACTGGAGTCACATTGGCGGGTACAGTTCCCGTCGATGAATGACATCACTGTCTAATGCCACTGGAGTCACATTGGCGGGTACAGTTCTGTCACTGAATAACGTCACCGTCTAACATCACTGGAGTCACATTGGCGGGTACAGTTCCCGTCGGTGAATAACGTCACTGTCTAACATCGCTGGAGTCACATTGGCGGGTACAGTTCCCGTCGGTGAATAATGTCACTGTCTAACATCACTGGAGTCACATTGGCGGGTACAGTTCCCATCGGTGAATAACGTCACTGTCTAACATCGCTGGAGTCACATTGGCGGGTACAGTTCCCGTCGGTGAATAACGTCACTGTCTAACATCGCTGGAGTCACATTGGCGGGTACAGTTCTGTCACTGAATAACGTCACCGTCTAACATCACTGGAGTCACACTGGCGGGTACAGTTCCCGTCGGTGAATAACGTCACTGTCTAACATCACTGGAGTCACATTGGCGGGTACAGTACCCATCGGTGAATAATGTCACTGTCTAACATCACTGGAGTCACATTGGCGGGTACAGTTCTGTCAGTGAATGACGTCACTGTCTAGCATCACTGGAGTCACATTGGAGGGTACAGTTCCCGTCGGTGAATAATGTCACCGTCTAACATCACTGGAGTCACATTGGCGGGAACAGTTCTGTCACTGAATAATGTCACCGTCTAACATCACTGGAGTCACATTGGCGGGTACAGTTCCCGTCGGTGAATAACGTCACTGTCTAACATCACTGGAGTCACATTGGCGGGTACAGTTCTGTCACTGAATGACGTCACTGTCTAACATCACTGGAGTCACATTGGCGGGTACAGTTCTGTCACTGAATGACGTCACTGTCTAACATCACTGGAGTCACATTGGTGGGTACAGTTCCCATCGGTGAATAACGTCACTGTCTAACATCACTGGAGTCACATTGGTGGGTACAGTTCTGTCACTGAATAACGTCACTGTCTAACATCACTGGAGTCACATTGGCGGGAACAGTTCTGTCACTGAATAACGTCACCGTCTAACATCACTGGAGTCACATTGGCGGGTACAGTTCTGTCACTGAATAACGTCACTGTCTAACACAGGGGTCAGCAACCTTTACCACTGAAAGAGCCACTTGGACCCGTTTCCCACAGAAAAGAAAACACTGGGAGCCGCAAAACCTGTTTGACAATTAAAAATGAAATAACACTGCATACAACGTTTTTTTTGCCTTTATGCTATGTATAAACAAACTATAATGTGTTGCATTTATGAAATTGATGAACTCCTGCAGAGAAAACGAAATTACATTTCTGCATGCAAGAAAAACATTTTGAACTCCGAAAAAAAGACGTTGGGTTGAAAGTTACTTTTAAGTAAAATATTCAATGTCTATTTGAGTCCTTCTTGTATTTATGAAAAACACCGAACTTAAATTGTCCGCCAGCAGCAAACCAAAAATAACGTCAGCCAGCTGTCATCCTGAAAAATGAAAGGACTATTTCACTGAACAATGAAAAAATATGAATATGAGTAAAATAATAGGCAATTAAAATATTTATCATACTTGGTTAATGGGATTTCTGCTCCTGGACCTCAGCGCACAGCGTCTGCACATCAGGGCTGTATGATGTCACCTTCATCTTTACACAGGATCGCAAGCTGTCATCTGTGAGGTTTTCAATATCACTCCATTTGTGTTTCTGAGCAAGAACGGCCTTCTGACGGGCAACATCTTCAAGGTCTGCTGTCAAGCGTCTAAACTTGGACACCCATATGTCTTTGTCGGCTATGTCGGCCAGTTCCATCTCAAGATCAGGTTGACTCACACCTGCCAATGCAGTCGTATTCAGTAGGGAAGGATCGATGCTTAAGGGAGTGACCGGGAAGGATAATGTGTTTTTTTCCTCTCTGAACTCACAGAAGCGTTTCCCAAACGATGTTTGCATTGCGATGATTGCAGAATGTAAATACTCCGAAATTATCATGTCGTGACCTTGTTTGAACTCTCTCAAATTGGGGAAGTGAGACAAAGTGCCTTTCTGTAAATCTCTGGCAAGCACTGTCAACTTGCGCTCGAATGCCAAAACATCCTCCAACATGTGCAGGGCTGTACGTCCTTTCCCCTGAAGAGCTGTGTTCAGCGTGTTCAGGTGCGCTGTCATGTCTACCATGAAGTGTAGCTTTTCCAGCCACTCTGGCTGTTCCAGCTCAGGAAAGGTGAGCCCTTTGCTGCCCAGGAAAGTTTTCACTTCTTCCAGACACGCGACAAAGCGTTTCAGCACCTTCCGTCTGGACAGCCAGCGATAAAAACACGTTGTAGCGGTGTCAGTAAACTGCAGTCAAAGATAGCTTTATTCGAACTAAACAGCCTTGCTTTTCAGCTTCCCTCAACCCAGCCCCCATGGACGCAGATGCTGCAAAAGACGCGTACTCACAAACCCCCGTAGGCTATCTCCCTTAGCCGGAATGCTGGCTAATTGTGAGCCGTTTTATGATGTGGCAGGAAATGTGTCGCTACACTTAGGTTGTACAAGATCACCATAATTACATTTCAAAAGCTAACAAACTAACATAAAATACATTTTAATTAAATACTGACCAATTATTTCCCAAAGCCACAGGGAGCCGCAGCACAGAGGTGAAAGAGCCACAAATGGCTCGGGAGCCGCAGGTTGCCGACCCCCGGTCTAACATCACTGGAGTCACATTGGCGGGAACAGTTCTGTCACTGAATAATGTCACCGTCTAACATCACTGGAGTCACATTGGCGGGAACAGTTCTGTCACTGAATAATGTCACCGTCTAACATCACTGGAGTCACATTGGCGGATACAGTTCCCATCGGTGAATAACGTCACCGTCTAACATCACTGGAGTCACATTGGCGGGTACAGTTCCCGTCGGTGAATAACGTCACTGTCTAACATCACTGGAGTCACATTGGTGGGTACAGTTCTGTCACTGAATAACGTCACTGTCTAACATCACTGGAGTCACATTGGAGGGTACAGTTCCCATCGGTGAATAACGTCACCGTCTAACATCACTGGAGTCACATTGGAGGGTACAGTTCCCATCGGTGAATAACGTCACTGTCTAACTTCACTGGAGTCACATTGGAGGGTACAGTTCCCATCGGTGAATAACGTCACTGTCTAACTTCACTGGAGTCACATTGGAGGGTACAGTTCCCATCGGTGAATAACGTCACTGTCTAACTTCACTGGAGTCACATTGGAGGGTACAGTTCCCATCGGTGAATAACGTCACTGTCTAACATCACTGGAGTCACATTGGAGGGTACAGTTCCCATCGGTGAATAACGTCACCGTCTAACATCACTGGAGTCACATTGGAGGGTACAGTTCCCATCGGTGAATAACGTCACTGTCTAACTTCACTGGAGTCACATTGGAGGGTACAGTTCCCATCGGTGAATAACGTCACTGTCTAACTTCACTGGAGTCACATTGGAGGGTACAGTTCCCATCGGTGAATAATGTCACTGTCTAACTTCACTGGAGTCACATTGGAGGGTACAGTTCCCATCGGTGAATAATGTCACTGTCTAACTTCACTGGAGTCACATTGGAGGGTACAGTTCTGTCACTGAATAACGTCACTGTCTAACATCACTGGAGTCACATTGGAGGGTACAGTTCCCGTCGGTGAATAATGTCACTGTCTAACATCACTGGAGTCACATTGGCGGGTACAGTTCCCGTCGGTGAATAATGTCACTGTCTAACATCACTGGAGTCACATTGGCGGGTACAGTTCCCGTCGGTGAATAATGTCACCGTCTAACATCACTGGAGTCACATTGGCGGGTACAGTTCCCGTCGGTGAATAATGTCACTGTCTAACATCACTGGAGTCACATTGGCGGGTACAGTTCCCGTCGGTGAATAATGTCACTGTCTAACATCACTGGAGTCACATTGGCGGGTACAGTTCCCGTCGGTGAATAACGTCACTGTCTAACATCGCTGGAGTCACATTGGCGGGTACAGTTCTCGTCGGTGAATAACGTCACTGTCTAACATCGCTGGAGTCACATTGGCGGGTACAGTTCTCGTCGGTGAATAACGTCACTGTCTAACATCACTGGAGTCACATTGGCGGGTACAGTTTTGTCACTGAATAATGTCACTGTCTAACATCACTGGAGTCACATTGGCGGGTACAGTTCCCGTCGGTGAATAACGTCACTGTCTAACATCGCTGGAGTCACATTGGTGGTTACAGTTCTCGTCGGTGAATAACGTCACTGTCTAACATCGCTGGAGTCACATTGGCGGGTACAGTTCTCGTCGGTGAATAACGTCACTGTCTAACATCACTGGAGTCACATTGGCGGGTACAGTTTTGTCACTGAATAATGTCACCGTCTAACATCACTGGAGTCACATTGTCGGGTACAGTTCTCGTCGGTGAATAATGTCACCGTCTAACATCACTGGAGTCACATTGGCGGGTACAGTTCCCGTCGATGAATGATGTCACTGTCTAACATCACTGGAGTCACATTGGCGGGTACAGTTCTGTCACTGAATAACGTCACTGTCTAACATCACTGGAGTCACATTGGCGGGTACAGTTCCCATCGGTGAATAACGTCACTGTCTAACATCACTGGAGTCACATTGGCGGGTATAGTTCCCATCGGTGAATAATGTCACTGTCTAACATCACTGGAGTCACACTGGAGGGTACAATTCTGTCACTGAATAACGTCACTGTCTAACAT
This sequence comes from Hypanus sabinus, assembly GCF_030144855.1. Taxonomy (NCBI): domain Eukaryota; kingdom Metazoa; phylum Chordata; class Chondrichthyes; order Myliobatiformes; family Dasyatidae; genus Hypanus; species Hypanus sabinus. Next base: position 99,523,868 of record NC_082709.1, read on the forward strand.
CACTGGAGTCACATTGGCGGGTACAGTTCTGTCACTGAATAACGTCACTGTCTAACATCACTGGAGTCACACTGGAGGTTACAGTTCTGTCACTGAATAACGTCACTGTCTAACATCACTGGAGTCACATTGGCAGGTACAGTTCTGTCACTGAATAACGTCACTGTCTAACATCACTGGAGTCACATTGGCGGGTACAGTTCTGTCACTGAATAACGTCACTGTCTAACATCACTGGAGTCACATTGGAGGGTACAGTTCCCGTCGGTGAATAATGTCACTGTCTAACATCACTGGAGTGACATTGGCGGGTACAGTTCTGTCACTGAATAACGTCACTGTCTAACATCACTGGAGTCACATTGGCGGGTACAGTTCCCATCGGTGAATAACGTCACTGTCTAACATCACTGGAGTCACATTGGCGGGTACAGTTCCCATCGGTGAATAATGTCACTGTCTAACATCACTGGAGTCACATTGGCGGGTACAGTTCTGTCACTGAATAATGTCACTGTCTAACATCACTGGAGTCACATTGGCGGGTACAGTTCCCATCGGTGAATAACGTCACTGTCTAACATCACTGGAGTCACATTGGCGGGTACAGTTCCCGTCGATGAATGACGTCACTGTCTAATGCCACTGGAGTCACATTGGCGGGTACAGTTCTGTCACTGAATAACGTCACCGTCTAACATCACTGGAGACACATTGGTGGGTACAGTTCCCGTCGGTGAATAATGTCACTGTCTAACATCACTGGAGTCACATTGGCGGGTACAGTTCCCGTCGGTGAATAACGTCACCGTCTAACATCACTGGAGTCACATTGGCGGGTGCAGTTCCCATCGGTGAATAACGTCACTGTCTAACATCACTGGAGTCACATTGGCGGGTACAGTTCTGTCACTGAATAACGTCACTGTCTAACATCACTGGAGTCACATTGGCGGGTACAGTTCTGTCACTGAATAACGTCACTGTCTAACATCACTGGAGTCACATTGGAGGGTACAGTTCCCATCGGTGAATAATGTCACTGTCTAACATCACTGGAGTCACATTGGCGGGTACAGTTCTGTCACTGAATAACGTCACTGTCTAACATCACTGGAGTCACATTGGCGGGTACAGTTCCCATCGGTGAATAATGTCACTGTCTAACATCACTGGAGTCACATTGGCGGGTACAGTTCCCGTCGGTGAATGACGTCACTGTCTAATGCCACTGGAGTCACATTGGCGGGTACAGTTCTGTCACTGAATAACGTCACTGTCTAACATCACTGGAGTCACATTGGCGGGTACAGTTCTGTCACTGAATAACGTCACTGTCTAACATCACTGGAGTCACATTGGAGGGTACAGTTCCCGTCGGTGAATAATGTCACTGTCTAACATCACTGGAGTGACATTGGCGGGTACAGTTCTGTCACTGAATAACGTCACTGTCTAACATCACTGGAGTCACATTGGCGGGTACAGTTCCCATCGGTGAATAACGTCACTGTCTAACATCACTGGAGTCACATTGGCGGGTACAGTTCCCATCGGTGAATAATGTCACTGTCTAACATCACTGGAGTCACATTGGCGGGTACAGTTCTGTCACTGAATAATGTCACTGTCTAACATCACTGGAGTCACATTGGCGGGTACAGTTCCCATCGGTGAATAACGTCACTGTCTAACATCACTGGAGTCACATTGGCGGGTACAGTTCCCGTCGATGAATGACGTCACTGTCTAATGCCACTGGAGTCACATTGGCGGGTACAGTTCTGTCACTGAATAACGTCACCGTCTAACATCACTGGAGACACATTGGTGGGTACAGTTCCCGTCGGTGAATAATGTCACTGTCTAACATCACTGGAGTCACATTGGCGGGTACAGTTCCCGTCGGTGAATAACGTCACCGTCTAACATCACTGGAGTCACATTGGCGGGTGCAGTTCCCATCGGTGAATAACGTCACTGTCTAACATCACTGGAGTCACATTGGCGGGTACAGTTCTGTCACTGAATAACGTCACTGTCTAACATCACTGGAGTCACATTGGCGGGTACAGTTCTGTCACTGAATAACGTCACTGTCTAACATCACTGGAGTCACATTGGAGGGTACAGTTCCCATCGGTGAATAATGTCACTGTCTAACATCACTGGAGTCACATTGGCGGGTACAGTTCTGTCACTGAATAACGTCACTGTCTAACATCACTGGAGTCACATTGGCGGGTACAGTTCCCATCGGTGAATAATGTCACTGTCTAACATCACTGGAGTCACATTGGCGGGTACAGTTCCCGTCGGTGAATGACGTCACTGTCTAATGCCACTGGAGTCACATTGGCGGGTACAGTTCTGTCACTGAATAATGTCACTGTCTAACATCACTGGAGTCACATTGGCGGGTACAGTTCCCGTCGATGAATGACGTCACTGTCTAATGCCACTGGAGTCACATTGGCGGGTACAGTTCTGTCACTGAATAACGTCACCGTCTAACATCACTGGAGTCACATTGGTGGGTACAGTTCCCGTTGGTGAATAATGTCACTGTCTAACATCACTGGAGTCACATTGGCGGGTACAGTTCCCGTCGGTGAATAACGTCACCGTCTAACATCACTGGAGTCACATTGGCGGGTACAGTTCCCGTCGGTGAATAACGTCACTGTCTAACATCACTGGAGTCACATTGGCGGGTACAGTTCCCGTCGATGAATGACATCACTGTCTAATGCCACTGGAGTCACATTGGCGGGTACAGTTCTGTCACTGAATAACGTCACCGTCTAACATCACTGGAGTCACATTGGTGGGTACAGTTCCCGTTGGTGAATAATGTCACTGTCTAACATCACTGGAGTCACATTGGCGGGTACAGTTCCCGTCGGTGAATAACGTCACCGTCTAACATCACTGGAGTCACATTGGCGGGTACAGTTCCCGTCGGTGAATAACGTCACTGTCTAACATCACTGGAGTCACATTGGCGGGTACAGTTCCCGTCGGTGAATAACGTCACTGTCTAACATCGCTGGAGTCACATTGGCGGGTACAGTTCCCGTCGGTGAATAATGTCACTGTCTAACATCACTGGAGTCACATTGGCGGGTACAGTTCCCATCGGTGAATAACGTCACTGTCTAACATCGCTGGAGTCACATTGGCGGGTACAGTTCCCGTCGGTGAATAACGTCACTGTCTAACATCGCTGGAGTCACATTGGCGGGTACAGTTCTGTCACTGAATAACGTCACCGTCTAACATCACTGGAGTCACACTGGCGGGTACAGTTCCCGTCGGTGAATAACGTCACTGTCTAACATCACTGGAGTCACATTGGCGGGTACAGTACCCATCGGTGAATAATGTCACTGTCTAACATCACTGGAGTCACATTGGCGGGTACAGTTCTGTCAGTGAATGACGTCACTGTCTAGCATCACTGGAGTCACATTGGAGGGTACAGTTCCCGTCGGTGAATAATGTCACCGTCTAACATCACTGGAGTCACATTGGCGGGAACAGTTCTGTCACTGAATAATGTCACCGTCTAACATCACTGGAGTCACATTGGCGGGTACAGTTCCCGTCGGTGAATAACGTCACTGTCTAACATCACTGGAGTCACATTGGCGGGTACAGTTCTGTCACTGAATGACGTCACTGTCTAACATCACTGGAGTCACATTGGCGGGTACAGTTCTGTCACTGAATGACGTCACTGTCTAACATCACTGGAGTCACATTGGTGGGTACAGTTCCCATCGGTGAATAACGTCACTGTCTAACATCACTGGAGTCACATTGGTGGGTACAGTTCTGTCACTGAATAACGTCACTGTCTAACATCACTGGAGTCACATTGGCGGGAACAGTTCTGTCACTGAATAACGTCACCGTCTAACATCACTGGAGTCACATTGGCGGGTACAGTTCTGTCACTGAATAACGTCACTGTCTAACACAGGGGTCAGCAACCTTTACCACTGAAAGAGCCACTTGGACCCGTTTCCCACAGAAAAGAAAACACTGGGAGCCGCAAAACCCGTTTGACAATTAAAAATGAAATAACACTGCATACAACGTTTTTTTTGCCTTTATGCTATGTATAAACAAACTATAATGTGTTGCATTTATGAAATTGATGAACTCCTGCAGAGAAAACGAAATTACATTTCTGCATGCAAGAAAAACATTTTGAACTCCGAAAAAAAGACGTTGGGTTGAAAGTTACTTTTAAGTAAAATATTCAATGTCTATTTGAGTCCTTCTTGTATTTATGAAAAACACCGAACTTAAATTGTCCGCCAGCAGCAAACCAAAAATAACGTCAGCCAGCTGTCATCCTGAAAAATGAAAGGACTATTTCACTGAACAATGAAAAAATATGAATATGAGTAAAATAATAGGCAATTAAAATATTTATCATACTTGGTTAATGGGATTTCTGCTCCTGGACCTCAGCGCACAGCGTCTGCACATCAGGGCTGTATGATGTCACCTTCATCTTTACACAGGATCGCAAGCTGTCATCTGTGAGGTTTTCAATATCACTCCATTTGTGTTTCTGAGCAAGAACGGCCTTCTGACGGGCAACATCTTCAAGGTCTGCTGTCAAGCGTCTAAACTTGGACACCCATATGTCTTTGTCGGCTATGTCGGCCAGTTCCATCTCAAGATCAGGTTGACTCACACCTGCCAATGCAGTCGTATTCAGTAGGGAAGGATCGATGCTTAAGGGAGTGACCGGGAAGGATAATGTGTTTTTTTCCTCTCTGAACTCACAGAAGCGTTTCCCAAACGATGTTTGCATTGCGATGATTGCAGAATGTAAATACTCCGAAATTATCATGTCGTGACCTTGTTTGAACTCTCTCAAATTGGGGAAGTGAGACAAAGTGCCTTTCTGTAAATCTCTGGCAAGCACTGTCAACTTGCGCTCGAATGCCAAAACATCCTCCAACATGTGCAGGGCTGTACGTCCTTTCCCCTGAAGAGCTGTGTTCAGCGTGTTCAGGTGCGCTGTCATGTCTACCATGAAGTGTAGCTTTTCCAGCCACTCTGGCTGTTCCAGCTCAGGAAAGGTGAGCCCTTTGCTGCCCAGGAAAGTTTTCACTTCTTCCAGACACGCGACAAAGCGTTTCAGCACCTTCCGTCTGGACAGCCAGCGATAAAAACACGTTGTAGCGGTGTCAGTAAACTGCAGTCAAAGATAGCTTTATTCGAACTAAACAGCCTTGCTTTTCAGCTTCCCTCAACCCAGCCCCCATGGACGCAGATGCTGCAAAAGACGCGTACTCACAAACCCCCGTAGGCTATCTCCCTTAGCCGGAATGCTGGCTAATTGTGAGCCGTTTTATGATGTGGCAGGAAATGTGTCGCTACACTTAGGTTGTACAAGATCACCATAATTACATTTCAAAAGCTAACAAACTAACATAAAATACATTTTAATTAAATACTGACCAATTATTTCCCAAAGCCACAGGGAGCCGCAGCACAGAGGTGAAAGAGCCACAAATGGCTCGGGAGCCGCAGGTTGCCGACCCCCGGTCTAACATCACTGGAGTCACATTGGCGGGAACAGTTCTGTCACTGAATAATGTCACCGTCTAACATCACTGGAGTCACATTGGCGGGAACAGTTCTGTCACTGAATAATGTCACTGTCTAACATCACTGGAGTCACATTGGCGGATACAGTTCCCATCGGTGAATAACGTCACCGTCTAACATCACTGGAGTCACATTGGCGGGTACAGTTCCCGTCGGTGAATAACGTCACTGTCTAACATCACTGGAGTCACATTGGTGGGTACAGTTCTGTCACTGAATAACGTCACTGTCTAACATCACTGGAGTCACATTGGAGGGTACAGTTCCCATCGGTGAATAACGTCACCGTCTAACATCACTGGAGTCACATTGGAGGGTACAGTTCCCATCGGTGAATAACGTCACTGTCTAACTTCACTGGAGTCACATTGGAGGGTACAGTTCCCATCGGTGAATAACGTCACTGTCTAACTTCACTGGAGTCACATTGGAGGGTACAGTTCCCATCGGTGAATAACGTCACTGTCTAACTTCACTGGAGTCACATTGGAGGGTACAGTTCCCATCGGTGAATAACGTCACTGTCTAACATCACTGGAGTCACATTGGAGGGTACAGTTCCCATCGGTGAATAACGTCACCGTCTAACATCACTGGAGTTACATTGGAGGGTACAGTTCCCATCGGTGAATAATGTCACTGTCTAACTTCACTGGAGTCACATTGGAGGGTACAGTTCCCATCGGTGAATAATGTCACTGTCTAACTTCACTGGAGTCACATTGGAGTGTACAGTTCTGTCACTGAATAACGTCACTGTCTAACATCACTGGAGTCACATTGGAGGGTACAGTTCCCATCGGTGAATAATGTCACTGTCTAACATCACTGGAGTCACATTGGTGGGTACAGTTCCCGTCGGTGAATAACGTCACTGTCTAACTTCACTGGAGTCACATTGGCGGGTACAGTTCTGTCACTGAATAACGTCACTGTCTAATGCCACTGGAGTCACATTGGTGGGTACAGTTCCCATCGGTGAATAACGTCACCGTCTAACATCGCTGGAGTCACATTGGCGGGTACAGTTCCCATCGGTGAATAACGTCACCGTCTAACATCACTGGAGTCACATTGGAGGGTACAGTTCCCATCGGTGAATAATGTCACTGTCTAACTTCACTGGAGTCACATTGGAGGGTACAGTTCCCATCGGTGAATAATGTCACTGTCTAACTTCACTGGAGTCACATTGGAGTGTACAGTTCTGTCACTGAATAACGTCACTGTCTAACATCACTGGAGTCACATTGGAGGGTACAGTTCCCATCGGTGAATAATGTCACTGTCTAACATCACTGGAGTCACATTGGTGGGTACAGTTCCCGTCGGTGAATAACGTCACTGTCTAACTTCACTGGAGTCACATTGGCGGGTACAGTTCTGTCACTGAATAACGTCACTGTCTAATGCCACTGGAGTCACATTGGTGGGTACAGTTCCCATCGGTGAATAACGTCACCGTCTAACATCGCTGGAGTCACATTGGCGGGTACAGTTCCCATCGGTGAATAACGTCACCGTCTAACATCGCTGGAGTCACATTGGCGGGTACAGTTCCCATCGGTGAATAACGTCACTGTCTAACTTCACTGGAGTCACATTGGAGGGTACAGTTCCCATCGGTGAATAACGTCACTGTCTAACATCACTGGAGTCACATTGGAGGGTACAGTTCCCGTCGGTGAATAACGTCACCGTCTAACATCACTGGAGTCACATTGGAGGGTACAGTTCCCGTCGGTGAATAATGTCACTGTCTAACTTCACTGGAGTCACATTGGCGGGTACAGTTCCCGTCGGTGAATAATGTCACTGTCTAACATCACTGGAGTCACATTGGTGGGTACAGTTCCCGTCGGTGAATAATGTCACTGTCTAACATCACTGGAGTCACATTGGTGGGTACAGTTCCCATCGGTGAATAACGTCACTGTCTAACATCACTGGAGTCACATTGGTGGGTACAGTTCCCATCGGTGAAGCACTTACTTCCTTTAATCCTTCATCCACTCACCTCCACCAGCAAACTGGTCATACCTGATGGAAGATCTGGGACACATTATGCACCCAGATATACCAGACTTAGGAGATTTTAACAGAATGAATCCGTATTGAAATGAAAAACTTTTCCCAGGCAAGAAGTACAGAAGCCTGATATCCCAAATAATTGGGTTCAAGAACTGCTACTTCCCTTCAATGGAAGACAAAAGGTTTTGGCTTGAGACATCAACTGTACTCAATGGAAGAGAACCAATGACTACCAGCACCATCTAAACTATTCACTCCCCTTCAAAGTCTCTCCTGTTCACTGTCACTCCCGTTCACACTCACTCCCGTACACAGTCACTCCCGTTCAGTCTCTCCCTTCTAAAGTCACTCCTGTCCACTGTCTGTCCCGTTCACTCTCACTCCCGTACACAGTCACTCCTGTTCACACTCCCATTCACTGTCACTCCCGTTCACACTCACTCCCGTTCACGGTCTCCCCCGTTCACAGTCTCTGCCATCCACAGTCACTCCCGTTCAGTCTCTCCCTTCTAAAGTCACTCCTGTCCACTGTCTGTCCCGTTCACTCTCACTCCCGTACACAGTCACTCCTGTTCACACTCACTCCCATTCACATTCTCTCCCGTTCACACTCACTCCCATTCACTGTTTCTCCTGTTCACACTCCCATTCACTGTCACTCCCGTTCACACTCACTCCCGTTCACGGTCTCCCCCGTTCACAGTCTCTGCCATCCACAGTCACTCCCGTTCAGTCTCTCCCTTCTAAAGTCACTCCTGTCCACTGTCTCTCCCGTTCACACTCACTCCTGTTCACTGTCACTCCCATTCACACTCCCATTCACTGTCACTCCCATTCACACTTACTCTCATTCACATGCACTGCCATTCACACTCACTCCCATCCATATTCACTCCCATCTACTGTCTCTACCATTCACACTAACTCCCATTCACTGTCAACCCGTTCACACTCACTCCCATTCACACTACACCCGTTCACACTCACTCCCATTCACACTACACCCGTTCACACTCACTCCCATTCACTGTCACTCCCATTCATAGTTACTCCCGTTCACACTCACTCTCATCCACAGTCACTCCCGTTCACAGTCTCTCCTGTTCACCTTCACTCCCGTCCATAGTCACTTCCATCTACAGTCTCTACCATTCACACACACACCCGTTCACTGTCAACCCGTTCACACTCACTCCCGTTCACAGTCTCTCCCGTTCACACTCTCTCCCATCCAAAGTCACTCCCGTCCACTGTCTCTCCTGTTCACCTTCACTCCCATCCACTGTCTCTCCCGTTCACGGTCTCCCCCGTTCACGGTCTCCCCCGTTCACGGTCTCCCCCATTCACAATCTCTCCCATTCACGCACTCTCCCATTGACAGACTCTCCCACTCACACTCACTCCCGTTCATAGTCACTCCTGTTCAAAGTCACTCCCATTCACACTCACTCCCGTTCACATTCAGTCCCATTCACAGTCTCTCCCATTCACACTCACTCTCATTCTCGGTCTCTCACATTCAGTCTCTCCCATTCACAGTCACTCCCATTCACACTCACTCCCATTCTCATGCACTCCAGTTCACACTCAATCCCATTCACTGTCACTCCCGTTCACACTCTCTCCTATTCACACTCACTCCCATTCACAGTCACTCCCGTTCACAGTCTCTCCCGTTCACACTCTCTCCCATTCACACTCACTCCCATTCACCGTCACTCCCGTTCACAGACTCTCCCGTTCACACTCACTCTCATTTATGGTCTCTCCCATTTAGTTTCTCCCGTTCACAGTCACTCCCATTCACACTCACTCCTGTTCACAGTCTCTCACATTCACACTCACTCCCATTCATTGTCACTCCCGTTCACATTCACTCCCGTTCACAGCCTCTCTCATTCACCATCTCTCCCGTTCATTGTTACTTCCATTCACAGTCACTCTCATTCACCATCACTCCCATTCACACTCACTCCTGTTCACAGTCTCTCACATTCACCATCACTCCCATTCACACTCACTCCTGTTCACAGTCTCTCACATTCACACTCACTCCCATTCACTGTCACTCCCATTCACACTCACTCCCATTCACACTCACACCCATTCACTCTCACTCCCGTTCACAGTCTCTACCATTCACTCACTCCCATTCACCATCACTCCCGTCCACAGTCTCTACCATTCACACTCACTCGCCTTTACCGTCACTTCCGTCCACTGTCTATCCCATTCACACTCACTCCCGTACACAGTCTCTCCCATTCACAGTCACTCCTGTTCACAGTCACTCCTGTTCACAGTCTCTCCCGTTCACACTCACTCTTGTTCACAGTCACTCCCATTTAGTTTCTCCTGTTCACAGTCACTCCCATTCATACTCACTCCCGTTCACAGTCTCTCCCGTTCACCATCACTCCCGTTCACACACTCCCGTTCAGTCTCTCCTGTTCACAGTCTCTCCCATTCACACTCACTCCCGCTCACAGTCTCTCCCATTCACACTCACTCCCGTTCACAGTCTCTCCCGTTCACGGTCTCTCCCGATCACACTCACTCCCGTTCACAGTCTGTCCTGTTCACTGTCACTCCCATTCACACTCACTCCCGTTCACATTCACTCCTATTCACTGTCACTCCCGTTCACACTCACTCCTGTTCACACTCACTCCCATTCACAGTCACTCCCGTTCACAGTCTCTCCCGTTCACACTCTCTCCCATTCACACTCACTCCCATTCACCGTCACTCCCGTTCACAGACTCTCCCGTTCACACTCACTCTCATTCATGGTCTCTCCCATTTAGTTTCTCCCGTTCACAGTCACTCCCATTCACACTCACTCCTGTTCACAGTCTCTCACATTCACACTCACTCCCATTCATTGTCACTCCCGTTCACACTCACTCCCGTTCATAGTCACTCCTGTTCAAAGTCACTCCCATTCACACTCAGTCCCATTCACAGTCTCTCCCATTCACACTCACTCTCATTCTCGGTCTCTCACATTCAGTCTCTCCCATTCACAGTCACTCCCATTCACACTCACTCCCATTCTCATGCACTCCAGTTCACACTCAATCCCATTCACTGTCACTCCCGTTCACACTCTCTCCTATTCACACTCACTCCCATTCACAGTCACTCCCGTTCACAGTCTCTCCCGTTCACACTCTCTCCCATTCACACTCACTCCCATTCACCGTCACTCCCGTTCACAGACTCTCCCGTTCACACTCACTCTCATTCATGGTCTCTCCCATTTAGTTTCTCCCATTCACAGTCACTCCCATTCACACTCACTCCTGTTCACAGTCTCTCACATTCACACTCACTCCCATTCATTGTCACTCCCGTTCACATTCACTCCCGTTCACAGCCTCTCCCATTCACCATCTCTCCCGTTCATTGTTACTTCCATTCACAGTCACTCTCATTCACCATCACTCCCATTCACACTCACTCCTGTTCACAGTCTCTCACATTCACCATCACTCCCATTCACACTCACTCCTGTTCACAGTCTCTCACATTCACACTCACTCCCATTCACTGTCACTCCCATTCACACTCACTCCCATTCACACTCACACCCATTCACTCTCACTCCCGTTCACAGTCTCTACCATTCACTCACTCCCATTCACCATCACTCCCGTCCACAGTCTCTACCATTCACACTCACTCGCCTTTACCGTCACTTCCGTCCACTGTCTATCCCATTCACACTCACTCCCGTACACAGTCTCTCCCATTCACAGTCACTCCTGTTCACGGTCTCTCCCGCTCACACTCACTCCCGTTCACCGTCACTCCCGTTCACACTCACTCTCGTTCACAGTCTCTCCCATTTAATTTCTCCCGTTCACAGTTACTCCCATTCACACTCACTCCTGTTCACAGTCACTCCTGTTCACAGTCTCTCCCGTTCACACTCACTCTTGTTCACAGTCACTCCCATTTAGTTTCTCCTGTTCACAGTCACTCCCATTCATACTCACTCCCGTTCACAGTCTCTCCCGTTCACCATCACTCCCGTTCACACACTCCCATTCAGTCTCTCCTGTTCACAGTCTCTCCCGTTCACACTCACTCCCGCTCACAGTCTCTCCCATTCACACTCACTCCCGTTCACAGTCTCTCCCATTCACGGTCTCTCCCGATCACACTCACTCCCGTTCACAGTCTGTCCTGTTCACTGTCACTCCCATTCACACTCACTCCCGTTCACATTCACTCCTATTCACTGTCACTCCCGTTCACACTCACTCCTGTTCACACTCACTCCCATTCACAGTCACTCCCGTTCACAGTCTCTCCCGTTCACACTCTCTCCCATTCACACTCACTCCCATTCACCGTCACTCCCGTTCACAGACTCTCCCGTTCACACTCACTCTCATTCATGGTCTCTCCCATTTAGTTTCTCCCGTTCACAGTCACTCCCATTCACACTCACTCCTGTTCACAGTCTCTCACATTCACACTCACTCCCATTCATTGTCACTCCCGTTCACATTCACTCCCGTTCACAGCCTCTCCCATTCACCATCTCTCCCGTTCATTGTTACTTCCATTCACAGTCACTCTCATTCACCATCACTCCCATTCACACTCACTCCTGTTCACAGTCTCTCACATTCACACTCACTCCCATTCACTGTCACTCCCATTCACACTCACTCTCATTCACACTCACACCCATTCACTCTCACATTCACACTCACTCCTGTTCACACTCACTCCCATTCACAGTCACTCCCGTTCACAGTCACTCCCGTTCACAGTCTCTCCCATTCACACTCACTCCCATTCACTGTCACTCCTGTTCACACTCACTCCCATTCACTGTCTCTCCCGTTCACAGTCTCTCCTGTTCACAGTCTCTCCCGTTCACACTCACTCCTGTTCACACTCACTCCCATTCACAGTCACTCCCGTTCACGGTCTCTCCCGTTCACAGTCACTCCTGTTCACAGTCTCTCCCGTTCACAGTCACTCCCGTTCACAGTCACTCCCGTTCACAGTCACTCCTGTTCACCTCACGGGTGTACAGATCAGGAAACTGTGCCGCATTGTACAGTTGGTAGTTACACAGCAGAGCGCACAACCCAACTGGAAGAAACCTTTGCAACAGCTGACTTTGAGCTTGAACAATTCAGTGATGACAAAAAAACAGAGAACATGTTTTGATGCTTTGAACAGCAGTGGTTCAAGTAAGGGACTAAGGGCACTGATTTTTGCAAATGAATGAGCTTTATATTTCAGTTGTCTTGTACCAATGTGGCCTCCTCTGCGGTTGTTTGAAACCAGCAAAACGTGAATGCTAAAATCCAGCTACAAATTTTCAAAAAAGATTTCTCAACGCCAACAGAAATGTGCACAAACTTGCTCAGCACAGGGTACTTTAGTTCAACAGTGCCAGATTTGTGTGAACACAAGTTTACTCCATTGTCTTCCGAACATAAGGCAATATAGAACAAAAGTTGTCAGATGTCAGATCATTGCTGGCAGTGTTACAAGTCAGTTCACGCAGCATGAGGGAATCAACTGGCTGACAAACACACATTGTTTACATCACATTCACAAATACCATACTGCAGGGACATTGAGATTGAAACAGTGAGAGAGAGAGCAACAGAGATAGAGGGAGAGAGGAGAGGAGGAAGAGGGCAAGGAGAAGGGGAGTGGGAGGGGAGTAGAGCAGTGAGAGATAGACAGACAGACGCAGATAGATAGATAGGTTAATAGACAGGCTAGTAACCTTTGACAGCCGCTTTCACTTTCCCTGCGTTGTAAGATTGGTTTGGTTTCTAACCTTTTCCAGTTCTGCTGAAAGCTCATCAACGTTAATTGTTTCTCTTTCTATAGATACTGTCTGAGCTGTTGAGTGTTTCTGCTTTTGTTTCTGATCCCCACCTTTGGAGCACTGATTGAACGTAGAAACGCACTGCATTATAACCCATGCCTAGAGGAACAGGGAAACTTCCTCTGACCCAGCAGAGTTTGCATTAAATCACGGGCAGCAGTAGTATGGGAGTATGGGCTGAAGCTCTGACACTGTACCTGATTTTGTCGGCAATGCTTTTTTGCTGGAAGAGGAGGTGCAGATGGAAGAGGAGAAGGAGGAAGAGAAGAAGCATTCACACTGGGCATTGCATCTTCAGCTGATGGTTCAGGCCCAGAGCAGGAGGAGAGATACGGAGGGGATGCACGTCCATTAGACAGATGTAATGACACTGAAGGCTAGATCAAGGAAAGCAGGCAAAAAAGAGAGAAGAGAGAGAATGGGTGAGCAATCAACAGTGCCGTCTCCCTCCCTCGAGACACTGCATTGGCTACAGGACTGAGGGTGTGGACACTGCTACTTAGCTGATTCGGGGATCGGCCTGATAGTGACCTTGGGCAGTGTTGACTGCCAACAATGGCCTTAGTCACCTCCTTCTCAAGGATACCGGGGGACAGTACACAATAGGGAAATAGCCCTGAACCTATGAAAGTTGACAATAAGATTCAAAGAATACATTGAAAACTTAAAAGGACGTAGCTGGGATTTGAGGATCTGAGTTGTAGGGAAAAGTTAAGAAGGTTGGGACTTTATTCCTGCAGCGTAGTACAACATGGGGTGCTTTGGTAGATGTATACAGAATTATGAGGGGGATCGACTAGGTAAATGAAAGCAAGCTTTTTCCACTGAGGTTGGGTGAAACTAGAACTAGAGGTCATAGGTTACGGTTAAAAGGTAAAATGGGAACTTGAGGGGAAACGTCTTCACGCAGAGGGTGGTGTGAGAGTGGAACGACTTGCCATTGAATGTGGTGGACATGGATTTCATTTCAGCATTTTGGAGAAATTGGGACAGGTACATGGATGGAAGGGGTGGGCAGGGACTCTGGAGCCGTCGATGGGACTCGACGGAATAACATTTTAGCACAGATTAGCTGGCCGAAGAACCGCTTTCAGTGCTGTTGTGTTCAATGACTCTGTGTATGTGGTAGGAGGGAGACAACACAGAGGGTACAGTCACTGTCTCTCAACAGAGACCACTGGCACAGTGGGTACAGTCAGTATCTCTCACCAGAGACCACGGGCACAGTGGGTACAGTCACTGTCTCTCAACAGAGACCACGGGCACAGTGGGTACAGTCAGTATGTCTAACCAGAGACCACGGGCACAGTGGGTACAGTCAGTCTCTCTCACCAGAGACCACGGGCACAGTGGGTACGGTCAGTGTCTCTCACCAGAGACCACGGGCACAGTGGTCACAGTCACTGTCTCTCACCAGAGACCACGGGCACAGTGGGTACAGTCACTGTCTCTCATCAGAGACCACGGGCACAGTGGGTACAGTCAGTATCTCTCACCAGAGACCACGGGCACAGTGGGTACAGTCAGTATCTCTCACCAGAGACCACGGGCACAGTGGGTACAGTCAGTATCTCTCACCAGAGACCACGGGCACAGTGGGTACAGTCAGTATCTCTCACCAGAGACCACGGGCACAGTGGGTACGGTCAGTATCTCTCACCAGAGACCACGGGCACAGTGGGTACGGTCAGTATCTCCCACCAGAGACCACGGGCACAGTAGGAATAGTCAGTATCTCTCACCAGAGACCACGGGCACAGTGGGTACGGTCAGTATATCTCACCAGAGACCACGGGCACAGTGGGTACGGCCAGTATCTCCCACCAGAGACCACGGGCACAGTACGAATAGTCAGTATCTCTCACCAGAGACCACGGGCACAGTGGGTACAGTCAATGTCTCACCCAGAGACCACGGGCACAGTGGGTACAGTCAGTATCTCCCACCTGAGACCACGGGCACAGTGGGTACAGTCAGTATCTCTCACCAGAGACCACGGGCACAGTGGGTACAGTCAGAATCTCTCACCAGAGACCACGGGCACAGTGGGTACAGTCACTGTCTCTCACCAGAGACCACGGGCACAGGGGGTACAGTCACTGTCTCTCACCAGAGACCACAGGCACAGTGGGTACAGTCAGTATCTCTCACGAGAGACCACGGGCACAGTGGGTAAAGTCAGTATCTCTCACGAGAGACCACGGGCACAGTGGATACAGTCACTGTCTCTCACCAGAGACCATGGGCACAGTGGGTACAGTCAGTATCTCTCACCAGAGACCACGGGCACAGTGGGTACAGTCAGTATCTCTCAACAGAGACCACGGGCACAGTGGGTACAGTCACTGTCTCTCACCGGAGACCATGGGCACAGTGGGTACAGTCAGTATCTCTCACCGGAGACCACGGGCACAGTGGGTACAGTCAGTATCTCTCACCAGAGACCACAGGCACAGTGGGTACAGTCAGTATCTCTCACCAGAGACCACGGGCACAGTGGGTACGGTCAGTATCTCTCACCAGAGACCACGGGCACAGGGGGTACGGTCAGTATCTCCCACCTGAGACCACGGGCACAGTAGGAATAGTCAGTATCTCTCACCAGAGACCACGGGCACAGTGGGTACGGTCAGTATATCTCACCAGAGACCAGGGGCACAGTGGGTACAGTCACTGTCTCGCAGCAGAGACCACGGGCACAGTGGGTACGGTCAGTGTCTCTCACCAGATACCACGGGCACAGTGGGTACGGTCAGTGTCTCTCACCAGAGACCATGGGCACAGTGGGTACAGTCACTGTCTCTCACCAGAGACCACGGGCACAGTGGGTACAGTCACTGTCTCTCACCAGAGACCACGGGCACAGTGGGTACAGTCAGTATCTCTCACCAGAGACCACGGGCACAGTGGGTACAGTCAGTATCTCTCACCAGAGACCACGGGCACAGTGGGTACAGTCAGTATCTCTCACCAGAGACCACGGGCACAGTGGGTACAGTCAGTATCTCTCACCATAGACCACGGGCACAGTGGGTAAAGGCAGAATCTCTCACCAGAGACCACGGGCACAGTGGGTACAGTCACTGTCTCTCACCAGAGACCACGGGCACAGTGGGTACAGTCAGTATCTCTCACCAGAGACCACGGGCACAGTGGGTACAGTCAGTATCTCTCACCAGAGACCACGGGCACAGTGGGTACGGTCAGTATCTCTCACCAGAGACCACGGGCACAGTGGGTACGGTCAGTATCTCCCACCAGAGACCACGGGCACAGTAGGAATAGTCAGTATCTCTCACCAGAGACCACGGGCACAGTGGGTACGGTCAGTATATCTCACCAGAGACCACGGGCACAGTGGGTACGGCCAGTATCTCCCACCAGAGACCACGGGCACAGTACGAATAGTCAGTATCTCTCACCAGAGACCACGGGCACAGTGGGTACAGTCAATGTCTCACCCAGAGACCACGGGCACAGTGGGTACAGTCAGTATCTCCCACCTGAGACCACGGGCACAGTGGGTACAGTCAGTATCTCTCACCAGAGACCACGGGCACAGTGGGTACAGTCAGAATCTCTCACCAGAGACCACGGGCACAGTGGGTACAGTCACTGTCTCTCACCAGAGACCACGGGCACAGTGGGTACAGTCAGTATCTCTCACCAGAGACCACGGGCACAGTGGGTACAGTCAGTATCTCTCACCAGAGACCACGGGCACAGTGGGTACAGTCAGTATCTCTCAGCAGAGACGATGGGCACAGTGGGTACAGTCAGTATCTCCCACCAGAGACCACGGGCACAGTGTGTACAGTCACTGTTTTTCACCAGAGACCATGGGCACAGTGGGTACAGTCAGTATCTCTCACCAGAGACCACGGGCACAGTGGGTAGTCAGTATCTCTCACCAGAGACCACGGGCACAGTGGGTACAGTCAGTATCACTCCCCAGAGACCATGGGCACAGTGGGTACAGTCAGTATCTCTCACCAGAGACCACGGGCACAGTGGGTACAGTCAGTATCTCTCACCAGAGACCACGGGCACAGTGGGTACAGTCAGTATCTCTCACCAGAGACCACGGGCACAGTGGGTACAGTCACTGTTTCTCACCAGAGACCATGGGCACAGTGGGTACAGTCAGTATCTCTCACCAGAGACCACGGGCACAGTGGGTACAGTCAGTCTCTCTCACCAGAGACCACGGGCACAGTGGGTACGGTCAGTGTCTCTCACCAGGGACCACGGGCACAGTGGGTACAGTCACTGTCTCTCACCAGAGACCACGGGCACAGTGGGTACAGTCAGTATCTCTCACCAGAGACCACGGGCACAGTGGGTACAGTCAGTATCTCTCACCAGAGACCACGGGCACAGTGGGTACAGTCAGTATCTCTCACCAGAGACCACGGGCACAGTGGGTACAGTCACTGTCTCTCACCAGAGACCACGGGCACAGTGGGTACAGTCACTGTCTCTCACCAGAGACCACGGGCACAGTGGGTACAGTCAGTATCTCTCACCAGAGACCACGGGCACAGTGGGTACAGTCAGTGTCTCTCACCAGAGACCACGGGCACAGTGGGTACAGTCAGTATCTCTCACCAGAGACCACGGGCACAGTGGGTACAGTCAGTATCTCTCACCAGAGACCACGGGCACAGTGGGTACAGTCACTGTCTCTCACCAGAGACCACGGGCACAGTGGGAACAGTCAGTATCTCTCACCAGAGACCACGGGCACAGTGGGTACAGTCACTGTCTCTCACCAGAGACCACGGGCACAGTGGGTACAGTCACTGTCTCTCACCAGAGACCACGGGCACAGGGGGTACAGTCACTGTCTCTCACCAGAGACCACAGGCACAGTGGGTACAGTCAGTATCTCTCACTAGAGACCACGGGCACAGTGGGTACAGTCAGTATCTCTCACGAGAGTCCACGGGCACAGTGGGTACAGTCACTGCCTCTCACCAGAGACCATGGGCACAGTGGGTACAGTCAGTATCTCTCACCAGAGACCACGGGCACAGTGGGTACAGTCAGTATCTCTCAACAGAGACCACGGGCACAGTGGGTACAGTCACTGTCTCTCACCGGAGACCATGGGCACAGTGGGTACAGTCAGTATCTCTCACCAGAGACCACGGGCACAGTGGGTACAGTCAGTATCTCTCACCAGAGACCACAGGCACAGTGGGTACAGTCACTGTTTCTCACCAGAGACCATGGGCACAGTGGGTACAGTCAGTATCTCTCACCAGAGACCACGGGCACAGTGGGTACAGTCAGTCTCTCTCACCAGAGACCACGGGCACAGTGGGTACGGTCAGTGTCTCTCACCAGAGATCACGGGCACAGTGGGTACAGTCACTGTCTCTCACCAGAGACCACGGGCACAGTGGGTACGGCCAGTATCTCCCACCAGAGACCACGGGCACAGTACGAATAGTCAGTATCTCTCACCAGAGACCACGGGCACAGTGGGTACAGTCAATGTCTCACCCAGAGACCACGGGAACAGTGGGTACAGTCAGTATCTCCCACCAGAGACCACGGGCACAGTGGGTACAGTCAGTATCTCTCACCAGAGACCACGGGCACAGTGGGTACAGTCAGAATCTCTCACCAGAGACCACGGGCACAGTGGGTACATTCAGTATCTCCCACCAGAGACCACGGGCACAGTGGGTACAGTCACTGTTTTTCACCAGAGACCATGGGCACAGTGGGTACAGTCAGTATCTCTCACCAGAGACCACGGGCACAGTGGGTAGTCAGTATCTCTCACCAGAGACCACGTGCACAGTGGGTACAGTCAGTATCACTCCCCAGAGACCATGGGCACAGTGGGTACAGTCAGTATCTCTCACCAGAGACCACGGGCACAGTGGGTACAGTCAGTATCTCTCACGAGAGACCACGGGCACAGTGGGTACAGTCAGTATCTCTCACCAGAGACCACGGGCACAGTGGGTACAGTCACTGTTTCTCACCAGAGACCATGGGCACAGTGGGTACAGTCAGTATCTCTCACCAGAGACCACGGGCACAGTGGGTACAGTCAGTCTCTCTCACCAGAGACCACGGGCACAGTGGGTACGGTCAGTGTCTCTCAACAGAGATCACGGGCACAGGGGGTACAGTCACTGTCTCTCACCAGAGACCACAGGCACAGTGGGTACAGTCAGTATCTCTCACTAGAGACCACGGGCACAGTGGGTACAGTCAGTATCTCTCACGAGAGTCCACGGGCACAGTGGGTACAGTCACTGCCTCTCACCAGAGACCATGGGCACAGTGGGTACAGACAGTATCTCTCACCAGAGACCACGGGCACAGTGGGTACAGTCAGTATCTCTCAACAGAGACCACGGGCACAGTGGGTACAGTCACTGTCTCTCACCGGAGACCATGGGCACAGTGGGTACAGTCAGTATCTCTCACCAGAGACCACGGGCACAGTGGGTACAGTCAGTATCTCTCACCAGAGACCACAGGCACAGTGGGTACAGTCACTGTTTCTCACCAGAGACCATGGGCACAGTGGGTACAGTCAGTATCTCTCACCAGAGACCACGGGCACAGTGGGTACAGTCAGTCTCTCTCACCAGAGACCACGGGCACAGTGGGTACGGTCAGTGTCTCTCACCAGAGATCACGGGCACAGTGGGTACAGTCACTGTCTCTCACCAGAGACCACGGGCACAGTGGGTACGGCCAGTATCTCCCACCAGAGACCACGGGCACAGTACGAATAGTATCTCTCACCAGAGACCACGGGCACAGTGGGTACAGTCAATGTCTCACCCAGAGACCACGGGAACAGTGGGTACAGTCAGTATCTCCCACCAGAGACCACGGGCACAGTGGGTACAGTCAGTATCTCTCACCAGAGACCACGGGCACAGTGGGTACAGTCAGAATCTCTCACCAGAGACCACGGGCACAGTGGGTACAGTCAGTATCTCCCACCAGAGACCACGGGCACAGTGGGTACAGTCACTGTTTTTCACCAGAGACCATGGGCACAGTGGGTACAGTCAGTATCTCTCACCAGAGACCACGGGCACAGTGGGTAGTCAGTATCTCTCACCAGAGACCACGTGCACAGTGGGTACAGTCAGTATCACTCCCCAGAGACCATGGGCACAGTGGGTACAGTCAGTATCTCTCACCAGAGACCACGGGCACAGTGGGTACAGTCAGTATCTCTCACGAGAGACCACGGGCACAGTGGGTACAGTCAGTATCTCTCACCAGAGACCACGGGCACAGTGGGTACAGTCACTGTTTCTCACCAGAGACCATGGGCACAGTGGGTACAGTCAGTATCTCTCACCAGAGACCACGGGCACAGTGGGTACAGTCAGTCTCTCTCACAAGAGACCATGGGCACAGTGGGTACGGTCAGTGTCTCTCAACAGAGATCACGGGCACAGTGGGTACAGTCACTGTCTCTCACCAGAGACCACGGGCACAGTGGGTACAGTCAGTATCTCTCACCAGAGACCACGGGCACAGTCTGTACAGTCAGTATCTCTCACCAGAGACCACGGGCACAGTGGGTACAGTCAGTATCTCTCACCAGAGACCACGGGCACAGTGGGTACAGTCAGTATCTCTCACCATAGACCACGGGCACAGTGGGTAAAGGCAGAATCTCTCACCAAAGACCACGGGCACAGTGGGTACAGTCACTGTCTCTCACCAGAGACCACGGGCACAGTGGGTACAGTCAGAATCTCTCACCAGAGACCACGGGCACAGTGGGTACAGTCACTGTCTCTCACCAGAGACCACGGGCACAGTGGGTACAGTCACTGTCTCTCACCAGAGACCACGGGCACAGTGGGTACAGTCAGTATCTCTCACCAGAGACCACGGGCACAGTGGGTACAGTCAGTATCTCTCACCAGAGACCACGGGCACAGTGGGTACAGTCAGAATCTCTCACCAGAGACCACGGGCACAGTGGGTACAGTCAGTATCTCCCACCAGAGACCACGGGCACAGTGGGTACAGTCACTGTTTTTCACCAGAGACCATGGGCACAGTGGGTACAGTCAGTATCTCTCACCAGAGACCACGGGCACAGTGGGTAGTCAGTATCTCTCACCAGAGACCACGTGCACAGTGGGTACAGTCAGTATCACTCCCCAGAGACCATGGGCACAGTGGGTACAGTCAGTATCTCTCACCAGAGACCACGGGCACAGTGGGTACAGTCAGTATCTCTCACGAGAGACCACGGGCACAGTGGGTACAGTCAGTATCTCTCACCAGAGACCACGGGCACAGTGGGTACAGTCACTGTTTCTCACCAGAGACCATGGGCACAGTGGGTACAGTCAGTATCTCTCACCAGAGACCACGGGCACAGTGGGTACAGTCAGTCTCTCTCACCAGAGACCACGGGCACAGTGGGTACGGTCAGTGTCTCTCAACAGAGATCACGGGCACAGTGGGTACAGTCACTGTCTCTCACCAGATACCACGGGCACAGTGGGTACAGTCAGTATCTCTCACCAGAGACCACGGGCACAGTCTGTACAGTCAGTATCTCTCACCAGAGACCACGGGCACAGTGGGTACAGTCAGTATCTCTCACCAGAGACCACGGGCACAGTGGGTACAGTCAGTATCTCTCACCATAGACCACGGGCACAGTGGGTAAAGGCAGAATCTCTCACCAAAGACCACGGGCACAGTGGGTACAGTCACTGTCTCTCACCAGAGACCACGGGCACAGTGGGTACAGTCAGAATCTCTCACCAGAGACCACGGGCACAGTGGGTACAGTCACTGTCTCTCACCAGAGACCACGGGCACAGTGGGTACAGTCACTGTCTCTCACCAGAGACCACGGGCACAGTGGGTACAGTCAGTATCTCTCACCAGAGACCACGGGCACAGTGGGTACAGTCAGTATCTCTCACCAGAGACCACGGGCACAGTGGGTACAGTCAGTATCTCTCAGCAGAGACCATGGGCACAGTGGGTACAGTCAGTATCTCCCACCAGAGACCATGGGCACAGTGTGTACAGTCACTGTTTTTCACCAGAGACCATGGGCACAGTGGGTACAGTCAGTATCTCTCACCAGAGACCATGGGCACAGTGGGTAGTCAGTATCTCTCACCAGAGACCACGTGCACAGTGGGTACAGTCAGTATCACTCCCCAGAGACCATGGGCACAGTGGGTACAGTCAGTATCTCTCACCAGAGACCACGGGCACAGTGGGTACAGTCAGTATCTCTCACGAGAGACCACGGGCACAGTGGGTACAGTCAGTATCTCTCACCAGAGACCACGGGCACAGTGGGTACAGTCACTGTTTCTCACCAGAGACCATGGGCACAGTGGGTACAGTCAGTATCTCTCACCAGAGACCACGGGCACAGTGGGTACAGTCAGTCTCTCTCACCAGAGACCACGGGCACAGTGGGTACGGTCAGTGTCTCTCACCAGAGATCACGGGCACAGTGGGTACAGTCACTGTCTCTCACCAGAGACCACGGGCACAGTGGGTACAGTCAGTATCTCTCACCAGAGACCACGGGCACAGTCTGTACAGTCAGTATCTCTCACCAGAGACCACGGGCACACTGGGTACAGTCAGTATCTCTCACCAGAGACCACGGGCACAGTGGGTACAGTCAGTATCTCTCACCATAGACCACGGGCACAGTGGGTAAAGGCAGAATCTCTCACCAAAGACCACGGGCACAGTGGGTACAGTCACTGTCTCTCACCAGAGACCACGGGCACAGTGGGTACAGTCACTGTCTCTCACCAGAGACCACGGGCACAGGGGGTGCAGTCACTGTCTCTCACCAGAGACCACAGGCACAGTGGGTACAATCAGTATCTCTCACGAGAGACCACGGGCACAGTGGATACAGTCACTGTCTCTCACCAGAGACCATGGGCACAGTGGGTACAGTCAGTATCTCTCACCAGAGACCACGGGCACAGTGGGTACAGTCAGTATCTCTCAACAGAGACCACGGGCACAGTGGGTACAGTCACTGTCTCTCACCGGAGACCATGGGCACAGTGGGTACAGTCAGTATCTCTCACCAGAGACCACGGGCACAGTGGGTACAGTCAGTATCTCTCACCAGAGACCACAGGCACAGTGGGTACAGTCAGTATCTCTCACCAGAGACCACGGGCACAGTGGGTACGGTCAGTATCTCTCACCAGAGACCACGGGCACAGGGGGTACGGTCAGTATCTCCCACCAGAGACCACGGGCACAGTAGGACTAGTCAGTATCTCTCACCAGAGACCACGGGCACAGTGGGTACGGTCAGTATATCTCACCAGAGACCAGGGGCACAGTGGGTACAGTCACTGTCTCGCAGCAGAGACCATGGGCACAGTGGGTACAGTCAGTATCTCTCACCAGAGACCACGGGCACAGTGGGTACAGTCATTGTCTCTCAACAGAGACCACGGGCACAGTGGGTACAGTCAGTATCTCTCACCAGAGACCACGGGCACAGTGGGTACAGTCAGTATCTCTCACCAGAGACCACGGGCACAGTGGGTACAGTCACTGTCTCTCACCAGAGACCACGGGCACCGTGGGTACAGTCACTGTCTCTCACCAGAGACCACGGGCACAGTGTACACAGTCAGTATCTCCCACCAGAGACCACGGGCACAGTGGGTATAGTCAGTATCTCTCAGGAGAGACCATGGGCACAGTGGGTACAGACAGTATCTCCTACCAGAGACCACGGGCACAGTGGGTACAGTCAGTATCTCACCAGAGACCATGGGCACAGTGGGTACAGTCACTGTCTCTCACCAGAGACCACGGGCACAGTGGGTACAGTCAGTATCTCTCACCAGAGACCACGGGCACAGTGGGTACAGTCAGTATCTCTCACCAGAGACCATGGGCACAGTGGGTACAGTCACTGTCTCTCACCAGAGACCACGGGCACAGTGGGTACAGTCAGTATCTCTCACCAGAGACAACGGGCACAGTGGGTACAGTCACTGTCTCTCACCAGAGACCACGGGCACAGTGGGTACAGTCAGTATCTCTCACCAGAGACCACGGGCACAGTGGGTACAGTCAGTGTCTCTCACCAGAGACCACGGGCACAGTGGGTACAGTCAGTATCTCTCACCAGAGACCACGGGCACAGTGGGTACAGTCAGTATCTCTCACCAGAGACCACGGGCACAGTGGGTACAGTCACTGTCTCTCACCAGAGACCACGGGCACAGTGGGTACAGTCAGTATCTCTCACCAGAGACCACGGGCACAGTGGGTACAGTCACTGTCTCTCACCAGAGGCCACGGGCACAGTGGGTACAGTCACTGTCTCTCACCAGAGACCACGGGCACAGGGGGTACTGTCACTGTCTCTCACCAGAGACCACAGGCACAGTGGGTACAGTCAGTATCTCTCACGAGAGA
Source organism: Hypanus sabinus (assembly GCF_030144855.1). Lineage (NCBI taxonomy): Eukaryota > Metazoa > Chordata > Chondrichthyes > Myliobatiformes > Dasyatidae > Hypanus > Hypanus sabinus. The sequence goes on from NC_082709.1 coordinate 99,548,847, forward strand.
CCACGGGCACAGTGGGAACAGTCAGTATCTCTCACGAGAGACCACGGGCACAGTGGGTACAGTCACTGTCTCTCACCAGAGACCATGGGCACAGTGGGTACAGTCAGTATCTCTCACCAGAGACCACGGGCACAGTGGGTACAGTCAGTATCTCTCAACAGAGACCACGGGCACAGTGGGTACAGTCACTGTCTCTCACCGGAGACCATGGGCACAGTGGGTACAGTCAGTATCTCTCACCAGAGACCACGGGCACAGTGGGTACAGTCAGTATCTCTCACCAGAGACCACAGGCACAGTGGGTACAGTCAGTATCTCTCACCAGAGACCACGGGCACAGTGGGTACGGTCAGTATCTCTCACCAGAGACCACGGGCACAGTGGGTACGGTCAGTATCTCCCACCAGAGACCACGGGCACAGTAGGAATAGTCAGTATCTCTCACCAGAGACCACGGGCACAGTGGGTACGGTCAGTATATCTCACCAGAGACCACGGGCACAGTGGGTACGGTCAGTATCTCCCACCAGAGACCACGGGCACAGTACGAATAGTCAGTATCTCTCAGGAGAGACCATGGGCACAGTGGGTACAGTCAGTATCTCTCACCAGAGACCACGGGCACAGTGGGTACAGTCACTGTCTCTCACCAGAGGCCACGGGCACAGTGGGTACAGTCACTGTCTCTCACCAGAGACCACGGGCACAGGGGGTACTGTCACTGTCTCTCACCAGAGACCACAGGCACAGTGGGTACAGTCAGTATCTCTCACGAGAGACCACGGGCACAGTGGGAACAGTCAGTATCTCTCACGAGAGACCACGGGCACAGTGGGTACAGTCACTGTCTCTCACCAGAGACCATGGGCACAGTGGGTACAGTCAGTATCTCTCACCAGAGACCACGGGCACAGTGGGTACAGTCAGTATCTCTCAACAGAGACCACGGGCACAGTGGGTACAGTCACTGTCTCTCACCGGAGACCATGGGCACAGTGGGTACAGTCAGTATCTCTCACCAGAGACCACAGGCACAGTGGGTACAGTCAGTATCTCTCACCAGAGACCACGGGCACAGTGGGTACGGTCAGTATCTCTCACCAGAGACCACGGGCACAGTGGGTACGGTCAGTATCTCCCACCAGAGACCACGGGCACAGTAGGAATTGTCAGTATCTCTCACCAGAGACCACGGGCACAGTGGGTACGGTCAGTATATCTCACCAGAGACCACGGGCACAGTGGGTACGGTCAGTATCTCCCACCAGAGACCACGGGCACAGTACGAATAGTCAGTATCTCTCACCAGATACCACGGGCACAGTGGGTACAGTCAATGTCTCACACAGAGACCACGGGCACAGTGGGTACAGTCAGTATCTCCCACCAGAGACCACGGGCACAGTACGAATAGTCAGTATCTCTCACCAGAGACCACGGGCACAGTACGAATAGTCAGTATCTCTCAGGAGAGACCATGGGCACAGTGGGTACAGTCAGTATCTCCTACCAGAGACCACGGGCACAGTGGGTACAGTCAGTATCTCACCAGAGACCATGGGCACAGTGGGTACAGTCAATGTCTCACCCAGAGACCACGGGCACAGTGGGTACAGTCAGTATCTCCCACTAGAGACCACGGGCACAGTGGGTACAGTCAGTATCTCTCACCAGAGACCACGGGCACAGTGGGTACAGTCAGTATCTCTCACCAGAGACCACGGGCACAGTGGGTACAGTCACTGTCTCTCACCAGAGACCACGGGCACAGTGGGTACAGTCAGTATCTCTCACCAGAGACCACGGACACAGTGGGTACAGTCAGTATCTCTCACCAGAGACCACGGGCACAGTGGGTACAGTCAGTATCTCTCACCAGAGACCACGGGCACAGTGGGTACAGTCAGCATCTCTCAGCAGAGACCATGGGCACAGTGGGTACAGTCAGTTTCTCCCACCAGAGACCACGGGCACAGTGTGTACAGTCACTGTTTTTCACCAGAGACCATGGGCACAGTGGGTACAGTCAGTATCTCTCAGCAGAGACCACGGGCACAGTAGACACAGTCAGTATCTCTCAACAGAGACCACGGGCACAGTGGGTACAGTCACTGTCTCTCACCGGAGACCACGGGCACAGTGGTCACAGTCAGTATCTCTCTCCAGAGACCACGGGCACAGTGGGTACAGTCACTGTCTCTCACCGGAGACCACGGGCACAGTGGTCACAGTCAGTATCTCTCACCAGAGACCACGGGCACAGTGGGTACAGTCACTGTCTCTCACCGGAGACCACGGGCACAGTGGGTACAGTCAGTATCTCTCACCAGAGACGACGGGCACAGTGGGTACAGTCAGTATCTCTCACCAGAGACCACAGGCACAGTGGGTACAGTCAGTATCTCTCACCAGAGACCACGGGCACAGTGGGTACGGTCAGTATCTCTCACCAGAGACCACGGGCACAGTGGGTACGGTCAGTATCTCCCACCAGAGACCACGGGCACAGTAGGAATAGTCAGTATCTCTCACCAGAGACCACGGGCACAGTGGGTACGGTCAGTTTATCTCACCAGAGACCACGGGCACAGTGGGTACGGTCAGTATCTCCCACCAGAGACCACGGGCACAGTACGAATAGTCAGTATCTCTCACCAGATACCACGGGCACAGTGGGTACAGTCAATGTCTCACACAGAGACCACGGGCACAGTGGGTACAGTCAGTATCTCCCACCAGAGACCACGGGCACAGTACGAATAGTCAGTATCTCTCACCAGAGACCACGGGCACAGTGGGTACAGTCAATGTCTCACACAGAGACCACGGGCACAGTGGGTACAGTCAGTATCTCTCACCAGAGACCACGGGCACAGTGGGTACAGTCAGTATCTCTCACCAGAGACCACGGGCACAGTGGGTACAGTCACTGTCTCTCACCAGAGACCACGGGCACAGTGGGTACAGTCAGTATCTCTCACCAGAGACCACGGACACAGTGGGTACAGTCAGTATCTCTCACCAGAGATCACGGGCACAGTGGGTACAGTCAGTATCTCTCAGCAGAGACCACGGGCACAGTGTGTACAGTCACTGTTTTTCACCAGAGACCACGGGCACAGTGGGTACAGTCAGTATCTCTCAGCAGAGACCACGGGCACAGTGGGTACAGTCACTGTTTTTCACCAGAGACCACGGGCACAGTGGGTACAGTCAGTATCTCTCAGCAGAGACCACGGGCACAGTGGGTACAGTCAGTATATCTCAGCAGAGACCACGGGCACAGTGGGTACAGTCAGTATCTCTCACCAGAGACCACGGGCACAGTGGGTACAGTCACTGTCTCTCACCAGAGACCATGGGCACAGTGGGTACAGTCAGTCTCTCTCACCAGAGACCACGGGCACAGTGGGTACGGTCAGTGTCTCTCACCAGAGACCACGGGCACAGTGGGTACAGTCACTGTCTCTCAGCAGAGACCACGGGCACAGTGGGTACAGTCAGTATCTCTCAGCTGAGACCACGGGCACAGTGGGTACAGTCACCGTTTTTCACCAGAGATGAACGACACTGGTCGTTCCATGGGATACTAAAGGAGAATGTGATATGGGGGAATATGACTGATGGCTAGCAGGGACTCGATGGCTGAAATGGTGTCAAATGAGAGTGCAGCACGCAAAAAGGGGTTTAGCAAGCAGGGGTGTCCCATAGGGAGGCTGGCTTCTTACATCTCAGTCCAGCTGTAAATTCAGAGACTCAGTGGTCACATCCCGTCCCCGGCATGGGCTGATTTACTGAACGTGGGTCCTCCGGTGCCCGAGTGAGACCCCCCTGACCCAGCCAGTGACCTAGCCAGGAGCAAAAGCCCAAGGAGTGAATCTAACTCAGTCTCAGGATCAGTTAAATAACTTGGCCCCCTCGTAACTGGTGGGCTCACTCCCCAGGGGCAGGGTCTGGGCAGGGAGGGAAGGAGCGGGTACCTCGAGCTGGGCCGGATTGCTCGGGTGTTGGGCTCCCCAATCCCCCATACCATGGGGCAGAAGGGGGGTCTAAACGCAGAGCCCAAAGCCCAACCCACGGTCCTCTTGCCCCTGACAGCACAGTGCCAATCTTGTTCAACACGGGCAGGAGGGGAGGCAGGCAGGCAGGCCACGGGGCCTTTCGGCTGGAAATTAACGCTGCTGGGGCAGACGAGAAGATGGAGTGTAGCATTTGTACAAATGGGTGGCTGGTGGTCACCAGGGGCAGAGGGACTGCTGCAGTGTGGTGTCTGTGAGTGCCATCCATTAAATCCCAATCCCAGACAGGCACAACTGATGAAGAGAACCGAGCTCCTGAGAGTGAAGCGTCCCTGTCTGCTGGTGGCTGGTCTCGTCAGCAGCTGGCGCCACCCACACACCAGGGCAGCTGGTGCTGTACAACTCACTGACCTGGCTGACAGTCACATATTCCTGGCAAAGGAGCAGAAAACCCAGGGTTCAAAGGCACAACGCACAATGCCAGCAGTGGCGGATACAGCAGGGACGGGGAGTGAGGTGGGGGGGGGGGGGTGAGGGAGAGGGGTGTGAGGGACAGAGGGGAGAGCAGGAAGGGGGGTTGAGGGAGGGGCAGGGACGAGAGGGGGTGGGGTGATGGAGGGAGAGAGGGGGTGAGGGAGAGGGAGGATGTCACAATACCACGCGGTTTGGATAACACTATTACAGCTCCCGGCATGCTGAAGTTTGGAGTTCAATTCTGGTCCTGCCTGGAAGGAGTCTGTACGTCCTCCCCATGGAATGTGAGGGTTTTCCCTGGAAGTTTCTGGTTGTCTGCTCATTGTAGATGTCCCATGATTAGGTAAGGGTTAACAAGGGAATGTTGAGGTTTACTGTGGTTGCCGAGTCCGCGACCCAACTCTTTAAAATAAGTAAAGAGACTGAGGAAGTGGGTAGACATGAGGGGATAGTGAGGGAGTGGGTAGACATGAGGGGATAGTGAGGGAGTGGGTAGACATGATGGGATAGTGAGGGAGTGGGTAGACATGAGGGGATAGTGAGGGAGTGGGTAGACATGAGAGGATAGTGAGGGAGTGGGTATACATGGGGGATAGTGAAGGAGTGGGTAGACATGAGGGGATAGTGAGGGAGTGGATAGACATGGGGGATAGTGAAGGAGTGGGTAGACATGAGGGGATAGTGAGGGAGTGGATAGACATGGGGGATAGTGAAGGAGTGGGTAGACATGAGGGGATAGTGAGGGAGTGGGTAGACAAGAGGGGATAGTGAGGGAGTGGATAGACATGGGATAGTGTGGGAGTGGGTAGACATGAGGGGATAGTGAGGGAGTGGGTAGACATGATGGGATAGTGAGGGAGTGGATAGACATGAAGGGATAGTGAGGGAGTGGATAGACATGAGGGGATAGTGAGGGAGTGGGTAGACATGAGGGGATAGTGAGGGAGTGGATAGACATGAGGGGATAGTGAGGGGGTAGACATGAGGGGATAGTGAGGGAGTGGGTAGACATGAGGGGATAGTGAGGGAGTGGGTAGACATGATGGGATAGTGAGGGAGTGGATAGACATGAAGGGATAGTGAGGGAGTGGATAGACATGAGGGGATAGTGAGGGAGTGGGTAGACATGAGAGGATAGTGAGGGAGTGGGTATACATGAGGGGATAGTGAGGGAGTGGATAGACATGAGGGGATAGTGAGGGAGTGGGTAGACATGGGATAGTGAGGGAGTGGATAGACATGAGGGGATAGTGAGGGGGTAGACATGAGGGGATAGTGAGGGAGTGGGTAGACATGAGGGGATAGTGAGGGAGTGGGTAGATATGAGGGGATAGTGAGGGAGTGGATAGACATAAGGGGATAGTGAGGGAGTGGGTAGACATGAGGGGATAGTGAGGGAGTGGATAGACATGGGATAGTGAGGGAGTGGGTAGACATGAAGGGATAGTGAGGAAGTGGGTAGACATGAGGGGATAGTGAGGGAGTGGGTAGACATGAGGGGATAGTGAGGGAGTGGGTAGACATGATGGGATAGTGAGGGAGTGGATAGACATGAGGGGATAGTGAGGGAGTGGGTAAACATGAGGGGATAGTGAGGGAGTGGATAGACATGAGGGGATAGTGAGGGGGTTGACATGAGGGGATAGTGAGGGAGTGGGTAGACATGAGGGGATATTGAAGGAGTGGGTAGACATGAGGGGATAGTGAGGGAGTGGATAGACATGAGGGGATAGTGAGTGAGTGGGTAGCCATGAGGGGATAGTGAGGGAGTGGGTAGACATGAGGGGATAGTGAGGGAGTGGATAGACATGGGGGATAGTGAGGGAGTGGATAGACATGGGGGATAGTGAGGGAGTGGGTAGACAAGAGGGGATAGTGAGGGAGTGGATAGACATGGGATAGTGTGGGAGTGGGTAGACATGAGGGGATAGTGAGGGAGTGGGTAGACATGAAGGGATAGTGAGGGAGTGGATAGACATGAGGGGATAGTGAGGGAGTGGGTAGACATGAGGGGATAGTGAGGGAGTGGATAGACATGGGATAGTGTGGGAGTGGGTAGACATGAGGGGATAGTGAGGGAGTGGGTAGACATGAAGGGATAGTGAGGGAGTGGATAGACATGAGGGGATAGTGAGGGAGTGGGTAGACATGAGGGGATAGTGAGGGAGTGGGTATACATGAGGGGATAGGGAGGGAGTAGATAGACATGAGGGGATAGTGAGGGAGTGGGTAGACATGAGGGGATAGTGAGGGAGTGGATAGACATGAGGGGATAGTGAGGGAGTGAGTAAACATGAGGGGATAGTGAGGGAGTGGATAGACATGAGGGGATAGTGAGTGAGTGGGTAGCCATGAGCGGATAGTGAGGGAGTGGGTAGACATGAGGGGATAGTGAGGGAGTGGATAGACATGAGGGGATAGTGAGGGAGTGGGTAGCCATGAGGGGATAGTGAGGGAGTGGTTAGACATGAGGGGATAGTGAGGGAGTGGATAGACATGGGGGATAGTGAGGGAGTGGGTAGACATGAGGGGATAGTGAAGGAGTGGGTAGACATGAGGGGATAGTGAGGGAGTGGATAGACATGAGGGGATAGTGAGGGAGTGGATAGACATGAGGGGATAATGAGGGAGTGGGTAGACATGAGGGGATAGTGAAGGAGTGGATAGACATGAGGGGATAGTGAGGGAGTGGATAGACATGTGGGGATAGTGAGGGAGTGGGTAGACATGAGGAAGTACTGAGGGAGTTGTAAGGAATGAGGGATATATGAGGGAGTAAGTAGGCATGAGGAGGTAGTGAGAGAGTGGATAGGCATGAGGGGGAGATGAGGGAGTGGGAAGGCATAAGGGGGAGATGAGGGAGTGGAAAGGCATGAGGGGGAAATGAGGGAGTGGGAAGGCATAAGGGGGAGATGAGGGAGTGGGAAGGAATGAGAGGGAGATGAAGGAGTGGGTAGGCATTAAGGGATTAGTGAGAGAGTGGGTAGGCATGATGGGGGTAGGGAGTGGGTGAGTAGGCCTGAGGGGGTAGTGAGGGAGCGGATAGGCATGAGGGGGTGGTGACAGAGCAGGTAGACCTAAGGGGGACATGAAGGGGAGATGAGGAAGTGGAGAGTTACGATGGACTGGAAAGAGATGATCTTTCATCAGCAGGGAGAGCTGATGGAGTGCAGAGACACGATGAACGTGAAAGTGGAGAAACAAACACAATTGAATTACAGAGATGGAGGCAGATTACATACCTGAGAGTGTGACTGTAATGTGATACTGTTTACATACCTGAGAGTGTGACTGCAATGTAATACTGTTTGCACACATGGGAAGGCATGAGGGGGAGATGAGGGAGTGGAAATGTAATACAGTTTGCAAACCTGAGAGTGTTACTGTAATGTAATACTGTTTGCACAACTGAGAGTGTGACTGCAATGTAATACTGTTTGCACAACTGAGAGTGTGACTGCAATGTGATACTGTTTACACACCTGAGAGTGTGACTGTAATGTAATACAGTTTGCAAACCTGAGAGTGTGACTGCAATGTAATACAGTTTGCAAACCTGAGAGTGTGACTATAATGTAATACAGTTTGCAAACCTGAGAGTGTGACTGCAATGTAATACAGATTGCACACCTGAGAGTGTGACTGTAATGTAATACAGTTTGCAAACCTGAGAGTGTGACTATAATGTAATACAGTTTGCAAACCTGAGAGTGTGACTGCAATGTAATACAGATTGCACACCTGAGAGTGTGACTATAATGTAATACAGATTGCACACCTGAGAGTGTGACTGCAATGTAATACAGATTGCAAACCTGAGAGTGTGACTGCAATGTAATACAGTTTGCAAACCTGAGAGTGTGACTATAATGTAATACAGTTTGCAAACCTGAGAGTGTGACTGCAATGTAATACAGATTGCACACCTGAGAGTGTGACTGTAATGTAATACAGTTTGCAAACCTGAGAGTGTGACTATAATGTAATACAGTTTGCAAACCTGAGAGTGTGACTGCAATGTAATACAGATTGCACACCTGAGAGTGTGACTATAATGTAATACAGATTGCACACCTGAGAGTGTGACTGCAATGTAATACAGATTGCACACCTGAGAGTGTGACTATAATGTAATACAGATTGCACACCTGAGAGAGCGACTATAATGTAATACAGATTGCACACCTGAGAGTGTGACTATAATGTAATACAGATTGCACACCTGAGAGTGTGACTGTAATGTAATACAGATTGCACACCTGAGAGTGTGACTATAATGTAATACAGATTGCACACCTGAGTGTGTGACTATAATGTAACAGATTGCACACCTGAGAGTGTGACTGCAATGTAATACAGTTTGCAAACCTGAGAGCGTGACTATAATGTAATACAGATTGCACACCTGAGAGTGTGTCTGTAATGTAATACAGATTGCACACCTGAGAGTGTGACTGCAATGTAATACAGTTTGCAAACCTGAGAGCGTGACTATAATGTAATACAGATTGCACACCTGAGAGTGTGACTGTAATGTAATACAGTTTGCAAACCTGAGAGCGTGACTATAATGTAATACAGATTGCACACCTGAGAGTGTGACTGTAATGTAATACAGATTGCACACCTGAGAGTGTGACTGCAATGTAATACAGTTTGCAATCCTGAGAGTGTAACTGCAATGTAATACAGTTTGCAATCCTGAGAGCGTGACTATAATGTAATACAGATTGCACACCTGAGAGTGTGACTGTAATGTAATACAGATTGCACACCTGAGAGTGTGACTGCAATGTAATACAGTTTGCAAACCTGAGAGTGTAACTGCAATGTAATATAGATTGCACACCTGAGAGTGTGACTATAATGTAATACAGATTGCACACCTGAGAGTGTGACTATAATGTAATACAGATTGCACACCTGAGAGTGTGACTGTAATGTAATACAAATTGCACACCTGAGAGTGTTACTGTAATGTAATACGGTTGACACAACCGAGAGTGTGACTGCAATATAATACTGTTCAGAGGAATAACATCGGATGTGCTCCTCCAGGTGAACACTGTGACATGAGAAATGGGACTCAATGCCCAGGGAAGCCTGCTGGATTTGTGAACCAGTTCAAGTGTCAACGAAGCAGGCTTTTGGGACAGCAATGTGGAGATGGAGAAGGGGGTGAGCCTAGTTTCATGGGAGTAGGACTTATTATCAATGGGAAGCTCATCTCAGCCACATTCTGGACCAGGTCTTACAACAACATTGCACTTGTCCTTGATTGTGTCTTTGTTTATATTTTTGCTTTTTTCCACCATCCAGTATAATTTTGCAGTTTACAGTGTATCATATGTTCTCTGTAGGTGAGATGCTGCTGTTTTTCATTATTCCTGTATCCTGCTGTACATGAGCACACGCTATGAATTGAGAACTAGTGTCGGGGGACATGGGGTAGAGTGGAGTGTGTTACTCAGTGTCAGGAGAAGATGGTCAAGTTGCCACATCCCAGCATATCCTTGGGGTGGAAAGAGATCAGTTTAACTTTAGAGTTAAGACTCTAATCTAACATATGAACTTGAGGGCTGCCACAGATTAACAAGTGAAGAGGGAAGCACAGGATGGAGGAGGTGTGGCCTCCCTCTTCTGTCCGATCTATGTCCCCGCACCGGCCAGAGGGCAGCTTCAGCGACCCACACCCCGAATTGCCACAGTGGTTCAGCCTCTCACTGAGGCAGCTCCGAGGCTTGGTGACCCGATGGGAAGTTATGAAACAAAAGGCACAGGTGGACAGTTAGAATCTTTATCCCAGTGTAGAAATGTTAAATACTAGAGAGCATGCATTTGCTCAGGTGTCCTGGCATGGAAGAGCCCGTCTCAAGAACAGATGCAATGGGGACGGAGAGGAGATATGCAGGACAAGTACTTTTATACAGAGAGCGGTGGGTGCCTGGGCTGCACCACCAGGGATGGTGGTGGAGGCGGGTGCGATTGTGGTGATTAAACAGATAGAGGAATATGCAGGGAATGGGTCACACACAGGAAGATGACATCAGTTTAGCATGGCATCATGCATGGTACAAACAACAGGGCTGAAGTGTCTGCTTCTGTGTTGTATAATTTGATATTCTACCTTGTACACTAACATCAGGTGCAGGAACCTTCAATCCAACATTCAACAAGATTCTATCTGACTGTAATCCCAATACCAGTACACCTTTTGTAACCTTTCACCCGCTTTCCCATTGTTAATACCCAATTAACAATATCCAAAGACTCATGACCTTCAGGGAGAAATCTGTCTGAAATCTGCGACCACTTATTTTTGAACAATAACCCTGATTCTAGATTCCCTAACAAGAAGAATCCACTCTCAGCCTGTTGAGACTGTGTTTTCTTGTGGTAGGAGAGGACCAGGGTATTCTGTCAGAGATGGGGTAAGAATAGAAACACATGAAATTGGGGTGAGGCCTTCATCAATAACACTAGGCATTGAAGCCCTGCTTTCTGCAAAAAAAAGGACACCTCAGGCCTTTGCTCAGGTGTCCTGGCATGGAAGAGCCCGTCTCAAGAACAGATGCAATGAGGACAGAGAAACAGGGAGAAAGGGATGTTATCCTTACAAGAAACGGTGCAAAGTGAGGTAGCTGTGAGAGTCCATGGGCTTGTAGTAAATGTTGCTTAATAGTTTGTCTCAAGGCAGGCGAGGTAGGTGATGGAGGTAGGCCAATTGAATCTGAGTGTAGGGTGGAAGTTGGTAGCGAAATTCATAAAATTGTTGAGTTCTGTACGGGTGTAGGAGACAGCACCGATGCAATTGTCGATGCAGCAGGGAGAGAGTTGGTGTAGTCTTTGAACATGGAATGCTCCATGGAGCCAATGACAAGGCAGGTGTAGCTGGGGCCCAGCGGGTGCCAATGGAAGTGAGGTTAAGCACCAGTTCTGCCAGGCGGTAAGTTGCTGTACAGAGGAACAAACTCGAGAAATCACATTCAAAGCATCACTCGCACCACACACTCAATGCAGCATTAAAATGTGTAATATTTGCAAAAGAAAATTCTGTTAGCAGGGCAGTTTGCAGGCTGGGAAAGGTGAAATTACCTCTTTGAGTATATTTGGATTGATAGGAAGTCTGGTCCTCCCGGTGTTTGCACAGTAGACCTTCTCCACACTCGTCAGGTTCTCTTTTTCCTGAGGGGAACAACGGTTTCGATCATTAATAGCCCATCCGTTATATCTAAAACAGATCTGCCACTAACAGCTATAAACTGAGGCACAGCGAACTGCAGAAGACAGAAGAGATTGCAGATGCTTGAATCTGGAGCACAAATGATCTGCTGCTGGATCTCAGCGGGTTAGGCAGCATCTACTTCAGGGAGAGCGAAGCACAGAAACAAATGTCGCTGTGATGATCGTATGCTCTAGTATCAATTGTTTGGTGACAATAAAGTATTTGTATTTGTATCTGTGGAGGGAGAAGGACCATCAACGTTTCCGGCTGACACCCTTCCTCGGGATAGACGCTCAGTGGCCACTTTATTAGGTACACCTGCTCGTTAAAGCAAAAGCCAATCATGTGGCAGCAATTCAAAGTGCAAAAGCATGCAGGCACGGTCAAGAGCTCCAGCTGTTGTTCAGACCAAACATCAGAATGAGGGAAGAAATGTGATCCAAGTCAGAAACTGCTGGTCCTCTAGCATTCTCTTGCATAATACTGTAGTCTCTACAGTTTACAGAGGATGGTCAAAAAATGAATAAAACATTGGCAATTCTCTGGGTAAAAACACACTAATAAGAAAGGCCAGAGGAGATTGACCAGACTGGTTCAAGCTGACAGTAACTCATTACAACAGTGGTGTGCAGAGGAGCATCTCTGAACGCACAACACATCAAACCTTGAAGTAGATGATCTACAGCAGCAGAAGACCATGAACATACACAGAGTTAGGTCCTCCTGTATCTAATAAAGTGGCTAATGAATGTATATGGTTTACAGCTAAATGTAACTCAGATTAGAAAATGCTGGCAGATGTCCTGCGAACTTTACAAGATGATCCCTCACCCCCCTGACATTTATTGGTGAACCAGTAAAAGGTGCTGAAAATGCTTTTGTTTCTCTGATCAATGCTGCCTGTTTGCTCCCGAAACTTGAATGGTGAGACAGGACTTTGTTCAATAAACACACTCCCGGAACTATTCTATTCCCAGGTCAGTCGGTGATGGTGGTGTCTGCTGGATAACGTTGGGTTTGGCAAGGACAAGTAGCCCTATACCATTCTAGATCAGTCGGTGATGTCTGCTGGATAATGCTGGGTTTGGTAAAGTACTGTCTGACTATAATCCCATCAATCATAGACACTTAACTGCAGCAATGAACCCCATTTCCCAGTTCACTGGAGAACTGTCCCCTGGTGGTAACGCTGATAGCATTGTGCTAATAATGGAATGTGGAGGTGTTATCAGGTGAAGGTGAGACACTCTGCCACTCTCCAGCAGGACGGCTGGGTCTGAGTTCTCGCTTTGTGTTCATTTTCAGCCTTAAACCTGAAGACCATTCTAGTCAGCAGAGCAGAACCTAGAGCTTCTTCCACCTCCATTAGAGCAAAGACTGCTGTAAGGGTGAGCAGAAGGGTGAGTTCCTTCCATCTCCATACCTGAGCTCTCTCCAATTACTTTTGCTCCCAATTCACTACTGCTCCGAGCTAACAAGCGGTGGACCAGTCTAGGTATAGAAAACTTCAGCTGACTTCTGTGACTTAAGCTAAAAAGGGTTCTAAAATTCCCAGCCTTTGTATTGGTATTGAGACTGGTATTAGTTGGCATTGTCACATGAACCAAGATACAGTGCAAAGCATTCCATACATCATTACATCGAAGGAGCAAACATAGAAACAGAAGGCAGCAAGTTACGTTACATAGAAAGTGCAGGTGGGTGAATGAAGTGCAAGGGCCGAGACGAGGCAGACTGAGAGATTGAGAAGTAACCTTTAACATATGGCACTGATTCACAAGCCTGATAACAGTGGGATTGAAGCTGTCCTTGAGCCTGGTGACATGTGCTCTCAAGCTTTTGCAATCTTCTGCCTACAGAGAAAGGGGAGAAGAGAGAATGACTGTGTAGGAAGGGTTCCTGATTACGTTGGCTTCCTTCACGTGGAAGGAAGTGTAAACAGAGTTAATGGAGGAGAAGCTGGTTTTAAAAAATTGCTTCTGATTTCACTTCAACACAACTTCAGTCTAATTTGCAAAGCCCTCCTGTACTGCAATTCTCCACCAGAGGAAACAGGTCCCATATTGGGTCCTTTGAGTCTGCCAAATTCTTCAGATGGATCAGCCCTGAAGTTCTCTGCATCCAAGGAGCTTGTGCAATGTGGTTCCAACTCTGCTTGTTGAGAGCCTTCCCACCTTTCTACAGCTGAGCGTAAGAAAGCCAAATACCAGGAGATGGTAGAGCAGTGCCAGAGACAGGGGTGGGGGGCACGATGTGAGCCTATCAAAGTGTGGTGTAGAGGTCTTGCTGCTGCTCACTGTGCAGAACTGACTCTCTCCTTGGCATTACAGGCCGCAAAGACAGAGCCGTCAGGACCGTCACAGAGGCTGCCGAGTGAGTCTTCGATCAACACAAGCCTGACCGGGTCATCTGGCCAGGAGTGGCTGAAAAACTCAAAGCTCCCGGTGTCCCCAGGGTGCATCACTGGTAACGTGTCCCAGGACACATGAGGATGTACCTCAGCATCAAGATGCTCTGGCAGTGTTCGCATCCCGTAGGCTGAACTATGGAATCCACCTGTCACGTGAAACTCCTGTGCTGGCTCTGACGCCTCAGGAAGGAAACGCTCATTGCCAGCAAATGCAGCAGAAATGTTGCCCAGCATTGGGAATTCAGTCGCATTTGAGAAAGAACATTCTCGTCTAATCACGACTTCAGTGAGCATGTCAGCTTGAAGTAATTAATATCATTCAGCAGCTCAGTGTGTGGAGCAGGGAAGCAATTTCAAGCTGCTACACCTACAAATTCACCGGGCATTTCCGCTCTCCCTGTGAGAGCTACTGAGCCTCAGTCTGCTATTGAAACAGAAACCACAACATCATATTTCCTGACAATCTCGGGTGAAACTGCAAAGAGTGCAGGTCAGCTCTGTTGGTTAAAGAGCAGGTGGCCACAAAGAAGGAGCCAACCCTTAGGTCAGCAGAGTCTCCTGGTACTAGTGAATACAATCCCAATACTGAATGGTCCAAAGCCCAGTGACAGACGTGACACCACCAGTTATGCCACTGCTCTTTTGTAGTCCTGGAGTTCATCAGTATGACCTTACAGACCAGCTCTGTTTTAATCCTCATCTCTCTTTCTTTTGAGAACAAGAGTGAATGCTCAACTCTTCACCCTTGTTTGGAAAGATTCCAAGAAATTCCCCCAGCTGCCAACCTTATTTCCTTTAGGTCCTCCTCTTTTAGTGCTCCTCGATGGATAAGCAGGAATAGGGTACTAGGATGGCCAAAAAAGGAAGGATAAAGTGTAGGTTGGTGTGTGTGTGTGTGTGTGTGTGTGTGTGTGTGAGATTGAGTGAATGGGTGAAGGGATTTAGAATGTAAGTCTGGACTGATCCGCACCCAGAGCAGGCAGTGGCGGTAATGCACCATTAAGCTGGGTGCCAACCGCCGTAAAACAAGACGGAGAAGAAGGCCACCACATTGTCCCTCGTCAGCTTTCCCGCTTCCGGTTCTCTTATTTCCAAAGAACTCTGAAAGGAGCCATTTCATCCCACTGAATTGAAACTGTCAAGGACCTCGTCCTCCACTAGCATTCTCTCTTCTCCTCTCTTCCACTAGGCAGAAGATATAAAAGCTTGAAAATGCATACTATTAGGCTCAAGGACGGCTTCTGTCCTGCTGGTCTAAGGCTCTTGAATCAACATCTTGTACATTAAAAATGATTTCTTGACCTCACAATCTACACTGCCACAGGCAACTGTTCAGAGATGAATTACAAAGACTATATCAGATTCAGGTGCACAGGAAAGGGTGATTTAATAGAAGCATTTTAAATGATGAATGGGTTTTGATAAAGTGAATGTAGAGAGAGTGTTTCCCCTCAACACCAAAAACCTTGATAAGGTCTTCAAAAGAAAGAATTTGAAATTCCCTACTACAGGGAGTGACTGGGAAAAATTGCACAGATATATTTAATGAATGGCTGGACAAGTGGTTCAGGGAGAAAGGAATGAAGGGATGGATTTAGATGAGAAAAGAAAGGAGAAGGATGACTGAATCAAAAATAGTGTTGGACTGAATGGCCTGTTTATTTGTTGTACGTTCTGTGTAAATGACTCAGAATTCCCTCCCTCCACATTCCCATGGATTTTCCATAACACTCTGCAGTTATTGAGAAACGCTTGATGCCAATATTTGTCCTTGGTCACCCAGATGGTTAAAACACTGCTCGAGGCATCACACCACACTTGCATTCCATTTACCACCAATGCCTTCTACACTTACTCTCTGCAGCATTTCCAGCAGGTTGTTCTTCTCCTTTGTGAAGTGCTGGTGCTCCAGCTGGGCTTGCTGCACAATCTGATGGGCCTGATTCCTCAACGACACAATCCTTTTCTGGAAAACATGACAACCATCAAACTGTACAATTCATACTAGAATCTACTAGAGGAACTCATTAGCTCAGGCAGCACCTGGGCATGGAAATGAGCAGTCCATATTGCAGGTTAACTCTTCATCTCGTCTGAAAGACAGAAGGGAGGTAGTCAGTAAAGTGAAGGGGACGGGTGCAGCAAGAAGTGGCAGGCGGTGGGTGGATCCAGTTGAGGGGGTGATAGGCAGATGCGGAAGGGGAGATTGGGAATAGTGACAGAGGCTGGGAGGTGACAAATAGCTGCAGCTGATGGAATCTGATAGAGAGCAAGGCGGTGCATGTAACCAAGTGAAGGAGGAGATCCAATGTGAGGAACGTGTTGGATGGTGACTACACGGAGTGGGTGGAGCATGAACCGAGATACAGTGCAAAGCTTTTGCTGGCGTTCCATCCAGAGAGATTATTCCAAACATCAGTACATGGAGGTAGCAAAAACAGAAACAGAATGCAGCAAATGATGTTGCAGTTACATAGAAAGTGCAGGTAGACACATTCTTAAAAGCAAAATGGCCACTGGGTTTGAGGTGGGTGCAGGAGGAACTGGGTAGATCAGGAGGAGAGAGTAAAGGAACAGAAGTGGAGAGTTTATCTCAAATTGCAAAATTCAATTATCACTAACTCAGTTTACAATTAGCAAGTAAGGGAGAGAAATGTTAAACTGAAAAAATACCTGATTATTTTCCCTTACAATAAAGTACACCCAGAGATGACCTAGCACTGTCTGACCTGAGGTTTATACTGGATAAAGTTGAAAAACTAGCTTTATTTATCATATTACATTGAAACATACAATAAATATGTAATTTGCATCAAACCAGCAACAACCATGCTAGTCAGCCCAAAGTATTGACATGCTTCCAGTGCTAACATAGCATGTCTACAATTCACTGTTTTAACCTGGGTGTCTTTGGAATGCAGGAGGAGTCCCACACAGTCACAGGGAGAACACACAAACTCCTTACAGGCAGCTTCAGGAATCGAATCCCCAACCCCGAAACCCGGAGCTGGCAAAGCTGATCATCGTTGGGTCAGAGTGACAGTTATGTTTTTGTTGAAGAATTGGCTGAGGTTTTAGCTCAGAGCTAGCTCCTTGGGGAGAGGATTCCAACTCATCACCTCCAGGGGTAGATTACAGAAGTGGCAGTCAGGCGACACAGAGACAGGAATTTTGTCAGAATGGCCACCGTGCCTTAGTTCAGGAAAATCCAAACCAAAACCACTTCCAACAGGACTCGCTGAAATGTAGGGCACAAACTTGGGGTAAAAAGTTTAGTTATACTGGCCCTGGTGAAAGTTTGTCAACATGACTCATAAGCCAAGCAAAAACATACTAACAATCTTGGATCTGTGCACATTTCTGTTGGCTGCTTTTAGTTTGCACTCCCAATCCATATTTATGATGGAACCCACCTTTATCCAGAGTGAAATCACCTGTATCAGGCATGTAGAACAGGCTCACACCTCAGGCCAGACTAAGCTTGGCTGGGCACTAATTTGGAGGGGGGAATTGGTGAGGGGTCTGTCCAGCACCGAACCTCCCATGCTCATTTCACACACTCCTCCATTTTAGCCTGCCCCCAAGTCACCACGCAGTAATGATCTCCCACTCCGGCACACTGCCTTCAATTCATAATGTGAAGCTGCTTTCCAACTTCATTCAGTTCTAATCACCCCATCATAGGAAGGATGTGGTTTACCAGGATGCTGCCTGGATTAGAGGCATAAGGAGTAGTTAGACAAACTTCAGTTGTTTTCTCTGGAGTGGCGGAGAATGAGGCTTGAGTTTATAAAGGTATGAAAGGTATAGAGACACTATACCAGGGAAAATCTGCAGCTGCTGGAGATCTGAGCAACACACACAAAATGCTGGAGGAACTCAGCAGGCCAGGCAGTATTTATGGAAAGGACTATAGTTAACATTCTGGGCCGAGACCCTTTGGCAGGATTGGAGAAAAAAAAGATGAGGAGTTAGAGTTAGAAGGTGGCAGGAGGGCAGGGAGAAACACAAGGTGATAGGTGAAACCAGGAGGGGGGAGGATGAAGTAAAGAGCTGGGACGTTATTGGTGAAAGAGATACAGGGCTGGAGAAGGGGGAATCTGATAGGAGAGGACAGAATGGTGAAAGGGAGGCCATTACTGGAGTTCAAGAAATAATGCTTATGACATCGGATTGGAAGCTACCAAGATGGAATACAAAGAGCAAACACGAGGAAATCTGCAGATGCTGGAAATTCGAACAACACACGCAAAATGTTGGTGGAACACAGCAGGCCAGGCAGCATCTATAAGGAGAAGCACTGTCGACGTTTCAGGCCGAGACCCTTCGTCAGGACTAACTGAAAGGAAAAATAGTAAGAGATTTGAAAGTAGAAGGGGGAGGGGGAAATGCAAAATGACAGGAGAAGACCAGAGGGGGTGGGATGAAGCTAAGAGCTGGAAAGGTGATTGGCGAAAGTGATACAGAGCTGGAGAAGGGAAAGGATCATGGGACGGGAGGCCTCGGGAGAAAGAAAGGAGTGGGGGGGAGCACCAGAGGGAGATGGAGAACAGGCAAACAACTAAATATGTCAGGGATGGGTTAAGAAGGGGAGGAGGGGCATTAATGAAAGTTAGAGAAGTCAGTGTTCATGCCATCAGGTTGGAGGCTACCCAGCCGGTATATAAGGTATTGTTCCTCCAACCTGAGTTTGGATTTATTTTGACAGTAGAGGAGGTCATGGATAGACATATCAGAATGGGAATGGGACGTGGAATTAAAATGTGTGGCCACTGGGAGATCCTGCTTTTTCTGGCGGACCGAGCGTAGGCGTTCCGCGAAATGGTCTCCCAGTCTGTGTCGGGTCTATCAATATATAAAAGGCCACACTGGGAGCACCGGACGCAGTATACCACACCAGCCGACTCACAGGTGAAGTGTCGCCTCACCTGGAAGGACTGTCTGGGGCCCTGAATGGTGGTGAGGGAGGAAGTGTAAGGGCAGGTGTAGCACTTGTTCTGCTTACGAGGCTAAGTGCCAGGAAGGAGACTGGTGGGAAGGGATGCTGGGGGGGGGGGACGAGTGGACAAGGGAGTCGCGTAGGGAGCAATCCCTGTGAAAAGCAGAAAGGGGAGGGAGGGAAAGATGTGCTTGGTAGTGGGATCCCATTGGAGGTGGCAGAAGTTACGGAGAATTATACGTTGGACCTGGAGGCTGGTGGGGTGGTAGGTGAGGACAAGGGAAACCCTATCCTGAGTGGAGTGGCGGGCGGATGGGGTGAGGGCAGATGTGTGGGAAATGGGAGAGATGCGTTTGAGAGCAGAGTTGATGATGGATGAAGGGAAGCCCCTTTGTTTAAAAAAGAAAGACATCTTCTTTGTCCTGGAAAGAAAAGCCTCATCCTGAGAGCAGATGTGGCGGAGATGGAGGAATTGTGAGAAGGGGATAGAGTTTTGCAAGAGACAGGGTGGGAAGAGGAATAGTCCAGGTAGCTGTGAGAGTCTGTCGGCTTATAGTCCCCCTGGGTGGCCTCAGGCTCGCTCAGCTCGTTCTCGTCTAGGGGGAGCAGCCTTCGGCCCTGCCAAACTGGGTAATCAGCTGGTGTAGATGCTGTGTGATGTCCCCGCCTCGCCCAAAAACAGACAGTACACCATAAGTGATTAAATGAGTACAATTTATAAAGGTTACTATAACTAAGTGATTAATAACGATACAGTATATATGAAGAGAAGAAATAAAGAAAAGGCGCCAAACTTATCAAAGTCCAAACCACTTCGTGCACAGCCGTTGGAGCTCAATTACTGAAGTCTTCTGGCCACCATTCGATCCCCTCCGAACTCCTCGACTCGCAGCTCAGGACCCTCCGAACTCCTCGACTCTCCAAACAGCTCAGGACCCTCCGAGTGGTCAACCAAGCACATCTAGCTTCATCCCCCTCTCCTCGGAGTACCTCCTGGCCTCGGACCCCTGCTTAGGGTCCGTCCTCGCCCAGCTTACAGCACTGCGTCCTCTCTCTCAACCCCCTTGTGCCGATCTGCCCAAAAGCCCGTCAACAAAAGCTTACAGACTCAGAAGAAAGAACATTAATCCCCATTTGGTTTACAAAGGAATACAATTCTCCCAGCACTCTCTCGCAACAAAGAAGCATTCCTGCTAGTTAACAAAACAAAGAAGTCCTTTTGATTACATACACAGTAACAAAGGGAAAAGAAGAAACCCCCTTTACATCGATATCAGTAGATAGGCCGTCTCCAGAGATGGAGACAGAAAGATCAAGAAAGGAGAGAAAGGTGTCGGAAATGGACCAGGTAAATTTGAGGGCAGAGTGAAAGTTGCCTGCTGTGTTCCTCTTGAGTGTGGCCTCATCACGACGGTAGAGGAGGCCATCGACTGACGTATCAGAGTGGGGATGGGAAGTGGAATTAAAATGGGTGGCCACTGGGAGATCCCGCTTTTCCAGGTGGTCAGAATATAGTTGTCATGCAAAGCAGTCTCCCAATCTATGTTGGGTCTCACCAACATACAGGAAGCTACACTGGAAGCACTGAATACAGTAGATGGTCCCAACAGACTCAAACGGGAAGTTTTGCCTCAACTGCAAAGACTGTTTGGGGCAATGAATGGTAGTGAGGAAGGAGGTGTAGGGGCAGGTGTAGCACTTGTTCCACTTGCAAGAATAAGTGCCAGGAAGGAGATGAGAGAAAGGGGCAAATGGGCAAGGGAGTCACGTAGGGAGTGATCCCTGCGGAAAGCAGAGAGTGAGGGGGAGGGAAAGATGTGCTTGGTGGTGGGATCCCATTGGGGATGGTGGAAGTTGTGGAGAATTACGTGCTGGACGTGGAGGCTGGTGGGGTGGTAGGTGAGGACAAGAGGAATCCTATCCCTGGTGGGGTGGTGGGTGAGGACGAGAGGAATCCTATCCCTGGTGGGGTGGTAGCTGAGGAGAAGAGGAATCCTATCCCTGGTGGGGTGGTAGGTGAGGACAAGAGGAATCCTATCCCTGGTGGGGTGGTAGGTGAGGACAAGAGGAACCCTATCCCTGGTGGGGTGGTAGGTGAGGACAAGAGGAACCCTATCCCCGGTGGGGTGGTAGGTGAGAATGAGGAATCCTATCCCTGGTGGGGTGGTAGGTGAGGACAAGAGGAATCCTATCCCTGGTGGGGTGGTAGGTGAGGACAAGAGGAACCCTATCCCTGGTGGGGTGGTAGGTGAGGACAAGAGGAACCCTATCCCCGGTGGGGTGGTAGGTGAGAATGAGGAATCCTATCCCTGGTGGGGTGGTAGGTGAGGACGAGAGGAACCCTATCCCTGGTGGGGTGGTAGGTGAGGACGAGAGGAATCCTATCCCTGGTGGGGTGGTAGGTGAGGATGAGGAATCCTATCCCTGGTGGGGTGGTAGGTGAGGACAAGAGGAATCCTATCCCTGGTGGGGTGGTAGGTGAGGACAAGAGGAATCCTATCCCTGGTGGGGTGGTAGGTGAGGACAAGAGGAATCCTATCCCTGGTGGGGTGGTAGGTGAGGACAAGAGGAATCCTATCCCTGGTGGGGTGGTAGGTGAGGACAAGAGGAATCCTATCCCTGGTGGGGTGGTAGGTGAGGATGAGGAATCCTATCCCTGGTGGGGTGGTAGGTGAGGATGAGGAATCCTATCCCTGGTGGGGTGGTAGGTGAGGATGAGGAATCCTATCCCTGGTGGGGTGGTAGGTGAGGACGAGAGGAACCCCATCCCTGGTGGGGTGGTAGGTGAGGATGAGGAATCCTATCCCTGGTGGGGTGGTAGGTGAGGACAAGAGGAATCCTATCCCTGGTGGGGTGGTAGGTGAGGACGAGAGGAACCCTATCCCTGGTGGGGTGGTAGGTGAGGACAAGAGGAACCCTATCACTGGTGGGGTGGTAGGTGAGGACGAGAGGAATCCTATCCCTGGTGGGGTGGTAGGTGAGGACAAGAGGAATCCTATCCCTGGTGGGGTGGTAGGTGAGGACGAGAGGAACCCTATCCCTGGTGGGGTGGTAGGTGAGGACGAGAGGAACCCCATCCCTGGTGGGGTGGTGGGTGAGGATGAGGAATCCTATCCCTGGTGGGGTGGTAGGTGAGAATGAGGAATCCTATCCCTGGTGGGGTGGTAGGTGAGAATGAGGAATCCTATCCCTGGTGGGGTGGTAGGTGAGGACAAGAGGAATCCTATCCCTGGTGGGGTGGTCGGTGAGGACAAGAGGAATCCTATCCCTGGTGGGGTGGTAGGTGAGGATGAGGAATCCTATCCCTGGTGGGGTGGTGGGTGAGGATGAGGAACCCTATCCCTGGTGGGGTGGTAGGTGAGGACGAGAGGAACCCTATCCCTGGTGGGGTGGTGGGTGAGGACGAGGAACCCTATCCCTGGTGGGGTGGTAGGTGAGGACAAGAGGAACCCTATCCCCGGTGGGGTGGTAGGTGAGGACAAGGGGATTCCTATCCCTGGTGGGGTGGTAGGTGAGGACAAGGGGATTCCTATCCCTGGTGGGGTGGTAGGTGAGTATGAGGAATCCTATCCCTGGTGGGGTGGTAGGTGAGGACAAGAGGAACCCTATCCCTGGTGGGGTGGTAGGTGAGAATGAGGAATCCTATCCCTGGTGGGGTGGTGGGTGAGGACGAGAGGAACCCTATCCCTGGTGGGGTGGTGGGTGAGGATGAGGAATCCTATCCCCGGTGGGGTGGTAGCTGAGAATGAGGAATCCTATCCCTGGTGGGGTGGTAGGTGAGGACAAGGGGATTCCTATCCCTGGTGGGGTGGTAGGTGAGGACAAGAGGAACCCTATCCCTGGTGGGGTGGTAGGTGAGGACGAGAGGAATCCTATCCCTGGTGGGGTGGTAGGTGAGGACAAGAGGAATCCTATCCCTGGTGGGGTGGTAGGTGAGGACGAGAGGAACCCTATCCCTGGTGGGGTGGTAGGTGAGGACAAGAGGAACCCTATCCCTGGTGGGGTGGTAGGTGAGGACGAGAGGAACCCTATCCCTGGTGGGGTGGTAGGTGAGGATGAGGAACCCTATCCCTGGTGGGGTGGTAGGTGAGGACGAGAGGAACCCTATCCCTGGTGGGGTGGTAGCTGAGGAGAAGAGGAATCCTATCCCTGGTGGGGTGGTGGGTGAGGACGAGAGGAATCCTATCCCTGGTGGGGTGGTAGGTGAGGACAAGGGGATTCCTATCCCTGGTGGGGTGGTAGGTGAGTATGAGGAATCCTATCCCTGGTGGGGTGGTAGGTGAGGACAAGAGGAATCCTATCCCTGGTGGGGTGGTAGGTGAGGACGAGAGGAACCCTATCCCTGGTGGGTGGTAGGTGAGAATGAGGAATCCTATCCCTGGTGGGGTGGTGGGTGAGGACGAGAGGAACCCTATCCCTGGTGGGGTGGTGGGTGAGGACGAGAGGAACCCTATCCCTGGTGGGGTGGTAGGTGAGGATGAGGAATCCTATCCCTGGTGGGGTGGTGGGTGAGGACAAGAGGAACCCTATCCCTGGTGGGGTGGTAGGTGAGGACGAGAGGAATCCTATCCCTGGTGGGGTGGTAGGTGAGGACGAGAGGAACCCTATCCCTGGTGGGGTGGTAGGTGAGGACGAGAGGAATCCTATCCCTGGTGGGGTGGTAGGTGAGGACAAGAGGAATCCTATCCCTGGTGGGGTGGTAGGTGAGAATGAGGAATCCTATCCCTGGTGGGGTGGTAGGTGAGGACGAGAGGAATCCTATCCCTGGTGGGGTGGTAGGTGAGGACGAGAGGAATCCTATCCCTGGTGGGGTGGTGGGTGAGGACGAGAGGAACCCTATCCCTGGTGGGGTGGTGGGTGAGGATGAGGAACCCTATCCCTGGTGGGGTGGTAGGTGAGGACAAGAGGAATCCTATCCCTGGTGGGGTGGTAGGTGAGGATGAGGAATCCTATCCCTGGTGGGGTGGTGGGTGAGGACGAGAGGAATCCTATCCCTGGTGGGGTGGTAGGTGAGGACAAGAGGAATCCTATCCCTGGTGGGGTGGTGGGTGAGGACAAGAGGAATCCTATCCCTGGTGGGGTGGTAGGTGAGGATGAGGAATCCTATCCCTGGTGGGGTGGTAGGTGAGGACAAGAGGAATCCTATCCCTGGTGGGGTGGTAGGTGAGGATGAGGAACCCTATCACTGGTGGGGTGGTGGGTGAGGACAAGAGGAACCCTATCCCTGGTGGGGTGGTGGGTGAGGACAAGAGGAACCCTATCACTGGTGGGGTGGTGGGTGAGGACGAGAGGAACCCTATCCCTGGTGGGTTGGTAGGTGAGAATGAGGAACCCTATCCCTGGTGGGGTGGTAGGTGAGAATGAGGAACCCTATCCCTGGTGGGGTGGTAGGTGAGAATGAGGAACCCTATCCCTGGTGGGGTGGTAGGTGAGGAGAAGAGGAATCCTATCCCTGGTGGGGTGGTAGGTGAGGACAAGAGGAACCCTATCCCTGGTGGGGTGGTAGGTGAGGATGAGGAATCCTATCCCTGGTTGGGTGGTAGGTGAGGATGAGGAACCCTATCCCTGGTGGGGTGGTAGGTGAGGATGAGGAATCCTATCCCTGGTGGGGTGGTCGGTGAGGATGAGGAATCCTATCCCTGGTTGGGTGGTAGGTGTGGATGAGGAATCCTATCCCTGGTGGGGTGGTAGGTGAGAATGAGGAACCCTATCCCTGGTGGGGTGGTAGGTGTGGATGAGGAATCCTATCCCTGGTGGGGTGGTAGGTGAGAATGAGGAACCCTATCACTGGTGGGGTGGTGGGTGAGGACAAGAGGAACCCTATCACTGGTGGGGTGGTGGGTGAGGACGAGAGGAACCCTATCACTGGTGGGGTGGTAGGTGAGGACAAGAGGAACCCTATCCCTGGTGGGGTGGTAGGTGAGGACAAGAGGAACCCTATCCCTGGTGGGGTGGTAGGTGAGGATGAGGAATCCTATCCCTGGTTGGGTGGTAGGTGTGGATGAGGAATCCTATCTCTGGTGGGGTGGTAGGTGAGAATGAGGAACCCTATCCCTGGTGGGGTGGTAGGTGAGGATGAGGAATCCTATCCCTGGTGGGGTGGTCGGTGAGGATGAGGAATCCTATCCCTGGTGGGGTGGTAGGTGAGGACAAGAGGAATCCTATCCCTGGTGGGGTGGTAGGTGAGGATGAGGAACCCTATCCCTGGTGGGGTGGTAGGTGAGGACAAGAGGAACCCTATCCCTGGTGGGGTGGTGGGTGAGGACAAGAGGAACCCTATCACTGGTGGGGTGGTGGGTGAGGACGAGAGGAACCCTATCCCTGGTGGGGTGGTGGGTGAGGATGAGGAACCCTATCCCTGGTGGGGTGGTAGGTGAGAATGAGGAACCCTATCCCTGGTGGGGTGGTAGGTGAGAATGAGGAACCCTATCCCTGGTGGGGTGGTAGGTGAGGACAAGAGGAATCCTATCCCTGGTGGGGTGGTGGGTGAGGATGAGGAATCCTATCCCTGGTGGGGTGGTGGGTGAGGAGAAGAGGAATCCTATCCCTGGTGGGGTGGTAGGTGAGGATGAGGAATCCTATCCCTGGTGGGGTGGTAGGTGAGGACAAGAGGAACCCTATCCCTGGTGGGGTGGTAGGTGAGGATGAGGAACCCTATCACTGGTGGGGTGGTGGGTGAGGACAAGAGGAACCCTATCCCTGGTGGAGTGGTGGGTGAGGACAAGAGGAACCCTATCACTGGTGGGGTGGTGGGTGAGGACGAGAGGAACCCTATCCCTGGTGGGGTGGTAGGTGAGAATGAGGAACCCTATCCCTGGTGGGGTGGTAGGTGAGAATGAGGAACCCTATCCCTGGTGGGGTGGTGGGTGAGGATGAGGAATCCTATCCCTGGTGGGGTGGTAGGTGAGAATGAGGAACCCTATCCCTGGTGGGGTGGTAGGTGAGGAGAAGAGGAATCCTATCCCTGGTGGGGTGGTAGGTGAGGACAAGAGGAACCCTATCCCTGGTGGGGTGGTAGGTGAGGATGAGGAATCCTATCCCTGGTGGGGTGGTCGGTGAGGATGAGGAATCCTATCCCTGGTGGGGTGGTAGGTGAGAATGAGGAACCCTATCCCTGGTGGGGTGGTAGGTGAGGATGAGGAATCCTATCCCTGGTGGGGTGGTCGGTGAGGATGAGGAATCCTATCCCTGGTGGGGTGGTGGGTGAGGACAAGAGGAACCCTATCACTGATGGGGTGGTGGGTGAGGACGAGAGGAACCCTATCCCTGGTGGGGTGGTGGGTGAGGATGAGGAACCCTATCCCTGGTGGGGTGGTAGGTGAGAATGAGGAACCCTATCCCTGGTGGGGTGGTAGGTGAGAATGAGGAACCCTATCCCTGGTGGGGTGGTAGGTGAGGACAAGAGGAATCCTATCCCTGGTGGGGTGGTGGGTGAGGATGAGGAATCCTATCCCTGGTGGGGTGGTGGGTGAGGAGAAGAGGAATCCTATCCCTGGTGGGGTGGTAGGTGAGGACGAGAGGAATCCTATCCCTGGTGGGGTGGTAGGTGAGGATGAGGAATCCTATCCCTGGTGGGGTGGTAGGTGAGGACAAGAGGAACCCTATCCCTGGTGGGGTGGTAGGTGAGGATGAGGAACCCTATCACTGGTGGGGTGGTGGGTGAGGATGAGGAATCCTATCCCTGGTGGGGTGGTGGGTGAGGACGAGAGGAATCCTATCCCTGGTGGGGTGGTAGGTGAGGACAAGAGGAATCCTATCCCTGGTGGGGTGGTAGGTGAGGACAAGAGGAATCCTATCCCTGGTGGGGTGGTAGGTGAGGACGAGAGGAACCCTATCCCTGGTGGGGTGGTAGGTGAGGACGAGAGGAACCCTATCCCTGGTGGGGTGGTAGGTGAGAATGAGGAATCCTATCCCTGGTGGGGTGGTAGGTGAGGACGAGAGGAATCCTATCCCTGGTGAGGTGGTAGGTGAGAATGAGGAATCCTATCCCTGGTGGGGTGGTAGGTGAGGACAAGAGGAACCCTATCCCCGGTGGGGTGGTAGGTGAGGACGAGAGGAACCCTATCCCTGGTGGGGTGGTAGGTGAGAATGAGGAATCCTATCCCTGGTGGGGTGGTAGGTGAGGACGAGAGGAATCCTATCCCTGGTGAGGTGGTAGGTGAGAATGAGGAATCCTATCCCTGGTGGGGTGGTAGGTGAGGACAAGAGGAACCCTATCCCCGGTGGGGTGGTAGGTGAGGACGAGAGGAATCCTATCCCTGGTGGGGTGGTGGGTGAGGACAAGAGGAACCCTATCACTGGTGGGGTGGTGGATGAGGACGAGAGGAACCCTATCACTGGTGGGGTGGTAGGTGAGGACAAGAGGAACCCTATCCCTGGTGGGGTGGTAGGTGAGGACAAGAGGAATCCTATCCCTGGTGGGGTGGTAGGTGAGTATGAGGAATCCTATCCCTGGTGGGGTGGTAGGTGAGGATGAGGAATCCTATCCCTGGTGGGGTGGTAGGTGAGGACGAGAGGAATCCTATCCCTGGTGGGGTGGTAGGTGAGGATGAGGAACCCTATCCCTGGTGGGGTGGTAGGTGAGGACAAGAGGAACCCTATCCCCGGTGGGGTGGTGGGTGAGGACGAGAGGAACCCTATCCCTGGTGGGGTGGTGGGTGAGGATGAGGAATCCTATCCCTGGTGGGGTGGTAGGTGAGGACGAGAGGAATCCTATCACTGGTGGGGTGGTGGGTGAGGACGAGAGGAACCCTATCCCTGGTGGGGTGGTGGGTGAGGATGAGGAACCCTATCCCTGGTGGGGTGGTGGGTGAGGACGAGAGGAACCCTATCACTGGTGGGGTGGTGGGTGAGGACAAGAGGAATCCTATCCCTGGTGGGGTGGTAGGTGAGGATGAGGAATCCTATCCCTGGTGGGGTGGTAGGTGAGGACAAGAGGAATCCTATCCCTGGTGGGGTGGTAGGTGAGGATGAGGAATCCTATCCCTGGTGGGGTGGTAGGTGAGGATGAGGAACCCTATCACTGGTGGGGTGGTGGGTGAGGACAAGAGGAACCCTATCCCTGGTGGGGTGGTGGGTGAGGACAAGAGGAACCCTATCCCTGGTGGGGTGGTGGGTGAGGACAAGAGGAACCCTATCACTGGTGGGGTGGTGGGTGAGGACGAGAGGAACCCTATCCCTGGTGGGGTGGTGGGTGAGGATGAGGAACCCTATCCCTGGTGGGGTGGTAGGTGAGAATGAGGAACCCTATCCCTGGTGGGGTGGTAGGTGAGAATGAGGAACCCTATCCCTGGTGGGGTGGTAGGTGAGGACAAGAGGAATCCTATCCCTGGTGGGGTGGTGGGTGAGGATGAGGAATCCTATCCCTGGTGGGGTGGTGGGTGAGGAGAAGAGGAATCCTATCCCTGGTGGGGTGGTAGGTGAGGATGAGGAATCCTATCCCTGGTGGGGTGGTAGGTGAGGACAAGAGGAACCCTATCCCTGGTGGGGTGGTAGGTGAGGATGAGGAACCCTATCACTGGTGGGGTGGTGGGTGAGGACAAGAGGAACCCTATCCCTGGTGGAGTGGTGGGTGAGGACAAGAGGAACCCTATCACTGGTGGGGTGGTGGGTGAGGACGAGAGGAACCCTATCCCTGGTGGGGTGGTAGGTGAGAATGAGGAACCCTATCCCTGGTGGGGTGGTAGGTGAGAATGAGGAACCCTATCCCTGGTGGGGTGGTGGGTGAGGATGAGGAATCCTATCCCTGGTGGGGTGGTAGGTGAGAATGAGGAACCCTATCCCTGGTGGGGTGGTAGGTGAGGAGAAGAGGAATCCTATCCCTGGTGGGGTGGTAGGTGAGGACAAGAGGAACCCTATCCCTGGTGGGGTGGTAGGTGAGGATGAGGAATCCTATCCCTGGTGGGGTGGTCGGTGAGGATGAGGAATCCTATCCCTGGTGGGGTGGTAGGTGAGAATGAGGAACCCTATCCCTGGTGGGGTGGTAGGTGAGGATGAGGAATCCTATCCCTGGTGGGGTGGTCGGTGAGGATGAGGAATCCTATCCCTGGTGGGGTGGTGGGTGAGGACAAGAGGAACCCTATCACTGGTGGGGTGGTGGGTGAGGACGAGAGGAACCCTATCCCTGGTGGGGTGGTGGGTGAGGATGAGGAACCCTATCCCTGGTGGGGTGGTAGGTGAGAATGAGGAACCCTATCCCTGGTGGGGTGGTAGGTGAGAATGAGGAACCCTATCCCTGGTGGGGTGGTAGGTGAGGACAAGAGGAATCCTATCCCTGGTGGGGTGGTGGGTGAGGATGAGGAATCCTATCCCTGGTGGGGTGGTGGGTGAGGAGAAGAGGAATCCTATCCCTGGTGGGGTGGTAGGTGAGGACGAGAGGAATCCTATCCCTGGTGGGGTGGTAGGTGAGGATGAGGAATCCTATCCCTGGTGGGGTGGTAGGTGAGGACAAGAGGAACCCTATCCCTGGTGGGGTGGTAGGTGAGGATGAGGAACCCTATCACTGGTGGGGTGGTGGGTGAGGATGAGGAATCCTATCCCTGGTGGGGTGGTGGGTGAGGACGAGAGGAATCCTATCCCTGGTGGGGTGGTAGGTGAGGACAAGAGGAATCCTATCCCTGGTGGGGTGGTAGGTGAGGACAAGAGGAATCCTATCCCTGGTGGGGTGGTAGGTGAGGACGAGAGGAACCCTATCCCTGGTGGGGTGGTAGGTGAGGACGAGAGGAACCCTATCCCTGGTGGGGTGGTAGGTGAGAATGAGGAATCCTATCCCTGGTGGGGTGGTAGGTGAGGACGAGAGGAATCCTATCCCTGGTGAGGTGGTAGGTGAGAATGAGGAATCCTATCCCTGGTGGGGTGGTAGGTGAGGACAAGAGGAACCCTATCCCCGGTGGGGTGGTAGGTGAGGACGAGAGGAACCCTATCCCTGGTGGGGTGGTAGGTGAGAATGAGGAATCCTATCCCTGGTGGGGTGGTAGGTGAGGACGAGAGGAATCCTATCCCTGGTGAGGTGGTAGGTGAGAATGAGGAATCCTATCCCTGGTGGGGTGGTAGGTGAGGATGAGGAATCCTATCCCTGGTGGGGTGGTAGGTGAGGATGAGGAATCCTATCCCTGGTGGGGTGGTAGGTGTGGATGAGGAATCCTATCCCTGGTGGGGTGGTAGGTGAGGATGAGGAATCCTATCCCTGGTGGGGTGGTAGGTGAGGATGAGGAATCCTATCCCTGGTGGGGTGGTAGGTGAGGATGAGGAATCCTATCCCTGGTGGGGTGGTAGGTGAGGATGAGGAATCCTATCCCTGGTGGGGTGGTAGGTGAGGACAAGAGGAACCCTATCCCCGGTGGGGTGGTAGGTGAGGACGAGAGGAATCCTATCCCTGGTGGGGTGGTGGGTGAGGACAAGAGGAACCCTATCACTGGTGGGGTGGTGGATGAGGACGAGAGGAACCCTATCACTGGTGGGGTGGTAGGTGAGGACAAGAGGAACCCTATCCCTGGTGGGGTGGTAGGTGAGGACAAGAGGAATCCTATCCCTGGTGGGGTGGTAGGTGAGTATGAGGAATCCTATCCCTGGTGGGGTGGTAGGTGAGGATGAGGAATCCTATCCCTGGTGGGGTGGTAGGTGAGGACGAGAGGAATCCTATCCCTGGTGGGGTGGTAGGTGAGGATGAGGAACCCTATCCCTGGTGGGGTGGTAGGTGAGGACAAGAGGAACCCTATCCCCGGTGGGGTGGTGGGTGAGGACGAGAGGAACCCTATCCCTGGTGGGGTGGTGGGTGAGGATGAGGAATCCTATCCCTGGTGGGGTGGTAGGTGAGGACGAGAGGAATCCTATCACTGGTGGGGTGGTGGGTGAGGACGAGAGGAACCCTATCCCTGGTGGGGTGGTGGGTGAGGATGAGGAACCCTATCCCTGGTGGGGTGGTGGGTGAGGACGAGAGGAACCCTATCACTGGTGGGGTGGTGGGTGAGGACAAGAGGAATCCTATCCCTGGTGGGGTGGTAGGTGAGGATGAGGAATCCTATCCCTGGTGGGGTGGTAGGTGAGGACAAGAGGAATCCTATCCCTGGTGGGGTGGTAGGTGAGGATGAGGAATCCTATCCCTGGTGGGGTGGTAGGTGAGGATGAGGAACCCTATCACTGGTGGGGTGGTGGGTGAGGACAAGAGGAACCCTATCCCTGGTGGGGTGGTGGGTGAGGACAAGAGGAACCCTATCACTGGTGGGGTGGTGGGTGAGGACGAGAGGAACCCTATCCCTGGTGTGGTGGTAGGTGAGAATGAGGAACCCTATCCCTGGTGGGGTGGTAGGTGAGAATGAGGAACCCTATCCCTGGTGGGGTGGTGGGTGAGGATGAGGAATCCTATCCCTGGTGGGGTGGTAGGTGAGAATGAGGAACCCTATCCCTGGTGGGGTGGTAGGTGAGAATGAGGAACCCTATCCCTGGTGGGGTGGTAGGTGAGGAGAAGAGGAATCCTATCCCTGGTGGGGTGGTAGGTGAGGACAAGAGGAACCCTATCCCTGGTGGGGTGGTAGGTGAGGATGAGGAATCCTATCCCTGGTGGGGTGGTCGGTGAGGATGAGGAATCCTATCCCTGGTGGGGTGGTAGGTGAGAATGAGGAACCCTATCCCTGGTGGGGTGGTAGGTGAGGATGAGGAATCCTATCCCTGGTGGGGTGGTCGGTGAGGATGAGGAATCCTATCCCTGGTGGGGTGGTAGGTGAGGACAAGAGGAACCCTATCCCTGGTGGGGTGGTGGGTGAGGACGAGAGGAACCCTATCCCTGGTGGGGTGGTGGGTGAGGACAAGAGGAACCCTATCCCTGGTGGGGTGGTAGGTGAGGACAAGAGGAACCCTATCCCTGGTGGGGTGGTGGGTGAGGATGAGGAACCCTATCCCTGGTGGGGTGGTAGGTGAGAATGAGGAACCCTATCCCTGGTGGGGTGGTAGGTGAGAATGAGGAACCCTATCCCTGGTGGGGTGGTAGGTGAGGACAAGAGGAATCCTATCCCTGGTGGGGTGGTGGGTGAGGATGAGGAATCCTATCCCTGGTGGGGTGGTAGGTGAGGATGAGGAATCCTATCCCTGGTGGGGTGGTGGGTGAGGAGAAGAGGAATCCTATCCCTGGTGGGGTGGTAGGTGAGGATGAGGAATCCTATCCCTGGTGGGGTGGTGGGTGAGGAGAAGAGGAATCCTATCCCTGGTGGGGTGGTAGGTGAGGATGAGGAATCCTATCCCTGGTGGGGTGGTAGGTGAGGATGAGGAATCCTATCCCTGGTGGGGTGGTAGGTGAGGACAAGAGGAACCCTATCCCTGGTGGGGTGGTAGGTGAGGATGAGGAATCCTATCCCTGGTGGGGTGGTGGGTGAGGACGAGAGGAATCCTATCCCTGGTGGGGTGGTAGGTGAGGATGAGGAATCCTATCCCTGGTGGGGTGGTAGGTGAGGACGAGAGGAACCCTATCCCCGGTGGGGTGGTAGGTGAGGACGAGAGGAACCCTATCCCTGGTGGGGTGGTAGGTGAGAATGAGGAATCCTATCCCTGGTGGGGTGGTAGGTGAGGACGAGAGGAATCCTATCCCTGGTGAGGTGGTAGGTGAGAATGAGGAATCCTATCCCTGGTGGGGTGGTAGGTGAGGACAAGAGGAACCCTATCCCCGGTGGGGTGGTAGGTGAGGACGAGAGGAATCCTATCCCTGGTGGGGTGGTGGGTGAGGACAAGAGGAACCCTATCACTGGTGGGGTGGTGGGTGAGGACGAGAGGAACCCTATCACTGGTGGGGTGGTAGGTGAGGACAAGAGGAACCCTATCCCTGGTGGGGTGGTAGGTGAGGACAAGAGGAACCCTATCCCCGGTGGGGTGGTAGGTGAGAATGAGGAATCCTATCCCTGGTGGGGTGGTGGGTGAGGACAAGAGGAACCCTATCACTGGTGGGGTGGTGGGTGAGGACGAGAGGAACCCTATCACTGGTGGGGTGGTAGGTGAGGACAAGAGGAACCCTATCCCTGGTGGGGTGGTAGGTGAGGACAAGAGGAACCCTATCCCCGGTGGGGTGGTAGGTGAGAATGAGGAATCCTATCCCTGGTGGGGTGGTAGGTGAGGACAAGAGGAACCCTATCCCCGGTGGGGTGGTAGGTGAGGACGAGAGGAATCCTATCCCTGGTGGGGTGGTGGGTGAGGACAAGAGGAACCCTATCACTGGTGGGGTGGTGGGTGAGGACGAGAGGAACCCTATCACTGGTGGGGTGGTAGGTGAGGACGAGAGGAACCCTATCACTGGTGGGGTGGTAGGTGAGGACAAGAGGAATCCTATCCCTGGTGGGGTGGTGGGTGAGGACGAGAGGAATCCTATCCCTGGTGGGGTGGTAGGTGAGGATGAGGAACCCTATCCCTGGTGGGGTGGTGGGTGAAGACAAGAGGAATCCTATCCCTGGTGGGGTGGTGGGTGAGGACGAGAGGAATCCTATCCCTGGTGGGGTGGTAGGTGAGGATGAGGAACCCTATCCCTGGTGGGGTGGTGGGTGAAGACAAGAGGAATCCTATCCCTGGTGGGGTGGTAGGTGAGGACAAGAGGAACCCTATCACTGGTGGGGTGGTGGGTGAGGACGAGAGGAACCCTATCCCTGGTGGGGTGGTGGGTGAGGATGAGGAACCCTATCCCTGGTGGGGTGGTGGGTGAGGACGAGAGGAACCCTATCACTGGTGGGGTGGTGGGTGAGGACAAGAGGAATCCTATCCCTGGTGGGGTGGTAGGTGAGGACAAGAGGAATCCTATCCCTGGTGGGGTGGTGGGTGAGGACAAGAGGAACCCTATCACTGGTGGGGTGGTGGGTGAGGACGAGAGGAACCCTATCCCTGGTGGGGTGGTGGGTGAGGATGAGGAACCCTATCCCTGGTGGGGTGGTAGGTGAGAATGAGGAACCCTATCCCTGGTGGGGTGGTAGGTGAGGACAAGAGGAATCCTATCCCTGGTGGGGTGGTGGGTGAGGATGAGGAATCCTATCCCTGGTGGGGTGGTGGGTGAGGAGAAGAGGAATCCTATCCCTGGTGGGGTGGTAGGTGAGGATGAGGAATCCTATCCCTGGTGGGGTGGTAGGTGAGGATGAGGAATCCTATCCCTGGTGGGGTGGTGGGTGAGGACGAGAGGAATCCTATCCCTGGTGGGGTGGTAGGTGAGGACGAGAGGAACCCTATCCCCGGTGGGGTGGTAGGTGAGGACGAGAGGAACCCTATCCCTGGTGGGGTGGTAGGTGAGAATGAGGAACCCTATCCCTGGTGGGGTGGTGGGTGAGGATGAGGAATCCTATCCCTGGTGGGGTGGTAGGTGAGAATGAGGAACCCTATCCCTGGTGGGGTGGTAGGTGAGAATGAGGAACCCTATCCCTGGTGGGGTGGTAGGTGAGGAGAAGAGGAATCCTATCCCTGGTGGGGTGGTAGGTGAGGACAAGAGGAACCCTATCCCTGGTGGGGTGGTAGGTGAGGATGAGGAATCCTATCCCTGGTGGGGTGGTCGGTGAGGATGAGGAATCCTATCCCTGGTGGGGTGGTAGGTGAGAATGAGGAACCCTATCCCTGGTGGGGTGGTAGGTGAGGATGAGGAACCCTATCCCTGGTGGGGTGGTCGGTGAGGATGAGGAATCCTATCCCTGGTGGGGTGGTAGGTGAGGACAAGAGGAACCCTATCCCTGGTGGGGTGGTGGGTGAGGACAAGAGGAACCCTATCCCTGGTGGGGTGGTGGGTGAGGACAAGAGGAACCCTATCACTGGTGGGGTGGTGGGTGAGGACGAGAGGAACCCTATCCCTGGTGGGGTGGTGGGTGAGGATGAGGAACCCTATCCCTGGTGGGGTGGTAGGTGAGAATGAGGAACCCTATCCCTGGTGGGGTGGTAGGTGAGAATGAGGAACCCTATCCCTGGTGGGGTGGTGGGTGAGGACAAGAGGAACCCTATCCCTGGTGGGGTGGTGGGTGAGGAGAAGAGGAATCCTATCCCTGGTGGGGTGGTAGGTGAGGATGAGGAATCCTATCCCTGGTGGGGTGGTAGGTGAGGACAAGAGGAACCCTATCCCTGGTGGGGTGGTAGGTGAGGATGAGGAACCCTATCACTGGTGGGGTGGTGGGTGAGGATGAGGAATCCTATCCCTGGTGGGGTGGTGGGTGAGGACGAGAGGAATCCTATCCCTGGTGGGGTGGTGGGTGAGGACAAGAGGAATCCTATCGCTGGTGGGGTGGTAGGTGAGAATGAGGAATCCTATCACTGGTGGGGTGGTGGGTGAGGACGAGAGGAACCCTATCACTGGTGGGGTGGTAGGTGAGGACGAGAGGAACCCTATCCCCGGTGGGGTGGTAGGTGAGGACGAGAGGAACCCTATCCCTGGTGGGGTGGTAGGTGAGAATGAGGAATCCTATCCCTGGTGGGGTGGTAGGTGAGGACAAGAGGAACCCTATCCCCGGTGGGGTGGTAGGTGAGGACGAGAGGAATCCTATCCCTGGTGGGGTGGTGGGTGAGGACAAGAGGAACCCTATCACTGGTGGGGTGGTGGGTGAGGACGAGAGGAACCCTATCACTGGTGGGGTGGTAGGTGAGGACAAGAGGAACCCTATCCCTGGTGGGGTGGTAGGTGAGGACAAGAGGAACCCTATCCCCGGTGGGGTGGTAGGTGAGAATGAGGAATCCTATCCCTGGTGGGGTGGTAGGTGAGGACAAGAGGAACCCTATCCCCGGTGGGGTGGTAGGTGAGGACGAGAGGAATCCTATCCCTGGTGGGGTGGTGGGTGAGGACAAGAGGAATCCTATCACTGGTGGGGTGGTGGGTGAGGACGAGAGGAACCCTATCACTGGTGGGGTGGTAGGTGAGGACGAGAGGAACCCTATCACTGGTGGGGTGGTAGGTGAGGATGAGGAATCCTATCCCTGGTGGGGTGGTAGGTGAGGACAAGAGGAACCCTATCCCCGGTGGGGTGGTAGGTGAGGACGAGGAATCCTATCCCTGGTGGGGTGGTAGGTGAGGACGAGAGGAACCCTATCCCTGGTGGGGTGGTAGGTGAGGACGAGAGGAATCCTATCCCTGGTGGGGTGGCTGGAGGATGGGGAAAGAGCCAATGTGCAAAATGAAGGAGATACAGTTGAGAGCAGCATTGATGGTGGAGGAAGGGAAGCCCCTTTCTTTGATGGAGGACATCTCCTTCATTCTGGAATGAAAAGCTTCATCCTGAGAGCAGATGCGGTGGAGATGGAGGAATTGAGAGAAGGGGATGGCCTTTTTATAAGTAACGGGGGGGGGGGGGGAGAGGATAGCACAGGTAGTTGAGAGAGTGCAGGGAGATGGGGGTCATTGATGTGTGGTGGGGAGTCCTTGCCAAAGAAATAGGCTCAGAGACCGAGGCGGTAGAAGAAGAGAGCGTCGCGGTGGGCGCGGAACTCACTGAGGTGTGGGTGCAGTGGGATAAAGGTAAGGCCCTTCCTGAGAACTAAACATTCTTCCTCAGAAAGGGAAAGATGGGATGGTGATGGATGAGAGCTGGGATCGGAGGGAGGAAGAGGGTTAGTAGTGATAGGAAGGAATGGGGTGGTGGGGTGAGAGGAAGATGGAGTCTCTGAGGGCCCAAGCGCTGGCTAGACTACCCAGCTAGTATTACTTCCTCAGGATCAAAATATCTAATACTAGAGGGCATGTAATTATGGTGAGAATGGGGAAAGTCAAAGGAGATGTTCAGGTGAGTGTGCTCCATACATGGAATGCACCGCCAGGCATGGTGGTAGAGGCTGATAAATGTAGGGCTTTAAAGGCTGTTATGTGGGCACGTGAATATACAGCCGATCATGTGCAGGCAGATGGGATTAGTTTAATTAGTTGGGCATAACATCATGGACAAACAGGCCTGTTCCTGCTGTACTGTTCTATCCTCTATTAGAAAACCATACTTTCAGCGACATTTGTAGAGACACAAGAAGCTGCAGATGTAATAACCTGGAGAAAAAACCAAGCTGAACTCAGTGGGGCAGGTGACGTAGTGGCAGCAGAGGAGGAGTCGAGGTCCTGCATTAGGGCTTTTGTAGTGCTGTCTCAGATGCGGATTATTGGGAGCATGAAACACGTACCCTTAGGGCTTGAATGAGGCTGGTGAGAAAGAGGCAAGGTACTTGACCTGCTAATGTATTCTGTGCTTTCTGGGAATTAGATCAATTCTCACAAAACATGTGGCCTGTTTGGGGTAAAAGCATGGGAGAATGGGCCAACATAGAAGCTTAGAACAGATCCAGCATAGAAACGGGCTCACGATGCTGGAACAAGATCTCTTCTGCCTACCGACGATCAATACCCCTTCATTCCCTGCGTTTCGCATCTTTCTCTGATCTTGCACATTACTTCCATACTTGCTCTGAGCGCTGTCACACTGCCACCCTGGCAGCCCTTCTCAAGCACCCCCCATTCTTCATTAAAAAAAGACATCCTGTACATCCCCTTTAAACTTCCTGCTTTAAACTCATTTTCTTCAGCATTTTACATTTCTACCTTGGGGAAAGTTTCTGACTATCTACCCTATCTAGGCTTCATAATTTTATAAACTTCTGTCAGGTTTGCACTCAGCTGCCAACGCTCCAGAGGAATTTGCTCGATCTGTCTTTATGGCTCACACCCTTCGAACCAGGCAGCATCTTGGTAAACCTCTCTACTCCTTTTCCAAAGCCCTCACTTCCTTTCTAAAACAAAGTGACCGGAACCACACTTACAACTCCAAGTGCAACCTAGCCAACGTTTAATACAGCTTCCCGACTCTTATATTCAATGCCCCAGCATGCCATGTGTCTTCTTTACCACACTATCTACTTCACAAACTTTGTGGACGAATTATGAATAAACCCTGGGACAGGCACAATTCCAATGTGCTGATCCAGAGTCGCGTTGCCCTTCGGATCAATAATGGGATTATTAACGTGATTTTACTCTGTCCCGCCTCCATGGAAAGAATCTCACTGGCCCCGCAGCACTCACCTCCCTGGTGACAATGCTCCTCTGGTACTCGGTCATCTCACTCAGCAGCTGTTTGCACAGCATTTCCTTCTCCTCCTCAAGTCTACTCTCCTGCTCCAGCTGCTGAAACTCCAGGTCCTCGTATCGTTTCACATCAGTATCTGTCTGTTCACCATCCTGTGGGTAAACAAGCTCGTCAGGTATCAGCTCAAATCCATCATTTCACCCTCATGCCAGCCTTCACACATCATGTGGGGGGACAGGAGGAGCTGATTCACCCCCATGCCAGCCTTCACACATCACGTGGGGGGGGCAGGAGGAGCTGATTCACCCCCATGCCAGCCTTCACACATCACTCGGGAGTGGAGGAGCTGATTCACCTCCATGCCAGCCTTCACACATCACGTGGGGGGGGCAAGAGGAGCTGATTCAACCCCATGCCAGCCTTCACACATCACTCGGGAGTGGAGGAGCTGATTCACCTCCATGCCAGCCTTCACACATCACGTGGGGGGACAGGAGGAGCTGATTCACCCCCATGCCAGCCTTCACACATCATGTGGGGGGGGGCAGGAGGAGCTGATTCACCCCCATGCCAGCCTTCACACATCACGTGGGGGGGCAAGAGGAGCTGATTCACCCCCATGCCAGCCTTCACACATCATGTGGGGGGGGGCAAGAGGAGCTGATTCACCCCCATGCCAGCCTTCACACATCATGTGGGGGGGGGCAGGAGGAGCTGATTCACCCCCATGCCAGCCTTCACACATCACTCGGGAGTGGAAGAGCTGATTCACCCCCATGCCAGGCTTCACACATCACGTGGGGGGGGCAGGAGGAGCTGATTCACCCCCATGCCAGCCTTCACACATCACGTGGGGGGGGGGCAAGAGGAGCTGATTCACCCCCATGCCAGCCTTCACACATCATGTGGGGGGGGCAGGAGGAGCTGATTCACCCCCATGCCAGCCTTCACACATCACTCGGGAGTGGAGGAGCTGATTCACCCCCATGCCAGCCTTCACACATCACTCGGGAGTGGAGGAGCTGATTCACCCCCATGCCAGCCTTCACACATCACGTGGGGGGGGGGGGCAAGAGGAGCTGATTCAACCCCATGCCAGCCTTCACACATCACGTGGGGGGGGGGCAGGAGGAGCTGATTCACCTCCATGCCAGCCTTCACACATCATGTGGGGGGGGCAGGAGGAGCTGATTCACCCCCATGCCAGCCTTCACACATCACTCGGGAGTGGAGGAGCTGATTCACCCCCATGCCAGCCTTCACACATCATGTGGGGGGGGGCAGGAGGAGCTGATTCACCCCCATGCCAGCCTTCACACATCATGTGGGGGGGCAGGAGGAGCTGATTCACCCCCATGCCAGGCTTCACACATCATGTGGGGGGGGGCAGGAGGAGCTGATTCACCCCCATGCCAGCCTTCACACATCACGTGGGGGGACAGGAGGAGCTGATTCACCCCCATGCCAGCCTTCACACATCACGTGGGGAGGCAAGAGGAGCTGATTCACCCCCATGCCAGCCTTCACACATCATGTGGGGGGGCAAGAGGAGCTGATTCACCCCCATGCCAGCCTTCACACATCACGTGGGGGGACAGGAGGAGCTGATTCACCCCCATGCCAGCCTTCACACATCATGTGGGGGGGCAGGAGGAGCTGATTCACCCCCATGCCAGCCTTCACACCTCATGTGGGGGAGCAGGTGGAGCTGATTCACCCCCATGCCAGCCTTCACACATCATGTGGGGGGGCAGGAGGAGCTGATTCACCCCCATGCCAGGCTTCACACATCATGTGGGGGGACAGGAGGAGCTGATTCACCCCCATGCCAGCCTTCACACCTCATGTGGGGGAGCAGGTGGAGCTGATTCACCCCCATGCCAGCCTTCACACATCACACAGGGGAGCAGGTGGAGCTGATTCACCCCCATGCCAGCCTTCACACATCATGTGGGGGGGCAGGAGGGGCTGATTCACCCCCATGCCAGGCTTCACACATCATGCTGGGGTGCAGGAGGAGCTGATTCACCCCCATGCCAGGCTTCACACATCATGTGGGGGGGCAAGAGGAGCTGATTCACCCCCATGCCAGCCTTCACACATCACACAGGGGAGCAGGTGGAGCTGACTCGCAACTACACACACGCAGGATCCTGAGGCCATCTTACAACTCAGAGTAAAGTCAAGCACAGTGTGGTCACAGGGCAATGAAAAGCTTGCTTCCAGTTGCACCACAGGCATATAGGTTTAGACAAAACAGAGAATATAATTTGTAGCAAACACGAGGAAATCTGCAGATGCTGGAAATTCAAACAACAACACACACAAAATGCTGGTGGAACACAGCAGGCCAGGCAGCATCAATAGGGAGAAGCACTGTCGACGTTTTGGACTGAGACCCTTCATCAGGACAGAAATATAATTTGTAGAACATAATACTATTTGATAAAATTATATTAGGCAGTGAGAAATGAAAGTATAAAAGATGATGCAAGAACAAGACATTAACTTAACAAGTAAGAAGAGTTTCAGACAAGCTGTTAGCTGCTCCAGCTGAAGCAGCGTAGGGTCATGCAGATTGGTTCATGACGCTGATGTTTGTTGGATAGCAGCAACCCTTGAACCCGGAGGTGTGGAGCAGTTCAAACTTCAATAGCTCCTGCATGACGGTAACAGCGAGAAGGATACATGACCCAGTGGAGATCCTTGATGGTAGATGGCAGCGCTTCCTGTAATGGTGAGGAAGCTTCTGCCCATGACAGATCAATCTCCGCAGCCTCTTGTGTTTTTGTGCATTGGAATTGTCAAACCAGGCTATGATGAAACCAATCAGAATACTTCCAGCAGTTTGTTAGAGAGTTCGGGACATGCCAAATCTCTTGGAGCTTCTTAGACAGTAGAGGAGCTGCTGAGCCTTCATGGTGATTGCAGACATGTTCCAGAGCCAGGGTGGCTCATCTGAGATGTTAACCCAAGTCTCTCCAACTCCACACAAACGAGGACAAACACCAGACTTGTTTCCAGCGAGGTTGTGGTACTCAGTCGGTGAACATGGAGTACCTTACTGTCGCTGAAGCAGCAAGCCTAACGTTGACATCTCCCGAGTGATGTACAGGACCAAGGAATTTTAGATACACAAGATTTGCTGGAAATGTGCCACCAAATACTGGGAAGGGTAGAGCCTGCGATTTTGCAGATTTCAATGCTGGAGGATCTGGATCTGAAGAAATTCTCACATGATGCAGATGGGTTTCAGACCAACCTTTTGTAGATTTTTACTCCAAGCCAACTACATGAAAGCTCGAGTTTATTTTCAACCTCCACATTTATTTTTTCAGCTGTTCCCACAAATGTGGTACTCTGATCTGCAATGTCCGGCGAGGGAATGTTTTTAGAATTCCAGTGAGAGTGGCAGGAAGGGCAGCTGACAAGTTATACTCAGACACATTGCTCAGGGCCAAATCATTTACCTCACTAATTTCATCTCAAATTCACAAAGTCATTGAAACAAGGGTCCAGTGTCAAATGAAAATGAATGGAAGGTAATTACTTATGATATTCTTACTCAATAATAATGTTCAGATACTCTACGCTTTAAATCCCATTTCTTTTGGTGTTGCAGTTAGGGGCAGTATTTAAGTTAATTCAGTTACAGGGTGGAGGAAGTAACCTGAGGGCACATGGGAGGCGAGAGGGAGGGAGAGGAGAGAAGAGAAATACAGCAATTGGTTTTTCCAAAGCTGGCTTGCACCTCTTGGCAACGTGATCTCAGCAGTGCCAGCAGACTAGCATCTGAGCAGTACTGGAACAGGAGAGAGGCCTCATGAGAATACCAGGTATCTTTACCGGGGGAGGGCATGGGTACAGTCAGATCAGCAGATCACCCTACACACACACACACACACACCTTTCACAGTATCTGTGCACAGCACCACTACAACAGTTTCACATTAAGCTTCACTTTGAGGTACAGGCAACAGCACAACCTAAGAAGACACAAGAGACTGCAGATGGAACATCTATAGGGTTTTGACCTAATTCCTTTTGCCCAAGATGCTGCTCAACCTACTGAAATGCACAATCAAAGGAATTGCTCGATCTTTGCTGATGTTGGACGGTGGGAGATTTCTGTCTCTCAGACACAGTCCCACACCTTACCCTCCTTCTTGTCTGCAGTAGTTCTCAGATCCTTCTGTATCTTTGTGCCTGCTCCTGGAATGGTGCAGAAAAGCTTGTTCAGGTCTTGAGCCTCTGTCCACAAGACAGGCTCATGCTGAGATGTTACCTCCTACCGAGGCTCACATCTCCCATTACACACTCTTCCTACCGAGGCTCACACCTCCCATTACACACTCTTCCTGCCGAGGCTCACACCTCCCATTACACACTCTTCCTACCGAGGCTCACACCTCCCATTACACACTCTTCCTGCCGAGGCTCACACCTCCCATTACACACTCTTCCTACCGAGGCTCACACCTCCCATTACACACTCTTCCTGCCGAGGCTCACACCTCCCATTACACACTCTTCCTACCGAGGCTCACACCTCCCATTACACACTCTTCCTGCCGAGGCTCACACCTCCCATTACACACTCTTCCTGCCGAGGCTCACACCTCCCATTACACACTCTTCCTGCCGAGGCTCACACCTCCCATTACACACTCTTCCTGCCGAGGCTCACACCTCCCATTACACACTCTTCCTACCGAGGCTCACACCTCCCATTACACACTCTTCCTGCCGAGGCTCACACCTCCCATTACACACTCTTCCTACCGAGGCTCACACCTCCCATTACACACTCTTCCTGCCGAGGCTCACACCTCCCATTACACACTCTTCCTACCGAGGCTCACACCTCCCATTACACACTCTTCCTGCC
This sequence comes from Hypanus sabinus, assembly GCF_030144855.1. Lineage (NCBI taxonomy): Eukaryota > Metazoa > Chordata > Chondrichthyes > Myliobatiformes > Dasyatidae > Hypanus > Hypanus sabinus. The sequence goes on from NC_082709.1 coordinate 99,591,800, forward strand.
GAGGCTCACACCTCCCATTACACACTCTTCCTGCCGAGGCTCACACCTCCCATTACACACTCTTCCTGCCGAGGCTCACACCTCCCATTACACACTCTTCCTGCCGAGGCTCACACCTCCCATTACACACTCTTCCTACCGAGGCTCACACCTCCCATTACACACTCTTCCTGCCGAGGCTCACACCTCCCATTACACACTCTTCCTACCGAGGCTCACAGCTCCCATTACACACTCTTCCTGCCGAGGCTCACACCTCCCATTACACACTCTTCCTGCCGAGGCTCACACCTCCCATTACACACTCTTCCTGCCGAGGCTCACACCTTCCATTACACACTCCTCCTACCAAAGGCTCACACCTCCCATTACACACTCTTCCCACCGAGGCTCACACCTCCCATTACACACTCCTCCTACCAAGGCTCACACCTCCCATTACACACTCCTCCTACCAAGGCTCACACCTCCCATTACACACTCTTCCTGCCGAGGCTCACACCTCCCATTACACACTCTTCCTGCCGAGGCTCACACCTCCCATTACACACTCTTCCTACCGAGGCTCACACCTCCCATTACACACTCTTCCTGCCGAGGCTCACACCTCCCATTACACACTCTTCCTGCCGAGGCTCACACCTTCCATTACACACTCCTCCTACCAAAGGCTCACACCTCCCATTACACTCTCTTCCTACCGAGGCTCACACCTCCCATTACACACTCCTCCTACCAAGGCTCACACCTCCCATTACACACTCCTCCTACCAAGGCTCACACCTCCCATTACACACTCCTCCTACCAAGGCTCACACCTCCCATTACACACTCTTCCTGCCGAGACTCACACTTCCCATTACACACTCTTCCTGCCGAGACTCACACCTCCCATTACACACTCCTCCTACCGAGGCTCACACCTCCCATTACACACTCTTCCTGCCGAGGCTCACACCTCCCATTACACACTCTTCCTGCCGAGGCTCACACCTCCCATTACACACTCCTCCTACCAAAGGCTCACACCTCCCATTACACACTCTTCCTACCGAGGCTCACACCTCCCATTACACACTCCTCCTACCAAGGCTCACACCTCCCATTACACACTCCTCCTACCAAGGCTCACACCTCCCATTACACACTCTTCCAACCGAGGCTCACACTTCCCATTACACACTCTTTCTCCTACCGAGACTCACACTTCCCATTACACACTCTTTCTCCTACCCAGACTCACACTTCCCATTACACATGCTTCCTCCTACCAAGACTCACACCTCCCATTACACACTCTTTCTCCTACCCAGACTCACACTTCCCATTACACATGCTTCCTCCTACCCAGACTCACACTTCCCATTACACACTCTTTCTCCTACCGAGACTCACACTTCCCGTTACACACTCTTTCTCCTACCCAGACTTACACCTCCCATTACACACTCTTCCTCCTACCGAGACTCACACCTCCCATTACACACTCTTTCTCCTACCCAGACTCACACTTCCCATTACACACTCTTCCTCCTACCGAGACTCACACCTCCCATTACACACTCTTTCTCCTACCCAGACTCACACTTCCCATTACACACTCTTCCTCCTACCCAGACTCACACTTCCCATTACACATGCTTCCTCCTACCGAGACTCACACCTCCCGTTATACATTATATATAGGAGCTTAGGAGGAACGATGGCACCTAACGGCAACTCCTTTGCTTGCATCTTCGGTAACAGCTCTATTTTCATTTTTAATATTTTTATTTTTCCCTTTCAGGGTTCTTTTGAAGACCCTGACCTGCAGTTACACACCGGCTTTGCGTGCTCTTTGTGGGAATGGGACCCATTCTCAGGGTTCCACGACTGGCCGCTATTCGACATGCCAGGGGTTTGGCCTGAGAATCTCAATCGTGTTCAGCAGCTTAAGATATTGGGACTCTGGAGACAGGAGGATCGAGGGTCAGTGTCACGGCCAGAGACTCGAATGTCGTCGGGGAGGCTGGGAAATCTTTCACTGTAGGCCCGAAGACCCGAGGTCTTTGCGATCTTTGGACACAGAGCTTGAAAAAAGCGACGAAATGGACTTTTAAGATCATAAACCAGCGGGTTGTTGTTATGTCTCCTGCCCGCTGTGAAAATGGGGAACACCTCCCTCTCTCTTGCCTGGGAGAGGGAGAACCTGTGGTTTGTCAAATGTCCGATGAAATGCAAAGCTTTTAGGGTAACTTTGGTCTGTGTCTGTGCTATTGTTTAGTATGTGCACGGGCTCGGTGATGGTACCAATGTGCTTTTATTTTTGCCGGTGGCGGAGGGGGATCGTTGCTCGCTGCCGCTTATGCATGGGAGTGGGGAGCTGGGTGAGGGGGCCTTTGGGGGTTCTCATGTTTAACTCTCATTTATTCTTTGGGGCACTTCTCTGTTTTCGTGGATGTTTGTGAAGAAAAAGCATTTCAGGATGTATATTGTATACATTTCTCTGATATTAAATTTGACCTTTGAACCTTAGAATACAGGTCTGAAAGTGCTATATTTGAATACACACAGTATACAGAATAAGGTAGATGATCCTGTAGTGCATTTAGAGATCGGCAGGTATGATGTTGTGGGCATCACTCAGTCGTGGCTGAAAGAAGATCATAGTTGGCAGCTTAACATCCAAGAATACTCATTGTATAGAAAGGACAGGCAGGTAAGCAGAGGGGGTGGCATAGCTCTGTTGGTAAAAATGAAATAAACTCCTTAGAAAGAGGTGACATTGGATCAGAAGATGGAGAACTCTTGTGGGTAGAGTTAAGAAACTGCAAGGGTAAACAGATCCTGATGGAAGTTAGATATAGGCCTCTGAACAGTGGTCAGGATGTGGGGAATAAATTGCAACGGGAGACAGAAAAGGCATATAAAAAGGGGCAATGTTAAGATAGTCATGGGGAATTTCAATATGCAGGCAGATTGGGAAAATCAGGTTGGTGCTAGATCCCAAGAAGGGAATTTGTAGAATGCCTACAAGATGGCTTTTTTAAAGCAACTTGCTGTTGAGCTAGGGAAAATGTAATTCAATATTGGATGCCGTGTAATGAACCAGATTTGTTTAGGGAGCTTAAGGAAAAGGAACCCTTAGGAAGAATGAGCATAATATGATAGAATTAATCCTGCAATTTGAGAGGGAAAAGCTGAAGTCAAATGTGTCATTACAGTAGAGTAAAGGAAACTACAGAGGCATGAGAGAGGAGCTGGCCACGGTTGACTGGAAGATTGACATGCACCGATGGTTGGTGATTCTGGGAGCAAATCAGAAGGTGCCAGATAGATACATGCAAAAACAAAGTATTCTAAAAGGAGGATGAATTAACTGTGGCTGACGAGGGAAGTCTAAGACAGCATAAAAACAAAAGAGAAGGCATACAATATAGTAAAATTTAGTGGGACACTAGGGGTTTGGGAAGCTTTTAAAAACCAACAAAAGATAACTATAAAGACAATAATGGGAGAAAAGATGAAATATGAAGGTGAGCTAGCCAATAATATAAAAGAGGATACCAAAATATTTTCAGATATATAAAGAGTAAAAGAGGGGATATCGGACTCTAGAGAGGAAGCGATGGATGGCAAAGAAATGGCAGATGAACTGAATAAGTATTTTGCATCATTCGCCACTGTGGAAGGCAATAGAAGTATGCCAGAAATTCCCTAGTGTCAGGGGTCAGAAGTGAGTGTAGTCGCTATTACTAAGGAGAAGGTGCTGGGGAAACTGAAAGATCTGAAGGTAAATAAGTCACCTGGACCAGATAGATTACACCTCAGGGTTCTGAAAAGAGGTAACTGAGGAAATTGATAATGATCTTTTAAGAATCACTAAAATCTGGAATGGTTTCTGAGGACTGGGAAATTGCAAATGTCACTCTATTCATTAAGAAGGGAGGGAGGCAAAAGACATGAAATTATAGGCCAGTTAGCCTGACTTCAGTGATGCTGGAATGCATTACTTAGGGTGAGATTTCAGAGTACTTGGAAGCACATGATAAAATAGGTTGAAGTCAGCATGCTTTCCTTAAGGGAAATTATGCCTGACAAATCTTTTGAGGAAATAACAGGCAGGACAGACAAAGGAAAGTCAGTAGATGTTGTTTACTTGGATTTTCAAAAGGTCTTTGATAAGGCACCAGACATAAGGCAGCTAAATAAGAGGCCATGGAAGATACTAACATGAGTAGAAAATTGGCTGTCTGGCAGAAGGCAAAGAATGGGAATAAAGAGGGACTTGCTTGGTTGGCTATTGGTGACCAATAGTGTTGTGCAATGGTCAGTGTCAGGACCAATTCTCTTCATGCTATAGGTCAACGATTTAAATGACAGAATTGATGGCTTTGTGGCCAGATTTGTGGATGATACAAAGACTGGTGGAGGGGCAGATGGTGCTGAGAAAGAGAATCTGGAGAAGAACTTAGATAGATTAGGAAAATGGGTAGATGGAATATGGTGTAGGTAAGCGTATAATCGTGGGATAAAGGTGTAGGCTATTTTCTAAATGGAGAGAAAATTCAGAAATCAGAGGTGCAAAGTGAATTGGGAGTTCTTGTGCAGGATTCCCTAATGTAGTGGTCACCAACCCATCGATCGCGATTGACTGGTCAATCTTTGAGACTTTTCCAGGAGATCTCAAAAAAAATGAACAATAAATATACAAATACTGTTGAGAGATTGTTTCTGGGTTGTGGGGTTTCTGTTCCATTCTTCCTGCCCAGTGTGCATGCATATAGCTCCCCGCTCTGCAGTACACAGTGGTCCCCAGCCACCGGGCCGTGAGGAAACGATATGAGTCTGCTGCACCTTTCCTCATTCCCTGTTAGCCCACTGTTGAACTTGAGCGCCCTTGAGGTCTTCAGTCACCTAAACACAGTGACACCCTCGCGCCAGGGATCACTGGTTGGCCTCGGGTAACCGGCCGCCTCGTACGGCCAGCGGGAAGTGCCGTTGCTACCGGCCTGGAGCACGGACAGATGGGTGCCACCTCTAAACCTGTTTACCACACCAAATGTTCATGGGGAACCCTGTGCTAAAGTATTCTCAGACGACCTAATTTGGTCTCAGGGTGTCATAAGTAACAGAGCAACTACCTCCCTGCGATCTCCTGAAACAAACTTCTGTCAGCCGACAGATCCTACAAGGGGGTGGGGGGGGGGGGGCGGGCGCACGTCCTGTCACACTCCTCACTCTGTCGGTCGCTGTGACCACCGCAGCCCCAGCGCGGGGACTTCCGGCCCTGACCTTGTCCTCGCACGTCACCCACAACCAGCCGCACCTGGCCAAGGCGTCTGGCGACGGGCGGCGGGAGGCTGAGTTCGGGCCCAGAGGCTGTCTAATGAGGCAATGAAGCCCTCAAACTACTTCGGTACCTTGAGTCCAAGCACCCTGTACTTAAAGACAAACCTGTTGAGTTTTCTGAGTGGAAGAAAACGTGAGCAAGCGGAACAGAAGCTAAGTGCTGAGAGCCGTGAAAACTAAATTGCGGAATAGACTGGACATAAGGAATCTGCTTCGAGTATCGCTGTATTCCGGTCATGTTTAACCACCCCCCCACCCCCCCACCGTCCGCAAGAATATCGTCAATATTAAAACAGTCCGCCGTGCAAGAAAGGGTGGTATCCCCAGTGTACATACATTATTTCTACTTCCCAGTTCTGGGGTTTTACTTCCGGTCTTTTCTGCCCGGTGCGTGTGACTAATCGATTTAGTCGGTCGATCTTGCCTTTCACTAAGGCCGAGGTAAGGGAACTTGGGCTTAAAAAGGTTGGTGACCACTACCCTAATGGTTAATTTGTAGGTTGAGTCGGTAGTATGGAAGACAAATGCAATGTTGACAATCATTTTGAGAGGACTAGAATATAAAAGGGAAGGTGTAACATTAAGGTTTTACAAAGCACGGACAAAATGCAGTTGGAGTTTTGTGAGCAGTTTTGGACCCCTTATCTAAGAAAGAATGTGCTGGTATTGGAGAGAGTCCACTGGAGATTCATAAGAATGATCCTGGGAATGAAAGGGTTAATGTGTGAAGGAGTGAGGGATCTCATTGAAATCTATCAAGCACTGAAAGGCCTAGATAGAGTGGACCTAGGAAGGATGTTTCCTATTGTGGCTGAGTCTAGAACCAGAGAGCACAGCCTCAGAATAGAAGGAAGCTCCTTTAGAACCGAGATGAGAAGGAGCTTCTTTAATCAGAGTCAAGTCAAGTCAAGTTTATTGTCATTATGACCATAAACTGCTGGCACAGTACACAGTAAAAACGAAACAACGTTCCTCCAGGACCATGGTGATACATGAAACAACACAAAACTACACGAGACTATGTGAGACAGCACAAGGCTACACTAGACTATGCAAAACAACATAAAAACTACACTGGACTACAGACCTGCACAGAACTACATAAAGTGCACAAATCAGTGCAGGGCAGTACAATAATTGCAGGTCGTGAATCTGTGGAATCCATTGCCATAGATGGCTGCATAGACCATCTCATTGGGTATACGTAAAGCACAGGTTTATAGGTTTTGATTAGTAAAGGTGTCAAAGGTTATGGAGAGAAGGCAGGACAATAGGACTGAGAGAAATGGAACAGCAATGATGGGATGGCAGAGCAGACTTGATGGGCCAAATGGCCGAATTCCGCTCTGTGATTCTTTTTACGTTAATAGTCAATGATTTGGATGTTGGAATTGACAGCTTTGTTGCAAAGTTTGCAGACGATATGAAGATAGGTGGAGGGGCAGGTAGCTTTGAGGAAGTAGAGAGGCTACAGAAGGACAGACAGATTAGGAGAATGGGCAGAGAAATGGCAGATGGAATACAGTGTTTGGATGGAGGTGTATGGTCATGCACTTTGGTGAAAGAAATGAAAGGCTTGACTATTTTCTAAATGGAGAGAAAATACAAAAAAACGGAAGCACTTGGGAGTCCTTGTGCAGGAATCCCTGAAGGTTAATAATTAGCAGGTCGGCTCTGTGGTGAGGAAAGCAAATGTGATGTTAGCATACATTTCAGGAGGACTAGAATATAGAAGAAAGGATGTAATGTTGAAACTTTATAAAGCACTGGTGAGGCCTCACTTGGAGTATTGTGAGCAGTTTTGGGCCCCTTATCTAAGAAAGCATGTACTCAAACTGGAGAGGGTTCAAAGGAGGTTCACAAAAATGATTCCAGGATTGAATGTCTTGTCATATGAAAAGTGTTTGATGGTTCTGGGCTTGTATTCACTGAATTCAGAAGAATGGGGAGTGACCTCATTGAAACCTATCAAGTGGTTTGATAGAGCCTTGATAGAGTAGATGTGGAGAGGGATGTGGGACAGTGTAAGACCAGAGGACACGGACCCAGAATAGAGAGGTGTCCTTTTAGAATGGAGTAGAGGAGGAATTTCTTTAGCCAGACAGTACTGAATCTGTGGAATTTGTTGTCACCAGTAGATGCGGAGGCCAAGTCTGTAAGGTAGAGCTTGACAGATTCTTGATTCCTATGGGCAATGTAGACTCCACCTCTGAACTAGTTTGATTTTCAATAATGTTTCCATCTGCTGACAGCATGTGCAGTACAGATTCAGCCTCCCACATGTACAATTATTCACTGGACTACATACTGCTTCCTGTAGAAATACCATTATAGACTAACCATTATAGTTCTAATTACCAAGCTTCATAACCTGGGTCTGCAACTGACCCCTCACCTTCCTTACCAGCAGACGGCAGTCTGTATGGGTCAGTATTAATATATTCAGCTTGCTGACAATTAACACCTGTGCAACCTAGTGATGCCTGCTCAGGTGTCAACATCTTGGAGATCCGTACTGAGCCCAACACATTGATGCAATCATGAAGGCGGCACGCCAGCTGTTTTAACTTTGTTAGGAGTTTGAAAGGATATCGCATGTCACCAAAAGATCTTGCAGATATTTTTGGGTGTGTGGAAGCATTTTGACTGGTTGTATCACAGACTGGTGCAATCACAAGAGCCTACAGCTGGTTGTAGACCCAGCCAGCTCCATCACGTGCAGAACCCTCCCCACCACCAAGAACACCATCTAAAGGCAGCGTTTGTCACTAAAGGCCCTCAGCATTTGGGACATGCCCCCTCCTCATTACTATTAACAGCGAGGAGGGACAGAAAACTGAAGAGCCAAACTCAGCTTCTTCTCCTCTATCATCAAAGTTGTGAATGGAATATGAACTTATAAACAACATCTCATTGATCATTTTTGTACAGATTTATCTATTTTTGTAATTTGTGGTATTTTTATGCATTGTATTGCTTCTATATAACAACAGATTTAATGTAATTAAGTGAGTGATAATAAAGGTATATCAATTATAGACAGAGACACCCAATGAAGAGTATACTTCCTGTCTCAGATTCCTAACGGCGAAACTACCACTTGACAGTATTCATATCCAGCTGTCCAATGAAGAGCCCACTACCTGCAAAACCACGTCCAAAAGCCACTCGCATTTCTACTATAGGCCCTAACAATAATGGCCCCTGGACTCCTTCCTCCCTCGGACACACCGGGACCCTGGGACACACAAAGCACAGTCCCTCATGTTGATATCGACACTTGCTGGCGACAGCTCGTCCTCTGGAACTAGATTGAATCACAGAACTGTAGCTTCTACCAGGAGACACACACAAGGCACAATCCCTCGCCAGGTGTCCGGAGGCAACCAGCTGGCTGAGACGACTTACAACAGAAACTGTACTTGCAGCCAGCAGGACAACCCAGAGGCGACATTACTGCTGTCATGTAAATTCTCATATGACACTACCCCCAGTACACGTGTACAGTGCAGATACTACATATTACCGACATGTGTAGGGCAAAAGAGGCGACTGCATGCACTGCATGCTGGGTATGCAAGGCCCAGGTTAAATCTACAGCTGATTTTAGTGAGGTCTGTTCATTAGCAATAGTTAACAGTAATGAGAGGGCCAAGATCTAGATCAAAGCAGACTGGTCAGTCCAGAATATTATGCAGAGCTAATTATACTAATGGAAGGCTTACTAAAGTAGTGTACACTACCGACACAAAACCAGCTCTCTCCATATTCATGGTCCTGTCGCAGGACGGCTCTAATGCCCCACTCGAGTCAACGCCACCGCCACCCCAGGCAACATATTCCAGGAACTCACCACCCTGTGTAAAAAACACCTGCCCTGTCTATTTAAATGCCTGCCCTCTAGTGTTAGATTTTTTGACACTGGGAAAAGAGATTCTGAGTATCAACCCTCTCCATCCCTTTCATTATTTTATAAACTCAGCCTCCACTGCTCCGGGAAACACAAGCCAAGTTCGTCCAAGCTGTCCTCAGGGCTCATACACTCACATCCAGGTGAACCTCTCCTGCAGCCATCCACCCTGAAAGCATCAATGTCACTCGGTGCACGTATCAAGAGCTCAAAGGACAGTGTTCAGGCTGTTCAATTCCCAAATTCAAGCAAAAAGGGCCAAGTAGGTGTAGAACTCCACTGGTCTGACAGAATCACACCTGCAGATTGTAAGACCATTAGCTTTCATCCTTTCCCATACACCAACATACCTTTAATACATTTTTCAAAATACAAATGTTTCACAGTGCAATGTTTCCAGTACAGAGACAGCTTAAACAAATTGTAGGATCCAGGGTCCCAGTGTGTCAGGGGAGTTAAACAGGGTCTCAGTGTGTCAGGGGAGGGGAACAGGGTCTCAGTGTGTCAGGGGAGTTGAACAGGGTCTCAGTGAGTCAGGGGAGAGGAACAGGGTCCCAGTGTGTCAGGGGAGTTAAACAGGGTCTCAGTGTGTCAGGGGAGAGGAACAGGGTCTCAGTGTGTCAGGGGAGTTAAACAGGGTCTCAGTGTGTCAGGGGAGAGGAACAGGGTCTCAGTGTGTCAGGGGAGGGGAACAGGGTCCCAGCGTGTCAGGGGAGGGGAACAGGGTCAGTGTGTCAGGGGAGGGGAACAGAGTCCCAGTGTGTCAGGGGAGGGGAACAGGGTCTCAGTGTGCCAGGGGAGGGGAACAGGGTCTCAGTGTGTCAGTGGAGAGGAACAGGGTCCCAGTGTGTCAGGGGAGAGGAACAGGGTCTCAGTGTGTCAGGGGAGTTAAACAGGGTCCGAGTGTGTCAGGGGAGAGGAACAGGGTCTCAGTGTGTCAGGGGAGGGGAACAGGGTCACAGTGTGTCAGGGGAGGTAAACAGGGTCCCAGTGTGTCAGGGGAGAGGAACAGGGTCTCAGTGTGTCAGGGGAGGGGAACAGGGTCCCAGTGTGTCAGGGGAGAGGAACAGGGTCCCAGTGTGTCAGGGGAGGGGAACAGGGTCTCAGTGTGTCAAGGGAGGGGAACAGGGTCCCAGCGTGTCAGGGGAGGGGAACAGGGTCAGTGTGTCAGGGGAGGGGAACAGGGTCTCAGTGTGTCAGGGGAGGGGAACAGGGTCCCAGTGTGTCAGGGGAGGGGAACAGGGTCTCAGTGTGTCAGGGGAGGGGAACAGGGTCTCAGTGTGTCGGTGGGGGGAGGGGAACAGGGTCTCAGTGTGTCAGGGGAGAGGAACAGGGTCCCAGTGTGTCAGGGGAGGGGAACAGGGTCTCAGTGTGTCAGGGGAGAGGAACAGGGTCTCAGTGTGTCAGGGGAGGGGAACAGGGTCCCAGTGTGTCAGGGGAGGGGAACAGGGTCCCAGTGTGTCAGGGGAGAGGAACAGGGTCCCAGTGTGTCAGGGGAGAGGAACAGGGTCTCAGTGTGTCAGGGGAGAGGAACAGGGTCCCAGTGTGTCAGGGGAGGGGAACAGGGTCTCAGTGTGACAGGGGAGAGGAACAGGGTCTCAGTGTCAGGGGAGGGGAACAGGGTCTCAGTGTGTCAGGGGACGGGAACAGGGTCTCAGTGTGTCAGAGGGAGTTAAACAGGGTCTCAGTGTGTCAGGGGAGGGGAACAGGGTCTCAGTGTGTCAGGGGAGAGGAACAGGCTCTCAGTGTGTCAGTGGAGAGGAACAGGCTCTCAGTGTGTCAGGGGAGAGGAACAGGCTCTCAGTGTGTCAGGGGAGAGGAACAGGGTCTTAGTGTGTCAGGGGAGTTAAACAGGGTCTCAGTGTGTCAGGGGAGTTAAACAGGGTCTCAGTGTGTCAGCGGAGGGGAACAGGGTCTCAGTGTGTCAGGGGAGAGGAACAGGGTCTCAGTGTGTCAGCGGAGGGGAACAGGGTCTCAGTGTGTCAGGGGAGTTAAACAGGGTCCCAGTGTGTCAGGGGAGTTAAACAGGGTCTCAGTGTGTCAGCGGAGGGGAACAGGGTCTCAGTGTGTCAGGGGAGGGGAACAGGGTCCTAGTGTGTCAGGGGAGAGGAACAGGGTCCCAGTGTGTCAGGGGAGGGGAACAGGGTCTCAGTGTGTCAAGGGAGGGGAACAGGGTCCCAGCGTGTCAGGGGAGGGGAACAGGGTCTCAGTGTGTCGGGGGGGGGAGGGGAACAGGGTCTCAGTGTGTCAGGGGAGAGGAACAGGGTCCCAGTGTGTCAGGGGAGGGGAACAGGGTCTCAGTGTGTCAGGGGAGAGGAACAGGGTCTCAGTGTGTCAGGGGAGGGGAACAGGGTCCCAGTGTGTCAGGGGAGGGGAACAGGGTCTCAGTGTGTCAGGGGAGGGGAACAGGGTCCCAGTGTGTCAGGGGAGAGGAACAGGGTCCCAGTGTGTCAGGGGAGAGGAACAGGGTCTCAGTGTGTCAGGGGAGAGGAACAGGGTTCCAGTGTGTCAGGGGAGGGGAACAGGGTCTCAGTGTGACAGGGGAGAGGAACAGGGTCTCAGTGTGTCAGGGGAGGGGAACAGGGTCTCAGTCTGTCACGTGAGAGGAACAGGGTCTCAGTGTGTCAGGGGACGGGAACAGGGTCTCAGTGTGTCAGAGGGAGTTAAACAGGGTCTCAGTGTGTCAGGGGAGGGGAACAGGGTCTCAGTGTGTCAGGGGAGAGGAACAGGCTCTCAGTGTGTCAGTGGAGAGGAACAGGCTCTCAATGTGTCAGGGGAGAGGAACAGGCTCTCAGTGTGTCAGGGGAGTTAAACAGGGTCTCAGTGTGTCAGGGGAGGGGAACAGGGTCCCAGTGTGTCAGCGGAGGGGAACAGGGTCCCAGTGTGTCAGGGGAGTTAAACAGGGTCTCAGTGTGTCAGGGGAGAGGAACAGGGTCTCAGTGTGTCAGGGGAGTTAAACAGGGTCTCAGTGTGTCAGGGGAGAGGAACAGGGTCTCAGTGTGTCAGGGGAGGGGAACAGGGTCCCAGCGTGTCAGGGGAGGGGAACAGGGTCAGTGTGTCAGGGGAGGGGAACAGAGTCCCAGTGTGTCAGGGGAGGGGAACAGGGTCTCAGTGTGCCAGGGGAGGGGAACAGGGTCTCAGTGTGTCAGTGGAGAGGAACAGGGTCCCAGTGTGTCAGGGGAGAGGAACAGGGTCTCAGTGTGTCAGGGGAGTTAAACAGGGTCCCAGTGTGTCAGGGGAGAGGAACAGGGTCTCAGTGTGTCAGGGGAGGGGAACAGGGTCTCAGTGTGTCAGGGGAGGTAAACAGGGTCCCAGTGTGTCAGGGGAGAGGAACAGGGTCTCAGTGTGTCAGGGGAGGGGAACAGGGTCTCAGTGTGTCAGGGGAGGGGAACAGGGTCCCAGTGTGTCAGGGGAGAGGAACAGGGTCCCAGTGTGTCAGGGGAGGGGAACAGGGTCTCAGTGTGTCAAGGGAGGGGAACAGGGTCCCAGCGTGTCAGGGGAGGGGAACAGAGTCCCAGTGTGTCAGGGGAGGGGAACAGGGTCTCAGTGTGTCAGGGGAGGGGAACAGGGTCTCAGTGTGTCGGGGGGGGAGGGGAACATGGTCTCAGTGTGTCAGGGGAGAGGAACAGGGTCCCAGCGTGTCAGGGGAGGGGAACAGAGTCCCAGTGTGTCAAGGGAGGGGAACAGGGTCCCAGCGTGTCAGGGGAGGGGAACAGAGTCCCAGTGTGTCAGGGGAGGGGAACAGGGTCTCAGTGTGTCAGGGGAGGGGAACAGGGTCTCAGTGTGTCGGGGGGGGGAGGGGAACATGGTCTCAGTGTGTCAGTGGAGAGGAACAGGGTCTCAGTGTGTCAGGGGAGGGGAACAGGGTCAGTGTGTCAGGGGAGGGGAACAGAGTCCCAGTGTGTCAGGGGAGGGGAACAGGGTCTCAGTGTGTCAGGGGAGGGGAACAGGGTCTCAGTGTGTCGGGGGGGGAGGGGAACATGGTCTCAGTGTGTCAGGGGAGAGGAACAGGGTCCCAGTGTGTCAGGGGAGGGGAACAGGGTCTCAGTGTGTCAGGGGAGAGGAACAGGGTCTCAGTGTGTCAGGGGAGGGGAACAGGGTCCCAGTGTGTCAGGGGAGGGGAACAGGGTCTCAGTGTGTCAGGGGAGGGGAACAGGGTCCCAGTGTGTCAGGGGAGAGGAACAGGGTCCCAGTGTGTCAGGGGAGAGGAACAGGGTCTCAGTGTGTCAGGGGAGAGGAACAGGGTCCCAGTGTGTCAGGGGAGGGGAACAGGGTCTCAGTGTGACAGGGGAGAGGAACAGGGTCTCAGTGTCAGGGGAGGGGAACAGGGTCTCAGTGTGTCAGGGGACGGGAACAGGGTCTCAGTGTGTCAGAGGGAGTTAAACAGGGTCTCAGTGTGTCAGGGGAGGGGAACAGGGTCTCAGTGTGTCAGGGGAGAGGAACAGGCTATCAGTGTGTCAGTGGAGAGGAACAGGCTCTCAGTGTGTCAGGGGAGAGGAACAGGCTCTCAGTGTGTCAGGGGAGTTAAACAGGGTCTCAGTGTGTCAGGGGAGGGGAACAGGGTCCCAGTGTGTCAGCGGAGGGGAACAGGGTCCCAGTGTGTCAGTGGAGAGGAACAGGGTCTTAGTGTGTCAGGGGAGTTAAACAGGGTCTCAGTGTGTCAGGGGAGTTAAACAGGGTCTCAGTGTGTCAGCGGAGGGGAACAGGGTCTCAGTGTGTCAGGGGAGAGGAACAGGGTCTCAGTGTGTCAGCGGAGGGGAACAGGGTCTCAGTGTGTCAGGGGAGTTAAACAGGCTCCCAGTGTGTCAGGGGAGTTAAACAGGGTCTCAGTGTGTCAGCGGAGGGGAACAGGGTCTCAGTGTGTCAGGGGAGGGGAACAGGGTCCCAGTGTGTCAGGGGAGAGGAACAGGGTCCCAGTGTGTCAGGGGAGGGGAACAGGGTCTCAGTGTGTCAAGGGAGGGGAACAGGGTCCCAGCGTGTCAGGGGAGGGGAACAGGGTCAGTGTGTCAGGGGAGGGGAAGAGAGTCCCAGTGTGTCAGGGGAGGGGAACAGGGACTCAGTGTGTCAGGGGAGGGGAACAGGGTCTCAGTGTGTCAGGGGAGAGAAACAGGGTCCCAGTGTGTCAGGGGAGGGGAACAGGGTCTCAGTGTGTCAGGGGAGAGGAACAGGGTCTCAGTGTGTCAGGGGAGGGGAACAGGGTCCCAGTGTGTCAGGGGAGGGGAACAGGGTCTCAGTGTGTCAGGGGAGGGGAACAGGGTCCCAGTGTGTCAGGGGAGAGGAACAGGGTCTCAGTGTGTCAGGGGAGAGGAACAGGGTCCCAGTGTGTCAGGGGAGGGGAACAGGGTCTCAGTCTGTCACGTGAGAGGAACAGGGTCTCAGTGTGTCAGGGGACGGGAACAGGGTCTCAGTGTGTCAGAGGGAGTTAAACAGGGTCTCAGTGTGTCAGGGGAGGGGAACAGGGTCTCAGTGTGTCAGGGAAGAGGAACAGGGTCTCAGTGTGTCAGCGGAGGGGAACAGGGTCTCAGTGTGTCAGGGGAGGGGAACAGGGTCCTAGTGTGTCAGGGGAGAGGAACAGGGTCCCAGTGTGTCAGGGGAGGGGAACAGGGTCTCAGTGTGTCAAGGGAGGGGAACAGGGTCCCAGCGTGTCAGGGGAGGGGAACAGGGTCAGTGTGTCAGGGGAGGGGAACAGAGTCCCAGTGTGTCAGGGGAGGGGAACAGGGTCTCAGTGTGTCAGGGGAGGGGAACAGGGTCTCAGTGTGTCGGGGGGGGGGGAGGGGAACAGGGTCTCAGTGTGTCAGGGGAGAGGAACAGGGTCCCAGTGTGTCAGGGGAGGGGAACAGGGTCTCAGTGTGTCAGGGGAGAGGAACAGGGTCTCAGTGTGTCAGGGGTGGGGAACAGGGTCCCAGTGTGTCAGGGGAGGGGAACAGGGTCTCAGTGTGTCAGGGGAGGGGAACAGGGTCCCAGTGTGTCAGGGGAGAGGAACAGGGTCCCAGTGTGTCAGGGGAGAGGAACAGGGTCTCAGTGTGTCAGGGGAGAGGAACAGGGTCCCAGTGTGTCAGGGGAGGGGAACAGGGTCTCAGTGTGACAGGGGAGAGGAACAGGGTCTCAGTGTGTCAGGGGACGGGAACAGGGTCTCAGTGTGTCAGAGGGAGTTAAACAGGGTCTCAGTGTGTCAGGGGAGGGGAACAGGGTCTCAGTGTGTCAGGGGAGAGGAACAGGCTCTCAGTGTGTCTGTGGAGAGGAACAGGCTCTCAGTGTGTCAGGGGAGAGGAACAGGCTCTCAGTGTGTCAGGGGAGTTAAACAGGGTCTCAGTGTGTCAGGGGAGGGGAACAGGGTCCCAGTGTGTCAGCGGAGGGGAACAGGGTCCCAGTGTGTCAGGGGAGTTAAACAGGGTCTCAGTGTGTCAGGGGAGAGGAACAGGGTCTCAGTGTGTCAGGGGAGTTAAACAGGGTCTCAGTGTGTCAGGGGAGAGGAACAGGGTCTCAGTGTGTCAGGGGAGGGGAACAGGGTCCCAGCGTGTCAGGGGAGGGGAACAGGGTCAGTGTGTCAGGGGAGGGGAACAGAGTCCCAGTGTGTCAGGGGAGGGGAACAGGGTCTCAGTGTGCCAGGGGAGGGGAACAGGGTCTCAGTGTGTCAGTGGAGAGGAACAGGGTCCCAGTGTGTCAGGGGAGAGGAACAGGGTCTCAGTGTGTCAGGGGAGTTAAACAGGGTCCCAGTGTGTCAGGGGAGAGGAACAGGGTCTCAGTGTGTCAGGGGAGGGGAACAGGGTCTCAGTGTGTCAGGGGAGGTAAACAGGGTCCCAGTGTGTCAGGGGAGAGGAACAGGGTCTCAGTGTGTCAGGGGAGGGGAACAGGGTCTCAGTGTGTCAGGGGAGGGGAACAGGGTCCCAGTGTGTCAGGGGAGAGGAACAGGGTCCCAGTGTGTCAGGGGAGGGGAACAGGGTCTCAGTGTGTCAAGGGAGGGGAACAGGGTCCCAGCGTGTCAGGGGAGGGGAACAGAGTCCCAGTGTGTCAGGGGAGGGGAACAGGGTCTCAGTGTGTCAGGGGAGGGGAACAGGGTCTCAGTGTGTCGGGGGGGGAGGGGAACATGGTCTCAGTGTGTCAGGGGAGAGGAACAGGGTCCCAGCGTGTCAGGGGAAGGGAACAGAGTCCCAGTGTGTCAAGGGAGGGGAACAGGGTCCCAGCGTGTCAGGGGAGGGGAACAGAGTCCCAGTGTGTCAGGGGAGGGGAACAGGGTCTCAGTGTGTCAGGGGAGGGGAACAGGGTCTCAGTGTGTCGGGGGGGGAGGGGAACATGGTCTCAGTGTGTCAGTGGAGAGGAACAGGGTCTCAGTGTGTCAGGGGAGGGGAACAGGGTCAGTGTGTCAGGGGAGGGGAACAGAGTCCCAGTGTGTCAGGGGAGGGGAACAGGGTCTCAGTGTGTCAGGGGAGGGGAACAGGGTCTCAGTGTGTCGGGGGGGGAGGGGAACATGGTCTCAGTGTGTCAGGGGAGAGGAACAGGGTCCCAGTGTGTCAGGGGAGGGGAACAGGGTCTCAGTGTGTCAGGGGAGAGGAACAGGGTCTCAGTGTGTCAGGGGAGGGGAACAGGGTCCCAGTGTGTCAGGGGAGGGGAACAGGGTCTCAGTGTGTCAGGGGAGGGGAACAGGGTCCCAGTGTGTCAGGGGAGAGGAACAGGGTCCCAGTGTGTCAGGGGAGTGGAACAGGGTCTCAGTGTGTCAGGGGAGAGGAACAGGGTCCCAGTGTGTCAGGGGAGGGGAACAGGGTCTCAGTGTGACAGGGGAGAGGAACAGGGTCTCAGTGTCAGGGGAGGGGAACAGGGTCTCAGTGTGTCAGGGGACGGGAACAGGGTCTCAGTGTGTCAGAGGGAGTTAAACAGGGTCTCAGTGTGTCAGGGGAGGGGAACAGGGTCTCAGTGTGTCAGGGGAGAGGAACAGGCTCTCAGTGTGTCAGTGGAGAGGAACAGGCTCTCAGTGTGTCAGGGGAGAGGAACAGGCTCTCAGTGTGTCAGGGGAGTTAAACAGGGTCTCAGTGAGTCAGGGGAGGGGAACAGGGTCCCAGTGTGTCAGCGGAGGGGAACAGGGTCCCAGTGTGTCAGTGGAGAGGAACAGGGTCTTAGTGTGTCAGGAGAGTTAAACAGGGTCTCAGTGTGTCAGGGGAGTTAAACAGGGTCTCAGTGTGTCAGCGGAGGGGAACAGGGTCTCAGTGTGTCAGGGGAGAGGAACAGGGTCTCAGTGTGTCAGCGGAGGGGAACAGGGTCTCAGTGTGTCAGGGGAGTTAAACAGGGTCTCAGTGTGTCAGCGGAGGGGAACAGGGTCTCAGTGTGTCAGGGGAGGGGAACAGGGTCCCAGTGTGTCAGGGGAGAGGAACAGGGTCCCAGTGTGTCAGGGGAGGGGAACAGGGTCTCAGTGTGTCAAGGGAGGGGAACAGGGTCCCAGCGTGTCAGGGTAGGGGAACAGGGTCAGTGTGTCAGGGGAGGGGAACAGAGTCCCAGTGTGTCAGGGGAGGGGAACAGGGTCTCAGTGTGTCAGGGGAGGGGAACAGGGTCTCAGTGTGTCAGGGGAGAGAAACAGGGTCCCAGTGTGTCAGGGGAGGGGAACAGGGTCTCAGTGTGTCAGGGGAGAGGAACAGGGTCTCAGTGTGTCAGGGGAGGGGAACAGGGTCCCAGTGTGTCAGGGGAGGGGAACAGGGTCTCAGTGTGTCAGGGGAGGGGAACAGGGTCCCAGTGTGTCAGGGGAGAGGAACAGGGTCCAGTGTGTCAGGGGAGAGGAACAGGGTCTCAGTGTGTCAGGGGAGAGGAACAGGGTCCCAGTGTGTCAGGGGAGGGGAACAGGGTCTCAGTCTGTCACGTGAGAGGAACAGGGTCTCAGTGTGTCAGGGGACGGGAACAGGGTCTCAGTGTGTCAGAGGGAGTTAAACAGGGTCTCAGTGTGTCAGGGGAGGGGAACAGGGTCTCAGTGTGTCAGGGGAGAGGAACAGGGTCTCAGTGTGTCAGTGGAGAGGAACAGGCTCTCAGTGTGTCAGGGGAGAGGAACAGGCTCTCAGTGTGTCAGGGGAGTTAAACAGAGTCTCAGTGTGTCAGGGGAGGGGAACAGGGTCCCAGTGTGTCAGCGGAGGGGAACAGGGTCCCAGTGTGTCAGTGGAGAGGAACAGGGTCTTAGTGTGTCAGGGGAGTTAAACAGGGTCTCAGTGTGTCAGGGGAGTTAAACAGGGTCTCAGTGTGTCAGCGGAGGGGAACAGGGTCTCAGTGTGTCAGGGGATATAAACAGGGTCTCAGTGTGTCAGGGAAGAGGAACAGGGTCCCAGTGTGTCAGGGGAGGGGAACAGGGTCTCAGTGTGTCAGGGGAGGGGAACAGGCTCTCAGTGTGTCAGTGGAGAGGAACAGGGTCTCAGTGTGTCAGGGGAGTTGAACAGGGTCTCAGTGTGTCAGGGGAGTTAAACAGGGTCTCAGTGTGTCAGGGGAGGGGAACAGGGTCTCAGTGTGTCAGGGGAGAGGAACAGGGTCCCAGTGGGTCAGGGGAGAGGAACAGGGTCCCAGTGTGTCAGGGGAGGGGAACAGGGTCTCAGTGTGTCACGTGAGAGGAACAGGGTCTCAGTGTGTCAGGGGACGGGAACAGCGTCTCAGTGTGTCAGAGGGAGTTAAACAGGGTCTCAGTGTGTCAGGGGAGGGGAACAGGGTCTCAGTGTGTCAGGGGAGTTAAACAGGGTCTCAGTGTGTCGGGGAGAGGAACAGGGTCTCAGTGTGTCAGGGGAGTTAAGCAGGGTCCCAGTGTGTCAGCGGAGGGGAACAGGGTCCCAGTGTGTCAGTGGAGAGGAACAGGGTCTTAGTGTGTCAGGGGAGTTAAACAGGGTCTCAGTGTGTCAGGGGAGTTAAACAGGGTCTCAGTGTGTCAGCGGAGGGGAACAGGGTCTCAGTGTGTCAGGGGAGAGGAACAGGGTCTCAGTGTGTCAGCGGAGGGGAACAGGGTCCAGTGTGTCAGGGGAGTTAAACAGGGTCTCAGTGTGTCAGCGGAGGGGAACAGGGTCTCAGTGTGTCAGGGGAGGGGAACAGGGTCCTAGTGTGTCAGGGGAGAGGAACAGGGTCCCAGTGTGTCATGGGAGGGGAACAGGGTCTCAGTGTGTCAAGGGAGGGGAACAGGGTCCCAGCGTGTCAGGGGAGGGGAACAGGGTCTTAGTGTGTCGGGGGGGGGAGGGGAACAGGGTCCCAGTGTGTCAGGGGAGAGGAACAGGGTCCCAGTGTGTCAGGGGAGAGGAACAGGGTCTCAGTGTGTCAGGGGAGAGGAACAGGGTTCCAGTGTGTCAGGGGAGGGGAACAGGGTCTCAGTGTGACAGGGGAGAGGAACAGGGTCTCAGTGTGTCAGGGGAGGGGAACAGGGTCTCAGTCTGTCACGTGAGAGGAACAGGGTCTCAGTGTGTCAGGGGACGGGAACAGGGTCTCAGTGTGTCAGAGGGAGTTAAACAGAGTCCCAGTGTGTCAGTGGAGGGGAACAGGGTCTCAGTGTGTCAGGGGAGGGGAACAGGGTCTTAGTGTGTCGGGGGGGGGAGGGGAACAGGGTCTCAGTGTGTCAGGGGAGAGGAACAGGGTCCCAGTGTGTCAGGGGAGGGGAACAGGGTCTCAGTGTGTCAGGGGAGAGGAACAGGGTCTCAGTGTGTCAGGGGAGGGGAACAGGGTCCCAGTGTGTCAGGGGAGGGGAACAGGGTCTCAGTGTGTCAGGGGAGGGGAACAGGGTCCCAGTGTGTCAGGGGAGAGGAACAGGGTCCCAGTGTGTCAGGGGAGAGGAACAGGGTCACAGTGTGTCAGGGGAGAGGAACAGGGTTCCAGTGTGTCAGGGGAGGGGAACAGGGTCTCAGTGTGACAGGGGAGAGGAACAGGGTCTCAGTGTGTCAGGGGAGGGGAACAGGGTCTCAGTCTGTCACGTGAGAGGAACAGGGTTCCAGTGTGTCAGGGGAGGGGAACAGGGTCTCAGTGTGACAGGGGAGAGGAACAGGGTCTCAGTGTGTCAGAGGGAGTTAAACAGGGTCTCAGAGTGTCAGGGGAGGGGAACAGGGTCTCAGTGTGTCAGGGGAGAGGAACAGGCTCTCAGTGTGTCAGTGGAGAGGAACAGGCTCTCAGTGTGTCAGGGGAGAGGAACAGGCTCTCAGTGTGTCAGGGGAGTTAAACAGGGTCTCAGTGTGTCAGGGGAGGGGAACAGGGTCCCAGTGTGTCAGCAGAGGGGAACAGGGTCCCAGTGTGTCAGGGGAGTTAAACAGGGTCTCAGTGTGTCAGGGGAGAGGAACAGGGTCTCAGTGTGTCAGGGGAGTTAAACAGGGTCTCAGTGTGTCAGGGGAGAGGAACAGGGTCTCAGTGTGTCAGGGGAGGGGAACAGGGTCCCAGCGTGTCAGGGGAGGGGAACAGGGTCAGTGTGTCAGGGGAGGGGAACAGAGTCCCAGTGTGTCAGGGGAGGGGAACAGGGTCTCAGTGTGCAGGGGAGGGGAACAGGGTCTCAGTGTGTCAGTGGAGAGGAACAGGGTCCCAGTGTGTCAGGGGAGAGGAACAGGGTCTCAGTGTGTCAGGGGAGTTAAACAGGGTCCCAGTGTGTCAGGGGAGAGGAACAGGGTCCCAGTGTGTCAGGGGAGAGGAACAGGGTCTCAGTGTGTCAGGGGAGGGGAACAGGGTCTCAGTGTGTCAGGGGAGGGGAACAGGGTCCCAGTGTGTCAGGGGAGAGGAACAGGGTCCCAGTGTGTCAGGGGAGGGGAACAGGGTCTCAGTGTGTCAAGGGAGGGGAACAGGGTCCCAGCGTGTCAGGGGAGGGGAACAGAGTCCCAGTGTGTCAGGGGAGGGGAACAGGGTCTCAGTGTGTCAGGGGAGGGGAACAGGGTCTCAGTGTGTCGGGGGGGGGAGGGGAACATGGTCTCAGTGTGTCAGGGGAGAGGAACAGGGTCCCAGCGTGTCAGGGGAGGGGAACAGAGTCCCAGTGTGTCAAGGGAGGGGAACAGGGTCCCAGCGTGTCAGGGGAGGGGAACAGAGTCCCAGTGTGTCAGGGGAGGGGAACAGGGTCTCAGTGTGTCAGGGGAGGGGAACAGGGTCTCAGTGTGTCGGGGGGGAGGGGAACATGGTCTCAGTGTGTCAGTGGAGAGGAACAGGGTCTCAGTGTGTCAGGGGAGGGGAACAGGGTCAGTGTGTCAGGGGAGGGGAACAGAGTCCCAGTGTGTCAGGGGAGGGGAACAGGGTCTCAGTGTGTCAGGGGAGGGGAACAGGGTCTCAGTGTGTCGGGGGGGGAGGGGAACATGGTCTCAGTGTGTCAGGGGAGAGGAACAGGGTCCCAGTGTGTCAGGGGAGGGGAACAGGGTCTCAGTGTGTCAGGGGAGAGGAACAGGGTCTCAGTGTGTCAGGGGAGGGGAACAGGGTCCCAGTGTGTCAGGGGAGGGGAACAGGGTCTCAGTGTGTCAGGGGAGGGGAACAGGGTCCCAGTGTGTCAGGGGAGAGGAACAGGGTCCCAGTGTGTCAGGGGAGAGGAACAGGGTCTCAGTGTGTCAGGGGAGAGGAACAGGGTCCCAGTGTGTCAGGGGAGGGGAACAGGGTCTCAGTGTGACAGGGGAGAGGAACAGGGTCTCAGTGTCAGGGGAGGGGAACAGGGTCTCAGTGTGTCAGGGGACGGGAACAGGGTCTCAGTGTGTCAGAGGGAGTTAAACAGGGTCTCAGTGTGTCAGGGGAGGGGAACAGGGTCTCAGTGTGTCAGGGGAGAGGAACAGGCTCTCAGTGTGTCAGTGGAGAGGAACAGGCTCTCAGTGTGTCAGGGGAGAGGAACAGGCTCTCAGTGTGTCAGGGGAGTTAAACAGGGTCTCAGTGTGTCAGGGGAGGGGAACAGGGTCCCAGTGTGTCAGCGGAGGGGAACAGGGTCCCAGTGTGTCAGTGGAGAGGAACAGGGTCTTAGTGTGTCAGGGGAGTTAAACAGGGTCTCAGTGTGTCAGGGGAGTTAAACAGGGTCTCAGTGTGTCAGCGGAGGGGAACAGGGTCTCAGTGTGTCAGGGGAGAGGAACAGGGTCTCAGTGTGTCAGCGGAGGGGAACAGGGTCTCAGTGTGTCAGGGGAGTTAAACAGGCTCCCAGTGTGTCAGGGGAGTTAAACAGGGTCTCAGTGTGTCAGCGGAGGGGAACAGGGTCTCAGTGTGTCAGGGGAGGGGAACAGGGTCCCAGTGTGTCAGGGGAGAGGAACAGGGACCCAGTGTGTCAGGGGAGGGGAACAGGGTCTCAGTGTGTCAAGGGAGGGGAACAGGGTCCCAGCGTGTCAGGGGAGGGGAACAGGGTCAGTGTGTCAGGGGAGGGGAAGAGAGTCCCAGTGTGTCAGGGGAGGGGAACAGGGTCTCAGTGTGTCAGGGGAGGGGAACAGGGTCTCAGTGTGTCAGGGGAGAGAAACAGGGTCCCAGTGTGTCAGGGGAGGGGAACAGGGTCTCAGTGTGTCAGGGGAGAGGAACAGGGTCTCAGTGTGTCAGGGGAGGGGAACAGGGTCCCAGTGTGTCAGGGGAGGGGAACAGGGTCTCAGTGTGTCAGGGGAGGGGAACAGGGTCCCAGTGTGTCAGGGGAGAGGAACAGGGTCCCAGTGTGTCAGGGGAGAGGAACAGGGTCTCAGTGTGTCAGGGGAGAGGAACAGGGTCCCAGTGTGTCAGGGGAGGGGAACAGGGTCTCAGTCTGTCACGTGAGAGGAACAGGGTCTCAGTGTGTCAGGGGATGGGAACAGGGTCTCAGTGTGTCAGAGGGAGTTAAACAGGGTCTCAGTGTGTCAGGGGAGGGGAACAGGGTCTCAGTGTGTCAGGGAAGAGGAACAGGGTCTCAGTGTGTCAGCGGAGGGGAACAGGGTCTCAGTGTGTCAGGGGAGGGGAACAGGGTCCTAGTGTGTCAGGGGAGAGGAACAGGGTCCCAGTGTGTCAGGGGAGGGAACAGGGTCTCAGTGTGTCAAGGGAGGGAACAGGGTCCCAGCGTGTCAGGGGAGGGGAACAGGGTCAGTGTGTCAGGGGAGGGGAACAGAGTCCAGTGTGTCAGGGGAGGGGAACAGGGTCTCAGTGTGTCAGGGGAGGGGAACAGGGTCTCAGTGTGTCGGGGGGGGGGAGGGGAACAGGGTCTCAGTGTGTCAGGGGAGAGGAACAGGGTCCCAGTGTGTCAGGGGAGGGGAACAGGGTCTCAGTGTGTCAGGGGAGAGGAACAGGGTCTCAGTGTGTCAGGGGTGGGGAACAGGGTCCCAGTGTGTCAGGGGAGGGGAACAGGGTCTCAGTGTGTCAGGGGAGGGGAACAGGGTCCCAGTGTGTCAGGGGAGAGGAACAGGGTCCCAGTGTGTCAGGGGAGAGGAACAGGGTCTCAGTGTGTCAGGGGAGAGGAACAGGGTCCCAGTGTGTCAGGGGAGGGGAACAGGGTCTCAGTGTGACAGGGGAGAGGAACAGGGTCTCAGTGTGTCAGGGGAGGGGAACAGGGTCTCAGTCTGTCACGTGAGAGGAACAGGGTCTCAGTGTGTCAGGGGACGGGAACAGGGTCTCAGTATGTCAGAGGGAGTTAAACAGGGTCTCAGTGTGTCAGGGGAGGGGAACAGGGTCTCAGTGTGTCAGGGGAGAGGAACAGGCTCTCAGTGTGTCTGTGGAGAGGAACAGGCTCTCAGTGTGTCAGGGGAGAGGAACAGGCTCTCAGTGTGTCAGGGGAGTTAAACAGGGTCTCAGTGTGTCAGGGGAGGGGAACAGGGTCCCAGTGTGTCAGCGGAGGGGAACAGGGTCCCAGTGTGTCAGGGGAGTTAAACAGGGTCTCAGTGTGTCAGGGGAGAGGAACAGGGTCTCAGTGTGTCAGGGGAGTTAAACAGGGTCTCAGTGTGTCAGGGGAGAGGAACAGGGTCTCAGTGTGTCAGGGGAGGGGAACAGGGTCCCAGCGTGTCAGGGGAGAGGAACAGGGTCAGTGTGTCAGGGGAGGGGAACAGAGTCCCAGTGTGTCAGGGGAGGGGAACAGGGTCTCAGTGTCCCAGGGGAGGGGAACAGGGTCTCAGTGTGTCAGTGGAGAGGAACAGGGTCCCAGTGTGTCAGGGGAGAGGAACAGGGTCTCAGTGTGTCAGGGAGTTAAACAGGGTCCCAGTGTGTCAGGGGAGAGGAACAGGGTCTCAGTGTGTCAGGGGAGGGGAACAGGGTCTCAGTGTGTCAGGGGAGGTAAACAGGGTCCCAGTGTGTCAGGGGAGAGGAACAGGGTCTCAGTGTGTCAGGGGAGGGGAACAGGGTCTCAGTGTGTCAGGGGAGGGGAACAGGGT
This sequence comes from Hypanus sabinus, assembly GCF_030144855.1. Classification (NCBI taxonomy): domain Eukaryota; kingdom Metazoa; phylum Chordata; class Chondrichthyes; order Myliobatiformes; family Dasyatidae; genus Hypanus; species Hypanus sabinus. Next base: position 99,616,292 of record NC_082709.1, read on the forward strand.
CCCAGTGTGTCAGGGGAGAGGAACAGGGTCCCAGTGTGTCAGGGGAGGGGAACAGGGTCTCAGTGTGTCAAGGGAGGGGAACAGGGTCCCAGCGTGTCAGGGGAGGGGAACAGAGTCCCAGTGTGTCAGGGGAGGGGAACAGGGTCTCAGTGTGTCAGGGGAGGGGAACAGGGTCTCAGTGTGTCGGGGGGGGGGAGGGGAACATGGTCTCAGTGTGTAAGGGGAGAGGAACAGGGTCCCAGCGTGTCAGGGGAGGGGAACAGAGTCCCAGTGTGTCAAGGGAGGGGAACAGGGTCCCAGCGTGTCAGGGGAGGGGGAACAGAGTCCCAGTGTGTCAGGGGAGGGGAACAGGGTCTCAGTGTGTCAGGGGAGGGGAACAGGGTCTCAGTGTGTCGGGGGGGGAGGGGAACATGGTCTCAGTGTGTCAGTGGAGAGGAACAGGGTCTCAGTGTGTCAGGGGAGGGGAACAGGGTCAGTGTGTCAGGGGAGGGGAACAGAGTCCCAGTGTGTCAGGGGAGGGGAACAGGGTCTCAGTGTGTCAGGGGAGGGGAACAGGGTCTCAGTGTGTCGGGGGGGGAGGGGAACATGGTCTCAGTGTGTCAGGGGAGAGGAACAGGGTCCCAGTGTGTCAGCGGAGGGGAACAGGGTCCCAGTGTGTCAGTGGAGAGGAACAGGGTCTTAGTGTGTCAGGGGAGTTAAACAGGGTCTCAGTGTGTCAGGGGAGTTAAACAGGGTCTCAGTGTGTCAGCGGAGGGGAACAGGGTCTCAGTGTGTCAGGGGATATAAACAGGGTCTCAGTGTGTCAGGGAAGAGGAACAGGGTCCCAGTGTGTCAGGGGAGGGGAACAGGGTCTCAGTGTGTCAGGGGAGGGGAACAGGCTCTCAGTGTGTCAGTGGAGAGGAACAGGGTCTCAGTGTGTCAGGGGAGTTGAACAGGGTCTCAGTGTGTCAGGGGAGTTAAACAGGGTCTCAGTGTGTCAGGGGAGGGGAACAGGGTCTCAGTGTGTCAGGGGAGAGGAACAGGGTCCCAGTGGGTCAGGGGAGAGGAACAGGGTCCCAGTGTGTCAGGGGAGGGGAACAGGGTCTCAGTGTGTCACGTGAGAGGAACAGGGTCTCAGTGTGTCAGGGGACGGGAACAGCGTCTCAGAGTGTCAGAGGGAGTTAAACAGGGGTCTCAGTGTGTCAGGGGAGGGGAACAGGGTCTCAGTGTGTCAGGGGAGTTAAACAGGGTCTCAGTGTGTCGGGGGGGGGAGGGGAACAGGGTCCCAGTGTGTCAGGGGAGGGGAACAGGGTCTCAGTGTGTCAGGGGAGGGGAACAGGGTCCCAGTGTGTCAGGGGAGAGGAACAGGGTCCCAGTGTGTCAGGGGAGAGGAACAGGGTCTCAGTGTGTCAGGGGAGAGGAACAGGGTTCCAGTGTGTCAGGGGAGGGGAACAGGGTCTCAGTGTGACAGGGGAGAGGAACAGGGTCTCAGTGTGTCAGGGGAGGGGAACAGGGTCTCAGTCTGTCACGTGAGAGGAACAGGGTCTCAGTGTGTCAGGGGACGGGAACAGGGTCTCAGTGTGTCAGAGGGAGTTAAACAGGGTCTCAGTGTGTCAGGGGAGGGGAACAGGGTCTCAGTGTGTCAGGGGAGAGGAACAGGCTCTCAGTGTGTCAGTGGAGAGGAACAGGCTCTCAGTGTGTCAGGGGAGAGGAACAGGCTCTCAGTGTGTCAGGGGAGTTAAACAGGGTCTCAGTGTGTCAGGGGAGGGGAACAGGGTCCCAGTGTGTCAGCGGAGGGGAACAGGGTCCCAGTGTGTCAGGGGAGTTAAACAGGGTCTCAGTGTGTCAGGGGAGAGGAACAGGGTCTCAGTGTGTCAGGGGAGTTAAACAGGGTCTCAGTGTGTCAGGGGAGAGGAACAGGGTCTCAGTGTGTCAGGGGAGGGGAACAGGGGTCCCAGCGTGTCAGGGGAGGGGAACAGGGTCAGTGTGTCAGGGGAGGGGAACAGAGTCCCAGTGTGTCAGGGGAGGGGAACAGGGTCTCAGTGTGCCAGGGGAGGGGAACAGGGTCTCAGTGTGTCAGTGGAGAGGAACAGGGTCCCAGTGTGTCAGGGGAGAGGAACAGGGTCTCAGTGTGTCAGGGGAGTTAAACAGGGTCCCAGTGTGTCAGGGGAGAGGAACAGGGTCTCAGTGTGTCAGGGGAGGGGAACAGGGTCTC